>NC_132988.1:95630000-96880000 GCF_048564905.1 Vicugna pacos | reverse complement strand
AATGTGAAGATTACAAAAGGAAACAACTTTATTGGCAAAGACAAATAAATGTACAGTAAAAGTAGTAGATCAACCACTTATGAAACTAGAAGGAAGGTTGAAATATGAAAGCAGGAAAAGCATCTATATCCACAATAAGTAATTGAGGGATACACAAGAAATCACTTTTGTCCTAATTCTTATCATTTAAAAATAAAAATAAGTGACAAGCAAGTAATTTTACAAATTATATGTAAAATCCCATACTAACCCTCTTGCTCAGAGAATGATATTCTAATATTAAAATGACCTCAAAGGGAAAGTACAGCTTTGACTAGATAATAGTAAACATTTTTATGGTGAAAAAAAAAAAAAAAGAAAAAGTAAAGAAAAAAAGCATAAAGCAAACAACTATGTTATAAGAAGGCAGCAAATATTAGAAGACAGATATATTATTTAAAAAATAATTTAAATTCATAATGAGAACACTAAAATCTAAATCAATAAATCAGTAAATCATATAAGCAGACATATTTAATTGGGTAAATCCACTGGGTCAGTATTCAGTCTAATAGGTAATACAGATATTTAAAATACTACTCCAATGAAGTATAATTTTTCATCTGTTAAACAGTGAATAAAAACATTTCTTTACCATGAAAAGTTGGATTGGCAATCCTGAGCTCTTAAGGCTGCTTTTTAAGCTTCTGTGACCCAGATCCTTGTCTATAATTATTCTGCCATTCTAAAGTCATGGCTTTCACCTCAAGACAGCTATTAATTTCCAGCCATCACCTCCATAAAATCAATTTTTAAAATTAATGTATAGTAATGCCAAATAACATAAATTACAATAAAATAAAATACTTAGAAATAAACTGAACCAAAGATATACAAAGACCTCCACAACAAACATCTCAAAACATTTCTGAGAGAAATTAAAGATAGGAATGTGACATGGCATAGCTAACTTAGAAATCAAATAATACACTTAAGCATGTACCTGAGGGAAATACAAACATAAAGACTTGCAAATGAATGGTCTTATTAGCAGCTCTATTTGTAATTTTCAAAGACTGAAGAAAAATCCAAAGTTTTTTATTCAGCAGGTGAATAAGTAAACAGCATGCAGTATATCCATACAATGGAATACTATACAACAAAAAAGCAAACACATTATTAACATGAATAACAACATGAATGAATCTCAAAATTAGTATGTGAAGTTAAATAAACCAGACAAGGACACTACTCAGCCGTAGAAAAGAATAAAATAATGTCATTTGCAGTGACATAGGTGGACCTGGAGATTGTCATATTAAGTGAAGTCAGCCAGAGAGAGAAAGAAAATTATCATATGATATCACTTACACGTGGAATCTAAAAAAAAAATCAGACAAATGAACTTATTTACAAAACAGAAATAGACTCACAGATAAAGAGGCAAACTTGTGTTACTAGGGGAGTAAGGGGTAGTGTAGGGATTAATTGAGAGTTTGGGATTTGCAGATACTAACTACTATATATAAAATAGATAAACAGCAAGGTCCTACTGCATACTACAGAGAACTATATTCAGTACCTTGTAATAGCCTATAATGAAAAAGAATATAAAAAGAATATATATATGTATATTTATGTACAACTGAATCACTATGCTATACATCAGAAACTAACACAACATTGTAAACCAACTATACTTCAATTAAAACAAAAACAAAAATAACAAATATTTTCATAGAGTAATATTTTTTAAAATTCACTTTTTAACATGGAAAAATATTTTTCAGTCCTTCATATGATTTTATTTTCTCACATCAACACAATAAGAGGATATCTAAATTTTGTCTTAATCGGAGGGTCTGTAAACACAGGCTTATGCAGTGTACATACAGGTAAGACAAACACTGTTTCTTGAAGTGGTCCTACCATGGACCCTCTTGTCATCCAACCCAAGTCTCCCACTTTCCTGGCTTTATCTTCACTGTATTGTGTGCACACTTCAACAAAAAGACCCTGAAATTGTTACAAGTGACAAAGGCCGAGTAAGATCATATGAAAGAAAGAGATAAAATATGTGTAGCTAATCTAGATAAAGTATAATGGGAACGTATATATATATATATTTTTTAATATTTTAAAAGTGTGAGAATGTTTAAATTTTGATGAGAATGGCCTAATTGAGGTTGATTAACATGAATTTATCATGATATCAGCAAGTCCAGCTGTGTGATTTTTTTCAGCAGCTCTCAGGAGTCTGCATGAAGGCAAAGAGGAAAGCGAAATCTGAATGAAAGCTTTGTGTGTGTGTGGATGTCTGTGTGTATGTTTATGTCTTTCCCTAGAAAGCTGTAACAAAAGCAGAAGGGCAAAGAAATTGAGAAAATTGTCAAGATTCATGGAAAAGTTGAGCCATGATAAGAAGGCACTAGCACCAGAGTTTTGGTTACAACCATAAGAATTGAACCAGACAATACACTTATTAAATGATGTTTCACACCTCATGGACTCTGCAATAGTGCCAGAGAGTTTGGCAGGAAGAGTCACTGAACCAGAAAAAGTACACAGAATGGGATGGGGATTGCTTTAGGGAAGAAACTACTCTACAACCATTCTGCGATGCGTAGTTTATCAAAGGCATCATGGCTTTTATACATATATCAAGGTGGGGGCAGCAAAATTCCTGACCCTGCTGTCCTCAAAAAGCTAAATATCTTCAAATCTTCCTAAATAAAAACTGAATTCTGTGCATCTTTGGTCCTATGACTAGAAAGGCAAGTTTTAGCTTCTACATTGATACATGCGAATAGAAGTTGGATACGTTTCCCAGGCTGAAGAAAAGAGTTCAAAAGATGCTTGATGATAACCACATGAAAAATGTTTATTCTACATGTCTGTCCCTGTGTAATTCTCTGAATTTTCCCTTATCTATTCTCAAAGATTGATAAGAAGCATGGCTTTGAGGGATGAATTCATACTTTTCACTCTTCCCAGGACTTGCCACACTGGTCTTTGCTAGCACCAATGTCTGGAAGACATACTTTGGGTCCTTGTTAGTAGAATAATGCACAGATGCCTCCGTGTTAACTCAGCTGTTTAAATACACATTTTCAAACAAAATATTTGCAGCACTGATGCCAAATTCCTCCCGACATTCGCAGTAATATTGAATTTGACTCAACCAAACAAGTGCAACAATATCCCGGACACAAGTTTCATCTAGGCTTTATCTGGTGAGAATGTCTAACACTTTTTTGTCTTGTCTTCAGTTTGGAAAAGAATTTGAGAAAGTACTGGTGATTGAAGTTGTACAGCCATTAAATTCAAAAGGCAAGCTACTACTATTTAAAGCATTTTCTAGCTTAATGTTAAATTGTCCTTAAAATAGTTCTGGTTTAAGCCTGCAAAAGCTTTACAATGTGCTCAGTCTCTGTAGAATATTTTTCTCTAAGGTTGAAACTAAATTACTATGACAATATCTTCAATGTTACTTAAATAAGAACTTTGAAATCTCAGAGAATGTGTGACAAGTAATTCCTGTATCTCTTTGTTACATAACCACACTTAAAAACAGAAGTCGGTTTTTTTTTTTAATGACAAAGACTCAGTTCAAAGTAACTGTTTCAGATAAGCACACACAGAAACATACACTTAGAAAAAATAATGAGATGCTAGTAAGACCTAATTTCCCCCTATTTGAATATACCTCCATCACAGTATTTAGAGAAGAGTGTACCATGGTCTGATATATGCAGATACCTCTCCAATGTGTACTCTCAGTGCCTTGATTATGCCTGTCTATATCTGTGCTTCCTAGTGTCTCACAGGACATCTCAGGAAGTTTATTATACCCCTAGTAAATATAGGGTTTTTATAAAGGTAAAAGGAAGAGACATTAAGAACGGATGAGAAACACAAAAGTGGAATACAAGCAAGCAATCCGGGAACAAATGTATTCATATTTTCTCCTGGTCACCATATAGAGAGTTAAATATGCTAGTCATGCCATGGCAAATACCACTATCACTATTATTATGTTACTGGTATGAACAGGTGTTGCTTCACAAGAAATAATCCTGTGATGTGTATTATCATATTTATACACCAAAATTGAAACTGAGACTTGAATGGATACACACTTTGATTGGGGGGGGGGAGGCTATAATTATTGACAAATTTTATAGCCTAAAACTGTGATTAGAGTGAGAAGAAAGTAGAAAATATATGAAGAGACAGGGCATTTAGAATAGAGAGAAGAAACAAAAAGTAGAACATGATAATGGTTCTCTGTGTGAAACAGAGGGAATAAAGTTGAAAATAAAGTTGAAATTACTGCTTAAACAGGAGTTGTGTGACTTTCTGGTTGTGTGACCTTGGGTATGTTAATTTTTCTGAATATCTATTCTTCCTATATAAAATGTGGGTATTAACACAACCTCTAGATGGTTCCAAGGACTAAATCAGAAACAAATAAACAAATACCTGCTGGATAAAATTTGTTTTATTGATATTTTTAAGGTATTTTTCTTTATACCCTGGCCTCTGTCTTATTCAGACAGTTAGCTGTCTAATGGTCTCTAAGACCTCAAGGAGAGATGCTGCAGGAAAAACAAAAAAGAAAGAAAGAAAAAGAAGGAAAGAAGTTTTCACCTCAAATAGAAATGCTCTTAGGAAAATTAGGACAAAAGTAATAAACTTCATGCATGCATTCTTTAATTTAATAAAGATCTATTTATCACCAACCATGCTCCAGATTTTGTTTTTGTTACTTAGAAGACATCAATGAAAAAGCAGCATAGATTTTTGCCCTATTAAGCTTTTAATACAGATGTAAGACAAAAATTACCAGTAAATATTGTAAGTAAATAATAATTTACAAAAAAACCCAGACAATAATAGGCTAAAGGAGATTTACAGTGGTCAAGGTTGGAGGAAAACTTGTAACATTAAATAGGGTAGTCAGGGATAGAGCTAACTGGGAAGATAGCATTTGAGCCAAGATTTGGAGGAAGGGCTAAAATTAGCCAAGTGAATAACTAGGGATTGAGTAATCCCCTCAGAGGATATATAAAGGAAGAAACAAACAAACAAAAACCAAAAAACAAAACTAAGATGGGACTACTCTTAGCATATTTTAATTGTAAGGGGGAAACTGGTGTAGCTGGAGATAAATAAGCAATGAATGAGAAGTAGATGATGAAGTTAAAGGTAATGGAGAATTAATCCCCTAGAGGTAATAAGGGAGCTACAGAAGGACCCTGTAGACCATTTCAAGGACTCTGACATTGCATTTGCTGTATGATATTTTGATGGAGAGCGATTATAAGAAGGTGGCCAGAAAAGTGACATGATCCACTTAACTCTGCTGAAGAATAAAGAATAAACAGTAGGAGTCCAAGCATGGAAGCAGAGGAATCTATTAGAAGGCTATTTGTACTAATCCAAGGGTGAAATGATAGTGGCTGGAGACAGACTGGTAGTAATACAGGGTGGTAAATAACAGTATTTTTGGTGCATTTAGAATGTTAAACAAATATGACTTGTAATACATCCAACAAAGAATATGAAAGAGAAAATCAAGAATGCTTTCAAAATGTTTGCTCTAAACAAGTGGAAAGACTGAGTTGTTGTCAATCAATTGAAGAATGATTATTGGTAGGCATGTTTTAGGGGGAGGAAGAGCAAATCTGCCATGGTCGTGGTAAATCTGAGATACATTAAATATCCAAGTGGAAATGTCAAGAGTGGTGGAATATCAGGATATAAGACTCTACAAGAGAAAAAACAATATTGGGGGTTATCAATATATAGATGGTATTTAAAGCCATGAAATTTGACTGCATCATCTTAGAATTACTGCTCTGACATTAAGTTGTTGAGAGAAGAAGAATAAGGTAAATATATTATGAGTCCAAGATACGGGAACTAATGTCCAAATAAGTGAGTGTGTTTGAGAGAAAATTATGCATGGCTAGGAACAAAGAAAGTGTCTGCAGATATCTGTGCAGGTAGATGTGCAGATATGATGATGGGAGTCTATGGAATTGCTTCCACTTATCCTAGTGAAGTACAAAGTGAGGATGAGTGTGGAAGGAATTATGGAGTGACCGACCACAGAGGAAAAGGCGTGAACTAGTGAGTCCTGATAGTGAGAGAGTAAGTGAATTAGCAGAGTATAATTTGAGAGCCAAGAAGTACCAAAAACCATACACATAGTTATGAGAGATCCAGTCCATGTGGTTGGGTGTTTTCCTTCCAACTGTGCAAAGATGCACAAGAATAAACACAGAACAGAAAGAGTCTAGGCTTTAACCATGGTTTTGGTTTAGTGTCCTTCTCATTCATATGTCTCATCTAATCAATGACTTTTCATTGCTTTTTACTTTACAGATTTTAAATCACCCCAATTCTCTCTAATCCCTCTCACCTCTAAGCAGCTCAGGAACCACTATCACTTTCAAGGATAACTGCGACATTTGAATTGTTCTCTCTTTCCTTTCAGTTTAATGCGATGTCTCTATCAATATATTTTCAATACTAAGAAAAGACTGTTATAAAATGAAAATGTGATCATGTCTCTCCCTCCCAAAAAGTCAATAAAATTCCATCACTCTTAAGAAAATGTGTCAAATTCCAATCCTTTCATGACATGGATTTTCCTTATTAATGCTCTGGCTCTATATTCTGTCACATTTCCCTTGGTAATCAACATTTTACCTACATAGAATTATTTGCTGGCTCATGAGATGACATGTTTTTTTATACCTCTGGGCTCTTGCACAGGGTTATTTCTACTTGTCTGGACTACCTAACTATAGCTTCCTGCTCCCTGGCTCACTTTGTCTTTGCCTGGAAAACTTTGATTAGGTAAGCCCAAGAAAGTGCTTAATGCTAAGGTACATTTTAATTTAGTAGTGGATATGGTTTCCGTCACTTCCCTTTCCAGACTGATTTATTATTTGTTCAGTAACAGAAAAATAGCATATGATTTTCCAAAAGTCCTACTGAATTTACAGGGAAAATATTTGCTATTATTAACAACATTAATCACAAGTATCTGTGATGAAGATATTCCCCTCTTCTCTTTTATTAAACAGATGTATCCTCTTATGGAAGAAAAATGAACTGAAACTCAATCTCCAATTAGGAAATTAGTGGTTGAATATAGTGGAGTTATTTTGATTTCTTCTATGTCATTACATAAGAAACTTACTAAGAAAAAGCATTGAAAATAAAAAGTGTTCCTTTTGGATGGTGGAAAATGATTTCAATGACAATACTTCCAGGGCATTTGAATTTAATGAAAACATAATCATTAATTTTGATTGCTATTACTTAAATTGCCTAATACCATTTTCCTTTAGCAGAATCAAAAGGGTAATTTCAAACTAAAAATGGCAAAAGACACTGATCTGAGGCGAGAAATATTGCTCAATCAATTTCTTCCCATGCTTTCAAAAGTCAGTGAGCTCTTCTTTCTAAATCAGATAATAATGGATTTTTTTCCTAATGGGTGAACCAAATGAGGGCATAAAGATTTAGTCATAGATTTTTTCTGTACTGATACAAGTTTATGAATAAATGGACAATATTTCTAAATGAGTCCAAGCATTTACAGTTTCAGCCAAGTTGTTCCAGAGTAATAATACAACTGTAAATGTTTTGTCATCATCTTTTATTATTTAGTAAGATATTTTTGAGAGATTTATCTTTGAGTATGTGTTATCTAAGAATGTGTGCCAGTAACTGGGGTATTTCCTCTTGGATGCATTCCTATCAGTTCCTCTTGTTTTGCTTAGTGTTGTAGGAACAAAATCGTTCAAGTGTTTGCCTTTGGGCAAATAGTAGAAATTGGAAGAATATAAGTCAAGTGTAGGAAGAATGTAGGCCAAGTGTAGGAAGAGTATAGGTCAAGTGTAGGAACGAAGTGAGATTATTTCTAAGCTCTCTGTTTCCAGTGGCCTCACTGGCATCAGCTCTTTCTTTCCATTATTCTCTTTGCTACAAAATAGTCCTTTCTTCTGTGTCTCACTCAGTTCCTGATGAGGTTTAGCCCTTGCCATAGAGCACAAGTCTCAGGGCTGTCATACTATCTCTTCTTTTATGTGTTTCCCAGTCTTAGGAGTGGTAGTGCTTCCTGTTGTTTCTAATCTCTACTTACTTTCTCAAAAATCGTGTTCCTTGGGTCTTCAATAATCCATGTAACCAATTCCCTGGGTTAAATTTCCACTTAGATGGCTTTCAGTTTCTCTGCTTACAAATAGACTGTTGTTTATTTTTCAGGGATAAAGGGATAAAGACTAGAGAAACTGTAAGGTGATTCTTCTCATGAGACTGAATTAATCTCTTTGATAAAGCTGTACTTCCAACTCAACCCTAAAAGGGGGGGAAAAAAAAGACTCACGTTCTTGGAAATTAAAATTTTATATTTCACATTACATATTAAGAAACTGACAAAGAAAATCTCATTATGATGCTGCCTGGATGACACATGAGTATTTGCCCCCTTCTTGATGTCTGAAGTCAAGGAATGCCACCAATACATTTCTAGTGCTTTGTATGCATTTCATAAGCACATTTAATGCACCTAGAATCCAAAGAAATATAATACACAAGCTCTCCTCTTAAAGATGTAGTGGGAGAGAGAGACACATGAACAGAAAATTAGAAAAACGAAACAATGAATAGAATATAGATACGCATATAGCAACATACAAACATACAAGACAAGAATAAAACTCAGCCTGAAAAGACTTGTGGAAGGTCTCATAAAAGAGTTAAGTGTAATTTTAAATATAACAGAAATATCTCTATTTGTGAATTCCGTAGAATACCTTCCTTACATATGGCATGTATTTCCAGAGATCTCTGTAATAACTCATTTACCTTAGTAACAAGAGACACAGTCCAGACCCTCACTGGTACATCTAATAATCTGATAAAAATTCTCACACTTTCCTCTTCTACAATTCTTTTCTTAACCAACGAATTAGTCCATATATTCATTTTTTAAATGTTTCTTCCATCTTTACTTCTTACTGTAAATTCATTGTTAGTTTCCTTCTAGTAACTGACTGCCTTAAAGCCATTTCATGTGAAATCTGTATTTCTTTTTTTCCTGTTTCACTCCTGTATTTGGGGCCACAGGTTTGGGTACATTCTTTTCTTGTGTCTCACTACTGTTTCTAAACAATTTCTTCTCTTGTCTCAATATAACAACTTTCTTTTTGTGTCTTTTTGACAATTTTCTGCTATTTTCCCCTCCAATTCCATTGAGGTTTTCCTTTTCAGATTTGTTCCTTATTTCCAGCTTTCTAAACTCAATGATTAGTTATCTTTTCATATTTTTAAACTCAGATGTATTTAGAAAAATTGATAACTTTACCCTTTTGTTTGCTTTCTTTTACCCTGCACTGTGTGAATTTTCCCACCTCGCTGACGAATCCTCTCCCTTCTTTTCTGTTAGCTCCCCCCTCTCCTGCTTAAAGCTGTGGATGCATGTTAGGCTTTCTCCTATCACTGCATCCATGCTCTCCAATTAGCATGTGGTCAGGCGCTTAGATCTTAAACAACTATAATCTGTGATTCTGTTCTGAATCTTCAGTACTGACTTTTCTACAAAATTCCGGATATGTACATTCAATGCTCACTTGATAGCTTGTCTTAGACGTGTAGTAGGCAATTCAAACTGAACATGGGCCCAAAAGGCTTATCGATTATTTCCCAAAATCTGTACCCCTCGCAGTCTGAAAACTGTCTTCCCCTTAGAAAACTCCACAATGAGCAATTATAGTTTCTCGCACCAAAAATGTATATTTAATTTGGGATAATTCTTTTACCCCCTATCAATCCACTGGCAATTAATTTTATCTCTAACTCCAATCATATCTGAAATTCATCTAATAAAATCTATTATCTCTATGACCACTGTTGAGAAAGCCATAATCATCTCTCACCTGGCCTCTATGCTCCATGGTCTAGTTTTGATCTTCTATAATTCATTCTTCAAAATGAAGCTAACATGACCTTTTACAAACAGTTATGATCATGACACTTTAATAATTAAACCACACATATCTAAGTAAATTAGCTATAATTTCTTTATCTGGATTACTTTTGCTCATATTATAGGCCAGGAATACATATTAATTCTTCAGGGAAGTGCTAGGGAAACTTTCTTAAACTCCCTAAATTAGGTTAGGTCTCATTGGTAAATGCTATCAGTATTCTGCATTTCTTCTCATAACTATCATCACAGTTATCATCATGAAAAAAAATGTATATAAATCAGCTTGCGCTGCCATAACAAAATACCAATGACTGGTTATCTTAAGCAAAGAACTTACTTGTCACGTCACACTTCTAAAGGCTGGGAAGCCCGACATCAAGGGGCTGGCCTATGTAGTCCCCAGTGGAGCTTTCTTCCGGACTTGCAGACTGCCTCCTTCTCTCTATGTGCTTATATGACCTCTCCTTTGTGTGTGTATGTGGGAGGTTGAGAGAGAGCAGGCGGAGGAGAGAGACGAGTCAGAGCCAGAAAGAGCTAGTTAGCCCTCTGGGTTTTCTTTTGAGAGCATTAATCCCATCATGAAGTCTCCACCTTCATAATCTCATCAAACCTTAATCACCTCTCAAGGGACTCATCTCCAAAATAATCATATTGGGGTTAGGGATTCAAAATATGAATTTTGGGTTGAGGGGAACACAAATATTCAATCCATAACACATCTTATAAAAGAAGTTACATAAATATTTAATGAGTGTAATACACATGTATTATTATTTTTATATTTTCCTTTATAATGTAAGGTACATGAGAGCAAACAACATTTCTATCTAATATGTGTGTGTGTGTATATATATATATACACATATGTATCTGTATATATATATAGTGATAAATAAATGTTTGTTGAGCAAATGAATAACTTAATGTGCAACTGAAATAAAGCTTGGGTCTCAAAATATAGACTGAAGCCACAGGTGAGGATTGAAGTTATTGTAATAGCTATGTGATGTTGTCAAGAAAATACACTTAAAAAAAGAAGAGAATGTAGCAAAAACTTTGCAGTAGTAGTTCTCAAAAAAAGAACCATAAGTTTGAAGACAATGGTATGACAGACTTGGTTTTGGTTACAAAACTCACAGACAATCTCATTTTTATTTTTATTTTTCTACTTTTTAAGCCTTTTGTCCTACTGAGTCAATAATTAAGAACTAATAATTATTTACTGAATAAGAAGAAATTTCAAGAATTTTTGGCATTCTCAGCATCGTCCTAACTTACTTCAAATTGTCTGGTATAAATTAAAAGACAATGCTTAGTATTAATCTTAAGATGGGATATACATATATACAGAGAGAGAGAGGGTGAAATGGAAGAAAAAGCAAATTCAATAGTGTCAGTGAGACTGATTTCAGGCATTTTAACAGGTTTCCCAAGACAAAATATAAATATGCATTATCTTCAACTCAGGTTGGGAGTACAACTTCTGAGTTTGTCCCTAGTGTTGTCTATTAGTTGCTTCTGGAATCCAGACCTAGAATAGAAATATGCCCGAAGGGCCTTTTTGGCCTTTCAAAGGATCTACTCATCTCTAATGTTAACCAGCTGCAGCTGTAAACTGCTTCAGCAAGAAAAAACACACATATACACCAAATGAAAACACATCTTTTTTTTTTCCAAAACTATTTTACGTTAGCTATCCATCTTTCACAAACATCTGCCAGTAAGATATTGAGCAAGCAGTTAGAAGAAGCGACATCCACAAAGCTTACTGCTGTTTCCCCTCCTCACTCACATGATTACATCTAATAACCAGTTGGAACCTGTGAGATTTACTGCTTTTGCAGAAGGCCTGGGTGTGGGGAAAATATTGGTCAGGGTGACGTTTTAAAATGAAAAATATAGCTTTACTCTGGTCTCAGAATCTTTATAAAATTTACTCAGTGGGGGTTAACTGCCCCTGCCCTGGCATGAAAATATGGCAGGCCCTATGCCTATCTGACTTATTTTTAGATAGCATACACCATTGAAGGCAATGTTAAGAGCTAACAGAGTCACCATTTAGTAAATACATTTCTAATACAAAACTAAATTTTAAAAATCACAACTATATATAATATAAATTATGTCTCCTCTCCCCAGGTCAGGTCTCTGAGTGAATGGAAATGTCTTATTGCCCACAACGCTATCTACACTTTATTTACTTTTAATAAATTTTATTTTTTAGAGAGTTTTAGGTTCACAGCAAAACTGAAAGGGAGGAAAAGGGCTCTTCTGTCTCCCTGCCCCGAGACATGCCTCCCCGGTTATCAACATCCCCCTCCAGATGGGCACATTTGTTGCACCCGATGAACGTACACTGACACATGATAATCACCCAAAGTCCACAGTTCACATTCGTGTTCACTCTTGGTGTTATGTCTTCTATGGATTCAGACAAATGTATACTGGCATGTAGCCATCACTATAGTATCCCTCTACCCCCACCTGCTGGCAACCACTGGTCCTTTTATTGTTTATTGTCCACAGTTTTGCCTTTTCCAAAATGTCATATACTTGAACTTATATTGTGTGTAGCCTTTTCAGATTGGCTTCTTTCACTTAGTAATGTGCATTTAAGATTCCTTCAAGTCTTTTTATGGTTTGACAGCTCATTTATTTTCAGCACTGAATAATATCCCATTGTCTGGATCACCAGAGTTTATTTATCCATTCACCTACTGAAAGACATCTGAGTTGCTTCTAAGTAATGTAGTAATGTATTCTACTTATAAAAATAAAATAAGCTACAATTCTACTTCTGAAAGAAAGAAATGAGTTTCACAGTAAAATTACGTCCATACCAATAATAAAATGTTTTTGCCAATTAATATTGACTGATATATTACCACTGATACACAATTTTTCATTAAAAAGAAAAGTTTATTAATGTATTATAATTATCATTATGTATCAGAAAATGGAGAAACAAGATTAATAAGATAAAATTTGCCTTCTTTGAGTTTACAGTGGAAATGTGAGTGGAGTCTTCCTTACTACGGAAACTACTTGCCATCTAGGTCAGTATTACTTGATGCCAATTAGAAATGTGATTTTTTATCTTGATTCCAAGAACTTCTGATTTACTCAACTTCTCTGGGTCCCTAAATATGTATTTTTAATATGCATCTCAGATGATTCACGTATTTGAGAACCACCACTGTTCCAAAGAATGAGACTCCAGAGAGGTACAAACAGTAAAACACAATGCAATGGGGATGGACATCAGCAAGATAGCCAAATAAGACTTCCTTCACATGTATCTCCCCTCAACAGCATAATTTTGCATTTATACACAGACAGAAGTGCCTCTGTGGGAGCTTTGGGATCTAGGTAGGAGATTGTGAAACCTTGGAGAAGTCCAAGTCTGAGGAAAGCTGTTTTGAGAAAGGAAGCCCACACTCAGGTGTCTACCTGTGACTGTAGCCCTAGCTACACACCTGGAAGCAGCTCCATATACCTGAGGACTTACCTACAGCCCAGTCTGGCTTTGATTCTGTCACCAGCAACAAATACCAAGGTACCCAAGAGGAATCATGCCTTACCTATATATCAGGTAACAGGTATACAAATCTCAGTCCTACTTGTAGACCCTGAAGTCTACAGCCCATGAAACAGCTTCAGCCCCTCTTATCACAATCCAGGAGCCCATGAAGAAAAGTGATGTTGCCAGTAACCAGTGGACAAGAAGTCCTCTGTGGAAGTCCAGGAATCCAGTGGAGAAGTTGCAGTACAGTTCTGGAGCAAAAAATCCAAGATTAGATGCATTGAATAAGGTGAAAGGAGCAGGTTCATATCACCGCTTGCTTAAGACAGGACAGCCCAAATCCAAGAAAAACCTTGTCAACTTGTGATTTCTCCAGAGGGGGAACGTAAGAGCATGCAAGTTAGCATCTGGCTTGCTGAGCTCTGCTGTATGCTGCTGACGAGACTCAGTTTTATCCTGCTCCATTCAGAATACTGAGGTATGCTTCCTGACTATGGGGCAGGGACTACCTGGGAGAGCAGCAGAAAGGACTTCTGTAGGACATTAAAGGGACATGAATCCAGCTAAGTGCATCTCAGATTCTATCAAGAAGCCTGCCGATGAACTGCCAGGAATTACTTATCTGTGGATCCCCACAACAGTCCCACAGGCAATACTAGTTAGTGTTCTAATCACCTCACCCACGCACACATCCCACCCAGCATCTGATTCCTTGTGCATACCCCTGATGGTGGCAAGAGTTAGCCACTGCAGATGGCTAGTGAGCACACACAGAGAGCTAAATTCTATGGGTGTGGGAGAAACCATAAACTTGTATAATCAGCACCACTCTAGGGAAAGCAAAAGGGAGGCTGCCAGTATTCAGCCTGGTTTGGCAGAATCCAGGGAAGGCACACAAGCTTAGGAATTCTGCCACAAAAGGAAGCAAAATATGTGGAGTAGGCACACCCACAGGGAAGATCTGAACAAGCCTCAGAAACCCTAGCAGAGCTGATGGAATACATTTATCCCAAAAGCCAGTCAGTGAAGACTGGAGGAGGTGACCCTACTTCAAATGCAAAAACAATAATTCAAGACTTAAAGGAACATATAAAAAAATCAAGAAAACATGGCACCACCAAAAGAACATAATAATATTCCAATAACAAACCAAAAAGACATGGAAATGTGTGATTTGTCCAATAAGAATTCAAAATTACTATTTTACAGAAGCTCAGTGAGTTATTAGACAAAGAAAAACAATTCAATTAAATCAGGAGAACAGTACATGAATAGAATGAGAAGTTTAACAAGAAGTAGAAACCATTTAAAAAACAAACAAACAAACAAACAAACAAACAAAAACCCTCTAGAGCAGAAGTATAAAATCCCAGTGAAAAATTCAATAGAGATCTTCAACAGTGCTTTGGCCAGGCAGAAGAAAGAATCAGAGAACTTGAAGATACATCATTTGAAATTCTCCAATCAGAACAGGAAAAAGAAATAAAAGATCAACTAAACTAAGAGCTATGGAAAAAAAAAGATAAACAAAACTGGCAAATACTTAGCTAAACTAGGAAAAGAAGAGAAAAGGACCCCCAAAATAAAATCAGAAATGAAAAATGGCACCATTACTACCAATACCATGGAAATAAAATAGAAACATGAGACTATATGAAAAGTTATAGGCTAACAAATTTGATAACATAGGGGAAACAGAAAAATTACTAGAAACATACAAACTATCAAGGCAGAGTCATAAAAAAATAGAAAATCTGAACAGATCAATACTGAGTAAGGAAGGAGGTTGAATCAGCAATCAATAACCTCACAACAAGGAAAAGCCCAAGGCAAGGTGGTTTCGCTGTTGAATTCTATCAAACACTGAAAGAAGAATTAGAGCCAATTCTTCTTAAACATTGAAGAGGAGATAACACTATCAAACTCATTTACGAGGCTAGCATTACCCTGATATCAAAGCCAGATAAGAACACTACAAGAAAAGAAAACTACAGGCCAATATTCCTGATAAATACAATAAACATTCTTGATAAAATCCTAGCAAACTGAATTCAACAGCTCATTAGAAGGATTATTCAGCATAATCAAGTGGGATTTATCCTTGGGATGCAGGGATTGTTCAAGATATGCAAATTGATGTTATATATACCACATTGAGAGACTGAAAGATGTAAAGTATATTATTCTTTTAATGGACACAAAAAGATTTTGGAAAAAAATGACATTCATTTATAATAAAAACTCTAAAAAAATCAAGTATATAAGAAATGTACCTCAACATAATAAAAGCCATATATGACAAATGAATAGCTAACATCAGACTCAACAGTGAAAGATTGAAAAGTTTTTTCTCTAAGATCAGGAGTAAGACAAGGGTACCCTCTCTCACCACTTCTATTCAACATAGTGCTGGAAGTCCTAGCCAGAGCACTTAGTCAAGAAGAAATACAAATAATTTGTATAACAGGTATACAAATTAGAAAGAAGGAAGTTTACAGTTGATATGATAATGGACAGAAAAAATTCTAAATACTCCACCAAAAAACCTTTAGAACTAATCAACAAATTCAGTGAAGTTTCAAGACTTAAAATCAAGAAGCAAAAAGTAGCTGTGTTTCTATACATTAACAGTGAACGCTCTGAAAAATAAAGAAAGGAAATCGAGTAGAATGGTGGTTGCTAATGGTTGTAGGGGTGGGAGCAGGGGGATGGAAAGATGCTGATCAAAGAGTACAAACTTCCCGCTTCAGATGAGTGAATTCTGGGGATCTAATGTAGCGAATGGTGATTATAGTTAACAATATTATATTGCATTCTTGAAAACTGCCAAGAGAGTAAATACTGAATATTCTTACTATAACAAAAGCAGAATGGTAATTTTGTTAGTTGAAAAATATTTATTTAACCTTATTGTAGTAATCATTTTGCAATATACATGTGCATGGAATAGTCATACTGTGAAACTTAAACTTATACAATTCTACATGTCAATTATATCTTAATAAAGCCAGGAAAAAACACACAATGGGTATTGTGTTGTTCTGCGCAAATATCCCTGGCAGGGCTGACACATCTACCTCCTAGACAATGGAATTATCAGCTGCTGATAAATTATAACAGCCACTCACAGTTGCCCTCATCCTCAGGGAGATGCTTAATTGCCTAACCCAAGGTTATTTCCCTTCCCAGAGTTAACATGTGGTCAATATTTGGATAGGGAATGCATAGAATCAGCCTCATGGGCTTTGAACTTATGTTGAGATTGGCTGAGGCTTCAGTTGCACTGCATTGATAAATAGCCTCTGTCCAATGGTTCCTTCCTCAGTTTTGCACAAGTTTATCTTCTGTGTGTTTCTTCAGCAAACCATCTGCATGAAAAACTTTATTTCAGAGTCTGTTTCCAAGGAACCCAATCAAATAGGATCAACAACACTGCCCATTTGACCTCATATTCACCTCTAGTTGAAAGCATAGGATAGAAGCCTGTGAAAGTTTTAAAGACATTTACAATCAGCGTATCAACAATTGGAAGACTTAGATCCAAGGGTAGTAAGCCTCAAATCTCAAAATATGTATTTTTCTATCTCCGTATTTGCAATTTCAATGTCTATCCTTTATTTCTTCCTTCCTTGGATCCTGCATTCCCTCTATTTTCCTTCTCCCCTTCCTCACTTCACACTTTTCTTTTTCCTTTCCTCATTTATTGTTTCCTGCCGTCTTTTCTTTCTTTCCTTTGTCAAAAAAAAAAAATTATTGGCTATGTATCACTATTCCTGATGTGGAAGAGACAGCAGTGATCTAGAGAGGAAAAAAAAATCCTATCATAAATAAGCCTAAATTATATTATGAAGAAACAATCATAAAATAAGTAACATACATAATATTTCAAATTTTGATAAGTTTTCTGGAGGAAAAATAAAGCATATAATAGGAATAAATATTACTGGTTTGGTCATTACTATTTTAAATAGAGTTGTCAAGGAAAGCTAGATTGATAAAAATAAAACATGTGTGCAGAAGCCTAAAAGATGAAGATGAGAGTCATGCGGCTATCTGGGGGAAGAGCATTCCAAGTGTAGAAATCTGAAATGCAAAGGTCTCCTGCAGATGTATGCTTTTGGTGTATTTGAGGAATATCAAGAACATTAGTTTGATCAGAGTAGACCTGGTGACAGGAAAAGTGATTTAGATGAGATCAGACAAAAGAGTGAAGGAAAGTGTATATTTTAAAAGAATTTTAGGCCACTGTATGGGATTTAACTTTTATTTTACTCTGTGTGAGGTTAGATACCACTGCAGTTTTTTGAGCAGAGGAATGGTGAGATCTAGACCATGCTTTAAGAGCATCATTCTGGCACCTATATATAATATGAACCCAGCATTTTGGGTTTTATTCTTTAAATATGATTGTGAATTCAAAATAACAGCTGTTTACATTTTCTATCTAATAGATGTTTTAATTACATGTTTTGATAACAAATCTTTTAATAAGAATTATATCAACATAGATGAATTATTTTGAAGCACTCAAACATGTTAATCTTCATCAATTTTCTATGCAATGCAGTTAAACTTTTGCACTTTGCCCTTTTCTTTTAACTTCTATGGGCACAATGGCTTTAATGGCATGTTCAGAATAAAATTATTTAATATCATTACTGTCCAGTTAATTATTTACTAATTATACCCCCAGCCATTCTTAAGTTTCCTTTTGGACTGTAACTCTGTGCCATTTTTCCCAGCCCAAATTTGTCGAGAATATTTTATTATGTTTTCAATGACAACTGTTATCATTGGAAAAAACATCAATGCTCAATGACATTTTAACTATTTTGTTTGGGAAAAGACAAAATTATCCATTAAAGTAAAATAAAGTTATTTTTCTGGCACTTCCCTTTAAGGTTGTCTTAATAACATGATATAACTTTTACATTAATGAAAATGGTACTATTCTTCATCTGCCATACATAGTTAATTGCATTCTATGTATTAAAGATTAAACATATACTGGGCCTACAAAAACTTAAACAACATTATCTGCCCTCAGTTGGCTGTCAATTAAGAGAAACAAGAAAATACACAGATTGATAGAATACTGTATTGTAAGTGTCATGATAATCGTCTGGAAGGCTCCCCAGAGACACATTAGAGAACAGGAGGGTAGAGATCAATTCTTATTAGAATCTCATTGTCCTTCACCTACAGTCCACCAAGGCTGCTCTTGAGCTAGTCCTTCCTGTTGCTGTTTCTTGTCCTATGCTTCTAGGATACTGGACAAATTTGAAGCTACCAAAAGCTGCATACTGCAGTAAAATAATTGTTGTTTTGCACTGTCAGCTCTAAGCGCAACTTCACATTGTAAAATAAAATTTATATTTTATGGCAAGACAAGAACTATTAAAGCATAAGAAGTTTTTCTCTACCATTTGGCTTCCTCTCTCCTTTCTACTGTGTACTGTATATCTGCATTATGCATCTATGAAACCTCCCTCATCGGCAGAGATACCTGCTCAACCATAAAGAGCAACCAACAAGACACCTAGCACCAACAACAACTCCTTAAAAGATAACATTCCTTCTTCATCTTGTACGGTGCCACAATGACCCATGGCCCACTACCTTCTAGACTGTATAAACCATCAATAAGATGTCGTTTAATGCACAGCCTTCTGTCTCAAAAACTTACGTAACTGTGTTTTGACCTCTAACTGGTGGAACAGTTCTTGGGGCTTTCTGAGAGGCTGCTCCAGTGTTCTAATCTTCAATTTGGCTTGAATAAAATTTTCCATTTCTTTCTCAGATAGACTGCTTAGTTTTTGTCAGCAACATCAATCTTCTTTGACTTCTGTGTACTCACCTCGACCCTTATATATGTGCATACATGTGAATAAGTAAGTATGGATAACCAAAGTTCTAGTTCGCATCTTCCAACTTGTCTAGTTCAATATAAACGCATGGCAAGTTCTCAGTAACACTGAATAAAATAGGTAAATGTTTTAACTCATCCTACTGAATTCACTGAAACACAGAAACAGCGGTTGCTTTATCTTCTTTCAGATAGGTAGAGTATCTACTTTCCTCTGTAATTCCAAGGTCCTCGTCCATGCAAGTAATAATGACAGGAATGGTCTGAAGTCCATCAACTTGATGCCGTAGGAATGAGAGGAGAACTTCTTCATGGATTCTCACTGTGGGCTCCATGGCTAGAAAGCCCAGGACGCAGCTGAGCCAAAAGAACAATAGGTAAATCAGTACCTTCAGAGGTTCGTATAAGACAGAGTAGACAATGGAGAAAACACTGATATTATTCTCATCACCATGGCAATCTAGCTATACAAACACGGACTTCACGTTTAAAAGGAGATCTAAGGTAATTTCTGGTGTTAAATGATTCTGCAACTAGAATATTAAAGAGGATATATATCTCATATGTATATGTGTGTATATATATATATACACACACAAACACATACATAACAATGCCTCTAATATCTAGGAGGAACATACAAAGGCATTACATTTCCTCACCCATCTCTGTCTTGCCATCATTGCTCTGCCTCAGGAGGACTGCTAAATATAGTACAGACCTGGTATAGCCACAAGTGTGTAGGGTGTAGTTTGACTTTGGTATATCACTGCGATTTTATCTTTTCTTCTTATTGTCCCTAGATTATATGTTTAAAAAAATAGATCAACGGGTTTATTGTTGTCCCACTTCTAGTTTTCAAAGCATGTAATGCCAGTGATCTAAACCTAAAAGGAAGAGTACATTTCTGCTCTTGGTGTTATGATTCTAATATTTCTACTTCAACATCAAAGAGCTCATATGCTACTGTCCTATGATGAAACAAAAACAAAAAGAAAATTTAAAGTTATGTCCCTCTCCCCTGCCTTCTCTTATATGGTCAGCTAGTTATTTTAAATTACCCAGGCACATTATCCTAAACCAAACCTCAAGAAATACTAGCAATCAGGTTTCCATCATCATCTGACCTAAGTGTTTTAGTAAGAATGATTCAACCAGTTGTTTTACACAGATTAACTCTCTAAATATGAAGATGTAAATATTGAGCGGAGTTGCAGAGGAATCTAAGAGGACGAATAAGGTGAAAACTCATGGGCCTTGCATTGTTAGTTTATTTTTTACCCACAAACCATGCATATTTTCTCAAATTGCTGATAGCTAAATAGTAGGAGTGTTAGTGTGAGCTGAGGAAACTGGAGAAACTGGTTTCAGATAGAGCTAAAAATATCCTAGAGATACTGCACATTACAAAATGGACCTTTCCCAAAAGCATATTCGCTCATGTAGTTCAAACTTTATACATTTCTTTAGAAACATTGAAGATAAGCAATTAGAAGAGCTAGATAAAAAAATCTATTTGGAACTTCAGTGTTAGAAAGAAAATTCCAAGAGGTCAACAGATATAATTACAGCACCATAAAAAAGGCATTCCTCAATCAACAAGGTTAAATTTATATATATACATATATATATATATACACACACACACACATATATATATATACACACATTTATATACACATATACATACACACACGTACATACATACATAGATACATATATCTGTGAATATTCACTCCAGTAATTCTAATTTTATGTGAAAAGGTTTTTAAACATAAAAGTTAAGAAACTATACAGAAGTTAAGCAACTCTCCCCAAGCTCATACCACTATATGGAGACTGGAACCCAGGTTTAGTCTGAATCTAGAAACTGGAGAATTTTAACTGTAATATAATCCGACATTAAATAGCCTCCTGAATAAACAAAAGTATAATGCACACAAGTAAAAGAATCGTAAGTACACTAAGTAGATCTATCAATGTAACAAGAAAGATCTATTAAAAATGTAAAACCATAACATAGACATAAAAGCTGACATACAAATACATTTCTCCAGAGACATTAAATATTATATACATGCCAAATAATCATATAGTTGGAGGAAATTAATTTGAGGCAATGAGATATGAAGGATGGGTGCTCTGACAAGTCTAATTGCAGGCACCAGTTTAGGTCTTAGGAAGGGACTGGATGCATTTGGGAAGAGAAATTGAGGATACTGCTGAGCACAGTGTCCTTAGGATGCAGAAGGCCTGATTTCTAAGATTCACCAACCATGTGATCTTGAACGAGTAGTAAGATGGTAAAAGGGTAAATTTGAAGAAAATTCAGAAATTTAACCCAAACACTTCCTTTTTACAGGTGGAAAAACTGATGTCTGTGACATTTAATGACTTCTCTATTTCCTGAAATCCTCACTAATTATGTACAGAGCTACTGGGCTCAGTTTATGTATCTGTGAAGTAGGGCCAAAGTGCTAACCTTGTCTAGCTTTCAGCTAAGCCTTAACACTTAAAAAAATAGATTATGAGCCTTGTAGAGTAGAGTTAGCACACTGTGTAATTACTGTTTCTTCTGTAGGGGAGTACATGTTACCTCCTTTGCACTATAGCATACTCCTTATGGAGAGAGATTGTCTCTTCTTACCCTTTTAATTAAAAAGTGCTAAAACGTGTGAATGAATGAGGTTGATGTAAATGAGGTAAAATGACCTTAAATAGTAAAGTTTTAATAAATATCAGGTTTTTGAAAATCACATTTTTCGACATAATGAGATGCCACTTGTCATCCTGTACCTAACTATAGTGAGAAAATTTGATCCTTAGAAAACTTTTTTTAGTAACACCAAATTATTTCTTAAGATGACAGCTTTTAGATAATTAAGACCAGGATTCATATGAAACTGATCTTGCTTTTAAACCTATACCATATTTGAGACTTTTTTCCTATACCTAGTTGCATACAACTAGGTGTAAGTTGGTAACCTATCAAACTTAAAACTTCAATGAAGTTTACTGAAGGAAATGGCATGGACTTCTACACAAAAGAACCTGACCCCTAGAGAAATCTACATACTCAGATGCAAACACAGACATAAACAGAGAAATACATTCTATCACTACAAAATACTAATTCATCAAGTTTGGATCTGCTATCACTGTACTTAATTAACTAATTATTTAACAACTTCTTGTTTTATTATTTTGTTTAGAGTTTTAATGACATTCTTTTTGACATTCTGTAACAACTCTGCCTAAAAACTGCAGCATCATTTACTGATTCAGACCTGCTCTTTCCTATTAATAAGAAGTTACAATTTTATTCTAATTCCAGAAGTTAGAAGCAAGCCTTGAACCCTTCTCTCCTAAAAGGAAAAAGGAGTAAAGAGCACTTAATAGTGATTGAATCAGACAGTTTGTACCAAATCATGGAAATGTGCATTCGAAAGAGGCAGATAATTGTACAAGCATATTGCATAGAATACATAAGTGTAGCCCTGGAGGTCAAAAAAGTAGAAGGAAACCAATTACGCTAAGTATCCACTAAATTGTTTTTCATTGTCTAATTGAAAAAGTGATCACAGGAATCAGAAAGGTTTAAATTGAAAGGGCTTTTAGTTTAAATCTGACCTTAAGCCAATGTTATTTAAATATGGTAAATAATGTATTCTGGAAGGAACTTTTCTAGATTCAAAATCCCACTTGAGTAGTGCTTGGATCATTTTTGGGTTTCTCTCACTGTGATTTTCCAGCCTTTAGTTAATGAAAGGAGCACACTTACTTATGTCAAATGTGAACATTACAAATTTATTTGGAAAGCTGATCTTAATCGTATGTTTCCAGTGAAATAAATTCATTCATTCATTCCGTGCTTTTCCTGAATAATTTAGATCATTTAAGAAAACATGAAGCATTGGCCTAAATAAACTTATCTATTCATTCATTGCTTTTGGTGAATAATTTAGAACATTTAAATAAAATTGAGTATCTGCCTAAATCATAAAGGGCTAATCGTCCCCTCAGCTTAAAGACATCAGTAGCAATCAGTGCTACTTATTACTTCACAGTCTTGATGAACCTTGATTCTTATGTTGATCCTGTACAAAAATTTTAGAGTTTGGACACTGCTGAAATAAAATAGAGAAAGAAAAGGGGAAAGAAATTGCTCTTTCAAGGACCTATTCAGGGGAACAAACCCATACTTTGCCCTTCTGCCAACCATTATCTTCAGGCACCAGAACAGCCCTTAAAATACAGACACAGCAGATCAAGAGGCACCACGCATGGCTTCATCAGAAACAGCATGTGTTCAGACTCAGCTTCTCCCTAGGCCTAAATGAATTACCTTTAGGAGGCTACAACTTTCAAATCGGCTTTAAAAGGAACATTCTGTCTTTGGACAAATGGAGTAGGGCAGAGAAGAGTAGTTTCTGCTCCCGTTCTCCCAGGTACCAATTCTTTGCAAGCTCAAGACCAGGCCAGCGACTGCGAGACTGTGAGGTGCCTGGCTGCAGAAAGAAGAGGAGCCTCCCAGGCCATGAGCAATGAACGGTCCATCACATACGCACACCCCTCCCAGACTGTGCTCTCTCAGTGTTTCTGGAAAAATTCCATGAGGCCCTATTAAGAGTTTGCTTAATCAGTGAAAATATCAAAGCGTTTAATTGTTTGCAATTCTTCTGAAGTTGCAGAAAGCAACAGCCAATTAGTACTCAAACTCCTCTTTTCAGATGGGAAACTAATCTCTTTTTAATAGAAACTTTTCCTACTCATTTTTTTTTCTTTGGAAACATACTTTGCAACCCAAATCACACTTAGAATACAATGAAACAGAATATGAAATAATATGTTCCTGCAAACTATCATCTTTTCTAGTTCATTTTCAAGATCTTTGATATTTACATATGACCTTTCCATTTTTATTAACAGTTTATTGGATTTTTGCATTCCAGCCAGTAGAAGAGAAAGGTAATTTACAGAAAGATTTGACAGTTATATACACAGCTATAAACTTCAGTCCATTAACTTATTTCTTGTGTAACCTTTAGACAATTCTACCAAAACATTCATATAAGCATATGCTTTTTCCCTTTATGCTAAAAAGCTCTCATTATAGAGCCCTATTTATAGAATGTCAAATGAAAGAAAAAACATTCTAACATGTCTCTTTATGGTTTACAGATGTTTACAGCTCTAACTTTTTAAGGCACGTAAGTAAAAGTCAAAGATATTTTTGGGTTGCTTAGATTCTATGAGGTGTGAATGGATGTGTTTGACATCTATTATCTGATTAATTTATAATTATAAATTTGATAATGGCAAGATTATTTTAATAAATCTACTTTAAATGGTGGCTCAGAATATTTGCATGTAACTCATTGCATTGTTTAAAGCAATACGTGTTATTTTTATACAAATTATAGGAAAATGATTTATGTTAAACATGATATCTGAGCTTTAAACTTTGCTAAGATATTTATCTAAAATGCAGTCATTTTGGTAGCTTCTTGAAAATCCGAAATTGATAGACTTCTGTATAAATATATAAGGACAAAATTGAATAACAAGAAAGTGGAAATGTTGCGTATTATTTGATTTTTGCACAGAATGGGTATGTTACTAATTAAATATTAATATTTAAATACATGGCATAGCAATCTAAATGGATTTTAATACCATTACGCCCAGAGTCATTTCTTTATGATAAAAAGCACCATGGAGAAGTTGTAAAGTAATAATAAAAGGAATTAGAAGAGAAGAAAATATTCTTTTACATGAATCTTGTTTCATTATTCATAAAATACCACAACTTGGAGTGTTTTCTCCAACACAAGTGAATACTATATATTCATACTATGATGAATGCATGATATATTCATATCATCTTCGCTACAGAAAAATAAAAAAAATTATGAAAACATATGAGATGAATAAATGGAATTAATACTTTTACTAAAGTCTCAATTTGTCTGCATACTTTTGCAGGTAGGAAAGAAGGAATAAGTGAACTATACTGATGCAACTTGAAAATTAATAAGTAGTTCAGTTAGAGTCCTTTGAGTTTTGCAGGCACGATACTAGGAATGTGAACACTGAGAAATCATTAACGATTATATCTTGATGGATTTCCACCAGGCCCATAAAGTGGGGATGAAATGCATAAAATAATAAATTATTTCCCAGAAAATTAGTTTAACCCAAGGCTTTCGGGAATTGTTATATAAACAGATTCCTATTTACATATTTATTTGTGCTTTAATAAAGAGTTACAGAGGGAAAAGCGTGTTAGACCAGCAATATTCCTGTGTTATATATTAAACAATAATGCCAGTTGATCTTAAGAAACAGACATGAGAGACAAATTCACTCAAAAAGGATTTTTCACTGTACTTCATCTCTTTTATTTTTTCTTGGCCTCTTCAGGAAATGGAAAAGTTCTATAGTGCCATCTGGTGTGAATTAAGGGAACATCTTCCTTCAAGCTGTGTCTGCTAGAATATTCCTCTAAGCAGAAAGCTCAGAGAGCTACAAAAAGCAATTCTTGAAAGATAAAAAGCACTTAACCAGTCTGATCATGTCACATACGTTTATGCTCACCTTTACCTTAGTACCTTTCTCGAGGGATATTAAATTGGAATTTTTACAATGTTGTAAATGTATTAGCTTATACTTCAGTGTTAAAAAAAACTATTTGTGTATATCTGTGTGTGTATATATATATATATATAAAGGCAAAATATCAAATTTCTTAAGGTGCATAGCCAAGCTTTCTTTACACTTATTTAAATTGTCATTACTGCCATGCTAATTTGCAAGTACAAAATTAATAGCAGTGGTCCCAGATTTTTTCTGCAAAGTCTGGCATTGTGTATGTATGTGCATGAGCATGTGAATATTTGAATTGCAAAAGTCAGGTGCAGACTTTCATAAAATGCTACAAAGTTATGAATATTATTCTTTCTCCATCACACATTTCCTGTTCTTTTTATTTTATCATATAATTTTGACACATATATAATCTATAATTATCTATTTCTATGATATCTACTGAAAACATAGCAAATTTTTTTCCTCTGAATAACTTCATGCTATGAAGTTTCCTTAATTTCTAATCTTTTACTCATTTTACATTTTGCGTACCATGCAAACGTTTTTGTCTTTTACTTGTCACTAGTTTTCTTATTGCCTCCTTAGTCAACTGAAGGCCAGTACTCTCTCTTTTATACCTTCTGTTACTTTCTTACACTGCATGCACTAATGTCCAAAATTATAGACTGAATACAGACTATGCAAACTCTAGAGCGTTCTTTTAAAACTAGAATCCTGATTTCTGACTTTATTTTGATAGATACCACTAGGAAAAAAGTGTTCCTTAAAATATTATAGGACAGAAACTGACAAAAATCAGAGTTTCTCATATTTTAAAATATTTACAACAAAACACTATTTTTCTCCAAATATTATATTGCTAAATATTTTTGTGTGCAAACTACCTGAAATTCCATGACTGTTGGAGAAACTATACAATAAGTGTTATGTATAGTACATTATTCCTGTGTGTGTGCTATGTATCTTTAAGAAAAATAATTTTCAGGCAAGTTGACAAGGGGAAGGAGATCACTTTTTAAAGGCTCAATATGTCTTCAAAGTTAACAAATCTTTCTGGAAAGGCCCCTGTCCAGTCACTTTGAAAAAATGGACTGAACACTGAGAGCAGCATTAATCACCATTGTGCCTTTCTCTAAATATAGAAAGAAACCACAATGGCGCATTTTAACATTGCTTAGGTAAACTCTATCTGAGGCTGGAAGTGCCACTGAATAATTCTTAAAACATTAACCCTCACAAGCCATGTGGTTCTGTGAGGTAGTTAGATAGGTGGGGGCACCAGACAGATAGGTGGAGGAGAGGGAGATGGTCCAGAAGAAGCCATTGTGACTACCTCCAACATAAAGGGACTTTACTTCTTCTCAATTAGTACCAACAAGAAACCAGTTAGAATCCAACAGGCAGGACTGCTAAGTAGCAAAAAAGGACTTACCTGGACACAACCTTATGTTCACTGTATTATAGTTAACATTGCAGTTTGGGCCCCCTCCCATAGGCTTTTCTGTGTACATCATGAGTAAAAGAGCATGTGCAAAGGAGACGGGCACTCCAAAGCACTCAAGGGATGTACATAAACTGTCAATCAATCCCGAGAGCCCCTAAAGCCAGGATACCAGGCAGGAGAAACAAAGAAGTGTTGCCAACTTTTGCCTCTCTTGGGTTGGCCCGCCTTTAGTTCTCGAAAGTGTGCTATACTGACTTTTGCTCTACTAATAAAATCCTTTGTTTATATCACACTTTCAGTCTTCCACTTAAATTCTTTTTCTTAGATAGGACAGAGAATCGAGGTGTTTTTCTTCCCTCCCCATGGTCAGTTCCTCTATTAGTCCTGTAGAGAAACCTATTTAAATACTGAATATGTAAATAAACTAACAGTAACTGACTGAAATAAGGGGATGTATAAAAGGTACAAACTGCTTTGTTTTCTTTCTCTCAAAACCCATACCCTAATTATACAAACCAATTTGCAAACTCCAAACAAGTAGTAAATACCCCAAAACAAACACCATATAATTAGCTGTGATATATACTCTAAGGACTTGTGTCAGAAAAATCAAAAAACATGAGTTAGAGAAGTTAAGGAGAACTTTCCTAAAATGATGATTTCTAAATTAGATCTTGAATAAAGAGCTGAATTGGGAGACATTACAGAGGTCATTCAGACTTGTTAGGAATGGGGCACAGCTGACGCTAAGTCCTAAAGTTGGGCACGCATAAAGAATATTCGGGAAATATGAGAGCTGCCTCTGTCACCAAAGTATTTCTGTAGGTATGTGCTACAGAGACACTTACACTGCAATGAGCTGCATCAGGAGAAACACCTGAGAGAGCACCCGTCACAGATGTGTGGTAGGAGGAGGCTGAATGCTGATTCTCAGAGCTAAAGCTATACTCACTGGCATCCAAAAGTGAGCTACGGGGGCTAATGGAACACAGACAATGGCCAGAAGTGTTACAACAGGCTCACTTATTAGGGATAACTAATCCCCGTTAACAAGTAGAGTCCTAGAGATCTTTATCATAGGGCCAAATCAGAACCAACCTTAGAAAACCAAGCCATGGAACAATTACTTGAAGGCATTATTTGACTCATCAATTCACATTCATATTAATACTCATTTAAAACCATCACTATATGCAAGTTGCAAGTTCTTGCCAAAGATGCTACTTTAGAAAATAATATGTATTCAAGTGCATATGTGATTGGCAGTGGTATTTCTCTGTTGAAGCTAGGTGTAAAACAATTATTTCTTAGTGTGTGATGATACTATTTTATACAAGGATTTTTTTTTTTATGAGCATAAGTTACTGGTTCAAGAAAAGGCTCTGAGGCATTTACATTTTGATACTAAGACCTAAAATTAAGACTGTGTTAATGTGGAAGGATGTACAGTCATTCACTTTAACGCACAGCATACTGTAAAACTTTGTCTCAATACATAGCAAGTGTGAATAATGAGGACACAAGACTAGTGATGGGTCTGGCTGTGTATTTATCATTGTATTCATGAAATGAAAGTGTGCAACCTTGTTAGCAGTAAGGGTCTGAGCTGATATGAAAGATACTCATGATGCAGTACAAATTACATGCATATGGATATTAAAAAACAAAACCTGGTTCTTTGTCTTACTCAATCGATAAAATATTTGTCCTTAAGGGAAATGTAATTCAGATATTTCCATGATGAAGTACTATGCTTCTCCGCAGTTCCTTTCTGATTGGGGATATAAAGGTGACAAGTGGCAACTCTTGAATCCTAGAGAGGCTCGTGCAGTATGTTTAGAATGATGGGGAAACTCTGAAAATATTCCACAACAGCTTGGAATGTCAAAGCAGCAGAATTCACTTCAAATGCCCATTATACGAAGAATATAACCTGAAATGACAGCTTCCTATAGAAGCTGGAAAACTTTAAACTTTTCATAACTCTCCTCTGGTCTATCCTTTCTGAAATAATTCAAGCCGGAGTTAGCCATCCAAGGAATCATTTATATTCTTGGACTCCCTCAGCGAATGCTCATGTATAATCAACCTAATTCCTAAGAACATTTTAAAGGCATAATGATACTGAATATTTTAAACCAGATCCTAATACTGCACTGTGTTGTAATGTTATAGCACCTTTCAAATTAGATTCACGGGTCACTAAAACTCATTATTTAAAGATTAGAAGTCTCTGTCATAGATCAGCATTTTATAAATGAAGATATGCTATCAATCTAGACAAAGAAACTTACTTAAAATTATAGATCATTGCAAACCAAGAAGGAAGGAGCACTGAAGCTTTTAGAAATTATATCTGTCCTTCAAAATGTGTTTATTATGATGGATTGCCTATTAAGCTTATTTTTTCTCCCCAAGTAGTGATTTCAAAACATTCCCACCTTTCACCAGCAATTTCATCTGTCACCCTCGACATGGTCAACTAGCTTTTGCTTCTCACCTCTCCAGCCTCATCTTGTGCCACTTTCTGTATTTCTCCTGACTCTAGCCATTGCAGACTTCTTTTTATTCCTGGATCATACTATGCCTTGCCTCCGTATCATCTTTTCTTCCTGAAAAGCCAGCTCCCAAATACTACTTTGTAAATTAGGTATTAACTTTAATATCATTTTCCTGGAGGAATCTTCTTTTGGTCTTCCCCAAAACTAGGTTAGACAACCCCTGAAATGCTCTGAACTGCTGGTCTGAAAACACACATACTCATTGTGGGTCTGTGATAAGCCTTTGGGTCACTGTGACTGGAGTAGAATTTAAGTTCTATTAATACCAGATGTAGAAGGGTGTCATAGGTTACAGAGCTATCACAAAGACCACAAAAGTAACAATGCCATCTCTTTCAGATGTCCTTTCTCTACTGTTTCTGCTTTTGTTTCATGCTGGCAAGCTGAGGCAGAAAAAGACTTAGAATTGAGCAACAACTTCAGATTAAAAGATGGTTGACTATGTGTTTTCTTTGATGAAGCAGAGCCAACAGGGTCCTTCATTGGTACTCGAGACCCTCGTGGACCCATTTAAACTGTGGATGTTCCACAGAGCTCACTCCACACTAGATACGGAATCAAGAAAGCTGAAGGTACGTGTTGAGGTTTGTGTAAGCAACATCCCACTTCCCTGTCTGATGTTGCGACACTTGGGAGATAGTTGTCAAAGTTAGACAAACGGAGATACAATAGCGCTTTCTTTATTAACAAAGCTTTTTGATGAGTGCAGATTTGGCACTGAGCCAAGGGCACTTGCTAATACTTCACCAATGAACATGGCAAATTTAACTACCCAGACAAAAGCAAATGGTCCAATTTAAGGCTGGCCACAAGAACAGGGCTTGTACTGGCTAAGCTTAACAAGAGTCAAGAACTGATAGGAAAGCATGCTGCTTCCAGGAAGACTTATATCAAAGAAATCTAGGGGTTTTGAGTCACACATGCTTAGTTTTTGCCTGAACTTTTCAGTCAGAATCCTTTCCCGTAGGGAAACTGAGTAAGGAAACACAAATGTTAACTCTAGGGCTCACTTCTTTACGGAAACATGAAAGGGATCAAGTTTCAAATCACAATAGAAATAACCTTACTAGGTAGCTCAAGAATCAGAACCCACGTTAAATCACAGCCTTGTCTCATTTTAATGCCTCTTTTTGGCTCTATTAATTAATGGCTAATTAGGTCGGGTTGAAGAATTTTCTGTACTTTTACTTGAACACCTTGGCATTAGTATTTAAAATGGAACATGCTGAGTTGGAACTACTTATTTCCTCTTGAAATCCTTGTTTTCTCCTGTAAAAATTTGTAGAAAGAACTGTATACTGCCAGTGCATTTCTTACTACCTTTTACTAGATGGGGATCTATTTGATCACATTCACACTCCAGGTTTAGTTCTTTTGTATTGCGTCTTTTAACCATTGTCAATTTTCTAGCTTCACACCCCATGATGCTCAGTTAACTAGTTTCTTCCATCCTCTTTTCCCCCCCTCTCTTTCTCCTTTCCTCCCTTCCTTTCTCCTTTCCTTCCTTCCTTCCATCTTTCCACTCACTTTTTTTTATCAATATTTAAATTAAAAAAAACCTTTTATAACACACCCTTTATGTCTTTAAAAGAGCAATATATTGAACTATATACCAACTCTGGTCTCCCCTCTCTTCCTCAAAGTACATTGTGTATTCCCCAAAGCCATCAGCTTCAAAATAATCACATAAATTATAATATATGAGAGTTAAAAAGTATTTCAGAGACCGCCTAGTCTGATTTATTATTTTACAAATGTGAAATTGAGGCACAAAGAATCAAATGGCTTGTTCGAAGCAACTTGGGTGTTTAGCTAGGTGTTGCTAGAACATGCAACTAACTAGAATATACTAGGATGATTTCCTTTTTTTGTAATTCTAGATGTATTCTAAACACTCACCAATACTAAAGTACAATCTGTCCACATCATCTTAAGTGCTACTTCCTACGGGAAACTCTTCACAAACTGAGTAAAATAAACTCTGAAATTTTCCACTGCTTAAATATCAACTAAGAACATTTTCAGGTCTGCTAAAACATAGTTTTGGGTGTTTATATCCAAACACTCCTCTTTATGCGGCTCCAAAACCACACTTCAAACATGAAGATTCTTGGTTCTAACCAGACATTATGGCTGAGTTGTGCTGTTCTAAATCCCATATCTTTTTGGTACAAATTAAATGAGATTCTGCATGGAATTTATTTTGCAGAACTGTATTTCCTAAAACTAAATTCTTGTATTGAATTGCACGTTCCCTTGCCAAGAAGCCATAACCTCTACAAAGCTCTGGCTATTTTGTTCCCTGTTGTTGTTTTCTTGGAGAAGAGGGGAATGGGTGGCTTCTAAAAATGCCATTGACCACTGATTAATTTACTTATCTGAATTGGGTCACCTACATGGCTTTATGTATCGTATCTACAATATTTCATATTATAAACTAGGTGATAACAGCATGGCCCATATCCTCAGTGTTCATATTGTTATGTATAAATTTTTTTTACTAGACACATAGAATTATATCCTTCAATACAAGCCTTCTTAGAAGACAGCTTTTATACATTTGAAAATATAAAATTAGAACCACCAAACTAGTCAAACAGTTGGTACCTGGCACTTCCTGGCCCAGCACACTTTCCTGTCCTCATCTCCATAGGCACAGAACTCTACATCTCCCATAAGCTGTGATCTGGAATTAGCAGCAGGTGATATGTAAGAACTATAAGGCATGGCTTTGGCCCACAAGGTGCTTCTAGTCTTACTAGGTAACAAAATGAGTACTTGCTAAATAAAAACACATAATCTTACCACCATTCTATGCCAGTTACTACCCAATTCTGTTTCCATTCATAACAAAACACCTCTGTAAAGTAGTCAAAAACTCAACTGTCTGCAATTTTAATTCCCATTCTTTCCCGAGCCTTCTCATTGGTACTTTTTCCCAACCTTCCCACAGACAGTGCTCTTGCCAAGTTTATTAATGCCACCAGTGTTGCTTAGTTCAACAATCAAGTCCAAGTCCTTGAAGTCTTTATCATTAGTAGTTGACTCAGCTGACTGATTGCTCCTTTACCCCAGAAACACTTTCTTCAACTGGCTTCCAGGATTACTTTCCTGGTATATATTATCTAACTATATTCTCCTTGTTTCCACTTCCATCATTGTCCCCTCTCGGTGTCCTTCCTTGTTCCTTCTTATCTTCTCGATTGTTTATTTATTGGGGTATTCCAGGGCTCAGATCTAGTATCTCTTCTGTAATTGCACACTTACTTTCTTCTTGAATTCATTCAATCACATACCTTTAAATGCTACCTGTATGCTAAGGCTAATGGTTCCCAAAGTGATAGCTCCCACACGGACGTCTCCTTTCATTTTCTAGACTCTAATGTTCAACAGATGATTAATGATTGATTTATTCAAGAAATATTTTTCTCTACTTGAATCACTAACAAACCTCCCAAATTTAACGTCTAAAATCAAATATTGGATTCCACTTCCTTCCCCCTAGCAAGCCCCTCTCATGATCTACTTGAACTCAGTGGCAACTCCAATATTTCTCAAGACAAAAATCTCGGAATTACCCTTGGCTCCCCTCTGTCTTCTATAGTTTACATGCAAGTAGTCAGCAAAATCTGTGATCCTTACCTTCAAAAATTATCTAGAAACAAATCACTTTTCACCACTACAATCTTGGTTCAAAATGCCATCGCTTCTCACTGTTTCACTGAGGATAAAGTTCAAAGTTCTAATGACAACAACAAACAAGGTCTTACACAATCTGAAGCCCTGTGACATTTCTAATTTTGTTTCTTATTAGTCTCCCCTTTGCTCACTCCAGCACAGTCCCATTTCATGGCTTTTATACTTGATGTTTCCTCTGCCTGTAACCAAGGATGACTTTATGGTGTGCATCCAGTGCAGTTCCACAAAACCCCACGTTCAGAAGAAAGCCTCTGGTGTGTGGTTTAGTGCTTTACAGCCACACATTGGAACTCATTAATGATTTTATCATTGAATATGTGCTCGTTATAAATAAAGTCTAATGGGAATATGATGCATATGTCATGGACTTGGAGTCTTAGCTCATGTGAGGTCCTTCCTCCCACCTCCTCTCTGTTGGCTGGGAATCAATTCTCAAACACCCACTCCTCTGTCCCCACCCAGCAACCACTGCCACCTTCTGATGCCCATGGAGGCTTAGATGTGGATATGAGGTAAGTCAGGACACAAAGGCAAGAGGCTGGGCTCAGGAGGGTCTGCTCTTGCTCAGCAAGTATCCCATGCCCAAAGGACTGTGGCATTAAACAGCAAATAAAACCTGCGGCAAGCTGAGACACATCATGGGAAAAAAGGAAAAGCTTCTCTCGTGCTTTCTCAGCAAGAGGCCCTCACTTTCACCTTACACTGCTCCTTACAGATAAGTAGCCAGTGCTGCTTATGACACTGTGGCCCCAGAAATCCACACAGGAAACTCGCTCACCTTCTTCAGCTCTCTGCTCAAGAAAGAGCTTCACATTAAGGTTGTGAATGACCACCCTTATGAGAATCAAAACCCCTTCCAAACACACTTCAGCCCCAGGAACTCATCCATTCCTTTCATTTTTCTCAGGGTTATTTGTTCTTATCTAGCACACTCTGTAGTTTATTTCTCTATTTATTTTTGTTGTTGTACTTCCCTTCACTACAGTATGAACCCTAGGAATTAAAGGTTTATTCAGTTGTGTTAGTTTGAAAATAATCATATGTTAGTGGAATTTGGCTACCATGTGTAGAGAAACTTCCATTAAATCGAGTTGGGAGACCAGAAGGGGGAGCTCTCACACTCTGTGATGATAGCAGAGCCCAATGGGAAGAAGGAAGCCTCCTCTTTTTCTCTCTGGCAAGGACTCAGCTAGTGGAAAGCCATGGGCTCTGTTTACTGCAGCCCTCCCAACTTCCTTTCCTCTCTATAAAACTGCCCCTTCCAGCTTGGTGGCTTGCACATGGCCTGCTTGCCATGGCTGCAGATGCTGAATTGCAATTCTTTGCTGATCCCAAATAAGCCAGTCTTTGCTGGACGAGTATCTGACAGTCTATTTAAGCCACCATTTTGGTGGCCCATATAGGGGACCACAGAAGACTCCTGATGGCTCCAGGACTGGTGAGCAAATAGGTGATCTACCCACAAACGAACCCACTGTGGCCCACTGACTTCTCAATGACTCTGGGATTTAACGGCGTATCTTTCTCCTGGATCTGAGCTTACGTTTTCTTTGCGTTTGAAGCTCTCTATTTATCCAGAACGCAACCACAAGTTTTCTTTTTGGTTAAGGCCTTGTTCTGTCCACAAGTACTCATCTGGCACTTAGGTCTGATTTTGAGTTCAGACTGTTCAGTGAATTCGGCCAGGCTTTGGCCCATTCCCTTCAGAACAGGGGCTGCTTCTTCTGAAGCTTGCTAACCTTCAACCCATTCTGTCAGGAATAGGGGTTGTTTCTCTGAAATCGTGCTAGGTTTTTCAAAAGTGATCGAGGTTCCCATTTTACTGGCCATGTGCTTCAATGAGTCTGTGCTATTTGGCTGGTTTTACAACACTTTCACTGTTTACCACCCTTAATCCTCTGGTTTAGTTGAACACGCTAATAGCATTATTAAAACTTAATTGACAAAATGTATAGAAGCCCTTGAAACATCTTAGATAAAAGCATTGTCATTGCTCCTTCTAATCTCAGACTCGCTCCTTTTAAAACTCATGAATTCTCACTGTTTGAGGTAGTAACAGGATGAACAGCCAATACACTTGGCTCTTGCATCTTTTGACTCACACCTGATAAAAGGAGAGATACTCCAATTTTGCAAAGGTCTAATTGCTTGTATTAAAAATAACCATGTTTTGGTAGAGCAATCTTATCAGCATGCCCTTGGGAAATGAAGACTTTAAGCATCAGATTTTGCGACCTAGAGATTCTGTCTATTGGAAAAGACACCTCCAGAAAACTCCATTCAACCTTGCTGGAAAGGTTTCTGTCAAGTATAGCTAATCAACCTTTGTGCCCTCAAATTCCAAAGAATTGACTCTTAGATTCATGTGACACATATAAAGAAAGCACTAAACCTTGACCGGATTTTCACATCATCTGGTGACCTGAAAGTACAGGTTTCCTGGAACTGAAGCGGATGACATCTGATGAGACAGCTTCTCTGATATAACTGGGCTAGGCCTGTTAGAGATTTGTCTCCAAACCTATGGTGATGACACAACACTTCAGATGATCTCCAGTGACTCTGATCTTCATAAGTAGGGGATTTAGATTTTTTAAAAATCCCTTCCTTGTTAGTCAGATGTGACCTTAATAGATTTCCAGTATGTTCATTTTCCCTCTGACATGATACACTACCCCCAGGAAAGATCTTCACTAACACTGAGGGACAGAAAGCTGCTGAAACTAGAAATTTTGACTCTAGACCAGTAGTTCTTTCAGAGAAAGATCTTGATTAAAATGAGATAATGTAAGAAAATTAATAAACAGAAACCTAAGTTAAATAGGGTTGGGAAAGCTCCCCCTTATAAGAAGAAAGACTCCACCTCTTTCCTGGCAAGGACTCAGCCAATGAAAAGCCAGGGACTCTTTGTTTACTACACTCCCCTTACCTCCTTTTCCTCTCTGTGATAATGTTCTCCTTTCCTTGTGTGGGAGGACTTGTATGTTGCTCACACCATGGCAGACCCCAAATTGCAATTCTCTGCTGATCCTGAATAAACCCATCTTCACTGGAAGAAATATCTAACAGTCAGTTTCAGTCAACACCTATTTTCAGAGAGCAGGTTGGTATTTAAAGTCTCTTTATGTTTAACTTGTAAAAGTATTATCAATTTTGAAGGGCAAAAACCCAAGGAATAACTTTGTCTGTTTACTCACTGGATTCAGCTATATAGCATAGAGAAGTAAGTCCAGGCCAGACTGATATTGGAGTAGTTTAGATGGAGAGTATACCTGGTGACTCCATTTCAAGTTAAGAAGGAGCTGAAAAGAACTGTGTGTCTCCTGGTGTATAGCAATACATAGTAAAAGAAGAGGCAATTCTTTATTGAGAAGATATAAATACATCCTAATTATCTAAACTACAAAATATGTAAGATGTATACAGTGTTTATATGCATATATGCATTCATACATATATATATTTTACTCAAGTTATGGAGGAAAAATTATTTTTTTTGTATTTTTTAAATGAATTTGTACTTTGCTATCTCAATTTTTTCTGGTATTTTTAATTCTGTTGGGATAATCAAATCTTTAGAGAGGCACGGATTGATGATAACAAAATATTACTGAATGACAATGGTATCAGAAGAGTGATACAAAAGCATGAAATGGTGCACCATATTAGGAATTATAATTTATGATATTATATAGTAAAAAGTATTTTTATTCTATCAACTTTTCAATTTCAATTCTCTAATTCAAAATTAAAATCATACTTGAGGTTTCCTTCATTGATTGAATAACACAGGCACAGAAAGCAGTAGTGCCTTTGGAAAACTACACAGGGCAGTAGCACAAATAGAGAAATTCAAAAGTTTTGATCAAAGTTATAGTAAGTGTCTTGGTAAGTCATCACAAAGACAACATGGAAAACTGAAACAGAACAAGAGGCTCACTTTAATTCATTGACTCAACATGTATTTATTGAACATATAGTATCTGTCAGTTACTCTTCTATTTGGAACACAGAAATGAATAAAACAGAAAAAGATCCTAGCCTTGGTCATCAAGCAGTGAACTGAAAAAGGTGAAAGTGATTACTAGAAGAAAGCAACATTTGGAAGGAGAGTTGAAAGGAGCTAAATACACAGTCCGTGCATGGCAAGCAATCTGCTGAACAAAACAAATTACACAATACTTCCAGAATGACTCACTGCCTCGGGGAAATACAAAATAGAACACAAAGAAGAAGGAAAAATCACTGAAAACTGCAATCATAACAACTATGAGAAAAATGGCACTGAAAAAGAGAAACTCAGTAAAAATACTGTAATAGAATCAATCCCATGCAGAGTACAAATCAGATTTCCCAAGAAGCCAGGCAGAAAAACCCAAATGTAGACAAAGAAATGATGAAGTCTCATTTTAATGTACCTATAAGACATGCATTTATCCTACAGAATGTTGCCCCAAAATGCAGTTGTCTTCCAAAAGACAACAGTTGTTTTGAAAATTCAACATAGGTTGAATATTGGGGTGGTTTCTTCTGTTTTATGGTTCCATATACTCTAGAAGTACAGAAATTTAACTAAATCAGATTCATATTTAATGTGATCTGGTTTCAACACATAAACTATCACAAAAAAGTACTTGTATTCCTTAGGAACTCAGCTGAGCTGGAGAGAGCTGAGATGCCAGAGTAACCAATTAAAGCAACAGTGAGTCAAAATGAAAGTAATATTGAAGCCTCTAATGACAGCAAAAGTAAAGCAAGAGGTTAAAACTGGAGAAAGGCACCAACTCACTGCTGTTTCATCTCCCTTATACCACTCAAGAGTCTAATGGATCAGCATAGATGTGGGGACATCTCATCTATGTCTTATTTTGTTGGAGGAGACCAAAATAAAAGCTCTGGTGGTTTTCAGGACCTGGGGTGGGGGTGGGACGATGGAGGAGAAAGGTTAGGAGAGGAAAAGTACTAGGTCTGATGGGAAAAAGTGTCTTCAGCTTTATCCTCCTCTCCTCATAAGGAGATCTTGGCAGAAGCATCTGAGAAAGATCTCTGCCAAAGGCCCCTGATAAAGAGATCTAGGAATAAAGGTGTCTAGGCTAAGAATGCAAACATGCATGGGAGCATGACCTTCCGGAAAGGCCTGAATCCTAGACAGCAACTCCCTTCTGAGACTGCAGTGCATTGGATGTGCACCAAGTCTGGAGGGAGGTCAGCTTTCCTCATGAGGCCTACCAGATAAAACCTTTGTAACTGTCTACAGCTGGACTTGAAAAATCACATGTAGGTTTTTAACCACAAGCCAGATTCCTCGGTATTCTTAAACTCAACACTAACTATAGAAAATACAGAATGTCAACAATCATGTAATGGGCTTAAAAACAAATAATAAGCATGTCTGAGAAGTTGCTGTTTTTAAACAAATCAAAGGCTATTTCACCCTGTAGTTAGAAGGATAGGCTTCACATTTTTAGGATGTAGTATACGTATTTTAAGGAGCCAGGGATACAATGCTTCTATTCATAATTCATTCAGCTGCTTGTCATAGGAAATCAGGAAATCTTTCTTGATAACTCTTACTTCTCACCCTTCCATCCTTAGCTTATGTAAGTTTTAATGCTTTAATTCTTTAATACCTCTGCATTCTACCCATTGTTCAGATTATAAGATCTAAGATGGCTGTACCTATGGCCTTGTGCTCTTCATCGAGTTTTTTTCCACCAAGAAAATTTGACCAATAAGTATTTTTGAAATAAATGAAGTCCTTCTTTTTTTTTTTTCCCCTCTTCATTTTTCTCTCCTGGTGTTCACACTTTTAAGTACAGGTTAAAATTCACACTAATTCATCACTCATGGTTAGAGAAGAAGATAAATGATGCCTTAAGGAAGACAGGTAAGATAAACAATAGACCCATATGGAACATTCTGTAGGAAAACTAGGAATATTCTTCACCATTCCACGGCCCTCTATATTGTGTTTGATGGAAAGAAAATTAGAGAAAATTGTACATTATACTTTACACATAAATGAGCTCCTTTCTATACGAAGATTTCTAAGTCTGTGGCAATATCAGAAATCACTAGAGATATAATTTTAGTATAAAAGCAACACTTTAAATACTCTTATCAGTGACTAGTTACTATGCTAAAAATAAAATCTTATGAATGTTCTCATTTTATTTATATTACTTTATATAGTTTCTTTGTATAAATATAGTTCACTGCTATGTATATATCTTTTCTCATTAGACTTGTAAGTCTCAGTAGTTTCATACATGGAAGACAGAGAGGGAGAAAGGTCCATAAAGCTTATTCAAAGAAATAAAGTCTGAAAACCTCACAAATATGGGGAAGGAAGTGTATGTCCATATTAAAAAAATAATATATCAAATAAGAGAACCCAAAGAAATCCACACTGAGACACTGCTATAGATTGAATATTTGTCTTTCTCCAATCCAATTCATATGTTGAAACTTAATCCCCAATGTGATGATATTTAGAGGTGGGGCCTTTGGGAGCTGCTTAGGTCCTGAGAGTATACTTCTTATAAATTGGAATAGTGCTCTTATAAAAGAGACTCTAGAAATTTCCTTTGTCCATTCTGCCATGTGAGGACACAGTGAGAAGACAGCTGTCTGTGAACTAGGAAGCACGCTCTCACTAGACTCCAAATCTGTTGGCACCTTAATGTTAGGCTTCCCAGGCTCCAGAATTACAATAAATAATGTTCCATTGTTTACAAGCCACCTAGTCTATGGTATTCTGTTACAGCAGCCTGAACAGACTAAGACAAACACATTATAATCAAATTGTCAGAAGTTGGAGACAAAAAAAGAATGCTAAAAACAGCAAGAGAAAAGTGGCTTATATACATGGCAACCCCCAAAAGACTATCAGTGGAAAGTAAAAGTCTTGCAGGCCAAAAGGAAGTGGAATGATATATTCAAAGTACTGAACGAAAAATGCCAATGAAGAATACTACATCCAGTATAAAAGGGAGATAAAGACATTTTCAGAAAAACAAAAGATGAGGGAATTAATCCCAACTAGACCACTCTTACAAGGAAAGATAAGAGAGTTCTTCAAAATGAAACGAAAGGACACTCAATAGCAAAACGATAGCAGAAGGAAGTATGAAGCTTGTCAGCAAAGATACATAGACAGATACAAAAAACTGTATTACCATAATGGTGATGAGTCAATCACTTTTAATTCTAATAAAAATGTTTTAAAAGTCTTAAAATAACTAAATTTTAAAATATGCTAAAATACACAAATATGAATAATGTAAATTATAATAACAATAACGAAGTGTGGAATGGACAAAGTAAAAATATAGAGTTTTTGTTTGTGATCAGACTTAAATTGCTGTCAGCTTAACATATTCTGTTAAATTGCAAGATATTTCATGTAAGTCCCTAGGAAAACTATCCCTATAGAAGTTATAAAATATAAAAATGTGTCAAAGCACATCAATAGAAAAAAAATCAACAAACATCAAGAGAGACATCAAGAGAATAAAAAGTAGACAAAGAAACTATAATACTAAAAGAAAATAACTAACAAAATGGTAATAAGTCCATCATTATTAATAATTACTTTAAATATAAATCAGTTAAAGTCCCCAATTATGTCAGAAGGTGGCTGAATGGATAAAAAAGTAAGAGTCAACTATACGCTGCGTATAAGAAACTCAATTTAGATTTAAGGGCACACATTGGCTGAAAGTGAAGGAAGAAAATGATACTCCATGCAAAGGGAAACCAAAAAAGAGCAGGAATGGCTATAGTTGTATTAGAAAAAAAATAGACTTTAAATCAAATACTCTAACAAGAGAAAAAGAAAAATACAATGCTATGATAAAATGACAAAATCCACTCAGAAGGTGTAACAAATATAAATATATATGTACCTGGCATCAGAACACTTAAATATATTAAGTGAATATTGGCAGAACTGGAGAGAGAAACACACAGTGATACAATAATAGTAAGAAATTTCATTAATAGACAGACCATTCAGATGGAAAATCAATAAGGAAAAAGAGGGCTTGAGAGACACTAAAGTGAATGGACTTAAAATGTATATATATGTACAGCAATATACTCAACAAGAGCAGAACACACATTATTCTCAATAGCCCACAGTTCTTTAAGCAGGAGGGAGCCCATGTTAGGTCACAAAACAAATCTTAATAAAATAAATAAAATAAAATATTCCTTATCAAGTATCTTTTCTGATCACAATGGAATGAAACTAGAAGTCATTAATAGAATGAAAACTGAAAAATTTGCAGACATGTGGAAATTAAACAGCACAGTCCTGACCATCCACTAATCCAAAAAAAAAAACCAAAAAACAAAAGGATACCTCAAGACAAAAATGAAAACACAACATACCAAAACTTATGAAACACAGCAAAAGCAGTACTAAGAAGAAAGTTCATAGTGGTAAACACTTAAACTAGAAAAGAAGAAAGATATCAAATAAATCACCTAAATTTATACCTGGAGGAACTAGAGAAAGAAGGGCAAAATAAGCCAAAAGTTACCAGGTAAAGGACATAACAAAGACTAGATCTGAAATAAAATAAAAAATTGCAAAACAATGGAAATGGTCAATAAAACTGTGTTCTCTTATGAAAGGGACACAAAATTAACAAACCTTTCACTAGACTAAGAAAAAAGAGAGCACACTCAAAAAAAAAAATAGAAATAAAACAGGAGACATTACAAATGATATCACAGAAATAAAAACAATCACAAAAAAATATTATGACCAATCATATGTCAAGAAACTAGGTAATCTAGAAGAAATAAATAAATTCATAGAAACATATAAACTACCAAAACCAAATCATGAAGAAATAGAAAGCAGACCAGTAACTAGTATGCAGATTGAGTTGGCAATCAAAAAAAGCTCAAGACCAAGTGGCTTTATTGACAAATTCTCCCAGATATTTAAGAAAGAATTAATACCAACACTTCTCAAGTTCCTCCAAAAAATAAAGAAGGAGGGAAAATGTTCAAACTGATTATATGAGGCCAGAGTTACTCTGATACCAGAGCTAGACAAAGACACCGCAAGTAAAGACAATTATAGACCTAGATCTCTGATGAATATAGAGTAAAAAAAAAAGTCTCAACATAATACTAGCAAACTAAATCCAATAATACAGTTAAAGGATCATATACTCTGTCCAATTGGGATCTATACCTGGGATGCAGGGATAATTCAACATATACAAATCAATTAATATAATCCACTACATTTACAGAATAAAATATAAAAACCACATGATTATTTCAGATACGAAAAATCCGTTCACAAAATTCAACACTCTTTTATGATAAAAACTCTCAACAAACTAAGACTAGAAAGAAATTACATCAATGTTATTAAAATATATAAAAAAGCCACATCCTTTTCACTGATAAAAAAATGAAAGGCTTTTCTCTAAAACCAGGAACAAGGTAAGGATAACCACTGTCATCACTTTTAGTGAACATAGTACCATAAATCTAGTCAAATCAAATAGACAAGAAAAATAATTAAAAGGCACCCAAATTGAAAAGGGATAAACATTAAAATAAAATGTCTGTGTTTATAGACAGCATAATGTATATATATAAAACTCTAAAAATTCCATTAAAAACCTCTTAGAACTAGTAAACAAATTCAATAAAGTTGCAAGATACAAGATCAACATACAAAAATCAGTTGCATTTCTATACACTAATAATAAAGTATGGTGAAAACAATTGGCACAAACAAATGGAAAGATATTCCACTTTTATGGGAATTTATATTTGGAATACATAATATTGTTAAAATGTCTATGCTATCTAATATGATAAACAGGTTCAAGGCAATCCCTGTCAAAACAATTCTAAAATTCACATAGAACCTCAAAAAAATCAAAAAGTGCCAAATCAAATTTGAGAAAGAAAAACAAAGCTAGAGACATCACACTACCTTCTTTCAAAAGATACTACAAAACTATAGTAACTAAAACAATACAGTACTAGCATAAAGACAGACATAGAGACCAATAAAAAAGAATAGAGAACCCAGAAATAAACTCATACAATCCACAGTCAACTGATCTTCAGCAAGGGTGACAAGAATACACAATGGGGAAAGGATAGTGCCTTGAACAAATGATGCTGGGAAAAAATGGGTATCCATGTGCAAAAGAATGAAATTGGACTCTTACCATATTAATCCCATACACAAAAATCAACTCAAGATTATTTAAATACTTAAAATACCTGAAATTGTAAAACTTCTAGAAATTAACAATATGGAGACCATTTCAAACATTAGCTGTGAGAATTTTTTCATGGATATGATACCAAAATCACACACAAAAAAACAAAAATAAACAAATGGGAATACACCAAACAACATGCTTCTGCACAGGAAAGGAGACAATCAACAGAGGAAAAAGGCAACTCATGGACTGGGAGAAAGTATTTGCAAACCACATATCCAGTAACAGGTTAATCTCCAAAATATAGAAGAAACTTCTACAACTCAACAGTTTAAAAACAATAATGACAAAACAAAGTGATAATCTGATTTAAAATTGGGCTATTGACTTCAATAAACATTTTTCTAAAGAAGACAAACAAATATCCAGCAAGTGTATGAAAAATACTCAACATCATTTCCATGATGATTCAATGTCCAATCATTATGGAAATGCAAATCAAAACCACAATGAGATGTCACCTCACACCTGACATAATGGCTGTTATCAAAAACAAAAACAAAAACAAGTTTTGGAGAGGAAGTGGAAAAGTTGGACCACTTTCAAAACTGGTGGTGGGAATGCAAATAGTGAAACTGAAGTGGAAAATTATGGAGGTTTCTCAAAAAATTAAAAACAAAACTATCATATGATCCAGTAATTCCATGCTTGGATATATATTCAAAGTACCTGAAATCAGGATCTGTAAGAGATATTAATTAGCACTCCTATGTTCACTGCACTACAGTCAAGATGTGGCAAGAACAAAATGTCCACCAACATATGAATGAATAAGAAAATGTCGCATATAAATACAATGGAGTATTATTCAACTTTTAAAAGCTGAGGGAATTCTGAAATGTGCAACAACATAAATGAACCCAGAGGATATCATGTTAAGTAAAGTAAGTCAGGTATAGATAGACAAATACTGCATGATTCTGCTGAGATGAAATATCTAAAACAGCCAAATTCATAGAACCAAAGAATGGAATAGTAGTTGCCAGGGGCTAGGGTGAGGGAGAAATGTGGAATTAGTAATCAAGGGCCAAAAAGTTTCAGTTAAGCAAGATGAATAAACTCGAAATTGATGTACAGCAGTATAGCTCTAGCCAAAAATGATGTATTGCACATTTAAAACTTGAAGAGAGTAGATCTAATGTTGTGTCTTTGCCACAAAAAATAAAATAATAAAAATATTCTAACCAGGTAGCTGAGGAGACAGCTTTTTTTTTTTTAGAAATAGTTTCTATATATGATTTATGAATTAAATTTTAATGGGAAATCAAAGCATATAAAGGAAGGTGACTGTTTTGCAAATAATGTTTTTAAAGCAAAGACATTTCTTGTGTGTTCATTTTACAGTTTTTATAAAGACAAATTCCAACAAATTTAGAGTGTTAAATTTTATTTTTATAATATCATTACTTTGTCAAAACTGAGAAATGTGATCCAATTCAGCACCGTATGGATATATTTTAAACAACTTTACACAATTTTATACAACTTTAACTCACTGATCTGATAACCTCATGATAATTACTGATAAGAGAATAATTTGAAAAAAGAAACACTTAATCCTAAATTTTGCATTTAAATTCTTAAGGTACATAGACCACACTTCTACTTATACTTAAGTACCTCTAACAAATGTAAAAGTATTTAATAACCTTTAAACCATTGTGCTTTAATATCTCCTCAAGAGTTTTAAATATATATATATTTGAGTATATATTTTTAATACATAATTTTTAATTTATGCATGTTTGTGTATACATATCCCCTCATGTATATTTAGGTTAACATCAGAAATAGTTGTCATAAATGCAATCAGTTGTAGATGTAATTTCTGATGTAGTAGAAATACTAAATTTAACCATAAAATTACGACATAACTCATTTAAATATTTCAACAAAATCAAAATGCCACAGCAACTTGATATACTTAAATGAAGGTTAAAATTGAAAATTAAATTACTAAGAACCCATCATGAATGACATTAGTGACCTTTCAAATGGGGCTCAGAGAGCTCCCTTGTCTCTTCCACCATGTGAGGATCTTAGAATCCTCAGCCTCTAAAACTGTGAGAAATAAATTTCTGTTGCTTCCAAGCTACTCAGCTTATGGTATTTTGTTAAAGCTGCACAAATAGACTTAGAAATCCACTTGACTTATAGTTAGAGCATAATACATTCATTCTGTATAGCACTATGTTTCTAATTTTAATTAAAGGATATTGATTAACTTATTATCAATTATTTCTTTTATTAACTTAATAAATTTCCTTATAACCATATTTGCTTCGTTTTAATTAGAGACAGGATATCTCACCTTAACTCATTCTTTACTTATTGTTTCTGTCTTTTTAATTTTTATTCTTCCAAATTTCCCACTCTTTAGTAAACACAATAATTAATTTCAGTCACTAGTGTACTGTTTAATTTTGGCACTCTGGCCTTATAAATAGAGCTATATTATTAATCAGTATGGCAAGGTAATCTTGGGATGAAATGGTCTATAAAGTCATTTATCATTCCTTATATCTATATTTCACATTCACCAAGGGAGAAGAGTACTTCTTGCAATATTTCCTAATGGTAACTGAACTACCCCTTGAGATGAGTACAGGTGAGGCAGAAACATGACATGAGAGATTAGACCAGGTGATACTGGAGTCGTTGGCTGAATTACTCTGGAGTTGTGTAGGAAAGGTGGGCCTGCTCATGACTGGAAAAGAATTAATGTTCTTCCATGAATACCTTTCTTATATCAAAAAATGACATAAATACTAAAGGGACTGGAGTTCCAAAAATTATGAGTGGAAGGACCAAACTATGATGCCAGTCAATATTTATTACACACAGAACACACTTTAAGATTGATGTCTACAGCATTGCCCTCAAGGCTTACACTACCATTTTAAGTCACTGCCTCATGAACAGTGTAAGGCTATTTTATGGGTGATATCAGCCATTCTTCATTCCTACTATAGATGTCCATTGTTGAGGAATAGGTCACCTCTCTAAAAATAAGCTTCTGATGCTACCAACCAGAACCAAAATTACATCATCCAGGTGACAAAAATTCTCAAATAATCAGTCCTTTATCATAGAAGATTTGAGAATCACATTATTAAAATCACATCATATGACAAAACATGAATATGAAGGATGAATGTTACTACAGCATGTGCTCAAATTTGATTTTATTATTGTTACGACAAGTGATTCATCCTTAGACCAACTGCAGTTAAAACCACAATATAGTAGTACTACTCTAACTTTGCTTGGAAAATGAATTATGCTTTATACTTATTTAAGCATAAGATAAGATAAAATTATGAGTTGGTGATAATATCCCAATTAAGGCAGGTACACACAATTTTTTAAAAAATTGTGAATGACAGCTCTGCATACTCTTAAGCCCATATATTTAAAAAAAACACTTTTCTTTTCAAGTGTAATAATCAGGAATATTTATTCGGCATTTTCAAAATAAAACATGATCTGTTAACTAATGACTCTGCCTAAAAATATTTAAAAATCACAGATTTTAAAACCTTATGTCCAACTATAAGTGAAATAAATATGTAATAACACAGAAAGTTTCTACAATACATAGAATGAAGAACTAGTTCACCAGTATGGTTAGAAATTTGGAAAGCATAAAAATTTCTACAGAAAAAAATGAAAGAAAATACAATTTGTGGATATTCCTTGGTTGTAGTTATAATCATTTATTACTATGTCAATGAGTATATTTTTCAGTGAAAATATAAGAATTATTGAAAAAGTCTTTCAATCAATAGTAGATCAATCTCAGAAGAGATAGCCCAGAAATAAACCTACACATCTATAGTCAATTAGTCTTTGACAAAGAAGGCAAGAATATACAATAGAGAAGACAATCTCTTCAACAAGTGGTGTTGGGAAAGCTGGACAGCCACATGTAAATCAATGAAATTAGAACATTCCCTCACACCATATACAAAAATAAACTTAAAATGGCATAAAAACTTCAACATAAGACAAGATACTATAAATCTCATAGAAGAAAACATAGGTAAAGTACTTTATGATATAAATCATAGCAATGTTTTCCTACCACAGTCTACTAAGGTAATAGAAAGAAAAGCAAAAACAAATAAATGGGACCTAATTAAATTTATACTCTTTTGCACAGCAAAGGAAACCATAAATAAAACAAAAAGACAACGTACAGAATAGGAGAAAATATTTGCAAACAATGCTACTGACAAGGGCTTAATTTCCAGAATATACAAAGAGCTCATACAACTCAATAACCTAAAAAAAATACAAAAATGGGAAGAAAAATTAAATAAACGTTTCTCCAATAAAGACACACAAATGGCCAATAGGTACATGAAAAAATGCTCAGTGTTGCTATTACAGAAATGAAAATCAAAACTACAATGAGGTATTGCCTCACACCGGTCAGACTGGCCATCATTAAAAATTCCACAAATGTTACTTGCTGGAAGGGTGTGGAGAAGAGGGACCCCTCTTACAATATTGGTGGGAATGTATTTTTGTGCAGGATTTATGGAAAACAATATGGCGAGTCCTTAAAAAACTAAAAATAGACTTCCCTATGGTCCAACAATTCACTCCTGGGCATATATCCAGAGGAAACTCTAATTTGAAAAGATACATGCACCTAATGCTCATAGCAGCAACTATCTACAATAGCCAAGACATGGAAGTAACCTAACTGTCCATTAAGAGATAACTGGATAAAGAAGTTGTACACACACACACACACACACACACACACACACACACACACACATACAATGAAATACTATTCAGCTATAAAAAAGAATAAAGTCATGACATTTGCAGCAACGTGAATGGACCTGGAAATCATCATACTAAGTGAATTAAGTAGCCAAAAAGAGAAATAAAAATACCATATGACATCACTTATATATGGAATCATAAAAAGAACACAAATGAACTTATTTATAAAACAGAGACAGACTCAGAGACATAGAAAACAAATTTATGGTTACCAGGGAGGGAAAGGAGTAGGGAGGGATAAATTGAGAGTTGTTCAGGATTTGCAAATACTAACTACTATATATAAAACAGATAAACAAAAAATCCTACTGTATAGCACAGGGAACTATATTCAATACCTTATAAAGGATTATAATGGAAAAGAATATGAAAAGGAATATATAGGTGTCATTATACTGTACACCAGAAATTAATACATCATCGTAAATAAACTATACTTCAGTTAAAAAATGCTTATCAATACTAGATCAATCTCTACCTGTATATGTATAATTAGAAAATGTAATCTACACAGGCCATTATAAAATATTGCTAGAATCATTATTGTTCAAAGAGAATAATCAACCATTAAGAATGACACTTTAAAAGGTGAGAGGCATTCTGATATATGTCACTGTAGAAGAAAAGGTTAAGTATTGATGAAATCATCAACTACATGAAAATTAGGATCAACACAATCTCTATCAAAATCCTAACTGGATATTTTGCAGTTGATTACAAGCCTAATGGAAAATTCATATGCAAATGCAAGAGACTCAAAATAGCCAAAATGATCTTTAAAAAGAATGGAGATGGAAGGATTCCACTTTCTTATTTCAAAATTTACTACAAAGCTACAATAGTCAAGAATTTGTGGTACTGGCATAAGGAAAGACATACAGATAAATGGAACAGAACTGAGAGTCTAGAAATAAGCACTTAACATATATGGTTAATTAAATTTCAAGTATGTTTGGAAAATTCAATGGAGAAAATCTGGATTGTTCATTAAATGGTACTAGAAGAACTGTATGTTCGGATGCAAAAAAAAAAAAGTTTGAGTCCCATCCTAAACCATATACAAAAGTTAATTCAATACAAATCATATACCTAAATGTAAAAGGAATGACTCTAACAATTGTAGAAGAAAATAGTCCATCACCATGGCTCTGGAATAGGCAATGGTTTCTTAGATATAATACCAAAAGCACAAATGACAAAATAAAAATGTAAAGTGCACTTCCTCAAAGTTAAAAAGGTGTTTGAAAGGACACCATTAAGAAATTGAAAGGTGAAACACTGAATGAGATAATATATTTGCAAATCACATCTGATAAAGAACTTGTATACACAACTCTTACAACTCAGTAATAAAAAGACAACTCCCAAAACAGGCAAATGATTTGAATAGACATTTATATACCTCCTATATGTATATTTTATATACATATATCTACAATAGCACATGAAGAGATGTTCAACATCATTATTATTAAGGGATATGCAATTTAAAACCAAAATGATACGTTACTTGACACCTAATAGGAGAGCTTTAATAATTTAAAAAAAGATAATAACACATGTTTGAGAAGATGTGGAGAAATTGGAATCCTTATACATCGTTGATGGGAATGTAAAATGGTTCAATCACTATGGAAAACAACTTGGAAATTTCTCAAAATTCTAAACATAGAAGTACTATAAGACAGAAATTCCACTTTGAGTGGAAACACAAGAGAAATATTATTTACACAAATTATTGTAAGTGGATGTTCATGGCAGCATTATTCCTAACAACCAAAAAGTGTAAACAATCTAAATGTCCATCAACTGATGAATGGATAAATGAAATGTGGTATAGCCATACAATGAGATAGTATTTGGCAATAAAAATGAATAAGTTGATGATAAATGCTATAAAATACATGAACCTTGAAAATATTATTCTAAGTAAACTAACAGTCATATATTATGCAATTCTATTTATATGAAATATCCAAAACAGACAGATCTATAGACACAGAAAGTAGCTTTGTGGTTGTTTAAGGGCTGTGCAGGTTAGAAGTGACTGTTAATAGGTATAGGATTTCTTATTGGGTTGATTAAAATGTTCTAAAGTTGACTGTGGTAATAGTGCACAACTCAGTGAATATACTAAAACCTGTTCAATTGTACACTTTAAATGGATAAATTATGGTATGTAAATTATATCTCAAAAGCTGTTTAAAACATTAGAGGGCATTGCCATAAAATTATATTGAAAGGGTCAATAAAATCTCATGACTCCAAATAAGAGATATGTTTTGCACTTCAGTGGCACTCTTGTCTACAACTCTTCTATGCTCTCTTATTTCTGGATTTGGGAATCTAATAAGAAATTCACACTAAAAATAATCTTACATGCTTGGAGAATAGTTGGTTCTATGTATTTGAATAAGAAATGAATGCTCCTGGAATATTCTCTTGTGTCTAACAATAATAATAATATGATACAAGCAACAACAAAACTGTAGTAGTGGTAACTAATAGTTACTAAATGTTTAATATGTTGAATATTAATAACTGTCTAATTAAGTACCATTCCAGGTGTTTTACAAGCATTAACTTCAATCCTCACCAATGCACTGTGAGGTCAGAACTATTATTCCCTTAACAAACAAACAAACAAACAAACAAACAAAGCATAAATACAAAACAGAAACAGACTCATAGACATAGAATACAAACTTGTGGTTGCCAAGGGGGCAGGGAGTGGGAAGGCATAGACTGGGATTTCAAAATGTAGAACAGATAAACAAGATTATACTGTATAGCACAGGGAAATATATAAAAGATCTTATGGTAGCTCACAGAGAAAAAATGTGACAATGAATATATATATGTTCATGTATAACTGAAAAATTGTGCTCTACACTGGAATTTGACACAACATTGTAAAATGATTATAAATCAATAAAAAACGTTAAAAAAAAAGAACCATTATTCCCTCAATTTTACAGATAAGAACAAGGAGGTTAACATTACACAACTATCAGGGATAGGTTGGAATTCTGGCTGTTTGGCTTTAGAATTCATGCTCTTAATCATTATGCTTTCAATATCAACATGATTAGTTGCAAAATGACAAAGAAGCCAGTTAAGGCATCACCCTCTTGTGAGGCTATAACTATTTTATCTAAAGCAAATAATAACTACATCGACATTATCAAAAAGATTTATCATAATAAGGTAAACCTGTAAAATGACATCAGTACATTCTGATGATTGACAATGTAAAGATTACTTTGCATTATAAAGAAATAAGCTATAAAGCACATATAATATTTATATTTTATGGTGAATTATTTAATAATTAGAAAAATAATTTGTTGAAGATTTGATTTATAGATTTACTGTTTTTTTCAAGTATGTATCTCACTAAAAATGTAGGTAAACATTAGTTCATATCTATGGAACATAAAGGAGTGAACAAAAATGTGTGTGTTAAAAATAGTCCTTCAAATATCAGAAACTATTAAAGGATAATAAGTACTTATGGGCTCATATAAAATTCAAAGATGGAAGGGGAGTCCACCATCTGAATTATGTTGGTGGATGTTACACAAAAACTAATTGGAAAAAGGGCATACAGTATATTTAAATGATAAATTAGGCAAATATTCTAAAAGATAAGAGTTAATATGCAGACATAATTCTTCATATCATGGAAAATTAAACAACTTCTAATTATAACAGCCCTTACTAATTATTATCAAATACAAATGAGAAAAATATACATTTTAATGATGCTAATAAATCAGTTCTACATATAATCATGACAAGACTATATGCCAGATATCACTAAATAAACAAAAGTAAATATATACCTATATTATAGGAAAGTCAACATTTAAAAAAGATCTGCAACCTATATGTAAGACAACTATCTAAAGTTTCTATTTTATAACAAGGATAGTTTTTTATATGAGGGGAATCAGCCCAAAGAGATTTGACCATGTCACAAAGTCCAGGTTTCAAAGGAGACAAAGTAAAGAAAAAAAACTGATACCTAGTAAATTTACCTAAACATTACAGATGATAAAAGTTGCAACTACAATAAGGCATATTATAAGAAAAAGAAATTTACTTTTTATAAGCATTTGTGCACACAGTTTTAACTCAATAGCACTAATAACACTTTAATAACTGTTCACATATAACAATCTATGTCTTCTAGTGACTGAAAAGTCCATTTGGATTGCTATTTATATTATTAAAGTATATTGATTTTACTGATCAATTTATAATCAATAAATAAAGATTTAAGCAAAGTAGTTGTCAATAGTTTAATTAGATATATTTTTTGAGCATCGTATACTAATAAAAGATTTCTAATATGTAAAAGTATCTTTGACATCAAAGGATTCAGCAATAGTATAATAGCTATAGCTGGGGTATTAAAATGTGAAAATATTATGAATTTTTAATGGATTATGGAGATATATAACAGTATACATGAAATTGCAATCACTCAGGAAATATAATCAGATGCATTATATATTCCATTTAATTTTGATTAATTCTATAAGTTCTCTAATAATTTAAAGTAAAATATTTTTCATAATCATGTATATGTGTATATTTCAGGAAGACAGAATAAAGTTAATAACACAGTTTTTAGCTATAATGTAGCTGTCTCTTGGAAGCAGCTGGGCTTCTATTTTTTTCTATTATAATTTTCTATTATTATAAACACAAATTTCATAACATAAATATAGAGTTCTATTGAAAAGAATATGAAAATGAATATATGTAATTATATGCATGACTGGGACATTGTGCTGTAGACCAGAAATTGATGCATTATAACTGACTGTACTTCAATTAAAAAAAATAGAGTTAGACATAGAATACAACCTTTGGTTGCCAAGTGGGTGGGAGGTGGGAAGGGACAGACTAGGATTTCAAAATTTGTAGATACTGACAGGCATGTGCAGAATAGATAAACAAGATAATACTGTATAGCACAGGGAAATATATACAAGATCTTGTGGTAGCTCACAGTGAAAAAAAAAGTGACAATGAATATATGTGCGTTCAGGTATAACTGAAAAATTGTGCTCTACACTGGAATTTGACACATTGTAAAATGACTAAAACTCAATTTAAAAATGTTAAAAAAAATAGAGTTATAGATATGCATTATTGGCATTTGAGACAACACAAAGAGATATTTCAAGCTAATAGTCTGAAGACTGTAATAATTGTATGGTTATTATTTTATAGTGTGAGATGTATATTCCATTGACTATTGATATTTAAAGGCTCAAATTAAACAATAGATAGAGTATAACATAATAATACAAAATTATAGTTTGTTGAAAAGGAACAAAGGTTGTGACCATCATTGTTGGCAGTGTGTGTTGAGTAATGATAGGTTACCTGACTTTTTAAACTGCAGTGACAAAAATCTCTTATATAAGGAGTAAATAATATAATTTCCCAATGAACTTAATTCATAAGAATTTTTCTAATGATAGGCCCTGACAATACAAAGTATAAAATATCATTTCTGAAGAGAAGTTAAAGTAGCTAATGAGGTTAACACATCATTTTGATGGGATTCTTAGAGACAGTTCAGGGGTAAAAAAAAGTATTCTAAATAGAAAAACATAAGAAAGGCAATAGAATCTAAGCGAAATGAAATATTGTGAGATGACTTAAAATTTGGCCCTGGATTTACAATTTACATGAATATTGACCTGGAATCAAGTCTTTTAATTTTCATAGTTCATGTTTAACATGAAAATAAAAATTAGTTGGACTAGATTACTCTTAACCCTGACTTAACCTCCCCCACAATGTTTCATTATTGTAAATATAATAGTCAAGCATAACAGTTATGAAGTGTGTCCAAAAGTTGTTATCATCTTAATCCTAAAACTTGCTTTTCCTACTGAATTATGTGTGTGTTTGTGTGTTAGCAGTACTAACATTCTTCAGTTCATGTTGGCTCAAGACTGACTCTCTTACAGTATTTCTATTGACTTGCATTGATTCTACATCTGTATTAACTCTCTAATGAGGGTACTTTACTTCATTTTCATTAATAACATGCATATAAACCTTGTATATAAAAATTGTATATGAAGACAGGGTTACTTGAAGCATACTGGATTTTCTGAAAAATAATCTTATTTGTAAAGTAGGAGATAAAGGTTTGTGCTGAGAATAAGGAGGTGACAAGGTGAGATGTCTGAAGAAAAGGGAGGTGGTTTAAAGACACCTTTTGATGAAAGGGTTAGACATTTACCTATTGCATTAGTTTATTAATAATGCTTTATCAAATTACCACAAACTTTGTAGTTCAAAAGAGCATAAATTTAATATCTTACAGTTCTGAAAGTCAGAAGTCCAAAACACATCACTTTAGGCTAAATAGGTTGACTGAGCTGCATTCCTTCCGGAGGCTTCAAGGGAGAATAAATTTATTTGCCTTTTCCAGTGTCTGGAGACAACTCGCTTTTCTGGCTGTATTCTCCTTCTCACAATCACATCATTCATGGGTGCTTCCATAATCACACCATCTTTTGACTTCTGCCTTCCTTCTTCCTTCATTTAGGGCCCTTGTGATTATACTGAGCCACCCCAGATAATCCTGGATAGTTTTTCCATCTCAAAATCTTTAAAGATCTGAAGAGTCCCTTTAGTCATGTAAGTTAATATATTCCTAGGTTCTACAGATTAAGATATGGACATGTTTGAAGGTGGGGCAGTTGTTCATGATTCTACCTACCATAGTCCATCATCTGGTCTCCAAAAACCCATGTCCATGCACAAAATGCATTCACTCAATGTTAATATTTCCAAAGTATCAGAGTATCAGTTCAAAATAACCAAATCTCATTGTCTACATTATCAAAATCATTTATGGGTGAGACTCGGTATGGTTCATCCTGGGGCAAATATCTTCCCCATGTGTAGACCTTACATGAAACAAGAAAACTAGTTATCTACTCCCAAAACACAATGGCTGGGACAATCATAGGATCCCTGTTGTAGATATTTTCTATTTAATAAAGGAGAGAGACAATGGAAGGGAAAGAATGGATCAATTCCAAAATGCAGCCAGCATAGCACCGGATTTCAAGATCTATGTGTTACCCTATTCAAAACTCCACCATCTGGTCCTGAGGCTCTGCTCGCAAAATTAGCTTTCCTTTTTCATGAAAAGGAATTCAGATACGGGCTTATTTTGGGAAAATGTTATCTTGCTTATCAATCCTAGGAAAACCTAGAATTGTATGGATGATTTAATAAAGGGTTGGAATCCCTGAATACGATGCCTTATAAGGGCATCTTTATCTGTGTAATATTTTTCTAGCTGTATTTTGTAATGTGGTATATATCCAGTATAGTGGAGACTTGGAGTATAGGCCAAAATTTGGTAGGGAGATCTGATATTGGAGTGAAAAAAAAAAAAAAGACTAGGTATTATTGGTATTGTAGGTATTATTGGAGGGAAAAAAGCTAGGTATTAGGGTATAAAACAGTGGTAGCAATAACACATTTGGAGTTAAATCTATTGAATAGGATAAAATAAAATAAGGTAGGTACTATGGACTAAATTGCATCCTCCCTAAATTCATTTGTGGAAGGCCTAACCAATGTGACAGTAGTTGGAGACAGGATTTTTAAAAAGTAATTAAAGGAGGTCTTGAAGATGAGGTCCTAATCTGATAGAACTGGTGGTTTTATTAGAAGAGGAAGAGAGAGAGAGATTTTTTTCTTCACGTTGACAAAGAGGCCTTGTGATCACACATCAAGATGGCAGCTACCTAGAAACCCAAGGAAGAAGCTTCAGAATGAAACATATATTGCTTGCACCTTAATCTTGGACTTCCCAGCCTCCTGAATTGTGAGAAATGAGTTCCTGTTGTTTAAGCTACCTAGTCTACAGTATTTTGTGATACTGTATCATACTAGATAACACAGTAGGGAACTAGAAGTTTGTGAGAAAGGCTAATGTTTAATTATATTCCTCTTGAGTTTTAAGGGTAATATGCAATAAAAGTAACTAAAGGAGAAATTAAAAATAAAAGAAAATTATCCAGAGAGTAGATTATAATTTTAATCTCATTGCTACTGCCCTCATTAAGTCCCTCTTTAACTTTCATCAGGACAACTCTAATAACTTCTTTTTTCATTCTTCCTGCTTGTTGTCTAGACCCTTAAAATACAACCTCTTGACAGCTGACAATGTGCATTTTCTAATAAGCAAACAAGCAAAGTAACAAACAAGCAAAGAAGCAAAGACAGAAAGACACGAGGAAACATTTGGAGGCAATGGATATATTTCTTACCTTGGTTGTGGTGATGGTATTACAGATATATATATACATTCAAACTTGTCATATTGTACTTAACAAATATGTACAGTTTTTTTGTGTATCAATTATATCTCAATCAAGCTGTAAAAAATTATGTAAGCAAAAGGTAGACTTAAACATGTCATTGCATTCAAGATCAAGTTTATTTTCATTCTGCAAATTAAAGTGAAATTAAAGAAAAATACATAAATATAAAAATAGTCAACTGTCGCACAAAGTTAGATAGTGTTTAAACAATGGACAGAAACATTGATAAATTTCTGTAAAATATAAAATATGCTAGGGACAGGATTATCATGAATCTCAGCAATTATAAATTCTGAAACACCATTTAAGCCAAACAGAGGTCACCTAATCAGAGACTTTTTCTAATAACACCTAGACAAACATCCCTCAGGTATAGGAAGTGGAGCTGGCCTAAAGGAAAGTGGAAGATAAGGAAAATTAATTAAAATACTGAAAACAGTTACGGAACTCTAATTTCTCTGTGTGTGTGTGTGTGTGTGTGTGTGTGTGTGTTTTCCCCATCAAACTAAATTTAAGAATGGTAACCTCTAAAATAAACTCAAGATCTATATCCAGACACTTTCAGAAGGGGCATTTTTACTGTAGAGAAATATGAGGTAGTGATCTGGTGAATTGTGGCTTCTAGAGGCACAAGAAGTTGATAGAACAAAAAGACAGGCTCAACAGAAACCTGAAAGCAAAGTTCAGCTAATTCCACCACCCAGTCATAAATATATTTTACTTTTGTAATTTAAATGTAAATGCTGAGAAAAAAAAAGATTTCTAACATACAATTCTATATTCCTTCAAAAATCAAAGAAAGGTAAAAATATCTTTGAACATCCAAAAACTCAAAACATTCACCGGTAATATTATTTTTAAATAAAATCATAAGTAATGCAACAAAATAAATATTAAATGAATAAATATTAGAAAGAGGACAATCTAAAATAAAACAAAACGTGACGAAATCAGTGAAATTTACAGCAAGTGTTCATGACTCATAAAAAATATTTAATGTAATACATGGAAATATTTGGCATAATCATTCCATACTTGGTATTCAAGAACTATTGACTGATCACAATGCTGAGAAAAAAATTTCAAGCTATGAGGAAAATGCAGTACTTAAAATATATATAAAAAACTATATCCTCATTAACTTGTAAGGGAGAAACAAACATAAAGATAAATAAAATACTTTACATATTCTATGTAGAAAAACAAAGCAGAGAATGAATAGAAAATATCGGAGAGGGCCAGGAAAAATTGCAAACTTAGTGAAGACATGAAAAATTCCCTGAAAATAGAATGCTTGACTAAATAATGAAGAAAGGGTGGGAACAATGTTCTGAGAGAAAATATATTTCAGGCAGAAAGAAGAGCAGCTATTAAACTACTGAGAGAGTTCAAGATACAATGACGAGGCCAGTATGGTTGAAGCATAAAGAACAAGATAAGTAATGTTGTAGAGGATGATGTAAGAAAATATCTTGGGGTAAAGAAGGAGGGATTCAGATCATATATATCCTAAAAATCATTGTTGAGACTGGCCATTACATGAACGAGGACTATGAACTGATGAATGACAGGATGTGACTTATCACTAATATTTTAACATTTTTTTTCTGGTTAATGCTTGAAAATTAACTACAGATGACCCAGGACAGTAGCAGAGAGAACAGTTAGGAAGCTATTACAACATTCTAGGCAAAATATGATGGCTTTGAACTGGATGAAATTGCTATTTTCTTTATATTTTGAAGGTACATTTAACGACATTTCTTGACATATTGAATTGGTTCTGAAAAAGAATTTAAGAATGACTCTAAAGTTTTCGGCTCAAGTAAGTGGAAAAATGAAGTTACCATTTATGGCAACAGGAAAGGCTCTTAGAGAAGAAATAGGGGTTATACTTGGGGTTCATGTTCAACTCATGATGAACTTAATATTCCAATTAGATATTTAGTCAGATATTTTTAGTTCACTTTTAGATATACAAGTTAGGAGTTAAAGGAATTGGAACAGAGATATAAATTTTTGAGCCATCACGGTTTAGATGAGATTTAAAACACTAAGACTAAGTGAAATATACAAGGATATTAGTTCAGCTATAAAATAGGAAAGTAATTCATTCCTGCAGCATTCTAAAGTTTAGAGGTTGGAAAGATCAAAACCATCCAGCAAAGCACAGTAATAAAGAACTCGAGATAAAAGAGGAAAACTAGAAGTATGTGGTATCCTGGGGCCATAAAGAAAGTGTTTCAAAGAAGGGGGAGTGTTTTTTTTTTTTTTTGTATGCCTACCAATAGGTTAATAAAGATGAGGACTGAGAGGATTGACTTTTATATTTAACACAGTGCACGTGATTTCTGACTTTTACTAGGGCAGGTGGGGTGAAAGTTTGATTGAAATAGGTTTTAAAAAGAAGGAAAGGAGAGAAATTTGAGACAGCAATACAAACTGTTCTCTCAAGGAGTTTTGTTATAAGTGGAAGAAGAAAAATAAAGGATAGGAAAAGGGGAAGTGGGATAAAAATAGTTTTGTTTTTGTTTGCTTTTACTATGGAAGAAATAGCATCATGATTGCATGCTGAAATGAACAATTAAAGAGTAAGGAGGAGGCTTTTTTTTTTAATGTAACAGAAAAGACATGGAGATAATAGCCTGGTGAGAGGATTTGGGTTTTAGCCCATGAACAGAAAGGTTTCCTTAGGCCCACGCATTGTCCAACCATACAAAAGGACAGAATGTATAGTAGTTTGATGCTTAGCCAACTACAGTCCTAGAAGGAATGAATTAAGAATCAAGCTCTTCAGCAGAGAATGACAGTAGGGTAGATGAGCTAGAAGTTTGAAGAGAGAGAAAATACAAAATTCTATTTAAGAGAGTAGGAAATCAAACTATATACATATATTACAATAATACAGTGGTCCACTTAAAAAATAATGATAGAACATACAAATATCTACCAAGTTCAGTGAAGCAAAAGTAGAGAAATTTTCTTTAAATGAGTGTTATACAAAAGGAAATGAGTATGTATCTGTAAACAAATTTTAAATCTAAATGAAATAGTGATATACTAGGAAAATCTGTATGTGCAACAGATAGGCATTGAAAAGTTAACAACAACAACAATACTTTACTAGACCACCAATGACTTTAAAAACCAAAGAAATTCAATTTCAATTAGTAATATTTAAGTTCATGGTCACTGAAATCAAATTTTTTTTTTCCTGATTTTAGTATACACTGTGTAATCCTGGCCAATTTTTATGCCCCAGTTGCCACATCTTTTAAAATATTGGTATAGTATTGGTATAATAGCACAATGCTTTTTGTTATTGTTGATGCATGAATTACAGAACAGTTCATGTAACATTTTTAGTGTGTTGCCTAGCATATAAATTAATATTATCATTATAACTACTCTCTACTCCCTTGAAATGTCCATGTCCATTGGTTTTACTATAAGTACTTTCAAAACTTTAAGATACTAAAATGTTAAGAGTATGTAAGACAGTAACTATTTATACATGGTTCCAAAAATAAAACTGGAAAAAAACAGAAAAAATAAATACATGATATTTACCTGAATGGCTCAGACCAAATACAGTAGTATATTAAAATATAACATACAACTCTCATACTTACTATTGCTGTAAAACTTATTATATCAAAACTTAGTGCCTTAAAGCATCAACTTTATTTTGTTCCTAATTTCATGGGTCAGAATCTCAGGGAAAGCTTGGCTAGGAAGTTCTCTCTTCAGTCTCATATAGTTAAAGTTGAGTGTCACCTGAGGCTTCTGTCACCTGAAGTCCCAAAGGGGCTGGTCATGCAAGATGACTTACTTGACTGGATGCTGATGCAGTCAGTTTCAGCAATACTGAAACCACCCATTGGAGCACCTCTATATGGCTTCTCCCAGAGTCATCTTAGTGCATTTGAACCTCTCAGACTCTAATTCAGGGGTTCAAAAAAGTAAGCTCCTCGCAGCCAAAGCAGAAGTTACCTGGACTTTCATGACCTAGTCTTGGAAATCTCACAGTGGAATTCCTGCTATTCTCTATTTAGAATAGTTACAAGCCTCTCACACTCAAGGTGTAGGACATGGACTCCAACTTTTTGATTGGAATAGAGCCATTAAGAGATTTAACCCCACACATGATTAAGATGAACTAATTTAAAGAATGAAAGAATGGTTTATATCAGAATTTTTAAAAAATGAAGAAAATGACCTTCTCAATAGAGGTAGAAGAGATATTTGATAAAATTCAATGCCTATTCTTGATTAAAATTTTGAGGAGTAGAGGAAGAGTATAGCTCAAGTGGTAGAGCACATGCTCAGCACACAAGAGGTCCTGGGTTCAATCTCCAGTACCTCCTCCAAGCAGAAATCAATGAATAAACCTAATTACCTCCCCTTCATAAAACAAACAGTACAAGCAAAAAATTCTTGAGAAGTAAGCTACTAGGAATCTTCTGCAAATACTATTAATTGCCAGGGGAAAATATCAGCCTCAATGAGAAAATATTTAATCATTTAACAAATATTTATTGAGCATCTATCATGAGAAATACATTTTCTTTGACACATTTATTGCACATCTAGTCTGTGTTATAAGATACAGAATATGTTTTCGTTCAAGATAGAACAATGCATAAACAATATACATACTAAGTGGAATTTACTAGAATAGAGGAAAAAAGAATACTATATCTGATCTTATCTGTATATGTTTAGGAAATTCCTACTTATTCTTTAAGATGCAGCCCTCTCATTATGTCCTATTAGAGGTTGGTACATGATGGCTTCCCAGCTAAGTCCATCTTATTTCCTGTCCGTTTTTTTTAAATAAAGTTTTATTGGAACACATAACAACATCCATTCCTTTACTAACTGTTTCTGGCTGCTTTGATGCTATGTTGGTCAAATGTCAGAGTCAAATCTCAAAACAGACAACACATGGTCTGGAAACTTGAAAATATTTACTAACTGGTACTTTGTAGCAAAAGAAATTTTGCTCTTTTTAATATAAAGATTTCTTGGATTTGCTAAACAGAAATTTTTGTAACATAAAATATATACTTGAAATACAACTTTAATAGATCTTTTTATACTCTTTTGACTTTGTTTCCCTTACCATGTATAAGTTTTTGAGGGTAAGAATTATGATTTAATCATCTTTGAATATTAAGCTACTAATACAGTGTTAGAAATATTTTTGTAACATTAAAAAGTTTATAGATGCATGAATAAACGCTTGTGCTCCAGTTCCAGTCTTCCCTAATTACTCTTTCTCTCTTGGTGATCTCTTCTGTTCCTGCACTTTCAGATAACATCTCTAATGAAGATTAATCCTCAATTTAAAGGTGTCCTTCATGTCTTTTCAACACCTGAGAGGGAATTTCCAAACAGATATGTTGCAGTTGATTCAAATTCAATTATTTTCTTTCTTAAGATCAATTATTTTCTTTCACAGGAAATATACTTCTTTTTATAATCATCATATTTAATCAGTGGCCACATCCAGATAGTACTCCATAATAATTAAGAATATTAGCAGAGGAGACAAAGAGAAAAAGAGATAACTATCTTAATTTTATCCAGACAAGAAAACTGAATGTCAACCCTAAGCATATGAGGTAATGAATAGGAAGTTACTAATTAGCCATGTATTTATGCTAATTCTACCTCTGAAATGTCTATTAGACTTCTTGCTTCCATTCTCTGTGATATTACATGTATTCATTTCCCAAAAAACAGACTCCTAAACTTTTATGACTGAAATATAATTCTAATTGTCTTGTCTCTTAACTGTCTTCATCAATCCATTCTTTTATTTATTTCACCCAGTACATAATGTAAAAGTGTTTAGGATATAATAAACACTGTGCTAGGTGCTGAGTTTAGGACAGTGAATAAGAGAGTTCCAGGTCTTCAAGGCTTCTATTTGGAGCAAAAATAAAATTAAATTAAAAAATTAAATTATACAAGTTTTCCCCCCTACACTGTAGTCAGAGTTAGTTAACAAAAAGTGAAAACAGAAAAGTCACTCTCTCCCCTGATCAAAATTCTCCAACGATTATCTTTCTCTTTATGTACTCTCAATTCCTTTGCACATTTTTCAAGCTTTCCCCTTTCTGATACCTCTATCTGTTCTGTTTCAACTATGCCTTTTTCCTTTAAATACCATTTGTGTTAGCCATTTTCCAGCATAAACGGTATGCATTTTCACATCTCTGTAGCATTGCTCAAACCTCTACTTCTACAGAAAGTCTACAAAGAAGAGTTTTGATATAAGGTGTTAAAAAAAACAATGATATGATAACAGAGGAAAAACTTCACTACCCTTTTATGATGTTGCATAGTCTAGACACATTTCAAACTACTGAGGGTAGTGAGTAGATAAGTTCATGAATATATAAGTCTGATGGGGCATATTTTATAAATGATTTAACTTTTAAGTTGTAATGGATTAAACCTACATATACAAATTAACAGATGATGCAAGAAAAATCTGCATTTGTCGTGGAAACTCAGAAATGAAGACATTCACATGTGAGAAATCTCAAGGCATTTCTACAAGGTGATGTGTTAAAGCAGTCTAAAGGAAAAGAGGAATGATTATTTTGTTGATTAAGAAGTAAAAACATGGAGAAAGAAGAGAAATATGTAACCAGGAAAATCTAATTAATTCCCTTAAGCTCAGAACTCCAGGGACAGGAAATAAAGGTTGCTTTGGAAAAGTGGATTCCTTTTGAAGGTGAATTACTCTTAATTATGTTTGTGCTTTAAAAAATAAATGAGGTGATGGAGTGTTGAAGAAATGGGGGAACTGTTCATCTATTCTCTTCTGAACTACATAGCATTGAGGGAAGGAAGAAAATAGAAATGTTCTCACACCTGGCTTCTAATGATAGTATTTCTGCAAGACATAAAAAGAAGGACCTGTTACAGTAAATAGAAAATAAGTCTTTGGCCTGAGATACTACTCACTGTCAAGGTTACTTTCATGGGATGTCTATGCCAATCTATTCCCAACACGGTTTATCATTCTAGCTTTTGAAATGTATGCATATCCTTTACATTAGGAGAAGACAATTAAGTGGAGATGTTCATCATTTCTTACAGAACATGCAAAAATTCTGAGCATTGAGTAAATACATCACTTCCTTTGCAAGAATAATAAAACAAAAAATCTAGATTCTTGATATTATGTTAACTAGGGCCTAATATACAGAATCAGAGAAGAAACTTCAATGAGAGTATTCACAGCAATTAAAACAAAATTGTAACAGAACCAAAGCATTTAGGAATTTTTTTCTCTCTAATTTACATTTTCAACAAAAGTCAAGAGTCTATTAACCCCTGAGATCAGAAGAGGCCATCATGAAAAGAGGAAAAACAAAAAACAAAAAAAAAACGAACTCTGGAAAATTGCTTTGATAAGAAAGCAATAAATTAAAGGCTTAAAAACATCGAATAAATTCAAAGGCAATAAAGAAAAAAAGTACTAAAAACAAATGAAAACCCAAGAATTTACTCCTAGAAATAGCACAATGGTAATTTGGACCTAATGTTCCTGAAAAAAATTATGTTATGGTAAATATAAGACATATTTTCAAAAGTACTTCAAAAGCTAACAACGTAAATACAACTGCTGGGATGAGATCATCGAGAGGACACGATCCAGTGCTGTTTTCCTCTGAGGACTTTGTTAATCTGAAACAGATGGTACAGACTAATCTGTACTCGAAAATCTTCTGTGCCACTGCATTACAATTCCAAAAATCAATTTCATGTTAATCGTAGGTCTAAATGTTAAAGATAAAATAGCATGGCTTCCAGAAAGTAATGTGAGAGTCTATACCCACTACATACGTAGGCAAAGATTTTTCCAACAGGATCAGAAAGCATGTATCATTAACAAGATCACTAACTGGCATATCTGTGATATTAGGAACTTCTCCCCACCAAAAGTACCATTAAGTGAGTGTAAAGGCAAGCCAAGAACTGAGATAATTTATTTTCAAATAATCCACTGGAAAAAACATGTAAAAGACAAGAAGGTGTCACAAATGAAGATTTACAAAAGACCAGCTATGTAGAAAAAGGTGCTCAATGTCAATAAAGAAAAGCAAATTAAACCAAAATGAAATATTAATATTTATTAATCAGAATGACTAAAATTAAAAAGTCTAGTAATGTTAACTGCTGTTGAGTTTATGGAACAATTAACAATTTCATACACTTAATGATGGGGTGTAAACTGGTACAGACATTTTGAGAAAATGTTTGTCATTACTTATTGAAGTTGAAGGTATGCAAATTATAAAACCTACTGATTCTTTCCTAGGTACATACACAACAAAATTTTGTACATACATGACCCTAAAGATACGCATAAGAGTGTTTAAAGCAGTATTATTCAAAATAGCTCCAAACTGAAATGATCCAAATACCCAGTAAAATGAATCTGGAAGTCCATTTAACAAATCGTATAATAGAAGAATATCTAGCAACAAAAATGGATTAACTATGGCCACATGTACAAGAATAAATTTCCAAATGTATTATTAAGCAATCGAAGCAAGGTATAAACTAATTATGGTATAAAATTCCATTTATACCAAGGTAAAAAATGGCAAAACTCTGCCACAGAGTTGAAAACCAAAACAGAGGTTATCTTTCTGAGAGGAAAGGGAGTAATACATAAATTGGAATATACCTATGTATTGATTCTTGATGGCTAATAACATTTAATTTCTTGATTTAGATAGTAGATCCCCAAGTGTGTTCACTATGTGATAATTAATTGATCTACACTTCATGATCTATGAACTTTTCCCTATGTGTATTCTAAGTTAATGAAAGTTTAAAAGTATCCTGGAGATGTGCAGAGCCAAGCATAGTCATGCTTATGTTTCATTATATTTTACAACATTGAAAAATTGGAAACAACACAAATGCTTAGCAACAGGGGATTTGCAAATTCAACACAGTGTACCAATGTAAGAAATATGCAAATTTCATAGTATACTAAAACAATATTTAATGCTATGAAGAAAAATATGGTATGTTAGATAAAGAGGGAAGATTAAGAACAATGTACACAATAAATATTCATACATATGTGTTCATGCATTTCCTATTTAATATTCCTCCTACTAGCACCAATTTAGTCCAAGTCTATTCCTATATAAATATGCCTTAAATTTATATATGTATATATACATATGTACATACACATCACTATTGTTTTCATCATTCTCTGAGTGCTGTCATACATTATTAACTAAAGAGAATCAACTTGGCACTTTCTACTGTACATTCTCATCCAATGAATGTAATTAAGTCTGTATACTGTAACTATTCTCAGTCAGTGACTGCTACATTGTGCTCATCTGATTTCACTGGGATCTGGATTTTTGACATTTATGTTTGTACAATCTCTTTTTCTGCCTTAATTTTTATTTGAGGGAACATTGTTGACCCATAGTGCCTGTCAAATGGTCAGGAAGCTAGTTTTTTTTTTTCCCCCCAACTTTTTCAAAGATACAAAGGACAATTCTAAATGTAAAACCTATGTTAGAGCTACACAAAAAAAATCTCTAAGGAAATCATAGCAGGGACAGGCAAAACATTAGGGAAAAAATTTGAATTGTTGGAATATCTATGCAAGTCTGAAGAGTATTTATAAACATTAGTGCTGTCTGGAAGAACTGAATCCTAACTGTAGGATGCTGACTGAGAATGTGGCAGGGATTATGTTATGATTTGTGAAGAGCCACCTCCATGGGAATTAAGGTAAAACAGCATTGTTCAGGAAATAATCTTTTAACAACAAATGGCCAAATATAAACAGACTATAAACTATCTATCTATCTATCTATCTATCTATCTATCTATCTATCTATCTATCTATCTATCTATCCCACTATTGTAAAGGTGATTATCTCAAGGCAATGAAGTTATAGTTGATCATATTTTATTGCTACATTAAAAAATTATCTACACATAAAAACAGTGACATTATTAAAGCTAATAAATTTTAAAAAATGGTTTTCTCTCCATTTCATCCCATCACTTCAGTCATGCTTATTTTATTTTGTTAAGTGCCAAAAGCAGAAATATTTTGAAAGTGATCATTTTAAATTGAATTTTCCTAACAGAACTTTAAAATCATTGTTTATTTAGAAAAGAACTATATATTTTAAAAATATTTAAATTAAGGCTCAGTTTGAAGGAACAACTCAAATCTATTACTTTATCATAAATACTATTTACATATAGATTTCATATTCTTCTCTGCATTAGCAATATCATCTAAAAATGTATTAAAATGTTTGAAAGCTTCCTTGTTCAAGTGCACCTTCTCTTACTACTCTATAATGCCATTCAGAGTACTATTACAGGGTACAAAATGAAATTTTATTATTGATTAGAATACACATTTAAAGGTCAACGCTAGCAAAGCATTTCAAAACTTGATTAGATTATGCTTGTTAAAGTTTCTGCACACCTTTGAATTTCAAAGTAATTATACTTAAACAATATATTGGTAGGAAAAAGTATGGTTATGTTGCAAACTGTGACATTATTAGGTCAAATAAGGCATTTCTAAGCTGATGCCATTTAAAAGTTTCCACATTTCCAAAGAAAACACAGATTTGGGTTCATATTGGTTTCAAACTAATTAGGTACCTTACATAGTCTATTTCCTTTAGTAACGAAGATATGTGTATATATTATGTACTTTCAGGTTTTACATTTTTTAAAGTCTTCAAAATAGATTAAATATTAGTTCTTTATATAAAACTTCACAAGTATTCATTTTATCATGTCTACTTTCCAAAAGAAGAACAGATTTTCAGTTATATCACTCTTCTAATTTGTTTTAATTCTATTAAAATTATTCTCTTGGAGATGGCTTAGAGCTGATTACTTGGGTTTTAGTCATTTTTAAAATATAAATTTGTGAAATAATGTCTTTCAAAATAACACATTTGATTAATTTTATCCTATACATAGACAACTTGAATTTATAAATGGAAATATATTTATGATACTATATTCTATAGCACATTTTAAAATATTTCTAGAATATAAAATTTGAATAGAATAAACATTCTTACAGATCATCATTTAACTCCATGAGCAATTTTATATAGCCTGAATCCTGATTCAAAAAACTTAATCAAGTATTTACTTTCCTGTAAGCAGTTATCCTAAGCATCCTGTCAATCTCTAATAGAATATTGAACAATTAAATGGTTAACTGTATCCATATTTTTAAAATTTATTAACTGGTATTAGGGCCTTATACTGGCTTGCAATTCTTTAAAAATTTTGCCTTCATATTAATCATTATGCCAGTATTTTACAAAAAATATACAATCACTTTTTACTAAACCATTTTTTATATAATTAACAGCAATTGTAATCTGTGACATAAATTGTGCTTTTAATTGTTAACTCATTCGATAAACAGCGTTATCGCATAATGTGGCTGAACTACACATTAAGAAATAATTCCAACATTTCTCAAAATTCAATGTTTTTTGAGAAAGAAAGAAATTCAGAGTGCACTGAATGAATAGATTAAATACAATTTTACATGACTCAAATCATCTCTGATACCTGGCTTTGAAAAGAAATGGAATTAATATAATCCCAGGAGATAGACGTCCATAATAAAATAATCAAATGTATTATACTCAGAAAAATCAATGGATTACTCTTTTCAGAACATGTTCAGGTATATATAGCAAGGAAGATATAGTTTACATCAGTCAGTGAGTCTTTATCATGCTCAAATATTAGTCCTTTCTAAATATGAAAAATGGAACTGGGATGCTTCTTAAATTGTTAAAACTTTGAATAATTATTGTTATTCTATTAAATTTTTATGGTTAAATCCATGGAATAAAGACCAAAAATATCTCCTTTCCAAAGGAGTGATCTTTAACCCAGTGTACAATATTGTCTGAACTCAGATGATAAATCCTCTAAAAGAGTTCACTGTAATTTTCAATAAAGTAGGCTCCTATTATTTTCTTTTAGAAACTCTGCAGTTTTACACAATTGGATGCTCAAATAGTGTCAAAGTGGTGAACATTACTCGTGGAAAAGAGAATGGATTAACAGAATATTATATCTGACTTTGGTTCAGATATAAAATTTCTGTCTCTTTTTTCTTGACAAGAGTTACCTAATCTTGATTACACAAGGAAATATTCCCAAGAATATCAACCAGGTAGTTTTTCTGTGGATTAGAGATAAATTTCCATGGCATTTTTAGGCTGCGGTGTCACATTTTGAGATGCAAAAACAAAATCCCTATAATTTAGTAAATTAGGTTTTTTTTTTTCAAATTTTAAATAAAAGAGTAATATCTGTAATACATTATGGAACTAAATGCTGAAAGTTTATGAACTCATTAGAGCAATCAGATTTTCTTACATGGAAATTCAGGGCCTCCACCATACTACCTAGGCTGTACTTCTCATTTTCATCACTCGCCTAACAATGGGGAGCAATCAAGTTCGGAGTCCCTTACCTTGAAGGAATGGGCCAGCACTAATATCCCACAGTGCTCAGCAACTGTCTGGGGCTGCCCACTGAAGGTGTGACTTAGGTGTAAAGATTACTGTCAGTTGATCATGCTTCCTGCAGTGGAAGATCCGAGAGACATGGTTTCATGACATCTATCAATCAGTTTAGTTAAAAATAATGGCAAAGCAAAAATAATTATAGAAACAATCACAGTCATCCCTCGATATCCGAGGGAGTTGGTTGCAGGACCTGTTTCGGATACCTCCATCTCCATGGTTCCACATGCAGTGATTCAACCAACCTGGAATCGTGTAGTACTATAGTGTTTACTAGTGAAAAATAAAAAAAAAAAAATCTGCTTCTAAGTGGACCTGTGTAGTTCAAACCCATGTTGTTTAAGGGTCAACTGTAGTAGATTTGATAACATCTAGGAGAGCATTTTTGGAAAGATCAATAAAATACTAAAATTGTTTAGCAATTCAAATCACAGGAAAAAATGGAAAAAAGAATATCATAAAGTGCATACAACCTCAGCAATAAAGAAGAGTACATATTTCAGAGTTTGAGATCATGGTATCTGGAGCCAGGAATCCCTGGTGCAAATCTGGACAAATGTTACTAGATATATTATTAGACATGTGAGTTATCTTATTTAAAGCTTAGTTAACTCATCTGTAAATCAGATATAATATTAGTTCTTCACTCATATTTTTGCACTTAAATGTGTGAATATATGTAAAATAGACTCATGCCTGGCACATGGTAAATTTGTATAAGTGTTTTCTCTTATTCAATAAACCCCCAAACGTCAGGGACTTTTGTCTGCTTTGTTTATGATTTTATCTTCAGTTCTTAGAAGAGTATCTGATAAGTAGTATTTGATCAGTAAATAGCTATTAAACTTATAACTGAAACGTGTAAGCCGTTACAGTGGAGGCTGTAGCTTGCCTCTCAAACTCCTCCCTCAGCACTGTAGAGCTCGCTGTCCCCGCCACTGGGTGGGCCGGCGGCTAAGGGCTTTCACGAATTGCATCAAGTGGAAAAAGATATTTCTCCCTGACGCCTGCCCAGAGCATCCTGCATTGGTTGGTCAATGCCAAGTTGCATGGGCCTGGCCCCCTTGCACCAAGGAGGGACATCGATGAAAAGTCATTCTGGCACTCAGCTCCTCGCGGAATCAAAGGGTCACCAAACATCTTTGTCAAGACTGCACTGAGATTCAACTTCTCACTCTGACCAGTCTTATTTCCTCTACACCCTCCCTCTCCTGTTGATCTCTAGAGCACTCCCCAATAGTCTTCCTGCATCTGAAGCTCCATGTTAAGAGTCTCATTCCTGGGGAACCAATGGAAAACAAAAGTTTCATCATTTGCAGTTGATACAATAGTTCAATTGAAATACCCTAAGCAGTCAGGTAAAATCTACAAGTATTAATTTACTTTAGTGTAGTGAGTGACAAAGCATAGTTTATTGACAGTTATCATTCAATTGGATAACAATATCAGAAAATAAAATGCAAAAATTACTCTATCCCATATTGTATAACAATAAATTTGAGAAAGAATAAGTAGTTTGATAAAGATACAAAAAATTAAAATGAAACATCTCATTATTGTGATTATACTTATCACCTGTCACTGTATTTATATAAGCATATTTTCCTTTTCTTTATTTAGATAATGCACCTGAGTTATCCGAGTCTATTAGTTACATATGTCTAATATAGTTAAGTATGTTTAGTGTCACAAAACTTATACATATATGTATATATATATATGCACAAAAATCACTGATGACTATGGCTATGAAATCCTTGCAAACAGATGTTAATTGTTCTTTTAATTCCCCAGAAAATATAAAGGTTGTAACAGGTACACGGTATATGTTTATCAGATGAATAAACAATGTAGAATAAATAAATGCATAATGTAATACTATTAAACATTGGTCTGATACCATGAAGAAATTAGAAAATTTTATTCTACAGTTTTCAAATGTTTAGGCACGGGAAATTCCTCTAAGCAGTTCTAGGCTCAAGGTAGCGCACATTTACACTTGGAGTATTTACCTGACTTTCAATGATACAGGCTCAAACAAATGCTTTGCACCTGCACAGAGAAAAGGCCCCCAAAGAAGCCCAAATATCACAGCAAAAGGGACAAGGGCTATGTAGGGCAGTCCTGACTCCTGGGCTCTCCATCTGCTCCAGAATAGATTAAATGCTTGAAAAGGAAGAATATGTTTTGGCAGCACTGCGAGATCTATATCCCCAGGGCAAAATTGAAGACATAGTTGCATTCAATACAGACATAGATCTCTAGAAAGATATTTTCATAAGCAAGCGTTGCAGGCATTCAGTTGCACGTGCCAAGAATATCTCATGAAACAGAGTGCAGGCCCGGAATGAACATGCTGGAGTACAAGAGGAGACTGTTGAAACACTAACTGCTTCAGTGACACCCACAGCAGCAGGAGATGACAACAATGGTAGTATCAGCAGCAAAAAAAAAAGGGCTATTTTTCCATTTATAAATGCAATTGAACATATGGCTAGCTTAATTAGGACTTTTCTCATTAACTCAGAGTAGGCAGCTTCAATTGAAGCACTCTTGATAGAGAATCTGCATGAATAACGATCTATAGATTTGCAAAAAGACCATTTAATAAGTTGGAAACCAAGAAGTCAGCTATGAGCATCTGTGCAACATTTGCTTATTTTCACCATATTTAGTCGCTCTCTGCTGTGTACCAGGAGCCCTTGAGCCACATTCAAAACCCCCACTGACAAGAATGGTTTATTTAATGCCACCTTCAAAGAATCTGCCTGTAGTCAGAAGTTGAAGCACCATTAAAACACAAGAAAATATTAGCAGAGCTGTATGCAAAGAAAGCATACATTTGTATGGTGTAATTAGGTTAATGTTACAGGTGAAGCATGAAAAATAAATTTGGAATTTTCCTATAAGAAACCTAACACTGCCAGAACGAGTTATCTTTCTTCTCCATAGCTAAGTAAAATGAAAGTAAAATGCTATTAGCATGTGAACCTCTTATGGCATAGATGCACAATACAATTGTTGCCAGAGAGTAGGTTCTTGTCTCCTCACAGAAAGAATTCAGAGACACGAAGTTCAAAAAAGTAAAATGAGGATTTATTAAGTGATAGGATGCTCTCAAGGGGAGAGCAGGTAGACTCAGATGAGGGCTGTAACTGAGTTTCTTTGGGAAGCTGGTTACATAAAGTTTAAAAATGAACTACAATGAAGTATCACCTCACACTAGTCAGAATGGCCATTATTCAAAAATCCACAAATGATAAATGCTGGAGAGGGTGCAGAAAAAAAGGAACCTTCATACACCGCTGGTGGGAATGCAGTTTGGTGCAGCCATTGTGGAAAACAGTATGGTAATTTTCTCAAAAGACTAAAAATAGACTTACCATATGATCTAGCAATCCCTCTCCTGGGCATACATCCAGAGGGAACTTTAATTCAAAAAGACACATGCATCTCAGTATTCACAGCAGCACTATTTACAATAGCCAAGACATGGAAACAACCTAAGTGTCCATCACAGATGACTGGATAAAGATGTGTGGTATATTTATACAATGGAATACTACTCAGCCATAAAAATAATAAAATAATGCCATTTGCAGCCAGATGGATGGCCCTGGAGAATGTCATTCCAAGTGAAGTAAGCCAGAAAGAGAAAGAAAAATATATGATATCACTTATATATGGAATCCAAAAAAAAAAAAGACAAATGAACTTATCTGTAAAACAGAAACAAACTCACAGACATAGAAAACAAACTTATGGTTACCAGCAGGGGAGGGAGTGGGAAGGGATAAATTGAGAGTTTGAAATTTGCAGATACTCACTGGTATATATAAAACAGATAAATAAGTTTATACTGTATAGCACAGGGAATTATATTCAATGCCCTGTAGTAGGTGAAAAAGAATATGAAAATGAATATATGTAAATTCATGTATGACTGAAGCACTGTACTGTACACTAAAAATTGACACATTATAAACTGACTATACTTCAATTATAAAAAGTAAAAAAAAAAAGAAAGAAATATATAGCACAATACCAATACACACTTTTCAAACAAAGAAACAAACAACAACAACAAAAAAACACACAAGTAGATGATGCTTCCATCATCCTAAAACTAGTTTTTGACCAGTATCAAAACCTTCTTTATCGAGGGTGTAATTACTATTTAATTCTTGAAAATGGTGTTCAAACTAACATGAAATTTTGTTCAGTTTAATAAAATACTACCTAATTAAAAATAAGCTTTACTGTTATCTCTAGGGATATATTAATATCATTAAAAAGAATGTATGACTGAAAAAAAATGAGTAAGTGGAATATACATTGGAGATGGGTGGGCCTGGGGTCCTATTCCCCTATTTCCATTCTAACTCTGCCTTCCCGAGGGGAGGAGGGATTTTTGTCCTTATTTAGTCTCAATTGAAAGTGTCATGGTGTCAGTGCATGATAAGTACTTCTAATCTGCAAGTCTAATTTTATTGTAATGAGGGCTCAATGAGCAAAAGGTTACATTCAGATGCTGGAGATTCCTGCCTTTTCCCACCTTTCTGTGTGGTGACATTGTCACCTCAAAATGTAAGATTTCTCTGTCAGTCCAGAGGTTCCTGCTTTTCTCTGTCTGCCCAAGGACCTCCATTGTTCACAAGCTGTATGGCTTCCTGCTATTTGGCCTGTGCCCCTCTTTCTCTGCTCATATCTATCTGCCTGCTCTAACAAAATGACAGCATAATTTTTAAGAACAGGCCATTCTTTTGTATTTCTTAGTGTCCTTAACATTTAAGATTTGGAGTGAGGTAGGAATAGAAGGACGATTAAAGAGCAGGTCCTTATTATAATGTCTGGATGGACTTAGACAAAGAAGCAAAGGTGGATGATATTTTTGTTCAAAATTTAAAGATGCAAATAAGTAATTAAGACAGGAAGAGCTCAGACTCCAGCATCAGCGACCTGGTTTCAAGCGTCCATTTCTCCGCTTTTCACCTTAGGCAAATTACTTATCTTCACTGAACTCATTCCACAATCAACAAAATGGATGTGACAACATTACCCTGCCTTCGTTGGGTGGGTGTGAATGGTCACTTTGTTAAGACATTTAACGTATTTAACATCTACCAGAGGGGCAGAGCTTAATGAATGTGAGATATTATGATGAAGAACACTTGGATTTTAGTGTTTAAATTATTTACATGGGCGACCCAATTCTTTTTATTTAGTTAACAGAGATGGAGCTACAAATTCCGTTTCTCGGAGCCAGTTTCCCAACTTGTTCTAATTATCAGAATCTGTTAGTGTACTTGCTAAAAATCCAGGTTCCCAAGGCCTTCCCTTGGAGATTTCAATCTAGTAGAAATAGGGCAGAGCATGGGAATCTGCCAAGTTTTGGAAACGCAATCCACGTGGCTAGAAATTAAGCACAATCCAAGTGAACATTTCTTAGTGCCTTAAAACAATACAGATATTAGCCTGGAAATAAAGTATAAAGTCATTTTGTTTCCTCATGATTTTTAAATATTTAAAAATTTAGTTTAGTAACAACTAAACACTTCCTGTTCATAATTAAGACTAAACAATTCTTTAGTGCTCTGAAATGATGAATTTTTAAAGGAGAAACACATATCTAAAATACTCTCCCCTCCAGTATAAATTGAGTATAGTAAATTACATTAATTAACAACAACAAAAAATATATTTCTTTCCTTCTATATTCCCTCACCTTTATGACGGGAGATGACTCTCTATGGGCCTTTTATGTTTCTGTATATCTTAGACCAGAGGCACTACTTTAATTTTTCAGACTATTTTTTTAAGATGCATATAGGGAACTGGTGCAGAGATATTATCATGTTCCAGAACAAAGGACAGACATTCTCACTACCATTACAAAAGATTTGGGTTCCGAATCTCAGGGTCTGCCTCCTGTAATGAAACTCACTGTGTGTCTAAGTATCCTCTGGCCCTCTTTGCATAACTCTTTAGAAATTGGGGGTTGGAGTGTTAGGTAGTTAGATAAGCCGGCGAACCGGACAGATAGGTGGAGGAGAGAAGGATGGTCTGGAAGATGGTATTATGCCCGCCTCCAGTATAAAGGGACTTTACTTCTCCCACATGAGTGCCAGCAAGAAACAGGTTAGACCCTGACAGCCACGACCTCACCGTAGCAAAAAGGACTTAACCAAAGGATTTAACTGGACATGACCTGATGTTCATTGTATTGTAACTAACATTGCGATTTAGGCTGCCCCTTTGAGTTTTTCTATGTATACCATGGTAAGTACATGCTCAAAGGGATTAAACATGACTAAGCATTCCAGGAACAATAGCTGTCAACCAATCAAAAGACCATCTCTAAGAGAGTAGGTATAAGAGAAACAGGAGACAGAGAACACCACAATTCCTCCTTGAATCAGCCCACCTCCTGCTCTTGTCAGCATATTATTCTCTTATTGCTACACAATGCTTTCCATCTCCCATCTATAAACCTTACCTTTCAGTTAAGACATGAACCAGGTTTTTTGTTTATTTGTTTGTTTCCCTAATGGGTAACAAGAGAACCAATAAAATTGCTAATACACTGCTTACTGCCATTGCTGTGATTAATAAATTGCCATTTCTCTGATCCAGGAGACCCATGTCTTCTACCAGCTTTCAGGAAAGTGAGGCATACGAACTTGTTGGCATGCAAATAGGGTAAAATCTGAAACACTTCACAGTTCTTGACCAATGTACGTAATTTCTTTGTGTAAGCTGCTTTTTAGTTATCCTGAATATATGCTCTGCAATAAGTCTTGAAGATCTAAAGTTAATGGGAATCCTGATATGAATGGTGTTATGAAAGAAAGGAGAATTAAGAATGGCTGAATTTTAGGTTGTAAATATGTACTTTGATTTCCAAAATCAAAGATTTTTAAAAGAGTGAAAAGTAAATTTAACACATCAACTAGTTCTCTGATAATATAACGGTATTTCTGCAAATGGATTTCCATGTGTTTGGCACTGGTTGACTTCAAATCTGTCTGTTTCTCCTTTTGATTCTAATCAGATATAACTGTTCTCAAGGGAAAAGCTTTGTTGTCTTTCCGATGAGTTATTTTTTTTCTGGGTTAACCCTACATAAGAAGCAAGTCTAAGTCACAATCAGGCAGCCAAACTGATGAGTACCTAGGAATTAAATTCATAAAAAGTTTCAAGAACAGAGATTCTTAGTTTACAGAGCAGGAAAAAAAAGAGAGAGATAAAATAGATTAAAATTTACAAAGCTAGTCAGACATTGATCAGATTCAAGATAAAAATCAACAGCACAGAGTTTATGGCTCAAAGATAAAAATTAGTGTGAGAAAGAATGACTAGCCAGGGAGAGGATACCTCAGGTTTCAGATGTCAGAGCATTACTGGGAATGTCCTTCTTTTAACTTATTCTTCAACAGCCTTAAAACCTCCCTGTGTTTGTTTTCTTTTTGGATTTTTAAAATATAACTTATTCTTTTTTTTCCTGTATCTTTGAGAAATCTCTCCATCCCACCATCCCCTGATACCTTGCCCACTTTAACCTCTGAGCAGACCAATTGTACCATCAATCATGAATTTTTTTTAAACTTGCTTAAATATAGCATCTCTTAATGGGTAAGAATCATCCACAACTTATTTTTCTCATCTCTCAAAATAGTATTTTCACTTCCCATTTATGTTTTCTTATTTTCCTTTGCATGTAGATTCTGCATAATATATCATTCCCTTGGATTTATAAATATGAATTCCAAATTTTTCTTTCTCTTTGATTTGTTAGTAGGCTCAGACGGATAGTGACAATGATTCCTAATTCTTTTGAACCCTCTCCGAACATACACTGCTAAATGATGATAATACCATGCTGCTGCCTTCACTAGACTATTTTCCTGCTGCCTCGCTTCTGATATCCTTAATCTCTGAATTATGATGCCAAGTGAAAAATACTTTATGGTATTGGTCATATTTCTTCTTATTCAGTGTGGTTCTCGTGATTATTTTTGCCATTATCACTAAAAACAATTTCTGTCCAAGAAGAAACAAGACACATGTAGTAGTGACATCTTGACTTAACAGTACCAGATAGTATTTCCAAAGCTAAAATCAACAGAATTGATGCCAAGAAGAATCAACATGTCGCTCAATATTATCCTCCATGGGAAGAAAGCCAATAAAGTGGTGTAGCTTGCCAAAACTCTGTAACCTTTTAATGTGAGCACAGTTTTTCAGTGTTATTTGTAATTTTTTGCAGGAAAAAAATAATCACAAACTCACTGCTTATGAAAACAGTTTGTTTCTTGCAAGTGAGATGGAGAGTTAAAAAAAAAAAGAAAGAGCATAGATTGGAGTCTTATACTGTATGTTCCCTTCCACATTATTTTAAAAGTTTTCCAAATATTGTAATTTATGCAATAGGTTTAGAAATAAATTGATTTACTAAGTTGAGATGTATCTTACAAGGTGAAACTAGGTATGCTGAACTGAGCTTACACTGCCTTGGAATTGCCAACTGTCCACATTTCTCCCAACTCCAAGTTTCAGGGGTAACGTTCAGTAGATTGTAATTGGCTATTATGGGAGACTTTACACCACAACAATCAGCAAATGATATATTAAGGTTTTTAAAATTTATTTATTTATTCTGAAGAACTGGTTTATTGTAATACAGCTGTTTATGACTAAAGATATAAGCATATAATCATGGTTTATTATTAAATATCAGAGGTTAGATCTTCTGTTCAAAAACCTCACCTCTTACAAAAGCTTGAAGAAGTCACATGTAGGTAACAAACTGTGAGTTCACTGCAGATATTGGTTAGTGTTTAACTTCTTTATTTCTTATTGAAATATGGTTGCTTTACACTATTATATTACTTTCAAGTGTACAGCATAGTGATTCAATATTTTTATAAGATTATACTCCCTTTAAAGTTATTACAAAATAATGGCTACATTTCCCTGTGCTGTATGATATATCCCATTGCTTATCTATTTTAAACATAGTAGTTTGTATCTCTTAATCTCTTTCACCTGTCTTGTCCCTCTTCCCTTCCCTCTCCCTACCAGTATTTACTATTTCATTTTCTGTATCTGTGTATCTGTTTGTTTTGTTATATACATCTGTTTGTTTTATCTTTTAGATTCCATACATAAGTGATGACATACAGTATTTGTTTTTCTCTGACTTATTTTACTAAGCATAATACTCTCTAGGTCCATCCATGTTGTTCCAAATGGCAGAATTTCATTCCTTTTTATGGCTGAGTAATATTCCACTGTATCTATATACCACATCTTCTTTATCCCTTCAACTGTTAATGGACGCTTGGGCTGCTTCTATATCATTTTTATGGTAAATAATGCTACTATTAACATTGAGGTGAATGCAGCACTTCACTTCTTATTCTACCTATTCCTACTTAGATTATTGCTAAGTAAAAAAATAAATTTTAGAGTTGACTATGTTTCTCTGTAGAATTTCTGCTCTTTACTGAACTTGGAAATCTAGCAAAAACAAGTGACTTTTTATTCTCTTAAAATCTTTGATTTGAAAGATCATTTTCCAGTGATCATTTATTACAGTGTTTCTGAATTTTGAACAGAATACTACAATGTGTATTTTTCAAAGAAGGATTGCCAGGTGCCTAAGAATTATTTAATCATGACTTATTAAAGCACCACATGATTTGGCTAGCATTCTATGTCTCATAGTTTTAATCATGCTTATAAAATATAATGATATATTTAATCCATATTATAAAATCCATGTCATAAAAATATGGTTCAATATTCTTTCTTCTGAGGCATATATAGGAGATTATACCTATACATTTATATAACTATTAGTCAGTATTTTACCTCACAAGATAGGACTTGATTCTGTTTTTCTTACTATTGTATCTCAAGGACTCGTATAATGCCTTAAAAAAAAGTTATTTTTTGAAAGAACAAATAAGTAAACAGAAACAAATGAATAAAATATTATCTTTAACATAGTCTAAGATTTTTCTTCAAATAATTCTTTCTACAGAGTATTTTTTTTCCAAATAGAGAAATGTGATGATTTCTTATTTGACCTTCTACCTTACAGTCTAAATACCACTAATCTTATTTTTGTCTCTGCTTGGAAAATTTGAGACAGGAGGGAAAGGGGCAAGGCACAACCATTAAAGAATGACACAACAATTGAGGTTAGGGCATAAACTGGTTAGAACCAAATCAGTCCAAGATGATGAAAGATTTGACTTCCAGTAGACCTTGAGCCTTACTACACACCCATGGTTGCTCTGACAGTTCCCAGGCTGATCATGAAAGGCCAAAAAATGGGTGAGGCCAATGGGTGAGGCCCCAATTCTTGAAAATCTCTGCCCCTTCCACAAAACAATTGGAATAATCCTCCCACTTGTTATCATATGAAATGACCCAGTCCATAAAAACTATACCATCCCAACACCTCAGGGCTGCCTCTCTTGCCTTCTAAAATGGCCTGGATTCTGTGTATTGAGTGTTTATTGCTCTATATAAATTTGCTTTTGCCTTAGTATGGCTTGCTCTTGAATTCTTTCATGCTCAAGACAAGAACCTATTCTCCAGTAACAAGTTTATCCTCTGCCTAGATTATCTGGTGAATGCCATTCAACTTTTATTTGTTTGATACCTTCCTTGATGAAGTGGGCCAACACAAAATTAATTCCGCTATCATTTGTTTAGTTAGATCTTGATGAAAACACATTAAGAATAATAAATAAAGGTTAAATTAAGCTAAAGGCATTCAATAGCACAAACATGGAATCATGTTTATTAATTGAGGGGTACATTTCCTTTTGCACATGTCTTTGCCTATTTTAATTAACAACTTAAAAACTGGATTGAGTTACCATGTTCTTCTATTTTCTAGCCTATTTTCCTAGTGTTTTAGCTACTTTAATTATTGCTGATCACTGACCTGAAGCAAAGAAGCAATTTCTTGTTAAAGTACTAATTACCAGCTAAGTGCTTAGTATTCAGGGCATAGAAAGCAAGGAAGAAAAGTAAGAGTTAAGGTGATAATAAAAAGTGCTTAAATTTGTATGCAATTCCAGCTTCAGAGACTGGATATCTTTTTTTCTATGTAAATTTTATAAAGACTCTCTATTTACCTTAAATATTCTACCAAAAAGATAGTATATAGTGTATTAATAACCTGAGTCATATTTTTAAATGTTACAACAGTATGTAATAAACAAAAGATTTAATTTCCACTCTATTATTGGTTATTGTAAGTACTTTTGCTAAGGAGAGAGAGAAAAAAAGCAAAGAAATTAGAGATTTATAATCATAATAAGTAAAAGCTCCCAAAATATTTATTTTAATCTAATACTATGGAGTTTCTTCAGACTTTGTTACTATATTATTCTAACCAATATAAGCACATAATCTGAAAAAAAATTAAATTTTTATTGTGTACACTCATTCAGTATAAATAAAAAGAGTTAAGGTTTAGCATATGTTTGTAATTAGGCAATTACACAAAAACCCACTTATTTTAAAATTAAGTTACATTTTGATAGCCATCTCTGCCCCCTTGGGCCTCCTCCATCCCCTTTAGTGTACGCTGTGCATCTGCTCTAACCAGATCTCCTTAGGAGATAACACTGTAAAGGGTCGGGATGACCCTGATTCTGTTTTTATTACTATTGGATCTTAAGGACTGATACAACGTCTGACAGATAATAAATATTTTTTTTGTCAGGATGTATTCTTGTAAAGGGTCAGGATGACTGACTACTCCGTAATTCCTTAGAAGATAACCTTCTTTCTTAATCTTATAAGGGGTCATGCTGACCCACTTCTGGCTTTGCATGTGCAGATATGAACTGTGTAAGCTGTGCATCATTAGAAGTATAACCCTGTTTCAAACACTGACATAACTGTGTTTTGACCTCTAATGGGCAGAGCAGTCTTCAGAGATTCCTGAAAAACTGTCTCCTGGGTTATAATTCTCAGGTTGGCTTAAATAAATTTATACATTTCATTCTTAGATTGAGTATTGATTTCTTTCATTGACAATATAAATTCATTAATAAGTATATTTTATTATTATTATTGTTTACCATTATGAAAAATAATATAAAATATCCATTTTATTTCAAATAATACTCAAACAGAAACAGACTCACAGACATAGAATACAAACTTGTGGTTGCCAGGGGGGTGGGGGGTGGGAAGCGACAGATTGGGATTTCAAAATGTAGACTAGATAAACAAGATTGTATGGTGTAGCACAGTGAAATATATACAGGGTCTTGTGGTGGCTCACAGCAAAAGAGAATGTGACAATTAATGAATGTGACAAATAATGGTATGTATGTTTATGTATAACCGAAAAAGTGTGCTCTACACTGGAATTTGACACAACATTGTAAAATGACTATAACTCAATAAAAAAAAGTTTAAAAAAAAGTGGGATAGAGGGAGAGGAGGGAAAATGAGAGGCGAGGAGAAGAATTAAATGGGAAAAAAGGCAGGAAAAAGCATGTTACTACATAACACATCATTCCATCAGGGGACTGACAACAGACAGCGATATCCACCAACATATAGAATAATGTGATTCTATCCCAGTTTACCACTGAGGTAACTGGTATAGAAATCAGTTTATTATTAATTTACTAATGAGGAAATGGGCACAGAGATGTTAAGTAACCTGTCTGAGTCACACAGCTGTTAAGTCTGGCTTTCAATCTAGGTGAGTCTCACCCCAAAGATGATATTCAGAGTCACTACACCATTCACAAAAATAGCTTATGATGGGGCTAAAACTGACAAGCACAGGACCAAGCAGTGGCATATGAACCCCTCTCTCCACCTCCCATAGGACCCATCCATTGGATCCCCAAGAGAACTTCTGACTGTGATGAAAACATTGTACCAGCAGAAGTCAAAGCCAAATGCCTGGATATGTGAATAAACTTACATGATGTTTATAATGAATATAAAAGTCAAAGTTCCTTTCCAAGGCAATGCTAATGCCCAGTGAATTTATCTCCCTCTCGCTCTCTCTGTGATGTAAGATACGGGATGGACAGATGAGCCATGAGGTTCCTTCTGTGAGAGGGTTTTTGTGAAGTGTACCATATCATTGTTTAGGGAAATGCATAATGCCTTGTGGTGACAGGGCATGGGACCAGGCAGCATGAACAACAGGACCTGAGAATGGTCACAACTCTCAGTAGAGGGACAAGACACCAAGCATAGAGAAGTCTTAACCTTCTCATCCATCAAAATGGCCAGAATTTATTAAAATGTTACAACAGTAAAAACATGTGAGTTCTATTTCATTCTGACTGTCAGAAATTATTCATAAGACACTTACGAACAAAGGAGACAAAATTACTTAAAATACCTAAGACCAGTTCCATAACCTAGGAAAATAAGAAGGTATAAAAAAGCACAATAAAAATCAAATATTTCCAGGGAAAAGGTATACTTAACAGATAGCCATAGCTCATAAAGTCTATCTTTTGTACCCGTGCTTCACTTTAAAGCAATTAAAATTCCTACAAAACGTGGAGCTTTTCCCAGAGAACTAACTCCTTTGGTGTTAATGAGCATGATTTTGCCATTATTCTGCAGCCACAGTAGTTGATCATGTAAGAACAGGGAAGTTCAGAAACTCTACAAAATTGAAAATAAAAAATTAGTGCACTTAGCCGTGAGGCCAAGGGTTTGGATCAGAGAGGTCTGGGGCAAAAAAAAAAAAAAGAAAGAAACAATAGTGAAGCCTCGGGGCAGAGTCCTGGGTCCTTCTCAAGGAACATATACAACAATATATTTGAGTTGTTCTGTAGAAACCAAAGCTGTCATCCAGGTGGAGGATGGCAACTTCAGGCTGTGCGCAAGATTTCTGGAACACTGCCCTGCTGCTCTCACCCCAAAGTTTGCTTATACAAACTTTTCCCCCAAAACCATTGGGAAGTTAGGGTTTTTCAAGCATGAGCACCTCTCCTCCAGGCTTGGCCCTGCAATAAAACTTTCTCTGCTTTAAACTTCGAGGTTTCAGTTTGTATGGCCTCACTGTGTGCTGGGCACACAAACTTTTGTTCAGTAACAACAGTGAAAGCCAAGTGGGCATCCACAGGTAAGAAAGAAGTTATCACTCAAAGAGGGGGTTCAGATGGCATTTTACAACCTCTGCATGACCTTGAGGGAGACAAGGTTTCTTGCTAGCTTTGCTTCTGATATCTGTCTATCCTCTCTCTTTCATTAAATTCAGGGTTACTTTCCTATTCTCCAGTTCAAGCTGATTTTCACACTTTGAGTACTTACAAGTTTTATATCATCATCACAAATGAGTGATGCTGTGTCTTAGTCTGGGCTGCTATAACAAAAGGTACTATAAACTGAATGGTTTATAAACAACAGAAATTCACTCTTCATAGTTCTGGTGGCTGACAAGTCCAAGATTAACGTGCTAGCAGATTGGGTGTCTGGTGAGAACCCACTTCTTACATGGTCATTTTTCCACTGTAACCTCATTGGGCAGAAGGGACAAAGGTGCTTCCTAAGGCCTCTTTTTTAAAGGTACTAATTCTATTCATGAGACTTAATTCAAGACCTAATCACTTCCCAAAGGCCTCAAGACCCCACCTTCTAAAACCATCACCTTGGGGTTAGGATTTCAACACTGAAATTTGGTGGGGAGGGACATAAACACTCAGATAATGGCATACTCCTGTATACATTTCAGTAGTTTTAAGCCATAAACTATTTTTTATTTAAAGAAATTTTCCCCACATTCATGGATTTTTCCTTTACTTTTTTTTTTAATTGTTCTAATGGAGTTCTTCATATAATCTAGCTACCAGGCTATCGGATATTATATATTTTGTGAGCTGCTTCTCCCACTCTTTAGCTTGCCTTTTCACTTTCTTAATGTCATGGAAGGATGTCTTACTTTTAATATATTTCACTTTTAATTTTTTTTTCTTTCAAGCATTTGTGTCCCTTTACATTAAAACATGAAAGGATATAAAAGATTCTTTAGAAAGGTGGAAAGCAGAGAGGAGCTTTCTATGTTGCAAAGATAGAAATTCAAGAGAGAAAAACAAGCTAAATGTTACCAGTATTAAGTTTAAAGTATTTTACTATGAAAAAATTTTAAACTCAAATGGCATATTGGAAAATTTTCTTTCGATGTATGTTAGACACAGAAAGCTAATCTACAATATATAATTTTTTTCAAAGTTAAATTATGGCATACTTTCTAATGTGAAAATATTAAAAAGTGTTAACTCAATAAAGAAAAAATAATGTATGTTTTAAGAGAAATGTAAAATTATCAGTGAGTAAAAACAAAAATAAAACATAATTCAGTATCCACATAATTTATGAAGTGTTTAGGAAAGTACATTATGAAGTATAGTTTGACCCTTGAACAACACAGGCTTGACCTATGTGAGTCCACTTACATGCAAACTTTTTCAATAAATAGTACTACCTTAGGACATCACCCATGATTGGCAGGATCTGCAGATGCAGAACTGCAGATACTGAGGGCTGACTATAAACTGATGTGACTGTGTAGGGCTTGGTGCTCCCAACCCCTGCATTGCTTAAGGGTCATTTGTACTTGGGAGGGCACTGGGCAGTCTCATACACTGTTCTGGGAATTATGAATTGGCGCATAATTCTTAAGGGGAACTTGCTTATATGTATCAAGATTTAAAAATGTGACATATTAGATTCAACACCTTCGTTTATAGAAATTGATCCTGAGGAACTAAAAGGATATATGCAAACATTAGATGTGACTGTTTTTGTCAGTATTATTTAAAAGTAACAAAATAATTTAAGCACTTTTTCTATTTCTAAGAATAAGAGTTTTTTGATAACATCTGTACACTGTTAGAGCAATTTTATTATAATCAATAATATCAATTGTAATAATTAACATTGTGTTTAAAATATATCCGAAAGAAAGACTCCCCACTCTCCTTGCCTGCTTACAGTACAACTTTGCCTTTGTTTTATTTTTATTTTCCACCTGTATTTTCACATTGCAAAATATAGAACTGATATATTGGGAACCTCAGTGGGATTCCTAACACTTTCTGGCTAAAGGAAATGTTCTCAGAATGCTTGCAAAGGATTCTTGGTCCTTAAATTCTTTAATTACTGACCAATCAAAACAGAAGATTATATATCCACCCCATGAAAGTTGCTTACAAATTGAATAAAACAACATCCTTGAATAAAACAGCATCACCCAAAATCCAAGAGACAAGCCCAGGACCTTACATACGCAGTCTTCTCATCCAACCAACATTTTTTGACCTTTCACTCACTAAGTTTTGTAAGAACATCTTTTCTTGGTCCATACACATAACAATTTAAAGGCCACACTTTGAGAAAAGTCACTTGGAACAAGGTCCTGCAGGAATTACTTTATAGGATGGAGAGTGGGCAAAGTGGCTCCTTTGTGAAAAGGACAAAGCTCTCCATCCTTGTTTGCTAGTTTGAAAATCCTGTAGCCAATTTGGTTTGAATTCTCATTGTGATTCAGTCTTAGTGGGTCAAACTATATGAGCCAAATATTGATCTTGTCAGAAGGGGAAATTAACTGAATGACTGCGGATCTGAATCAGATTGCCTAATTGCCTGTTTTTTGCAGTCAGGAGGAAGAGATTTGGGAAATAATAGGATTCCCCCCAGAGGTAAAGAAGACAGCACAGAGATCATATTTTCTTGCTTTGGGTTTGCTCAGTGTTCTCTATGCTATGTTCAGTATCCCCATCTCCTCTGCACACATATCAGTCAAGTCTCAACTTTAAATCCTGTTTATCAGAATAAATACAATGAGGACAAAGCTATGTGAAACAGAAGCGTAGGTGAGAAAGTCCCACAAATTGAAAACTGAGTAGAAACATGTATCTAGTTAAACAAGAGGGAAAAAAATGTAATAGTAATAGAGCATGGTTTCTACAGACACACTCCAAATAAGGTTCCTGAAAGTTAAGCCAGTAGGATATTACACCTAACATTTGTCATCTAATTCAAGTGCATTTAGAGAAACAGCTTAATCTTAGGTCCAAAGCTGTTAAATACAAATAACCACTAAACTGGAAGCTAAGCATGTTTTTTCTGGACGAACAGGGTGTTAGGTATACAATTGGAAAATTTATTTAACCTATTTTGTTTACAGACACCAAAATGAGAGAACAAGCCTCAATAATCTTTGAAGTTTTTCTCCCCCCCAACCAGATTTAACATTCTAAACTGTCCCTCTTTGTTTGATTTTTAGATTTGAAATCATTTCTTCTGATCAACAGTATACTCCCTGGATTAAGGAAAACATGCATATTTGCATATTGAAATACTAGTGTCTATCAGTAAATGTATTTGTGAGAATAAAGCACATTTCTTGGAAAGTAAGTTACACTCTGCCATCACAGGTTTCCTGCTGTGGGATTCTTTCCTGGCTCCTCCAATCAGGGTACCTCTTAAAGAAATGGTTGTCTCTTTCATGTAAGTAGTTCAAAAAAAGGGGAAAGTAGAGCAGTTGCTCCCAGAGAAGAGGGCACTGCAGACATCATTCAAGTTGATGCTAATTCCCTTAGAGTGATCCATTGAAATGCTAATGACACAGGCTCATTGCCTCTGGCCTAAATGTTCTGAACTTTGCTTCCTCTCTCAGTACTGCACTACCTGTACAGTGCAGAATGAAAGTTACAGCTGTGGACCTTCTGCTAAGCAGCAGGCATTTTTCACAAGACAAATTACCACAGGAAGTTATAGCGAAAGGCAAAAAAAAAAAAAAAAAACTTTCTACAATGTGCAAGTGCTCTTTTCCTTATTTTAATAATGAAGATAAGTGATCACCTTCTAGGAAAGCCTCCCAGACAAACCATATCTATAATTTCTTGGGCATAATTATGTCCCAAGAACTAAAACTCCATAAACCTATCGCTGAACTTTTCGTTGTCCTCAAGGGTGGTTTTTGAATGTAGAAGTCTGTTCAGGGTTATAAGCAATTAGTATTCAATATATGAAAGGTGCTGCTTCAAAACTTAACCTCCATTTTAGGCTTTTAAATTCAGTTTGCAAATCTTACTAGACTATGTATGAAGCTAGCACATTTTAACAAACTTTGAGTAATTTTGTTCTCATCTGCAAACTAAATTAAAAAATGTTTAAACAAAATTTATACGTTCAATATATTTGATTTATTCTTTAGAATTCAATTTTCAGTTTTAGCCATCTTCTGGACACCTAAATAATTCTTATAAATATGTTAAATAAAATTTACAAATACAGTGAACCTAACTTCTCTTCCATGCTGAGTCTCATGCATTCATTTAATACAATTTTAAGACACAGTATAATGTTAAGTCAATTACTCACTTCTATATATTAAATTTGAATGACAAGGCAATTACTCTAAAAGGCCAGGGTCTCTTAAATATACAAAAGTATGTAATTGCGCATTTGTTTTCTAGCTTTAGTTTCCAAATATGTAGCTCCCTATTATGCACATGTTGGCCTCTCTTTGCTTACCTCTATATTCATTAGTTTCTCTAAGATCATTTTGATCTTCTTAAAAAATTGTGTTCTTTTTCCTTGTTTGGTTTTTTAGTTTGTCATTACTTTTTCATAAATCATTTAAAGTGATATATTCTAAATTTCTTGTGCTACAGTAACAATATTTCAATTTATTTTATTGTTGTCTTCAGAATATTCATTCAACAAATACTTGCATAGTAGCTACCATGTGCAAATCATTGTTCAAAAACAATGGTGAATATGCAAAGTGAGGTGTCTATTGTCCTAGACTGGTTATAATTCTGATAAATTACTTGTACCTTGTATAGATGGGATGGAAAAACTGACTAAATCTAATAAAAGTTGGAACATTTCTTTGCATGTGATTTCTTAATTACAAATCTGGTTTAGGTATATCTATTGCCATTTCTATTTTATGAGTATGAATATAAATATAAATACATGAGAGGTGGTTTCCCTTAAATTGTTTTGTTTTCTCTCCTTCACTAAAACAAATTCTCTTTGCTATATTTAAATTTGCATTTTGAGTTTCCACAGCACTTTTCTTGCCAGTAGCCATTTGAATCCAATACTAAGTTACAAGTTTCTTCCTGAACTCACATGGATAAATTTCCTCTTCTTGAAAATGGGCTTGATGTAACTTACTTGACGTGGAATGATGGGCTTTTTTATGAGAAAATAATATTTGCTTTTGGTTTTTGTCACCTCTGATTTTTATTTGGTTCCTGATATATTAAAAAAAAAGACATTTTGTTTTTATTCACATATTTTAAATCTTTCTAGAATAATCAGATGAATTAAATATAACTAGATGAAATAAATACTGATTTTAAATGATCTTTTTTTTGTGTGTTATACCTTAAGAGTTCCACATTTAGTTTTATACACTAATGATCACGGTTATACATACTGAGAATTGCATAGAATTCTTTAGGTAGCAGAGTGGGGAGTCCACAAGTTACTTATTATGTATAATGGTTTTTGAAAGATATGACAAAGAAACATATATAAACCTGCTTCAAATAAGAATATTTACCTACCCTCCCCAAAAAACATATGAGATCATTCATCCATACAACTAATAGGAAAATTTAATATTTGCAAAGAACAGAATTATTTTTATCTTCATTATTTAGTTACTTAACAGAAATAGAATAAAATAATGTTATGTTTTAATATCTATAAGTGTAATTATTTACATTTTTGCCAAAGAAACAATTAACCTTTATTAACAAAAAAAATTTCTCTTTCCTCTAGAGAAACATCTAGTAAAATATATAAGCAAGTTGTAAATTTTGCCTTGATTTGATTTCATGTTTCTGAGTTCATATGTGGGTATTTTGTACAGCCAGAAGCAGAACTGGAAAAATTATATTTCAAGCTATTCGTTGCTTTTCAAACACTTATCAAAACTGTCTACAGAAAGTATTTTCACACTTCTATAAAATTTTTCATTTTTATCTTAGAAATTTATTGCCAAAATGAAAGATTGAGTAGTAGTGATTTCAAAAGCTATCAGCTAATTTGTTAGCATTTCAGAAAGGTGTCAAAAGTTTTTTGAAAAGGTTTTTTTTTTCCCTGAATCATTTCCATTTTGTTGTTATTACTAATAGTATAAATATTACTTGTAGGCAAGTGTCCTTTAATAAGCTGAAACCAACTGTGGGCACCATAATATACAGAGCCTAAAATGGAGTTCACAGTCTGTTTAACTGTTAATATACTGCCCACAAATATTTATTTCTATGCACTGATAAACAGATAGTAAGTAAGAAGGGGGAGTCTCCAATAGTTTATAGGAAGAGCCAAGAGGATGGGCAGGTATACTAGTATACATACATGTATATTATAAAATCTTGGTTACCCCCCACCTTTCTTGTTTCTTTCTCCCATTTAATTAATTTATGTTTATTTTCTGTCTTTTTTTTGGTAATATGAAAAAAATCTTTGGCAATTTTTTCTTATATAAGCACGTAAAGCCAAAAACTTCTAAGCACAGATTCATCATGCTCCCACAAATTTTGGCATGTTTTGCTTCATTTTCATTCATTACAAAACATTTAAAAATTCAACTTGTGATTGTCTTTTTCTTATGGATTTTAATTATATTTTAAATTTTCAAATATTTGAATATTTGTACATTTCTGTGATTAATGTCTAGTTAAATTTTACTGTGATCAGAGAATATGTTTTGTATAAATCCAATCTGTATATTTGTTAAAATTTATTTTATGGCTCAGGGCATGGTATTTCATAATGATTGTCACTGTGTACTTGAACAGAATGTATATTCTTCTGTTGTTGGGCAAAGTGTTTTACAAATGCAGATTTAACTCCATTGTTTGATGGTATTATTGAAATGTTCTATAGTTTACCTGATTCTTTGAAATCTACTTTTTTATCAATTACTGAAAAAGGGGTATTGAAATTTCCAACTGCATTTCAGTTTAGCTGATTTTTCATGTGTTTCCTCTTTTTTCTTTTCTTGTCTATTGAACATTTACAAGAGTATACTTCCATTTCTCCCCTCATCTTTTGAGGTATATTGATATATTTCACTAACACATATATTTGAAATTTACAAAGTCTTGGTAATGTTTTGTTTGAAGCAATCAGTTATCTTTTAAAGATTCGTTCACATAAAAATTACTATACCTACTAGCATACCCTACCTTCCCGCTCCATCATATCTCTCATTTCTGGGTTTGATTCTACCCAGAGATTTTTCTGCTGGTTATGGGTCATATTGTCCTACTTCTTCATTTGTTGTTACAGTTTTTTGATACAGGACATAATAAATTTTCCATTGCTGAGTGATACATTTTATTGATGTTTTTAAAGATTATTACATATTTTTTCCAGGCATTCTGTAGTCTGAAATGAATCTGTCATATAAGCAAAATTTCTCTACTTTCTAAGGGAATTTTGCACAATTCCCAGCTCTTCTTGTGCTCAAAATTGTTTGTCTTCAGGAGCCTGAATTTTTTTCCTGTGAATTCTTGCCCAGTCTCGTTGAAAGCAATCTTTGCCATTCTCTCTGTTGCCAACTTCCTTGAGCAGTACCTTGCAAACAGTCATCCAATTTCTTTTATTTAACTTTATAAATGTCTTTCAGTCAGATAGTAGGAACATAAAAGAGAGGTCAATTCAAATCTTAAGAACTGACAATTCTCAAAGTTGAAAATGATCAATCCTTGCAGGATGTAGGATTTCTCAGTTATTTATTCCATCAAAAACTACTAGACAACTTGGTGAATTAAACAGAAGCAATTTTATTATTTCTCATGATTCTGTGGGCTGCAGTCAACTAAAGGACTGACTTGTCTGAAACATCCAAAATAGCTTATTCACATAATGTCCTTAGTGCAGTCAGCTGGAGTTCAGCTGAGGCTGTCATAAGAAACACCTCTCCTCTTAAACCCTGTGGTTGCTGTAGGTGCCTGGACTTCTCGGAGAGTGCTGGCTCAGTTCTAAGAGGCAGGAGGTGAAAACTGGCAGTCCTTCTGGGGACAGAGGAAATAACGTCCATCTCTTGATGTGAGAAATGGTATGTATGCACACACAGAGAAGGAATTGTTGAGGGTCACTGTTTGAGACTAATCCAGGGAATGAGAAAAAATTATATTCTTGATGTCTTCTTGCTCCCTTCTTTCAATGTATTTTTCTTTTATAGGTGAGGAGCAGGTATGGGGATGGAAGGCAGAAAGACCCAGGCCTGTGGATGTTGAAACTTTGCTTCGGCCTTTATCCCTGTTAGTTGTGGCATCCCCTGCATCACTTCTCATCTGTGTGAAACATTCATATCTCTTTTCTGGGAACAAAATCTGGCTAAGCTTTATATTCTCAGATGTTATTTCAGATCTCTATCTGTGAAACAATTTTCCCCCCATTCATTCCTGTTAACCATTCTTCGCTCTAATCTTACAGTTTATTGAGTGTTATTTTCCATTCTTTAACACAAAGCAGAACTTTACCAAAAGCTATTAAAAAGGAACTAACAGTAAAATAAACAGAGTTTCAAAGCATATTTGATATATTGTGGCAAAAGTAGAAGTATCGTGATTTTTAAATTTTGAGATTTTATACTTTCCTAGTCCTCGAGTAAACTATAATAGAAGAGTACTCTTCTTGTTTTCTTTCCAAAACCAGAACCAAATAAATTTGGAATATTAAACAGCTGTAAACATATTCCACTCTAGTAATTGAAAAAAAGTGATAATATATTATAAAACAAATCACTTTTCACAACTATAAAAATAACAGATCTCAGACATCTAGCGATATTTGTCTTGGATATAGGATACTCTTTAAATATGTGGGGAAAAAATCAATTACTTCATCCACGATGTTAGTGACAATGCCAAAAGATATGCTTTTAAGCATATGTGACACTATTTTTTTTTACTTTCTCAATATTCATCTATGTACGTGCTTAAAAATTTATGCCAGTTTATAATTTCGAATATGATCATACCATCAAAAGAATTTTCATCAAGATAGTAGAGATTATTATACTTCTTCAATTTAACCATTCTGTAATGAGAATTATTTTGCAGTTTGTGTCCTTAAAGTGGTGGTTCTATCTTGAATTCTGAGAAAATATGAAAATAAGCTCTTTAGATACAGACACAAATCTGTATCAGGTAGAATGCCATCTAGTCAGGTCTGAAAAAGTAATCTAAATATGGCTTTAAAATTGTGTAAACTTATTTTATCTACCTTTATTTATTATTCACATTAAGAGACGTGAGTAAGGAACGCTAGTAGGGCATCTAATTCTGTGTCAGTGGCTTCACTGAGCACACAGGATCCTTCCATTGTTCTGTTGTGTAGTCCACAGCATGTTTGTTTTGCCCCTTAACTTAGCTCCCATCATAGGCACAATATGGCTATTATAATTCCTGCATTCCATCTAGAGGTGTAATGTAATACAGGAAAATGGAGTATCTATCTTCTATGTGTTGCTTTTTAAGAGCGAAGACATTTTTCTCTATTGGCCTGTAGCAGACCTATCCTCATTGGCCCAAACTGAATCAAATTATAATTCAAAACAACAATCACTATTAACAGAAATGACTGTCATTGGTTTAGCCTATTCAAATTTATCCCACTTCTGGAGCCAGTTACTGTTACGTAGTATGTAAATTATATTGTTCTGTGTGCTAGGGTGTGTTTGTTTTTTTGAACTACATCCAGAGCTAGGGTGTATTTGTTTTTTCAATCTATACCCAGGGGTTTGCCATTTACTACAATCTGAAACCAGTGTTAAATCTGAGGTCCATATTCCACAATTCAGCTATGTTTGTCATTGAGCAGTCCCAGAGATGTTGCTAATTAGTGAAATCAAAGTTTGAAATAGATTCTTATGGAAAAAATTGACAGCTTGTTAATTAGGAAAATCAATTTTATAAATTGAATTTAATTGGCTAAATTAGTGAACTGGTGAATGTGTATGGATCAACTAAAATACTGTAGAGACACTGGCTGCATTTGCATGAATGGGGTATAAGAATTTAGTAAGTCCTTCACTTTTTACTATTCAGAATGTTGTACGAGGCTTTTTTTTTTTGGAATTTTTTTTTTTTGTCCAGAAACAGAATATAGAAGACAATGGGTTTCTCATCTCTTCTATAAGACTGACTGATCTCAGCCTCTAGAATAGAGTCATGCTGTCTTCAGTAAAATCTTCCATGAAAAGTGAGTTTAAAGACCGATGTGCTCTTGTCCATTTGTACCAGCTTGCAAGGGCCAGTGGTTAGTATCTCTTCCCAGTGCTACATGTAGAGACATAATATTGATTGCTTAAAACTGGCCAGGGTAAGAGTATTCACATCATGGAAATAGCAAATCCTAGATATCAATTTTTGTTTTAGTATGGATGATGTATGTTTGTATGTATGTATGTACATACACATTCCTATACTCATTGAGCTGGCTTAATAGTACACCACTGATTTAAAGCAACAAATTCAAAGAGGTGGGACTGCATGAAGTTACACAAGAGATTAAATGATCAGTGTGCTTAGATGCCTCATTATGAATATATGATCTACGTATAGAGCAAGACTTTGGTCTGAAACTTGACTTTCAAACTTTCAAAGTTGTCAAAAAAAAGAAAGAAACGTGGGCCTTAACATCCTCTAAATATTAATGGCATCTTCTATGTGCAAAAGCAAAGCAAAACAAACAAAACAAAAATAAAGCAAAAAACTTTTAATTATAAACAACTAAACTGTCACGGAGGTTCAAAACTCATCCTCCATGGGTGTGGATACCTGAATTAATTTGATTCCTGTTATTAGGAAGGAAGAACGTGATTCATGTAGGCAATCAAAAGCTTCTTACCAAATTTCAAATCTCGCTCAATCTCTCTCTCAATCTCCCTCCTCCCCCTAACCACCCCAGTATATATTCTTATCAGCCAGCTATTTCTGAACAACAAACATACCAATACTCACTTACTCCTGCCGGGCAGGATGCAGGTTGGCTAGGGGGCCGGCTAACCTACGCTGGCTTTGGCTGAGCTGTTCTGCTCGAGCTGGAGCTCCATCTGGGCTTGGCTCCTGATCCTTGACTGGGCTTAGGTCTGCATCATGTGCACTCATTCCATGCTCCAGGCTGAAGTGGCGGCAGCTAACCCAGGGGTGTTATTTTTATGTGATGACAGATTTGCAAGAGGCCAAACCTGAGCAGGTAAGCATGTGAAAATTAACCTCCCATTATTCAAAGTAAGTCATAGAGTCAAGTCCAGAGTTAGAGAGTGGAAGGTACACTCCCAACATGAAGTCAAAACATCATATAACTAAGGCCAATACTGTTTAAAAAGTAAAACTGGGAACATTATCCCTAAACTTGTGCAGAAATAAACCTGTAGAAAACTGGCATCTATCCTTAGGATTTGCAGCAAGAGAAATTTTACTTAAAGTAATAAATGACAATCTTAACGAACTAGAAGCTTCAGAGTATAGGAGAATATTTCACAAATGTACTTAAAACACTAAAATTCAGCAAGAAACTTCAAACATATATTAGGAAAATTCATAAGAGATGGATGGCTTTGCCTCAGTTTGAACGAACAGGATTCTGTCCTGAGCCAGAAACCAAGTATTTTATTTCTTGTGGCACAACAGGAAGCATGAGCTTCATTTTCTCCTTCGTTCCTCCTGCCCCATGGAGGGAAGGGGAGACGCAGAGCTATGCCCAGGCAGATGTGCACACAGCATGTCTGTGTTACAGCTCAGAAATCTAAAGCTTAGAGAACCCCTTAGCTTATAATGGGGCTGACAGCAAATATTCTCAACCTTTGCTCTAGAGGGAGACATTACCTTTATTTTCTTGGACAAGAAAGAAGTTGGCTCTCTCATCTGGAGGGAGACACCGTACCTTCTTCAGATGTGTACTATAAAAACATCCATCTTTAAAATATTTTAAAATTATCTGAACACCTGATTTTCTTGGGAAGTGAAACAGAAGATTACTCTTTGGAAGATATATATTGTTAGTAAGCCTGCTTTACCCAAATTGTACAATCATAAATCATTTACTTGGAACTCATTAGAGTAACTACAGAACATCAAAAGCATGTTAAGTAAAAAAGAAATTCTGTATTCTCAACAGAGAAAATAATTAAAGTGGTTAATATTTAGTTTCATGCAATCATTAATTAAAAGCACAAGGTTCAGAGCCAGACTTCGGATTTTAGATTGCCATTTACTGGCTGTGCGGGCAAAGCTGTAAGACTTAACTTTTTTGGGTCTTTGTTTCTTCACTTGTAAAAACGTGAATCAACATCACCATTTTCTTCTTCATCACGATCGTCATCATCACCATCATCATCACCATAGCAACCGTCTTATAGTATGAACATTTAATACGGTGAAAGCACTTGGAAAAGAGCCTATTAGGTATCAAGCACTATACAATAAGAAAACAATTGTATCCCAGCTTTATACACTATTAACTTTTTATACATTCAGAAGGGCATTTTGAACTTTGTTTAGTTAAACTCTTGCTTTCATGATGATAAAGACAACAGACCAGTAAGCAACTTTTCAAAGTCACAGCTTCTTAGATGTGTGTGAGATATGATTGATAGATACCATCATCTTCCTTCTCATCTACTCATTCTTAGTGTCACTAATCTTAAGCCAGCACTTCTGTTGGTCTATAGTGCTTTTTCAGTGGGATGAATCAGACCTTTATCCCTGAGGTGTCTGAGCTCCCACTGCTCTCCCCTTATGAGGTCCGTTTAGTACCGTGGCCTATGTGCTATTGCAGATGACAACAGGTGCAGCAAGAAGGACCGCAGGGTAACCCCTGAGCCCCAGAGGTACACCCCTCTGATCCCATTATATAGTAGCAAACTCCTGATCCTCATAATTATCAAGTTTAATTTTCCACACATTAATAGAACATTTTTTTTGGTCTGTTGATCTAATTCTATGTAGAGCCTGAAATAACTGTACAGCATAACTTTAAAGTATAACTTCAGGGAATGGGGACTATATTAGAGCTGCAGGAGGGAAACACAAATCCCCTGAGCCACTGAGAGTGATGGTGAAATCACCACTCCTTCTTCTATCCTTTTTTGATTTCTGGATCTATGGATTCTAACTGTAGGGACATGACATGGTACAATGGCCGCTGGGTCAAAGATTATACTGAAATCTGAAGAATATTCTCTTAACACTGAAAGGCATCATCTGCAGGTTGGTGCTCAGGTCAAACCTTTAAGAGGCTATTCCAATATTCAACCAGGTAAGCAGTTTACAATGTGTGCTGTCTGTAACTCTGCGTCCCTTACCTATATGTGCACTGTCATGCTTTCTCCAAAATGAAAACACATTTCTCTAAAGAAATGTTAGGTTGGATCTTATGTTAACAATCAATTTTTTCAGCCCACCAATAGCATTGTTGACTGAGGTACTGCAGGAAGTGAAGGCAAACCCAGTCCTGGAATGCATATTGATCTCAGTAAGGATGAAAGATGGCTCTTCTTAACATCAACTTGCCACTAAGTGGCTGATTGGTCTTGAAGGATGGTACCACCACACCAAGGTGTTGATATCTGTCTCTTCAGCTGATATTCGATATTTTTCAGGAGCAGCAACTAGACAGTCTACGTGAATGAAAGTCCTTGTTGTTGAGCTCATGCTTTGCCTTTGACTTTGCCACCATAACTGGTGAATGAATTATGTGGACAACAATCTAAACATTCTGATGTGTCTTAGATACACATTTCGATACTTCTGCTCCATGGACATAATCTGACATCATATCTATGTAGCTTGATGCATATGTTTCTTCTGTTATCTTTTAGAACTTAATACTTCCAATGTTATTATCTCCCATTTACCTCTGTGAGTGAAGGAAAGATCAGTAGTATCACCGTATCACCAGTTGTCCCACTCACATCGAAGATGTGGGCATTCTAACCCTGGTACTCAGTGTTACAATGAATCAAGTCAACAATTACGTACTGATTACACATATGTATATGGAGCTCCAGGCTGCCTCTTACAGAGAACAGAAAAATGCAGTCCCTATCCTAAAACAGGCAAGAATTCTTTCTAGGTCTTTTTCTCTTTTTACCTGCTTTCTACTCCTTTGCTCAGAATAAGCCAGTCTAATTTATAATCTATGAATATCTATATTATTTTATTCTGAAATTATATCTTTGCTGAAGATATGGTGAAGAAGAAAAAAATGAATCTAAATATTAATTTTGCAAGTGTATGTCTCAGGGATCTTCTTGTCTGACTGACACATTTAGCTGAATGCAGAGTTTTAGTCGCACAGCTATGAGGCAGTATAATCTGACATGTGTTCTCCTCAGAAAAAGAATCTAAGTGCTCCATAGTTAAATACTTTGGCCAACCTTCCTGGAGATTCATAAAGTAAATTACTTTTAAAAAGCTTCTGTGATGTTGTGTTATCAAGGAGTATGTTCTAATACCCAGAGTATTAAAAAAAAATTAATACACACCTTCCTCAAATTTTCTAATGAAAAAATTTATTTTGTCAATTAATCCACAGGAGAAATTGTCAATAGGATGTCTGGATCCAAGAGCAAAATTCACATCATCAAGGTCTATAATTCTCCTACTTCTTTTTCTGTTTATTTCAATATGTTGCCTTCATTCTATAGAAGGAATCTCTTTGTGTAGAATGAAAAGGACCACTGATATATGTAGGTTCACATTCTGTCTGACTGGTAAGCCTCTATGCATATGCAGAGAAGGGCTTTAACTCGACCCACCTAGGTCTTGTGCTTGCTGTGGAAACCATCCCTGATGCCAGCAGTACAACAACTGGCCCAACAAGGGTCAGGTGGCTGGCTTAGGAAGCAAGAGAGGAAGGCCTCAAGGGAAACAGGGCTATGCCGTCTCTATATTCTACCATTTATTACCAAACTTGTTTGAACATAAAGCACTTTTATCAGAAATATCTAACAAAATATATTTGTAGAGCCTATTCAGAGATTGACATTTTTATAATTATCTATAGTTCAAATCACAAGGCTACTATGTGCCCAACTGTTTCTATCATGTGTGATTCTTTCCATTAATACCAAGAAATACAACATATGTTGAATTTATATGCAAGCAAGATGGCTTGAATATACATTGTGATCATATCTTTAAATAAAGAAAAATAGTGATGATTTTCTAGGTATCAGTTTAAAAAAACTCACAATGTGTTACATAATCTAGTGGTAGAGTATTGAACATTTTAAAGATTTTTTTTAATACAAAAAAGTCAGGGTTGGATAATCTAGCCAAGAACATTGAGTGAGAAGCACTTTGATGCTTAGCTACATAATCAAACAATGTGACAGTGGGAAGTAGGAAGGTCAAATGAAAAGAAGTGGTAACAAATGAGCATTGATTTCAGGTCACTGAAGTATATCTTGAACAGTAAAGTGGCCATCCCGAGTTGTTAAGAATTCCACAGTACATAGAAAATAGAAAGTATTCTAACGCTGATATGTGAAAAAAATTTTAAAACATGTTCTTTCTTAAAATACATGAGAAAGATACTGATTCAAAAATATCAAATGTAAAATCCAGTAGAAACATTCCATTTTTATATTCAAACCTGTGCATGTGTTTAAACTTAATGTTTGTAATGGTTAGTATAATATGAAATGGATACAATTTTTCAAAGTAAACATAATTATCAATAACAATTTGCAAGTAAAATTCAGAATTTTGGCCAGGGACTATTATACTATTAAATTAAAATTTAGTTGGGGATATGTAAAAAATAAGGAAATCTTTTTTTTCAAGTTCATAAATGCAGATTTTAGAAGACATTATTTAAATAACTTCAGCCCATCAACTAGAGTTCAAACTAGTCAAATTTCTGTTGTTTCTATTCTCTCACTAATCCAAGAAAGAAAAATAGAAATAATCCCTGACTTTATTTGTTCCCTCTCACTCAGAATTAATAATCATGTTCTGCTATTTTTAGCTCACTAAAAACTTTTCTAATACTCTACCTTTTCCTTTCCTTACTACTTCCCTACTTCAGGCTTATATCATTTGCTAAATTACTACATTTGCTTCTTACTATTTTTTTCTAATTCCAGTTTCTCCTCCTAAAATCAAGAATTGCTCTCTAATATCTAAATCTGACATCTTACTCCCCACCCTTCAGCAAGTCATCATTAGTTACTATGTGAGTTTGGACTCCTTATAATCATGCACAAGAAAGTATATAATACAACCTCTGCCTATGACTAAGCTTTATCTGTTGGAATGTCATCAAACACACAACTGAGCACCTCCTCACACATGTGACTGCACTTAGGATGCATTCTGCTGCATGTGTCTAATTACTCTGCTAACTTGGCTTAAGTAATATTTATTACTGCCAACAATAAAAGTAAGGCTGACTTCAGAGCTGACTGACTCATCTGTACAACAACTTCAGCAATACTGGACACTCTCCACTGCTCAGCTCACCATTTTTGGTACTGGTTTCATCGCCAGCCTAGCAGCTATTCAAGCTTCACATATACACACAGCAATATTAAAATAAAAAAAAAGTACCATCATTTTCTGTGATTATCCTTTAGGAGCCAGATAATCACCTGCACATTTTTTTTCTCATGCATCATTAAGTATATTAGAATTGGGTAACTTGATCATTTCTGAACTGCCAGAGGAATGGGATTGTCTCCAGAATAATCAGAGGTCTGAGTTGGGCAGTGGAAACTGTGGGTTATGACTCTATCTGGGAGATACAACACTTGAACAAAACTGGCATCTTATTAAACAGAGAGAGTGAGGGAATGAATTTTATTTATTTCCTCTATGAATTTGCTAGAGAGGATTCCGTAATCCTAAACATCATTTAAAACATAAGTCAGATATTGTCTTCTTGAGACAATCCTCTCTAATTTCTATCACCCTCATGCCAGAGTGAGTAGGCAATTCTTTCTTGGGGCTCTAATAAGAGGTTATCCCTATGACTCAACACTAGAGTTATCTGTTACTATAATTGGTTCTTCTATTAATCTGAGAGTACTGTGAGGGCAAAAATACTTTGTATTCACTTTACTGAACCCAATATAATATTTCAATAATATCTGTTGAATGAATTGTTGAAGATGCTTTGCAAATTATTCAGCCACTAAAACGTTCTAGTAGAACCACTTTTTTTGAGTTATTTAGAAAAGCCTTTGAGTATTTGAAAATGGTAATGGGAATTCATTTAAAAATATTCCCTTTCTTATAGTCTACTCAAAACATGTTAGGATTATAAAATAAAACATAGAATATGGAGTTTCCCTAACTTTCTAAACTAGGTTAGGGATCTCTGATACACTTTGTTATTGTCAAGTCTCCCTTGAGGGCAGGTATGGTTGTGTTTGTCATAGTCTCCCCAGCTTCTAGCAAGTGTGCTTTGCATGGGCACTCGATACATACATATGACTGAGTAAATACACTAAGAATATTTACATTTTACTTATTATACAGTAATAGCATCTTATTTAGCTCTTGCTGCATGTGTATCTTTATTCATTAGCATGTTGCAGAAAATACCACTAGAATCTCAGGGGAGCATTCAAATTAATAGTGTTCTTACTGGCAGGAGTCAAGAGAATATGCATTCCTTTAAAGTTAGATCAGCTGCTTGTGAGCCTCAACTGGCATCAGTCAACTGAGGGGCCCCCAATCTCAGACACAGCATATTTCAAGATCTCCATCACCAAAACGGAACCTGAGCTACTGGAATAAGATCACTGTTTTGACAGTCTTGGTACCTGTCAGCAAGAGTCATGCAGGACCCTCTGAACGCTAAGTGCTTCAGGCCGGATCAGCTACTCTCCTCTTTCCCTTCCAACATTCTTTGCACCCCACCACTCTCTGTCTTAGGAACATAACGTGTAATCTCATTATGTCTTTTAAACCTGTCCCTGTCATCCAGCACAAGAACTTCAGTTCTGCCAGATCAGTCTTTTTGCCCAGGATTCCAGTCCCATAGGATTCTGTACACTGAGTTTCTTGTTTCCCTCTCCCAAATCTCAACTTCCAAAATGTTGCACTAAACCATCTATACTCATAGACAACAGCAAAGTTTGTGATATTTTGTAACTCTTCCTTGAATAATCCTTTCGTCTTTTTTATTTTTTCTCTGAAACCTGGTTCTGCTTTGAATTGACTGTTCCAATGACAAAATGTCAGTGTTTGGTTTTTGCCACATTTCTCAGTCTATTGAAACTCAAGGTGGGGTAGTTTTCTTCCTTGCTTTGTCCTTGTCTCTTTCAAATTCTTCTTTCTCTCTCCACCAAAAAAAAAAAAAAAGTTATTTAGCTATGAAATCAGACTCTACCATCGTTACTGCTTGTTTTACGTATTTGCTGATCCTTGGGTCCGTCACTCTTCCTCCTGGTACGGAGACTGTAGATTCTGCCACACTGAGGCTCTCCCCAACAAGGCCACTGTCATGGATCTCAGTAATTCCAATGTCTATCTGAATCACTCTTCCAAAACCATATCCTCTCAGTTTCTTGACGTTCTCTTCCAGTTGTCAGGTCTCCAGCCCTACCTTAGACACTCATATGAGTGTCATATACTAGATGTCCTTATTTACAGCTCTACCTACTATATCAACTCAGTTTCAAGCACCTCACTCTCCAGCCACCACTCACCATTTTTCCAATCTCTTCATTGAATATACTTTCAGTCTTACTGAGAACTGCAAAATACTGATTCCATTAATATCCCTCCCCTGCTTCTAGCCTCCTTTCTTTGCTTACAGTTTTAACCCACATTTATTCATTACACAGCATGTAATTCCTTTCTTATTTTTTGCATTGCTGCACTAAGATGACTGAATCACAACTGTGGATGAATCAAGTCTCTACCCACATGACATCTGCATCTACACAGAGAAACACAGCTGGAACAAAACACACAACCATCCTGACTGCTCTGAAGCTAAATGTGAGATTGTTTACCTCAACGGTAATGCTTCTTAGTTTGATAGGAATTCTGTAACATTTCCCTAGTCCTTTCTCTTCCTCATTCCTCTAAGTGATCATTTCAGTACTTCTCCTTTTCTTTAACTGATACATCTTTCCTTATTCTCATTCTCAAAATATGATCTGAGAAAAGAGAAGCAATCACAAGACAAAATCCAAAGGCCCCTGCTATTTGCCTGCACTTGTCTGCGCCTGTGCCCACATCATCTGTGTTTTATGTCAAAATGAGTAAACTGTCCTTCTAGCAAAGGACGGTCCCCTCTTTTACATCATACCTCATCTTTTCTCTACTAAGTGAGAACATGAGGACATTTCCCCAGCAATCCCACTGTCTTGTTCTCGAAACATCAATCTTTTCTCTACAGGCCTGTCCCCAACATTATGAAGACCAGATGTTATTTTCCCAATATAAATAAGCCTTTTAACCCAATTTTCATGCCAGCTTTTGTACTATTTATTTCCTCCTATTTACTGTAAAACTCATGAAGGGAATTTTCTATAAATGACTTTCCTACTGTCTTTCTTCAGCCCACTCCTTTCAGCCTTTTGTCACTAGTATTTCAATATAACTGCTCATATCGAGGTTACCAGTGACCAAATTGCTATATCCAAACACCAATTTTTCAGCACTTTTTTCACTTAACCTCTAATAAGTCTTCAGTAAAGCTGACTACATTCTTACATTTAAAACACTTTGTTTGTTTTCCAGAACATACCTTTTCCATTCTTTCCTACCTCTCTAAGTACTCAACCCCCTTTGCTGATTCTTCTTTAATTCTTTGTTGAAATGCCCTCAGGGTTAATCCTTGAACATTTTTTTATATCCATATCTCTTCCTTGGTGATTTCACTGAATCTCCTCTCTTTAAATAACTTCCTAGGCTGCTATCTACCATATTTATAGTCTCAACTTTTACTTCTTTATTGAATTCAAATTCAAAATGTCCGAATGACTATTCATTATCTCAGAGGCACCTAAATTCAATATGTGAAAAAATGAACTCTTCTGCATTCCAAGTGTGTTTCTCTTACAGTAAATGAAACTCAGAAACACAATCTTGGAGTCACCATTGACTGGTCATTTCTATGTCTCCCATCTGTCTCTTTGCCACTATCTCACTCTCTCGTCCTCTTTCCCTCTAGCTCTCTTTCTCTGCCACAACACATGTAGAATTCACCAGTAGATCCTTTTGGCTATGATGACAAAATATATCCATATATGATCATTAACTTCCTTTGTTACCTTCCTCATCCAACCACTGCCACTTCTAGATTAGAATATCATAATATCTTCCCAACTCTTCTAACTAGTCATGCCTTTGCCTTCTTTTCATCCATTTTGGACTCCATTAAATATAAAACATACTATGTCACTCACATACTCAAAATTCTTAAATATCTTTCTTTTCCACTCAATAAAACCTAGTGTTTTTATCATTGTTATAGCAAAACTTGCACCAAAGTTAAACAGGCAAAGATAACTATTCAAGGCTATTGCAATAGAAGAAAGAGATCATTATTTGAGTCTGAACACTTTACTGAAATAAAGAGCAAGAAGGATTTTTAAGCACTATAGTGAGCTAATGAAAAAGCCCTGGGAGACAGTAGGGCACTGTTTGCTAACTAGATTTATCCAAAGGAAAGATAAATGTGGCATACATTTTAAGACAGAGGTAGTTTCACAACTTAGAGCAAGACATGCAGAGAAGTTAGGCTTCTACACTCCCACAGAAATTGTGCAACAAGGGTGCTCTCTTCCTTGACAATTACAGTTCAAAGGGATGGCTCCCCAAGTCCTCAAGAAAGACATTCCTGGGTTTTGAAAGTGGCAAGAGGCTTTTTAAAGGATTTACATCTCAAAGGTGCAGAAAATGAATTTAAAAATTTTCCAATGCAAATGTGTTAAACAAAAGTTATATAGAAACATTTGTATATCTATGTAGACATATCTATACAGATGTACATACACTTACACATGTATATGTTCATACATATACATATATTTACATCTATCTATATCTCTCCTCTAGTTTCTCTTTATATCTCTGGCTTTGGATCTTGAATAAAATCTACAATGGAACAATGAGAGCCTGTCTGAGATAAAGTTTCCCAGAAGCAGACACTGAAGTAAAGACTCATAATGCAAGTAACTTCTTAAGGAAGAGCATGAAGCAGGACAAGGGGTGGGAGAGAGCCAAGCAAGGGTGCTATTTCTGAGGAAGACCCAGTGAAATTGAATCCTACAGTGAGTCCTAGGGTGTAAACCTACCATTAGGGTTTATCAATCCTAGAGTCAAGTCAATTCAGCTTTCACAATTCTACACCAACAGTCACTGGCTGTAGGATGAATAAAGGAAACATAAATTCTCACACACCGTGGGATCTCTGAACATGAGTCTGAAGCACCAACAGTGGCCTCAGAAAGTTTCCTGACAATGGCATGCTATCATTGATCAGAAGCTGAGGAACAGACACTCAGAAATGCTAAAAGTGATCCACAGGAATAGTCTTCTGTTAAAAAAGTTCAATTGAGGAAGCTCTGTCACTGCTTTTATTCAGAAGCCTCTGTATATGCAATATATAGTATCTCTAATATTACAGTGAGATTCCAGGGGAATTTTTCATTACGTAAGCATGGTGCTGCTTCCACAGCATAACTCATCTTTGCAAAACTGGTCTTAATAAGTTCCTTTAGTCTCAACATGTATGGTAAGGAATGCTTGAAATTGAGCAAGCTGGGCAATGAGTAACTTAAAGATAAAATCTGCTTACTTCAATACAAAGAAGAATATCTATCAAATTTCAATTTTAGAGTTTACTTTCTCTATTTTCTCAACCAATGTAACACACAAGCGATTTTACACTTAAGTTCCAAGTGGAAAAGCCAAATTCTTTTTCTTATTTCACAACTGAATGCAATCAGTGACTTATCCATGATCATCCCGTTTTTCTTCTGTCCAACTACATTCAGTTAAAAAGTATTTTACACTTCCAATAGTAAAGTGGTTCTGAGTTACTTGGTCACTTGGACTCTGTCTTCTCTTCTAGACTTATATTTATATTAAATGGTAAAAGTAATTTTTCTGCCATTTTGCAGTGGGGTTAATTTTCTTAAATAAATTGCACATTTATATTCCTAAAATAAAACTTTGATATTATAATGTCTAATATCTTTCCACATATAGCAGTTTTGTAGATCATAGATAAAACCAACAGTAACTAAAATAGCAGATATTGATTACAAAAAAGGCAAGAAAATAAAGACATAATTACAGAATATAAGTAGGTAGAATAAATAAATAGAAATCTATAACTCTATTACCTATTAAGCAAAACCAGTCTAGTTTTAGAAACATTTCTCAAATTTTGGTTAAGTTTATTTAACCCAAAGTTCTGGCAAACTGTCCATTTTTTTCTGCATGTGATTATTTCAAATATTGAGACAATGTATCACAATTTTAATAGACTTTATTTTTCAAAGCAGTTTTAGGTTTACAGGAAGTATATACTCCTTCCCCATCCAACCCCCTTCTACTATTAACATCTTACATTAGGATGATACATTTTTTACAACTGATCAACAAATATTGATAGATTATTATTAACTGAAGTCCCTAGTTTACATCAGTGCTCCCTCTTTGTGTTGTATAGTTCAATGGATTTTGAAAAATCATGTTATTTATCTGCCATAATAGTATCGAAATAGTTTCACTTCCCTAAAAATGCAATGTATTCCATGAATTTATCCTTTCTTCCCTTCTGTCTGAACCTCTGGCAGCCACTCATCATAGTTTTGCCTTTCAATGTACATAACACATTTTCACTGGTAGCTCTTACAGCAGCAACACATTCTTTAGGTACCTATGAATTTGTTGATCAAGGGACTTACTGACTTTTTCAGACTTCAGTTTAAAGGCTGATTGTGATCCAGGATAAAATGTTTGCCTGGGCAGAAATTAAGGCTTTTATTTGCTTCTCCTTTCTCCTTCCTTCACGTCTGGAATTTTGGCCACAGAACACATGTCCTTATGAAGATCCCACAATAAACAAAACCTTGCTTGAGGGAAAACCGAAAACCAAAAAACCATAAAAACCAAAGAAACAAAAACTTGCTTGAGGGAATACCAGGAATTGAGAGAATATTTCCAGGAGACAGAAACTCAGCAGAGATTCCCAAGTACTTCTGGAAGTATGTGATGATTAAGACAACAGAACCATGAATGAAAAAGAAAAGAAACAAGAAACTCAAGTTTCCTAATCAAAAGCTCCCAAAGGAGGACTTTATAAGCAGACCAGTTGACAAAGGATGAAAAGTACTGAAACAATTGTTCTCTACCCGAAGAGCCCATCTGTTTAGAGCTACAGTAATTTGAATAGTAAGCTTCAATAATTTTGTTTTGTTTGCTCTTTCATCACTATTTTTCTCTTAAGAAGAAATCTGATGATGTAAAAAAAAATAATGATTGTTAGGGAAGTAGAGAAATGAATTAGTAGAGGCCACATAATTCAGTAGGAAAAGTTAATTAAATTTGTATGACATCAGAAACATTATATGAAAAATATGAATTGAAAATATATGTTAATTTTAATTATTTCTCTGCTATACATAAATATATTCAAATATGTGCCTCAAATCATCACCTGCACAAGCACAACTACAAGTAAACACAACTACAAATGGAAGCACTGAAAAAAACCAACTGTACGGTTGACCGTTGAACAACACAGGTTTGACCTGCATAGGTCCACTTCTACAGGCATATTTAAAAGAAATTTACAGTTGGCCCTTCACATCTGGGAGTTCACATCCTTAGATTCAACCAGCTGCACAGACTGCAAACTTAATACACAATCCGCACCTGTGGTTGCTTGAACCAGCAAATGCTGTACCTGTGGATATGGAGGGCCAACTATGGGGCTGGAGTATCCATAGGTTTTAGCATCCCCTGGGACCAATACCCTTCAGATACTGAGGGACAACTATAGCTGTTATAATATTTAAGTGCCATAACTGAGGCAGGAATAAAGTCAAAACTTTACTGATCCTGTAGACAAAGGCTCTAATAGAAAGAACAATGTGTCTAAAGTGAGATCAGAGCTAAAGTCTCTCCTACGTTCACAACTGGCCATGTAAACCTACCCAAACATATTAATTTCTCTGAGTAAGGTTGCTATATGATCTTTATTACATAGGCTGATGTTACTCAATCTGGAATAACGTTAAGGCCTTTTAAATTTTTTAGATGTCTAGCTGAATTCCGTTATTTTAATTAAAATGTTAAATATTTGCAAACATAGAGAAAGGTTTGTTTGTTATGTTTTTACCCTTATGCAACTGTGAAACAAATTTAGAAATTATATACAAAAAATCTAACAGTTAAATTTAAATTAATACACCAATTTAATGTGACATTACATTGTTTACATTACTTAAATATTATTAAACCTGTTCATATTAATTAAATCAATCAGCAATGGTTTATGAAATGTACACACTGGTTCAGGTATCGTGACCTATCCCAGAATTACAACAATGAACAAAAATCTACATGACTCCATTCTCAAGAATGTTCTCTTGAATGCAGCATGACTTCACCATGGTTTACAATGTAATGATACAATTCTCATGCAACTTTTATCTGTTCAAATAACCTGAGAAAACATTACATAAATTAACATTCAATTGCAGTGGGTTACAGAATAAATAATTTCTGGTCTTTTTATTATTTTATGCAAATGAAAGACATTAAATTTGTAATACTTGGCACCTGCATGATACTAAACACAATTACAAATGGGAGCACTGAAATCACTTGCCTGTATTTGGTAATAAGAACCCAAGTAATACACAATATGCTTACAGTGTGTTTTTAAAGATTATCTTGAAAATATTTTTTAAAACCAGGAATTCCCAATATATAATGCTCAAATATCACAAAGAACTCTAACAAATGTAGTTCTGTCATCTCCGGGATTTGAGATTTACTAACATCGGGTGAAATGCCTTCTTTGAGGTCTAATAAAAATACTGAAACGTGGGTCAACATGCTATGGTGGGAAAAGAAATGAACTGAGAGATGAATAGTTTCTCATTAACCAAAGGTGTGAATTTTAGGATCATTTGCCTCTTCTGTGAATTAGCAGGCTCAGATGTGACGATTTCTAGGGTCTTTCTTGGTTCTTAAATCCTATGAAACAACAGACAATAAAATCTTTTCTAAGCCATAAACATTAACTCTATTTCTGGAAAATTTAGATCTTCAGTATTTCATTTTCAAGTAAAATTTTCAGTTAATGAAACAGTATTTCTAACTATGCCAATAACTTTAAAATTTGCTTCAGAAAAAAGTTATTTACAAAAGATTAAACAATTGACAAGATAAGATGGTTTCATAGGGTTTAAAGAAGTGATGCACATTTTTGAGAATGGCAGTCATTAGAATATGTTAAAAATAAAACTGTTCTGTGAGAGTGAGATACGTTCTATCCATAACCTCATTTTTAGATCTCTCTTCTTTGAAGTAGTGGGCAATGTGATATGGGTACTTTCTGAAATAGCATTCCACATACTTCCATCAGTGTCTGTGGAACTTGACACTAAATTTCTATCTTCTGTTCTTGGTTCTGAAATTTGAGAAGAGTTTTACATAGTTTCAAAGGCATAAAGTTATCAACTTTATTGTACCAATTTTCTAATTATCAAGACAGCTTGAATAGTTGGTTTGGCAAAAAATTGGTTGTGTCATTGTTTCATCTGCTGTATCTTATTTTTTTTATTAGAAAAAAATAAAATGTTATGATATATTGAGAATTACAGTCCTTTACAAAGATAATATGCTTAAAGATTTTGGCTTTTTGTTAAAAGTTGTTCTCAAACATGACTATGGTCTTATAAAATCCACTGTTCTGTAGTCTATTCTGAATACTGACTTATTTTGACAGCTTCTCTTAGTAGCTTGTTACTCTAAATCCATTATAAGAAAGTTAATGCTTTATAGTCTATAACTTGATATTTTGTTTTTTGGAAGCTTATTTCCTGGCTGACCTCTATTTTTTCCTTCTTTACCTTAATCTTCCACTGATTGGATAACTGATGGTTCCTGGATGATTTCTCAAATTGTTACTCATTGTCACTCGTCTTTTGAGGATTTTCTTGCTAAACTTCCTAAGCCTTAGATTTGTTTTGACTGATTTGCTAAAGGCATACACATGTCCTTTCTCCATAGACAAAGACTTTAGCCTCAGGATTGCTTGTGATATGATCCAGAAATCCCACTCCTGGGCATATATCCGGAGGGAACTCTAATTCAAAAAGAAACATGCACTCAATGTTCATAGCAGCACTACTGACAATAGTTAAAACATGAAAACAATCTAAATGTCCATTGACAGATGACTGGATAAAGACATTGTGGTGTATATGTATGTACAATAGAACACTACTCAGTCATACAAAGAATAAAATAATGCCATTTGCAGCAACATGGAATGGACCTAGAGATGGTCATACTAAGTGAAGGCAGGCCAGAAAGAGAAAGAAAAAATATCATATGACATCACTTACGTGTGGAATCTTAAAAAAAAGGACACAAATGAAGTTATTTAAAATAGACAGAGACTCACAGACATAGAAAACAAACTTATGGTTACCAGAGGGGAAAGGTGAGGGTAGGGGTGGAGGGATAAATTGGGAGTTCAGGATTTGCAGATACTAACTACTATATATAAAATAGATAAACAACGAGGTCCTAGCACGGGAAACTACATTCAACACATTGTAATAGTTTAAATGAAAAAAATGAAAAGAAATAGATATATAACTGAATCACTATGCTGTATACCAGAAATTAACACAACATTGTAAACTGACTATATGTTAATTAAAAAAAAAAGGAGACTATTTTGCGAACCCTTTGGGAAACTTGTAAGGTTAGAAATGTCTCCCAAAATGATAAAGCGTAATTTTACTGGGAAAAAAGTCATATTACTCCATGTACATAAGGAGCACCTAGGATGCTGGGCAACACTCCTGGGCTTGCTTTCTCAGGTAGAGAAATTAGATTCATATGTAATCATGGATCAATTCTCTCTACAAGTGCATACACTGGTGGCAAAAACTATTCCAGAATCATGCAAGTTGTCAACGTCACTAGAATGTGGGCCTTGACCATTAACTTTTCAAAAGGGGTTGTAAAGAAATAATAGAAAAATGTTAGCATCCTTTTGATTACATAGGGATACACTAGTTTTCCAAAGAATGTCTAGATGTGTGTGATTGTATTTCATGGGGAAGTTTGTTTTTTAAGAGAAAAAGAAAACCCTCAAAATGATCTCAAAGAGAAATTTAATCAGGGAGTTTGGCTCATTTAATAGTAATTACTTCTAGTCAGTTGAATGAGTAAATCTTCATTTTTAAAGTTGCAGAACAAGCAGAGTTGTTTTGGACAAGTAGCCACCATGCCCAGAGAGGTCAGAAATTGAAATACTAGACACATTTTTGAAGAGAAGGACAAAGATTTCTCAGTGTCTCTGCAAGCAAAAATCTCAGGAGAACTCTTTTTCAAGTTTTCTTCTACTTAGATGAAAGGGAGAGTAACAATTCTTGACTTTCTAACACAACTTCAACTCAGGGTCTTAGAGGATTCTTGATAGGCCTATCTTGACATAGGTCTGTGTCCAGCAGAGAAAGTTACATGAACCCTAAATTTCTACATTTCTACTACATACCTCTGGGAATCAGGGTTTTCAGTAATTGTTATCAAAATAAAACCAAAATGAATCGCATATAAAAGAAAGTATGTGTATTACTATGTGAAAGAGTAGCCTTTTATTAAAATTTATTTTGTGGGAAGAAAAAGGCTGTGTATGAGATTGTTTCCTCCTTTAGATAACTGACCTTAATGTTCTCTTTATTTCTAGCCTTAGAATTCCTTTGGTTGAGGTTCATGTGTAACAATACACTCCACTCTAGGGACTGTTAGACTGAAATTGAGGAATGATAACATGATTTATCCAGATTCACTTTGGTGATCTACTTCCCTGACCAAGAGTTAATCCAGTACTTACATTAGCAAATTTTAGGTGCTTAAGTCTTAATGTGAAGTAAGTTATTCACCATTTTATACTCACACGTCAACATGTCCATCCTTAAAACTAGAAACCAATGATCTAACTAGTATATTCCTATCTAGGAAATTACACTTTCCAATTCATTTTGAACTTGACCTCCTTTGATCTAATTTACCTGTAGACCCTGATTATGACCACTGACTCATTTGCCTGAGATTGTGTTTGTAGTTATAAAATTGCTGGCTTAGATAAAGATGAGCCTTTTGTTCTTTATTGTAATGATCTGAATATTTTACATGAATTTTGCATAGAACTATGTCCATGAATTAAGTAGGGCATATATTATTTTTATCCATATTATTATTTCTGTTTTTACACATTAATAAAATGTGGCTTAAAAATGCTCCTAAATTCATAAACCTTAATGTTATGGACAGAACCTGAACACAGATCTTGATGCTACATTATTTCTACTTATTGACTTAATGGACAGTATGTCAGTTAAGTCCAGCACATGAAGTGTACTATGGGGGACACTAAGGATGTAGAGATCAGTAAGACAACTTCTGATATAAAAGCACTCACAATTGAGTTGGAGAATGTCTTAGCACTTTTGAGCACTATTAACAATTATAGACTATGTGGCTTAAAAACAACAGAAAGGTATTTCTCATAGTTCTGGAGGCTGGAAGTTGAAGATCATGGTTCTGATAATGGCCTTTATCCAGCTACAGACTGCCAGCTTCTTGCTGTGTCCTTATGTGGTGGAAGAGGTGAGGAGTTTCTTTCAGGCTTCTTTTACAAGGACATTAGTCCTACTCAGGAGGGCATCACCTCCCAAAGCCCCACTTCCTAATACCATCACACCAGGCATTAGGTTTTCAACCTTAAAAACTTTGAGGGAACACACTTATTCAGACCAGAGACTAAGTTATCAATATTAGTCTATCATCAATCACTAACCATTGATCGGAATAATCTAAGAATTCACTAGTATCACCAGTGGATACATGAGAACAGACATGAGTAACTCCCTCCCTTAGAGTATCAGAAAAGGTTCACAGAAATAATGGTGCTTATGTTGAACCTGATGGGAAAATTCATGTTTTTCATGACTGACTTAAAAAAGAAAATTATTTCAGGTTAGAGATGGCAGCATGTGCAACAGAATGGTGGAAAGATACAGGCCAAGATCACTGTATTCAAAAAGTTGAGTCATGAAGAAACAGTGGCAATCTTTAACCAAGAGTTGACAAGATCAAATCTCTTGGTAAAAGACAACTTAGCATTAAAGAAGAGTCTGCAGAGAAGTAGGAGTTGTTGGCAAAAACAATCAAGACAGAAAGAACACAAAAAACAAAAAACAGCTAAAAGAATGTTGTGATGATCTGTCTCAGAACTGAATCAACTGAGAAAGTGTCATGAAGACTGAGAAGGTTGAAGCTGAAGGGTTTAATAATCATCTAGATTTTAAGAACAAAGGAGATGGATGAATTGTGGATGACTGTGCAGATGGCGGTGCTATTAGCTAATGAAGCAAAACAAAATGGTAATGATAATAATAATGATAATGAAAACTATGGGACTGAAAGGGAGAATTATAAACTGAAATGTATGTGCATGCCAGGAATATTCAATATGCACCCATTAGGTAATTAATTTCAAAAGCATATGCCTATTAAACATTTATTATATGCTAGGCACTGTTTTTTTTAATTTATGAGTAAAAGAAGCATGATTAGATATTATAAAAGTCAGTGGATGAGGTATATAGTAAGCAGTTAGTAAAAAAAAAACATAGATGGCTAGAACCTGGAGAATTTTCTATGAAGAAAATTAATAGGATGCCATGATAGAAGAATACATTATTCGGATGAGGAGGTCTCATGTCTGAGCAGGGGACAGGTGAAAACAGAGGTCTAGGCCTTAGAAGCAGAGGTCTGAACTGAACACACAGACTGGGAGATCAACATACAGCTAGTAATTGAGGCTTTGAAGGTGGAAACATTTCTAAGAGACAGTGTGACAAATTAGAAAGAGCCATTCAGCTAATGATAAACTAAACTATGATTAACTGGCCGTATTTATTTGTTTCAAAAATACTGTAAAGAGATTGAGGCTAAATTTATAAGCTTTTAGAAGGTATTACATCATAGTAGGGTTTATGAAAATGGATCTGTATAAAGAGAAAAATGAGTACCCCCAAGCCAGCCAGTAAATAGACATCACAGACATCATGAAATACTGAGGTTTCTTTTTCTGGTTCATTCTTTATGGCATAAATCTAAAATTAAATAATGTTCCTAAGATGTAACTGTAAATGCTAGCAATTTCCTGGAATGTTTTAACATGGCTGCATACTCTAGGAAGTAAAAATTAATGTTAAAAATAAAGAAATTCCTAGGGAGTAGGTGGTCTCTTACTAATGAGTAAAGGTAATCCCAGACTAATGCAACGCTTTCATCTTTATTATTGCTAATAAAAGTAAACTCATTATCAGACAAAGAAACCACATATTGTGAAATGATTCTTCAAATGGTATACTAAAGAAATAAAAATATGTTTATTCAGATGGATAGGAGTGGGTTCTGAAGCTCTAAATATTTTAATTATAATAGTACTTTAATCATATAAACATACAAGAACTTGTTCTTCCTACTGAAAATAATCATCATTTTACTCAAGCAACCAAATCTGTCTCTTCATCTACTTGAATACTGATGTAACAGCTGAGGTAATAGCTTTCTTCTATATATTCTTACGTTTAATACAAAGAAACAAAAACCAAAAAACAATTATTTAAGGTCAGCTCTAAGTCAGGTCATCTCATTAAAAAGAAAAATCAATTCACGCTATGTTAAACCAAAAATGAATTAAGTTTTTGTGTAGGCCAAGACAAATCTGAAGGAAGAGACTGGAACTAGCCAACTAGTCCTTAACCACTATGTTTAAAAAGTTAAGAAATCTAATTTGATCAATTAGCAACTGTTTGTACCCATTTAAATTTGTGCCCATGGACAGAGTGGCTTGTTCATATTCAACTGCAGAGAAGAATGCTTCTAACTGGTTAGGTGACATTGTATAGCCATATAATAGAATGTCTACACTATGCTATAGAACAAAACATTTAACCTTCCTACCAACTGTGTTGCAGAAATAAAGATACAGGATGCATAAAGATTTAAAATATAACTACCTATGAAATATAATCATATTTTAGTTAATCTTTTTATTAGATTCTTTCTAATTACCAGATATTTTAGAAAGTGTTTTGAAAGCAATACTCTCAAAGGTTCTCAGTACAATGAATTAAATCAATATGTGTCACACAAAGTGCAGGATCTTTTGGAAAATATAAAATAGTAAATTTCTGAAAATTACCTTTCCCCAATGAACTATAGCTGCATTTTTATTGAGAGTTTTTATTTCAGTGTGCAAAGTCTTTAAGAAATTAAATTTGAAAAAATAGATTTAGCTTAAAATTATGGTGATATGGAAAATTACTGGTTTAACAAATTATTGCTAATTAGTCAATGCTTTAGTCTCCCTAGACTTTACAATATTCACCCAATTTAAAAAACAAAAAGAATCAAAGAGAAAGGGCTCTCATGATACTAATCAAGGGAATGTAAGGCACCATGATTGACTAAAGAGAAGAATCTGGCTGGAGGAGCTCATTGGCATCCTTTGAGCAATAGTGTTTTCTATACACTGACATTGAGTGGGAGTTAGAGATGGGTTAGAAAGGTGAAATAAATTAACCCCTAAGACTGTTCAAAAATTAAGATCCTAAAACTCTACATAGGTTTCATCTGTTTCGAAGGCTGTGTTTTCTGTTTTGTTTTTTTGTTTGTTTTTTTTTTCCATTTTTTTTAAACCCCTCCAGGGAAGAGAACCGGCTATTGTTTTCAATAAAATCAATGTTGTAGCTCCCTGCTAAAATGTTTTTACTTCAACTTTGGCCAATATTCCTTAATGGCCACTTACTTTTATCACATTTCAAAACTTTTATGAGTGAGGGGGGAGGGAAGTGGAATGCCTATAATTCCTTCCTACGCCTCAGTTTCTTATATAATTCAACAGCTTAGTGGTGGCTCTATTGTTTCTGGAGATTTGGCTAAAAATGTCACTTCTTTAGGTTGTTCTTTTTTTTAATAGAAAATAAAATATTTTAATTGCTGAAAGATGCCTATCCAGTGATACTGTTTTTTATGCACCTAATCAAAAACTTCATCCAAGCCATCTATTATTGCCTTGCTGCACAATTTAATAAGATGCTAACTGCTGCCTAATTCCATATCTTACAGTTGAGGCACAACAGGTCTTTAGGTCTTTTAATCTTTCCCTGGCTCATGCTCTATACCCTGTATTCAAAAAATCCTCTCTCTATATATATAATATACTCATCCGGAAACACTAGAGAAGGGCAAGGTTTATTCAAGCCCCTCTGCCTAGATTTGGGTATCCAGAGAAGATAGAAACCATCTCTTGGTGATTTAGTCCTCTCCACTCACCCCTTGCCCTACCATTCCTCAATATTTCTTCCCTAGGTAAGCACCAGTTAGATTACACAACCAGTCTTATCAGCCCATAGGATTAGCTGCCAGAAATGCACTTCCCTATCCTCTCCACTGTCAATCCTATAATCTGACCTCAAGTCACTTACTTCACTACCATTACCTGAAGTGATCTGCAGCTGGCTCCTTTTCCTCAATTAGCCATAAGTAGGAAGTGTAAGAAAGGAGGTATAGATTTCTAGCTACCCTAAATATCCAAATCCCCTTGTCATTTCTAATACTATACACAGCATGCACTCTTAACACCAGATTTTATTTTAAAGGTATAAGAACAAAGACATCTCTATTACTTTCTTTATCCTCAAAACAGAGTTTATGAGATATAGAAAGTTAATCATTTTTGAAATAATTGGGAAGTAACTAGGAATCTTAATCATAATATGTTGTAAGCAAAATGCCTCGTATAAACACTGAAGTCAGGATTAAAAAGACAATACATACGGCAACATGGATTTTATTTAAAATGTTTTCTAGCTAGCTAATAAAATTAGATAAGAGAAAGTAGGGAACCAAAACAATTGAAAATAGGAAGAAATTCAATAATTCATAGATGCTATAACTTACCTGAAAGATACAAAAATATATTTAAGTACTAATCCAAGATTAGATAATTATCTATAGGTAACATACTAAAGATAATATACTAAAACACTATTTTAAACAATATGATGATTAAGTAAAGCTATCAAAGCAAGAGCTTTCTTATAGCTTCTCCTCTATAAAGAGCTGTTGTAAAATATAAGGGAAAAAAATCACATTTACTACTGCATTTAAAGTATAAAATATCTAGGAATAACATAATATGAAATATACAAAGGCAAAGAAAATACTCAAGACAAAACAAAAATTCAGAGCAACTGATGTTCAGAATATAAGTTGGAGCAATTTCTTTAGGGAGCAATATGACAATATATTTTACTTTTGAGAGGTGCATTTTTTTTTTGCTCAGAATTACTGTTTATGATAATTTATCCTACAGACATAGATGTGTACAAAAATAATTCATCCACTGCAGCAATGTTTGTAATGGTAAAGACTAAAAATAAGTTAATCACTTCTAAGTTAGGGGCAAGTCAAATAATTAATAGTACATTTTTGCAATGAAATGATAGCCATTTAAAAATCAGTCATTTAGGTTACCCAGTAAAAAATAACCCAAATACAGATTTTGGATATTAGAGATTTAGAGTGGCAAGGAGTATAGTGTATACTTGCATTTTTAAAAAGGTTTACAGCCACGCATGAATACATATACATGCACATATGCACTCAGATATATACATACATTCTGCTTGCATGATTGTATATGCAGTATGTACATTAGAGTCTTGTGGATACTTACCCCTCTGATGAAAACAGCCCAACCAAGAAGAGGCTGGAGAAATGTGTAAGCACTGTTTTTAAAGTGGGGCTCTCTGTCAAGAATTCATCACTAGTGCCCTAATATATCTGCGTATGCAATGAATTAATTTCACACCCGTTAGTCCATAATGACTAGATATGTAACATTCTAGGGAACAATAAGAAAATACTCAAATTACATTGCATGCTCTGTGATTCAATGAAGAAGTCTGGTTTAGAAAGACTAGAAGTCATGAGAGGGATATTTAAGTCATATATTGTTTGATACTGCTTGATTTTTCTAACTGTCAAGTGTATTTAATTTTTACAATTACCATTTCGTGACCTAAATACTGTGTGTAGTGGACGAAGACGTAATCTCACCCAAAGAACTGCTTATACAGCCCAGAATATTTTCACAGATGTCCCTATGTGTCTTAATGACTTTTATGAGGGCCACACAACCAATTCCTTGGCCCACAATCATTTGGGTCACCGCTACAAGGCAGTTCTGATTACAGATCTTGCCTCTGTGATGAGCAGTGAAATGGTGGATGTGTCCTAGAATTTTCTGGCACATGGATTCTGAGTAATGAACAATGGGCCATTTTCCTTCTCTCCTTCACTTTGAAGCTAAATGTAAGTGACACTTCCAATTTAAATCTTGAAGTTAAAGTAATGTTGAGGTAACTGACAAATGAATGACAACTATAGTTCTTCACATTATAAAATAGTATATTAAACCTATCTCTCTTGTGAATTACTTTATTCTTTATTCACAGTTGATCTCTCTTCTTTGTTCTTGGATCTTTAATCTTAAAGGCAGTTACAATACTTGACCTAATAATAATGATAGTTCATGTTCTTCAGTCAAATACTGGATCTATCCTACTGGTAAGGGCAATACTTTGATGGTTTCTTTCGGATAACACACAGTGAAATTGGAGTGCAAGAAAGCATTAAGCTTTAGAATCAAAATCTAGCCTGAATTTCTTCCTAGCTTCTGCTTTATTAAAATTTCCCCTTATCATAAGCATTATTACATTGCTGTACAAGCAGACTAACACAATACTCACATTCATTCTATGCCATAATTTAAGACAGTTTCTTATAGAAAGAGATGCCCACTTTTCGTATGAAGTCTCAAAAAATTGATCAAACGTAAATACATAAATGTTGAAAGGTACAAAAAGTGATAAAATTGTTTATGAATAACATTTACATGACTTATTTAAGCAGATATTTAATTAAGTGTTAACTTAGAAACCCTGCCCTTTGTACTTTCCATTTCATAAAATAGTTTTATCAAAATCATTTATACACATGATGCCTTCAGTATCACTCAAACATTTTTAGTGTCATCTAACAGTTTTTAGAGTGCATCATCCTCACATGTCTTAATAGTATGAGTTACAGCACTTGTGAAAATCATATATTATGCTCTCACTGAAAATACATTCCAAATCCATAAGTACCCAATAATAGCAGGGTTTTATATTTTCATTTCTCCAACATATTTATATATGTGATCTCAATGATGTCAACACCTACTGATTATTCAGAAAAATAATCTTTAAGAGATTTGTTTACAGTATTACATTACAGAAAATGCATGGCCACATGCCCCAGTAAAATCACTATGCCTCTGCTAATTCCTTCACCTTCCATTTATAGTTTACCTATTCCACTGATTAACCTTTTGTCAACATCCGGAACTAGGACTGCTGGAAATCATTTTAGTACCTTCTAAATTCAGGATATTTTAGTCTAATGTAAATTCTGGGTAATATGAAATCCCCTATATTTAAAAAGACAAGGCACATTACTCCTTTCTGAAAGATAATTTTTAGGACAACAAGAAGTATGATGTTTCAATCATATGTGTATTAGTCATGACAATTAACAAATATTTGAGGGGAGACATAACTTCTACTACTGTCTCAGGCTTGCTTTATTGAATTTTTAATGTTGCTTTTATGACTTCTCCTAATTGGAAATGTCAAAGACGATAGAGGATTGCAACTAAGAAGAAGTTATGCTGCATCGTATTTCAAAGTTTTCTTAAGAAGCCTCGGTACTGTTCTATAGCTCCCCAGTGTTTAGGGTCTGATGTTTACTGCAGTTCAGTCAGAGATGAGAAATGAGGCGTGGGGTGGGGAATTGAGATTAAACTACTTCTAACAGTTTTCATCACTGATTAAATGATTTCCAGTCAATTATTAAGAGTTGAAGAGTTGGATTGTTGAGAGAAACTTTAGATTGCTTCAGTGAGAAAGTGGATGAGACATACTCTAGCCTTGCGGAATACCTGGAAAATAACCCCATTTCAAACATATCATCACATACCAGAGGATGAAAGGAAAAGGAAGGTGGCTTGGGGCATAGGGGAATAAAAAAGTCCACTGCCCTCTTTAAAAGGCAAAGAACTAAGCAAAAGCAGTATCTTTTACTTCCGGCCACAAACTATTCACAAATTCATTTTACTTGAAACACATAAGCAGACAAGGACCCTACACAAGGGCAGCAATCATTTATATTCCAGAGTCCAGCACTGGTACATAGTTAAACAATGAATACTTATTGTTGAGTACTAGTCAGTATGTTTGCTTTACATTTCCATGCTTGATGAAGAGTGATGGCAAAGATTTATTAAAGAGTTTAAAAAATCATTTAAAATTATGCTAAAGCTACCAACGCCCCCCCAATTCTAATAGTTTCTGAAATGTGACACAATTTTATATAAGAAAATAAAAAGCATTGATAACAAAGGATATAATATAGCTGCCCAGACAGACATGTTAGACATTTGAAACTTTTTTAGTAGAGCTTTGGATTTGCAAAAAAATGTAAAAAAGATAGTTTAATCATATTATACATTTCTCCCTGGGGTGCCCTGAGCTCCTAAATGATTTTTTTAAATTTGCATGCATTCAGGTTCACTCTTTGTGCTGTAAATGTCTATAGGTTTTGACAAATGCATACTGTCATTTATTCACAAATATAGTGTCAGAGAGGAGTTTCACTGCCCTGAAATTCCCATGCTTCACCTACTCAATTGTCCTCCCCTTCCACCAAATTTGAAGCAACCACTGATCTTTTTACTGTCATTATAGTTTTGCTTTTCCTAAAATGTTGTATAATTGAATTCATATAGTTTGTGGCATTTTCAGAATGTCTTCTTTTAGTTACTAACATACATTTAAAAGTTATTCATGTCTTTCAGTGACTTGCTAGTTTATTTCTTGTTATCACCAAATACTATTCCATTGTATGAAAGTAATGCAGTTTGTTTATCCATTCATCTATTGAAGGACATCTAGGTTGCTTTCAGTTTTTGACAATTATGAACAAAACTTCCATGAGCGTGTGAGTGCAGATTTTTGTATGAGCATGTTTCCAAACCCACTAGGTAAATTCTTAGGAGTGTGATTTTTAGAGTGCATGACAATACAATATTTACCTTTGTAAAACACTGACAAACTGTCTTCCAATAATAGCTGTACAATTTGGCATTTCTACCAGCAATCAATGAGAGTTCTTGTTTCATTTGATATTATCCAATTTTTAGATTTTTAACCATTCTAATAGGTCTGTAGCAGCATTGCATTGTTTTGAGATGCCCTAATAACAAATGAAGTGAGGCATCTTTTCCCGTTTAACTGCTATCTGTGCATCTTCTTTGCTGAAGTGTCTGCTCAGGTATTATGCTCAGTTTTTAACTGGGTTGTTTGTTTTCTTATATTGGAGTTTTAATAATTCTTTATATATTTTGAACACAGGTCCTTTATCCTTTATGTGTTTAGCAAATTTGTTCTCCCAGTTAGTAGCTTATCTTTTGTAGAGCAAAAGTTTTAACTTTAATAGAGTCTAACTTACAATTTTTTTCTTTCTTGGATTGTGCTTATGGTGTTGAAGCTAAAAATCCATCACCAAAAGATAATATTACTAAGATTTTCTTCAGTGTTTTCTTCTACAAGTTTTGTGCTTCTGTGTTTTGTACTTAAGTCTAATCAGTTGTGAGCTAATTTTTGCAAAAGGTATATATGGTCTTTGTCCAGGTTTAGTTTTTTGCTTATAGATGTTTAATTGGTCCAGCATCATTTGCTGAAAAGAATATTATTTGAATGGACAATGAATTGCTTTTGCTTTTTTGTCAAAGATCAGTTGGCTGTATTTACACAGGTCTATTTCTGGGCTCTCAATTCTGTTCCATTAATCTATCTATTCAATTACTATTATGTCCATATTACTGTATTTTTATTGTAAGTTTTGAAACCAGGTAGCGTAAGTCCTACAACTTGCTTTTTATTTATAGTACTGGGTTACTTCTTCTAGGTCCTGTGCCTTTCCTTATGCACTTCTGAATAAGTTTGTTGATAATTTGGCTTGGGACTACATAACTCTGCAACCATCTTCACATGACTTCTTTATTTCAGTCCTTTCCTTCTCTTCTAAGGACACTGTCATTTGACTTAGGGTCCATCCTAATCCATGATGATCTAATCTCTGGCTCTTTAAACTAATTTCATTGTCAAAGACCCCTTTTCCAAGTTATGTCACATTCACAAACTTCAGAGGCCAATCCTTGTTGGGAGCCACCTACCACCCAGTCCATTATAGGAACTATTATTCCCTCTGCTTCTGTCTTTTGCAAAACATTGTGGAAAACTGGTTTCATTTATTTCCTTAAATGTTTACTAGAATTCACTAGTGAAACCAACTAGAACTAGTGCTCTGTTTTGAAAAATTATTAATTCAGTATCTTTAAAAGATGAAGGCCTATGAATTTTCTTATTCTTTGTGCACATTTTAGAATTTTGTGACTTTATCAAGAGATTGATTCATTTCATAAAAGAACCTGAAGAGTCAAAGCAATCTTGAGAGAGAAGACAAAAACTAAAGGTATCATACTCCCTGAACTCAAACTGTACTATAAAGCTACAGTCATAAACAGTATGGTAATGGCACAAAACCAGACACATAGATCAATGGAACAGAACAGAGAGCCCAGAAATAAACCCATGCTTATATGGTCAATTAATCTATGACAAAGGAGGCAAGAATATACAGTGAGGAAAAAGTCTCTTCAATAAATGGTGTTGGAAAAACTGGACAACTATATACAAAAGAATGAAACTAGACCATTTTCTTATACCATATACAAAAATATATTCAAAGTGTATTAAAGACATACATAAGGCTTGAAACCATAAAACTAGAAGAAAACATACACAGTAAACACTTTGAATCAAATTGACTACTTTCTTATACCACATACAAAAATAAGTTCAAAATGGATTAAAGACTTAAATGTAAAACCTAAAATCAAGCTAATAGGCACATAAAAAGACGCTCAACACCCAGGAAATGCAAGTCAAAACTACAATAAGGAATCACCTCACATCTGTCAGAATGGGTATCATCAAAAAGACAATAAATAAAATATGTTGCTAGGGATGTGGAGAAAAGTGAACTCTCGTGCACTGTTGGAGGGAATATAAATTGGTACAATCACTATGTAAAGAGTATGGTGGTTCTTCAAAAAATGAAAACATTAATTCAAAAAAACATATGTCCCAATGTTCACAGCACCATTATTCATAATAGCCAAGCTATGGAAGCCACTTGTGTCCATCAACAGATGAATAGATAAATATATGAATAAATATTACTCAGTCATTAAAAATAGAATCAAATCTTGCCATTTATGACAAAATGCATGGACCTAAAGGGTAATATGCTAAATGAAATAAGTCAGACAGAGAAACAAATATAACAAAAAGAAACACACTCACTGATACATACAAACTAGTGGCTGCCAGAGGGGAGGGGGAGGGGGATGGATAAAAGAAATGAAGAAGATTAAGAGGTATAAACTATCAGTTATAAAATAAATGTCACAGGGATATAATGAACACCACAGGGAATATAATCAATAATACTGCAGTAACTTTGTATGGTGCATAATCTATAAAAATATTGAGTCACTGTGTTGCACACTTGAAATTACTATTGTATTGTAAGTCAACTATACTTCAATTAAAAAAAGAGATTGGTTCATTTCATCTGTCAAAAATGTAGACCTAGACTTGTTCATAGTACTCATTTATTGTCATTTAAAAAAAACTTCTATATGATCAGTACTGATCTCTTTCATCTCTGATTTAGTTTCATTTATTTCTCTGTTGATTTGCTTTTTCAATTTCATTGATTTCTGCTTTGATTTTTGCTTCTTTTCTTCTGGTTGTTTTAAATTTAAGTTGTTCTTCTCTCTCTAGTTTCCTAAGCTGATAGTTTAGATAAATGATTTTAGATATTTCTCATTTTTCTAATGTACACATTATTTTTCCCCTAAATACTGTCCTTGATGCATCACATTTTAGTAGGATGCATTATTAATTTTAGTTAGTTGATAAACTATAATTTCTCTTGGGGCTTATATGTCCCCTTTTGGGAATTTTCCTGCTGTCTTTCTGTTGTTAACTTCTCATTTAATTCCACTGTAATTTGAAAATATACTTTGTAATATTTCAATTAAAAATTGTCCAAATGTGTTTCATGGCCTGTAATGTGGTCTATTTTTGTGAATATTTTATACAAGCTTGAGAGGAATATATATATTGCTCTCATTAACAGAACATTCAACAAATCTGGATTAGATCAAGTTGACTATTAGTGCTATTCAGGTCAACTCTGTCCTTATTTACCTTCTGTTTGATATATCAATTAAGACAGAGTGTCGTAGTCTCCAACTGTAATATTGGACTTATACTGGATAGAGAACTTCAGGCTGGTGGCTTTACTGTTCAACATTTAAAATATTTAATTCCACCATAATCCGTATCCTTTGTTCTATAGGTAAGGTGTTTCTTTCTCTGATTTCTTTCAAGATTGTCTCTTTGTCTTTAGTCTTCTAGAATATGAAAAAAGATATGTTTAGATCCACTTTTTTTTCTTTTTTTGTATTTATTTTGCTTGGAGTTCTCTGTTTCCTTAATCTATAGTCTTGTCATTCATTTTAGAAAATTATCAGCCATTATTACTTCAATTGTTTATCTTCTTACTTCCAGGATCTTTATATGCCAGAGGAAAAACTGGTGGTCTAAACTAGACACATGGGACTCTTGTAAATCACAGTAAGCTCATGTTTAAGTCCTAAACGATTTGTCTTTTCTTCATTACACTATATCAATAGATGTTAATTCTTTAGATTGAACCTTAAGCTTCCTTAGCTACTAAGATAATGGTAGTATTTAAAAGTTCTGTTCAGTGCATCAAGTACTAATTTTATGTTGAAATAAAACAGGACTATCTAACCCTAACTCAGTCACAAATTTAAATTCAGTATTTCTTAAAAAAGAAGGAAAGGGAAATGTGTTTTGTTTGAAGGCCTTATCTTAGTGTATAAATATTCATTATGTTTATTTCAAATAAATTGATGAAATTGTTACAAGAAATTTTTAGAAACAGTTTTTTTTTATGTCTGACTGCATAACATTGATGTCATATTTCTTCTTATATAATCAACAGCTGCAGAATAGATTAAATTCAGTGAGTTACACTTACTTCATATAATACTTTCATTGAAGGTAAATCAGAAAAACAGTCTGCAAAAACAATTTAAATAGACAATCTTGTTTCCTCTTTGTTTTTCAGCTGATGGCTGTATCATTAGCATATCAAACCAAATTAAAATTGGAACTGGTTTATATACTCATTTTTCTTTATGCTTTTGATTTGAGGAGCTCTGTTACTAATTTTCTGATTAGTGACTCTAACTTAAAGAATCAACGAGTGCCGTTAGAAGTGCTGTTGTATGATTTGTTCATTATTCATAGATGGCCAGGTCCATTTTTTTCCCTTCTCCCTCTCCTCTAAGGGAAAGGAAAACAACCATTCTCTCTTTTTGAATTTATTTTTTCCAACACTTATGCAGATGTGGATATTCAAGGCAAATGTATGCTCAGACAATCAAAGCAATTTTATCTATTGTCAAGCTACTTTTGCTTCTGGATAATATACAAAATAGACATGAGACTGTTGCTCTTCAGATACAAAATATTTGCATTTAAAATGACCATATGTCAAGCACATATATTACAGGAGAAATAATCAAGAACTGAATTAAAATAATTACTTAAAAGGAAAATCAAGATGCTTCCAGTTTTGAAATTTCTTTTGCTTAGACATCTGCTGTCTATTGTACCATGCTCAAATGCACAGAACTGGTATAATACTGTCATTATTCTTAATGCAGCATCCCTTCACCTGGATACCTGTTTTCCAAAGATTACAGAGATCTAAAACTGAATTTAGTTCACTTAAATGCACATTTTCTATCAGTTGATTTAAAAAGATACTGATTTGTATTCGTCCATTATCATGAAAAGTACAAAGGTTTAAATTTTTTTTAAAAATCAGAATTTTTACAGAATTCATTCTTACAGTGTTTGGAAAGATACAAGAAATCTCTGTATATCCCACTCAATTTTTCTGTGAGCCTAAACCTTCTTTCAACAATAAAAAGTCAATTTAAAAATTAATTATCTGATTCCTAACATAGTTACTTAATACTTATGCCAGAGTAATATTTGGAAAACACTAATATATATTTTAAGTGCCATATGTAAACTGTAATTGTATGTAAACTGCACTGGTAAACTAGTACAAATCCTCAAAGATAAAAAGTTCAAACTTACAAACCTTTTTTTTTTAAGTGAAGTATAGTCAGTTTACAATGTGTTAATTTCTGGTGTATAGCATTGCGATTCACTTATACATATATATTCCTTTTCATATTCTAGTTTTTATAGGCTATTATAAGGTATTGAATATAGTTCCCTGTGCTATACAGTAGGGCCCTGTCATTTATCTATTTTATATATATTAGTATCAGTATCTGCAAATCCTGAACTCCCAATTTATCTCTCCACCCCTCGCCCATTTTATGTCTGGTAACCATAAGTTTGTTTTCTGTCTGTGAGCCTCTTTCTGTTTTGTAAATAAGTTCATGCGTGCCCTTTTTTTAGATTCCACATATAAGTGATAACACATGGTATTTTTCTTTCTCTCTCTGGCTTACCTCACTTAGAATGATATTCTCCAGGTCCATCCATGTTGCTTCAAATGGTATTGTTTTATTCATTTTTATGGCTGAGTAGTATTCCATTGTATAAATATATCACAACTTCTTTATCCCATCATCTGATGATGGACGATTAGGTTGCTTCCTTGTCTTGGATATTTTAAATAATACTGCTATGAACATTGGGGTGCATATATTTTTTCAAATTATAGTTTCCTCCAGATATATGCCTAGGAGTGGGGTTGCTGCATCCTATGGTAAGTCTATTTTTAGTTTTTTAAGGAATCTCCATACTATTTTCCATGATGGCTGCATGAAACTACCTTTCCACCATCAATGTAGTAATGATGGCCATTCTGACGGGTGTGCAGTGATACCTCATTGTAGTTTTGATTTGCAGTTCTCTGATAACTCAAACTTATAAACTTATACTTTATCATAAATTTGGAAATATAAAAGGCTTATTTCAGATATAATTTTGTGTTTTAATTTTATTCAAACAACTTTAAAACATAATTTTAACTTCTGTAAAGTGTTATTTTAATTTATAAAAAATTATATTGTGTTTAGCGTTTTAGGCTCTACAATTTTTTTTGTGCATGCATGAAACCTCATGAGATTTTTAAATGCAAACAAGCTGAAAAGGTACACTTCATTCAATACTACTTTATAGAATTGTATATTACCTTTGGTAATTACCATTCTCTTAGATTAAATAAATTCGAGTGTGCATAAGGGCTTTTATCACCACAAACTTGATAAGAAACAAACACTCTTTCACAGTCTTGGAGTTCAAAATACACATCTTATCTGCACAAGACAAAATTTTAAATTCCAGTGAATTCTGGTTATAAACACGCACTTTCTAAAAGTTTGTTGAGTTGAAATACATAAGTTAATTATTATAAACATGAAAAAAAGAATATAGGTTTCCCTCTAAATCTGTGTTACCCAAGTTCCAAAGATATTTATCATAACATGATTTTAGTTTAGCTCTAGCTAAATGTGCAATATCCTTGCACGTTGCCAATATGTAGGTAAATACGGGGTTGTGTTCAGTGTACACTCTGAATTTCAAAATATCTTCCTCAAATTCACATGCAGACCTTGTGGTCCTCCTCAAAGTTCTACAATACTATTTCTGGAATTCAAAAATGCATTGTAGGATGGGCCAATAGTTAGATTAAAAATGTAAGGATTTGCAAAGCAGTGATACCAAATATTTAATTTGAAAGAATCTTGATATTTGATATTTCAAAAATAGCATTGATGTCTTCATAAAATATCAGAACTATAATGCTTCATAACACATTGTTTTGTGTTAATGTTATTTTTATTTTGGAAAAAAATGGAGGTTAAGGCATTTACTTTAGTATGTAGGGTCTTTGCAGATGGTCTCACTCTAGTCTGGTTTAAAGAAGGTTTCCTGTATTACCATGAGCAAGAAACAAACAGAAATTAACACAAACAGTCCCCAAAACATACTTCTGACCTGCGTTTAGAGTTTCTTTCAGCATTCTTCCAGCAATTCTACCTAGTGTGATAGTATGACTTAGTAGGGTTAGATCTGAAAATGATGGAAGTTTCTCTCATGTGACTTTTAAGTTTTTCCTCTCAACAAAATAAATACCAAGTAATCTCATAATAAACAGATAATAGCAATGGACAAAAGTTATCCTATACAACTTGATATCTTCATCAAGTTTCACTGTTGAGTTCTTCCAAACCTTTAAGTAGCAGATAGTCTATCATTAGAATATGGTGGAAGGCAGAAGAAAAGATGGAAAACTGTGAATTTTTTAAAATCAAGTTAATCTACACTATGTCGACTGTTTCTTCCAATACAAAGAAAAACAATCTCATTTACAAATTCACATATATATTAATAACAGAGTAGCAAAAAGAAGTCAGCAGTATACTCAAAGAATAATTCATTTACAGTAAGGTTTATCTTAAGAATGTCATAATGATTTAACATTAGCAATTCTACTAATATAATGCATTACATTAATCAATGGATAAGTAATTTTTTATAACTTCAGGAAAATTCTTAAAATTGATCAAATAATATCCAGCAATTTCTTTTCTCTTCTTTTTTTTCTTTTCTTATTGAGGTATAATTAATGTTCAATATTATATAAGTTACAGGTGTACAATACGATTCACAATTTTTAAAGGCTATACGCTATAGTTATTATAAAATGTTGGCTCTATTCCCTGTACTGTACAATACATCTTTGTAGCTTATTTTATACATAATACTTTGTACCTCTTAATCTCTCACCCTTATATCCCTTTCCCTTTCCCTCTCCCCACTGGTAACCACTAGATTGTTCTCTGTATCTATTTCTTTTTTGTCATATTCACTAGTTTATTGTATCTTTTTAGATTCCACATATGAATGACACCATACAGTAATTGTCTTTCTCTGACTTATTTCACTTAGCATAATGTCTTCCAAGTTCATCCATGTTCCTGCAAATGGCAAAATTTTGTTCTTTCTATGGCTGAATGGTATTCCATTGTATATATACCACATCTTTATCCATTCATCTGTTGATGAACACTTAGTTTGCTTGATATCTTGGCAATTGTAAATAATGCTGCTATGAACATAGGGGTGTATGTATCTTTTCAAATGACCATTTTCTTTCTTTTTCTTTTCTTTTCTTTTTTTTTGGAGGGGGGGTTATATACTCAGGAGTGGAATTACTGGGTCAGATGGTAGCTCTATTTTTAGTTTTTTGAGAAATTTCCATACTGTTTTCCACAGTGGCTATACCAATTTACATTCCCAATTTACATTATGAGGGTTTCCTTTTCTCCACACCCTTGCCAATATTCGTTATTTGTTTTTTTGATGTTGAGTTATATGAGCTGTTTATATATGTTGGATATTAACCCTTTATCAGTCATGTCACTTGCAAATATTTTCTCCCTTTCAGTAGGTTGTCTTTTCATTTTTAAGTCAATGATTTTTATGATATATATCTCTTATAAAGCTCTCTTTTTACTTAGCACTACAGAGAGTTATTTTTTATTTTTGTATAGTCTACCATGTTTTGTATTGCACAGCCCCACTCATTGGACTGGGATTTGATACCTGATCCAAATATAGCCATCAACAGACAGACAGTGACATATGATGTGGTCTAGTATGGGATTCAAGCCTAGACCAGATTTCTATTCTAGATGGTAATGCATAAATCAAATCAAACTGTCTGTTTTTAAGATTACAAATGTAAGAAATACAAGTGAAAAAGGAAATAATTTTGTAAAAAGATGAAAGGCACACAGAATGCAACATGCAGAAGCTATGTCCCTGTTGAAAATATGACTGTTGATAAGGCACACTGCAGAGGAGATTTCAGCAGTGGGAATGGCAAAAACAGAAAGAATAAATGAGGTAAGTTAAGCCCTGGGTTTGACAGGATCACTGGACTAAGGAAAAACACAAGTAAAATTAATCTTAAGATTCCAGGACTGCTGTCAGTCTCTTAAACCTTACCTTATATTATGAAACACATTGTAATTTTTTAGCATTTGTGTTAAAAGCTGCTAAAACTATTTACTATATTCCATTCTTTTACTGATTCTAAAAAAATTAACCGAGTGACTTATTCTTTGCCAGGCACAATCGCAGGCATTGGGGATGGGGTGTTAAACACACATTTCAGGAAGCCTGCATGCCAGTGGGGGAGACAGAAAGTAAAGAAGTGAATGTATAGACAAGTATCATAACATAGCACATGATAAATGCTATGAAGAAAATATGGCAGATGTAGTAAGGCAAAATTGCGAGCTTAAAAAAAAATCCCTACTCATCTCCTTCACAGTATAAGACCTTTACCCTAGTCATTGTCAGAAATATCTCTACTTGGCGTTAAAAATACAGTTTACTATGGAAGGATTATAAAGGAAAATAAAGAGATAATATTCAGTTTCCAACACATTAAACAGAATTTTTCAGGGAACCTATAACCTCACCTAGATAGATCTTGAAGGAAGATATTTGAAATTGCTTTATCGGTTCTTTCCTCACCTACAAACTTCTGTTAAAGTGCCAGGAGCTGAAGCCTGGAAATGATCTCCTAGGATCCTCTTGTTGCCTAGACACCAAACCTTCTCCTGGGGATGAGGAAACCATGATTTCTGCCCCTTATGAGCAGAATAAGTGCTAGATGGATGGCAATTAAATAACAATAATGGTATTAACAACAACAACAACAACAACAACAACAACAAAGGAAACCTCTGGAGAGCCTGAGAGTGGAGGAAATCAGGGAAAGGGAGAGAGAGGAAGGATTGTAAATTGGACCCTTCTGGCCCACTTTTATTCTCCTCTTTGGGCTTCAGCTCAGGAGACTGAAGAAGTGAAGAGTTAAATTTAAACCTCTCATACACCCACCTGCCAATTAAAATTCAGGAAAGACAGTTGCTCTCTAGCTTCCGCAGTGCATGCCCTTAGTGTAGATATAAATCAACCCAAGGACACAATGGGGTCAGATAAAGTTGACCCCAAGTTTGTCCCACTCTCCAGTGGGTGGGCATAGAGTTGAGAGCCAGTGAATGTATCACGGGTCTCACTGCAGCAGGATGAGGCAGGTGTACCACCTTGAGAGGCAGGGTATGGAAAAGACTGGAACTTCTCAGCCATAGGAGCCAGGGCGAAGCTGGGACAGTCAGGAAGATTAATGGGCTAACCAAATTGAGGGACAGTTTCAGACCTCAGCCATAGATGCCTGTCCAGCAAGTGGTGAAAGGATGGACAGAAAGATTGGGAGAAGCAGAGAAAATCCAGCCAATGGACCTGCTCTTCCCATGTGCAGGTCTATGTGAGGCAGTGGCCTTCCCCAAGATACAGGGGCACCAGCTCAGATAAAGGAGCTAAGGAAAGCAAATCTCATTTAGAAAAATGAAGCTTGGTGTCTTAGAGACTCTCAGTGCTAATAAAAAGACAACTCAAATGTATTGGTTCAAGGATTATTTTAATTCTTGAAATGAACACAGTATTTCTTTCATTTAGGAAAAGTATAAATGTCTTATAACTAATAATAATGTGGCTTGTTAGAGAGTAATTTTAAAGATTTTTTTATGGTGAATACTTCAATTTAGCAGTTTTCTTCTGCATGCTTTTCTAGCTTTTTTTTCTCCTAAGAGGTTCAAATGCAAAATAAGAACTTAAGGCTTACTCTCTTTTCTATTATCCAATTTAAATTTATTTTAAGACTATTATTATTTTACACTTCTTTGTTTATGACCATATTTATTCATAGTTATTTATTCAAGAAATATTTATTAACATTTTTGCACAGCACCATGCTAGACTGAATGTAGGCAGTCATGAATAAACCGCGGTGCCTCCTCTCACAAAGCTTATATTCTTTATATGAGTTAGACTGTGCAAATAATTGATTGTGCAATTAATTATTAAAATACAGCAGTAATAAGAACAATAGTTAACATTTATTAAATGCTGGCAAGACTTCTTATGCACTCAGCTAAGCATTTATATACGTTATATTTTTAATTGTTATTAAAGCTGATTAAGAAGCCAAGCCAGCCCTGCAGGAAGTTCCATGAAGAAATGAAAGATTCCATAAAACACTGCTGAACTAAACTGATAAAATACAATGTGCCTCGTTTTCTCTGACAGTCAAACCTCAGGAACGCTGAGAATCAGAAGTAGTGGTGAGGCATCTGTGCAGGAAAATGACCAAAAACTTCTTTTTACCCACTTATCTCTTTTGAAGACCTTTGTAGGGGGGATATGTAGACGCATTACCTTAAAGTTTCAGGTCAGCAATTTTTCAAGATGAGATAGTGTAGTAATCTGTAAGAATTTATCATTGGACTTTTCCCTTTATAAAAGTCAGAATTTTTTGAAGTGTAATTTACACACATTAAAATGTACCCCATTTAGCTGCATATTTTTCAGGTAACTATTTGTATATATATTCAATACACACACACACACATGTTTGATGTAGAGACACACACAAACACACACATGAAAGTTCCCTTGCTCATCTTTGCTGTCAGTCCCCTTCCCTCCACCTCTATTCCCCTGAATGACTAAGCGCTTCCTGTGCTTTCAGTTGTGCCTTTTCCACAAGAGCATTTAAATGGGACTATGCAGGTTACCGCCCTTTTGGTCTGACTTATTTCACGTAGCGTTTTGTTTCTGAGACACCTCCATGTTGTTGCATGTAATCATTGTTTTTTCTTATTCTATTGTACAGATGTATTATAATTTGTTTACCCATTCACCAGTTGACGGACATTTGAGTTTTATCCTATATTTAATGGTGATGAATAAAGCTGTTATAAACACCCACATGAGTCTTTGCAATGTACGTATATGTTTTTATTTCTCTTGGGTAAATAACTTGAATTGAAACTATTAAATGATAAGGTAAGTGAATATTTAATTTTATAATTGGCTATATCATTTTGAATTCCTATTAGCAATATATGAAATTTACAATTGCTTTAATGCTCATCAATTGGTAGTGTAATTTTTTAAAGAAATTCTAACAGGTGTGTGTTATTCATTTTGATGATGTTTAAAAAATTATATTTCATCTAACAAATCTTACTGGCAAATTTCTATAATTATAACTATATATAATTAGGATTCAAACAGGTGCTTTCAAAGCTTTTTTAATGTTTCCATTAATATAAACTCAGTATTATCTTAAATTTAAGAAACAGTGGAATAAATGCACGTCAGAAATATTAAGTGAACTATCTAAATTCATGCTCCTTAATATGCCCTGTGAAAAGTTATTGAATTTGGAAAAGTCACAAAAGAAAAGATTACCAAAGAAATAACAAGAGGTTATGATCAACATTTTGCCACTTTCCATATTCCTAACTTTGTTTCAACACATAGAAGTGTTTCAGTAAGTAAATCTATGTCTATATGATTCTTTATCAAATAAAACATTTCCCCTGCTATATATACAAAATAAAAATATGTGATCATACCAGCTTGAAGAAATGTCAAAGTTCTCATAGAAACGAAAGCCAGGGTACCCCATGATCTTTCAGTTCCCAACCTTTGCCACCCTATTTTTGATTAGTGCAGCTAAAGTGAAATGCATATGGTTACTGAAAGAAACCTCGTCTATGGACAGGGGAGGGTTTAGGAGGTCATCTCTGAGTAAATGCAGTGGAATTAAATAAATCTCCAAGAAGAGAGAACAATATGTGTTATTTTAATAAGACAAAACAACACTAAAAACTTTGTAATAGTTAATATTTCTCCTCATTTCCCCTTTCATAAGCTATCTAAACAAATTTGTGGACTAATGTTAGAATAATTTACGTGCTATGATTAAAATACTATCAAATAATTTACCATTATCTTATTTGGCAATATATGATATATCACAGATGCCCACACACTATGCTTCCTTATCAGGAAACCCACTTTAATGGCCTTTAAAATGCCTAGGAACCACCTGAGATCTTGTTAGAATGAAGACTCTGATTCAGTATGCCCAGGTAGGGTCTGAGAGTCTACATCGCTACCCAGCTCTTAGGTGGTATCAAAGCTGCTGTCCGTGAATCACGCTTTGAGCAGCAATTCCTATCAACATAGAAGCATGATGTTATTCCTTCTATTGTAATCAGGATTTCACACTCCAAAATCCACCTAAACTGTTTTTGCAAATTCAGCAGTGGCTTTCATGTCTTCAATCCAATCTTCAATTCTCTCTCCTCACTCCACTCTTTCTTTCATATGTATTTGATTTTTCCTAGAAATCCTTTTGTCACTTGGCTTCAAGCAGTCTCCTGGTTTTATTTTTTACTTCACTGACTCCTCCTCAGATTTCCTTACTTACTCCTATTTAGTAACCAAATTAATAACGTCTCCAGAGTGCAATCCTTGGCACTCTTCTTTATTCACACTTACTTACCCAGTTTCATTGATTTAAGTATCATCTATTTCACAAATGTGTATCTTCTGACAATACTCATGACTTGAATGTCTTATAGCATCCTAAACGCTTCCACTTCTAGCAGAAAACTAAAAAGTAACATGTTCAAAAATATACATAGTGATCACCGATTTGTATTTCTCTGTTTCTGCACTGCACAGATTCTCTAGTAAGTGACAACTGCATGTTTCCATTTGTTCATTCTGAAACACCAAGAAGAGAAGTCATCCTGGAATTCCTCCAGTTTTGCTTTTTTTTTTTTTAATTTCCTTTAATGTATCAACACATTTGGACAGTTCTACTTTTACCAAATATCTAGAATCTGAATATTTGTTGCCACATGTGTAGTTAATATTTTGGAAATAGCTGCCATTATTTATGTCATACATAGGAAAATACAAAAAAGCTAATTTTGTTCTCATTATTGGTAATTTAATTTCTTACGGTCTTTTTTTTTTTCCCAACACAGAAGTCCAGTATCCTTTAAACAAGTGATTTATGCTGTCACTTGCTTACTCAATGGCCTTCAAAAATTTGGCTCACCACATGATTTATAATTAAAACCAAAGTTTTCACTGTTGTCTGACAGGATGTACATGGTCCTACTCCTGTTACCCATTTAATCTCACTGCCTACTACTCTCCCTCAGCTCACTCTTTCCTGTCACATCAGTCACCCTGATGATCTTTAAACAGATCAGGTGCAATCCTGTCTCAGATCCTTAGCCTGGAGAGCCTTCTTACACATATGTGCATTATTTTCTCAGCCTTTTGCCTAAATGACACCCACTAAGTGAACATTTTCTTATTTCCGTATTTAAAATCACAACATACCCTCCTCTCACACATCCATATTCCATAATCTTTTCTGTTTTATTTTATTTTTGTAGTTCTTATCATATGACATACTACATGCTATTTTTTTCTTATTTTTTTAATTGACTGTCTCTTTCCCTCTAGAATGTAACCTCTATGAGAGCAACACATTTTATCTGCTTTGTTTACATCTTTATCCCCAGAATGGCACAAAGTAGACATTCAATAAATAATTGCTCAGTAAATGAATAAAGACAGTAAGGGAAGATAACTGATGATCCCTTCAAGTTTAAGTGAAAGTATGCCACTGTAACATCAATTTGTAAAATATAGTCATTTACGGTAACAAAAATACAATGATTCAGCAATTTTAAATAGAGAGAAATTAATATTAAAGTCATATGCAATGCTACAAAGAAATAGTAATTACTGAGGAACTGGGGCAGAATATGACTCACTGTGTACATTAAATACTATTGTGGCCTAGAAACATGTAGGACTGAAAATCATATTTGACAGTAACACTTCCCTAGGAATCTATGCTCAAAGAATAACCACATTCTGTGCATCAAAACGTGTGCAAAATGTGATTATTACAGCATAACGTGAAATAACCATCAGCTAGAAACAATTTAAACATGCCTAAAAAGAGGACGAGGAAAAATCTTTGTTATTTCCGTACTACGAATATCATGCCAGTCATTAAAAGAAAGAATAACACCTACATGTGCTGATGGGGAAAATCTATTAAGTAGCTACACAGAAAAGAAAAACTAAACTAAAACATTTGTAAAAGTATAGTGTAGTATAGATCCAATCTATTAAAATGAAGTGTTTGTGTAATATGTGTGTGTACATGTATATACATACATCTTTCAAAATGTTAGCTATGTTTATTTCTGAGAGAGTTAGAAATGTGATAGACAAGGGTCCTAAAATACTTAAAATTTTTATTCTTTATAATTATATATTTCATGAATCTTTTATAATAAGACTGCATTCATGTATTATTTTTACATTTTTTTAAAAGAGCAGAAAATGTCAACCGAGGTTCAGTATGTCAGAAACATTTAAATTTCAATAAAATTAAAGAATAATGAATACATCCACAAAAAGCAGTAAGTTTCTAAGACTTGAAAAAAGAAGCTTTTTTTTTTTTTTTTCACATGAATGCTTAGAAAGTTTAAGAGTGTAATGGGGAGGGGATAGCTCAGTGGTAGGGTGTGTGCCTAGCATGCACAAGGGCCTGGGTTCAATCCGCAGTACCTCCAGCAAAAAAACAGAATAAATCTAATTACCTTCCCCCCACCAATAAAATAAAATAAAAATAAAATAAAGTGATACTATAAAAAAAAGAGTAAAGAAAAACAGGCAAAAAGCTGTCATTCCTTTCGCTATTGGTTATAGAATCTACCAGGTTTTAGTCTTATCTTTTCACAATTTCTCTACTACATACACATAAATAGCTCTGTTTATTTTAGTTTACTAATCCATCTTCATCCCTCTTCTGGCCTTCATTATGTAGGTACACCCTTCCTATATAGTCAACCCCTTTCTCAGTAGCAATCACAATGAAACAAATAAGGGAGAGGTATTAACAAACTAACAATAAAACTTACATGGCCTCCCCAAGAGTCTAACACTATAACAACCCTAACTTCCCCTAAAGAAAACCTTCTCTGCATTGTGTGAGAACATTTTGAAATGCTATGAATTTCCTACTCTACAACATAATGGCTTCCAGATGGCTTCCTATTAGAAAACACTGGTCATGGAGGATAAATTTGGAATTCCATTCAGAGATTGTAAACATCATTGAATATTAATGTATATTGGTGGCAATTTAATATTTAAAGTTTATTATTTTACTCATTTTCCATAATGTGTGGTCTTTTGAACTAAACTGCCTCCCCCTAAAGACATTATTTATGCACATCAAAAAGAAATACATGACATTCAGAATTACACTATATTTAAAGTATTAATCTGCTATAAAGAGTACAAATAAATTTCAAAAATAATTTTTGATTATCATATTGTAAGAATAAAAAGAAAATGTGGCAAAAATACAAGGAGTTTCTATTAGTAATTTTCTTCACCCATCATATGACTCCATGTGACACCTATGACTCCTTGCTGGTGAGTATATTAGAAAATAGGTATTGTAGTCAGTACGAGAACTTCCCAAAGACATCAGTGTCTCAATCCCTTGAACCAAAGGGACTTTGTAGATGTGATAAATGTTGAGGACTTTGAAATGGGAAGAATAGCCTGGATTATCCAGGTGGGTCCAATCTAATTACACAAATTCGAAAAAAGCACAGAACTCTTCCTGACTATAATCAGAGGAGGAAAAATGAAATAATTTTTTTAAAAAGAGAGAGAAGATGCAACATTTCTGGCTTTGAAGAAGGAAGAGGGGCCCACCAGTCAATGAATGTGAGAAGCTTCAGAGCTAGAAAAGGGGAACAAATTAATTCTTTCATGGATCCTCCAGTAAGGAATTAAGCCCTACTGACAGCTTGATTTAACCCAGCGTTTCCATGTTGCACTTCTGACCTACATAACTGTAGCATGCAAAAATATGTGTTGTTTAGGTCACTACGTTTGTGTCAAATTGTTACATAAACCGTGGCGAACTAATACATAAGAACACAAAGCTAAATAAGCCATGCCCCCTCTTCCCATGTATTAAGTAGTGTAACAGAGGTATGTATTATTCCAGTATTAAAAATGAAAATGAGGAGGAGGAGGAGGAGAAGAAAAGGGATAATCAGCAGCATTGCATTTACTGAGTGGTTACTATGCAACGAGGAATTTTTCTGAGTGTTTCATATAAATAAACCTAAAAGCAACAATTACAGGTAGTTTTCTAATACCATCTCTTTTCTACAGACAAGAAAACCGAGGCACAAAGACACTGTGTAACTTGCCAAAGATCACATACACAGGGTCTTGTAGAATTGGAATTCAAAATCAGACACCTAACTTGTGATGGGTTGAAATGAGTCTTAAAGTAAAAGTAAAAATTTGGCAAGTAGAGAAAAGGTAAACTAGAATTCATTCAGAGTCTGTGAAATCTTTTGAACAATTCCATTTCTTGGTGATTTAAAAAAATTCTCTTTAATAAAATCAAACAAATTAGAGTGGAACCTGGCTCAAAGATGCTCCAACTATCCTGTCTGGTAGGATAGGGAGAAGTGAACTACATAGATACAGGTACTATCTAACCCTATTAGAGTAGACTTTAGCAAAGGAAAGGAGCCAATGCATAATTAAATTTGTATATGTTTTTAACATTACTAATTATTTAGATTTTACAAATTGGCTTTTAAATTGTGAAATGATACAGAAGGGTTAAGGAAGTTATCTTTTCCTGGGTTGGAAGATTAGCAAATGGTTTGATGTTCATGACACTGAAAGTGAAAACACGGAATCAAGATCAGAGGTGCTAAAGAGTCTGCATGCACTAAATGTGAGATACCTGTGATGTAGATAAGCAAGATATGTGAAGAAGGTAGATGGATATATATCTCTATCCATCTCAAATAAAGGTCACTATCAGGGAGTCATTACAAATACATGGCATTCAAAGTTGTCAAAATCCTGCAGAGAGAGAAGGAAAGGAGAAAGAGTCAGAGTCCTGAAGAACAACACCAATTAGAGAGTGGGAGAGCAGAAGTCTACAGGAGTTTGGACTGTGGTTGGAAAATCTCTGAAGAGTGAGACAGCAAGACATGAAAGAGAAGAGTCATTTCTTCAGAAAGCGGTTAGTTCAGTTCAGGGCTGCTCTAATGTCTAAATTTAAGTCAGTAGAACAGCCAAACAGGTGATTAGTTGCCTTGGAATCACTCCACACTTGATGGAGTGCCGGACTTATCAGCAGGAGGACATGGGAGTTGCAACATGAATGGGCAGCACAGGAAATGGACACAGCATGTACTGGTCCATCTTTTAGGAAGTTCAGAAATGAAGGGAATGGATGAAGTGGAGCAGTTGCCTTAGAGGGATGTGGGCATCAAAAGAGGTTTCTAAGCTACTGGCAAAATCACTGAAGACATGAGACGCTTACAGCACCAAGGAGAGAATATCTGAAAAAGAGAAACCTTTGAGAGGGTAAAGCAAGGAAAGCATCTGCGGACAGGCTGGCTTTTGGCAGGAGAGAAACCTTTCGTCCCTTTTGGCAGTTGGAAAGGAGGCATCAGTAACACAGACACAGGAAGGGTAGATTTTAGATGGGGAGAGGAAGGATTTCCTGTGTCAATCCCTAAGGAGTAGAAAGCAGGAGAAAAATTGAGAGGTGAACAGACTGCTGTGGACATGTGATGCAGTTCAGCCTACAGGGAAAGAATGGAGCTTGGTGGCTGCAGTGATTGGGACAACCCATGAGAGAGGACTGTCCAACCATGGTGTGAGGGAGTTCACAGAGCTTCTGTCCTTCTTAAAATTATGGCTTCTGCACAGTCATGCTGTTGGACTGCCACTTTTAGAAACTTGTTCTGTAGTGTTTAAAATATCCTCTTTTAAGTGACAACTATCTTGGAGGATTCAACTAAAATGGCATTCAGTTATTCCAAAATGCTACTTACTGAGCACAGATTAGGATGAATATACACCATTATTTTCACAATGAGCTGAGATGATCAAATTGAATGAGAACAATGTGGTAGTGACTTGCAGAAAGAGGTAGTATATACAAGAAGAAATGCCTCAGTGGGTTGTTTTTGTAATCCTAAAATTACCTTTAAGAAGGGGAAACAGCAAAAGAGAACTATTTCCCATTCTGCTGAAGTGAAAACCAGGAAGACAGTAACTAGATGAATCCACAGTTTATGATGGTATGTGATAATGGTGGAATCCAGCTTTCTATGATATTAGCAAGCACTGAAGATTTGGACTCAGTATTGCTTGGAAATGAATAAATTTTTTTAGTATTTCTATATATTACATATCTTATCAAACCACATTCTTTAAAATTATAACTCACACTAGAAAATGCTAAATGACACTCTTAATAATCACAGTTATTCTTCAGAGTATATCACACTATATTACCTTTCTGACAATTTGGGGCAAATGAATGTAAAACCCCATCTGAACTTGTTTCTACCTAACAAACTTTAAAATCTCTTGCTATCACCAGGTGCATAGTTCCAGTCTAGAGTCAACTGACTCACCAATTGCAAAGTCATGCCATTGTTTTCATTATTCTCATAACTACACTTGGAATTCAAAAGATGGCTGACAAGTTAGAATCAATGAACTAAATTCTTTTCTCAAAAGGAACTTTCATTTTTTTCTTCATAACAAAAGAAAGTTATGCCCATGGTTTTAGAATCATCTTCTTGACGCTATCCTCAGATTCATGTAAACCCTGGAAGCTCATTTTACCATTATTTTTTTTCACATGAAGAGAATCTTTAATATTTAAAATGTTTCCTCCATTTTAGATTTAATTGAATAAGACCTTTAAAAGCGTTTGAGGAAAGAAAGTCTACTTCCTTTGCTATTTTCAAGTTTTACTACCTAGGAAGTTAGGACAAGTGAGAAATGGGGGCAATTCAAGTCTGTTGCAATTATTCAAATGCAGGTTATTCAAAATGGCTTAGAGATATGTTTGTTCTCTTTTTAATAAATAAGATACTGACTTATTGGAAGTAAAACTGGGTTAATTTTTTGAAGTGTCTTGATTCAACTTAATTAACTGACTGACTTAAAATTATGGCTCTAGGAAAAACTGTAAAAAGTTAAAGAGTAGAAAATGTTCTGATTTCAAGAGAAAGTGACATGGAGCAAAACAATTAAATACTGCAATGCTCTTCTCACTAAGTATAAAGAAAATAATTTTGGTGGTGGTAATAAAGCATGTAATAATATATTAAAACCTAATTAAAACCTATTGTTTTAAGCATGATTTACTCACTGTCCAATAAAATTCAAAATGAAAAAGTCCCCTTTACATTTTGTGGCAAAATATTCCACACCACCCACCCCACTACCATTTCTTTCAGGATGACACTAGGGAATTTGAATACTCTGGCTTTATTTTACTTATTACTGTATTATTGTTTCATATAAAAATATTGCATATTGTAGCAGCTGTCTTAAGAAAACAGCTCTTTCTGTCAGCTGTCTTTGAGAACAAGAAGAAAAAAATATTTTTGGAAGAGGTCGCAGGTTGTGTGTAGGGATGTATGCAAATAATACGGAACTGAGTGCTGTGGGCTGAATTGTGTCTTCCCCCCAAATTCATGTGTTGAAGCCCTTATCGTCCATGAGATGGTATTGGAAATAGAGTATTGGGAGATCATTAGGTTTAGATGAGGTTATGAGGGTGGGGCCCTCAGGATGGGATTGTTACCTATATAAGAAAAGACACCAGAGAGCTTGCTCTCTCTTTCTGCTATGTGAAGGCACAGCAAGAAGACAACCATCTGTAAGCCATAGAATTCTCACCAGATCCTGAACATGCTAGCCCCCTGACCTTGGACTTCTAGCCTCCAGAACTGTGAGAAAATAAATTTCTATTGTTCATGCTACACAGTTTGTGAAATTTTGTCATGGTAGCCCAAGCTACGAGACTGAGCATGTTTCCTTACTGCTTCTTAGGAGTTTCTAGGGTGGGGTGTGACAAGATCTCAAAAAGAAAAGACTGGATTCAAAACTCAAGAGCTCCAACTATTGAAGGTACTTATTTTCAGTCATTTCATAAAAGCAACGGAACTACTGGATCAAAAGGCACCCCATTAAATAAGCAATGGGCATCTCAGTAGTAACTGACAAGGACAAATATCTAATCACTGGAGAAGCCTTTTGCAATGGAAATCTGAGGTGACAGACTTAGACTTGGTAATGACTATTATCTAATTTCTTACTAATCCAGAGTGTGAGTTCAGAATCATACATTAATTGACATATAAACAAAAGAAATTTAACTCTTTTGGTACTCTTGAATTTATGAATTATAAATTGAGATTCATATCTTTCTAAAATGTATTAGATTGGTTAAAATATATTTTTATTAAAGAAATGTTATTCATTGGGTTTATCCTTCTATAAACCCATTAAATATGCAGTTGGGATATAGAGAGATTGATAAATACGTAGGTATACTATGGAAAATACTAAATCAAACATGATAGAAATAATAAAATAATTAAGTAATTAACAATTTATATTCATGTACATATTTAGCACTTTAGTGTAGTATTTTGATTATATGTAATCATGGCTTAAACCAAGAAATTTAGCTTATTAAAAACTAGTTTCAAAGAGAGAATCAATTAACCAAACTTCTGTATTTAAATTCGGCCATTAAAATAACAGTAAAAATACATTCTTCAAAAAGCCCTGAGATCAATATAGATAAAGTAAAACTTTTCAAAAGTACTAGCTAAGCTATGACTCCATCATAATCAATTGTATTTTAAATATGAACTTGTGGGTTCTCTCTCATAGTAACAACGTTCCCAGAATTCTACACAGGAAAACAATAAAACAAACATTTTAACACATGCGAACAAGAAAAGTCAAAATAGTGAATGTAGTATCTCACAAGCCGTGTATAAATAACCAAACAACAGCACATTTCAACCACATTCAGGGAAGGCAAACACACCATAGTCTTAAATAATAAATAACTAAATAGGACTTTCAGGGCTTAAGTTATAATATTTCATCCTAATCAACTGTGTATTCAGCTACACAACTCAGTAACATTGACAAATCTAATTTTCTAAATAGTTGGAGGTGTTTTTTTGGCATCAGTGATAGGAAGGTTTGCCAGTGGGTGTCTAACTCCAGCAAGTCTCATGTTACAGTAACAATACAACAGACACAATGAAATGTATTCTGGCCAAACAATTCCTTTTTATATCCTTAACAGTGTTCCTAGGTAGGGTAAATATCATTCTAGATCTTTTATTGATTTTCCAGCCCACATATTAAAATGTAGACGTCAATCTCAAGTCACGTTTTGAAGTAATTAGACGTGAGCAGAATTACATGAGGTAGGTGATTGAATAATAGTATTAGGAAAGTATTGGTTAGTTTTAAAAGATATAATGAATACCTTGAGTAGAAACTTCATTTTAAATCTGGAATCATTAAAAAGTTGCTCAAGGCCACTGTCTAGCTTCACTGTTTGAAACAAAGGCTGGCACTCATTAAACTGTCTCCACAAAAAGCTACAAAAATAATTCTTTAAAATATGATAGTGGTAAAAAAGTTAATATGGGAACCTAGAGTGTCAAAAGTTTGTTACAGAAATGGCTAAACTCTCAGGATTTTTATAACAAATTACTTCCTTTTGGTAATATCATGAACCATAGACTACTGACATTAGTCCAATCATATTACAATCTGAGAAGAAATGATACATTTATATTGGCTAGTTGGTCAAATAACAAACTTATCCATTAAAAATACAGTGTTTATCTTCAGGGATTTTGAAATAAGAATTCAAAAAAGATTGAAAACACCCCTGCTATAATTTACATACAAGATTCAGTAATTTAAGAAAGAAGACATTACCTACAGTTTCAAATTTTGGTAACACAGAGAAAGTATTTTTCTTTTCTATTCATTAAATCAAGGGAAAACATAGCAATATTTATCAAAAGAGAAGAAACAAAGATGTACTTTACATAACAGAATAGTAGGTGATAGGTGAGTTACAGGTAAAGAAAGAATGGGGCTTGATCAGCACAGCAGCGTAAAATTCAACAAAGATTTATCAAGTGTATACTACTTCTATTCTAGATGAGAAGGATGCTTCAGTAAACAAAACTGGCAGTGAGATAGAAAAATAAATATAAAATATTTTAGTAGGAGATAAGCATTATGAAGGAAGATAATGCAGCTAAGAGAGGCACCACTTTTCAATAGACTGCTACGAAATGTCTTTCAGATAAGGCAGTGGAGCAATATGAAGGAGATAAGGAGGTGAATCAAGCTGATAACCATGCTAATACCTGGGAAAGAATATTATAGGGGACAGCAACTGAAAAGTTTCTTTGTTTTTTTTTCTATAGAGATTGTCATCTGATTTATGTATAAATATATATAAGTATGTGAACAAATATGTATCTTCTTTAAGAAGTGACTGATACATATACTTTTACAGAATGAGGCATTCTTAAAAATGAGCAATTTTACGTAGGAATTTGGTAATATTATTCAGCAGAATCTAAGACTATTCTGCGATATACGCATGTATTGACTCATTACACTGTATACCCAAAACTAATATATTATATGTTATATGTCAACTATACCTCAATTAAAAAAAAAAACTCAAAAAGAAAACTGTCTCTAAATAGGCCATAACATAAATGAATCATATATAAATATGACTTGACAAATATAGTTAGTAATTATATCAGATTACTCAAGATGATGTTTAATGTACCAAGCAATTCACATGAATCCTAATATTTCTTCCATAATAGCATCTAACACACAAGAATTCAATTGTCTGTCTATTTTCTGGGATTCAGAATTGATCGATCGATCTGCCTGTCTATCTATCTATCTATCTATCTATCTATCTATCTATCTATCTATCTATTCATCATTCTATTTGAAGCTTCTCATTCCATTCTCCACTTCTAGTAAAACTAACAAAAAGCAAGTACTGAATAAACGTTTTAAATGAATAGATATATGAATCGATGCATGAATGCATGCAGGAATTAATTAAGGGATGGATTAATTGATGACTTGTGGTGGTCTGAAAATTGTCCCAGAAAAAAATGTAGTATATGTATCTATTGTATATGTTCTGGAAAGTTCAACCATAATTGAGTGCCCAGAATTATATAAGTAAGCTATATAATCAAATAATATAATCAAATTATATAATGATTTACCAACAGAATTATATCTAATAAAAACAAATGTCGCAGAATCCCACAGTTTTTGTAGTTGTACTGATTGACATGTATATAATTTTTCAGAATTTTGCATTAAGTGAAAAAATGGAAGCTGACACAACTGAATTTAATACATTTTATATCCTCTTTATAGATGTCAACAAAAATGGTGAAGTAAGGATCTCCAAAACTTCTCTCCTCCATAAGAGCAATAAGAAAACTAGCAAGAATTGTCAGAATCATCTTTTTCAGAACTACAGAAGTTAATCAAAGACTTGTAACAATCTAGGAGTGCTTAGTCAAGAAAAATGACTGATTCTTTGTAAGAATTGTGAGCTTTATTGTATTTTTAACTTGCTCTAATCCCATTTCCCCATTCTCCAGCTGCATGTGAGCCCTGAAAACTAATAACCAGCATTCATGGTAAAAATCAGCAGTTTTGTATGAATAGAGGGAACAGACTAGGGCTGGAGTTTCTTCAAAGTTCATTCCAAAAGAATTGTCATTATTGTATGTATCTGTGGTTTTCTGAAAGATTCCACTAGCAATATTGTCTGTATTGGATCTAATTCAGAAATCACTCTATGTGAAAAGCCTTTTCCTCAAAGGCATTTGTCAAAAATAATTACAAGCAATTGTTAAATATCACAGCCTGAGAGACTGTAAATAAGAGTAGGGGCAAATAACTAACAACAACAACAAATGTAAAGGAAAATCAGGATAATGAAATGTTCACAGAGGTTTCATGAAACTCTTTACATTCATGGGAATCTAGAAAGACACATGCACACTATGGCATCTTGCCTGACCAGGACTTTGCATGAACTTAGGAAAACCTGGGAAGGCCCATATCTCTCTTCTCCAGCTAAGTTTTAGGATAATGCACTGAGTAAGAATTCAAATCAAAGGCAGAACTGTCAACTGCAAGCCTGCATACTGAAAAGTATAACCTACATTAATACAGGATTTGTTCACAAAGTTTGGGAAACTTCTTGGTTCCATGCGATTAAGGAACCCTCTGGGCTATCATTAACTGACCGCTAAATTAAGTGAATAGAGATTGCAATAAACAAACATCACAAACAATACTGACTTGACAGATTTATTACAGAAAAGTCACTAAACAGAAAACAGCTACATAAGTAGCAATAACAAAGACAGGGTGATGTCAAGAGTAGCCCCGTTACATAATTTTAAATGTTCAGTTTTCAACCAAAAATTACAAGACATGCAAAAACACAAGAAAATATGGCCTACATACAAGAAAAAGGTATATCATAGAAACAATCTTGAAGAGATGCAGATGTTGAACCTACTAAACACTTTAAATGAATTATTTTAAATATGTACAAAGAAGTAACAATAACAATGTCTACTGAACTAACACAAAGTAAAAGAATAATGTCTCATCAAATAGAGGATATCAAGAATGAGATAGAGTTTTTTTAAATAACCAAATAGAAATTCTAGAGCTGAAAAGTCTAATAACTACAATGAAAAATCACTAGAGGGGATCAACAGAAGATTTGAGCAAGCAGAAAAAAAATAAACTTGAAGATGGGTCACTTGAGATTATCCCAGCTGAAAAACAACAACAAAAACATAAAGAATCTATCAACAACAAAAACAAAAAAACAGAGCTAAATAACAAGTTCAGCAATTTTGCAGAACATAAGATCAATATACTGAAATCACTTATATTTCTATATACTAGCAATAAAAAATTGAAATTAAAATTAAGAATATAATTGCAATTACCATAACATCAAAAGTGACAAAATTCTCACAATAAATTAACCAAATTAAGCAGTTACTATAAGCAGTAGGCCTTAAGACAAAAGTCATAAAAGGAAAATGAAGACCACCTAAATAAAGAGAAGATATACCATGTTTATGACCGGAAAACTTCATATTGTTAAGATGACAAGATACTCCCTAAATTGATCTAAAGATTTAATGCAGTGAGAATAAGAATAAAAATATATATCAATGAAACAGAATTGAAAGTCCAGAGATAAACCCTTACATTTATGGCCAACTGACTTGCAACAAAGGTGCCAAACACAATTCAATAGAGAAAGAGCAGTCTTTTCAACAAATGGTACTGGGGCAACTGGATATCCATGTGCAAAATAATGAATTTATACCTTTATGTCACATTATGTACCAAAATTAACTAAAAATGGATTACACTCCTAAATATAAAAACTAAAAATAAAAAAGAAACTTAGAACAAATATAGGAATACATGTCAGAAACTTGGTTTATGGTATATTTTCTTTGCTATGATACTAAAGCACCAGAAACCCAAGAAAAACTGATAAATTGAAATTCATCAAAATTGAAAACTTCTGTGCTTCAAAGAACACTATTAAGAAAGGAAAAAAGACAGGTTATAGAATAGGGAAAGTATTTACAAATCATAAATCTGAAAAGGGTCTAGTATCCAGGATATATAAAGAGTATTTACAAGACAACAATAAAAGGACAAGTAACCCAATTAAAATGGGCAAAAGATTTGAATAGGCAGTTCTCCAAAGAAGACATACATCTGTCCAGTTAGCTTATACTATAGAATGATGGCCAAACTGTAAGGAAGGATTCAGATGCAAACCTGGGAATTTGGGAGTTTCACTAAATATATGCAATGTCATACAGTCCTTTTTTTATACCCCTTTCCTAGAATTATCAATCTTCTAGCTTTTTTTTTTTTCAGTAGCTATCCTCCCCCAATAAACAAAATTCCAGGATAACAGGAATCATATCTGTCAGTTTATATTATATTCCCTAGGCCCAGCACTGATTATATGGTACAGTACATGTTCAAACACTTGTTAGTTAAATACATGAACTAGAACAAGGGTCTGATCATGACTGGGATGATTTGGGGAATCGCAATAATCTATATATAATTAAAATCTGATTATAGGCAAATGTCAGTTCTTCCCAACTTTTTCTATAGATTCAGTACAATCCCAGTCAAACCCACAGCAAGTTATTTTATGAACATTGACAAACTGATTATAATATTTATATAGAGAGGCAAAAGACCCACAATAGTCAAAAACATTGAAAAAAGAAAAAAAAAAACAAAGTTGGAGGACTGATGTTACCCAATATCAAGACTTAACCGTAAAGCTACAATAATCAAGACCATGTGGTATTGAAGATATAGACAAATAGATCAATCAATAAAACAGAGAGTCCAGAAACAGACCCTCATAAATATAGTCAACTGATCTTTGATAAAGAAGCAAATGCAATACAATAGAACAAAGACAGCCTCTTCAACAAACGATGTTGGAACAACTAGAAATCCACGTGCTAAAACTAAACAAAACAAAAAGTGAATATAGATGCAGACCTTACCTCCTTCACAAGAATTAATTTACACTATATCAGACACCTAAATGTCAAAACGCAAAACTGAAACTCCTAGAAGATAAAATAGAAGAAAACCTAGATGACCTAGGCAATGGTGATGCCTTTTTAGATACAACACCAGAGACACAGTTTGTTAAATAAATAATTGATAAACTGGGCTTCTTTAAAGTTAAAAAAAATTTTCTGCTTTGCAAAGGCAATACAAGAGAATTAGAAGACAAAGCATAGTTTAGGAGAAAATATTTGCAAAGACACATTTGATAAAGGTCCGTTATTCACAAAGAACTCTTAAAACTAAACAATATGAAAACAAGCAACCTGATTAGGAAATGGGCCAAAGACCTTAACAAAGAAGATGTACAGATGGCAAATAAGTATATGAAAAGATGGTCTATATCATATATCATCAGGGAAATGCAAATTAATGAACAATGAGATACCAATATAAACTTATAAGAAAGGACAGTATCTAGAACACCAATACCACCAAATGGTGGCAACGATCTGAAGCAACTGGAATTCTAATTCATTGTAAACTCTGGCACATCCAGACAATGGGATACTATTCAGTGATAAAAAAATCAGCTATCAAAGTAATGAAAAGTTATGATGAATCAAATGCATATTACTAAATGAAAGCAGCTCATCTGAAAAGGCTACATACTGTACAATTCCAGCTATGTTCTAGAAAAGACAAAACTACAGAGACAAAATATCAGTGGTTACCAGGGGTTGGGGATTGGGGAGAAATGAACAGGCAGAGCAGAGAGAATTTTTAGGGCTGTGAAATTACTGTGTATGACATAATGATGGATATATGTCTCTATACTACATTTGTCCAAACCCAAAGAATGGACAAGAGTAAATTCTAAGGTGAACTATGGACTTCAAGTGATTATATTTTAATGCAGGTTTATCCTTGGTAAAAACTGTACCATTTCAGTGAGTGATGTTGATATAATAGAGAAGGCTATTTAAGGGATACATGAGAAATCGCTAACTTCCCTTTCAGTTTTGTTGTAAACCTAAAAAAGCTCAAAAAATACATTCAAAGGTGTTACATAACATAATAAATTATTGTTTCTAAGGAGTACAACTAAGGGCAATTTTAGAAAGCTTGGAATTTATTTATTCTCTCATTAACTGTGGAACCTTAAAAAATTATAGAAGCCTAAGGATTCATGTTTTTCACACCAAAGAGAAAATGAATTCAATTATCTAAAAGGTATATCCAGACGAAATAGTCTCTTTGTTCCATGTCTTTCTTTAGAACAAGTCTCTTTTTTCCTTTTGTTTCTTTCCTTTCTTTTCTTGTTTTTTTTTTTTTCAAGAAAGGCAGATTGCCACAGGTGGCACCTCAGTTGGGTGTGTCTGGAGTTTGGAAGCTTGACTACCCAACATTCTCCTACAAATGGACCTTACAGAGCTTGCTTGGGGTTCTAGTAGGGGAGCATAGCTACTCATATACCCTAGACCAAAGAGTGATCCTCCTCCATCAGGGAACACTGTCCCCTTTGACAGAGTACGCTGCAGCTATGGGAGGAACACACATGTAGTGATGAGGCTGGAGGGACAGCTGCCTAGCCAGCCAGATCAGCCGAATCAATCCTGAAGATAAATGGAGTGATGGATGTCACAGTCAGATCATCCTCATATTTAAATTTCGTTTTAAAATAAGTCTCAGAATTCTAAATCCATCAATGTAAGTAAGAGAAAGGTAATCTTCATTCCTCTTTTTTCCATTTATTTTTTTTCTATTTTATTAGACAACCTTACCTCTTACGTGAATAAATCCTCACATAGTTTGCCTGTGCTAATGAGTGTTCTATACTCTGGACCTATTTTTTTTATCATGTTTTTTCTCATTAAAATCATACTACTTTACCTCCAATTCCCTATAGTCAATTGAAACTTTAATTATATGATTTCCATCTTAATGCCTAGCGTAACATATATGAACTCTCATGAACTTTTCTCTACATATATCTCTATTTTCATTCTTCTCATGTTCTGTGGTACAGGAATAGAACTCTTGAAAGTCAGATTTCCTCAAAATTTCCATTAAATATTTGCATTTCCTCTCACATTTCTCCATCTGCCTGTCATGTGTTCCAATATGTCAGAATTTCCCACTTTCAAGACTCAGCTGTAAAAAGTTTTCTCTATGACCTAAGCCCTGTTGGGATAGAGATTTTTTTCTAAAAATCTTTGACATTCACAGATAGAAATAAATGATTTCTTATTCTTTAAATTCAACATTATGTAATAGCATATATCCTCATTCCATTATATTATGTTAATTAATTTATCTCCCTATTCAAGGTTATAGAGACTTAGAGGATGTCATTTTGTCATGTAAATAGTTGGCTTATTAACATCTGACATTAATAGGCACATAGTAAAATACGTATGTGTTTGTAAATAAATAATTAGAAAGAAACTTGGCATGATAATTTATTCTTAAACATGTTATTTATTTACTTATTATAATGTTACAAATGTAACATACAGATATAACATCTTTTTTAAGATGTAAAACTTGTGCCCCATTAGAATGGAAGGTGCTGAACATAAATGACATAAAAGATCACAGGTCCACCTCTAAAGTGTTAATAGCTTACCTAAGCATCAAAAACTGGAAAGGCTTCATCATTATTAGAAAAACTATGAAATATATATTACAGTAAAATTCCTTAATGTGCTAACTCTAAGTTAGAATTAAAAATCAATACTGGGAGAATTTTTGGTGTAGTTGGTAGGGCTATTTTTAAGATAACTGCTTGTTAATCATGTAAGGCAAAAATATCTTCTTCTCTGATCATTTCATACTGAACCTCGATTCTCAACTGCCAACACATGCACTCTTCAACCAAGTTGGGAAGTAACAAACAGCTTGGTTCTGTATAAGATAGTAGCTACAGACATTTAACTAACAATTACCCATTTCACCTCAAAAAGTGAAGAAATTATGTTCTGCATCCAGCACATAATTCTGGGTAGCTCTGAGAAGAGTAGTACTTAACAGAAATTCTAAGTTCCATGTATCTTCAAAACACCCTTTTTCAGGTGTCATCTGTTTTTTGTTGTTGTTGTTGTTTTCAATAGAAATAAAACCAGTTTTTAGAGATCCTGATATCTCATATGTGTAGCTATTGCCATTTTTGGTTCATGATAATGTATCTACCCTGAAGGCCACAGAAGATACCGAAATAAGATGGAGAAATAGGAAATACTTAACTTTGACAAACAGTTGCCCTCTGGACCTGTGAATATCATTTGAGGTCTGGGCAATGATTGTACAATGTTAGACAAATATTTATATAAAACTCTGTTGGATTCATTTTATTATTTATGCTTTTTTTAATTTGCGTTTTTTTTTTTACCTATAACCTATAGAACATCATACATTTTTAAAATCTTCTTGTATAGCGTTAGATACTAGATGGGATACCCTTTTCCCCCAAGTGTTATGCCCATCTGCCATCTTCTCATTAAATTGTTGGCTTACTCTTCCCTAAAAAAAAAAAAAAAGGTATTTCAAACAACTGGAGTAACTTTTCATGTTCTGATGTACATTTCTCCCTTAGGGAAAGCAATATCCCAAAGTATAAAGGAAAGTTTTGACAACTGTAGACCAAGGAAGCTTTGCAGGGTATGTGGACAGAGGAGCGATGTGAATCCTTTCTATCCTTTACTCCGCAGTGTGCGTGCCCTATATGGTCACCAAGGGACCTGTGAGTAGAGAGAAACGGTCTCCACTTGGAGTTCCTGCTGGTGTCCATTAGCTGGATGCTGGAAGGCTATGAAGTTACTTACCTGTTTTAACCAAACTCTGTTTGTCATGTCTCCTGTTACCATTTTTGAGATCAACTCCACGATATGTTTTAGCTATTTAGTCACCTGTGACGCTGTTGTCTACAGAGGTCCCCAGGCTATTCCTCACTTGAAAATATCCTTCACAGGTGCCATTTGTTCACGTACGTGTAGGGATACCCGGGGCACAGTTTCAGATCATATTCCCTTGTACCTCGGCTTCAGAGGCATAGGATTCAGTATTAGGAAATACAGCTACATATAATACTATCCAAGTCAACTGAGCCAGAACCACAAGACATACTTTTATTTTTTCACCAATATAATGTAAGATTTATGATGATAGACTTTTTTGTTAATTGCCAGATTGCCTGCAGATTGTTTAAAAAAAAACAACAGTGCCTGCCATATAGTAAATGCTTAATAAATATGTCTAACAAATATATTTCTAAACTTCTAAACCAAAATATTTTTTATTGGCCACTTATCCAATTTGTGGATCTTATATTAATACGCAGAAATCACATTTTTTTATAACTGGTACTAACACTGAAATGATCAAATGTACTAAACTGCTATATACATTCCTTTTGAAGTTCTGATTTGTAACCGTATTCAAAGGCATTTTACAGCAGCTAGCTAAATAATTCAAGTAGGGAAAGAGTCATCTAAATATCTTATTTACTGAGTTAGCTTAATAAATAATCATGAGATATTAGTAGTTTTTTTAAAATTCTCTAAACACTATGTTTTGGCATGGTTTATTGCTGGGCTATCTACATATGTTATACAGCACTTCTTGGTATAATAACTTTCATATCACGTAAATAATACCATTTATCAGGTCAACCTTTTCAATGACAAGTATCTACCACAGAAATTACTTTAAAAGAGCTAAGAGAAAAAATTAATCTAACAACAAAATATGCTGCAAAATTTGATGGGACAAATACGTCATAAGAAAAATGTAAATATGTTCCTTATTTTTCTTTCAGTTTACATAGTGTGAAATGCACAGACCTGACATGTGTAGTTTGACTGTTCCCGTGAATGAAAACACCTGTGTCACTGCCACTGTTTATCACTATATTTTTGCATGTTTATCATTACCTGGAATTTTTAATAGTTTTTTTTGAAGGCAGAGTTTATCTTTCTTTAAAATTGGTACTGCTCAAGAATCTTTAAAATGTCCAGAGCCCCCAGGATATCGAAATTTAAGATGATACTATAGTCAGGTGGTGACAGATGGTTCCTCTATTGCTAAAGACTTAGAAGGATTCTGGGCAATCAAAATTTTGGCCTCGAACATTTTTCTTATATGAAAGTTGATACCTGATATCTGATGTCTGTCTTGCAAGAAAGAAAGGTGTGTGATCAGAGAGCAAAGCCATCAAAGCATTGCTGAGTCACAGTGTAGTTTCTGCAGTGTAGAACAAATAGAAGCATTTGCAGAATCTATGTGAAAATCTTCCTTGCATTATTCTTTGAAGCCAGGCCCTCAGTTTGAAAAGCTGGGATCATAATGAATCTTAGCTGGTATTTAATGCAACTCTTTCACAACTGAAACAAGCAAAAACATCCTCAAGATGAAAATCATTACCTGGGAATTTTTTTTAACCAAAATCAGATCATTGCTATTTTATGGAGAAATCCTCAATAAAATGTTTTGGCTATCAGTTTGTCTTGATTTGTGGTAGGTTCGTGGTATATACTGTTTAACACCTAGTGGTTTTTCATGTGAAAGACTGTGGATATTAAAAAATAATAGCTCTTGGTACAAATAACCTATCTGAATGATATATAATACTAGAAAAGTAGTTTTGCTGAATCTAAGATTTCATTTTTGAATAGGAAATTATAGTGGATGATTTAACTTGGAAAAAATAGGTTATTTAGAAGGAAAAGATTTGTATATCCATTTAAGTAACTTGCAGAAAAAAGGCCAATTAGCAAATCAAAGCCCTAGAAAATGATACATCCAGTTAATCTCTTCCTCTTTGATAAAAACAGATGAACAGAGAGGATTTTCCTGCCCTGAAAAGTTTGCTAATGCTTATGAATAATGCCACACTGGGAATTATTAAAATTTACCTTTAATGCAACCAAATTTCTCAATTTTTAATTTTTATTTTGGCATATCCCCCACTCCCATGTTCAGGGTCCCCATGTTTCTATTCTATTCTCACAAAACAAATTTTTGGGGTTCTTTATCCACAGTTTCGTGTAGAGATGAGGTTAGACTACTTTGAACTATGGAAGTGTTGGAACTGTAAGAGAACTATGGACTTGATTTAAATTGATGAAGTTCTAGAAGCATGTTAGTCATCATCCTGTACTTGACAAGGGCCTCTTGAACCTCCCAGGGCCTTCAAAGCACCTTTGAAATAATATCATATAGTCAAATATTCACATAAATCAACCTGGCCAAAAGAAACTATGTCAAAAACACAAGGGGAGATACGGGAAAGCTCTCTACAAATAATTGAAAACTCAGAAACTCTCCTGAACTAGTAGATTTGTGTGTGTGTGTGTGTGTGTGTGTGACTATAGACCTAACACGTTTTGCTAAAAAAAAAAAAATATTAGCAGTATCATAGTAACTGTTTCAAAATAAATGAAAGAGGAAAATGAATAAAACAACCTATTTTTTCCAAAGTATGAGAAAATAATGGAATTTTACTGAATAAAAGGCAAATTAAAATGTATCCAGATACTTATAATATGAAGTAACAAAAAGTAAGACGGGACTCTAGGAATCACATGGCCAAATCATCAAGGAAATAAAATTTTAAAAGATTAAAGTAACACATACAAAGCTGCAAAAGGGAATTTAATCCCCACATGCTCTCCAAACCCTCATTTTTGGCTGTCTGCAAGATATCTCTACTCAAATATCCTGCTGACACTTAAAACATAACGTGTCTATAGCCAAGCTCATTATTTTCTCAGTCTTCTCTGTGTTCCCATCACTGTCAATATCATTATACTCCTGGCTCACCAGGCTATTAAATGTATAGTCATTTTTGATTTCTTCTTGTCCTTAGTCAACCATATGCCCTCTATCAAAGATCTTCTTCCAAAGCATTTTTCAAATTTGGTACCTACTTTAAGTTATTACAGTCAGAACCCTTTCCCATGTCACAGCCACTCTTCTGGAATAACTACTATAAAAATGTGTCTACTGTCAAATTACATCTTCTTTTATTTGTCCAAATAATAAAGCAAAAATCATCATCATGATTTCATGACTTCTGAAGTCCAAATGTGGTCCCAATTTATATCTTAATTAAATCAAAGCCATAATTTAATCACATTAAAAACATAATGAATTTCCATCCTACATTTCCTTCCTGCATAATTCTGTGTACTTCCAAATGCTCAACTGACTAACTGAATGGTGATGACAACAAAACACATTTCTCTCTCCTAAATTCTAGCCTCACAAACAAAAGCTAATAGTTGATCTTAGTTTGCAACCACAGTTTTTTTTTTTTGATGGTTGCTACTAGATTTACTGTGGTGATCATTTCACAATATATACATAGATTGAATCATTGTTGTAACATGAAACTAATGTCATATATATCTCAATTTCAAAAGCCCCCGGAAACAAGAAAAAAAAGAGATCAATTTTGACTTACAACCTACACAATCAGAATTAACTGCATAGTGATTTTGTAAATGGAATCAGGTAACAACTTTTCTGCCTGTTACCTTTTATGTGTGTTATCTTAAAACTAAGGAAGCCAAAATGTCCATGAGTGGTGATGTAGGGCTGCCTAGTTCCCCAAAAAGCTGTGAGCTGTCAGATCCACCTATCCTGCCCCCAAAGGCAGCTGACTACAGAACCACTACAACTACACTCATTAAACACTTTATATATAACATTCAACCTTATAAGGTAGATATTATTATCTCTAGTAAAGAAAAGAGAATATTAAGACCCAGTTTGATTAAACTAATACATGATGGAGCCTGGCTATAGATTCAGACATGATGATTCAAGAGCCCACATGCTTTTAACATCCATGCTTTTCTTCCTCTCCTTTATTCACATCAACCTACAGCTAGTTTCCTACGGATCATCTCCATTTGACTGTCCATGCTATCTTCTAACCTGTTTTATCCAGATAAAATCTATTATTATCACAGACATCCTACATCAAATTCTCTCTCCCGCTAAGAACATGGACACAAGTCAAGATTCCCTTGATTCATTTTACAGCTCTGACACTCAATTTTGGCTCTGTGATTGCAGGCAAGTGACTAATATTTCAAAGCCTCGAATTCTTCAACATCATTATGAAAGTCACTAGAATGAATGTTTCCAACAGATAAAATAGTATATTTAAACAAATGAGTGAACAGTTATTCTTAGTATTATTGTTCTCAATGTCATTTCTTTTCCTCTTCTTTCCTTCCTTCCTCTCTCCCTCCCTCCCTTCTATCTTTACTTTTTTTTTTATTTGTAAATAGATAGGCCTATAACTAGGTTTATAGTGATAAGTCTCATTCAAAAATGTCACTTCTGCAACAAAAGACTTCTCAGCCTCCTAGTTTATATTAAGGAATGGATTCTCAAACTTGGCACTAATGATTTTTTTATTTTGAGAATACCATTACTGATATATAAATAACATAAAATTTCCCACTTTGAAATGTACAATTTAGAGTTTTTTAGTGTATTTGCAAAGCTGTATAATAATCACTCCTTTCTAACTTGAGAATATACACATCACCAGAGAAAGAAATTTCAACACATTAGCAGTTTCTTCCCATCTCCTAATCACCACTGCCTCTAGTAAAAGCTAACATACTTTCTGTTGCTATGGATTTTGCCACTCTGGGTAATTCATATCAATGGAATTATACAATACGTGACCTTTGAATCTGGCTTTTTCACTTTGCACATTGCTTTCAAGGTTCACTCATGTGGTAAGATAAAGCAGTATTTAAATCTCCTTCAGGTAGGATATTATTCCATGTATGGATATACCACCATTTATTTATCTACTGAGAAACATCTGGGTTGTTTCCAGTTCTTAGCTATTAAGAACAATGCTGCTATGAATATTCATGTGTAACTTTTTAATGTGAACCTATGTTTTTTATTTATCTTGAACATATACCTAGGAGTGGAACTGCTGCCTCATATGATAATGCTACTTATAACATTTTGCACTGTTTAACATCTTGCCGAACAGTTTTTTAAAGTGGATACACAATTTTACACTCCCATAAGCAACGTACAAGAGTTCTAATTTATCTACATATTTTTAAATATTGATTACTGTTAGTCTTTATATTTTTGCCTTAATGTGAAATGATATGTCACTGTGGTTTTGATCTGCATTTTCTTAATGATAATGATGTTGAACATCTCTTCAAATGCTTATTTGCAACGTTGTATATCTTATTTTGGAGAAAAATCTATTCTACTGATTTTTAATACAGGACTTTAACATTTTGTTTTTAAACATATGATTCACTTAGGGTTAATTTTTGTATATGGTGTGAAGCATGAGTTCGACTTCATTCTCTTGCATGTGGATATTCAGTTCTCCAAGAACCATTTGTTGAAAATACTATTCTCAATCACCAAACTGTCTTGGCACATTCATAGACAATCATTTGTATGTAAATACAAGGGCTTTTATTCCATCAATTTTATTCCACTACTGTATTATGTCTATTTAATGAAATTTTCCAATCCATGAACATGGTACCTCTTTCCATTTATATATTTATGTATTTATATATTATATATATATATATATAAAGTCTTTAATTTCTTTCAACGATGTGTTAGTTTTCAGTATAAAAGTCTTGTGCTTCTTTCATTACATTTATTCCTAAGAAGTTCATCCTTTGCTATATAAATATAATTATTTAATTTCAATTTTGATCACTCATTGCTAGTGTAAAAAAGGGCAAATGAATTTTGTATACTGATATTTTATCCCACAATCATATTGAGCTTGTTTATTAGCTCTAATAGCCTTTTGTGGATTCCTAAACATTTGTTACAACAAAGGCCATGTTATCTGAAAGTATAGCTTTATTTCTTCCTTGGAAATCTGAATATCTTTCATTTATTTTTCTTGCTTTATTTCCTTACCTAGAACTTTCAATACAATGTTGAATACAAGTGGTGAAAACAGACATTCTTGTCTTGTTCCTGATCTTTCAGAGAAAAATCTGTCTTTCACCATTGAATATGTTAGTTGAGGGTTTTTCATGGATGATGTCTATTAGATTGAGAAAGTTCCCTTATATTTTCAGTTTGTTGACTGTTTTACCATGTAAGGTGTTGAATTTTGTCAAATCCTTTTTCTGTATTAAATGATCACATGTTTTATTATTTATTTTATTAATATGGTATACTCGATAAATTTACTTTGTGACAAATTTACCTTGTGTTGTTGGCAAAAATCCTACTGGTTATGATGCATAATCCTTTTTATATGTTACTAGTTTGCCAAAATTTGGCTGACAATTTTGAACCTGTGTCATAAGGGATATCTGACTGAAGCTGTCTTATCCTGTGATGTCTTTGTTTAATTTTCTTAGTAATATTGGTCTCATAGAATGAGTTAGGAAGTGTTCATGCTGGATTGGTGATATTATTATAAAATTTCTTTGTCCTAGTAATAATTTTGTCTTATTGCTTACTTTTCTGATATTAGTCTAGACACTCCAGCTGTTTTTACTTTTTATTTACTTGGTATATCTTTTCCCATTCTTTTACTTTCAACCTATTTGTGATTAACAATCTAAAGCCTATCTCTTTTAGGTAACATAGAGTTGGATAATAATTTTTATCCACTCTACCAATTTCTTCCATTTGATTGGAATGCATAATATATTCTTATTTCATGTAATTACTATTAAGTTATGATTCATATCTGACATTGTGCTATTTTTTAATATGTCATTTTTTTGTTCTCCTCTCTTCCTGCATCACTGCATCATATTTTATCAAATAAATATATCCTATTATACTATGAAGAAGGCTCTGAAGCAAAAATCAAACTCTAATTTTAATTTCAGGGCCCAGTCCCCTTTAAGTCTCATCACAACACTCATACATGACTCACTGGAATTCTGCAAATACATACAACTTGTACTATTTTTTTAGGTTTTTTTTGTATTGTTTTAATAGTAACAAAGGATCTTCTCTTGCTAACTGTATTCTGGAGATTTTTATTTTCACCCAGCTTTATTAAGTTTCAGTAAGCATATTTTCCCCTCAAGTTTGGGAAATACATTTGGTAAAATGTTTGCTTAAGTACTATTAGTTATAATTTTATGATGAAATTATACATATAATACAAGACTCTGGACTTTATACTGAAATAGTTATCACCTCACCCTTCTTCTGACTCTCCAAACCTGCTTAGATTTTAAGAGCTAGTAATCTATTTTTGATACTTTGTTTTATAGTATAGACTATTCTATCAAACAAATAAATTATTAATTTATTTATGATAAAATCATATCAAATTATATCCATCAAAACTACTAAAGCAATAATTTGTGACTTCAGAGTCACACATTATATTATTGTTATTGATATATTTCATCAATTAGAGTACAAAGAACTTATACCACATTCACATGTGAGAATGCTTTATTTTTCTTTCCCCAGAAAAGAGTAATACTTTTCAATTCTTACATAATCATTAGCAAAAAGTCTTATTTTTTTACATTTTTATTATTTATGAGTTTAAATATTTAAACATTTTAATGGAAAATGCCCATCTATATTTAAAATACATTTAAACATACTTTTTGTATTTTAACAAACTCAGAAGGTTAATATTTATTATATTAAAAAAGTAAGATTTTTATATGTGTTACAGATATTTATGATTTGGATTTTATATTTCTTTTTACTCATCTTTCTGTTAAAATTGATTAATGCTGTGGGTTTATGATTTGATTTTCTTTATGGTTCCTGCATTTCACTTTATTATTAGGATCACTTATCCTATCTTAATATTTTTTTAAGTTGTATATAATCATTTTAATTTTTTCATGCATGCATTCTATGATACACATTTTATAACTTTTTATCATTAGTACAAGATATGAGATCATTATTTTTTCCAAACATTTTATCAACATATGTTTCCTATTCTCTTGATTGAATTTTCCTTTTTTCTTGGAACAAAATCCCTACTCTTTCAAGGATAATTTTCTTAACTCATCATGCCACTATATAAGGAAGCCCTTAATTATCATAAGCCATTTTTAAATGTGACTCTGAAATGCCTACATCAAAGAATATATGCTGTCACTTTTCTGGTATAATAATGGAACCTGAACGTCTTTATTTCTTGTTCTCAGTAGAACAATCATATGAGTCCATGCTGGAAGCCAAAACATCATCCTAATAAGATTGTAATAGTAAAATTTACTTGATAATTGATGCTATGCGTATTTTAATGGCCTGGAATCACACGAAAATATGTAACATTTTAATTACAATGTTATAAGTACTCTATCATATGTAGTGCTGCTATATGAACCTAGTAACTTACTATTCTGCTTTACAAAAACTTACTGTTCCTCCATATGACTCACAGTTCAAAGAAAAAGAGAAAATTATGCAATGTGTTTTAAACTGCAATGGATTTTTCTACACTGTTTGCACAGCTTTCTTTTTCAGCCTTGTTTTCTTCCTTAAAATCGCCATGCTAATACTTTTAAAGAGGATTTTAGAAGATAGAAAAACTAGGAATAAGATAAGTGTACAGAAGCTGAAAAATAGAAAAAACATGCTAACCTCTGGGGCATCCAATTATTTTCACTGTGGGATAACCTCTTGGCATTCATCTGTAGACCCTTCAAAACAGTGTTTTATACTGCATAGTTCTAAAATGAGTGCTTTTAATTTTTTCAGTTTATGAAGTAGTGAGAATAAGGAGAGCATATGGCCTCAAATAAACTTTATCCTTTCACAATCTGCAGAATAAACTGCCACTGGGAAATATTTTCTGCTTTGTAATAACTGATTTTTTTTTCTTACCTACTCTAAGTGTAAGTGAAGTTTTATTGTAAAGCTTCTTGATACTAAATAATGTATCATTTAGCATCATGTTTAATAAAGTATAAAAACCTATATTAATCTTGATGCTTCATTTGGTTCAGATAAAAGGCAGGTTATTTCAGTAGGAGAATTTTTCTTATTTCTAAAGACCACAAGTGAACAATGATCCTAGAAGTTACATATATCACACTTCTCCTACAGCTGCAACTTGGTTTTTAGATATGAAATGTTCAAAAAATAAGCCAAAAGACACTCACTAGCAAAATCTATACAGGTTTACAAAGACAAACTGTAATATTAGGGCAATTGCTTTATACTTATTGAAAAAGAGAATAAAGACATGCATTGGCACTCTGACAATTTTAATTTAGATATTAATTAGTATTTGCATATAATCTCAAACATTTTTAGAGAAATAGTCCACGCATTTTTTAAAATCATTGCTGTTTAGAGCTCCTAGCACTATTTCCACAATGAGTACTGCCTTCTGAAAACAATCTTGTTTTAGTTTCTAGGGGGCTATACTTTTGGTTTTCGTCTTTGCTTTCATACCCCAACTCACTTGGCCTTGCATTTTCAACCTCTAATGACCTCTGATCCTTGTGGTTCAGTTTTGAGCATTCTTTTGTACTCTCAGTAGTCTCATAATGAATTGATGTTTATAACTCTCAAATGCTTGACTTCAAATTATATTTATCCTCAGTCTCATGTTTACATATTAAGCTTCTTTAATTAAAGATCTTCACTTATATATATCCAAGATATGCACAAACTGTACTGCTGATCTATGTACATTCATATGCTTGTAGCTGTCATCTTAGTAAATTTCACCTTTATATTCGCATTAGCCAGAAACCTAAAATTTGTCTCTCCCTTTCCTTCTCCCTCTCCTTGACTACCACACATCCCAGTCTTAAATGTTCTGATTTTAATTTTCCTATCCAAAAATTTTTAGAGTATGTGGAAGAGGTTAGTTGCTCATCAATTTTGTTCTCTAAGTTGGTAGGAAAACTAGATTCCTCAGCTTCCTTTACAAATGGGAGGTCTGTTTAACTGATACCTGCTCATGGCATGTGGGATAAAATGATGCATCTCACTTCTAGACATGGCCATATAACATCCTACCAGATATCAATGCCTCCACTTCTTTGCTGGCTGGGCAAAGGGAAAGAACCTGGTAGAAAATTTTAGGAGACTCAGGAGAGTCCCCTAGAAGCCAAAACAAGATGGTTTTTAGAAGGCAGTACTCATTGTGCAAATAATGCTAAAAAAAAAATCAGAGAATTTTCTGTAGTGAAGGAAAGATTCTGTATCTGTCCTGTCCAATACACTCACCACTAGCCACATACAGCTACTGACACTTGGAATGCAGCCAGGCGGACTGAGGACTGAAGAACTGGTTTTTACATTAAAATTTTTTAATTAATTTAAATTCAGTTTAAATAGTTATACAAGGCTAATGACTACTGTAGTAGACAACATAGCTTTAGAGGATGGTGGGCCACAGGATGTTAAAAACATAAATCCGTTAGCCATCACTTAAAGGAGAGTTCTCCATGAGAGCTACCCTAACCATATTAGTACACTAACAAGAAACAGAACTTGATTATATTAAGCCACTGAGACTATAAGGCTGTCTATTACTGCAGCTAGCATTAATTTACTGACACAGGAAATCCACTTTTAAAAAGGGGTATAATTGTGATCAAAATATAAATGAGGAGCTCCAGCTTAGCGGTTGGACTGGGGCGGAGGAGGCAAGGGAACCAATATAGCAGGCTAGAAGGCTAGATAACCAGATTATGCAGTGGGAAAACAGTAAATCCCCACCTGTAATTCTTAAGACAGAGAACACTGGTCTCTAGAGGAGCTAACTCTGCGGAAGGTGGTTAGAAATAATCAGAGCATTGATATCAATGTTGGCTGTTACTGGCTCTTTTTAGCATGATGTTCCAAGAAGGAGATAAAAACTGTCAGTTTAGAAGCACGGATGAAAGGAAATTCAGATAGAGCCAATGTTGAAACTTGAAGGGCTTAAATGCATACTGTTTCTTTACTCCAAAGAATATGGTATGCTATATTAAAATACTTTGAAAGGCTCTTACTGCAAGGCATGACAGAGAAGTTTGTTTAGACTAATTCTTTCGGTAGTAATAGTCCTTAAAACCTAGAACAATAAACAAAGCAAAACAGGTGTTTGAAGTCACTGGAGAATATTCAGCAGTCAAGATTTAAATGGCTAGGACTCTGGGGAAAGGTGATACATTGAGATAAACCCCACACTCACCACCGCTGTTCCATTCAGGCTGTTTGCTAATTTGTAAGACTGAAGGCACGGTAATCAACAGAGGCTTAGAGCTCTAGAGCTCACAGCAACATCACCTGCGACTAGAGAGACAAAAATTTGAGGTGAAGACTACTAAAATTACCTGAATTGAGGGCCTGTGGACCTGGAGAATAGGGAACTGCAGAAAAACATTAGTCTACCACCTGTGAGTAGTTTCTCTTTGGGGCATTAATCAATTTAAATCTGCACATGTGTAAACTTAAGAGACTGAAAAAAAAATCAAGCAAAAGGCAATGGCGAAGAGGCTAAAAAGTCAAATATACATTTCAGTATTTGCAAGTAATAGGGAGATTAAAATTGGAGTAAGAATACCACCAAAAAACATAGATTCCCCAGAATTCCAGCTGAGATCCTTAAAGAACTATATCCTTATAAGTGAAAACTAGTTTAATTACACGGTACCTACATCACAGTCTGTTTTCTTTGATTGGATCAAATTAAACTGCCATACACTAAATTTCTGACTGAAGAAAAATCTGTCCTTTGTGGAAAAAGTAACATTTTTCAGAGTATTTGGTGACTTTAACACATTGACATTAAATAAGCAATTGCCATGAACATCAGAGACAAGAAAAAATAACCAAAAGCTGAGAGAGAAAAATAGAAATAAACCATCAGATGATCCCAATTTGAAGATAATCAAACATGGGCACGAAAATAACTGTATTAGGCATAAGGACAATATGTAAAAGAAGCACTTTTCACCAAATACTGGGTTGAAAAAAATAAAATGGAAAATACAGAACTGAATATCTGTTCTACTTATTTTCCTTTTCAATTTAATGTTTACTTTCACATATTAGAAATACTATTTTCAAAAATCAATCAAGCATATGTTTAATAAATGTTCTTTTCCACTTCTGGTAATAATAGTTGAAGACTGTATCAGAAGACACTCCTATAAAAAATAACTCAACCCATCCAAATAAATTGGAGAAAGAACAGAAGTATACAGACTCCAGTGGGGAGTATATATCTGGAGGAATTGAGGAAGGCCACAAAAAGTAACTTCCCCCATTATGCATCTTAATGAGTCCACTGAGTCCACTGGCATGACATTTGCAGAAGCACAAGGGTAACAGTAAGAGAAATGGACAAAAAAATAATACTCTCCTTGCTATGAAAACCAAGAAACAAACAAATAAATAAATCTGTGGCTGAAGGAAATTCCGAGTAACAACTAGATCTGTCTGCCTATAAATATGATCTTTTAACCACAGCATGTATAAAACAGAATCACAGGACTCAGCTAAAGACAAAGCTACAAATTAAGGGTGGAGCTGTCAGCTAACAATAAGAACTTGCACTTCAAGTCTAGAAAAGGTTATTGCCCAATTATACAAAAAAAAAAAACAACACTTAAATCAGAGACTACTAACAGATCCACAATATCTGCAAGTTAATACTCATAAACTTTAGAATATATTCCAAAATTACCTGACATATAAAGAACCAAGATAAAAGAAAAACGAACGTATCTGACCACTGAATAAAACACATACTGAAACTACTAGACAAGTGTTTTAAAGTGGCTGTTATAACAATCAGCAACGAAGCAAACAAAAAAGTCAGTTAATTCAAGAAAGTCTATGGAACTTTAAACAGAAGAACTAAAAAGAAAATAATTAATGAGACACGAGAGAAAAGGAATTCAAGGGGAATTCTGGAACTAGAAAATTCATTATCTGAAATTTTAAAATTCACTAAAGGGACTTAATGTCTGAATAGAGATGTCAGAAAAATGAGTAAGCGAATTTGAAGATAGAACTATAAAAATCATTCAATTTGAATAACATACAGGAAAAATAATGAAAAAATGAACAAAGCCTCAATGTGCATGCTAATGATCTCAGACAGTTAAATGTAGATGTGATAAGAATCCCATGAGAGTTGAGAGAGAACAGAAATAATGCTTAACAGTTTCCTAAATGTGGTGAAAGCAGAAATTTAGTGATACAAGATGCTCAACAAAAAATAAACATAATAGAAAGAAGCCCATGCAAAAGTATATGATAGTAAAGCCAATGTAAGCTAAAGAACAAGTCATGAAAACAGCTATAGAAAAGTGACATAAATAATGTATCATGTACAGAGTTTGTATGTGCATGTACTGATTAATGTTCAATTCTTATCAAAAACCATGGACTCCCTAAGTGAGTATAGAATCTTTAAAGAACACACAAAAAATATTTTCCCAGAATTCTAGCAAAAATATCCTTCAGAATGAAGTTTTCAAATAAAGACAATTTCAGATAAATAAAATCTAAAAATAAAAGAATTGGTCACCAACAAACTTACCCTACAGATGACACCAAAAGAAATTCTTCAGGCTGAAGAGAAACCATACCAAATAGAATCTTTGACCCTCAGAAAAGAACGAAGTGCATCAGAAATAATAAGTATCTAGGTAAATACAAAAGACTAGTTTCTCTTTGCTATCATCTTCTTAAATTCTTTAAAGACCAAATGATCTCTAAAACAAAAGTTGTAACATCATCTGGTGGTATTTACAGGTGCAGATGAGATCTGTATAACAGTTATAAAGTTCAGTGGGAGGTATCTTAATTTGCAAGTTATTTTATGTAAAGTGGTACAATAATAACTATATATATGTAGATTGCAAAGTTAAGGAAATATACTGTCATCATGAAAGAGCTATTATTTCAAGGAAGTATAACTTAAAAGACAACAGAAAAATTAAAATAATATTTAAAAGTATTTCAATAATTAAAATCAAAGGGAGTAAGGAAGGAACTTAACAAAGCAAGGTAAGTAAAAACAAATTTAAAAAGTAGACAAAAACTCAAGCATGGTAATAATTACACTAAATATTATTGTATTACGCACTGGATTAAAAGCCAGATAGTCAGAATCAACAAAAATAGTAAGTTCCAATTCTCTGCTGTATATAAGAGACTTACTTTGGATACAAAGTCACAGGCTGGAAGAAATTGATGGGAAAAAACATATCATTTGAACTGTAAATGTAAGAAGGCTAGGATAACTATGTTAATATCATAAAAATAGATCCCAAGACACAAAATATTTTCTGAGTTAAAGGGAAACATTATTGTGATAATAGGGTCAAATCATCAGAAAGCCATAATGACTATAAATGTGTATACAACCAACAGCAGAGCTTCAAATTATTATTATTATATAATTATAATTATATGTAAATGCAATTAAATATTACACCTATAAAATATTATCAAAATTATATGCTATATCATATGATAAAATTATAAATGACATATCATATGATATAATTATAAAAACATTACATATAAATGTTATTAATATATAATTTTGCATTATAGTATATAAAATATATAAATGTAGGTATCTCCCACATTTTGAAAGTCTGCTTTATGCCATTCCACTTTATTGGAAGACCTACATTAGTACCTGCTTTTGCTCACAGAAAGAAATCCAAAGAGGTAAAGCTTTTATGGAGAAATGCAAAAGCAAAAGATTCACTCAGCAGTTTTCCGCTGGGCAGCTGTAGAGCAGCGTGCACCCAGAGCAGTGAGAGTGGCAGCATCAAGCTCCTTCCCAGGGAACCACACTCAGCATCTCAGCATCAAGCCACCAGAACTCTAAACTGTATTTGTGAGCATCTGCACTGTATCTTGATTTATTTTGCACACTTTTAGCAAGATGTGTCCTAAGATAATTGCTTCTTCACTTTTACACCTACAAAAGATTTCACAGGAATGCTCTACTTTTGGATAGTGAGGTATATTTGTATATAAATTATAAATATATAAATATAACATATAAATAATTATACTTATATAATAATTATTAAAAAGATCCTATGGAAAAGCTACAGCTAATGTAATATTTTGGTGAAATAATGAATGATTTTTCCTTAAGATAAAGAAAAGCCAAGATGTCCACTTTTATTGTATCTACCTAAAATTGTACTTTAAGTCCTAGCCAGTATAATACAGTACACACATAAATAAATAAAAATATATTAAATGAAAAAGATGTGGAAGGTCCTTATTTGCTGATTATATGATCATTTATGCAGAAAACTAAGTAATCTACAAAAAGCTATTAGAATAAGTAAATTTAATAAGGTCACAAAATTTAAGCTCAGTATATAAAACGAAATTATATTTTTAAATATTAGTAAACATTTAGACAATGGAATAAAATTAACTGACAACAGAATCAAAATTAATACATTTAAAACACTTTTAAAGAAGTTCAAAATCTTCAGACTGAAAACTATAAAATGTTTTTAAGGGAAATCAAAGATCCACACAATATTCATGGGTTAAAAGACTCAACATTGTTAAGAGGCAATTTACAAAATAATCTATAGATTCCACTCAACATAAATCAAAATCCTAACCAGTATTTCTGAAAAAAATCAGAAAGCTTATATGTGCAACATAAAGGATCTAAAATAGTCAAGACATTTTGAAAATGAACAAGACTGAAGAACTTACACTACCTAACTTCCAGATGTACCATAAAACTACACTAATAAAAACAGCACAGTACCGGTACAATGACAAACAAGTAGAAATGTAACAAATTAATTAGTCTCATACTAAACCCATATTTACAAGGCCAACGAATTTTCTACAGAAATATCACTTCTAAATCAACCATACATTTAAACAGAACTAAACTTATTAAGCTTCTAGAAGAAAACATAGAAGAAATCTGATACTTGATATGAAAATAATTTCTCAAACAGTATAAAAAGCAAACTTTAAAAGTATACAATTAATAACTCAAACATTAAAATTTATTCTTCTTAAAATCTGAAAAAAATGAAACTATACAAGCCACAGAAAGAACATATTTGCAAAATGATCATGTCTGGAATATATAAAAACATTACATACAACAAAAATCAAAACTCATATTTTAAAAAACTGATAAACTTGAATATTAAGTTTGTAAAAGCAGAAACACAAATGACCAATAAGCACATGAAAAGATGGTCCATATCTCTAGACATCAGGGAAATGAGAATTAAATAACAAAGTACTCCGACATACTCACTAAAATTGCTAAATTTAAAAAGATCGACACACACAAGCATGAATGAGATGTGGAGTTGTCATACTGTCCTGGTGGGAACCATCTTTAGCAACTTTAGAACACAGTTATCACAATAATTTATAAAGTTAAATATTCATCTACCTTTCACTTCTTTGAATTACTAAGGAGAAATAAAAACAATATATGTCACATACAAAGTCTACACCTATGTTCTCAGTAGTGTTATTGTTAGACAAACGCTAGAAACAACCCAGATGTCCACCAACCAGTGATTAGCTAAACTGTGGGCTATTACTTCTACAGAATACAATTAAGTAAATTTAAAAAATAAAACAGTAACACATAAAACAACACTAAAGAATCTCAAAAGCATTGTCCCAAGTTGAGGTTGAGCAAAAGGACCACATAGTATGTGGTTCGATTTATATGAAATTTTAGGAAAGACAGAGGTGTAGTGACAGAAAACAGATCAGTTGTTGTCTTAGGCCAGGGGGTTCGGGAAGTGACTGCAAAAGGGCAGGAGGGACTGTTTTCCAGTGATGGAGCTCTTCCATACCTTATAGTGGAGATTTATATAATTTAGAAAACTATACACGTAAAATGAGTGAATATTACTGAATATAAATTATACCATACTAAATCTAAATATTATCATCTATTTGTTAATGTAAGTGGACTCAAACATTTCCACATCCAAACATAAAATCCTGACCAAAGATAGAGATGCTTATCTTATGTAGTTCTCTCTCCCTCCCGGTGTCCCTTCCTTTCTTTCTCTTTCTTTCTCTTTCTCTTTCTTTCTCTTTCTCTTTCTTTCCCTCTTTCTCTCTCTCTCTCATACACACACACTCTCTGGAATTGTGTAGGAAATACATATATTTCACTTCATTTCATTTCATATTAGTGATTCAACAATGGCAACTATCGTTCATTCTTTTTTAAACATGTATTGACAATTTCACTATCATCCTTCAGACTATATATATACACTAGTATAGAGTAGTATTTTAGGGCTTCTAAGTTAAACAAAATTGTTTTTGATATTAAATTTATTCTGTATCACTGCAAGTTTATCTGTCTTTTTTCCAACCTTTTTTTCAGATGATAGTTTGTCACTTATTAATGTTTATATTGCATATTCTTAACAAGTTTCTCATGTACTTTCTCATTCTATCTGCACAGCCGGTAAGAGCTTGTGCTGAGCCCCACTCATATAAAAGATGGTAAGTTTGGTATTCTGATATCTGTTTATCACCCACAGCACTTTGTTCTGTTCTGATCTGTTCTAGATGATTACTAAGTTGAACTTGACAGCATCTTGATATCTGGACAGATATTTTCTGAAATTTATTATTAGCATTATCATCAGTAGTAGTGGTAAGTGTTGGTTTAAGGGTTACTTCATATAAATGAACAGTAATACTATATCTGAAGGAAATATATTCATTTTGTCAGCATGTGCAGTTTTATTTGTTGGCATCATAAATTGCCAATGTTTAACAACTATATATTTTTGAATACAGAATATACATGGTTTTGTCTTAGCCTACATTTGGAACATATTAAAAATAAAGTCACTTTCCCTTAATGTTACTACTTTTGGAAACAAATTTTTTTTCTTTTACAAGTATTTAATGTTTTATTAGCATCTCTGTAATATTTTAATTACTTTTAATTATTACTAATTAAAAGGGCTATTTTAAACTTCAATAATCTATTCAAGAACCTTTAGAAAACTATGGATGAGGGTACTTAGTATATTTATGTATAACTCAAAATGATTATTCATTCAATTTGCTTAAATTCATTATGCTTTTTAATATCATCGTATTACTCTGTGCTCAAAGTTTTGATATATGTATGAATGTGACCATAAATTTCACTTCAGATTTCACAAGAAAATTTAAATTTAGAAGGCAACACTGACTATTTCCTCCAGTTATTATTTTATTCTAGGAAAGCTTATTATTTATTACTTCCAAAAAAATGTCTGCAAAAAAGCAAATCTATGACCAACCCAGTAGTCTGCAGATCAAAAATTAACCCACTGGAGTTAATTTTTGAAAAGGTACATGGGGAATTACATGTTCAGTAGCTTTTGCTTTTTAAAATATGATTCCCATGCAAAGCTTTGCAAACGTCTCACACGTGGAATCTTTTGCAGTATCTGTCATGTCAGCTCATGTTCATCACTTCCTGAGGCCAAAAAGGGAATATAAAACATGTTCCATAATCTTTCCTAATTAAACACAACAAAGTTCAATAGAAGTAAATTTCTGTTCAACAGCTGCCATTTAAAGCAGTTACTTATAAAAAAAACTCAGAGAATGCTTTGTGAACTTAGTGTACTAAACTTACAAATCACAATATATTTATTATTAATAAGGAAACTTCACAGTAATGTATTGTGAAGGAGTTCTAAATATAAATAAATTGAATAAAAACTAAAAGTAGAAATCACAAATTATTTATCTTTAGTCTCTGATTTCTAATTTGCCACCAATGAATCCACTAGACTAGTGTCTGGAAAAGAACAGATGCTCAGATAATTTTTTAAATAAGTGAATAATTACAAGTATAAACTGTTCCTTATTGAGAAATCTCTAAATAATTAAAAATTACAGTATAATATACCTTATTACATTTCAAAGCTGGTTTTGTCATACAAAATAGATCTGATATAGAGAAAGGTACTTAAAAGCTGTGTCTCAATTTCGTCATCTATACTAGATACTAGCGAGTCTACCTCACGTGGTTAGTTTAAAGATTAAATGAACTAATACAAACAATATACTTGCAATTTTCTATCTCAGTGTATGTCCTAACTATATAGGTGTCTGTTGTTACAACTATTATTAAATTCTCTAGATGTTCAACATCTATTTGGAAAATTACCAACTGAATTTCTTTGTTTACCTCAGGAAGTCACAAAGGACAAAATGCTTCATTTGCATCTGGACACATTTAGTAAGGACAGAATGAATTAACAGTTGATACCCATTATTATTGTTTTATATTTTTAGTATTTATTCCTATGAATTCTTCACATATTTTGGATATGTCTTCTATCAAATGTGTGTTTTGTGAACTTTTTTCTCATTGAAGACTTACCTTTTTTATAATCAGAACCTTTTGTTAAATAGATATACATTATTTACATGAATTTATTCATAACTTTGTATCATTAATGCTTTTTGTGTCCTAAGAAATCTTCATGTTACCAAGGCAGTAAAAATGTTCTCCTATATTTCTTGTAGAAACTTTTAGATTTATATTTTTTCCTTATATCCATGAGAGTAATTAATTTTGGTCTGTGTTTTGAGGCAGGGATCAATATTTTTTACATAAATCTATCCAGCATCATGTGTTGAAAGGACTCATTTTCCCATTAAATGGCACATCAGTAAAGTAAATAAACTGACTATATGTATATTTGTATATATACAAATGCCACTTGTTTTATGGAACTGGTCCGGGACTCTCAGTTCTCTTCCACTGATTTATTTGCTTATGCTATGTCAGTCCTACATTATCTTGCTTACTGTATGTTGTAAACCTTGAAATCGAGGAGGGTGGGTGCACCAAATATGTTATTTTACAAAAACCCACCAAAAAACATGTTTGTTAAGGTCTTTTTTGGTTTCATACATGTGTTAGAAGGAGCATAACATTTTTTACAAACAAAACAAAACCCTAGTTGAATTCTAAGATTATACTGAGTCTGGGGATAAATTTTGGGGAGAACGGACAACTTGATGATACTGATTCCTCTGATTGATGTTCATCTTTCCATTAGCAACGCTTTGTAGTTTTCTGTGTTTATGTCATGCAAATCTCCCCATATTTCACTTACTACTACTTCATTTTTTAGGAATTTTTAGGATTTTGCTTCATTTTTACTTTCCTGTCTTTTCTCCTATGATGATTTTTATATTCAGCAGTGTATCAACTGAAACATCAGACCTACATGCAAATATGTCTTTCTATATATTCACAAAACTCTCTCAAGAATATATTGATTTTTAAGGACAGATGTCCTCAAATTTACATCTCCAGGGTACAATTTTTCTGTATGAATTCGCCCATATGATTTTCATATTCTTCCCATTTCTCAAACTCTTCTCTTTTTCAACAGTTACTGCAATCACCATTTTTACGTCCTCCTGTATTAAGCTCCATTTTTCTAGTTTTAATCAACTCCTCAGCTAATCCAACTATCATATTGTTCATGTGAGATTTGGTCATCTACTTTTCATCTGCTGTAAACAGATACTGAACATTTTTATTTACCTCAAACTGTTGACAATAGCCTAAGTTATGCAGGCTTCCTGATCTCCAAATGATAAAGATTAATTTTAAATTTTTTATAGTGTATCTTATCTCCAAAATGTTCAATCAAGTCATCATTGTACATCTGCATCTATGTAAATATTTATATTAACTTTAAAAGGCAACACTGGATTAAGACATCACTTAAATCTATTTTAAAACATCACAAAGGTACTAAATATTGATATAATGTGATGGAGAATAGTGTATTATCAGAAGTCATATCAGAGAGAACACACTAGTATATGGTTGTAAGAAATATTTTCAGTAGTTACATGGGGTAGAGAACTGAGTATTTCAAAGGTATATCAAACTACTTTCTAATGCTGGCAGGTCCAGGAGGCCTTTGATTTGCTGAGTTTACAGCAACATCTTAGACACTGATTGGTACCAATGATAGTCCTCTGTTTTTGTTCCATTAGCAACTCAGCATTCTCTCAAAAAAAAAAAAAGTAGAAATATCTAAAGACTATCTGCTTGAAGACACAAGAATGTATTAGCTTGCCTCTCATGGCCACCTTCCCAAAATTGAGAGCTGTATTTGGAGAAAAATAGACAGACAGGTGTGAGAGGAAGAACATGAAAAAATTATTTGATGCATCACATACAGATGAGATTACATATCCAATTATATAATAATGTTTTGATGTCAAATTTTTGTTTACTTTCTGTTGAGTAATAACTCATAGCATTGTAATGTAGGAAAAAACCCATTATCTTTTTGTTTGGTAAATGTTCTTTACATCCAAGATTTTCCTTCCAGTGCTTCAGTATGTTTCTCTCCTCAGGCATTTGGTTGCAGGATATGCATTCTTGTATCAAGTATCTGATTACAATTTGCAGATAATTAGTTCTTAGTCTTTATATCTTGAAATGTCCAAATTGAACTTTAAGTATTATTTATGGAGTCTTCCTTTTCCACTGCCTGGAAATGGCCTTTGTCTGCATATCTGAGTTTCTCTTATTTCTCTAACTATGTACAGTATCCTGTCTATTTTTCTCTTAATCATTTTGGCTGTTAAAACAAAATGCCACAGACTGGGTGGCTTACAAATAACAAAAAGTGGCTTTCAAAGTTTTGGAGGTTGGAAGTCTGAGATCAGGGTGCTAGCTTGATTATGTTCTGGTAAGAGCCTTCTTTTGGATTGTGCTTGGTTGACTGCTGACTTCTTAACTTCATATGGCAGAAAGAGTGAGAGACCATGAGATCTCTTTTTATAGGGCACTAATCCCGTTCTCCAGAGTGCCATCCTCATGTCTCAATCACCTCCCAAAGACTTCATCTTCTAATACTATCACACTGGAGGTTAGGGTCTCAACATATGAATTTTAAACACTCAGTCCACAACATTATTATTTTTCTCATCTATGCTTTAGGTACGTCCTGTCCAGTATAGTAGCATTGGGAGGAATTTATCCATGAATAGGTTCAAGTTTCTGCTCGGTTTAGGCTTTCAGAGCAAAGGGCACTGGCAACTCCATTGGATGGAAATTATATATTGAAGCTAGTGATAGTGCAACACTCTGGAGAGATTTGGAGATTTATATCCCTGCAGCAATTTGCAATTCCATGGTAGTGAAGATAACATTTTCCCCTTCGGTCCCTGGAGAAAATTTGTTTAAATTTCAAAGTAAAGATGTCTGTCTTTCTGTTTGTCTTTCTCTCCCCATTTAGAGGGGGGGATTTGCATATATGACAATCACCTTATATAAACTTCAGTTGACCTAATTCTGGGCTAACTCTTTTTAGAATCAAACCCACTACATATGGAGGTGATGGCCTGTCTTCATTCACATAGCCCTGTGGGCAACTGGGAAGGGCACAATCTATGAATAATAACTGTTAGTCTGATCCACAAAGCTTGTGTCTCCTGCCAGAGTGCACATGTAGTTCTCTTTCTCTCTCTCTCCACCCCATCTTTCCCTCCCTACTTCTCATCTACCAGCTCTCTCTTTCTCTTCCACCACGTATGTGAGGTAGGTATAGATACAGATGTATCTCACATATAAGTTTAAAATTGTATATTTTAAATTGCCATTTAAATTTAAAATTATACTGTACTCTTCCCTGAGGATGAGCTATACTGGATATTTTACTTGCAACTAAATACATATACATGTTAATATATATTAACAAGTTGCCTGTATGTGTGTATGTATACACACACACACACATACATATTCATAGTTTATTAGCTTGCAAGTAAGGCACCATTTCCTTTCACTTTTTTTCTTTTAATGTGACTGACAGAATTTAAAATAGCATAAATTTATGTTATATTTCTATTGGACAATGTTGCTCTAGACTCTGTATCCTTAGGAGAGGCTATTTAATTCATTTTGACTTCTGTAAGATTTTATTTTACTTCAGAGTCAAAGGTGAAAATATAGTGGGTAATTTAGAGGCACTTCATGTTTAGCAATTTTTACACTTCTTGTTGGGAATATTAACACAGCTATGGCTTACGGGTATTACTATTTATTTATTTCAAACTCTCTATCTTATGGGCAACACATATTCTAGTCACACTCTATTCTTCCTTGCTTTTGTCTCGGTTTATAAAAACTAAAATATCACAAAAGACATAGAGACATTTAACGGCAAAACTCAATTAAAAGGATAGAAGTTAGGGCAAAGTGCAATTAAGAACCAAGTCATTTTCATTTCTCCAAAGACATACAGATGCCCTGCAGGCATATGAAAATATGTTTAATACCAGTAATTATTAGAGAAATGCAAACCAAAACTACAATGAGGTGTCACCTCACACCAGTCAGAATGACCATCATTCAAAAGTCTACAAATAATAAATGCTGGAGAGGATGTGGAGAAAAAGGAACCCTCCTAAACTGTTGGTGGGAGTGTAAATCGATGTAGCCACTGCAGAGAGTAGTATGGAGGTTCCTCACAAGACTAAAACTAGAGCTACCATAAGATCCTGCAATCCCACTCCTGGGCATATATTCAGAGAAAACTCTAATTCAAAAAGATACATGCACCCCGAAGTTCACAGCAGCACTATTTACAACAGCCTAGACATGGGAGCAACTAAATGTCCATTGAGAGAGGAAAGGATAAAGGTGTGGTGTACACATAATGAAATATTACTCAGCCATAAAAACAAATGAGAGAGTGCCATTTGCAACAACATGAACAGACCTAGAGATTATCATACTAAGTGAAATAAGTCAGAAAAACGTGAATATCGTATGATAGTACTTATATGTGAAACTTAAATAATGATACAAATTAACCTATTTATAAAACAAATAGAATCACTGACATAGAAACAAATTTATGGTTATTAAAGGGGAAAGTGAGGGGGTGGAGGAAGGGATAAACTAGGAGTTTGGGATTACTATATACATACTATTATAAATAAAACAGATAAACAATAACCACCTACTGCATAGCACAGGAAATCATATTCAATACCTTGTAATACCTATAATGGGAAAAAATCTGAAAAATTACATATATATATATATAAATACATTTATAATAAACTCAATCATTTTGTTGTACACCTGAAACTAACACAACATTGTAAATTAATTATACTTCAATAAAAAATATATTTCAAAGCCCAATAAAATACCATTAAATCAATATGATAATTACTGCGAAGACATGAGTTGATAACAACTGCATTAAAACAAATCTTTAAAGTGTTCTATGCTACTGAAAAAATAAAGCTCAAACTATTCACAAATAAGAAACAAAAATGTTCAAAAAATAAGTCATTTTGAGTATTTTATATTAAAAACTAAAAGCCTCAATTAATTTCCGGTAGCAATTAAGAAAAAAACCTGATTTTAGTCACTGTGAAAAATACACGTAACAGCTTTTTGATCTTTAGGCTCAGCAAACTAATATTGGAAAGTAAAACCAATAGATCAGCATTTTAATGTGACAAAGGTAGCTAAACTGTCAGCATTTATTATTTTCCTTCAGAATTGTTTTTACTTCAAATATAAATTTTCTAATTAGTAGAGTAACTCATGATGCATTTTTAAGAAACAAAGAGCATTTTTCAACACTTTTAAAGAGAGTTAGACTGCCAAGAAATAGAAATAATAAACATTATTAAAACAGCAATTAAATAATGAATGTTTATGACACTTTAGAAAATACAATAAATATGGAGATATATATAATATATATATATGTATGTGTGTGTATATATATATCACTGCCTATGCTTTAATCTGAAAATGGTGACAGGCAGTTTTAGAATAGAAATTTTTAATTTATGTGTTAATTATCAGGTTGCAACAGAGTAGTAATATTAATAGTAAAAATTCTTCTTCCTCAGTCAGAATGTTTGTAATCAAGAAATTAACAATGTTGATGCTACCTTAAAAAAAATCATGAGTGATAAACCCTCAGTGAGAAAAGTATTACTAAAATAAGATAAAAAATTCAGAGCATACAGATCCATGTTTTGTTGTGTGAAGTGCTTTGTAGAGCTCAACATCAGAATTTTAATCCATATGCTTCACACTGTTCGTGCCAAATCCAGCTTCTAAGTAATTGATGAGCAAATGCTTTTATCAAATTAGATTTATAGGATGTAAACGAAAAATAATTCATTAATGTTAAAGACTTTGTAAAACCTTCTTTCCTTGTATTGTGATTTTAAATAGATCGGGTAATTATTTTAAGACAGTATCTTGTCAAGAGTTTTTAAAAGGACTACACTTTTCATTTTCGGTATCTCAGAACGGAATAATTGAAATGTTTATGTTGGAAAAGACTTCAACTTAATCTTATAGTTTCATCTATTCACATATCTAGCAAGCACCTAGACTGAAAAAAAAAAAAAAGACTCCTCTTTTACATCATTAAAACATCCTTAACATTTCACCCAGGAAAAATGGCATTTAAAATACTAGATTATTTTTGAAAAAAAAGTTTCTCAATTCCTATAAATAAACAATGTACCAAAAATACAACTTTCTCAAATCGTCATAGGCATAAGCAGAATTCCAGGGCTTATCTGCCTTTATCTTACACATCCTGAGTTAATCTGATAGCCTGTCTAGACACATGGGTGACACCATGTATCCTGTAGTGTATCCATGACAGACATGGTTGTCTTATCAGTTGTCCTAATAAATGACAGTGCCCAATCCATTTAATTTTTAGATGCCACTCTATTTTAAAGTCAACATGGTTATTAAATGATTGTTTTACCTTTATTAAAATACTCATTCATTTATTTATTCATTCAACAAATATTTTAAGTATTTACTATGAGTTAGCATTTTAATAGGAGCTGAGGCTGTAGCTTTGAACAAACATAAAATTCTCAACCTCATGGAATTTATAATTTGGTGAATATGTAGCAGATTGAAAATAATAAAACTTTTTTTTTAACCAAGTTGTTTAGTTGTTTAATTAACATATCATTTGGGCTTTGGTATTTCGGGGTAGAAATGTACAAACATTGACTTTGTAATCTCAAAAGAATGACTATTCCAATGTGCTGCTTTTAACCATATGATTATCTTTCCCTTAATATATGTGTGCCATTTAAATTTAAAATTGTGCTACACTTTTCTGAGGATCAGCTATCCTGGATATTTTATTTGCCATACACTCAATTTTGGGCCAAGTTCTACTCACTTTAGATAGCATTATCTCTACCTTTACTTCCTCAGTCTACGTCAGGAATCTATTCTGTTTCTACCACTACTCTTCAGTTATTTAGTTTGCCCCAACCACTTAGTCCTAAAATCAGCAGGTACTTTATGTTCCCTTGGACATGCCATAGACTGAATGAAATTTCATTAATTTCATCTTTAAACATAAACATTACTCCAACAACACTTTGCACCTAGAAGGAAATATTATCCAAACAGAGATTAGTCTACAAAGTTCCTGAGTTCAGAAACACAGGGAGTTAGAGAGGCAAAGTGAAGAGACACTGTTTTTACCTTCAGATTGTTGTAAACTCAGGCTCTCCCCGCAAGATACCCTACTTCTCACTTGCCCACTGGTGTCAGAATACCTCCCCTCATTCCTCAGCCCTGACAGAAAGAGCCAAAGAAGTTGAGGAATTTAGACCACTTTCTCACCATGTCCCCAATGGTTTCCCTGGGAAAGGTATGCACAGCTACTTATATAGAGAAATCCATAGTTTTCAGATAGACACAGTCGGGTTTACTTCTAAGAATACTAACACTCTCAGCTAATGTGTAGGGGCATGTGCTAGGTATCTAGCATTTCACATGCATTTTTCACATGTAATTTTCCAGCAATAAGACCATGAGATAGATAATGTTCAATTTTACAAACGAGGAAACAGAGGTGTAGGCAGAAAAACAGCTCACCTTGGATCACAGTCAGTATTTGAAAACAAGATTTACTTTTAATCCAATAAACTTTGCTATTAATCACTACAATTATGACACATATAACCAGTTGTCATTTACCAGCCTATCAGGAAGTTCATATTTATTCTAAAACCACAGAAAACTTCTTGTTGGCAGATAATTTTACGAGGATTTAAAAAACTCCCAAAATTATTTTGTCCTTATACTTGTTATCTTATAATTGTTGTCTACCTCTGGATAGCAAGCACTACAGGGAAGTTACAACTTTAATTGGTGAGATATTGATATAGATATAAACACATTTCACTAATTATATGTTTTTAGATCTTATATTAGTGAAACTAGTGAAATATATAAAATGTAAATAAATATTTTTTGTTTATTTGTATTAAATTTTTTCTTTCTTCTCTCTTTCCCTTATTTCCTTGTTCAATTGTTTCTTTCTTGAAATCCATCTGGTGCAACAAACTTGAGCAGAGTTTAAATGATTTTTAAAATACGTAACAAAAGCTTTGAAAGTAGAAAAATTCATTAAAAAGAAAACACTAAATAGAAAAATTGAGTGGGAAAGTGTCCAAATTTGAGTCAAGTAAGTGACTCAGCCAAGATGCCTGGAAGATTTTCTCTAAGATGTGAACTTTTCAACTACATTTTGGAAGGAGCAAAATACATGGCTTATTACACAGAATGAAGAGGGTGCTGAGGGAAGGCTGAGATGACAATGCAGAGATGGGGACTGGTCTTTGTAATGGGGGTAGGTCACTGAGCTGGGGAAGGACAATCAAAGTCTGAGCATCAGAGAGCATGGAGTGTGGAAGGAGGGTTATGATCAATGAGTAAACGTGGCTGAGATAGGATTTTTAAAGATAGGAACCATTTTGAGAATCTGTTTTAGTAATGGCATACAAAAACAATGATGAGAATAGGAAGATTTCAACTTTGCTTAGAGTTTTAAGACTTTTTGTTGACCTTTTCATCACCTATGTAATCTTGTCACCGTGGTCTGTTTGGAGAACTTGAGTTAAACTTTTTGCATTTCTTAAGTAACCAGTGAACACAGAAAGAAGTTTAAAGCTCTGGTAAATGAAAGATCATCAAAAATTAATGTCACTTGGCCAAAGGACACAACTTCAAAGATGAACACTGAAAAACCATGAACAAAATGGTATGAAAAGCTTAAACTCGGTGTATTAAATGAACATATTAGTACTTGTTTACAGATGGGAAAGATATTTAAATATTTACTAAATGTTGTTTGCATAAGCAACAGAAATCCTGCTGTAGTTTTAGTCTAACAGATCTTAGCTGAATTCTAAATTATGAGCAATTTCCAAAATGAAAAACACACAAAATTAATATTCATTTAAATTAGAGCATGCTTTAATAATTTATTAATGAAATCTAAATAAGCAATTGAAATTATTTTTTCATTATGAAATGACATCTTACATTGTAAATGAGAAAAAAAAGGTCTATATTCTAGGATATTAAATTGAGGAAAAAATATTTGAACCCTTTTCCTAATATTTAACATTAAGGAATTCATGGCAATATGATACTTCTCATGATAACTCCTTATAAAAATATAATTATAATCATTTTTTGGTCTTTTAACCTATAAAAGAAATATTTCTCATAATTAATTGTGAGCAAAACTATGACAAGGGCACCATTTCAAATTTTCATTTACTTTCAAATATTTCCAACCTATCATATATAGAAATATTCAAGCTTAATTAATGACAAGAATTATTCCCCAAACTTGAAAGGATACTTTAGGTCAAGATCCCATTATAAATAGAAGATATTTCTTATATATAGCACATCTTTCATTTCAAAGGACATGCTAAATGTAATAAAGAGTACAAGAATATTGATCAATGTATGACATTAAACTTCTGTAGTAAATATATTTTAATAGTTTTAAATATACAGTATTCCAAGCAACACCTAAACTTACAAATTACACAAAAATGATTTACATGAAATATGCATACAGGAACACATTTTTACTATGTGACAGCCTTTCCAGTTGACATTTCAAATCTTTTAGCAGAAAATAAAAATAGAAATTAAATTACCAATTAAGTTGCCTATTCTTCAACTTTAATCATGTCATGTTATTTTCCATTAGTCTACTTAAGCTTTTTTTCATTGGTAGATTAAAATAACTCATTCAAAGCTAATGTTTTGTCTACTTTTATAGAGTCTGTAATGTCACTTGTCATTTCCTGTATGCCTAGCATAATAGGTATAATCCATTAATATTCTCAGATAAGCCACACAATAAGCCAGAATTTTGTAAATAATCTAAAGAAATCTTACAAATAAGTAGTATGAGCAGGAAAAAGTCATGCTTATTAATTATGGGATTTTCATTATGTATTTATTCTATTATATATAAGAAAATCAGAAAATTATTAACATTTGATGAATGTCATTATGTCCATGTCCCACAATTTCTCATTATTTAGTCTGAGTTTTGACTGTATTAATTATATATGAAATCATACTCTTTTGGGGAATAGACAGTGCAAAGGTCATTGAATTGAAAGTCTGTGAAACTTTTTCTCCTATCGATCAAGGTAGAACACTGATGGCTGGTAGATGCACTTTATACATGGTACTACTGGAAGCATTGGGCAGTGATCCCAGAGAAATGGGCAACAAGCAAGTTGAGGTCTTCAGTTGCCTCAATTTACTATCTGGAGAGATTCTGCGGGGCACAGGACAGAGATCTATCTCAAAGAGATCCTGGCAGTCTCCAGGAATTGAAGAGACCAAGTGGAAGATTCAGGTTGGCCAAGCTGCTAGAATTTTCAGAACAGACAATCAGAGGGGATAGCACTGTACTAAGAGGAGAGAGATACAGACAGATAATGCTAAGAAGAGCTACAGAAGGTACTATGGAAGTCTTCAGCTAAGAACTGATCAGCATCAACATGTGAGGAGGAGACTATAAGGCTAGAAAATGACCCACCAAAAAAAAAACCAAAACACATAAAAGAATCACCAGTGCTCACAGAAAGCTCAAAATGGATGTGTTCTAACCAGCAGTTTGTGGAAAAATCTCAATACATGAAGTACTGGAAGGATTATTCAAAAAGGTATTGCCTCCATCGTAAGGCAAAATTTTCTCTAGATTGAAGGCCGCTCTGCTCTTGCCAGTTAGGTAGATAGATTAGATAGATAGATAGACAGACAGACAGCAAGATAGCCTGAAAAGTATGAAACTGTTCTAAGTAATTTAACTGCATCCAAGAACAAAGTACAGAAATATTTAAGGGAATACAAAAATATTCAGCAACCAATAAAGTAAATAACAATTTCTGAAAACCAACCAAAACTTCTAGGCATTTAGAGAAGCAGGAAAATATGAACTATAATGGGAAAAAAAATCAATCAATATAAGAGAACTGGACACAGATGATGACTTTTTCAAACTGTCCTGAACTAAAAATATTAAAGATAAGTAGTGTTGGCTTTAATGAGAATCTGACTATTATAACGAATCCCTTGCTCTAGTTTAAAAAAATAAATACTTATTTTTCATATTGCAGCCTAGATATCATAGGTCCCCTTCGTCCCTTGAAGAAACTTTATTCCTTGCTTCTGTGGAATTCTAAATCATCCCTCTCCTGAGATTTCTTCAAGTAACCAAAAGTTAATTTTCTCCTGTCTTTCTCTTTCTCCAAGTTTGACTACGCTGTACAGTAAGTGGATCAGATATTCAAAATTCATCCCTTTGAAAGACTGACAAATGCCATCCTTAACCCAAGAATTTCAGAAATTTTGCAAAAATTTTGAAGGTTTATAAAGTAACCAAGGGGCATGCTGGAAGACTCTGTGGCCTTCTGATACCTCCAAAGTCCCGTTTCTGCTTTTCTCCACCTACTACCTTCTTTACTCCATCCCTTTCAGAATGACTTTGTTAGCTCCAAATTCTATGTCAGATTTATGCACATTTTACCCCAAATACAAGCCCATACTCATCAAAAAAATTCATCAAAATGATAATAATATGGGATCTTTGCAGTATGGATATAATCATATGTCTCTCCAGTGTCCTCATAGCAGTAATACCTAAAAATACCCCAAAACACTAATGATTTTAGTCTAGTTATAATCTTTCACTTTTTAAGATGATTTTATATAAATATTCCATTATATATACATTTATTCTGATTTTACATTTGATCTTTTAAAAATGATCCTTTATTATTAAATGAATTTGGGGATATTAATTGTATGGGCTTCAGAATACTTCATCAGGCATTTTGGAACAAGATATTAAATCATATATATTTGGAATCATATTTCAGGAGCTGTGTCCTCAAATATGGAAGCATTTTTCATGGACGTGTTTGAGTTATCTTCCAAGAAAAACTGTCCTCATAAAATAATCAACACAACTGCAATTGTGATCAGCCAGGCACCGTCCTATTCTCTTATTTCATTATCTAATTTAATATTTACAATGCTATTGTGGGTGTCCGTATTCTATTCATTTCATGCATGATGGACCTGAGGATCATAGCTATTAAGCAAAATGCCCAAGACAGAATCAGTTTCAAATCTTTCTTCCTGACATAAAATCTCACAATAATGTTGTGTTTATATTCTTCCCCAACATGGTGTGACTGATGTGTATGTATGCATTTTAGGTGTTTGTTAATTTTATCTTTATCTTAGGAACATTCAATTTACCTAATCAGTTATACAGACTTCAAGGAAGGTGAGTATTTATTCAAATGTCCACAATTTGACAGAACTACTATCAGTCTAATCTTTACCTTGGATCATCACCAGCAGTCTTAACAAGGTGGTAACTAAGCCTGATGATATTATAGACATTGGATATCTTTGGAGAAATAAGTAGCTTACTTAATTAGTAAAATAAATGTGAAGAATGTGTTTCTTTGGTAAATATAATAGGTGTTCAGAAGCTGTGAACTGACTGGAAATATTTTAAGAATGCATTGTTATTGTACATGAAAAAAGTGGGTGTAGGTCAGTTGGTGAAAATTCTTCTGTTAATCATATGGCATACTGCTTCAATGTGGAACTTAGTTAAAAATTATTTTAGTTTATTTTGATGTGCCATTTTTCATACAAATTTCTGGAAAGAAATTACAGATCAATTTTTTAAATTTTCAGGAATTTACCACAAAGAATCTCTTTCTCCAGTTCCATTAATTATTCATGTTGCTGATTTTATTATGGTATTTTTGGGGGGTGCAACCCGGAGGCTCTCCAACAGACTGAACACATCTCAGTATGTACAATAAATGATTCCTAGGTTCTACTCTTAGCGCTGTACTAACAACTTAAGAATTAAACATAGTCTGTTGAGTTGTATGTCATATATGTTCATGGATGTTGGGTCACATGTTATCACATGGAAATCTGAAAATATTCTTATGCACACTTAGTAATATCTTCCATTTGAAAAAAATGTAAAATATTATAAATTATTTCAAATCTCTAATCCTTCTTAAAGCTAAATATCTTATGTAATTTTAATGATTCATTTTCATCTTCTATTCAAATTTGCAAAGGCAAAGCATATTTTCCCCATAGCATAATTTCATTATTCTAACTGAATGATTTAGCTATATTTCTTTATCCTTAGAATAAATAAAATTCTTTTTGAAATTTAAAAAAATACTTTTAAAACAGTTTGCCTTTTATAATATTTTTCTTCTGTAAGTTTTTGTTATTCATGAGTAAGATTCATTGTTCACATTGAAATCTATTCTCTCATTTCAAACACTTGTGTTTTCCTTAATTAAGGGAAAACTTCAGATGTTTATTCACATAATTAAGTGTTTTTTATTGTGTCTACTGAACATTTGGCATAATATTTTGTATAGCATAACACTTTTATCATAGTATTCTTTCCTCTGTTCTTTGGTTTCTCTCAAAAAATATATATGTGCACTCACATTCACACACACATATATACACACATAAAAACACATATATATGTATATATATATATACACACATTATTTTATAGCCATCATACTGGCAAATATTTATATTATATATAAACATATAATAATAGAATATATAATGTAAATTTGTGTGCATATACACACACACACACACTCTAATTAGATACTGATTATGTCCAACTCTCAGACATAAAGACTAACTTCTATGTCGATAGCATGCACTGATTTTTGTGGTCCAAAAACAGTATTCTACTCACATCACATAGTCCTCTGTCAAGCTTAAACAATGGTATACTCAAAAATCTAAGTTTCCTGGAATGACTTGCTATGAGAGCTTTGTTTTAGAGCTAGGATTTGTTGTTTGCTTGCTCCTCTTTTTTTTTCTTTATTTATTTATCTATCTTTTTGATTGGCATTTGCTACTTTACATTCTGGAGAACACCACTGCCTTAAGATATAATGTGTTCCTACCAAGACCAATTACAATGTAACAATCTGGCACTTTTTTTTTCTTTAATTTGCTGTCTTTTAAATTACAAATTAGAATTACTTTGTAAATTGGGAATACATTTTGATTGAAATGAAAATAACACTGACCATGTTACTTAGTGACTTGTTTTTTATAGACCCCAAATCTTTAAACTCAGGTTGGTGACCATGGGATACAGAGTAGCACTAAGTATTAGAATATCTTGCTTTCTCTCTGTGCAGCAGTACTCCTCTGTTTCCTGAAAAAGCTACTAAGTATTTTTTCCTGTCTTAATTTAGGTAGTTATTATTTTGTTTGGTATACATTTCTTAACATTCTAACCAAAGGAGTTTTTTTCTCTTTTCTTTTATTCAGTATGTGTTTGTATTCGTCTACTATTGCTTCTGTAAGAAAATAACCACAAATTTAGCATTTTAAAATAACTATCTATAATTTCATAATTCTGAAGATTAGAAGTTTGGTGGGCTTGACGTCTCTGTTCTCAAGGCTGAAATCAAAGAGGTGATGGTCCTGGACTGACAGTTGAAGGCTCCAGTGGAGAATTCATTGCCAGTCTTACTTTATTGTTGGCAGAATTCAGTTTCGTGAACTTTTAGGACTGAGATCCTCATTTCCTTGCTGACTTGTCAGCTGGGAGCCTCTCAGCTTCTTCAGACCACCTGCATTTCTTTTCAGTTGGCCTCTTCCATCTTTAAACAAGCCACAGGGCATTGAGTCAGTCCCACATTTTGATAGTTATTTCTTCTCCCTCTGCCTCATCTATTCTACCTCCAGCTGGAGAATATTATCTGTTTTAAGGTCTCCTGTGATTAGACTGGGCCCACCTAGATAGTTCAGGTTACTCTCTCTACTTGAGGTCTGTATCATTAATGATGACTGGAAAGTTAGTTTTGCCAAGTAAGAAAACACACTTACAGTTTCCAGGGATTAAGTTGTGAATGCCTTTGTGTACTGATTACCATAGTACTTTATAGAAAGTTGAAAAGGCAGTGATCAAATTACGGGCCAACCATTCTCAGGTTTACATGCAATATTAGATGTTTATATCCAAACAATTTTAATTATCATATAATAGTACTAAAGTTGAGCCACCATTATAAAAGATTATGTTACAAGATTGCAATGTTTTCAAATGTATACCTTTCTTTAAAAAAAAATAGAATCAACTAGACTAGAAGTTGTTTCAAACAATACAAACTAGTAATTCAAATTTATACCTAGGAGTGAGCAAACAACAAACTTTTTTTTTTTAAATAAATCTGTCAATTCTGTCAATCTCATGGATATAAGGACAATTTGCTTTTGAACTGCTTTTTAAAGTTAGCAGGAAAATAAGAAAAAAACAAAACTTTTACAATGATAAATTGAAGTCTGAACTTAAATACTTAATTATTTAAAAGCTGATGTCAGTATTTTAATAGTAATAAATATCACCATTAGATAAAAATGAGATGAAAACTGTCTGACCTACTTGAAAAGCACTAAGCACATCCCTAGATAACCCTTCAAAATTTTTTAAAAGATAGATTAAGTAGAAATATTAGAAAATATTATAGTACAAATGACAGATAAGTGATGGATGATTATAATATAAAAATGGCATTTACAAATCATGAAGAAATACTTAAATTTATCTCATGGAAAATACACATACAAACACGAAAAGACAGGTCCCAGAGCAGAGTTCAAAATGAACAAAATAACATATAAGAAAATGGAAAGAATTTTGGGTAATCAGAGAAACAGAAATTAAAATAAAACTGGGGTATCATTTTATACTTATCAGACTGGCAAGCATGAAACAGACAATATTTCTATCAGAGATCTGAATGAAATGTTTGTGTTTACATATCATGTCAGAGACATGAATCATTACATAATTTTTGAAAAGTGATTTTACAGTATCTATTACAATTAGATGTAACAGTATACATCGTATCATAAACCATAAAATCAATCCCATGATACCTACATTTACATATATGTGAATACTTGTATTTATTGTAGCCTCTTTATAATAGAAAAAAGTAAGTACAGTGAATAATTGTTGATTAAAAGTCATTTTAAAAACAATGGGACATATAAAGCGGTAGATGTTATGCAGCCACTAAAAATAATTGATTAGAGGATTATACTAATTGATATGGTGATGCTTCTGTGAAGCTAAAAACTAAGAATTAGAAGTTACAGAGAAGTAGATGTAAACATCTGTTTCCTCTCTGCAGCTGTTCAGTACTTGAGAGGAGCACAGACAGCAGTTGAAGACGGCTGTGCCAAGAGCTGACTTCTGTAAGTTCATGACTTGCTTTGCATAGTAGGGTAAGACAAAGACCAGAAATATAACATTAATAGATAGTTCTTATGGGGGTAGGATAAAAACTGGACCAACGTTTCATATAAACATTTAGAAAACGAGAGCAGGTCGAAATAGCACTATTTTGCTTAACCACTTTTATGACACGAACACAAACAGTAATAGGAAGGCCTCATGCCCTTCATATAAAATTAATCCAAGCATAGTGAGTTTCTTCTATGCTGTTGGACTTAAAATTTTCGAGTTTTCTAACAGGTCTAAACTTCAACACAGCAAGAAAAGGTTTAAAAGTATTTTTCAGCTCTGACAAATTTGCAAAGATATGGCAGAGGACACTTGGCAAGTTTTACTAGATCTATTTCAGATATGAAATATTTATAAAAGCTAAATAAATGTTCCCCTTGTTAAAACTTTTTATTAGATTAAGACAATAATTCCTAAAATTAGAAACAGAATTCTACTTTTCAGTATTAATAAGAATGACACAGAAATGTTAAACGGACAAATCTAAAAATCCTCCCCACCAAAAAAAGGAAAAAATTTTTAAAAACTTTATTTTAATCCAGTGAAGCAGTAAATGAAATTTGGAATAAGGTCACTTTTAACTTACCTTTTTTGGCTAGGAGTTTTTTGTTTGTTCGCTTTTTTTTTAACTTATAAATCTCATTGTTCCCAAGGTTGAGGGCAAAAATTGGTACCACCTTTCTGGAGAAAATATTAGCAATATATTTAAATGTTTAATATCATCAATAATCAGTTTTAATCCTGGAATTTATCCTAAGGCAGTAATTTTAAAATATGAACCAAGATTTACTTAGAAAGATTTCATGACTTTTAATAATTGATTTATAATTCCAAAAACAAAACCCAAAAAAATCAATGTTAACAAAAATATGGAAATCTGATATTATGATTCATCTACAAAAGAAAATATTAAAAGTAATCTCAAAAACACTATGGCTTATCAGATAAAATTTATAAGGTAATGCTAAATTCAGAGAATTGATTTTGTTTTAATTCATGTATGCATGTATACAATAAGACTGGAGATGTACATGAGTTATGGTTATGGTCAAGTGAAGGTAATTTCTTTCTCTTATTTTTAATATTTTAAAAATATTTTCCAAAGAGTACATACAACTTTTGAAATTAGGAAAATGTTATTTGTGAGAAATGAAGATTCAGATTTGGCATCTCAATTCAAAATCCCCAACATCCAAAAGCTATTTTGTGTGATTTTACTTTCAGTGATGTCCCCTTACTGATGTTTAAAGTGGCTGTGGCTAGCATTTCCTTACCTCTGATAAGCTTTTCCTTTTAGAGCAGTTGAGGTACAGTGAGTAATTTCTTTCAGCTTATCACACATTAAAGTGTGAGGTTTCCTTGTGGGATTTAAAAAGCCACAAACTTTATAAACATAAGAATTACTTCCACATTAAAGGACTAAACGCAGCAGGGTAGTGCTGCAGGCCCAGGGAATGACTTAGTCATTGAATTGAAATGGAATACTCCCCCCAGGTGATTCAGAAAATGTCATAATCTTTTCAATATGATGAACTGAACAGGCTTAGGGAGATCAAGGTAAAAGCCAGCTCGGAGGCTAAAAGGTGCAATCATCACAATTTGAACTTTTAATCTGAAAGACCTTCAATTTCCACTCCCATTGGTGTCCACGGGACAGCTTAACTATAGGATTCACCTAATTCCAGCTCAGCTATTTGAAGGTAGTTTAAAAGCATCTATAAAGCATGTGGGATCATTCAAGAAGCTGAGATTTGGGCACTTGAAGTCTCCCAATGCTAGCATCACAGATCGTAACTTTTAAGCATCTTCCTGCTTCAAATATAAGAATAGGCCCCCTTAAGATTGTTGCCAATAAAGACATAAACGTCAAAATCTGTTACAGGGCTGCTATAATTGATGGTTTGTGGATAAGGCCATGAAGGCTGATGTATGAAATGTGTGGTCTTTTGGATGACAGTGGGCAACTGCTGTAACTGTGACCTAGAATCCTTTAATTGGAACCATAAACTTAGCAAGTCAAATGAAACAGTGAAAAATAGCAGCCTGAAAGGGGACACAGATTAAGGATCAATGTGGAAGTCTTAGAAAAACACAATGGGCTGCAGTGACTGACAGGGATATCCCACTTCAAAGAGCGGGTGAAAGAGCTCCCTCTGAGACATAGAGCCTGCATGCAGACATTAAGGGCTTTCCCCGAACCGTCAGGAAAATGGACTGCCAGGTGCATTGTTAAACTCAAGGAAACTAGCAGAGTGCATCTGTCCGGCTAAGATAAAGTTCTGTGCTTCAAAACTAGGAGACAGTGCGAATGATAAGATGGAATATGGGAAAATGCCCTTTGGACAAAAGGGAAAATTGATTCTAGGATTATAGGAAATACATGTCCTAAATAAAAATGCCAAAGTCCACTGCGTATCACTCCGTAGGTCCCCATGCAAATTAATCTGAATTTTCAGATATTTTTATGGAATACAGAGAAGCGGGACATGTACTCTATTCATGGGATTGTATTTAAGAATACATACACCATTATCTCTAGTAATGAATCCACACAAATAAAACCTGATATTAAAATTTTGCTACTTTCAGTATACTTTTTAATTACTGCTTTAAAAGTATTTATTTAATCCTCAATGCAAACCTATGAGAGAGTATCATTGATTTTTATATTTTACAAATGAGCAACACGAGCAAAAAGATATATAAAGTAACTGATTCGATGTTATGCAGATAGTAAGTGGGAGAGGCAGGAGTTAAGCTCAGGCAGCATGATTTCACCGGCCACATGCCTAATCAAGACACCAGCGTCCCTACCCTAAGGAGGCGTAATAAAGCCCGTCCTCACTCTGCCAGAACTAGTATCCATCATTAGCATATCTCAGCTGTGAGAAAATAAACTGGATTACTGATAACCTACTGGACTCCAGATTTTATACTGTATGGTACTTGTAGATGTTGATGTCTTTGATAACAAACAACTGTTGTATTACTTATTACAGGGTACCATGTGTAGACACACACACACACACACATTGTCCTTACTTATTCTTTCCCCATGTTGTGCCAGCTCAGTGGTTCTCAGGCTGACTGTAAAAGAAATACGTGGGGGCCTTTGTTATAAACACATATTGATCAGTATTATTCCAAGAAAATTCGATTCAGTAGGCATGGAGGTGGATCCAAGAATTCGCATTTCCAACAAATTCCCAGATAATGGCAATGCTGCTGGTCCAGGGACCACACTGACCAGCGTTCCAGCAGAAACCTCACCAAGGTTTATGTTTCTCCAAGGACGTCCATGGCTTTATTTAGTTCTGATTTTTATGGCTGTTAACTCTCAATACCTGAAATTGCCCCTTTTACATTTCTGAAAAAGTCACTGAAACCAGGCCCAAGGTGCACTTATCAGGAAACGGTACTCCTGTTTGTTTATTTTTGGCTTAAACCCCAAACAGTGCACAGAACAACTGGTATCCAGCACGACCTCATATAACTGTTAAGTTCACGATGTCTCTAATTTCATGAGGTTATCAAAGTTCTTGTTCCATTGCTATGAATGGTTCACTGATTCACTCTTACCTTCTGGATATCTGCTCTATCCCTTTTATTTATATTCTATTCTTGGAATATTTTCAATGTGTTTTTCCTTTTCATTTATTTATTTTTGCCATTTTTGTCTTTACTTATATTTACTCATCATAAGTGACTGGAGTCAAATAAACTACAAAGCAGCAGCCAATGTGGAAAAAACAGGCAGAGAGAAAGATGAAAGATAATATGATCCATGGCCTATCTGAATATGAAACATAAAAAATATACAACAGTCATAAGCCTATATTCAAAGAGACATTATGTATTTGTTGACTTTTAAATTTAATTAAATTTTTGGCAAAAAAAAAAAAAGCCAGAAAACAGGCTTAATGCAGTTAGAAAGAGCAGAGGAACTCAACTAGTTTCTACAAAGCTTCTGCAACCAGATTCTGGAGAAGCACATACTTGTAACCCAGCAGTCATAATAACGGAATTATCTAACACAACATACTTGAAAATTCAATAGTAAGAGAGAAACAGGAACTGCAGGAGTTAGAGTTTAACAGAAAAAGTACATTTTACAAACTAAATTTATCATAAAGAGAGCAGAGCTGAGTCAGATAAAGGAAGATGTCCTGTACTTGATAAACCCTGAACTACTTCTCAGCCGCAGGCTGCCAAGGCCACAGCATTATTATGGCCCAAAAGGCACAAATAAATCCAACTGAAAAAGCAAATAGCAAAACTGGGAAACAAGGGAAATTATTATAAAGACAGACAAAATAATATCTTTTAAATCTAAATTATACTTGAACATTGTAGGAAAAAATAGTGTACTGATAGAAAAAAATAAAAGGTTTGGGTACAGAAATAGTAACCAAAGAAAAAGCAGAAATGTTCCAAACACCTGGTAATTATATCTGTGATATTTCACACGTCTCAAATAGTGTAAGAGTAAAATACAGAGGATAATAGCAACATCTGGCATTTTCACCTTCCCAGGATTTACAAGTAGTTCTAGATTAATATTTGAAACATGCTGTTATCCATTAGGTCCTAGGAAAAAGTGTCTTAAGAAATATTTTTTTTCTGACGTACTCCATTCAATGGTCACGTGTTTAAAAAAAAGAAAAGAAAATATGTGTTTTCCTAAATCATTTGAGACACACAGTCAACTCTCTTTATTCACAGATTTGGTGTTAGAGAATTTGTATATTCACTAAAACTTGTTTGTAACCCCAAAATCAACGCTCACAGTCAACTGTGCACATAACACTGAGCTGTAAAATATATGAGTCCCCCACAGTGCATTTTCCCAGCTGAGGTGGAGTAAAGTGATGCTCTGCCTTCTTGTTTCAATTCTCATATTGTATACAAGTTTTCTTTTTGCAGTCTGTTCAGTCCCACTTTATACATTTTTGTGCTTCTATGAGGGTCTTGTTTCTTAAAAATAAATAGTGCTGAAATGCCGTAGTGTTCCTAAGCACAAGAAGGCTGTGATGTGCTTTATGGGAGAAATACGTTACACTAGTGTTTAGGTGTGGGTTACTGTGTTGCAGGCTGGAAGCTCGATGTTAATGAATCAACAAGATATACTAAATAAGGTATTTTTAAACAGAAGCAGACTTTAAAATATACGATTTGAGCAGCTAACTAAGTGTCATGAACTGAGGCTCTGCAGGAACCTACTACTGAACGTCTATGTTTGTTGATTGCGTGTCCATACAACTTGATAGAACATAATCACCATGAATAATAAGAACTGACTATATCTCTAATTTTGTCATTTGTCTCTCAAAAGTCCCATTGTTTACAAAGTTCCTTATCTCACTTTGATAGCTGGATTCTATTTTCTACTCATGAAAGTCACATCAAGAGCAAACATAAATTATCAGAGGCAAAAACAATGGAACTCTAAGTACAATTGTTGACCAACTGCATGGCATACAGTCTGACTCATCAAAAATTTCCGGTGGAGGCTCAATCCCAAGAATTGTGATGTAGGCTTAGGGACAGAATGACCGCTGTACTCAGGAGGTCATTAGGACCTAGCCTGGTATTCTAACTAAATGCCCTGCACAACACCATATAAAACAAAGGACAGAATTCAGCCTGAATCTTGACAAGCAACACTGTAAGGTCACTACAAGGAATATAAGGACTTCATAATTTCTTTTCTTTTTGTTAAGGGAATTAAACCCAAAGAAATGTACATTCAGCACCATCAGTCCTTTTGAAATCATATTTGATACGACTAGAATTATTGTGCTGCCCAACAGGGATTATCATTTTAGTGATAAAGTTATTGTCAACATCATAGTTTTGCAAAGTGGAGCCATCAGTGGTTCTAATGACCCCTATGGAAGTTAGAGTCAGAACTCTTTATTTAAAAACCTCATGGTAAACTTGGGCCTGTGCGCATTTGAATTATTGATATGAACATCAGATCCTTCAGGGTCTTCTGGGAATTCTATAATTTGACAGGAGCCCAAAACTCCTGGGACACTTTTGTACTGAATTTGTAAAGATGTATTTCCCAAATGCATTTCAATTTTTGCATTTACTTTCCAGTCTTCTCTAGGGCTTTAGAAAAGGCATTAAGTAAAGGTTTTTAAATGGCTCCTTAGCATATCTCCTTTCTTCAAACAAATAAATGCATGCATTTTGAAAGGATACTGGAAGAGCCCTTTATAATTCTTTACTATTCAACAGGAAAAAGATTAAAAAAAAAAAACAAACTACAAGATATTTTGCATCTCTGGATGTGTTTTTAAAATAAGATGGTTTTTGTGAAGAATTCCACACTTAAGGGGAGTATTAGCATCCAAAGAGCACGTGTTTTATCATTAGCCATTAATGAGACCAAAACACTTGCAGAAGGAAGGATTAAACTGCTGATTTGAAGTCTGAAATCAAAATCACCATATGGACTATTTTTAAATGACATGAAGGCCAGAGCCAAGTGACGAAATTCAGAGGAATATTCACAGGGCCACTTCTTTCAGGCAGTTACTACTTGCTTATGTAAGGCTTTGACATAAATAAAATCTTTGAAATTCCATTTCCATCAATTGCACTCCGTCCCCAAACAACTTTAGAAGAACGACAACTTGGCCACATTTCCTCCATACTCCCTTCCTTTGAAGGGATTCTCTTTCTTTCCTCACTGTCCATCTCCGAATTCCATATTCCTCTTCAACACTTCTGTAAACCCCAATAAGCCTTTTTAACTTTAACAATTTTTCTTTCTTTTCATTTCTTTTCTTTTCACCAAATCTCTTCCTCTATACCTCTGGTCTCCCAGTTACATAGTTTTTGTATATATGCATAACTAAGCATAAATCTTCATTCATGTATGTGTATTTATTTTCCTTTGTAGAGAATTTAGAGCTCAACTACCAAGGCTAAGAAAAGAAACTAAGAATTTACTCTAAAAAATAATTATAAATGCATTAAAAAAAATCAGCTAGGTAGCTGAGGCTATGTAATCAGCTAAAAGTTTGAAGTATGAGATAAATAAATGATGGTAACTCTAAACATTAATGCTATGCAATACTTAGTGAATAAAGAGGGAGAGCAGGAGGGAGACAGAGAGATTAGGGCCCAAAGAATTGTTGGGGGAAAGAACCATAAAAGGAAGAAGTGTTCTAGTATGCGGCTCTTCAGAGGGACTATCTGAGTTCCACAAAAGGGAAAATGTCCTGGTTGAACCAGGATATCAGGTTGTATAGGTCACTACACATAATATAATGTATTAAAACCTTTCCCAGGGAGGAGTTGCTGAGTGCTGCTTCAGTTAGGGAGGTGGAAGACTGAGAAGGCGAGGGTCACTGATGAGGAAATCCAGAGAAAACCCAAACAAAGGGTTTTGAAAGCATGACTGGGTTCAGGCGCTCAGTGAGCAGTGGGGGAAGGAAGGAGTCAGGGTGAGGTCTTAAGAAGTACTGCAGGTTACAAGACAAAGTCATGAGACAAAACAAACCAAAAGGAAACAGTGGGGGTAGGGTAGAAAGTACTACTACGGTATTCATCAGATTTTAATTTATATGTATAAAAACATAAAAAGGAAACATATTTATATAGTGGATTATAAAAGTTCTACTATTAATAGCATTGATGGTACTTTTCTGTAATAGAAGAAATTAAACTCCAAATAATAATTGAGATCCTATTGTATGTCAAATGCTGTGCCAAACCATGAGATATAATGGTGACCTCAAACAAAAATACATTGTCACCAAATACTCTTACAGTCTCAGAAGGAGACATACTCAGACACACACATCACACATATATCACATATACTCAAACAGGAAACTTACAACTGTGACAACTGCTGAGAAAAATACAAGAGGAAGATAATATGAGAGCTTATAATAATAAGTTGCCTCAAATAGTCAACTAAGAGTCACTACAGCAAAAATGGAAAGATTTTGTTAGGCAAAGTGGAAAAGCACCTACATTTGAAATTGAGGGAAAAGTGGATAAGGAAAATGCAAGGATCATTTGTAGGTATTCTATAGAATGTGTAGTTTTTATTTTATTCATAATTTAATCTGGTTGTGCCATTCACAGCAAACTGAAAAATGCTGATATTAGGCTTTAAAGTCACTTCCCTTAAGCTACTGATATGTTGCTCTTCAGTGCATCTCCCTGACCAAATGTTGGTGCCCTGAAGACCACATGGGACAGTTCATGGAATTAGGACATTTTTGTACTGCCACAATTGAAATATGTTTTTTTGTAGTGCTCATTTAAAGTAAGAGCTATTCTAAAAGTTGATGCATATATTTTATATGACTGTAGCAGATAATTCGCTTTTAGTAGGTGAAGCAAATCCTGCTCCAATCAAAAGTCAAATGTGATCCTTCTAAAAGCATTTTCAGTGATCATCTTCCCCTCAAGGTGGTCAATTGTCAGTTACAGATTAATTCAATTTTAGATTTCTCAGTGAGTACTCAAAGGTGCACTCAAAAGTGCACTTTGCCAAAGCACACTCAAAACACAATTACTGTGCACAGATTGCTTATAGCTCAACATGATTGGCATTCTTAACAAAGAAGGGTAGGGTAAAGGAACAGTATGCAGTCATGTTCAATTACGTCGTATTTAAATCATCACAAAACTGCTATGGCATGAATTACTTAATCATCATTTTACAGATTTGGAATCTTAATCTGGGAAAATTTAAATATTTTAATAGATATCTAACTAAACAACACTTCAATAGCTAAAAATGAGCATATCTTAAGCTCAAATGCCACAGACATTCATTTATAGAATAAGCAAGAAATGCATATGATAACAATTTAATAAAAAATCTAGGTATGACCTCTGAGTATCATTAGGTGTTTGATGCTGTTACTTCAGGAAACTGCACATAATTGAGTAAACCTTTGAAAACAGAAGGAGAAAATATTTTTACAAATATGAAGACATTTAAGGATTTCCCTCTTTGTTTTACTTTGTTCAACACCTCTTCTGTTTTTTGGTTGGGTTTTTTTTGCATATTTTATATTGCATCAAGTAGTCTATGGACTAAAACAGGAAAAATAAAATATTCCTATAGAATCACTAAAATCAATAATTTAAATTCCCTAGTCTATTTTAAATGAATCTACACTTGAAAACTACTTTTTTATCTGATGGTTAAATTCATTAATTCAGTGACGAGTATAGAAGCAGTATCTATAGGTCAGAGAAGACCCTTGATCTCAATAAGCTTACTCATAGATAGAAAAGGTTTTATATGTACATAAAATGATTAAAATGATGGGAGTACTTCAGATGAAAGTAGCACTAAAAGCGCCCTGAATCAAGATGAATGGGAAACTATTCCAATAAACATATTTTGGATTAAAAAAAATGATGGAAATAGCACTTTGAACTACTCCCTAGTTTTCACAATACGATTCTGGTAGCTAACAACGAATGGATATTTTTAGAAATGTAGAGAAAGTTCTTGAAATTTATTTTTTCACAGAAGTCAAAATAATTTTAGCTTAAGACACTAGGATGTGTGAACTAGCACTCAATCCAACTCCGTATTATTTCTTTCTCCAGAGTATCCCTTCCCCTCTAAACAGTATTCTCTTTAGGCTGATTAACAGTAATAGCTGTTTGCTCATAGTTGATCTCAATCCAGAATTCCTCCTGAGGTGTATCTGTAAGTGCATTTGCCTTTATCCTGTTTTGGCAGAATGTGTTAGTACTTGATCTTCTTCCACGACCATGACTGCTGGGTAAAGAATAATTTTCCAAAACAGAGAAAACTTTTTTTGCACCAAAACATAGATCATAAGTATGACTCCTGGGTACATAATAATCTTAAGGAACAGGAAAAACCTCTATGCAACAAAGCATAGCTCTGCACTGACGAGGGGCCTTTATTTCAGCCTGTGAGTTGATACACCAGTCTAAGTAGTGTAAGTGACCACATGATCATTACTTGGTAAGAATTAGCAAAGAAATATGGAATTCTAAGCATTATTTAGGTTTTCAGAATAATAAGACATTATTACAGATGGACTCAAAGAAAATAAGCAGTTAAGTCCTGTTTCTTCTACAGGTAAATGTCCATTTCTTTGTTTTTTGTTTCTTGTTTTTTTTTTACTAGATTAGTTAACAAAAGTATATCCTCAACTATTAAGTAAATTAGGTTTTTTCAGAGAATGTAAGTCATGTTGAAATATTTCAATCCTGATAATGAGCATATTTAATTTAATAACAGTACAAATATTTAAAACTTTCCACTTTCAATAAATATTACTAGTAGATTTTCTGCTTTTAATCATTCAATTTTCATGTTTTCATTTTCTTTATACTTAACACATATGTTGAATCTTAATAGAAATAAAGTGCACCAACCAGCAATCAACACTCATGTGTCTGGCACTCTGCATGTTACATTTTATTTTTTCAATAATACACTGATTACAAAAAATTGAAACCAATGAGAAAATTTAAAAAGTACTACCTGGCTAATTTCCTTAACAGGTAAAACACAGAGTAACATATATGATACACAATGTATTTGGCCAAGTGCATGTACTGAAATTCATTTCATTTCCATAGGTGGAACATTTTGAGGAAATGCCTCTGTTTTACTCTCTGGTCACACATCAAGAAATCTCCACTTGCTATTTAACTGAGGAGTCAGATCTCTGTGGAGATGTACAGAAGTATTGTTATGTTAACTATGTTGTTTTCATAGAAATTTTATTCTCAGATTAACTTTTATATTTCCTTTCAATCTAGTTTAGGAGAAGTGACCTATTCCCTTCTTTAATATTCCCTAAGCTGTATTTTTTCCTTAAATTGAGCTGTTCCAGATTATACATGGATTCAAAGAGAACTAGTTAAGTTCTATTTCTTCTACAGGCAAATACATGTCTTTATGTACACACACACACACATGTATTCTTTTTTTACTAGATTCTTTCACAAAATTATACCCTCATCCACTAAGTAAATTGGGTTTTTCAGCGAATGCAAATCACGTTGAAAAGTTCCTGTTCTTGAGAATGAACATGTTTAACTTAATGCCTATATTAAAAACATTTAAATACAAATATTAAAAGTTAAAAATTAAGATTTTCATAGGTTGATTCAGATTGTACACAGCTAAGATATATTTTATTACCTAATGGGTCATATTCATTTCATCAATGACCCAATGCTCTATAAAACTCTCTTTAAAAATTCCAACAAGTTTGTCCATTCTCTCAGTTCTAAATTTTATAATTAAACAAGGTATATCATTTCATATTTTATACCACGTTTTAATCAGCTTTTCCTTTTAGTTTTATTCCTCACCCCAAAAAACAAATCTTTGCTGCTGAAAATTAATCTTCTAAGCTTCTTGTTGGCAAAGACAAGAGAAAGGCTTTAGATAATCTAGAGTATTTTAAGCTCTCTCCCATGGGAAAGCAAATACTGTAATTTTTTTACATACAGGTTTTCTCTGAACTGTGAACAGATTTTTTTTTCAGAACTGTTTGTATTATAGTCATTTAAAACTAAAAACGATTTTTTAACAGGAACAAAGACATGCCAGTAAATGTTATAAAGGATCCTAGACAAATTGCTCATAACACATTACAGGATACACTAAAATTATAGACTCTTTCTTTCTTTTTTTTTTTTATTCCTTCTGGATCCTTTCTCCTCAGACATCAATGTTCTCTTGCAAATAACTTTAAATTGGATATTAATAAACCTTTTTTGACATAGCCTCTATTACAAATTGTCTTAAACTTCCTTTTCACTCAGCAACAGTCTTTCAGCAAAATGCCACTAGGTGGTAAGTGAAAATTAATTCTATAGTAACAATGCATGCTGATGTTATAATTAATGTTACTATTACACTAGTTACATTATTGTTACACTAATGTTACTATTATTGGAAGTATGAGACATACATTTCTGATTTTTTATGAAAAATAATATTTGATAAAATTAGTCTGCAAAGCATAAAAATTGTTTAACAAAGTTAAATCAAGTTACTCAATAAATGCTAGAATAAATTTTTGAGGTGGGCGGGAGGCTATGAATTTTGATATAGCCATTATTGGGAGTCTATCAAAGGACAGCTACTCTAAAGGTTTTATTGTTGTCGTTGTTTTGAGAATGGCTCAACTTTGCTCTTTCCTTCCTTGCTTTCTGAATGCACAGTTTCTGAGAAGTTCCAAGCCTTTTCAGCTCTCTCTTAGGAAGCATAAAGCAATGGCCTACAGGTAGAGTGATATAGATAAAGCAGAGCTTAGGGTGATCTTATATAGTTTATATAGAAGATAGATGTTTGTATATCAAGAACTGCTTATAAATTACCCTTTAATCTCTTTATTAAAACAATTATATCTGTAAGTCATTAATTAACTATAAGCAATGGCACATTGTTGAAGTATAATCATAGTAAATTTTTGACTTTCACTTAATTAAATTGAGAATATCAAAGCAGCAATGCTATATTATATATGATAAACATGTATTTTGTGTTCTTTTAACTCAGTATTAAAATGTTATGCTAAAAATGTCTTATACAACTATTTTTATTTGTTTTCTATTTTCCCCATTGTGATATATATCTATATAGATTAAATTTGTATGATACATATAGGCTAAATGTATGTTTTATATTTTTTGTACATTATATATTATATAATATACATTATACATCAAATGGCATTTTATATGTTATATAAATATATACATACATAAAACATATGAAATATGTTATATCACATATATTATAAATCATTGCTAAATCTTGTATTCCCTACAGTATGTGCTTGTGCTGTTGTGCACACTTCACAATTTTTATTTTAACCTTCACAGCAACTTTAAAGGACAGGGAGCTACCATAATTTTCCCACATTTAATAGGTAGCACTGAGGGACAGAGAGGTTGCATGCATTGGTCAAGATCTCCTAGAATACTAGATGGAAGCTGAGCATCAAACTAGGCCACCTGCTTCTGCCACTACGCCCTAATCACTGTTCCATAGAAGAAAATATATGCCATTGTAATAGCACAGGCATAATTAGTCTGACTACAAGCAACTTTTTACAAGTATGTATAAGAGATTATTTATTAAATATTTAATCTCTTGTCAGAAAAATATTTTATGCAAAATTTGATGCTATCTCAGGTAAGGAAGCCTAGAACATTAAAAAGGTGGCAATTATAAACACAAGCACTGAGTTTCTAGCAAAGGCTTACACATGATATCCAGACTTTCCGTTTCCTGCCACTTAAAGCAAGATGTTCTTTATCACTCGATAGCATAACCCAAATGTAGTTAAATGAATTAATTTTCGTTGTCTAATAAGAAGTCCTGACATTGATTTCTCTTTCTGACCTCTACATAATTTTGCAAGAAGTAAATGTTTATTAAGTATGAGAATGACATTGGAAATTGAGATTTTTCAATGTAACTAATTTTAAATCACTGCTAAACCCATGTGTTGATTACTTTAGTCTGTGCAAAGAGTCATTAGCAATCCTGAGACTAAACACGAAACTGCCGTGTTCAGTATTAAAATAGTCCTGTTGATTTGCTAAAGGACAAACTGAACATGCCATGGTTAAGGTACTTTTATTAGAAAATACTTTGATATTGATTTGCTTGCTTGATTTCAATAAGCATTTTATTTTTCTTATTGCGAAGTCAACCTTAGCATGTACTTTCAAAATCATTTATATATAATAAAATTCTAATAATCCAGAATGATCAAGTCCTATTACAAACCATAAAAAATGCTATACTAATGTTCACATTCTATAATGTCATTAGCACCCTTCGTTTTCTGAAACTTATCATACAGTCATAACTGTTTCAGAGTCACAGTTTCTCAAAATGGCACTTAATATGTAGCAAAACCTTAGACATCCTTGCTACTCATTTAGTATCCACTAATTTTTAATGAAAGTTGCTCTTATATATCCTGATTATCTGGGTGACAATGATCAGTGGCCAGATTAAAAATGTCACATTACAAATATACAGATGGCAAAGATTTTCTCACAAATAAATTTCAAAGCTGTTGAGCTGTCTCCCTAATAAAGAAATGGAAACAATTTCTGTTCCCATGATGTTTTCTTTCCATGATGGTTGCACAATGATTAAAAAAAGAAGTCTTTAATTTCAGAACACTTTCGCATTATCCCCAAGCTTTAGGGAAAACTAGCACGGGTGCAGCAGTTCACGTAAGGACGGGCACACAGGCACACACTGTACTGTGTTGACCTTGTGATCTTGATGCTACTGCTGCTGTTACTAGCATTCCTATTTGCAAAAGGCAAAGAAATAATTATTAGAAATGTCAAGATCAAGTATCTATTGCTAATTACTTGAAAGCATATAGATTTTTAATTTTAACTTGCATTAGCTAGGTGGGAAGACATTAAATTACTCAACTTTGCTGAAGATTTTTAAAACTTCCTGTACTTCTCTGCTTCCTTTACATCACAAGTTTCAAATATAGAGTATATTTATTTTATTGTGTAATTTAAAACTACAAAGTGTCAGAAAAATATGCAGAATATATAGTGTCAATACTCAATTCAATTTCCAAGAGAAAATCTCCAAGTATTCTACTAATAAAAGATCAGTTACGGTAAAACTTAGCTTCAAATCACTTACATGATAAAATTCAGATATTCTACTTATTTTCAAGATCATTTCTTCAGACATTTTATGATTCCCAAATTTAGCTACAATCTGTGTGTATATATGCAAGTGGTGTAAGTGTGCTTTCTTGATATCATATGACATAAGGACATTTCATTTAACTCCATTACAATACTTTTAATTTTAATGTCTTTCCAATGATTCTATTTTTATCCAAATTCTGGAGTTACAAGTACCATCATACAGAACATTTGAAATATTTTCATATTTTGCCTACTGTTGCTAACTAAATGTTCCACTGTATAAAAAGCTTATGAATTATTAATGAGAATTTTAAAAATATATTGTTATAAGGTAACAAATTATTTGGATTCTAGAATACAACGTGACCCACCAAAATGCTATAATCAAGCATCAGTTTGTATCTCAGTCTGACAAGATGTGCTACAAATGCCTCATCACAGTTTATGAACATTCTGACCATCTGGTTTGCCCTTTGCTAACAAAAGTCACCAATAAACAAATAAACAAGCAAGCAATCAAGACACAGATGTTGGGTTATCATTCATTCATTCACTGAGATATTTACTGGATGCCAGAATCACTGATTTGGGCACTTGAAAGACATCATTGAACAAAACAGATTGGGAAAAAAAAAAAAGAATATTGCCCTGCAGAATTTACATAAGCAGCATAATAATAAATTGTATAGCAAACTAGAAGGTCATAAGCACTATTGAAGGGAAATAATAGAGCAGGATAAGTTGAATCATACACACCAATCTATGAGGAGGGGATAAGGACAGGTCACAATTTAACACAGAATGGTAAAAATGAGGCCTCTTTGAGAAGATGACAGTTATGCAAAGACTTGAAAGAAGAAAGAGCTAGCTATGTGGATTTCTGGAGAAAGTTCTCTCCAGGTGGAGGGAACATTCAGTGCAAGGGCTTTATGGCTGGGACACACCTGGGATAGTTGAGGAACATCAAGGAAATGATGTAGGTGAATCAGTGATTAAGAGAGGGAACAGCAGGAGATGAATTCTGAGAGGAAACAGGTTCCAACTGTGGTCAAATGCTGCGTACCACTGTGAGGGTCTTGGCTTTCACTTTGAATGAAATCAGGAGACGCTGGAGGATTTTAAGCAGAAGAAAGACTTGATCTGTCTTTGAAGGATCACACTGGCTGATGTATTGACATTTTTTTAGGCGAATGAGAAAAGAAGCAGCTTACTACTTTAAAAGTTTACCCAGGATGGTAACATTAGAGTAGCAATAGAAATTATAAAGTGGCAGGATTTTGGATACAATTGGATGACTTGGAAATAGGATGTGAGAGAAAAAGAAAGTAAAGGGAGACAGCTTTTTGGTCTGATTAAATAGGAGGATGAAATAAATATTCACTAATTGGGATGGTGAAGAATGAACTATCAAGATTTCTGCACCGGTTGTGCTCGCTTTGGCAGCACCTACACTGAGATTTCTGCACCATTCCAGATTATCAGCTTTTAATTACATCAAGTAATGTGAATAATAAATAATGCTGACTTTTGTTTGAGATCTGCCAATGCTCATTTTGTGGATGCTGGACATTATGTTTCGTTAGGGCTTTGAAGATGTGCTATTCCCGTGACCCAAATGAGCAATTAACTAATGGGTTGGTAAGATTTCCATATGATTTTTGTTTAGGTTCTGGATCCACAAGGATGTTGCTGATCACAGGCTCAAGTAGTCTTATTGGTACTGTCTGTTTAAAATGCTTATATTACACCTTCAAGCTAGGTAGGAAAAATAAAACTTTCATCTGAGTGCTAGTCAGTGTGCTCAAGACTTCCATAGGAAGATACTGAATGTGTGCTTCAAATTTAAATTTTGGTAAACAAGTATTTTTTTTGAAGCACATCATCACTCTTGTCAAGACATACGTGTCTTATTTACTAATATGTAATGAAAAGTGCTTGAGACCAAAACTATTTCTAGGGATTTTGTTTTGCTACTTGAAATAATCTTTTGGTAAATTTTATTTATCTCAGTGTTGTGAATGACAACTGGCACACAATATAATGTCAAGTAGTTAAACACAGAGCAAAGGGAGTGGCAGAAAGTAGAATAAACTATAAAAATAATATTCCTACATAATCTGAACTATTGTCTATTACAAATTATGGAGATAAATATATGACTTTAAAAATCTATAGAAACTTAAATGAGAGGGGTATTCAATCAGATGTAATTTAAAGACAATTGTTAATATCCATGTAATGTTGATGCCTAGAAGCCTACTGATTTCCTGTGTAAAGGATAAAAGCTCTTTTAAAATGTCAAAAAAAAAACCCTTAGAATATTTGCTTGTATTCATTTCTCTCACTCCTTACATAAAGCTATAAATTTTGTGAAAGAATTTTCACTATGGAGAGATTTCAGTAAAATTTCTGTAAGAAGAAAAAATATTATATATGTGTATATATATATGTACACATAGATACATATTATGCTCCTCAATGAAGCTCACCCAGCTTTATTTTATACTTTCTCTATCTGTTTGTTTGGCTCAATTCTGGACACTAGTATGTCTAAAGCAAGTGATACTGTTTGCCCAACAGAAATCTATAGTCAGCAACCTCATTTCTATTTCTGCCTTCCATAACTGGGCCAGAGAGTTTTGCTTAAGATAAAAAAACTACTCTAATTCACCTATTTTTTAATCTGTATAGGGTTCCGCAAAAGGACATGTAAAAATATTATCCAAACATATTGGGAAGATTAAGGGAAGGAAGAATAAAATATTTCTTTAGAAGGGTGCCTAAATCAATTAGAGGAAAGCTAATAACTAGATAAAAAAGCTTCTCTTTCAAATTTCTAGAACTACCCATCTGAAAATAGCTATCTTTGTAATATGTTCTTCTGTGGCTTCTAGCAAGAAAAACTTCTTCACCTATTGATACTGTTTCATATATATTTAATATTAACAGACTATTCTAGATCCACATATTTCTTAGTATTTTAATTTAGACTGGCTTCATCACTTTTTAAAATTATGATTCCCCTACTGCATGTGTAACATGCAAGTTATTATCAAGTATGAATCAGGTTTTTTAAAATGCATATTTTCTTTTTTTTTAATTCATTGAATGATTAAATAGTGTTTTTTTTTAAATAAATGAAGTAAACAATCTAGACAGAGGCTAAATACTGCATGATTCCAATTATGTGACATTCTGGAAAAGGCAAAACTATGGAGACAGCAAAAAGATCAGTGACTGTCAGAGGTTGGGGGGAGGGTGAGATGAACAGGTGTAACAAAGAGGATTTTCAGGGCAGTGAAACTACTCTGCATGATGATATAATGGTGGACACACGTTGCTACATATTTGTTTAAGCTCTTAGAATGTACTACACCAATAAGGGAACCCTAAGGTAAACAATGAACTTTGGGTTATAAAGATATGTCAACATCAGTTCATCAACTGTAATAAAACCACCACTCTGCTGAAGATTTTAATAAGGAGGCTATACATACGTAGCAGCAAGGGATATATGGGAAATCTCTGTGTCTTCCACTCAATTTTACTGTGAGCCTAAAATGACTGAAAAAATAATGTCTGTTGAAAACAAAACCAAGTCTAGGCTAATGAGTCATGAGGAAAAGAAGAGATAAAAATGTTCTACAAACAACGACTCATAAATTTTAACAACTTTTTTAGACCATAATATAGTCTAATTAGCACAGTGACATATACAGGCCTTTATTCTTCTCTGGGAGCAGAGTGGTGAATGGATTGGAGGTGTTGAGAAAGAGAAAATAAAGAAAGATCAGTTTTAAGAGGTTACTATACTAGACAGAAATTAATAAAAGCTGAGGACACTGGAATTAGATTAACAGACAGACTTGTGAGATAATCAGGAGGAAGAGCACTTTGAATTTAGTGAGGAAAGGGGCAAGGCAGAAGGGACCGAGCAGAGTCAAAGATGGCAGCTAAGATTCAGGCACTTGCACCAGTGTTAATGCTGATGGCATCTGCCCAGCTAAGGGAATGTTGTAAAACAAGGAAGCTCTGAGGAGAGAAGGGGAGAGTTCATCAGTTCACTTTTTATGTTTTATCATTAGTCATTAGGAATCCACACACAGGGTACAAACTAATGAAAAAAAAAATCGAGAATATCTGAAATTGAAAGTTAAAAGGAAGGTCTTCAACAAGAGCTTTGTTCTAGGGGAAGAAGCTCTGAACCAGGTATCTAGGTGAATCAGTGGCATCTAATGACCTTATGCAAGATATTTAATTTCATCAAACATTACTTTTCTCACCCTGAAAACATACATGGTTGGTCATGCAATTTAAAATTCTTTTTGCTACTATCAAGCTAAGATTGAATAATTTCATCCACTTCAGTTTCTTAATTTCTATAATGAAAAATTGGAGATGTAATATAGACTGCATTGTATATTTGAAAGTTACTGAAAAGAGTAGATCTTAAAAGTTTATAGCACAAGAAAAAAATGTAACTTGGTGATGGATGTTAACTAGACGTATTGTGGTAATCATTTTGCAATATACACATATATAGAATTATTATGCTGTACACCTGAAATCAATATAATGTTATGTGTCAATTATATCTCAACAAAAAAAACTGTAACAAAGAATTTAGGTTTCATATCCATGCCAAACCCATTTTAATATACTTAATGCTTGCAACATTGTTTGGAAAAAAATTCTGAAACTATGTCCAGACACAGTAGAAGTCTCCTCATTCTCTCTGAGTATAGGCGGAAAAAGTGGTGAAACATGAATTCAGTGTATGCAATCTCTGGACAAGATTTTGTTTCCATCTCTAGATTTTTATGAGACATTTATGAGTCTTTATATGAGTTTTAGACAATTCCAATTTCATATAACCAAATAAAGAACTACATGCTGCATACGAGAAAATCTTTTTAAAACTGAAGAGCACCAGGACATCATCAAGGTTACAAGAGATTACAAACACAATTGCCCCTAGCAACAGACTACCATGTACCTAAGGAAAACTTCCTACTATGGTGCAATTTTATTTCTCAAAAATTTATCATAAGGGAAGATAAGACAAACTGCCCCATTTGTGAATAATGAAAGTAAGACAGACAGTCTTTTCAGCCTGTCCCAGTTTATTATCAATTATCTAATTCTTTCTTTTTTAAATGTATGTAAAAATCATCTGTGAAAAGATAGGAGATAGAACTACAGGATTGTCATTTATTGAATACATGAAAGTGCCTCCTCAACTTTTCTGAAATATGCAATGCAATATATAAAACCATAACATACATGACAAAAATAAGGCCCATCTGAATAGTGTTCTAAGAAATAACAAGTATGTACAACCTGAACACCTGGATCTTAAATGAAATTGCCAGTCTACATAAACATGGTGCATGTGTGACAGATTTTATTACAATGCAATGACTTTTTTCTTATTCAATCCACAACATGAAAAGAGAGCCATGTGTGCAATTTTGTGTGATAATATATAGTTTATTTCTATATGCAAGCTATAAATACAGAGAAGCTCTGATTTCACTCTACAAGAAGGAATGAAGTTCTGAGTCAGGTTTGTGTAGGAATATATGTATCTTTTTTCTCTTTGACTCCTGTCTTTTCTTGGCTCTTTTTTTTTTTTCCCCTTTAAGCATCCTTGCTGTTATTCTGCGGCGCAGGCTATTTCCATTCCATGTCAACGTGTGCTGGGTTATGCTTTTCTACTAAGAGTTTCCCGGTATCTAATTTATACTAATACTGTTTATTTTTGTTTCTTGTCCCTCAAATAGCTTCGTAATTTCACTTTCTAGCATTCGTTATCTTTGCCTTGTCTTATTTTACACAAGTTAGCCAGATCATGTTGTATTGTAGTATTTACTGAGAAAAAAAATCCATGGAAAGTAGATCCCTGAAGTTCAAACCCCTGTTGTGCAAGGGTGAACTGTATTCTACTGGAGCTTGAGTTCCAAGTCCCAAAATGAACTTGAGAGAACTATCCTGAATTACGTCTCAGGTGCCATTTGCTTGAAGTGATTTGACTTAAACAGCCAGCTTATACTCCAACACTAATCCAAATCTTACCCTCTCTTTGAAACCATACCATCCAGGGCTGGGAAGGAGAACAACTCAAAGGGAAACAGAGGTAAGAGGACACCTGCCATAGTGCCTATGAAAGGAGGGCTCTCGCGTGCAAATCCAGGGACATGGCAACAAAGTAATGCGCAGCAGCCCCCAAACCTGTTTTTACTTTTCCATCTATTAGAAGGAAAGAGAAAAACCTTAAAGGGAAAAGAATAATGGCTCAATATTTCATGAAAAGGCAGATTGGGACTTTAATAGTTGAAAACAAGAGATTGAGAAGAAAGCAGAAGGAATAAAGAGAGAGATCCTATCTCCCATATGAGAAAATAAACGGTCCTGTCTCACACTTAGAACTCTAAAAGAGCAGGAGATCACCAAAGAGATGAAATAAAATTTTACATGCTGTGACTTTTAACCTTTAACCTATTTCAACGTTTTAACCCACAAGACCTTTTTCTGGTGTGCATTTTGGTAATTTGATAAATAAAGTTAGGCTTTTCCTCACCCAGTGGCATGGAATAAGAAAGTAGAAGAGACTTTGACATCCTCATTTCCAAAACATCTTATTTCTCATTTCCAGTTACTTTAAAACTACTGCTGGTGGTGATGGGGTAGGAAGGATGGAGGGTTATATTAATTATGAAATTAATGATATAAAAATAATTTGATAACATGAATATAAATTATAAAATTATTTATGATAAGTGTGCTAAATAAATATGCATTAATACAACAAATACATACTTATATAAATACCTGGTAAAGTTATCAACTATAAATGATATAAATGTATTGCAGGAACATAAAAGTTACAAAATAATATTAATTACAAAAGAATATAAAATAAGCTTCAGAAGATAAGCTTAGCTTAAGACATTTAATATATCATGTAAAATATAGGATGCTCAGAAATAACTGAAAGAATAAAAACCTAAGGGGAAAAAAGGTATTACTTTCCCCCAAATACTTATCTTTCATGAAGGTAGAGGTCTACTTTTTGGTCAAACTATCAAACAATAACTACCTTCATCAAACTATACACTTCTAAATATTATTGTATCTTCTCAGGACAAGGTGAAACAATTAAGAAAATAGTAAGATTTTAAAGTGCTTTAAATGGTGAAAAATATGGGTGAACCTCCTTTGAGATTTTTATGAAAGGTAATTAGCCAGATGAATCTATGCAAGTTTTGAGGAGCAGAGCACACACCCACCAATGGTAAAGGGAGATGAAAGAAATGGAAGGTCAACCAATAAAGAGATCCTTTGTAGATAATAAGCATTTGTTCTAAATCCCAGTTGTTTTTATTTACATAATGCCTTTCTTGTTGCTACATGGTCTGTCCTCAGAAGCCAAAATGAGTGTCTAGAATTTCTAATGGTAATATTTCCCTTTAGAAAATAAAGTGACTTTGAATTAAATACATTTCTCTCTTTTCTTCTGAAAAAAAAAAAAAAGGAAAATACTTGGGCTGTTAACTATGATTCTCAAGACAGTCCCATTGCAATCTGTGTGCATCATTTTCAGAATCACATTACACAAATGGAACATGTAGTGTTTACAAAGTTCCTAGAAAAACATGTATAAAATATTTCCCTAGGGTTTGTGAGAAATAATGCATCTACAAAAGCACAAAGAGGTCCCAGAACATTGAAACTTCCTTATGTAGCACAATATCTACTTTAAAATAAGTTGAAATAAATTAAACTACATCAAAGAGGTTTATAAGAAGTCAAAATAGAAAAAAAAAAGATGAAAAATACAAACTCCAATATAAGTAATTTTAAGTCATGAAATATTCAAATATTTCTGTAGATATATAATAAAATCTGAGAATAAACCTACAAAATACTAAAAATAAAATTATTTTTATTTGTAAGTTAAAATAGTGTCCAATTTTTAAATATTGAAGAGACCATTATGAAAAATATTGAACTATAAAATTTATAAGAATATTTATGTGTATATATATAAATAAATAGTGTGTACACATGCATATATGCACACATGTATCCAGAATGCTTCCAAACAAAGGCACATATAATCATTTCAGTTTTGTTCTACTTATTGGAAGTAAGATATTACATAAAGCCAGCACACACTCAAAAGGAGGGAATTACATTTCCACATTTTAAAATAAGAAATATTCAATAATTTATGGAGGGGAGGGAGGGAGGGAGGGAGAAAGGGAAGCATGGAAGGAGCGGGGAGAACAGAGAGAGGCAGAGAGAGACACAGCAAGTACAGGAGGTGATGTAGGTAAATATATAACACACATTGCAATATGGAAAACTACACTATTTTCTGAAAGAAATGTGATAAATCCCGGAGAAAATTAAACACATTATTTTTTTAATAATTCTATTTCATTTTTAAAGCACCAATATATAAAGACATATATATATAAGATGACTGATAGAGCATTTTATGCAGGGAAGATATTGGCAACAACCATAATTCATTTATTCATAAATTGTATGACAAAGGAAAAAGAAATGAGACTAGGTAACGTGAGATAAATTCTGATGATTACATTTTAGAATTATCAGGGAAGACCTCTCTGGTTAGGTGATATTTAAGCTAAAAGCTAAGTGAAATGACAGGTCAAGCCATGCAAATATCTACACAAGGATTACTTCAGCTAAATGAAAAGTCCAAATACTCAAAGGCTAGAATATGTTTGATGTCTTCAAAGAAGCACAAGTATAGAGGTGGAAATGGAAAGGAGGAAATGTCAATGACAACGGTATAAAATGAAATCTGAGGAATAATGGTATGTGTACTGGGGAGGTGCAGGGCAGGAAGTCACACATAATGTAGGGACAAGGTCCAAAGGAGTGAAAGAAAAGGAAATCTGGGTGAAATGGGGAACCTCTTAAGAATTTTGAGCACACGTGTGATGATGTGACCTGATTAATATCTTCAAGGATCACTGCTGCTGTATAGAGATTTGAGGAGACAAAGAGAGAAGCAGGGAGAATAGCTGGAGTACTACTGCCACATTCCAGATGAAAAATGATGTTGTCTTCGATTAGGAAGTGGTAAAAACTGGTTGTATTCTGGATAATAGGTTTCTAGGTTAAGAGCAGAATTTGTTACAACATTGTTGCAGGATATGAAAGAAAGTGGAAATTCAAGGAAGACTTAAGGGATTTTGGCCTGACAGCTTAAAAGAATAGAGCTGCCATTCACTGAACTGTGGAATTTAAGGGGGAAATTACTGGAAAGTCAAAATTTCTATTTGGGGCACATTAACTATAAGGTGTTTATTACATACAAACTTGGAGATCAGTAGACGAATTCAGATACATAGGTCTGTAGTTTAAAGGAGAGTTTCAGCCTGGATTAAAAAAAATTGGAGTTGTCATAAAATAGTGGGTCTTAAAAACTAAATGAACTAGATGGACTAGATGAAATAAGAGAATGGGTGTGTATAAAAGTCTTTGGGGCTTGGTTCAAAACTTATGGCTAGAGCAGATGAGGAACTACGTATAAACTGTTCACTGCAATAGTTAAGTAGGACACCAAGAGACAGTGGCAGCCTAGGGGCCAAAAAATAGCTGTTGCAATAAGGACAGACAAGACTTGGTCAAATGTTACACATAGTTTGAGAATGATGTTGACAATTTAACATTGGCTTTTCTGGTATGGTGGCAGCCAAAGTATTACTGGAGTATGTGCATGAGAGAAAGGAAGGAAACTGAATGGAGATGACATTGTTAAATATCTTAGGGAACAGACATGTTAGAAGTCCAATGTGTTATCCACTGCACGACAGAGCCACCTGGGAACAGACATATTAGAATATTGTTTAGCTCTATATTAAAGAGTGAAACCTGAGGAATAATGAAATAGTGTGATTTTTTGAGAAAAGTTTAAGTAAACTGTTTAAGCGAAAAAAGTGTAGAGTTTTGCAAATTGTTTCATCCCATCTGGCTGAAGGAAGTGTAAGAAAACTTTTTAAAACACATACATATTTATACTTGTGTTTATTTGCATGCTGAGAGAGGACAGTTTAAAGTTCATGTACCAAACTTTTAACATTTGTCATCTCAGGGTAGGGGTGGAAGGACAGGAGAAAAGAAGAGGTAACTGACTTTAATTTACTTTCATATTTTCTGGCTGATTTTATGGAATATGCATGGCTTTTGCAACTCCAAAGAAAATCTAATAGATAAATGTACAGATAAAATAGACGAGGAGATCTTTTGTTTGTGCAATCCTTCATTCAATCCACAGATATTTAGTCAGCCAGCAACTATATAGGGACATAGCTGTGAACAAGACAATGCAGTTCCTGTCTTCAAAGAGTCTACATTCTAGAGCAGTTATCCTCAACCCTGGGTGCATGTTAAAACTGAACAATGTGGTTGAATGGGCCCTACCACACAGTAACTGAAATGAACCCTTGAGGTCGAAGTCTGGGCAGCTGTAGGTTTAAAGGTCACTAAGGAATTATTTTGCACTGAGAGTTTAGTATTGCTACTCGAGGAAATGGTTACGGTTTAGTGAATATATCTTATCTGTAAAAACAATATTTTGGAGACAACTAACATGCTCTCACAACCTTACTCCACTTAACGCAGATAAGTGAATACCAAAACTTCAATGCTTTTCCTTAACTCGTTCTTGCTGGAATTAATATATTTTTAAGTAACAATAATACATCTTTTACTGTGGTAAAATATATATAAAACTCACCGTTCTATTTTTAGGTGTACAATCAATAATCAGCATGTTTGTAAAGGAACTAGTAGTTTGTGGACTACCAGCAACTACAACCCTGTACTACTTTCTGTGTGTGGTAATGACATCTAACAAAAAATTAGCCTCCAAATAATTTCATTGCTCAAGTTTTTTTTGGTGGTGGGGGGAGACTATTTGTATCTTGCTCTCTGTTCATTAATAAAAAAAATTGTATAAAAATATTCCCTTACTATAGATTACATCAGTTTAAACCACAGAAGCATAGCCCCTTTAGATTTTGATAAAGTACCTTGGTAATAAAATGAGCACTACTTTACAAAAATCATAGACCAAGCACTCATCATCTCTCAGGTCTTCTACTTGGAAGGGTCCATAGGCTTATCTCACTATCCTGTCTGGGTTTATTTATTTATATTTTTATAAATAAGCACATTTAAATCTAGAGAGATAAGGTGAACCAGAGAAGCCTTAGCTATATTAACAGAACCAAGACTAATACCTAGGTTTGTGTGCCCTGTGATCTTCCCTCTACTGATAAAAATCTCTCTTTACACTTCAGCAAATCAATGAATTAGAGAATTTCAGAATGCTATTTGTTCATTTTTCACCCATTCTGTCATTGTCTCCTTTTCTCTACTTGCTTTCTCTTTTGGCTTCTCATTTTGTTTTCTCTTCCTTTCTTCTTTCCTGGCCAAGTTGTGATGCTATATTTGCGTTTCTTCAATTTATTTTCAAAGCAAGACTACCTCTGGCTGCCAGCCAACCCTTACTCTCTGTGAAGAAGACAAGTGCTATTTGTTATGTGCAATGCTGCTGTTTTCTGTTCTTGGAAAAGTCAAAGAGAGAAGTATATTCAGCCAGCATTTTTTCCAGCTCATTTGAACAGAGATGTTTCTTCCTCGGATTTCCTTCAGAAACTGACTTAAAGCAAGCTCAGCCTCTGGCACTCAACTGGACTTTGAAAGCTGTGATTGGGTCTGGCTTTTCAGTTCAGACATGTAACAATTTAATCTGCTGACCTTTTGCCTTCCTTCCTCATTTTCTAAAAACATTAACCATGGGCAGCCATTTTATCTTAAAGAGTGTTTCGTCCCCTGTGGCATGTTATCTTCACTGAATATATCCAAACAAAATCAAATGCATATGATCAAATAATGGTTATAGAATGTAGGGAGAGATTACTAACAAATTAATTTTTTTGGAAAATGTTAGTTATAATTAAAGGCCACATCCTGATAGCCACTGACTTTACATAGTAATTTAATGAAAAAAGAGTGTTTTTGCTTTTTAAGCTTGTTGTTTTGAATAACTAACAATGAAAGTGGTACTCATAACCTCCTGTGAAACAAGGATAGAAAATTGGAATAAAAAATACTACTACTACTACTGAAAACAGAGTCATAGACTTCTAAATGGCTTGCTTTAATACATAAGCTATATATATCTCTACATATGTATATGTATCTACATGTATATATGTATATCTTTCAGTTAAGAAAGCATTAATTCATGCTTCTCCCCCTAAATAGTTTCACATAGATGAGTGTTTTCTCTAAATGCCATTTGCCTAAATTTTATAACTCTACATCATCATATATGTGTGCTCAGCACATCTGAGCTACATTTTTATTGTCTCCTGAGTAAGAGTTTGTGTTTCTGCCTCCTAGCCACATTTTGAGATCTAGTGTTCTTTGAGATGGCTAAGAGTATTCCCTGATACAAATTATTTTAAAATTAAATTTAAATTTCTGTTCTTTTGATTTTTTTGTTTTATTCTGTATCTTTTTAGATATGAAAGTAATCATATTTTTCTAGCTTTTCACATAATGATGTGTTGTCCCGATAGAGTCTTACATCTCTTCTGACATGACTTTAAAAACGATGGTTGTATGAACTTTCATTTTTATGTATTTAAAGAGGTCAACCCTAAGTTAAATTAGTTGGATTAAAATGCTGGATGTTTCCATAGAGAGGATTTGATTTTCCAAAACCTCAGGCATAAATTAAACCAGAATGTTAGCCTACCTTTGAGCATAAGTGAGCTATAATTGAATATATAATCCCTAATTCAGATTTCACCTGGGTGTTTTGGACTCATATCTATTTTCTAGCTGCACTTGATAAGTACTTTGGAGAGGATTTGGAAACAGAATCAAAGTAAAGTTCGAATTCTTTCTGGAAAATGAACATCATATTTCCATAATTAACTTGATTGTTTACAAAAATTTGTATGTACATAGCATAGTTTCCGAAGCCTTTGAAATTTTGAACCTGTGTAAGAAGGTAGGCAAATGACTAGAAAAGTAGGGTGTTAATAGAAATCTTTTTTTTGAAAATCATCTACAAACTGACCCTGTTTTTTTCTATATTACTTTAACTTTTTCACTCAAATGTACAGATTAGGTATTAAGTTTTAGGGTGTGTGTGTGTGTGTGTGTGTGTACATATGTATTTTTTTAATCTGGTTGCCAAGATACTAAAATAATCTCTTATGGGATTTGTGTCCAAAACTTAAAGATTTAAACAAATGGATAAATTCTCAAGTCAGGCATCTGCCCCATATAAATTTCTTCAATACACTTAAGCATAAAAATGTCACATTTTGTTATATTTATAAACCAAATTTGATCTTGTTCAACTACTACCTGCTAGAATTAATAGGATATATAATCTCATCATTAGTGGTAAGAGGCTCTTTTTTCTTTTTGAGGAATTAAAAAAAAAAGAAAAGAAAGAGAAAAAAAAAGGAATAAGCAAACCAAGAGAACTGGGTAAAGAATTCTGATTTTCATTTTACTGTGAAGACAATTTAAGACAAAGACCAAGACTGTCTTTCCTGAAATATAATTTAATTGGAACTTTGTCTCCCCAAAATCCTATCACCATCCAAAAACCAATACAAACATCTTTTTGTTTGATTGTTTACTATATAAAATCAGTTTCAAGAAAATTAATTCTTTTAACTCTTCAATTTGCTCACCAGTGGTAAACATCTTCCAAAGAGAAACTAAAATGTTGCTATTCTTACCTGAATTTTTATGGTCTACCTGGAATTCTGCCCATGACAATTATGACCTCCATGCCAAATCACTGAACAATTACTACAGTTTTTAAGACTACAGTGTTTAAAGAACATTTGCTCACACTGGAGAACTTGAGGACATTCTGTGTGAGGGACCAAAGGATTCAGACATTCTTGCAATGTGATATCCCTCCATTCATCCAATTTTGAGACTAAAACTCTCTTGTCACTTTAGGACAGTCAATTCACCTTGACTTTGCCCAGACTCTGTTATCAAGAATTGAGCCTCTAAGATGTTAAATAAACAAACAAGCTAATGAAAGACCAAGAAACTTCTTCAGAGGAAAATAAGATGGTTCTATGAACACAGTTTTTTTGCCCAAGGAGAGTGGTTATTAAACTCAACAGAGTGTAAGCTACACAGAAAGTCCTCTTTCCCTATTATTTCTTGTGATGTTTCTATAGACTCGAGGAAAAGGCTTACTCTAAAAAAGAAACAGATCTTATAAGAAATCTAAATCACTGAGCTACAATTCTCTTCCTTCCAGTGGTGAGAATAGGTTTCTTATACATTTCAATGTACTGAATAGAAGATAAACTATGCCAAGACCATTAACTTGAGCAGAAGGAGATGGTACTACAGTGGCACAGAAGACCTATAATTCTTAACAAATGGTCATTTATATTTACTTTTTATTGGCCATAATTAAAAAGAAATAGAGATATGGATATCTGCTTATGTATTTTTCAAAGTTGTTTATTTTGTACAAATTATACTATTGCATTAGAAAATTTAAAAATACTAAAATATAATTATTCCTCAGTAAATTCACCTGTAGGTCTTGTGGTACATGATCTGGCCTACAGTCATCTGGGGAAATACACAAGAAAATAAATTTTAATTTAAAAACCTACCTCACTTTTGATCAAAGTTTCAAATATAACTATTCACACTTACTAACTGAACTTGGACTTAAATTAGTTTCTCTGTTTAAAAATCAAACAAAACATCCTCAAATATATCTTAAAAAATCAGTATTTCTAAAAATGAGAATATTCTAAAAATTTAACTCGTATTAATTAAACACAGTATCTAAAAAAATCCCGCAACATGTCAGATACTTTGTAGATAATTTGGGGAGATTTATTTTTCCAAATAAGGAAAATCAGCATTGTGTTGAAAATTTGCAGCCTTTGCTGCATTTATTTATCTAACACATTTGGATTCATCATTCATCTATAAGTAATGGAAGTTACATTAAGGCTATTTCTATACAGTAAAAAATGTCCGACAAAAATGATTTCAATGACTTAAATTTCACATGCTTTAGAAAATTGCTTATATGACAGTTAGCCATTTGAAGCAATAGAAGTCTCCAAAATCACTGGAAAATTGTTGTTTCTTACATGGCATTCATGCATTTCAAATTTATTGTGAACATTTCAGGAGCAATTTTGCATTTTACTACTTATTTTTTGATGAGTTTTATTTTCAAAATATTAGATGAATACTAATTAAGCGTTTTTCCTTGTATTACATTAAATACTTTTTTATTTTTTTGCCTCAACCACTATTTATTACATGGTATTCTGAATATTAGTACTTCTAATATTAACAAATTGTTAAACATTTCTTTTTTGAAGTATGGATTTGTAAGAAAATGTGCCTTTGCTGCTTTGATAATCTATATTTCTCAGCCCCTAGAACCTAATAGTAATCCTCAAATTAATAATAGGAACTCAAATATACATTATGTATCTGAAGGGGTGTATTTACTGTTTTTATTTGAACAAACTGAGAGATTAATGAGTTATGAAAAAGAAATGAAGTATGTTAGCCTTGATTGGATCCTTTTTCTCTAAAAGACTTTATTGGAACAATCAGCAAAACTTGATTAGGTTTGAGTATTTGATGGTAATTTATCAATGTTATTTATTATTTTTACTGGCCATTATGTAAGCAATTTATCTGCAAATGGGTGAGGAAAATAAAAAGTTACTTTCATAATTCTCGTAACTATCCTGGAGGCTTAACGCTATTTCAAAGTAAAAAGAAAACTGGCCAGGGAGTATAGAGTTACATTTTAAAACTCACAGATAAGCATCCATTACTTGCATTTATATATAGACCTAAGAAACAAAATTTTATTGTTAAATCCAATTTTTTACACGGTTAAATCAATGTTATAATGTTAAAGATATATTTTTAAATGCTCACAAAAGGTTTGATTCCTGTTAGGGTTAGGGTTATTTCTAAGAATCTTGAAAAGTAAGTACCCTGAATTATTTAATTTAATCCTATCAGAAATGAATAAGATCAATTTGAATGGCTGTATGACAGTGAATAGTAAAATAATATCATCCTAGAAAATCTCTTACTATGTGGCACTATTTTAAATACCATATATAATTAAATTATTTCATTATAATGAATGAGAAAACTTTAAGGCCCAAAGCACTACTTAGAGGATCTCCAACCCCTGTAACAGTCCATGCTCTTTGAATTGGACCAAATACAGAAACAGAAGAGAGTAGGGAGCAGATCTTGACATCTACCAATTTCTTGTTCCTTTCAGTTCATACTTGAATCAGCTGAAAGAGCTCAAAAAGACTATTTGTGTTTCATCAACATCTGCGCAGCATTCTTGAATTAAGTACCAAATTATAGGTAACTGAGAAGTTTTAACCCTTTAATAGGCATATTATCTCCCTTTGTAAAATGACATAAAAATGTGTGTAAATCTATATTTATCTCATTTATTACCTTCTTTATAAGCATTATAATTAGATTAGTAGGTTAATGCAGAATTCATATTCGTTAAGGATAAGAAAACACTGCCTATCTTAGAAGTCTTTTGTTATTTAGCAAATTTTTCAGTAATGAAGAAAGCAGGAATACTAATATCAAAAGCTTATATTTATTGTGATCTTATCTGTTAAATATAAAATTTCTTTCCAGCAAAAATCTTATGTGAAACATCTCATTCTTAATCCTGTTCGGGAGATCTGACTGTTGAGCTGGCAATCAATCTTTATAGTTTGATATAAATATGAATATTAGATACTTTATTCCTAAATGAAATGTAATGTACTTTTACTTTTAAGAAATATTTTAGTGAATGTGAAATTATATACACACACTCACACACAGGAGAAAGTGTCATTCTCTCACTTTGCAACAGATTACACTACATGCTTATCTGAACAGAGGCTCGCATTTAGCAGTCAAAATGGAAGATGACTATGCCCCTTTGCAAGTAACCACAATGCCTATCAGGACAGCAATACCTAGAAGAAATAACAGTGATATTCAACAGGTGTCGAGGGACAGCAAGAGGAGCATAAGGGGATATTAGGTACCATCTGGTGGCTGACTGGAGTGCATCATGGGCATATGCGAGACTTTTGCTAATTACCCCCAGAAATTCTCTGGAATCTTCCAAAGTGGGCATTTCCCCTGTACTCCAAACTTGTACCATCATCTATTTACTTGCTCTTCACACTTGTATTATTTAATAGTTATCTAAGCCTAACTTGTCCAAAACAGAGCACCCGATATTTGTCAGCCCACCCTATCCAACACTGCTCCATTTCTCTCACACTGTACATGCAATCCAGAAACATCTAATTTCAACATGTATCTGGAATCTGGACACTTCTCACCTCCCTGTCTAAGCTCTCCTCTTCTTTCACTGGAGTACTAAATAGTTTCTTAACCGGTCTTAGTGCTTATACTCTTACCTCTGCCTCTGCTTAACACAGAGATCATTTTCAAATGAAATTTGAATTGTATCACATCTTGCTGTCACCCTCCCATGACTCCATTTTATTCAGTGAAAAATCATAGCCTTTATAATGGACTCTGAAGTACCACCACATCACTGGTCCCACCCACACACATTACCTCTGACCTTTCTGACCTTTATTTCCTCCTACACTTTGCTCAGTAGATAGGCATTAGTGTCATGACTATTTTCAAAAACCTTTTTCTGCCCTTTCCCCCACAGTCCCTATCTCCCTTAGCCCATTCTAAAGTTATAGCATTTATGACTTCATAACATACTATAAAATTTAACCACTTATTGGCTATCTCCCCTTACCAGAACATATGTTTCACAAGGGAAGAAAGCTTTACCTTATGTTTAACTGATACATATCCATTTCTTGCACTCAATAAGTATCTACTGAACGACTGAATAATTAGATTAGAAGGCACTAGACATAAATTATGAATAGAATCATTTCTAAGGTGCTTCAGAAAAATTTTGGTGAGGAAATGACCAACTCAACTTTTCTCTCACTTTGTCCTAAGTTACCACAAAGAACAAATAGTACATTTTGAGTTAAGAAATTTTCTATCAGTATTTTTTTAATGCAAGTTCTTAGAATCAACAGAATCATAAGCTCTTCCTTAAAGATGAATTAGGCACTTTGGGTGGAACCATTACATATTTATATTGCATTTTTAATGTTTATAAATACAGATTGTTTTATAAAAATTATCCCTATCTTAGCATTATTATTAGCAAAGTTTTTGAGGCTTAATTTATATTTGGTTGAATATCAGTGAACTTTACATATATATTAGATGAAATAAATGTATACAATATTCTTAATTTTTATAATACATGAATAATCATACATGACTATGCTTTCCAAGGCATAATAACAGAACCATATAAGATCTTCTATAAACTATATGACATTTAAGTGTGAAGAAATGTCATCTTCATCTCTCTATAGCCAACATCCAGCATTATATTTGTGCATATTTAACATTTGAGGAACATATGAGAAAAAAAATATAAGACCAGCATGGTTTTCAATAATGAGGTAAATTAAACATAGCTATGTAAATTGGCACATAGTAAAAACAAAGCAAAACCCCTACCCAACATGTTTTACTGTTTGCTATGGAATATTTCAACAGTGGCTTAGCTACTACGTATCTGTGTGCTTGTTTACTCAACACATGATTTATAAGTGTCCTGAATTAAAAAGTAAAACAAAAATCAAATGTTCCAAACGAAAGCATGTTGAGGTTCTCTTGACTTAAAAAGAGCAAGATCTCTAATCTTTTTATAAATATTATTTAATCTTGTAATTTTAAAACTGATTTAATCTTTATCTTGGGTGGAGTAGAGATGGGAAAGGTGGATGAATGTATACATATTTATCCCTACATGTGAATATATATGAGATAGATGGGTAAGTTTCACAGGCCAGCCTAATAAATCAATCACTACTTACAGTATTTATATAAAACATATCCCACTGTTTTAAAAACTAACTTGCTAGTTGATTTTTAGGAAAAAAATAACTTTTTTTAGTTGGAGACAGAATTAGAATTTTTTTTTTTTGGTTTTAGAACAAAATCTTAATCACAGCTTATTCTAATAAAAAAAAATCCAGTACTTAAGATACCCTGACTATGGAAAGATTAGCCAGAATGGACAGAGCACAGAGGAATTTTAGGTCAATGAAAATCCTCTGTATGGCACTATTATGATAGAGACATGTCATTATGAACTTGTCTAAACCCATAGCATGTACCACACCAAGAACCCTAAGGTAAACTTTGGGACTTTGAATGATAATTGTAATAAAAATATCACTCTGAGGGAGTGGGAGTGGATGTTGATAACAGGGAAGGTTGTATGTATGTGGGAATAGGAGGAATATGGGAAGTCTTTGCACATTCCTCTCAATTCTGCTGACAACCTAAAACTGCTCTAAAAAAAAAAAGTCTTAAAACTAAAAATTAAAAAAAAAAACAACTTGAATAACCAGACTTAAATTTCTATGTCTGACATACTTTTCTAAGAACACAGATTTTTATTTTTCATACTACATAAAAGAGTTTGAGCTACAGTATTTACTATATTACATGGGTAAGAGTATAAGTAAAATCTTGACAATACCATCTGTTCTAAATTTGGTAAATTTAAAAAGCCTACATCATACATAAAATATTATAATCAATAACATCACCTCACTTTAGTCAGTTCCACACCTTAAACTGTTTCTAGTGAGATATTTTTTCAAATTTCTATTAACTATAGTAAAGAAATTCATTTAATCTCTTCTGAATCTTAATTTTATAGCATCAAATCTGAGACTTCAGCAGTTCTCACTTTTTAAAAAAAATTTCTTCATTCATGCCTTATCATTGCCTTCCACTACTACCGAAATTCTTTATTGCTATTTGGAGTTCTCCCTAGGACATTTCCTTTGTATGCAGTACAAAATCTGCTAGTTAATGTTCTCTTTAATTTGCAACCTCTGAGATATTCACAAAAACTGCTAATTAAAAGCAGTTGAAAATAGTCTGACTCACAGATACAGCTGGATTGAGCTGAGTGGGAGGGTAGCATAGATAATTGTTTGTTAACGTCTTAATTTACTTTTAATGGAGAAAGTGAAATCCTTCGTTTAATTTACATTTGTTTCTTCTCTTTAATTATTTGTTGTACTAAATTTTCACTTTTTAAAACTAAACCTTGCACAATTATATAAAAAGTTACATGTTATTTAATGTTAACTAAATTCTTAGATTCTACGATCATGAAATAACCTTAATAAATACAGTTTGGAGAACTTCAGACTGAAACTCATTGTTTCTTATAAAAGCAGTAATGATGGTAAACCCTATAAATGTGAAAAGAAATGAGTTCCCAAGAGTAGAGTTGTTCACTTATCACATAATTAGCTCTCATTAATAGAAAATGACAATATTATAATTGAAAGAAATTCAATCCTCTAAGCCTTCTTTCCAAGGTTCATATTAAAATGCATGAAATCTTAATTCCTAGCAACAATAATAAAAATTTAAATGTAAGTTAAATTTGTGCTGTGAACTAAGTGTGTGTGTGTATATATATATAAAACGTAACTATAAGAAGATTATTCATCATCATGTTGGCTACATATGTGTTTTTTAGATATCAGTAAGGTTATATTCTATATTTTTCTTCTTGAATATTACATGAATTCACATGCTATGTTACTATTTATAAGTCATATTCACTGAATTTAACTCATCTTATTATATTTGTTTATATATTATATGAACTCTCTAACTTGCAGTGGCTATTTCTAATATCTGTGGCTTGAGGTATCTTACAAAAAAGTATAAGTTGGACTGAAAAAAATCTTAACAGTATGTTCATTTTGACCTTAGGAGTCTATACTGAGAATGTTTCCCATGAAAAAGTTATTGGGAAGGCTGAGTGGTTAACAAATGATCAAATCCTAAGGTCATATTAACCTTGGTTAATTCACCATTGTCATGAGTCTGAGTCTAAGTCCAGCTGCGTTAAGATCTCAATTTCTTCTGTACTAGAATGGACTACAAACGAGGAAGCTGACTCGTATTCAGAAAATGCAGAACACACCAATATGTGACCCACAATGTCAACATGTTAACTTAAAGTACATTTATTTCAAAAGTAAATAAAAAACAAGATATATTGTCAGACATATTTTATCCTTTTGAGTAAGTGATGTGCGAAATACAATGACCAGTATGCTTTTAATTAAGCATGGTATTAGCAAAAGGGGAGATATATATATATATATATAAAATTATTAAAGGTATGAGCTCTGGGATACTTACAAGTCACGATTTTTATAAGTAGTTCAATGTTTGAATCATATTTTGAGAAGCATATTTCAACAACAAAAAATTTTAATATTTAAAAAAAATAAAAGTCTTTACTTGCTTCTCTGATCCCTTTACTGGGAGAAATATAATTATAGCAATATTTCTTAAAGCTTTCTCCTGCCCATCTCCCAACTGAGATCCCTAATCAAATACTCCCCTCAACCTCTCAGACATTTCATCTTCCAAGAAAAAAAGAAGAGCAAGAGATTACTTTTTATAAAAATGAAACATGTTTATTATCACAAAACCTTATTAATACAGGTCCACAATCTCTTACCCGAAATCCTTAGGGCTACATGTATTTCAGAATTTAGAATTCTTTGGACTTTAGAAAGGCACAAAGATGTGGATGCTTTTATCATTAATATGAGGATACTGAAGTTTCTGCTGCTGCTAATGAGGATGCTGCTGCTGCTAATGATAATAATGCTTAAACTAATCACTGCAGCACCTGCTACCCCTCTCCTGTGTCCTTATCTATCACACACATCCTACACATATGACTAAAGAGACTTGGGTTTTTTCCCTCGTTTCATTCAAGAAACTTAGAGTCAGGCAGCTTAAAAAATTGATAAACTTCCATTTTTAGTTAGAAGCAATTCCAGAATTCAAATTCTGACCCTCTCTCTCTAAATCTAGGATTCACCATAATCTCCGTAATAATACTATGTTTCCAGAATATCTACTAGAACTTTTACCTTACTGATTTTTTATTCTGTTTTTTTTTTCAACCTATTCAGGTTTCTGACCCTGCAGTCAATTGATCAGTAAAAGGTTATATAAAGCCTAACTATGGTGTCACCCTTTGTTGAATTCTAAGCAGTTGTAAGAACTCAGAGTCTAAGTAGGCATGCATCTCATGCATTCCTGTTCTGCATTTGTATTTGACCTATATTTTATTCTCTTCTCTACCAGTCCCTTTTAGGTTGAGGGACACAAACTATATACAGTGTAGGTATGTCCTTCCTACTTATGTCTGGATCTTCCTCAAAACTCTTATGTGCTTGTTTGTTATCAGAGTACAATGGAGAGAGAAATCACAGAATAATTTGAATAGGGAAAGTGTGATATATAAATTAATTAATGTTAACAGAGAATCAGAATAATAAGGAATGAGAGAGAACTCTACAGAATAAGAGAAGATATAATGAGTTCAAGGAAGAGCCCCCTCTTAACCTTCAAAAGATGAGTTTTCCAGAGATTTTTGCTAATGAACCAATGTCTCTCATTGGGAGAAAATGTGACATGGCACCACATCAGGGGAACTTGATGACTTGTTGAAAATCTGCCACTCAGAAATTTCTGTAAATATACCACATAAGACTGTTGGGGAATCAAAAGACTTGCATTTTATATTTTTTTTTCCTTTTTTTATCATCATCCATATAACTTGGTAAAAATTAATCTTGAATTTCATTCCTCACTATGATGAGCAACCCCATTGTATCCAGTCATTGAAAGCAGCTATAAGAACCTTCTAAATTATGAAAACAACAAATGAATAAAAAATAGACTGAAAGTATCAGAATCCAACAAAGTTCCCAGAACTTGAGAGTAAAGACCTTATAGAGGTTCACCGAGGTTGCATTCAAAGCAGCCTTCTCCCTGAAAAGCTATTTGCTACCTTTGTGAATGTCAAGCCTGATAGCAGAGCATGATCTCAGTGTTGTTGCCACTGAGCTGGTGCAACATTGAAGTTCATGGATACCAGAGCAATGAGGATTTAAGAGGAAAGAATGGCAGAGAACTGGAACTATGGAAGTTGATCCAGGTCTTCTGGATACAATCCCTCAAAAGGCATTAACCAATTCCTAAACTGGGCATGTCTAGAGTAAAAGGTCAAAAACAACAAAGAAAAACAGCTGCTGAGAGAAAAACTATACTTAAGGATCTGCAGTGTCAGAGTTCTGGGGCAACAACTGATAGACCTGAAATCTTAAAAAGGAAGTCAGACCCTGCAACCACTTCAGGTTCATAGTTCATAGTTCTAAAGGGTTATTCCCTATAAGAAAGAACCTATAAGAAATAGAAGAATTTTCACAAACTTTAAAGCTTCAAGTATTCACAATCATTATTAAAGCAAGGTGATTTGCATGTGTGCTATCTGCCTGAAGAGAAAAAGAGTTTTCTCTGAAGGATGATAATACTATCCAGAAACTAATACAGAGACTTAACTTATCACTTTAAGTACACAAAATCTTACCAACCATGCCAGCAAACAAAGTTCAATGAAGGAAAAAACAGATATAGAAAGATACAAACATAAACCAGGTATAAAAAACTGATTAGATTATAAGAAAAGCAGAAAAGATGAGTGTGGTTTGGTTGAGTCATAATCTCTCCTCAGCCTTTATAATCTTAATTACATGGAATTAAAAAAATACAGAATCATGAGAAATTAAAAATGCTAAATCACTTCATTACATTAATAGCGTCAAAACAAGAGAAAGTGATGGCCTTTAAACTATAAGAATAATTGTACCATATGGAAAAAAAAGATGACTTCGAATTCACACCATGTACGAAATCAATTCTAGATGGATCATAAACAACAATCTGAAATGTGAAACCAGAAATGTTATGTAATACCACATACAGAATGATATTTGGATAGGTTACTAGTTCCTCAAAACACTACACAGTATTTACTATGAAAGAAAAGACTGATAAATTGAACTTTATTAAAATTAAGAAATTCTTAATTCTTTGAAAAACAATTTTGAAAGACTGGAAATGGCAATCCACAAATTAGAGTGAGATATTTGTAATACAAATAACCAATTAAAGATTCATAAAAATACATAAAAAATAAGTGCAAATCAATAATGAAGAGATAACTACATCTAAAACAAAAATGAACAAATGAATTGGACAGGCACTTTAACAAAATGTTATCCAAAAGTAAGCTTAGGAAAATATGCTTAACATAGTTATTAGCAAAACACAAATAAAACTATAATGTTATAAAAGAATTAGAATGGTTACAATTAAACAAAAAACAGCAATACCAAGTGTTAGTAGGGGTATAGAGTAGTAAGAACTCACACACTTCAAAGTGTAAATTGCTACAAACACTTTGAGCTGGATAGCAGTCTCTACCAAAGCTGAACATAGGTATACTTAAGATCAATTCCTAGATGTATTTTAGAAACTTATATATACACTTAGAAATCTGTATATACATTACCAAAATGCAAGAATATTTAAGAAGCATCATTCATAGCATCTCAAAACTAGAAATGACCAAAACTACCAGAACACTAAAATAGATAAAAACTTCAGAATTACTAATAAAGTGGAATATTATACAGTACTAAGAATAAATTATAACTTTCTATAACACAGATGAACCTAACAGTGCTTAGTAAAAAAATTTTAGAAAATCCATAATAGAATAATGAACACTGACCATGTTTGAAAACATGCAGGATCATTTTCATGGTAGTAGAAAAGTGGCTGCATTTTTGGAAGGGCTAGTAACTGATTAGAGCCATAAGGGAATATGCTGGAGGCTGGTATTAGTCTGTATCTTGATTTATTTGATAATTCTACAGAAATGCTTACTTTTAAAAATCCAGTGATCTATCTACTTAAAATGTATTCATTTTAGTTTGTGCCGGTTTTGTTTCAATTTAAAGGCAAAAGATAAAACTTTGCTACGTTTAGATCTTACCACATTTAATAAGAAACGGCTGAACTTAAATACCAAAATGAGGGTACAAATTTCTATGATTTCACAATAAATTTAAGAGAATTAAACTTTTGTATTTTGGGCTACATTTATACTAGATTGCAAATCAGTCTATTCTCAGGTGAATTCCTTTTCTGATAGCATTTATGTACCGTGTTTTCTTATTTCATCCATCTAAATGTTTTGTGTCTGAAACAAAATCCTGTCTATGGACAAAATTTTGAAAGAATCAATACAAGTGTTTAATTTACCTGTAAAAATCCATTTGCTGAGAGCTAAATTGAAAGAAACATAGAAAGGAATAATGTAGGGGGAATTGTGTTTAGTTCTTTCACATTCAGTATTTTATGTTCATTGGAAAAATGTGTGTGTGTTTTAATAATTGGTGTCTCCATTAATCTTATTTAAGAGGAAGACTTAAATGTTCTGAGAAAGTTTTAGCAGATTTTGAAGATTACTGATTTCAGAGGACACAGTATAGCTAAAAAGTATGAGAATGGAAGACAAAATGTCACATTAAAAACAGTAGAAAAAATGATTAACTTTTTTCTGTTTTTCCAATTTGGCCCTCTCTTGAAATGCAAATGAAGATCTGATATTCTGACAGTTGTGTACAGATCCACATGCTTTATTACCTGGGTTGGAGCTTTGTCATTTATTCCTCTTACTTTTATTTACCAAATATTTCTTACCATATAATATGTGTCCACCCATTAGGGTGATAGAAAAGTTTGACCTGCCCTCCTTCCTACCTCAGTACAAGTGTTTGACAAGTACGACTGCCAGACACAGGCTTTCCCCTGAATACTGTTTGGACTCTAATGCAACACAGAGTAGCATAGTAAATTAAGGCTTCAAATTTCTGGCTATAATATGTGAACATGTTATTAACTGGTATTATTACTATCAATCAACTATATTTTGTAAAATTCTAATTTATCATCACAATATATTATTTTATATTATTTTAACAAAAGCTTTTCTTTAAAAGCAGGCATACGAGTTAAGCATTCAAAAAGATATGGAAGAAATCTGGATTGTTCTGGTGATTCTGACTGGTGGTTTACTATTTATAAATATACATTTGAACAACATGTTTTTTCTTCTTCATAATAAAGATATCTTCAACCTTCTAGTTGCCTCCAAGTTGGGGCCACATTTCTCAAGGACTGCTAATATTTTCAAACAATACTGGTAAATTTTTATTGTGACCTTACCACGTGCTAGGCATTTTGCATAGCTTATCTTCTATGAGGAATTATCTATGGTCCAGTCCTTCCGCATATTATAGAAAGTTAAGGTTATGCAGTGTACCTTTAACACAATTGACTAAAATTGTTAGTAAGAAGCCTACCAGCTTGTCAAAGTTAAGGGCACCACTTGTTAGTATTGATGCCAGACAGGTGTCTGTGTCACGTGCAGCTCTTTTACAATTAAACAGTAAGAGTGCTAATAGTGTTTGTTTCACACATAACATGTCTCAATGCTTTGCTGTGATAAATACCAATGTGGTGAGAGAAGACAAACACGTCAAAGGAGTAATTTCTTTAAATGAGACCATATATTCCTCAAACACTGGAAATTTTTCTAACGAGGAAATTCTAAACTTAAAGGATTCCGAATTTGTAACGGTTCTCCCTTAAGCTCTGTTCAATTAACAGGCACATTATGTAATCACATTCATTTAAGTTCAGATGGAAGTCCTTTAGAACATTTTATAACATATCCACTATATTTACTAGTTGTGCTACAATCAGCACATTAAAGTTCAATCATTCTAAACATATATTAAAAAAAATATTGAGGATTTCTGGTTCTCAGTTACACATGTACGGAGCTTGGAAGCTGGCACCCCATACTAACAAGCGAAAAACCAAAGAAACAGAAAAAACAACTCTCTTTGGATCCATAAAAGAAGAGAGAACAAAGAGCAAAACCCAGCCCCCAGTACTGGGGAGACAGCAGTGAACACAGTCCAGGAGTCATGACTTACCAGAGCAGTGACCTGAGAGTGAAACTGCCACAGGAACCAGGGCGGGGTAGGAAAATCCAAACTGCAGTGGATGAATTTGCTGAAGGCTCAATGTGGGAGGCTCTGAGAGTTAACAACTTCACCAAGAACCAGTCGTGGGGGGCAGCGCGCTCCACAACAATGAGAGATTTGCTTCCAGGAGCTCAGCCAGGTTCCCACAGTAAACATCAGAGAAAAAGCCCTTCTTGCTTCCTGCAAGAAGAAGGTAAAAGGAACCACTCTGAAATAAGGCTGCGCACTCTGATCCTCTTAATGAGGTCTGCCCTCAGGTGAAACTAGCTAACCAGGGCCTAACCGACAAGGGGAAGGGAAATCCCCAACTCCAGCCCATCTGCACCATCCTTTCCCATCTAAATATTGAGGTAAAAAAAAAACAAAAAACCAAAACAACTGAGAAACTGCTGTAAAGCTTACAGTCCAGAGGCATACACTGATACCTAATCACTGGGCTACAGAACACTTCTGCAACCCCACACCTTACCTCCACATTACTAAAGCACCTGTTTGTACCAGTCCCTTGTTCCTGCTTCATCATGTTTGGTTATCAAGAAAAAATTACAGGCTATACCAAAAGATAAAAGAACAAAACAAAAAACAAGCAAAAACTCAAACACATACACAATTTAAAAGGCAGAGCAAGCATCAGAACCAGACATGGCAGGGGTACTGAACAATCAGACTGGGAATTTACAGTAACTATGATTAACCTGCTAAGGTCTCTAATGGATAAAATAGATAGCATACAAAAACAGAAGGGCGACATAACCTGAGAAATGGAAATCCTAAGAAAGAATCAGGAAGAAATACTGGGGATCAAAAACACTGCAACAGAAATGAAGAATCACCCTGATGAGCTTTTTAGTGCATTGGACACAGCTGAGGAAAGGCTCGCTCAGCTTGAGGATATTTCAATAGAAACAGTCAAACTTGAAAAGAGAAAAAAAGACTGAAAAAACAGAACAGAATATCTAAGAACAGTGAGACAACTACAGAATGTGTAACATTCACATAATGAGAATATCAAAAGGAAAAAAAAGCAGAGGAAATACTCAAAATATTAATGACTGAGAAGTTCCTCAAGTTAATGTTAGGCACTGAACCAGAGATTTAGGAAGCTCAGGGAGCAGAAACTAGAGTAAATACCGAAAAACCTGAACATAGGCATATTTTCAAACTACAGACAATCAAAGATAAAGAAAAAAAATTCTGAAATAAGCCAGGGTTGGGGAGGGGGATACATTACCTATAGAGAAACAAATACAATAGTTATATACAACTTCTACTCAGAAACCATGCAAGGGAAAGAGAGTAGAGTGAAATTGTTAGTGTTGAAAGAAAAAAAAAAAAAAACCAGAATTCTGCATCCTAAGAAATTATTCTAAGATTATCCTTCAAAAGTGAGGGGAAAACAGACTTTCTATTTCTCAGAGAAAGAAAAATTGAGGGAATTAGCTGGCAGTAGACCTGCTTTGCAAGAAATTAAAAAGAAATACTTTAGACAGAAGGAAAATGATACTGGTTTAAACATTTTAATTGACCTAACAGATAACAGTTTGTTTAAAATAGTATTAGCAATAATGTATTTGATTATGTATGCTTATGCATATAGTATATATACATGCTTATATAATGAAATGAATTACAGCAATAAGACAAGGGATGGAGTAGAAAAATTAGGATTATGTTGTTATTGTAAGGTACTCCCACTACCTGTGAGGTGTTTTGGTGTGTTACTTGAAAGTGAACTTGGATTAGTTGTAAATGTATGTTGCAAATCTAGGGCAACCACAAAACAAAGTGAAAAATAAATATAACTGATTTTCCAAGAAAGGAGAGAAAACGGAATTATATAAAATGTTCAATTATAATCAAAAAGGCAGAAAAAAACTTGAAGATTTAAAAATGGTACAAAAAAGGGCAACAAATAGAACCTAATAACAAATACGGTAGCTATTAATCCAACTATATCATTAATCATTTTGAACATCAAAGGTCTAAATGTACCAATAAAAAAACCGATTGTCAGAGTATGTCAAAAAACAAGACCTAATTATATGTGTCTACAAGAAACCAACTTTAAATACAATGACACATATAATTTTAAAGTAAATGGATGGAAAAAATATACAATGCTAATAATCAAGTGTTAGAAGCAGTTTTAGTAATTTCAGACAGAGCAGACTTCAAAGCAAGGAAAGCTATCAAGGATAAATAAAGATATTACATAATGATAAAGGAGTCAATTCTCTAGAAGACATAGTAATTCTTAATGTGCATGCATCTAACCACAGAGCATCAAACCATATGAAACAAAAACTAGTAGAACTGCAAAGAGAAACAGATGAATCCCAAGTCATAGTTGGAGACTTTCACACATCTCTTCCATAAATGAACAGTCACAGGCAGAAAATTGGTAAGAACATAGAGGAATTCATCAACACTATCAGTTAACTGTATATAATTGACATCTATGGACTACTTCATCCAACAATAGCGGAATTTATTCTACTCAAGCTCACATGAACATTCACCAAGATAAAACCCATTCTGGGCCATAAAACACACCATAAGAAATAACTCAAACAAACAAACAAAAAACTTACAATCTCTGTTCTTGGACTACAATGAAATTAAACCAGAAACTACTAATAAAACAATAACTGGAAAATCCCCAAATATATAAAGATTAAACAACATCTCTAAGTAACACAGTGACCAGAGAAAATTTCAAGAGAAATTTTAAAAGATTTTTAATTAAATGAAAACACAACTAATCAAAATTTGTGGGATGCAGTAAAAGCAGTACTTAGAGAAAAATTTATTGCATCAAATGCATATATTAAAGAAGATTTAAAATCAGTAGTCTAAGTTCCTACTTTATAAAAGTAGAAAAAGAAGAGAAAATTAAATCCAAAGTAAGCAAAAGAAAATAAATTGTAAGAATTAGGGAAGAAGTCTATGATGTTGAAAACAAAATTAATAGAGAAAATCAATAAAACCAAACCTGGTCCTTTGAAAAGATCAATAAATTTGAATGACCTCAGGCTAACAAAGAAGAAAGAGAAGGTACAAATTACTACATTATATAAATGAAAGAGGGGACATCACTACAAATCCTATGGACATTAAAAATATAAACAATAAGTGCTATGAACAATCTAGGTCAACAAAGTTGATATCTTAGATGAAATAGGCCATTCCTTGAAAGACACAACCTGGCAAAATTCAAGCAACAAGAAACAGACAAATTAAATAGGCCTATACTTATTAAAGAAATTGAATCAGTAATTAGTATATTTCTGAAACTTACTAAGTAACAGACCCCAATGGGTTCTTTGGTGAATTTATCCAAACATTTAAGGAAGAAATTTTTTTTTGATTCTTTACAGTATCTTTCAGAGGACAGAAGCAGAGAGAATACTTCCTAACTCAAGGGACCAGCATTACCCCTAAACCAAAGCAGACAAAACAGTACAAAAAAACTACAGACCAATATCTCTCATGAACATAGATGCAAAAATCCTCTATAAAATATTACCAAATCAAATCCAGTATTATATAAAAACAAATATATACCAAGACCAACCAAATATACACAAGCGACTTATTCCAGGTATGTAAGACTGGTTTAACATTTGAAAATCAATGAATTTAATCCACCACATCAACAGGCTAAAAATAAAAAATAAAAATCACACAAGCATATCAATAGATGCAGAAAAAAACATATGACAAAATCTAACATTTATTATAAACAAACTCTCAGTAAACTAGTTATGGTGGTTAAATACCTGAACTTGATAATGTACAAAAAACCTAGAGCTAAAATCATAATTAATGGTGAGAAACTCTAAGCTTTCTTACTAAGATCAGGAACAAACAAGTATATATCCTTTCACAACTCTTTTTTCACCATCCTAGGAAATTCTAGTTGATTAAATAAGCCCCCCCCCCCCAAAAAAAAGAATAAAAGGGATAAAGATTGAGAAGCAAGAAAACTGGTTTTGGTTTTGGATGACCTGATTGTCCATACAGAAAATCTGAGAGACTCAACAACAACAAAAACACATGACTCCTGGAACAAATAAGCAATTATAGCAAGGTTGCAGCATATGGGTTAATATGCAAGAGTCAATTACTTTTTTATATACCAGACATGAAAAAGTAAAATTTGAAATCAATGAAACAGCTTAAAAAATTAAAAACATAATACCATTTACATTAGCACCTCCAAAAATAAAACATTTAGATATAAATCTAACAAAATATGTACAAAATCCATGTGAGGGAAATAAAAAACCCTGTTGAACAAAATCAAAGAAGACTAAATAAATGGGGAGGTATATCATGTTCATAAATAGGAAGACTCAATATTGTCAAGAAATCAGTAATTCCCAACTTGATCTATAGATTCAATGAAATCCCAGTAAAAATCTGAGCAAGTTATTTGGTGCACTTTTGACAAACTGATTCTAAAGTTTGTATCAAGAGGCAGAAGATCCAGAATATCACCCTTGGTGTTAATGACTTATCAATATAGTTTCATTGATTCTAACAAATACACCACCCTGGTGGAGAATGTTGATAATGGGCAAAACCCTGTATGTGTCAGGGCAGGAAGTATATAGGAAGTCATCTTAATTCTGCTGTGAACCTAAGATTGCTCTAAAAATATAAAGCGTTTCTACAATTTCTTTTTCTTTCTCTAATTATAAATAAATTCTGTAGTAGTCAACATGCCAAGGTTTCTAGCACTAATTTCCCAATGTTTTACAGGTGTAACTCAAGGTATTAATTTTAACACATATATATCACATAGATTTCTCAGTAACTAAAAGAGATTAGCACAAGTGTCATTATGAATTATCTGCCAGCTGTAGTTAGAGGACATCTGAAAATGTCAACTCTTAGATCATATATTAATTTATTTGCTCACATTTTTTCTTTCCCTTAAGGTTCTGCTCAATACATTACTTCTGGGTAGAAATTAAAATCAATGAAAAGGAATCACTATATAAAATGACTATTCTCCCACAAATTAATCTAATAAATTAATGGAATTAAAAAAACTTTCAATGGGATATTTGGTGAATTTGACAAGCTAACCACATATTGGAAAATATCAACTAATATTTTACATATGAAAATATACAAGAATACCAAATGAATATGAAGAAGGACTTGTTATATGAGGTAACATAGCAAACTTTAAAGCTGTAAAAATTCAGGGAATATGCTACTAATGCAAGGAAGAGAACAGGACTGTAGGTAGAGTGAAGAGAGTACTTTCACTCTTCATACTTTCATGTGTCAGTATCCCTTTTTTTAATTACAACAGAATGTATTTGTATATTATTTATACAATTTAAAAAACTAAGAAGAACAGCACTATTTGCTAACATTTCAGAGAGCTTTGTGCTATTAATTGTTCCAGGTGTTTTCACAGGTCTTGTCTCACTGAATCCTTACAACCACCTTACTGTCCTTTTATTTCAGAAGAGAAAACTGATACCAGAAGAATTAACTTGCCTAAAGTTGCACAGCATAGAAGTGTCAGGGCTGGGATTTGAATGAGGCACCTTGGCTCCACATGCTATACTCTTAATCGCTATACAGTGCAGAGTTTCCAGAGCCAAGAGGGAAATGTATCCGGTATATAGCAGGAAGATAACTAAGCAAAGTTAATGAAAGATATATGAGTATGTCAAATTTGCACAAAACAAGGAGCTATATTTATACATATATATACACATATATATATTTCATTTACATTGCATAATGTGTAATATTATATATAAATATATATATATATATAATGTAAAGACAATTTCCCAAAAAATCTAAAGAAATTCAAATAATCTAAATATAGTTAACTGTAAAAAGTGTGTATTAATTTGCTACTGCTGCCTAACAAATTGTCAACAGATTTAGTGGCTTAGAATAACACCTATTTATTAGCTAATAGTTCTCTAGGTCAGTCTAGCATTGCATAACTGGGTTCTTGCTCAAGTTATGACAAGATAGGGCTTTTATGTTGCAGCACTGAAGTGTCAGTCTCAGGCTGTTTTCATCTGGAGGCTTGGAGGAAGATTTTGTTTGAAAGCTCATTCCGATTGTTGGCAGAAGTCATTTCCTCATAGTTGTGGAACTGAGGTTTCCATTTTCCTACCGTCAGCTGGAACATTCAGTTCCTAGGGGCTACCTGCCCTCATCTTGCCATGTGCCCCACTCTATTTCAAAGCCAGCAATGGAAAATTTCTCCTGCTCAATACCACTTAAGATTTAAACATATCTTATTTCCTCTTTGACCACTAAACCCAGACTTAAACGGCTGGTGCAATCATGCAGGATCATCCCAATATTCTCCCTATCTTAGGATCAGCTGATTTGGGATCTTAATTACATCTTCAAAATCCATTCACAGTAGGGTCTAGTGTGATGATTATATTAGTTTTATTAATTTTAAGCTTTGGTGCCCAGTTGTTCAGTCAAACACTAATCTAGATGTTGCTGTAAAGGTATTTTTAGATGTGATTAACATTTATAATCAGTAACAAAGTAAAGCAAATCATCCACATAACGTGAATGGGCTTCATTCAATCATTTCAAGGCTTTTAGAACAAAGACTGAAGTTTCCCAAAGAAGGAGAAATTCTGTGTTAGGATTGCAACACAGAAACCCTGCCTGAGCTTTTAGCCCATTGGCCTGTCCTAACAATACCACAACGTTATTTCTATACCTGAATTTCCAGCCTGCTGTCCTGCCCTATAGATTCCACACTGCTAGCCTCCTTAATTGTATGAGCTGGTATCTTAAAAGCTCTCAGTCTCATCCTTAACTCCTGACACTTACTGACTTTCAACATATCTGGTTTAATCATTCTACTCACTGATTTTCAATAGCAGGGCTCAGTATAAAATTGAAGATGTAAAGAGGATTTTTCTCTGACATAGGGTTGCTATATTTAGGAAATAAAAATACAGAACACACAGTTAAAACTGAAAATCAGATACAGAGTGGACAATGTTTTAGTAGAAGTATCTCCATGATACTTATACTAAATACTTAATACTTACACTAAAAAAAAATCCATTATCTATCTTAAAATCTAACTTAGTTGGTGCCTTCAATTTTATCAGGCAACACTACATTGGGAGCACTTTTCAATCTTCAAAGAATCTTCCCTTTTTTCTGTTTGCTTATTTAAGATTTGGAAAGAAATTGTTTAACTACTTAGTATGACACTTGTGTATTCAATGGTTACGGCATTCAGCATATAATTAAACCAGTTGGGTTTTAATTGTAAATATTTCCAGAGGCAATAATACAGAAGCTCATGGTGTTTTGAAGGCATCTTTAAAAACTGATACATATTTGTGTATGTGGAGTTTGCAGAAAGTTTGAAGGATTCTGTTAGGTATTCCGAGACTAAAAAAGAATGGCACATATTGCTAAATACACATTATTTAGCAAGTACTACAATTCAGTTGTGTAACAATGAGCTGTTCAAACAACAGTGCTACGTACTTCTCTTCTCTCCCATGTTCATTGGAGATGCTGCTGCTCTGCTCTCTTACTTCCTGTTAATGAAGATGGAGGCAGTGGGAGGAAGGCAAGTTCTCTTCACCTGGACTTAGGAAATTGAGACCACAGTCGTGGTTGTGGCATACCAGCTCTTACCCAGGAATCTTCCAGTTTGAAAGTTGATCCATTTTTTCAAATACATAAAACAGCACCAACTTCAAATAAAACAGAATCAACTTCAAATGGATTATTGTAAGGATTACTTGAGAAAATACATGTGAAAATATTTTATAAAAACTTCATTCCTGTAAATGTTACTGTGATGCAATAATGATTCATTTGCTCTCTGGCTGAACTATACCTTCAACTCACTGATTTAAAAAATGTTTCTCATGAAAATTAGCACTTGATATTTAATTTTAACTTTTGTCAAATAATATTTTTAGAAAAGGTTACTGACATTGCAAACATTCTATAGAAATTGAATTACCCCGTTACTAACCAAAAGGTTTATTTTAATAGAAACACTGTAGCTTAGGCAAAAAAAAGAATAAACAATTTTTATTGTCATGATCATTTGTATATGCATTGTGTATTTTGATTTTTTTTAATTTATAGTCATTTTCTTAGAGTGGTTAAAGATTTACAGAAAAATTGAGCAGAGCACTAAGTTCTGATATATTCCCTCTCCCTGTCCCAACAAAATCCTCTAATACTAGCCTTTCCCAGCGATGTGTACTTTTGTTATAAATGATGAAATAATACTAATACATTATTATTTAGCTAAAGTCTATAGTTTATATTAGAATCCACTTGTTTTATAGAGTTCTGTGGGTTTTAACAAATGCATAGTGTCATATATCCATAACTAAAGGATCATAGTGAATTTCATTGCCTTCAAATTTCCCCAAGCTTAACTTATTCTTTCCTACTTTCTCCTCCCAACCCCTGGCAACCACTTATCTTTTTACTGACTCCATAGTAGCCTTTTCTAGAATGTCATATAGTTGGAATGATATAGTATGCAGTCTTTTCAGACTGACTTCTTTCATTTAGCAATTTGCACTTAAGGTTCAATGTCTTTATGTGGCTTGAGATACTTCTTTTAATGTTGAATAATATTCCATCTTATGGATGTACCACAGTTTGTTTTTCCCACTCACTCGTGAGGGATATTTTTGCTGCTTCCACATGTTGGCTATTATGAATAAACTATAATACAAACATCTGTGTGCAGGTTCTAATGTGTACATAAGTTTTCAACTCATTTTGGTTAAGTGCCTGGGACTGCAATTGCTGGACCACATGACAAGGCTAAGTTTAGCTCTGTAAGAAAAACTATCTTCCAGAGTGTCTATGTATTTTTACGTTTCCACCAGAAATGAATGAGAGCTCTAGTTGCTCCACCAGCATTTGGTGTTCTTAGAGTTTGGGGTTTTACCTTAATAGGGATATAAGTGGTTTCATATTAGTGTTTTAATTTGCAATTCCTAATGAAATAGAATTTTGAGTATCTTTTCATACACTTATTTGCTATCTCTGTATCATCTTTGGTGAGGTGTCTGTTTAGATCTTTTCCCCGCTTCTTAGTTCCATTGTCTGTTATCTTTTAGTTGAGTTTTAGGAGTTCTTTGCATATTCTGGATACAAGTCCTTTATTAGATATGTGTTTTGTAAATATTTTGTCCAGCCTGTGGCTTATTATTTCATCCTGTGAACACTGTCTTTTTCAGAGCAGATTTACTTTATCATGTTGATTAATCTGGTTCTTCTACATTTCCATATAAACTTTAGAATCAGTTTTTAGATATTTACAAAGTAACTTGTTGGGATTTTGTTTGTGATTGCGTTTAATCTACAGATCAAATTATAAATAGCTAATATCTTAATAATATTGAGTCCTTTTATCCATGAATAGTCAAAAATCATTCCATCATTCTGGTCTTCTCTAATTTCTTTCATCAGATTTGTAGTTTTTCACTATGTAAGACTGTATGTATATTTTGTTAGATTTATATGTATTTCTCTTTTTTGATGCTAATGTGAGTGGTTTTGTTTCACTTTAAAATTTGAATTATTCTTTGTTGGTATGCAGAAAAGCAACTTACCTTTGTATATTAGAATCCTATCTGGAAACCTTGCTATAACTGCTTACTATTCTATGTAAAAAGTATGTTATCTTTGAACAAAAATAGTTTTATCTTTCCTAATTTTTATACAAAAACTGAGACATCTTGTAATCTGTGGATTACAAGATCAGGAGCACCTGAATCAGACTGGTCCAGCTGAATGTACGAATTCCCTCATTTAGGGGTATCTAAAATGTGAAGCATTGTAGTGACTGGTAGTGTTAGACTGGTAAATAAGAAATGGTAGTGAAAAATCTCAAGGAGTTTCCAATCAAGTGTGAGAGACAGGAAAGTGAACCAAAATTCCTATAGTGCTATCCTGAGAGCCAACCAAGTTTCAAGAGGTTAAGTTTAAACTGAGACTTGAGGCATGTTTATGAGTTACATTATATGAAATGAGAAAGAAATAGCATGCAAAATTCTACAGCATATCCCCTTTTAGTTATAACATATCTTAAAGGATGACTGTAGTAAAAGAAATAAACAGGGAAGTGAAAGGAAGTGAGTGATGGTACTGAAGGTGGAGGTAAGGAGCAGATACTGAGCAGACTTATCTCTGTAGTTTACAAGTTAGAAATTCAATTTGAACACTAGAGAAAGCCAGTGAGGATTCAATAATGAAGCTCCATGGTCATATGTGCAATCAGAAAATACCAAAGAAAATCTAGAAGTTGGATTTGGATTATTCTTAATAGATGAAGAGAGAAACTCAGATGTTCTTATGACTTCAACAGAATCAATGGTGGAACTGATGCAGTCTCTACCTTGGTAAAAGGCACTGGAAAGGATTTTTAAAAATTGTAATAAATCATCAAAGATTTTATAATCCTGACAAAGTTAATAAATTAATATCAACAGTGACTTTACAAATACAGAAACTAAATATATAGGAAATAAGATAATCCAAAATTGGCCAGAAATACTACAGTGTTTTGGAACATAATAGGAAAAAAATAAAATGCATAAATCTGAGATAAGAAGGGCCTGGGAAATAAGATTGTTTAAAACTAAAAACTAAATGTTTAAGATATTGGCCCAAAGAGTCCTATGTTTATTTGTTTACTTACCCATTCCCTCATATTTTATTCAATGGACATTTTTCCCCAAACCACTGTGAATTAAATGCATCGCTGGATGCTGAATATAAAGATTCATAAGAACGTATTTTCAAATCAAGGTTCAGAGACGAAGCTACAAATCAATAACCAGAAACATAGTAATGCACAAAATGATACTCATATAAACAGGACAAATAAGGCAACAACAAAGGGGAAAAAAAGGTGGAAGATTTGGTAAGTTTTTTAAAAGATAATTGTTGTCTAGAGAGCCATCAAGGGTAACTGTTTCTTGGAAACAGCATAATGATATGAAGCAACAGAAAATCAAGTAGAAGAGATACCTTTTTCTTTTTTTTTAACAGCATTTTCAGCAGTTATTTTTGCTAACACCTAGGTTAGGGCAAAAGTTTATCAGATTTTGTAGAAAACTTTTGGAAATAAGCAAGTCAGCTCTTTGAAAATACTCATACCCTTTTTTTCAATACCAAATTATTTGATCAGATCCAAACTAAGGATCCAGATTTCCAAGTAGTTACTGTTAAACCTGATTGCCTCTCCCAGCCATTCCCTCCCCCAACAAAGTACTTCCAGAGACTTAAAAAAAAAAAAAGCATATGTAAAGTTAAAGGCAATGTTGAAGAAGTGACAGTTCTTTTGCTTCATTTATACTCAGAATAGCTTACTGGCCTGGCTAGTTGCACTTGGTCCATAAAGTAAATGTAAACTTGAGAAGTAGAGACACACCCCCATGGATGCATGAGCCTGATTTGGGGAAAGTTCAAGTATTGCTTGGTCACCTAACACTGTATCAGTGGGACAGATTAGACAAATAAGGATCATTCTCGTATTAAACAGTGTGAACAAAAGACAGTCTTCATTATCTCTGAGATTCCAGATAAACTGCCATGACACCTTTTTTCAAATAAAAAATTATCTTGGAAATAGGGTATAATAGAAAATTAGCATATTTTCAAAAACAGATTTTCTTTATGGCTTTATTTTCACAACTGTTCTAAATGACTAACCAGGATTTCTTCTATGCTACACATTTTACGAAGTATCAGGTAAAGGCACTAAAACATCTCTTGAATTAAGGAAAAGAAGATACACATTACTGCATAAATACAAGTACATCTTTTTATAAACTTACAATTTGCATTTCATGTGTGTTAATATTAAGTTTTGTTTCCTACATGGCATAAGTGCAAAACATAACACTTTCTTTTTAAAAAGTTTTTATAATTATTATTATTGTGGGGAAGTGCTTCAAATACTTCAAAATAAATTTCAGGGATATACAATTAACATACTTGACAGTAAAACTTTCAGTCACTTTACATTATTGTTATTTTTTATATGTAAACCTTTTGTTCTGACATAAAATCTAAGTGTGTTATCATCAGTTCATCAATTTTTTATCATTGCTACAGGACTTCCCCAAAATAGACTTCAAAGCCATTTTGTTCTGTTTCAGAAATATCAAAAGAAATCCCTATTTTATTTGACTGTATCAAACTGATTAACTGTCATTTTAACATTAGAGAAATAATATTGACTATCTGTGAACTTAACATATGGATACAACTTAATGAATACTTTTTTTAAGTTTTGAAGTTTCATTAAAGGCTTGAAAGTTTGTTTTTTTGTCGAATGGATAATGTCATTATCAATGAATATCAATTTATTATACAATAAAATCATATAATTGTGCCTACCACTTTATATGAATATAATAAGTGATAATTAATTTAAATAAATTATTCACATGAGAATAATGACTTTGCTTTGAGTTTGTTTCTGAATTTATTTATGGAAATCTTAAATCTCTGAAAAAAGTTTTAATATAGAAAGATTTAACAGCTCTTGTTAACCAAAGTCATTTTAAAAGCATCTGGGAAGAGGAACTAAATTTTTTTCTTCCCTATAAAAGTCACCAAATGGATTTGTGAATAAAAGCATGAAATTTTATTATGAAGTGATATTTGATCCTAAACCTCATTAGGATGAAACAGAATTTACACTTGAAAAGTTACTTTGGTATTTAGGGCAAAACTGTTAAATTTGAACAATGTTAACTTTTCTACATGAATAGAAAGTAGTCTATTTAACAGTATTTAACTTTTTAAAAAGCCTGCATGTTAATTTAAAGTACAACATTGTCCAAGAAGTTATATCACAGAATACTTGTTTTTATTTACACAGCTCTACAGATTGTGATGTATTTATATCTCAACCTTTCATATCAGTGTTTAGAGATCAGCTAAACTACTTTGCTACTTTGTAAGAATTTTAAAATTTTTTTACTACTCAAGTCTTTAGGGTAATCTCTTATCTTTGTCCATCAGTCTTAATAAAAACTGCAAGGAGTTCTTTCAAAGGAGTTGTATCCACATGTCTCTATCAAAGGATAATTCAATCCTTTGATTCCTTTGGTTGTAGTAACTATCCACTTAAGCTACCACCTTATATACACATCGACAACCACATTCATCTAAAGAATAGTTATAATATATGTTGGTAAAATACTCACATACAGAAGAGCATGTTTTAAACATAAAGAGTACCTCACTTTCAGCTATAACCAGATGAAATCCAGTTTATAAAGATATGTAATCTATAGTCCTTCTTGCTCTGGACAGTACTCCTCATAATTATAAATGTATAAATAATTTAGTTTAAAATAAAATATAAAGAAATGGTTATAGTGAGTTTTGACAGTTGTTTATTATCATTTGTCAAATGTAACAGGAGACTTTTACATATCCACTGATATGTCAAATTAACAAGTTTAACCCCTGGAAAAGAAATATTAGCATGCAATTCATAATGTCAGTGATGTTATAGAGTTTAAAAAGTTTCTTAACCTTTATAGGCTCTAGTGAGATAACATGGAGTGTTCCATACCAAAAACCATTATCCACAGTTCATGCATTGACACCACAGCTAACAGCACTGAGACTAAGCTGTTGCTAGGCAGTTGCTGAAAGTTAAGGGCTATTTTTCTTTTTCTCAAAATGAAGAGTAAATAAATTAATATTCCTAAATATTTTTAATAGTGCCTATCACATGGCAGGTGTTACAGACATTATTATTTTTAGTAAAATAGAAATTAGTTCACTGCACTAATCTTTCACTTGTTACCATTTTCACATCTCCCTATTTGCTTTGAGAACATAAATGTAAATACAAAAATGTGTTCAAAAGTGTCTACAGAACTTATTTTAATGTTAAAGTATCCAGAAGACATGGACCATAGTAATACACAGATAGTAAATTGCCATTTACTGATCTCACGCATCTACATTCTAAATGTTGTGAGCAGGATGAGACTGAGACAGGTTAATGAACAAACAAGTTATCAAAAATGATACTGAATGAGTATGATTTGAGTGTTTTATTTTGTCTATGGTGATCAAGACAAATATCTGATTAGTTGACATTCTAATGGGTACATTTATAAAAAGAAAAGAAACTGAAGGTGATCAATATAAGTATCTGGGAAGAGATCTGCCCAGGCTTAAAAAAAGAAACAGTAAACATAAATGCACTGTGTTGGGAGAATTCTTCATGTGTTTGAACACAGCAAATAATCAGGTGTGGCTGAGAGAGAATAGAGAGAAGAAAGAGAAAAGTCAGAGGGAAAGATGGCACATAAGTATCAGCAAAGGTGGAGGCAGTTTATTAAATTGAATATATAATTTAATGTTTCACTCTTGGCAATATCCTCTCTCTAAACTATTAATTTGTCAAGGAAAAACCAGATTGATTTCCCTATGCTAAAATTAATTTTCAGAGATGTTATGTCCCCTACTACATTGTGAAACTGCATGGTGAAATATTAAATTCCAGAATTCTTTTTATGTCAAGTTTTAGAAAAATGAATTAACCATTGTTCAGTTCAGCTTTCTCAATTATTTCTCAGTGCTTTATATTAATAATAATATAAATTATTGCTGAGGGAGGGAAACATGTCTACAAATGAGAATTATTTAACTGGACTGTTTTTTGGAGCTTGAAACTAAAATGATATTTTTGATGTATCAGAATTCTGTGACCACCTCTGGAGCAGTTATGATACAAATTAAAACATAATTCAAACGTCCTATCAATGTTTAGAGGTAACTATAATTTTGATCAGCTGAGTTCTGCTTTCTACTTAAATAACATTAAATATCACTCCCAGACTTCATAAGTAATTTCTGTACTGAATATTGTAATACAAAAAAAGAATAGTAATTGACATTTTGATGAAGGCAAAAGTTCTCAGATGTTTCCAAATAACAGCGTAACAAATAAATTTTTTTATCGTACAGTTTCCAAAGTAAACTTTAATTAAATTGCATTTTTAACTTACGAACTTCAATAAAATCAAATAATTTTATATTTCTAAATCTGATAACATATTAAACCGGCCTATTTCACTTATTAATACAGGTCCGTAAAGTTATATGTGTATGTCTTACATCAAAAAAAAAAAAAAAAACACTGAAACCATGGGAGGTTGTTGTCCACAGTTATTTGGCAGCTACACCTGACTTAAATCCATGGGAGCCTATCAGTTTATCTCATAGTCCCACCAGTCAATCGCATATAACTCTGCTGTTTGGTAATACTGCATCGTGTGTGCATGTGTGCAGGAGGCCAAGACCCTAGGTTTCAACGCTGTGTGAAAATGTCAAATGAACAAAAGAGCACAGCAAAAGAAGAAAAAAAGAAGCATCTCTTTTTAACAGTAGAGCAGAAAAATAAATTATTACAGAAGCTTGAATGTGTCATTGAATTGAGGCAATCTTCTGAAAATACGAGGTCAGAAACTACTATGATATTTAATTTAAAAAGCATACGCGTAAGTTATTGCTATTTTATTAGAGACAGTAATGATCTGGAAATAATTAAAAACAGAAGACCAGTCCAAAGCTAGAAAAGTGAAAATTGTGACAATGTCGTAACTGAAAAGATTTCACAAATGGAGAAGAATTTGACAACCAAGACCAGTTGTGACAAATAAAAAAGTGAATATATATCTAAGACTACCAGTCATTTTGGATACGAAACAAGCTCATACGTAGCATGAAAACCTACCATTTAAGTGAGTGTGACTATGCAAAAGGTGGGCTGCAGGAATGTAATGGAAAACATGATGTTTTTTTCTCATCATGAAGTAGCCAAAAATTACCCTGAATACTGCTGCAATGAGAAAATTATGAAATTTAAATGCTAATGAAACAGCCTCCTACTCATGCTGTATTCCCGTAAAATGAATGAAATCCAACAAGTGTTAACATGGCTGAGGAGAAAGCTTCATTAGCTGTAAATGTGCTAAGATCAGGTTGACTGTCCCTGGCCACAGGCCCCAAAAGATAAAAATAGCAATAATTGAAAAAAAAATTCAGCACTTGAAACATTCTGACAACTTTTGTGTATAGCAGATAGGGCAGAAAGCATGAGAAACCAGAGAAAAACTTTTAGCCAGATCAATAACCATTTTGTACCAAAATCACAAGCTCGCCAGAGGCTAGCCAGACTGAACATTCTGTAAAAAAACATCTTTTCAAATTTATTCTTCCCCAGACATGGTATTTGTGAAACAGCTGTATGGCCAAGGAAATTTATGTCCCAGGGGGAACCACTGCACACATGCTCATGGAGCCGGTGCTTACTGCATTTAGCAGAGAGTTCGAATTTGATCTTGGGAATGTCACTTACACAGCTGGAAATAAGATTTTGGTTTACAATGATGTTTGAGTGAGTTTTCCCAAATTCTGATCTTTCAATATGGACACTCTAAGTCTAAAAAACAGTATTTCTCAAACTTGTTTGCAGCCAGGATTCTAGCTGTGTAGAAGAAGGAACATACACATGAGACTGAAAAGCAGAAAATTTAAAATGTTTGCAATAAATTGATTTATCTCTCTAGCATGGTTGGAGATGTTCAGTTTTATCTGGGACAAATCAGGCAGACATTATAGTGCCCGGTCCCTATTTATTCATTTATCCCCTATTTCACAAGCATTTAGCTAATGCTTAGTAATTCCAGATGTTTTTAGAAGACAGGCACCGTTACCATTCTCATTTTATAGGTGGAGGGAACTGAAGTACAGCTGACTTCCTAACAAAGCCAAGGTCACAGGGTTAATGAAAGGTGAAGGCTACCTGTGACTTTAGCTAGGGCAGCTCCAGAGTCCATGCTCTAAACCACCAGGCTATGCTACCTCTTCATTATCTTTCCTAGCCTCCCTAGAATCTCAGAGAATGAGTGAAGTGGTGGCGCATCAGTGGAATTTCCAGAAGAATTTTTAGAAGAGCATTATAGTGTGTATAGTTGTTATTATGCATATAATTATATATATTATATACATGTATATAGCTAGAAACTATATATATAATATCTTAGCTATGCAGTATTTAAACATTGGCTATCTAGGAGATTCTAAAAACTATTTAATATGACCCTTTATTCATAAATGAGCATGCAAGCATATCATTGCCTGAAACTTTGGAATCATAAGCAATACAGTAACTGGTTACAAAGGTGCTTGCAGAAAAGGCATTCTCAAGGAAATTTAGGATTAGTGATTTCACAAGGTTGAGACTGTCAGTGAACAGAGGAGCCAATTAACACAAAAAAGATAAGACACTAATAATCCATGGCAAGCAGTAGCAAAATATTTACTTTAATTATTACCTATGGTTGCCTGAATTGAATTGCCTATTGAGAGCTAAGCTTTAATACATGTATTATGATTGATGATCATGACAATGTTTACACAGGGCAGAGGGCTGAGAAAGGGAGGGAGGGCTGGCAGTTTCTGACTATGCTGCAAAGACAGTAACCAGCTCAAGATTTAAATTCTCATCTCAAAGGCTAGTGAGGACACGGGGATTTTCTTTTCCAATAAAGCAAAATCACTTATCTTTTTATCAGCAAGTTTCATACAGGTATAAATTTAAAAAAAAAGTCTATCCCTTCAGTTTGGTGAATTATGGCATTGGATTAGATTCTCAGGGCTGTCTTAACAAAGTTCCAAAACACAGGTACAAATGAAGATTACTGCGTCCCAGTTCTGGGGGCCAGCAGCCCAAAATCAAGGTATCGGCAGAGTCATGTTCTCTCACACAGCTCTAGAGCAGAATCCTCCCTTGCCTTTTGTAATTTGTTACTTGACATCAATCCTTGGTGTTCCTTGGCTTATAGACACATCACTCCAGTCACATGACTGACCTCCCCGTGTGTCTTCACAATGCCATCACTCGGGGCATGCCTGTCTCTGCATCCAAATTTCCCTCTTTTTTATTAGGACATCAGTCAAATTAAATTAGGACCCACCCTAATGAGCTCATTTTAACCTCATTCCCTCTGTAAAGTACCTATTTCCAAATAAGGTCATATTCCGAAGTAATGGGAGTTAGGGCTTCAATATCTATTTCTGAGGTAGGCAATTCAATCCACAATAAGTGTAGAATGAATATACATACAGCCTTCTGAAATACATTAAAATTAGGACATTTATAAAGAGAGAGTGGGATAGTGACATTGGAGAGAGAATATCTGATAGGATTCCAGGGACATGGATAGGATTCCCAAAGCTCACCAAAAACCTCTGCCAAAATAAGAGAAGGCTGCTTTTGCCTTTTTTTAAACAAATATAATGACTGTACATGAGGAAATGATGTTGATGAAAATGCAAATTCCTCTCATATTCCTTTCTTAGTTTCATTTATTGCCACAAGATCTATAATAAATATCATATTCAAGATGTTCCAAAGGAGAAACTGCAAAGCCAAAACTCGTATAAAATGGCTTAGACACCAACTCAATGGCAAGATTTGGCTCATATATTCAAGACAGAAATCTAGGAGTTAAGAGATCTGGTGATAGCTAGATGGAGAAGAAAATAATATAATAGTGTATTAGGCCCAATTTATGTAAGTGGAACACCTACCAGAAATACCTGAATCAATCTCATAGCTTGAGAAACTAGGAGTGATTTTAACTGCTGGATCATTTGCTGGATTAATCTGGAAATTATTAGTGGTTTGCTTTATATGAAGTTGAAATTCCATGATAAGATATACAGCAAGATATCCAAACACTCAGAGAACTGAAATGTTGGAGTCGGTAGATTGTATGTGATGTAATATTCACCCCCTCAGAATCCAGAGAACATTCTGTCTTCCAAAGCACTGAGAAATATATTGATGAGTAGAATTTCAACCCTGCAATTCCTCAAAGCTGTTCTATTTGCTATACAGGAAGTGCTACCACTGAAGTAGATTCCCTATTTGGATTTGATTGATGGATTCCTAGAGTGGCAGAAACAAAGCAGTAACACAAAATTGCTAAAGCAATGCTGTCTTGGTTACTCCAACAGCCAACTACATGCATCTGTAATCAGAATGTCAACCTGTCAATCTTTGCTGCTGGCCAACTGATGGCATTATGCCTAGGACTCACTGAGTCTCACTAAGATCGTCTTTGATTTACTTAACTGGAGTTGTGGAAGAGGGGGAGGAGGAAGCCCTCTAATTCTGGAGATTAACTTGAATCTCCTTAAATGGCACTGACCTAATTTTCAGCCCTTAGTCAATTCACAGATGCAGAATTCCTTGGAAGAAGCTGCTGGGTTTTATTTTGGAAGGACCCTGAGAGAACTCCAGAAGTACATCTTACTTGCAGTCCTCACCAATGAGACTTGCAGTCATTTATTAGAGAAAATGTTCTCTGGGTAAGCACATTTTGGAGGCTTTTTGGAAATGTTCTCTGAGCTAACACGAATCCCCAGAAACAGAATTTTACGACTGTCCACCAGCAAGAGGGGGCTTATATGGCTCAGTTGATAAATGATCCATAAAGAGCTCAGTAGGACTGAGAACCTATCCTATAGTACTTTTCTCACTTTCAAATCTATAATTTTTAGGTTTATTTTATTATGAAATAATTACGGTTTGACAGGAATATGCAAAGATAGTTCAGAGGGGCCCATCGTACTCTTCACCCAGTCCTCCCAGAGGTGACATATTACATAAGCATTAATAGGAATTTGATGTTGGCACAATATGTGTATAGTTTCACAACATTCATTACATACAATTAAGAGCATCCAAGATACGAAACTATTTGATCCAAACAAACAAATCTCCCTTACAATACCTCTGTAGTCATAGTCACACCCACCTGCCTACCCTCTCCGCCACCTCTAATCCTTGGCACACATTAATGTGTCTTCCACCTCTATCATCTGTAATTTTGTCATTTTGAGAATATTGTCGAAATTGAATTGAAATTATTGGTCCATAAACAGGGCCGGTATATTCTGTTGAAATAGCCGAGTAGAAAACAACTTATATAGAGAGGCTTCCACTAAAAGCTCTAGAAAGGCAGTCCCCTCTCCAGCCATTTTGGAGAGTGGACTTGAAAGAAGAAACAAGAAGGGGCTTCCCCTTCCCTTTTCTTTTTCACATGTTTTCTTAAAATTGTATTTTGTTGAAACATTATTTTGTAACTTTTTAACAGAATATTTAAACGTATCCAGGCTGGGGTTTGATCATTCAGGTCGTAGTGGCCCCAGCTGCTTCGCCACCCCGCAGCCCCCTGAATGTGCGCTGCTCCTTCTCGCTTCCCGTTTCCCCTCAGAAACGCCACCTGTTTTCCACCTGCCCAAACCTCCTCTGCTTCAGATCTCAGCACACAAGCGCACACAAACCTCATCTCCTCTCACGGCTCTCCGGTTTTCTCTGCTTTCTCAGCTCTCACGGGCCCCTTTCCGCGCCGAGGGCTGACTGCCTCGTCAATCGCAGGGTTACCGTGAACCTGCGTGGTGCGTGTCGTGCGCGGTGCACGTCGTGCGTGGTGTGCGTCGTGCGTGGTGTGCGTAGTGGTGCGTGTCATGCGCGTGGTGCGTGTATGCACGTCGTGCACGTGGTGTGCGCGTGCTGCGTGTAGTGGAAGTGCGCGGGAAAGGGCAGCGGGGTTTGTCGGGTCAGGTCGGCTGAGGAAACGTCTCAGTGCAGCCAGTTCACCCCTTTAGGCCCGTGCCCCAGGCGACTCAGCTGTCGTGCCGTTAGATCTGTGGGGCTGGAAGAGCCGGCACCCTCTGGCGGACGGAGGAACTTGTGAACAGGTAGGGAAGAGAGAGGTGGGGCCCCATCAGCCTGTGTGTCTGGGATGAGGTACCGAGTTTCCTCATGTAAATTCAGACCCTGCTGCTTAAAGTATGGGCGCGGGGATGCAGCATCAGCGTCGCCTGGGTATATGTTAGCCCGAATCTCAGCCTGTCTCAAACCTGCGAATCTGCGGATGGATTTGCATGCAGTAGTATGAGAAGCACAGAGTAGCAGTCTTTTTGACTCACATGCGCGTTAAAGTTTGAGAAATGCTGGCATGCGAGTCTCTCAGGATTCCCAGTAGGAGGCAGAACACCAACAACCAGCATGAATTTCTGATTGTGATAGGGTTGAGGTCAAATCCTTACTGACTGTTTGAGGGCCACACGGCAATTCAGAAAAACAAGAGACCTCCCAGATAGGGTGACTTTGGAACTGAGCACAGGAATAACTGAAGACATGGCCGTCGGGGTGTCTGGAGAATAAGCAGCCAGTGCAGAGGCCCTGGGGCTGGAATGTGCTTAGCATGTTTGATGAAACAGGGAGACTGTGTCTGAGGCAGAGTAAGGGAGGAGACTGTGATAGGAGACCATGGGGATGGATTTTGTTGACCATGTAGTTCATGGTGAGGACTTGAGATGCTATCTGAATGTAGTGAGAGGCGATTGGAAGGTTTTGAGTGGAGGAGTCTCGCGATCTGACTTTTAGCAGGTGTTTCTCCTAGTGATGTGCTGAGAATAGACTGAAGGGAGCAAAACAGGGAGGGCAGGTCAGAGGCAATTGCAGGAATTCTGGAGAGAGAGGAACAAGGTGGCTTGGACCAGGGTGGAAGCAATGGAGGTAAAGAGACATGTTTAGAAGCTGGTCATATAATGAAAGTAGAGCTGCCAGGGTTTGCTAATGATTGATTGATGGGTACAAGAGCAAGAGAAGACTCTCCCCAGATCTGCTGTGTACAACTCTCTAGATTAACCTTTCCAGAAGTCTTCACATACACTATCTTGGGGCTCCAGCAGGCTGGGGAAGTTGTCTCCTTAACGGAAAAAAAAAAAGTCAGGAAAGTCATCTTATAAAATGATAAAAATTATGAGAGTAGTTTAAAAAAATTGCCTAGTTGGCAACCCCTAATTTTTTGTTATTGCTGTATTTATACAGCATTATAAAATTCAAAACTTGGAACCCCTGAAATAGAGGCTGGTTGGTGAGGTCTGTAGTTTTTTTCTTTATTTTTGTTTTGTTTTCCTTGCTGCAGCTCCTGTCTCTCATTATACATTGTCTTGTCCTTAGGTTACAAGTCTACGAGTCAATCCTTCTCTGCCTTTTTAGACAATGACTTTTTTCTTTTAGTATCTCAGCTATTTGCTGAACAAAATAATGAATGAGTGGATGACTTTCAGGAGCTAAGAGTCTGGGCTAGATGAGAAATCATTTTTGTATAGTGTGTAAGAATAACATTTTCATTCATCATAGCATATAATTAAGCCTTGGCACATATCCTGTTCAAATCTACATTTCAGTAAAGGCTCAAGCATTGCCAGTGTCTGGCAGGTGTTTCTTAATGATGATCATTCAATGGACAATAGGGTTATTTTCCTTTACTTGGCTTTATCAAACTTGTCCTGTAGGAGGGATGTAGAACCACATCCCACAGTCATTCTTGTGCTGGGAGGTGACCTTCCACAGTCCTGTAGAGGTGTTTCAGAAATTTCCTCATCCACGAGACAGGTTTGGGCATCAGAGGGCTACTCCAGACAGACTGGAGGAGAATGAAATGCTTCCTTGTATACTACTGAATCCTGAAGAGGGTTCATGCCACTACCAGCTAGTTGTGATTTCACTGTGAGAATGTGTTAACCAGGGCTACGAGGATTTTAGAGCAACATTAATCCCCAACAGTTTATCCTTTCAATGTCCAAACTGTCCATCTTTCAATTTATTGTTTTCATGACCAAATCTTGCATCTCCAGCATAGACATTTTTTTGTGAGCTTTCAGACTCATAAATCCAAATGACTGTTCAACAATTCTGTTCAAACTATTCAAAATCATCTTAAGACCTTAAAGATTTTCAAGTCTGATTTCCTCAAAATTCATAGAGCCTCTTCATGATGTCTCCAACTCTCATGGTTGGCATGAACAGTTATTTCATTCTTTGCTCAAGACAGGAAATAATCATCCTTCTTAACCCTCTCTTTCTCTTATTTTGGCTAGTGGTGGGAAGCACTGTAGATTTTGTCTCCTAAATGTCTCTTGAATCTGTCAGATTCTAAGGAGCTCCATAGCCAACCCCTTAATCCCCCTCTATCCCAGTTATCATCTCTTGGTGGTTCTCCCACGGTAGCTTATCTTCTCACACCGCCATGGTCTCCATAAATCCAGTCTTCCCAGTTTTGGACTTAAGGGTTAAGCAACAAGGTCTTCCTTGACCAGAGTATCTAAATAAGCCACCCAGCCCCACCCCATATAACCTTATATTCTGCTATATAAGTTTCCTGTAACTACTGTAACTCATTTCCACAAACTTTGTGGCTTGAAACAACAGAGATTTATTCTCTCACAATTCTGGAGATCAGAAGTCCAAAATCAGTATCACTAGACCAACATCAAGATGTCAGCAGAATCACACTCTGGATGCAATGGGGGAGAATCCATTCTTTGTTTCCTATGTCTGCTGGTGGCTGCCAGCATTCCTGGGCTCATGGTCACATCACTCCGATCTTCCAGGTCAGAATCTTTACATCTCTCTCTCTGTTCTGTCTTCATATCACCTGCTCTTGTTTGTATATAAAGTCTCTCTCTGCCTTCCTCTTTTAAGGATACACTTGGTTGTGCTTATTACCCTTTACTCAGATAATCCAGGATAATCTCCCCATTTCAAAAATCCTTAATCACATTAAAGATTTTCCGTCTGCTTTTTTGACCATAAAAGTTAACATTCACGGGTTCCTGAGATTAAGACTTGGCTATCTTTTGGGAGCTCATTACACCTGATTTATTTTTGTTTTTCTTCATAGTACTTGCCACCACCTGATGGATATGTAGTGAATGTTTTCTGTTTACATTTGTTTCCCCAGCTAGAATGTCAACTCCATGAGGGCAGGACTTTGTCTTAGTCACCACTGTGTCTCCAGTGGAACAGTGCTGGCACATAGTAAGTACTCAGTAAATACTATTGAAAAGATAGAGACTGAAATATTATTGAAACTGATAATGATAATTCAACATGAATTTAAAGTAAAATGGAAAAACAAATAGCTCTTCTCTGTTTAGGTGTGAAGTACATGTTTGAGGAAAACTAGAAGTTTATTTACAGATTCATAAAAGAAAAAAAACTTGAATAAATAAAGGGATCTGCAATGCTTCTGAATCAGAAAAGACTCAATATTTTAATATGTCAGCATTTACTGTAGGGATCAAAATCCCAAATACATTTTTTCTCTAACTTGATCAAGTGACTCAAAAAGGATTTATCTGGAATAAACAGGTGAGTCAAGACTTGATAAATGGGAAGATTAATGAGTGAAACTTGGACTACTAATTGTTAAGACATTTAATAAAACTACAGAAGACACAGCTTAAAACCAGAACCTCATACATATAAAACTTGGAAGTAATAAAATAAACATTACAAATAAGAAGGTTAAGGAAAAATTAATCAATACATGTCTCTGAGACAGTTACATAACTGTTTAGGAAAAACTGGAAGTAGATAGAAGTCTCACCTCCTACCATATATTTAATGTACCAATTAAAATATGGGAACTGGATCTGGCTCTCAGTCCCATGACTTACTAACTGTGCACCTTAATGACAAATTGGAATTATAATGGAGTGATCATAGTTTAGGGACCCAAAACTGGAATCAGGCTGACATTGTGGATCTGGTCTCAGACACGTCCCTGCACCCCTGAGAACTTGGATTTTATGTGAGTACCAAACCCAAATACACCACCAGCTGTATTCAGAACAATATCTGCAAGCTGCAACCTGGTGGTCTCAAGCTTCCCCCTTGTAACTGTGCAACCATTTCAGACTCCAACCGATCCTTGCTTGACAAGAACTCTTACTTCTTGCCAGCTCCAATTATAATTCTTGACAAATAAGTTATGTAACAAACTGTGGCCTTGCAATTTTTGCCTTTATAAGCTTTTTTCTCTTATTTTATAGTCTGATGGAGCGCAGTTTAAGTACTTCTTGAATCTGTGTTTTGGGGCTGCAGTCCTAACCAATCCCCAGTAAACACCTCTTTATTTCAGTCAGGTCTCCTTTCTGAAATTGTGGTGAAAGTAGCTGGCACAGTTGGCAGGACCTGGGTGACTCCCCGCAGCAGTCCAGCACCTATTCAGACTCTGCATGTGGTACCTACACCAACCCACTGTGTCCCGCCTTCTCTCCAGTTGCATCAGACCTGCAGGGTGAGTGCTCCTGGATCTGAACCTCCCATTTGGTTGAGGTTCAGGTCTTTAGTTGAGAATTTCTTTTAGATTTTTCTGTCTCAAATTTGGGTTGAAGGTTTTTCTGTCTTGTGATTCAGATTTCAGATTTTCTGTCTTTGCTACTTGGTGAGAGATTTGGGTTTCAGATATTTTTTCTGCTTTTGGTGAGTTCTCAGAATAATGGAAAGTTCTTATAGCAAAATTTCAAAGAAATTGTAACCCTCCTCAGGAACCTTTGCCAGCTTTATATTTAATACCTATGAACCCCTGTACTGTAACTACTTATCTAAATGGGTCCATTTAACCTGGAATGATTTAAATTTGCATTGGCCAAAGTGGGGAGCTTTCATAATTCCCAAATTAGTCTGTCTTCATACACAACTAGAAAAAATATCAGAACCAGACAAAATGAGTGGAAAACATGTTTTACTTGGTATCTAGAGAACTCTAGACTTAACACTGAGAAAATTACATCCCTCCCAGATGTAAATGAAAAGTTGACTCAGACTGTTTCTAAACTTAAGAAATCAAATGAAATTCCTCGCTCTCTCCTTCCCCTGCCCCCAAACTCTTCACCTTCTCCATACCTTTAGCCACCTCTTTCTGATGAAGGTTACCTTGACTGTGAGCAAGCAGTGTATGGAATTTTGAAGACAGGAGACCATGTAATTAGATACAGTTTAGTGCTAGTGAAGTTTTGTTTTGGGAAGTAGATTAGCAGGTACTTATTATATTATTAAAATGCATATATATACACGTGAAATATATATGCTATACATGGGTCAGTGATGAGCTTGTGAGATTGTATCATGAACTGAGGAGTATATTTATCCAATTCTGAGCAATTGAGCTAGGGTACTCTAAACTGTATATGTCTATGTATCTGTATATGTATATACATATATACACACACGTATATATGTGTAAACCCACTGACACACATATATTCACTATTATGTAGCATTTGAATATAAAAATTTAAAAACACTCTTTATAATATTATCCCCAAACATGAAACACTTAAGGATGAATTTAACAAAACATAACTTCCATAGTGAAATCAATGAAACATTTCTGAGAGAAATAAAAGAAAAACATAAGTAGATAGAAATGCATACAGTATGGATTAGAGTTCAATATTATAAAAATGTCAGTTCTCTCCAGATGTAACCATCCATGCAATGCAACCCCAGTCAAAATATCAGTAGGTTTCTTAACGTATAAATTGACAAGATAAGTTTTTAAAAAATTACAGAAATTCAAGGGATCTATAGTTAGAAGTAAAATTGATTAGTGAGTATATGGATTTTCACCTTGTTAGGTAATAAATAAAAGATAGTTCTTTTCCAAAGTTGTTGTAGCAATTTACACATTCCCCAGTAATAAAGAGAGTCCCCATTGCTTGGAACTTTCTTGCTAATACACAATAGTCTTCAGACTTTTACATTTTTGCCAATCAAATAGATACATAATAGCATCTCTGTGTAATGTTAATTTACATTCCTCTGGTTTTTAAAGATATCACTCATCCTTTTTCGTTTATTGGCCAGTAGACTTTCTTTTCTGGGGTTATTTCATTTTTTTCTTTGTAATGGGTACATAAACCTCTAAAATCTTTGATTACTTAATATTTTGTCGGTTATATATGTCATCAGTAATAATTGTCACAATAATGCTGCATGATAAACAAAAATCATTCATCAATGGCATACAAAATAAACATATATTTACCCCATCAGTTTGAGAGTTGGCTGAGGACATTGAAACCTTAAGTTCCAATGAGTCATCTTTCCTATAGAATTAGACAAACCACTCCTATCTGAGAGTATTAACCCTGCTTTACTTAAGAAAACTTTAATGGCCTCCCCTGAGATATTTGCTTCTTAAGACACTGTTTATTCTCCTCAGGACGCAACCCCATCACTCTTCGTTTCTTCTAGGCCAGTAACTAGAAGCAGGCTCCTAAAGGTGGGATACAGTGTGACCCATGAGGATGGGCACTGCATTCCAAAATAACTACTATTTTTCCAACATCTAAATTGGAAAAATCCAATTTATACAGATAGATACCTAGGGAGTATGTATAGGAATGAATGTTACAGGGGGGTGATAATAGTGGAAGGAAAATAAAGTTATATCAGATGAAATATGAGCCCATTAAGCAGAGATTCTGGATTTAATGTTGTAGCTTGGGTTGTTAGAAACATCTCTAACATTTTGTTAGACTGAATAGGTTGGTTGACTGAATGAAACACGAAAAGATGACCCACAGCAAGTAAGTTAAAACATCAGACCTCCCTTGGTAATTGTAGAGGAAGGGATTCAAAGACTCAGCAAGACTGTTATGTTGGAATGGATTCATTATTCATGATCCACCCTGAGAGGGTCTGGAGGACATGGCTTTTACCATGACTTTGAAAAATAAATTTGTGAAGGAATCCTTAGTGTCACAAAGCGTCAGCTCTGATTGCTCTTCTTGTACGTCACAAGTTACATGGAGAAACTGCTGCCACTGGATTGAGAAGCATAAGTGAAATGGAGTAATTGGATCCCAGAACAGCAGGAGCCAAGTGGCAGCACTCAACTGCCAAAATCAAGACAGGCATGACTACCATAATGAACCATAGCGTCACTGCAGCAGCCTGAATAGTCTGACTTGAAGAGTGCTGCGGTGTTGGTGAGTTGATCATAGTGTTCCTAGGAGTGAAACAGATGAGGAAGCCTGTGGGGAGCCACTCATGACCTGAGGACGGCCGGCACAAAACAGGATAATAAATCTTGAGTGCTAGCGTCAGGCTTTGAGGTTGATCTATCAAAGACAATCTCTGTCGCGCTACCCCTTTGAGATGTTTGCGCCAAGGAATCTTAAAACCTCAGGAACGTCCTATGCTAATGAGACACTAATGGCCTTTGGGCAAGAAGATACAATCAGCATACAAGTTACTGATCTAAGCATATGGTGGTTTATGGGAACAATACACAAGTTAATGATTTTACTACACGCTATCAGGTGGTCTTAAGTTTAGAAGACAATGCCTTTGCCTACGTGAAGGAATGCACACTCTAGCTGGTTGAAATTGTATAAATTAACTGCTGAAAATAAACTCGTTGTCCATTCTTGGTCTTGCGTCTTGCAGACTTAGAGTGCGACCCTCTCAACCCCACCTTTTAGTGTCGTCTTTCTTTTCTCAGTCCTGCAGCACAGGTTTCTGGACCTGCTCGTTGTCGGCTGGCTCCGACAGAAGCCTACTAAATTCTTACTTGATCTGTATGAGAAGAAGAGTTCTACATCAAAGGAACAAGATTCCAACTTGAATCATAAAAAGAAAGTCATGATTCTTCAATAAATTCCCAGACTTGACCAAGTTTGTAGAACTAAAATGTCTTGAATGAAATGGAAGCTAAGTGCCCTTGAAAAAGAACTCTGCTATACTGCCAAAAATTTGTACAATTAATCTTTCTCCCACCATTCTCCAAAGGGACCTATGAACTTTTATCAGGGTGACTGTGCATTGGGGAAAAGGAAATAATTAGAACTTTTAGAGATTATTAGACATTGGCTCTGACTGAGGCTAATTTCAGGAGACCCAAAGCATCACTGTGGTCTGCCATTCAGAGTAGGGCCTATTTGTGACCAGGTAATCAGTGGAATTTTAACTCAGGACCATCCCACAGTGGAGCTGGTAAGTTCCTGATCCTCTCCTGTGATATCTCCCCAGTTCTGGATTGCATCTTGGAGTAGCTATAAATAGCAATGGGCACAATCCCCACATTGGTTCCCTGACCTGTGGGTTGAGGCTGTTATGGTGGGAAAGCCCTGATGGAAATCATTAGAACTGCTTCTACTTATAAAAATAGTGAACCAAAAGCAATGCCACATTCCAGGAAGGATTTCAGAAATTATTGTCACCATCAAGGACTTGAAGAATGCAGGAGTGGTGACCACATCCCCATTCAACTCACCTGCTTGGGCTGTGAAGAAGACAGATGGATCTTAGAGCATGGCAGTCGATTATCATAAACTTAACTGGGTGGTGATTCTAAGTGCACCTGTTATAGCAGATGTGATTTAATTGCTTGAGCAGATTAACACATCCCCTGGTAGCTGGTATGTAGCTATTGTTCTAGCACATGCCTTATTCTCCATTTCTGTCTGTAAGGCCCATCAGAAGCATTTTGTTTTCAGGTGGTAAGGCTAGCAGTACCACTGTCCCACCTCAAGGGTGTATCAGTTCTCCTGCTCTCTGTCACAATTTAGATCACACAGGTCTTGACTACCTTTCCCTTGTACAAGATATCACACTGGTCCATTCCACTGACAACGTTTATGCTGATTGGACCTGGTGAGTGAGAAGTAGCAACTACTATAGACTTATCCTTAGAATATTTCTTTATCAGAGGATAGGAAATAAATCTGAATAAATTAGTGAATTTTTGTACCTCAGTAGGATGTTGAGTAGCCCAATGATTTGGGGCACATTGGGATATCCCTTCTAAGACGAAGCATAAGCCTGTACTACAGCCAAGAAGGAAGCACAACACCTAGTGGGCCTCTGGATTTTGGAGACTACATGTTCCTCATTTGGGTCTGTTACTCTGGTCTATTTACTGAGTGATCCAAAAATCTGCCGGGTTTGAGTGGAGCCAAGAACAAGAGAGGGCTCTATAACAGGCCTGCACTGTCCCACAAGCTTCTTTGCCACTTTGGTTGTAGGACCCAACAGATCCAGCGGTGACTGAAGTGTCAGTGGCAGGTAGGGAAGCTGTTCGGAGTCTTTGACAGGCCACTGTGAGGAAATAGTAGCACAGGCCCTTAAGATTTGGGAGCAAAGCTCTGTCATCCTCCACAGATAACTACTCTCCTTTTGAGAAACAGCTTTTCGCCTTTTACAGGACCTTAATAGAGACTGAAGGCATATCCCTGGGTACCAAGTTTTCTTCCAGTCTGAGCTCCTATCAAGAACTGGGTGTTATCTGACCCACCAGGACATAACGTTGAGCATATACGCCAGCACCCCTCATCAGATGGAAGAGGTATAGATGAGATCAGACTCAAGCAGGTGCTGAACACAGAAGTAATTTACATTAAGAAGTGGCTCAGATGCCTGTCATCCTCACTCCTGCTGCACTACCTTCCCTCTCCCAGTCTGCAACTATGGCTTCATATGGTGTTCCCTACAACCAGTTGATGGAAAAGAATAAAAAAACCTCAGGCCTGGTTTACGAATGCTTTTATGTGAATTGTGGGCACCACCTGGAAATGGACAGCTGCAGCTCTACAGCCACTTTATGGAACATTCCTAAAGAACAGTTGAAAGGGAAAATTCTCTTAATGTGCGGAACTCTAAGGATTACTCCTGAATGTTCATTTTGCTTGGAAGTAGAAAGCCAGGCATGCAATTATGTACTGATGTGTGGGCTACGGCCAGTGATTTGGTTTGGAAGAAATATATTTGGAAAATTAGTAACAAGGAGGTCTGCAGAAAAAGTATATGGATGGAGCTCACTGAGTGGGCAAAGGACGTGAAATACATGTGTTCCAGGTGAATACTCACTGAACGATGACTCCAGAAAAAAATGATTTTAATAATCAAGTGGATAGGATGATCTGTCCTGTGGATAGCAGTCTCTTTCCTTAGGCACTCTTACCATTGCTGAATGAGCTAATGAACTAAGTGCTTATGTTGGAAGTGATGGGAGTTATGCACATATTTAGCAATGTGGGACTTCACTCATCAAGGCCAACCTGACTACAGCCACTTTTGAGTACCAGTCTGCCAGCAGCAGAGATTGACACTGAGTCCCTGATATGGTACTGTTCCCAAGGTTTATCAGCCAGCTACCAGGTGGCAAGTTGATTACATTGAACTACTTCCATCATGGAAGTGACAGCACTTTGTTCTTGCTGAAATAGACACTTACTCTGGATGTGTACTTTCTTCCCCTTCCTGTAAAACTACCACCTTATCGAATGCTTTATCCACTGTCATGGTATTCTGCACAACACTGCTTCTGATCATGGAATTCACTTCACAGTGAATAGTGTCACAGTGGGCCCAGACTCATGGAATGTGCTGGTCTTACCACGTCCCCTGCCTTTCTGAAGCAGCTGAATCAGTATAATGGTGTAACAGCTTTTGAAGATTCAGTTACACCACCAAGTGGATAGCAGTGTCTTTCAGGGCTGGGGCAGTGTCCTCCCAGGGGCTATGTATGCTCTAAATCAGTATAGCCACAAGTCATGGGTCCAGAAACCAGGGGCTGGAATGGGTGTGGCAACATTCATGCTTAATCCTAAGGGTTCACTGGTGAAAAATGTGCTTCCTGTTCCTGAATCCTGTGGTTTACTGACCTGGGGGTCTTAGTTCTGGAGGGAAGGAGGCTTCTGCACTTTAAATGCATAATTGATATCTGTCTTGGGTACAATTATTTTATTGGAAAATTACATAAATGTATTTATTCTCATGGCATGTAAAAAACAGAATCTGTCATAAAGGGTAACACTCAGTGATTATCAGTTTATGAAAAATGTGTGCTTTTTATTTGCAAATATGTATTTTAATACAGAGGAGTCAAAATGATAGATCTGCTGATTTTAAATGAAATCCTTAGAATAGAATATACACATCATTTAAGATCAAACTTTTCTAATGCAAAAAGGTTTATAGGTTGATACAAACGTGGGCTAGGAATAGAAGAATCTCTCTTAATTGAAATGAGTGTGATTTCTTCACGTATCAGAACATGTATTAACCACAACTTACTGATGCAGGAGCAAGAGTCTAATGTTTCATATTGTGGTTAAATGTTTCTAATTGTTTGGTCATTTGAGACTAACTCCATTTCTCTATGCAGTAAATGTATGTAGGATATTCATTTCAGCTATCATGTGGCCAAGTAATAACGCATTTTCAGCAGAATGTGAGTTACTTTGGAGTATCAGGGAAAATGTGTTGTGGTTTTAAAACATGATTTTTGAAGCTGTGGTGAATGGTATATTTAAAATTTTTATTTCTAATGTCTTTGTTGCTGGCAAATACATCACCACATACATATGTGTATACACACAGGCAACATATTTTGTTATATGTAGATTAATGCATACATTAAATTGAGTATGCATTTCCACATATCCAGGGATCTTACTGTTTAGAATTATTAATTCTTACAGTTTTTCCTGTAGATTTTGTTGAATTTACTATGCTAACTGGCGTGATTTCTTCAAATAATGATTTTTTTCATGTGCTTTTCTAGGACCTCAAATGAAATGCTGAGTAAATGTGATAATTCTAGACTTTAGGGGGAAGCTTTAAATATTTTACTCTTTTGCTGTAGGTTTTCTGTTAGTATTTCTATCTGATTGAGAAACCTCTGTCTTCCAAATTCAATAGAAATTCCCATCGTGATGATGTTTAATTTTGTCAAATACTTAGTTTTTTCACTCTATAGACATCTTGTATAGGTGAATTATAGATCGCCACGTTAGCACTTGCAGTTCTGAGATAAACACTATTTTCTATTGATGAGTTTTATTTGCTAATATTTTAGTCTATTTCATGACAGTGTTGTGTCTGTAGTTTTTGTTACTATAATGTTCTTATCATTTTTATGTTGCAGGATTTTAATCCTTTATTACATGTGTTTTGAAGCATTCTCTTTTTTGATTGTTTTGTTTGTTTTTGACAGAGTATGTGGTATTTTTGTGTTACTATTTCCATATATTTCTGGGGATAATTAACCAGTCCTTAGAGGCCTAGGATTTTATTTTTGAAATGAGTTATAATAACATTAAATTATTTAAATAGATATTATGTATTTCAGATTATCTATTACTCTCATTTTAAAGTTACATTTTTTAATGAAAAACACTCATTTAATCAAAATTGTCAAGTTTATGGCTACAAAATTATTTCTTTTATTGTCAATAATATGTAATGTCTTCTTGATCTATAGTAATTCCCCTGATTTAGTCATCAATTTTAGAAGTTTATCCTCTCTCTCTCTTTCATCAGTGTAGTAGCTAGGACTTAAAAAATTGTCTTCATAGTTTCAAAAAATCAATTTGTCTTTGTTGATTTTCTCCGTTCTGTATTTTCTATTTTATTTATGTTTGTTTTTATCTTTGTTAGTTTGTTTCTTCTATTTGTTTTTTTACTTTGCTTTACATTTTCTTGTTTTTTAAGATAGTAACTTATATAACTTATTTTCAACCTTCATTCTTTTCTAATACATGCATTTAAGACTATCACATTTCTTCTAAGCAGTATTTCAAATGCGATACATATGTGGGCCACATCATCATAATTATTCAGTTCAAAATTTTTTCTTATTTGAGTTTCCTTAAGTTTTAGCCATTCTTGGATTTTTCTCAGTATGTTTTAGTTGCTGTTTTACAGTTTAATTCTACTGACCAGAAAATATACTTTGAAAGGTTTTAATTCTTTGAAATTTATTGAATCTTTTTCATAGCTCAGAATAAGGTCAATTTTCAATATTACCTTAACATTTTTTAAATTTTGTTATTGTTAGGTGCCATGTTCTATATATGTCAAATAAGTCATTTGTCACTTTTTATTTCCAGCTCTTCCGTATCAAATTGAGTTTTTTCTTCTTCTTTTTTAAATCATCTATTAAGAGATTTGTTTTTAAACCCCCTACTGTCTTTCTTTAATGCTGTTAATTTCATTAATACATTTTGGAGTAATATTATTGGTTACATTTAAAAATGTGTGAGATGATATCTTCCTAAGAGATTGATTCCATTGTCATTATGAGACATTCTTTTTTATTCTTAGTAGTGTTTCTTTAAACTTATTCTCACCAATATTATAATAATTCTTCTAGATTTATATTGGTTGTTGATTGCATGGTAAAATCTTTTGATTTCAAAATTTTATGTCTTATATTTTGATTATATTTTCTGTGAACTTCACATATATAGCTTTAACTTTTAAATTTCATCTTATATTTGGATTTTCATTAGAGTAGCTATTCTTGTTCATATTTGTAATTTTCTCGTATATTTGTATTTAAATCTACTGTGTTATCCTTTGTTTTCTATTTGGCTCGCTTGTTGAAATTTTATGTTTTATTCTCTCTACTTAACTTATTTTGTAATATATATATATGATTTTATATTTCATCAAAGTTAAAGGGTACCAGTGTTTTATTTCTTTTTATGATTACATTTTCAAGCCCCTCTTCCAATTTGTCTCTACTTCTGAAAGAAGTAACATATTCGGTATTAACTGAATTCTCTCTTAACTCTTTTCTTTAATTGATGTCTCTGTATTTCTGTTTTTTTTTTAATGAGGTAAAATATTGTAAATTTTTATTAATGGCCTCTAAAATGTATTTTTCAAAAATAATCTCTGGGAAGAATATTAGAATTTGTACAAAATGTGGTTTAGGCTTCAGGTATTCATTTCTTTTGTCTTCATGCACATTTTAAATTGCTTTAGAGGAGAAATTTTAAAAATGTGTACAAAGTGCATTTAACAAAATATTGGATTAGATAATTTCTTGATTTGACAATATTATGAATTCCACAAAAGAACAACAGAGTACAGGGGAGATCATATTTTGGAATAAGATTGATGATTTGTATAGGTTCTCTTAAACTGCACTTAACATGCACCAGCACCCCCTCCCTTACCTCAGTAAAAATAACTCTTTTCACCATGCTCTGAGCTGCTCCCACCAATTGATTTGAAGGCTTACTGAATGTTGTTTGTACTTGTTCCCAAATATGGTTACACACCTTTAACTTTAAATTTTAATTACATATTTTAATAAAATATTTAATGGACAGTTGGAATGAAAGTTTGAAAGGAAATATAATTGTTTCAGTTCAACCTAAACTAAATGTTAGGGGAAATTTCAAGACAGCTAAGTTGTTAATAAACATGGTATCAAGTTAAAAGTGGGCCAACACCTATGAAATAAAATCCAGAAATAAAGTAATACAATTTAGATAAATTATTCTGTCTATTATTTTTCATGATTCCTTGCTCTATATTGACTTTTTTGGAGATAAATCTACTACCTGCAATTCTGTTTGATAAAAATTCAATCTAATAAAAAACAATAATAATTCCTTAGAATACTAGCTTATGGGTTCTGAATTAGCTAGATGTAGAAAATTTCAATTATTTAACAAAGAAAGAGAGGATATTTAAAACATTTCCCAGTCATTTGCATGGCCTTCAGGTAGAAACTTTCAAATCTTTGATCAGCTAATACAGGGCCAATGAGAACTATTATTCTAAAGTTTATCCCACAATAGTGTGTTCACTATTCTTTTGCTTATTGGGTTTTGTAAAATATGTGAACATCAGTCTAAGAAACACTTCCAAATATCTGGTTAAATGTTCAGAGAATGCTGTTCCCAATGGGGTGAAGGTTAGGAAAGGGAAGGTGACAAAACACTTTTTAAAGTCTCACTTAAGACTCAGTCTCTTTCCTCCATTAAAAAAAAAATCTCCTAGTTGCAAATATTCATTCAGTTGTGCCTTTTCTTCTGATATGGGTTGTACATTCTAGCACAAGAATTTCACTCAAAACAGTATCTAAAGTCACTTCCATCCGAATATTCAGATTGAGGAATGAAGAAGCAGATCTGTAATTCCATTCCTCCTATTGCATAAAAGCAAATGGTTATAAAAAAGATACTTCCACTCATCATGCTATAGGGAGATTTGAGTCATTTTGTTATAAATTAACTGGAATTTTGGAGCAGCCCAAACATACACAATCTTTACCTTCTGTGCTGATGCATCAGTTTGTAGATAAATTTTCACAGAAGCAAATACAGCTGAAACAGGGTAACTAAACCACCACCAGTCATTCCAGAATTTAGTTTCTAAAATAAATAGTATCTGGCTCTCTGGAAGTAAGAAGGTACATTTGTACAGGGTCTACATAGCTTTTCAGTGACAACTAACAACTCAAAAGGAAAGCTAAGAACAGTAGTCCCAAAGTCTTCATCTAATGCCATCACTAACCTGCATTTGCCAGTGTTTGATGTTAATATACTTTAAATTAATTTGAAACTAGTGAAGTTTCTAGTATCCTTAGGGTCCTGATACCTTCAATATCTCTCTTGAACCTGGCAGCTGCAATTCAATTGACCTTACTTGACATCACTTATGAAAAGCCTTTGAAGTGCTGCTGCCTTGATTCAGAATGAATCTACTCTGAAGAAAAAAAAAAAAAAAAGAAAAACATATCATTTTTAAAACTTCTTTTTCAATCTGACTTCATCATTTTCCTTTTTGCTTAAGTCTTCTGAACCATAATTTCTTTTGAGAGGTAAAATACTGTGTGTCCCATTTTTTATAGTACAGTGCATTCACTTTCTGGAAACTGATGAATTGTAGGGATTATAGACAGTATAATTTCTGTCTACTTCTAATATAGGTATACATATTTAAGCAATGTATATACTTGGTCAGGATCAAATTTTAAAAATATGTTAATGCATAGAGCCTGTTGCCTGGTCTGTAGTACAGACTAAACATTATTGAATAAATAGAATGCAGTAGTCTCTTTGCCAACTGTAAATTCCTCTAATTTGGGGGTCATTACAACATTTTTTTTCTTTCTAGAAAAATATATTTCAGTGAAGTTAGAATGAGCCTCATAATATATTGCTCATTCAAAAATTACTAAAATAAAAATGAGTAAAACCTCCCACCATCCAAAAATTATGCAATGTAGGGAAGTCCTTTCCCTATAGACATGTGCTAGTATTTTTCAAAACAGCAGGTTTGGATCCTCAATAACTTACTTACTTATATTAATTCCATAGGCATAGCCCCACTCCAATGGACAAAGAGTTTATTTTGCTCATCTTCAAATGAATCAGAGCTGTAAGTGCCTCAAAATAGAAGCTTAGTAATTTATGAGACATTCCATTTAAATTTAATTTTGGTTGTTTACTTTATAAAATACAAGACAAGGTTGCTTAAGCCTGGCTTTCCATTATGATTATACTAGATAACATTGAAAGTCTACTAAAGATAATACTAGCATATCTGTGGCTTTAATCAACATACCGTGGGCTGTTGACTCCATGAACAGGAACAAGTGTATCTGTTTTGGAATAGGTTACTTTCCCAGTCACAGATATTTATATGGAAAGTATGTAAATAGGACTTCCATTATCAGACCAATGGGAGTGGTAACATATTTTAGTGATTATATATCACCAGTGTTGAAAAGCAAAATGTGTGTGTCTTGCTGTTGTAAAACTTTAAAATTTTCTTAATCATTTTAACATATAAGTAAGATGTCGTGAGCACATAATATACCCTATTAGCTAATGTTTGTTATGTTATAATCTTGGTAGAAGACCTACCAATTGTTTTTTTTAAGGTACGTAGATTACCTATATACTTTCTCTCTACCCTCTTCTACCCCACACACAGCCTCCCTCAGCATGAATATCCTGCATCAGAGTGGTGCATTTATTATAAAGCAATGACCCTGCATTGGTACATCATTATCCCCCAAAGTCCAAAATTTACCTTAGGTTTTTCCACTTGGTGTTGTACATTCTATAGATTTTGTGAAATGTATAAAGACATATATCCACCTTTGCAGCAACATATAAATTAGTTTCACTACCCTGAAAATCCATGCTTTATGTATTTATCCTTCCCTCCCCTAACCCTGGCAACCACTGATCTTTGTCTCCATAGATTTGTTGTTTCCAGAATGTCATATAGTTGGAATTATATAGGAAGTAGACTTTTCAGACTGACTTTTTACTTGTTAATATGTATTTATGGTTCCTTCATGTCTATTCATGGCATGACAGCTCATTAATTTTTAGCACTCAATAATATTCCACTGTCTGGATGTAACAGTTTACTTATCTGTTCACCTGCTGAAGGACATCTTGGTTGCTTCTCGGTTTCAGCAATTATGAATAAACCTGCTATAAAATTATGTGCATGTTTTTTACTTCCTTTGGGTAAATACCAAGGAGTGCACTTACTGGATCATTTGGTAAGATTATGATTAGTTTTCTAAGAAACTTCCAAACTCTTTTCCAAAGTGACTGTACAGTTTTACATTCCCACCAGCAATGACTGAATGTTTTTGTTAAACCATATTCTTACCAGCATTTGGTGTTGTCAGTGTTTTGGGTTTTGGCCATTCTAATAGAGGTGGTATCTCTTGTTTTGATTTGCAATTCCCTAATAACATATGATGTTAAACATCTTTGCATATGCTTGTCATCTATATATCTTCTTGCTGAAGAGTTAGTTCAGATATTTTGCCCATTTTAAACTAAGTTGCTTGTTTTCTTATTGAGTTTTAAGAATATTTTTGTATATTTTAGGTAACTATTCTTTATCAGATATGTGTTTTGCAAATATTTTCTCCCAAGTCTGTGGCTTGATATGTAGATTTGCATTGTACTCTTAGGCCTATGATCCATTTTGAGTTAATTTTTGTACATGGTGTGAAGTCTATGTCTAGATGCTTTTTTTTTTTTTGGCATGTGGAACTATTCAGTTGATCTAGCACCATTGGTTAAAAAGATTATCTTTGCTCCGTTTTATTACCTTTGCTTCTTTGACAAAGATCAGTTGACTGTATTTATGCGGGGCTACTTCTGGGTTCTCTGTTGTGTTCCTTTAGTAAGTCTTGACATTGAGCAGTGTCAGTCTTCAACTTTGTTCTTGTTTAATATTGTGTTGGCTATTCTGGGTCTTTTGTCTCTGTACATAAACTTTAGAATCAGTTTGTAAATTTCCAGAAAATAATTTTCTGGGATTTTGATTTGGATTGTGTTTAACCTGTAGGTCAGGTTGGGGAGAACTGATTTTGACAATATTGAATCTTCCTGTTGATGAACATGCACTATTTCCTCATGGATTGAGTTCTTCAAATCCTTTCATAAGAATTGTGTATTTTCTTCATGTATATCTTAATTGCAAATTACACTTATTCATTCCTGGTATATAGTAAGGTATATAGCAATTGATTTTTGTTTATTAATGTTATATCCTGCAACCTTACTACAGTTACTTGTGCCTTTCAGGAGTTTTTGTTGTTGTTGTTGAGTTTTATCAGTTTCTACATAGATAATCATGTCATCTGTGAACAGACAGTAAGACAGTTTATTTTTTCTTTCCAAATCTCTACATTTTTACTTCTTTTTCTTGTATTAGTTGTAACTTTTAACACAGTGTTGAAAAAGGAGTGGTAAGAGGAAACTTTCTTGCCTTTTCCTAATTTTAGTGTAGGAAACTTTGAGTTTCTCACTATGAAGTATGCTAGGTTTAGGCTTTTGTAGATGTTTTGTTATCAGGTTGATTTTGTCCCCTCTATTCCTAGTTTTCTGACAGTTTTTATTATGAATGAGTAATGGAGCCTCCCTGCAACCAAATTTAACTTTATAAGTAATAATCTTATTTAATGTTACTTCACTACATGCTAATGCAACTTTTATTTTGTGCAAATAATGCAGAAGCAGCCTTATTTTAAGCTAAATCTATCATGAATTTGTTAGTGGGATTTTATGAAATGTTGGCTAATATCTACCTTAACACTGTATTAGGGTAAACTACTGTGGGAAGTAGAATAATGCCTCAGCTTCCAAAGATATCCATGTCCTAACCCCTGGAGCTTTGAATATGTTACTTTATATGGCAAGAAGATTTTTCACATGTGATAAAAGTTAAAGATTTTGTAGTGGTAAGATTATCTTGAATTACCTGGGTGAGCCTAATATAATCACTAACGTACTAATAAGAAGGATGCAGGACAGTCAGAATCAGAGTAGAAGATGTAAAAACAGAAACAAAGGATACAAGTACTAAATTTCTGCCTTTGAGGATAGAGGAAGGAAAGGTGATATGAACCAATGAATCCATGTGACCTGTGGAAGTTAGCAAAGGCAAGGAAACAGATTCTCCCCTACAGACTCCAGAAGGAATGCACAATTGCTACTGTTTTGGCCTTAAGACCAACAGAATTGTAACGCAATAAATTTGTGTTCTTTAAGTCATTAGGTTTGTGGCAATGTGTCACATTGCCACAAACACATTGTCACAAAAATTTGATGGCAGGAATAGGAAATTTAAATTTAAACCACTTTTCGTTATATTACTGTAAAATTAATTTGGGAAAACCAACTAGTTATTTGTTTGCCCTATAGAACACTTACATAATTTAAAGCAAATCCTGGCTATTTTTTAAGTTCATCACAAATAATTCCTTTTTATTTAAAGAAATGTGTTCTTTTTAGCCATCTGTACTTATTAGGCTTCTCTGTACAAAATTAAGCCTTAATATTACATGGCTGCATTCAACAAGTTGAATAGACCAGCTGCTCCACTAGGTTTGCCAGGAAGTACAATTTTAATTACATTCAACTCAATATTTATCAAAAGTTCGTCCAGCTGAGAAAATACGTGAAACTGTTGGGGAAAAAAAAAAAACAATTTATTCCCACTTGTGCTAAAAAGATACCAAGATTCAGTCATATCAGCTGGTATTTGGGTTCTTATAATAGTATAGCTTTTTTCTTCCCGATTCCAGTCATCCTTTTCATTGCCTCATAAGTAATTGTCCTTGTTTAATAAAGGCTCTGTTGAGTCATCCTGAATGATGTTAGATCCTGATGGATCAGTTGTTTCTTTTATATTTTGTGGATGTTTTAGACATAAGAGTTCCTTTTTGAGTAATCATTTAAAAGCTTTAGAAAAAGCTTGCATTTAATTTGTGGTAAGAAACAACATCTAAGTTTGAAATAGTCATTTAATCCTCATTATTAAATCTCAGTTATACTCAGCCCTGTTTTTATATCTTATAAATTATTTTAATTTATTAATTTTAATCACATTTTATGTACTCTTTTATAAGCCATATTGAAATATTTAGGGGCATAAATAACTAATTAATTACTCAAGTTAAATTAGTGAAAATACACAATCTCTAACCTACATTTTTAAATACTGGCAGTAATAATGAGAAAATACTAGGATTAATTTGTATAGGAAAAATTTTCCAGCATGAGAGTTGAGTTAGGGTTATACTGTCATTTTTCTTAATGTAAGCATTACTTATTATAATTTCCTTTCAGTTTTTTTTAATAGCTTCACAATTTTTCTTGATTTCCTGATATTCACAGACAGTTGAATGAGCAATTTCTTTTGGAAACTTACTGACTCCATTAATTGTTATTTTATAATTTGATTTTGCATGTTATATTTTACTGAATCATTTTTCCTTCAAAATAAAATTTGAGTTCATGAAGACAAAAGCTCTCTCTATTTACTTCACTTTTTGTTTTACTCTTTCATTATGACTTTCTTGCTTACATTTTTGTTGCTTTCTCTGGGGGTTGGCACACTTAATAAGCCAGGTCAGGAGAACAGAATCTGCTCTAAACATTCTCAGTGTAAAAGACTTAATATAGGAATTAAAAATTTGATGGCTCTTAGAAAAGCTGACAGTAGAGTAAAAATCAAAAGAGTGAAAAGATAAAAAGTTGCCAGCTAAGATCAAGAAAGCTCATATTGAAGATGTCCCTTGAAATAACAATCTCAAAATCACACTGAAAATGTTCAGAATCTCACTATAATTCAACTAGTGCCCTAACTTGAATATAAGATAGTTGTAGCTGTGAATTTGATTTGTATCCTAATTTATCCACATGGAGGATCAAACTTTAGGGTTTCTGCTCAGCAATCTCAACCAATAAGAAGTGTGTGTGTCTGTGTGTGTCTGTGTGTGTGTCTGTTATGGGGAGAAGAGAGACAGATAGGGAGAGAGGATGCGAGGGAGAGAGTAAGAAGTTATTTTTTAAAGTTGGTTCATGCAATTGTGGAGGCTTGATAAGTCCAAAATGTGCAGGATGGGTCAGTAGACTGGAGATGCAGGAAGACTTGAACTTTGAGTCCAAAGGCAGCATGCTGGCAGTATTTCTTCCTTCTCAAAAGAAAGTCTTTGTTCTGTTAAGGTCTTCAATTCATTGGATGTACCCCACTTGCATTATGGAGGTCACTCTTGATTTCCTCGAAGTTCACCAATACAACTGCTAATATCATCCAAAAATATCATCTTCACAGAAACATCCAGAACAATCTTTGATCAAATATCTGGACATTATAGCCCAGCCAAGTTGACACAGCCATACTACAAGCTTTCAGTTTCTCTTTTTATTTCTTGTTCTCAGAACTTAAAGCCACGAGCTTAATGCTTTATAATCCAATTTTTTCCAGTGCAGTCAGGTGTCATCTCATATTATAACCTCTTTTATTTTAATTTTACATAAGATTGTATTATTGCTTCAGTGTGGCATCTCAGATCTCATCCTTCTTTAGTCCCTTGAATACATGCAAATAGAATTTATGTAACTAACTTGGCCCTTGCCTACCAGGGTGTCATTTAATATTAGTAATGGGATCATCACTATCTTCAGTTCTAATCAGATCAAATAACTTATTCTAGATCCCCATGTTTAAGGTTCTGTTCCTTCGAGACCACTTTCATTAACACAAATTGAGTTAAATGGAGGCCAGTTAATATAGTCCGAGTATAGAAGATTTAATATAGGCATTATGGACTTATATAATATTTGAAGATTGGATAGCGAAGGGCAGGGATGCAGGTGCTGGAATTCAGAGAAGCTAGATCTGAAGATCTGATCCTACAACACTAAAAAGAGTAGTTTTCACGTTCTCCCTACAAAGCTATTGCAGTCTGCAGGAATCAGTACACAACTAAACAGGAAATGTGTCTTGAGGAAACATAAATGCAAGACTCTCTTCTGCAATTCAGAGGAGACCTTTGAAAGGAATGTCAGTGATGCCAAGTTTATAACAGTCACACATATAAATGTCTAATATGTGGGAGGAAATCAGTAAATATGTGCGTAGTTAAATTGATTAGTTTCATTACTGCAGGTGCTATGAAGCAACATTTAAAACCATCTGGTTTACTCCATAAAATGGAACAGCCTACTAATTATGTCTGCTAAGATACACATAGCCAAAATATCACCATCTCGTCCAATGATCATGGAATATGGTATTTGTCAACACAAATTATTTTGTTAAGAGTGCTGCTCTTGGAGTAAAGGTCTGTGTTTGATACTTGGTGTAATATATTTCTCAGAGAACCTAGTTTTCTTTCAAGGGGAACCCTCCTAACAAAGTGTCTGGTACCTAAGAAATCTCACTAGATGTATCATTTAAAGTCAAATAGCCATGTGAAAGTATCTACCTAGCAAATGACCCATTTCTTTAGAACAAATTGACCAATTCAAAAGAAATACAGCAAAATTCTACAGTGCAAGATGTTACGTGCAACCCTGGAAAGTTTATCTTCCTGACTGGTTTTATTGTTCCTGCCACAAGCTCTTACGCTAAAGCTGAAAACTCTAAAATAGCAGTAGTCTCTTTGTATATTTTGGTATAGGGCCTTGTATTCTCCCCTGCAATTTCAGATGCCAGTTCGGAAGAATAGGGACAATGCCAGTGAGTCTGATTTGAGTCTGTTCAGCCTGCCTGAGGGATTGACCCTGAAAAGAGATCCTGAGGCTAAGCAGAAGGCATAAATCACCAAGTGATGTTCAAGAAGGCCAAACTGAGAGAGAAAGGGCACAATCTGAGATGGAAGTCACAGGCTAAACCAGAGGCCCAGGGTTAGCAAAGTATGTATGTAGAAATAGAACTGAAAGCAATAGGACAGTTGAAAATACAGAGGTGTCTGTACAGTAGGTTAGAAATGAGGAGAAATTGCCTATCAGGACAAAACTTGCCGAGGCTCCAACTCTGGCAGTGGTATTTATTTGATTAAACTTAGTTGGCCTTAAGATTACAGTCTCTCAATACCCATTTCAGAACCTATATAAATTAAGAAAAGCAAGGCCCTTAGCAGTTCTTTCCAGAAGGATATAGTATGTTTTTTCTAAGCCATGTTGTCTCCTTCAGCAATGAATTCTCAAATTCAGCTCCATGTAAGGGGACCCTCCCTCCCTCACTCCCTCCTTTCTCTCTTCTTTCTTTCTTTCCTTCATTCTTTCCTTCCTCCCTTCCTTCCCCCCGCCCTCCCTCTCTTTCCCTAGCTTCATTTAATCATTTCCCCTTTAGCCCATTAGCCCAGCATGTGAATGTAATGAGTAAGTTCTAAGCTTATCAGCTAGTGCCTGAGACAAAGCACATTAGTTTTTGGAAATCAAGTCTTTCCTCTGATCAAAATTTTTTAGTGTTTTCCCATGTTGTTAAAATGCTTTCCAGATTCCTAGAAAATCTTAGCACGTCCATCATGGTCCAACATAATCTTGCCATTGCCCGTGTCCAGAACGTAATTTTCCGCCACTGGCTCTGTTAATATACTCCAGCCACACCAGCTTGCTTCCTCTTCCTCAAACATGCCAGGCTCATTACTGTCTCAGCACTTGGCATTTGCTGCTTTCTCTGTGTGGAATTAATGCCCTTGGAACTGACCGTGTCTGACTTTGCATAATCATTCAGATCTCAGCTCAAATAGACAATTTTCAGAGTCTCTTCCTGATGCTTAAATCCTGCCTTTACCCAGTCATTTCCTCTGCATCAGTTCCCTGTTCTGTTTCTCTACCACAATTCATATCTGAAATTATCTCAATTATTTGTTTAGCATTGGTGATCACTTCATCTCTTTAAAGTGTCAGAGATGCAGTTTGTTTCCTTTGGTGCTGTCCTGGCGCTGGGTCAGGTTCCTAGAGCAAGTGTGTTTGTGTGTGTGGAGGTGTGGTTATCCACATATACACGGAATAAATACAGGTTTAATTAATTGATTAAATCTCTGTATCTTAACTCTTTTCACATAACACTGCAGACCCACTAGAAACTTTATCATCTGCCAAAAATCTCCCTAAGATTCCTGAAGCCACCCAAAGGAGACATACTGTCTAACCAAAACCAGTGTGCTCACTTCTGAGTGCAGCAAGAAGAAACCCAGGACCTAGGTACTTCTTCCAACCGATGCTGCTCTTTTAATATAGAACTCTCGGAGCTGCTGTAGGCTGCAGATGCTCAGATTGCTTGGCAGATCTCCATTCTTGTCCTTCTCCTGGTAAATGCTTCCAGTTTCCCAAATCTGGCCGGCCCATAGCCCTTTGTTAACTAAGCCAGCTCCTCGACTCGTACCCACTGCTGTTTCTCTCCCAAAGGCCACTTCTCATTTCCCTGAAAAGCACCCTCTGATCTCTGTGGGATCCTTTCTCTTCAGTTGCTTGTTTCCCTAATATCTTTGACCCAAAAGTGGACACAGGACTGCCTGTTAATTAATGGCTCACAATGACAATGGCTTGCACCTTCAGCAGTACTTTAAGTCAGGGGTGACCAAAGGGAAACAGGCAAACATAGGGACACATTACAAATGCTATTAGATGGAGCTTCTCTAACAGCCTGTGGACCCACAGACCCACTGCTGATCTGTCAGCCAAGGAAGATGCCTCCCTGACCATTCCCAAGACCTCACTATGTGACCACAACTAGCTTACTGTCTCCTCACAGAAGTATCTTCGAATATGCCTAGGAAATGTGTGGATCAAACTTTTTTGTTAAACAATTTTGCTGAAGTATAATTGAAATGCAACAAACAACACATTTAAAGCATACAATTTGGTGAGTTTGACATATCTAGACTCCCTTGAAACCATCAGTATCATCAGTATTTCTTTGACTCATGAGTTATTTAGAAGTCTATTTTAGCTTTAGGTATTTGGGGATTTCTTAGTTACTGTTCTATTATTGATTTCTGATTTAATTCTATTGTGATCGGAGAATATGTATGACTTGAATCATTTTAAGTTTATTGAGACTTATGGCCCATATATCCTCTGTTTTGGTAAATTTTCCACATGATCTTGAAAACATGAATTGTACAGTTGATAATATCTTTTAAGTATTCTTTATGCCTAACAATTTTTTATAAGATGAAAAATTCTACTGTAATTGTGAAAATTGCATGTTCATGGCATTTATCTCTTTAAAAAGCACTATATTTGGTAATAATTTTACTTTAAATTACTATATTTTGGTGACTTTATGTGCTGTTACAATTTTTTTAAAAACATTGCTCATTCTTATTGTTTTACTTATTCTGTTAAACATTTGCCTTGACAGTATTTTCACTGATTTGTTTTAAAAATTGATGTCCTTTGGCATGACATAAAAATTATGTAAAATGTAAATCTTTTGTAACAGAGGGATCTTAAGGAGAGAAGAATTATGTACAATGATCGAGTTCCTTTCAAGAAGACATCGCTATAAAGCTGTTCGGCCTCCATTTAAGTCTAGTTTCTCTCTATAAGCACTATCTGATGTTTTGCATATGTCTCTTAGCCTATTTCTCCAATGTAAAATTAAGATAATGTTTATTTCAAAAATGTATAAGGATTAAACTAGAGATTACTCATAACTTTCTTGTCATACTGGGAACATCAACCTATGGCAGCTCTTCTATTGCTCAAATTTTGTTGTTCTTCTTATACATCAAGAAGTCACAAAGTAGTTCATCTCCTGGTGAAAAAAAGAGGTGAAATAGTTTCTTCTATTCCTCTGAACTTCTTTTCACATTCTGTGATTATAGCATTTCAAATGAAACAGACATGGATGAAACTGAACATATATACACATTTGTACGCAGGCACAATAGTGTGACATAAATTTCCGATATATTTAGCCAAGTTTACAAGATCTTATTGAAAGGAGGAGACCATAAAAGTAGAAGAGACTGCATGTGACAGAATATATAGCAAGTAGGTTAGCAGCCAGATGCTGGTGGCATTATATGAACAAGGTAAATACAGTACATTGGCAGAGTTTAATTATTGACATAATACTGCATTTTTATGTCAAAACTTACATTATCTTTCCAGAAGAATTTCCAGTGTCAATCTGTACTTCCTTTTGAGAGAATGCTGACAAATACTGTGTTCTAAGAAACACCCTGTCACATTCTCTGCTGAAGGAAGGAAGGACAATTACTGGTATCGTGATTTTGACACTATCTCAGCCTTCATATTCCCCTCTTTCTGGAAAAGCTTATCTTCATAATAAATGATACATGAAGCTCTATTTCATTATGCCTTTAATTATTTCCTTGTGTTATCCTATCACGTAGATTTGAAGTACATATATGGAAAAAGGTTTTATTTCTTCCACTGGATTCAGTAAATATTTGTATGATTTTTAATGGTTTTACTTTCAAGTGAACTTTCATTGCAAATTATATTTACCAAAAGAGACTTCCAAGTGTAAATATATTGAGATTAACATAATTAAATGTATTATACCTATAAACATTAAAACTAGATAGTTTAAATATGAAATGATCAGAGGCTTAAATGTTCAGAATTCACTCTTTTATATAATACATTTCATTTTTTTAATCTACATAATTCCCTTAATACACAAATTAAATATGTGAATATCAAATGTGGTTCAATATCTGTAAGAGCACTTTATCATTCTTGTTGGATATCTTTTGATTTTAATATTTTTGATACTTTATATCTTCACCTACTATATGGATTATACAATTTTAATAGAATTCTACTTTGGCAGAATCAAAACTAGAGAGATTTTGAAAACACATAACCTATAAATTTCAGAGAGTAATTATAGTGAATAATGAAATTATCTATCAAAATCCAAAACCTTAAGTGCTAAGAGAAGATGTCATTGGCCAGAATGTTAAATATCCAGAAAGTTTACTCAAATGACAGTTGAGTTCCTTTACAAAAACACTATTTTATTATGCCATCATCAATTTTGCTTATATAAATCTCTGGATTACGTTTGTTCTTGAATTGTATTGTTACCACAAATGAGCATTTGATATCCCTGGATAGTACAGGAAAACATGAAGAATGATTGGAAGTTAAAATTATTTTCATATTCTCAGAAGCACATGAAAACAGGAAAAATAACTGCTTCAGAATTGTCTATTATGCAGATTATAATTTCACAGTTGTTTCTCACATCACTTACATCATGCCTGCTAATAAAAAAAAATAATTCTAGCATAACTCGAACAGTGACTGAGCTGCCAAAAATATCACTGCCAATGAATTAAATCATGTTGTTTATAATAATTTGCTGACTTTTAATATGAAAAAAGTACTTTGTGGAACTAATGCTGATGCTAATTCTGCATTTTTATGCTCTGAAATGACAATGATATAATGAAAAATGGAATCTCATCTTAGTGTGCATTTTGGATGCAAAGCACACAGATCTTACAAAAGACATCTTGATTGAAATCTGTTCAAAAGTAAAGTTTTTAGAAAAACTAAATACTCATTCTTAACTATATGCCTGTGAACCTCTACACTATCAATTATGTGTGGGAGGGGGGTGGAGCTTGTAATAAGTGGTACAAAACAGAAATATTTAGTTTTATGGCTATATACTGAAATGTATGTGCAAATTTTAATTAAGACACTAACAATAAAATGTGAAGCTTAATTTTACAAGGTAAATCTAATACTGTGATTTCTAGCATTTTAGCAGTAATAGCATTTGTTCTCGATTATTTAGTAACTAGTTGTTAATTTAGTTGATTTTGTAGCTCTTTGACCCATGTTATCCAATCCTTTTGGGTACTCTTTAGCATATGAAAAGCATGGAATAAAAGAACACCAAACTTAAATTATCTAAGATTATTGTTGTCATTATTATTATTTTCACTCGTTAACAATTCTGTTATTATGCTTAGTGACAAAGCTGAATAGAATGAGATTTGCAGAAAACCTGCCAACTGAAAATTAGCATATTCACAAATGTCAAAGGAAATCAAGACCTGAATTATCTTCATTCTAAACTGTTGTCTAAAAAGAAATGGTAAGAATCAGATTTAAAAAAAAATTCAAAATAGTGAGATGTTCCAACTAAAATTGTTTCCTTATATTTCTGGTCATCTGTCCATTAGAAAACTTAGATATTTCTTAGTAAATGTTCATGGATTTCTCAGGTATAGATTTATAATTACTTTTCAGAATGGATTAACCACTTGCCTGGACTTTACACTTTGTCCAAAACTTAAATATTTCTTAAGAATACAGTTAAAGATCAAATTCTTTAACTTGTAAAGATCCTTCCTTAAATTCTCTATTTTCATTCATTCAGCAACCTTAAGTAGAAAATGAGTAACTTAATTTCTCAAATAGATGTTGTTTGGTTATTGCTTTGTTTTGAAATTATCTAAGCCCAATGTATAAAAAATTAGATGAGTTAATAAAGCCATAAATATTTTAAGATTTAGAACATGCATGATATCCAATAGTGAGTTACTTTTCATTAATTATATACTGTCCATTTGTATCTGCTTTACTTAATAAACATGTTTAGTTTATTCAAAATAAAACCAAGGAAATCCAGAGAAATTTTCTTAATATTCTTGTTCTAGTCTCATCTTTTAACAGGTCACTCAATCATGTGCCAATGAGAATGGTCTTTCTTTGTGCCTTTGCTGCCACCTAAGTATAGATTGTCATTCAATGCAAGGCTAATGATAGAGCCTTGCAGTTAGGATTTTTTAAGTAATTTGCGCCATTTTTTTTTTCTTTTTTTAAGTAAAGGTTGATTTACTTAGAGAGATATAATGAAAGGCAAGAGAAAGGCCAGGAGGTATGGGGGTTGAGTGCTCAGATTAGAGTAAAAGTAGGTACACACTCCATAGACAGAGTGCTGGCCGTCTCTGAAGTGGTAGAGAGAGAGGGCAGCAGCCATGAGGTGCTGTGTTGCCAGTTTTTATGGGCTTGGTGGCTTCATTTGCTAATAAGAAGAAGGACCAGTCTAACTAGTTTGGGGAAGGGACTGAGATTCCCAGGAAGTTGGCCATTTCCCACTCTTTGACCATTTGTGGCTAGCCTTGGGATTGTCAGGGTGCCTGTGAGCATGTTATTCACCATGTTGATAAATTACAATGGGCGTATAATGAAGCTCAAGGTCTACTAGAAGTTAAATCTCCCACCACCTTGAGCCTCAAGGCCTACTGGGGGTTGAATCTCTCACCATTTCGATGTTAATTGCTATAGCATTCCTTGACTGGCTGTGCCTTGCCCCCTTCCTGTCTCATTCCCCCCTCAGAAATTTTACTTCCATAATCTTATGGGGTTGCAGAGGTGTGAAGGTCCATCTTCTGAAACTACTTCCAGGCTGAGAAGGGGCGTTGACCTTGTCTATCAGGGAGTAAAAATCTCTCAGTGTCTAATTGAGGGGCCCCAGGGGCAGGACAGCCTTTTGTTTCTGCATCCGAGGACTGAGGGTATGGGCTGGAATCCTTACATAGCCATCATCTGATGTGGGGCTGCTGTAGCCCACTGTTTCCAGTGACTTTTGATGAATTTTCTTAAAGATGAAGCACCTTTGTAACAGCAGTTTGACAGTCTGTAACAACAAAAAGACTTAAAAGTCATAGTTAAACAACTGCAGTCGATAAAGAGACTTATTTGTAATTACTAGAACTATGATTGATTATATTTAACTTAACATATTTTTAAAAAAATCCAAGTTAACTTAATAGCTAAAATGCCTCAGGTTTCCTTTAAAGCATCTCAAAGTTAGCTGGAGCTGTAGAATTTTTAGAATTTGTTAAATACTTAAAATCCTGATTATGTATTAGTATTTTTTTAATGAAACTCTTTTACTGAAAACATACAGATTTTCCACTGTATATTCAAATACTTATTTTTGGAGCTTTAATTACATATTATAATTTTAACCCTTAAAACCCTTAAATCTCTGGCAAAAACCAAAAAGCAAGCAACTGTGAATTGGCTGTCATATCACCGTTTCCTGAGTGGAAACTTATTTTTTTTTTTTCTCCTAAGGCAAAAATAGTTAAACCTAGACCTACAGTTAATGTTATAATATATTTTAAATGACACAGATAGTGAAATTTCTGACTTAGTTTTAAGCTTTAAGTACCAAAATTTGAGAGACAATTTTAGGTATTTCCAAAACAAAACTCCTATAGAGTTTACCCAAAATCGCTTATTTTGTTACTTTTTCAAATTTTTTTTTTTTTTACATTGAGTTACTTTTCTTGTTGACAAATTTGTAACAGTTTTTTAAGTTTTACTTACCTGGGCTTTAGGGTTAGGGCTTCCTTAGCAGCCACCCCCTTCCCCCTATTTCTCGTATAAACCAAGCTCTACCTTTCATGTACTGGGGACATATTCCCTCTCCTGTAAGTTGGAGACCTCCTGTTTGTCTCAGTAAATGTTCCTGTGCCTGAGCAGTTTCTGACTCACATTGGTGATGGTTTTGCTTATATACTATGTTATACAAAATAATTATATTGCTTAAAAATTAATTTTTTTTTGATGATCAGCCTGCTGCAGACGCAGAATAATATCATGGAGGTTTGAAATAATAGCATCAGGTGTTTGAAAGTGAAATGCATTTATTACACTTCTAGGTCCCAGAAGAGGGGTGTATGCCAAGCAGGGGGTCATATAAGAGGAGTTCCAAGGATGTGGGCTCAACCAAGGAGGTGCGGAGCTGAGAGAGAGTGAGGACCTAGGGGAAAGTGCCTTTGCTGGGGGATCAGAGTGGACTGCATAAGTCAAAGGCATGAAGGGACTTCATTAATGTATTTAAATGCCACTAGGTCACAGTCAGGGGAGGGAAAGAAGGGGAGCTTGTGGCAGGGACCAGCCTTATCACATTGGTGCACCTGATCACCTGGGCAGGGTGCCCACAGCCTGTCTGTGGGGATGTTGAGGCAACAAGAAAATACAAAGTTTTTAAAAAGTACAACACGATTGGCCCTTTGCTGTCTCAACATCATTAACAATACTAATTGGGATGGATAACACTTGTCATGTTTGTTGTGGAGATGTTTAAGGTGAGTGGGACAGCATGAAAAAGTGGGTCAATTGTGGCAAAAGTAACAGCTAGGAAGAGTCCTGTTGGGTGTGTGATGAAGATTTAAAACCCAGTTCTCAACCAAAGAATGCTACTTTGTGTGTAATTGCCAACAGAATTTGTCCAGTATCTCTGATTTTAAGGAAATCTGCTAGAAAAATCTGGTTATGTTATGAAAGATTTTAACCTTTTGGCCTATCTCTCATAACTTTGTACCTGTTCACTGCTAATAATGAACATGCAGCAAGATGTACCTTGAATGGCACAAACTCCTTTTTTCCTGGCTAGTAAGTTGTCAAGAGCCAGTATGTCATCTTTTATCCTTTGAGCTGGAGACTTATGGGCTTGTTGCCTAAAGAATAATGTTCCATGTATTCTTTGAATATGATGTGAAGGGACACTGCAAAGTGTTATTTGACAATTATGACTTGATTTCATTTGATAAAGCATGCTATACTGTTGTCAGTGGTGGTGGCTCCTGTGACTCTGACAAGTCCTATTAAAATAGAAGTAAATATTTGTCATGTTACTTGGAATGCTTGGGTTGATGAAAACAGGGAGGTATCTGGTGGATAAAGAACTATGGGAATCCCCAGTGTAGCAACTGCATGCTGGGGTACAGCTTCATTAGGGTAACCACGCTGGGAAGTTGGCAAGGAAAAATATAAAAGATGCTGTAACTGTGAATTTGGGCCACAGTAAAACCTGAAGTTGTCATTATGCATAACATAAGGTGCCTGAGAGCACGTGGTGTTGTGTGTGACCACGGGGAAAGACTGGTTGTAGGGGCTGTGACGGGAAATGCAAGGTGCAAGAGATGGTGGTGAAAAGCTGGAAGAGGACAGCAAGAAAAGGTATCAGAAAGTGGGTGGTCCTCTTCCAGAGAGTCAGGAGGTTGACTGAAATGAAGCAGGTGCCTCCTGGGGAAAGCAATAATCTTCATTAATTTTAGTAACCTCTCCCAGATTTCCCTTTGGGCACTGTTGTGTAGGAATGAATGTTTTAGCAGAAATAAAAAAAAATATACCAAGATCACAGGCTAAGCAGACTGTGAACTCAGAAACATAATAAAATTCCTAATATCAAAGGAAATGTCCTATGTCCAGTTTGGCCTTAAAGCATTCTGTGGATGTTGCTTGGGCAGAGACCTTAGTGTCCCTGTGATGGTGTCCCTTGCCCTGGGAGTGAAGTCTGAGGTGATGTCATCTACAGTGGTGAGTTCCCAGATTAGGTAATGCCATCTGGGTTGTGGCTTTGGAGTATCCTTTCCAAGAGGGTACCCACTAGAGTTGATGTGGGTTCCTGGATTGTAAACCATTGGAAGCACCCACACCAGTAGTAACGTACAGACCAGCAGTCAACAGGTTGGTGTGCAGGTGTGCTTGACATGGTTTTTGTTTTTGTTTTGGTGCAAATATAGGTTCAAATGGATCCCATATCAAATGAGCAGCTGACTGGCCTGTGGGGCAAACTATATAGTAAATGAGTCCCAGGAGAATATGTGCCCAGGATCTGGGGGAAAGACCTAAGATATGTAAAAATAGGTTAAGGTCTGGTAAAGATACAGAACTTTAGGGTTTTATTGATTGTACTGGAATTTGAAAAGGAGTTGTTTGAGGAAAGCAATATGTCTCTTAATTAAACTAGTTATCTTGGACCTACCAGGCAATGGAAGTTCTAATGAACTTTTCTTTCAAGAGTCTAGCGTCAGTCTTTTGAAAAGAGAAAATGTACATTTTGGTCACTACCAGTAATGTCTGTAATTCTGAAGAGAATAAGGAGTTCCCTGGCAAGGCTTTGCATTACAACCTTAGTATATGTAGAAACATATATGATTTTGATTTATATTTTGGTTAACTGTGGGACAAGAATCTCTCAGAGTTTTTCATCCTGAAGGAGGCAACTTTTAGGAAATGGTTTATTACTTTATAATAAATGTTAAGATGGGGCCATTGTTGGCCAAGTCATCTGGAACTCAGATGATTGCCTGAAGTTTGGCCAAGTATATTGTTTCCTGGGTCCCATCTTTTATCAAGGACATTCTAGGTAAGGGATGGAAAGCAGTAATATTCCACAGAGCTTCAGCATGTATGATGGTTAGTCCATCAACTCCCATTGCTGTTCACTCAGTTAATCCCAGGGGTTCCCAGGTAGTCCCAGGTCTAGAGAAGAGGTGACCTGGGGAATCTGGTAATTGACTGAGGATAGGGGAAGGCATTTTCTCCCTAATGAGCCTGGATTTGGCTCCATCCTGTCTTAAGGAGGCCTCAGTAGCAGTGCTGAGGTTGTGAAGTGCTGTTTTCATGACCCAAGGATAAGAAGCAACTGGGTTTGGAAGGTCCCAGGCTCAGGGTCTGTGAGAACCTCTATTTCCAGGAGAACCCACTTACTACCCAATCATTTGTTGCTTGAATGGTGTATAACACAAAGCCAAGAGAAGCAATTGATTGCATTCAAAGCCCTGGGGCAACTAATGGCCATTGTAAGTTATTCAGAGACTCTAGGAGGCATAAGAAGAGGTGGCCAAAGCCTTTACAGTGAAGGGAGTTTCTGATGGCATTAGCAGCGTGCTTGTTGGACAATGTGTAAGTAAAATCTGTAAATGAGGAATATGTCAGTAACCTAAAGGGACTGAAATATGTTCGACTCATATGTCATTAATAGGTATGTCAAATGAATCTCTTTGAAGGAGGTTGTTATCAACGTAATGTCATACCTGTGTTCCTGGAGAAAGGTGGATGCAGTGAAAATCTTGTCTGCAAAGATTGTGTGTGATAGCAAAGCCCCTGAGGTACTCCATCAGTAGAATAGTCTGGAAAAGGTGTATTGTGTCCCTTCAGAGGCGAAAGCAGACTGCAGTTGAGAGGCTGTTGAGATAGGCACTGAATAGAACATTAGCCAAATCTATATGAGCAAAATATTTACTGGTTATTGATTGAATAGAATCAGTAATTTTAATAATATTATATATTAATATATGAGTGTGGAGGTCTTAATGGATGGGTTCATAGGCCCTCATGGATGGGAATGCAGTTGTATAAATCTATTGTCAAGTTTTATTCTTCCCAGATTTAAGAGCAGGCAAAACTGGGCTGTCAGATAGAGAAGCCATGAGGTTAATCACCCTTTTGTTAATTAGGTTTCATATAAAAATTTTTAATCTTCAAAGGCTCTATTTTAATTTAGTTTGGGCCATATTAGCTGGGGGGATGGTCCCCGGAGTTCCATTTATCAAGTCAATTTGTAAGTGTCAAAAACTTACTTTAATTTTAATTTATTATTCATTGTGTTACAGCATCTATGCTGAATATGGAATATTTTAGCATACCATAGGTATTATGACCATGAGAAATTTAGGAAAGGCTACAGTTAAAGTGAGGCGTACTCATTTTTCCCCTATTTGTATTTAGTTATTTTTTTTCTAAGATTATAGGAGGCACTATGTTTAAATTTAGTAGAATCTCCAGGTATAATTATAATTTAAGCCCTGGTATAAATTAAATCCATAAAGTTTTGTCAATTGATATATTTTAGCTAATGTTAAAATTAGCTGAGAACCTGTGTTGTATAGGCACAAAGTCTAATCTGTGCTCGTTTTATCTTCTGTTATACAAATTCTTTAGTATATAAATTTTATGTATAAATTTTGGATTTCCAATTGGATCAAATTATGAAACTTTGTTTTAATTTTGTTATATAGATAGATATATATACAACTTATATAGACATATATGATATATTTATTATATATTTTAGTAAAAGATTATATGTACACATTATTTTATTACCTTTTATTTTCTCCCCTGTGTCTAGTTTTTTTTTTTTTTTTTTGATTGAGATACAACAGACACTTTCTGTTAGCTTTGGGTATGCAATGTAATGATTCTACATTTGTACATATTGTGAAATGATCACCACAATAGCATCCATTATCACACATAGATACAAATATTTTTTCTTATGATGAGAACTTTTAAGATCTACTCTGTCAGCAACTTTCAAATTCAGTATTACTACATACAATCACCATGCTATTCATTATGTCCCCATGACATTTATTTTATAACTGGAAGTTTGGACCTTTTGACTCCATTCACCCGTTTCACCTACCACCCATTCCCTGCCTCTGGCAACCACAAATCTGTTTTCTAGAACTATGAGTTCTTTTTTTCTTTTTTTTTTTTTAGATCCCATATGTAAGGGCGATCATGCAGTATTTATCTTTCTCTGTGTGACTTATTTAACTTATCATCATGCCCTAGAGGTCCATCCAACTTGTCACAAATCACAAGATTTCCTTCTTTTTTAAGACTGAATACTACTCCACTATATAGATATAGATATAGATATAGATATAGATATAGATATAGATATAGATATAGATATAGATACAGATAAAGATATATACACATTTTATTTATCCATTCATCCATTGATGGACACTTAAGTTGCTTCCATATTTTGGCTATTGTGAATAATGCTGCAGTGAACAGGGAGGTGCATACATCTTTTTGAGTGTTTTCACTTCCTTTAGATAAATATCCAAAAATGGAAGTTCTGGATGGTAGTTCTATAGAAGTTTATTATTAAATCAATAAGTAATCTAGGGCTAGCATTATATTTGCTAGACTTGGCATTTGCTAAGTACATAAAGTTTGTTTCTTTTCTTTTTTTTTTTTTCTCCCTTTTTTTTGGCTTTCAGCTTCCTGAAACCTGAGTCATTAGTTTCTGTTTCTGGCTGGTAAGAGGAAAAGTGGGAAAAGGGAAGAGGCCTAGTCAACCTCTTGACCACCTTTCCCTGAATGACCTCTATCTGCAAGAGAATGTCTTCCCCCTCCCACTTCCTCCTTTTTTTCTTAAGCAAAATATTTTTAAAATTACTTGAATCTCTTGGTGGTTAAAAGTATTTTCTCTCTCGGATATTTGGCCAGATAGGGCCTCTCTAAGATGTTCCATCAACCTCCAAGGGACTGCAGTCTACATTTAGGAGAACAATAATGGCTGCAATTTTTTCTTTTATTTATTCATTTTTGTCTTGTAACAATTCAGCTTTAAGGAGATTATTACCATGTCAAATGTAGCAGCACAAATTGACTGGGAGATCTGTAATCACAAATGAACTGAGAAATCCCCCTCTTGGAGGAGGGGTATTAAAATATTAATTCTTTCCCATTGCTTTTCTTTTTTCCATTAAGCCACCCATCTTGATGGATGGAATCCATGATATTGCTTCGGTTTGCAGGAGGAAGAACGATGGCAAGGGCTGCAGCTACTGACCCTTAGTAGGCAGCATGGAGGCAAGAGAGAGGGAGAGACTGACACTGTGAGGGAGGACAGCCAATTGTCTGTTTCCCCCAAGTGCTGTTCAGTGGACACATTAAATGATGCAGGCCTGTAACCTTTTCATATTGCAGCCCACTGGTGCCCTTAGCTGACTAGGATGGCTTCCAACAATAAGCACTCAGAGAGACTCCAAGGTAAAGGAACTCCTCTATTGACAAGGGTCTTTCCTCAAATCACAGTCACTCAAAGAAACACTAAAAATAACCAATTCACAAGGCCAATGACTCAAGATCCCAGAAGCAATAGTATAATTTTAAATGAGTAATAGTATAAATTCTTAAATCTCCTACTTAATGAGATCATCGCTGGAAGTAATATCCTGAGGCATGTTATTGGAATTAGGATTCTAAGAGTACACACTTAAGATGGAGAGTTCTGGCATCACTTGGAAGTGGTAACACAAAGCCATGCAAAGCAGTATACAAGGACTCCAGCAGGACAGAGAGCCTTCCCAAATGGTGTGTGTGTGATAGTGAGAGGGAGAGAGGGAGAGAGGGAGGGAGGACCATTGGCAAGTGTCTTTATTGGGGAGCAGGATGGAGTACAGGAGCAAAAGGCATGAGTGGGGGTTTGTTGGTGCATTTGAATGTCATTAGTCACAGTCAGGATTGGTCAAGAAGAGGAACTCATAGTTCAGATCAGACTTATCACCCTGGTGCACCTCTGGTCTCCAGCCTTGTGTTTTGTCTTGTGAGTAGCCTGTAGAGGCACTAAGTTAAGAAGTGTTGAGTGAGAGTGGACTTCCCTTGTGCCTGCAGCTCTTAGGAATTCTAAATTCTAATTGTAAGATGTAGAAAAACACAGTCACTCTTTAGGTATTTTAAAAAATGTTTTAACTGTTTTTATCTTTTATGTCATGTCAGTGTCTTCCAATCCTCTCCCCAACTGAACCAATTCATCTGTCCCATCTCTTCTCTAAGAGCCCTGTCACCGTTTGTAATTTAGTTTACCTAGCTGTCCTACAAACTCAGCCCCACTGAAGAGCTCCAGTAAAGTTATGATTTTATAGATTATCAAAAAAAATTTGTCTTTAGATTAGGGACAATGTTTTCTTGAAACTTTCTACATCGTAATCAAAACAAATTTCTCAGTGGTTTGTTTTAATCTTTGTTAAATTAGATACAGTGTACTCATTAAAGGGTGAAGTCCTCCACTGTTAGTACATGGCCTCTCTGACATCTAAATTGAATGCAGGAGTTGTCATTGATGCACCTCTGTGATGACTGACTCTTTGGAAATCGAACAGCTTCCAGCATTTTGAAACTTCTGTCGTGTCTGTTCAGCTCAGCTCCCCTATACTTTTCATTCACAACCTATGGTCTTGTCCTATGCATGCACAGATAATAATTTAGACAGTTCAAAAAACTCCTACTCATATTTAAGGACTTCTTCCTCTCTAGTACCCTGGCATACACCTCTGTATCCCCAACTCTTACCTCCATGGTGACCATCATGATATTTTTGGACTGCACCTTCCTACATTACAGTCTGGAAAGTGACAATAAGAGGAAAGCTGAACAATTGTTAAGTTTTATTTAACATTTTTCCCTCCCCACAGAATTCACATTTCTGTGTTACCTGTTGTCCAGTATCTAAAAATATTTGCTTTATATATTTTGTTCATTTTTCTGTTTATGGGTGTAGGGTACTCTAAAGTGATGAATGGTCTGTTATGATCTTAACATGTCATTGATCCTTGTTAATTTTAATGATAATATTATGAAGAACTTCAGCAATTAAACAGAATCTGACACAGATATAAATGTTACATAGATCATTTCTGTAATTTTTTGCCACTATAAAACCTATTTTTAAATGAAATGAATATGCCTCACATTGAAAGTGAGGACTAAGACCCTTTCAATCTACCCAACATTTTCTCATATCCATGTATTATGGACAACATGTTAAAACAAAACAACAGCAAAAACAGGAAGCTACCATAGAATCCAAGAATTTAGATCTCAATGGAGCTTAGTGATAATGTGGCAAAACTCTTAATTTCATGGAAATTAAAACCTAAAAAAAAAAAATTAAGTTCATAACAGGAAATTACTAATGGCTTTTGTTATCAGACCCAGGATTTAGCTTAATGGAATTTAGGTGTAGATCCTGTTTTCCCATTCTAAGCCCAAAATGTAAAGTATCATTTTAAATAAGTGAAAATGAGAAAAACTAAAATATTTAAGTGAAGAATTAAAAAAATCTATTTTTGGATTCAAATTCCTTTAATTTGTTCTTACAGAATGAATTTTTAAAAATACTCAACTGAATAAATATTTGGTAAGCATATCTGTATTTTTATCATAGCTTATTTGAGAGTGTAAAGGATATTATAGCTCAAATTATTATTATAGTCATGCATAACGTTAACTTCAACATTATGTCACAAATTATTTATATGTGACTTTTAGGAGTTTAAGTCAACATTTCAAGGAAAAAACATTTGATTTTTCGTGAAACAACTTTATAATTAATTGGATAAGTGACAGATTGTTCAGTTAAAAGAACTCAGGACTGGGAAGATGGAGTGAATTCCATTACAGTCTCTACAACTATGTACATGATTATTAGCTAACTCTGAAACCCTCCCCATTCATTCCACAAATATTTATTGAGCTCTTACTGTACACATGGCTCTGGATCCACAGAATGAGAGAAAATGCCCTCATGAGACTTATACTCTAACCAGAAAACAGACAATTTGATAGTTTTTTATACCAACATGTTCAGAACATGTATGTATGTGTGTGTGTGTGTATATATATAAATGTGTTTATATATTAACACTTCAAAATTAACACTTCATATGGGAAAATAAAACTGTATATAGACCAAAGATGACCCCTTGATAAAATATTTAAGCTGCAACTTGAAAAAATATTATTGAATGATCCTTAGAAAGATATGATACCCTTATAAAAAAAAATGATCCTAGGAAAGAAGAAAGCATGTTCCAAGAAAGGAAGGAAGGAAGGGAGGAAGGAAGGGAGGAAGGAAGGAAGGAAAAGACAGAAAGAAGAGAATGAATGAAGCCCAGGAGGGGAAGAGAAAAGTTTGGTTTGTTTTTTGTTCATTTGTTTGTTTGTTTTTTGATAAAAGATTATCTACTATATATATGCCAGGCAGTATATCAGGCTGTGGAAGTTGTAAAGGTATATAGTGAACAAAAAGTCTTATTTTAGGTAACACTAATGAAGGCTGAAATGGAAACCAAATCATTTTGATATATACCAAAGAGCTCAACACCCTCATCTTCTCATCATGTGTAAATCAACCAAGACATTGATATGAATATAAGAAGCCTTCTATACATTGAGCCTAAGAAGAGCTTGGTCGAGTCTCCATTCCAATCCAGATCACTCCAGTGAGTGTGGAAAGGTGAGGCTCTTCTTTAAGAGCTGAAGTCTAAGTTGAAGAAAGGGATAGAGAATTAGTAAATTTTCCCTTTAAAAAAATAAGTCTTCTTAGATCAAACATTCCAAAAAAAGTAAGTGCTGTTCAGTACATCAGGTGAATGTTAATCTTTCTCCGAGAGATGATTTTATTCTGTGTGTGCCAGGAAATCAGTATTTGAAACCTCTAATAAAGAGTTTGTAAACTGTGTACCAGGTTGATGGTGCCTTGGGAATCCTCTTGAGAGAGAGCGAACTGTAGTTCCTGAGGGTATTCCAATGTTTTGTTGTTTACATGGCATTTCTTGCCAAAATTTACACAGTGTTTTTATTCATGACAAATCAGCCTGTGGAAATATTAATATAAAATTATATCTGACAGTTGTAGGCTAATCAGTTGAAGAGCAGCAGTGTTGTTATACATACTAAGAACAAGGCATAATTTGCCTTAGGAAAAGTATTCCATGTGATACTAAAATTTTATCATTATTATTAATAATATAGATCTTCTTGATAAGTGTCTTTTTTAACAAGGGTAATATGTTATTAACCATTTTTACCATCAATAGCATTTTCCTAGGATTGCAGACATTCAATTTAACTATATAATCTAATTCTTACAAGTCTTCTTCGTGTATTACTCTCTGAATAACAGAATGATTAACCAAGTGTTCTTGCTGAATGATTTCCTAGTGTTCTGCAAATTATATAGAATCCATGATTGTAAGTTTTGAAAGACTATTGTGCATAGATACATGATTACGTATATAAAATTCAGAAACTCCCCTGTTTGACTTTGAAATGTGATCCTTTATTTGAGAAACGAAAGTATGAGTGTAAGAGAGAAGAAAAAGATTTATATATCTGGCTCAGAATATCCTTTTCCCACTAGTCTTCAACTTAGAATCATAAACTTTTTAAAATGGCCGTGTTTACTAACTACAGTGTTTTTGTCAACATTGTTTCCTAGTCATAACTCTCTGGTTTCCAAATCGTACAGAACTTTATACTTCAGTTAAAAAAAAAAAAGTGAGAAAACCATTTCCTGACTCTCTTCATTTGGTGTCTCCCCATTGGTAAATTTATGAGATCATCCTCCCTGGTAACCAAAGAATGATATAACATCAAACACAAATACTTTGGCTACTTGAGTGCTAATGAAATTAAATGCAACAGATGATTTTATACACTAAATAAGGATAGTCTGAAGTATTACATGAGACTTTTATTTTATTTCGTTTACTGAAGTATAAATGACTTACTGTATTATGTTCATTTCAGGTGTACAACATATTGTTTCAATATTTTGTATGTTATGAAATAATCAGCACAATAAATCTACTTACTGTCACCATACAGATTTATAACAGTGCTATTGACTGTTATTCCCTGTGCTATAAATTACATTCTCATGACATATTTATTTTATAATGGGAAATGTTTATTTCTTAATCCCCCTTATCTATTTCTCATATCACTCTACTCCCGTCTCTTCTGGTAATCACCAATTTATTTTCTGTGTCTGTAAATCTATTTCTGTTTTATTATGTTTGTTCATTGTTTTTTATTTTTGTTAGAGTCCACATATAAGTGAAATCATATGGTATGTGTATTTCTCTGACAGATTTATTTACTTAACATATAGTCAAGGTCTATCCATGTTGTTGTAAATCACAAGACTTCATTCTTTTTTATAACCGAGTAGTATTTCATTGCACATATATATACCACATTTTCTTTATCCATTCATTCACAGATGGATGTACGTTGTTTCCTTATCTTGGCTATTTTAAATAATAATGTAATGAACATAGGGGTGCATATATCTTTTAAAATTAGTGTTTTTATTTTCTTCAGATAAATACCCATGAGTAGAATTGCAGGATCACGTGGTTTTACTTTTAATTTTATGAGAAACCCAACATACTCTTTTCCTTAGTAGCTGTACCAATTTACCCACCAACTATGCACAAGGGTTCTCTTTTTTCCATATCATTGACAACACTTGTTACTTGTCTTTTTGATAATAGACATTCTGGCAGATATGAAGTAATACCTCATTTTGGTTTTGATTTATATTTCCCTGGTGATTAGAGATGTTGAACAGCTTTCTGCACGCTTGTTGGCCATCTGTAGGTCTTCACACACACGAAAAAATCCTATTCAGGACTTATACCCATTTTTAATTGAATTGTTTATTTATTTTTTTTTGATATTGACTTGTAGGTGTTCTTTGTATATTTTAAGTATTAAGCTCATATCAGGTATATTTGCAAATATATTCTTCCATTAAGAAAGTTGCTTTTACCTTTGATTGAGGGTTTCTTTTGATGTGCAAAAGCTGTTTAGTTTTATGAGGACTATTTTTTTAACTTTATTGTCCTTGCCTAAGGAGACAGATCCAAAAAGTAATGCTAAGACCCATGTCAAACTTGCATACCGTCTATATTTTCTTCTAGGAATTTTATGGCCCCTGGTCTTAGATGTAGGCTTTTAATTCATGTTGAATTAGCTTTGTATATAGTGTAAAAAAAGATACAGTTTTATTGGCATGTAGGTGTCGAGCTTTCCAAATACCATTTATTGAAGATGCTGTCTTTTTTCCCATTGTATATTCTTGCCTCCTTTGTCATACATTAATTGACCATGTAACTGTGGGTTTGTTTCTGGGCTCTTTATTTTGTTCCATTGATCTATATGTCTGTTTTTGTGACAGTGCTATCTTGTTTTCATTACTATAGTTTTGAAATATAGTTTGATATCAGACAGTGTAATATTTACAGCTTTGTTCTTCTTTCTCAAGAATACTTTGGCTATGGGGGATTGTGGTTTCATACAAAATTCAGGATTGTTCGTTCTAGTTCTGTGAAAAAATGCCATTGGTATTTTGATAGGGATTACACAGAACCTGTAAAATGCTAGAGTAGTATTGATTTTTAACAATATTAAATTTTTCTACCCATAAGCACAGTGTATCTTACTATTTGTGTCATCTTCAATTTCTTTCATCAATGTTCTATAGTTTTCAAAGTACAGTTATTTCACCTCCTTGGCTAAGTTTATTCCTAGGTATTTTAATCTTTCCGAAGCAGTTGTGAAAGTGATTGATTTCTTAACTTCTTTTTCCTGATAATTTTTATTAGTATATAGAAATGCAACTAATTTCTGTATTTCCGTGATATCAGTTGTAATTTATCCTCTTTCCATTTAATTATACTTATTTGGGCCCACTCTCTGTTTTTTGGTTTTTGCTTATTTTTTTTCTTGACAAATCTGGCTAAAGCTTTATCAATTTAGTTTATTTTTATTTTAAAAAACAAGCTCTTAATTTCCTTGATCTTTTATACATTTTTTTGTTATTTTTTAAATTCTCTGTTCCTTTATTTCCACTCTGATTTTTAATCTGTTTTAGTTTCTTTCTTTAACTTTGTTTTAGATTGTTCTTTTGTCAGAGTAGGCTTGTCTCACTATGAATGTCTAACTCTTAGAACTGCTTTTGCTGCATCCCATAGATTTTGGAGTATTTTTTCCATTTTCATTTGTCTCCAGGTATTTTATAATTTTCTCTTTGATTTCTTTGTTGATTCATTGATTTTTTCTTTCTTTTTTCTTTTTTTCCAGATAAAACATATTTTTAATACTTATTTAATAGGCTCATTGATTTTTTTAGTAGCATGTTGTTTTGTGTCTACATGCTTGTGTTTTTCTAGTTTTCTTCCTGTAATTGATTTCTAGTTTTATACTGTTGTGGTCTGAAAAGATGCTTGATATGATTTTAATTTTCTCAACTTTATTGAGACTTGTTTTGTGACCTGACATATGATCTCTCCTGACTAATGTCCTATTTGTACTTGAAAAGAATGTGTATTCTGCTGTTTTTAGATGGGATGTACTATCTATATTTATTATGTTACTCTTATTTATTGTGACATTTAAGGTCAATGTTTATTGATTTTCTGTCTGGTTGATGTAAGTAGGATATGAAAGTCCCCTTTTATTGTATTACTGTCAGTCTCTCCCCTTATGTGTGTTAATATATGCTCCTATATTGAATCTGTGAATACTTACCAATGTTTTTGTCTTCTTCTTAGATTAAGCCCTTTTTCATTATGCAGTGCCTTTCTTTGTGTTTGGTTACTTTCTTTTAAAGGCTACTTTGTCTGATAGTATTGCTACCCCAACTTTCTTTTTGTTTTCATTTGCATGGAATATCTTTTTCCATTCTTTCACTTTCAGTCTCTGTGTGTGTCTTTATCTGAAGTGAGTTTCATAGGTGTCATGTAGATAGATCTTATCTTTATACACATTCACACATCCTATGCCTTTTGATTGAAACATTTAGTCAATTTACATTAAAAGTGACTACCAATAAGTGTGTGCTTATTACCATTTTGTTTATATTTTTCTTGCTGTTTTTGTATTTCCTCCCCTCTTCTTTTTTCCCTTTTTTAGTCTCTATCTTTGTGGTTTGATGGTTTTCTTTATGTTATGTTTGCATTCCTTTCACTTTAATATTTTTTGTATCTATTGTATGTTTTTGATTTGGGGTTACCATATATATCAACCTATAGTAGAGCAGGTTTTTTTTTAAAGCTGATGTCTCTGTAAGTTTGAATGCTATTCTAAAAGCACTGCATTTTTAGTACCCCCCCTCCACATTTTATGTTTTTAAGGTACTTTGGGTATTCCTTAACTACTTACTGGAGTTATAGTTGATTTTATGACTTCTGTCTTTTAACCTTCATAATAGCTTTATATATGGCTGATCACTGTCTTTACTACATATTTGCCTTTACCAGTGAGATTCTTTTCTTTCATATATTATCTTGTCACTTAAAAGAGATTCTTTAACATTTCTTGTAAAGCCAGTTTAGTAGTGAAAAATCTCTTTTAGTTTTTGTTTATCTGTGAAACTCTGTCTCTCTCCTTCAATTCTGAATGATAATCTTGCCAGGCAAAGTATTCTTGGTGGTATTTTGTTTTTCCTTTCAGCACTTTAAATATATTATCTAATCCCTTCTGACGTTCCCAGTTTCTGCCTTATAGGATTTTTTTTTTTTTTGGTGTGTGTCTAGTTGTTTTTCTCTAGCTGACTCAAATTCTCTCTTTATCTTTAACTTTTGCCATTTTAATAATGATATGCTTTGGTCTGGATATCTTTGGGTTCATCTTGTTTTATGGCTATCTGTTTCATGAACCTGAATATCTGTTTCATCCCCCAGGTTAGGGAATTTTTCAGCTATTTTAAAAATACATTTTCTGTCCCTTTCTCTCTTTTCTCCTTCTGGGACTTTTATAATGTGAATATTAGCATGTTTTATGTTGTCTCAGGGATTCCTTAAAGTATCCTAATTTTTTTAAGTTTGTTTACTTTTTCCTTCTTGTTGTTCTGATTTGGTGATTTCCACAATTCTGTCTTCCAGATTGCTTATGTGCTCTTCTGTGCCATCTAATCTGTTGTTGATTCCCTCTAGTTTATTTTTTATTTCAGTTACTTATTCTTCAACACTTATTGGTTCTTTCTTATATTTTCTAATTTTTTGTTGAAGTTCTCACTGTGTTTCTCCATTCTTCTCCCAAGTTCACTGAACATATGAACCCCTTGCTTAAACCCCTTGCTTCTTAGGGAGGACCTTCTTTGTGTTTGTGATATCCCCTCCTGTTTGTGGGTCATCACGCTGTGGGTTTGAGTCCCAATTATATTGCATTTCTCTCCCTCCTCCACACCTCAATATGACTTTTTATATGTTTAATTTTAGAAGCCCCATTCTGCTATTCTTCAGGTCATTCTAAGAAAAAGCTGCTCAATATGTAGTTACAGTTAAGGTGTGTAGTTAAGCATGTGCTAAGGCACAGCTTCAATAGCTTTGAGCTGAGGACCAATTTTTCCCCACAGATACAAGAGATTAATGTATAGGGATGATAAGATACTGTGAATAGCATCCAATATTAAACGGGTGATGCAGTGATGGAATCATGTGTTGCTTTAGGAAACGTAAAAGATTAAATAAGTTTTGAGAGATGATAGCTTACACAGAACACAAATGTACTTATAGTATGGATGTGATGAGTGAATAGAACAAACTACTGCATTTGTATTCTATCGAAAATTAATAGAACAGAATGAATGAGAATCTTGGGATTTACAAAAGACAGGAGCTGGGATGGATTTGAGGCAGTATAGATTCCTTTGGGGATTCATTGGAATTAGTACTAGCAATTAAGAAATGTTCACTGGGGGGTTGATGCACTGTCACTCTTTGTATAACAGATTGACCTGGTTATTACACATAAAGCAGAATGAAACTTGGGAATTATGGTTGATCACAGGGGACTCCATAAATGCATTCCTCCACTTGGTGTGATACCTCTGGTAAAATATCTTAAGCAAGCTGAGCATAATAAAACTTGCTAATACTTTTTCTGGTTCAGTCTCAGAGGCTTGCTAGGGGACTACTCGTGGAAGGAAATGTATATTAGTTATCTACCACGGCATAGCAAATTACCTGTCAAATTAACACTTGTTAAGTGGAGCACAGGATGTTGGCTAGTGAGCCATAGTTCCACAAAGGACCACGATGGAAACTGAAATAGAGAAGTTTATTATTCATAGTTTCTAGAAGAAGTAACTGGCATACCTCATGGGGCCATACGGGGAGGTTAAACAGAGTGCAAAGAGGGAGGCAGAAACAGAGGAATGTGCCTTGTTAGGGTATGTGGATAAACTGCTTTGGAGTTCCCAGACTAAGGCTATGTTGGTGAATTCAAACCCAAAAGAGTAGACTTTTGGCAAGTTCTGTGGTGGGGCGGGGGGTAGGTTCCTATGTATCAAGGGGGTACATAAGGTGAAGTCATTGGGAAGCAGAGGAGACTGTCGATCACAAAGGCTGTTGAGGAAGTCACATCGGAACTTACATCTTCTTGTGACTCTGCAGGCCACTAGCTAGGGCTTATGCTTGCATGAGGGGCTAGTGTCAGTTTAATGCTCTTCCAGGCCACTTGGCCAAGTAAAATGGATGCAGGGGCAATAATACTATGGAGTAGTTTAGCTGAACTCTTGACATTACCCCAAAAATTAGTGGCTTAAAAACAATGAATATAACATCTTACAGTTTCTGTGGGTCAGGAATTCATGAGTAATTAACATGAGTGAGTTTTACATATTTGCAGTCAGCACGTAAGCAGGGGCAATGTTAATCTGAAGTCTGTCTGATATAATAAGCTGATGTAATTCCAGAAGGGCTGTCCTACAGGTTTATTGGCAGAAGGCCTTCACTCCTCATCATATGGGCTTCTGCTCATGAGATTGTATCTAACTTTCCCCAGAGCAAGTGGGCCTCAAGAGAAAACAAGGAGGGCACTGATGCATTTTATAACCTAGTCTCCATCTCCAAAATCACCTACGTATATTTACACTTCATTCTATTTGTTAGAAATGAGTTATTGAGTCCGTTCCACAGTCAAAGACAGAAGAATTAGGTTCCAGGTATTCCAGGAAAGAAGTGTGACAGGATTTGTGAACATGTTCTTTTTTATTTTTTGACTTTATTAAGGAATACTTGACCAATAGGATTAGATATATTTAAAGTGTACAACATGATGATTAGATAAACATAAACATTATAAAACAATTACTAAATTCAAGATAATTAACACACCCATAACCTCACATAGTTAACATTGAAGATGTTTTAAATCCACCAAAGATGCAGTATATCTTCCTGAGATGCCAATAGGTTAAACATTTTCTTAATAATGGTATATTATCAGGAAATATCTCATTGTGATAACCAGCACCTGTATTATATTTCATTACCTTATGGTAAAGTATTAGCAGAAGTCATAGACAAATAAGTAGTTTTATGATATGAAGAGGTTATTATAATACATAGCATTCTGAGATTGACTGGTCATTCCAACCAAAGTGAAAATAACTTACTTTTAGAAAACTCAGTATTGCCAAACACTAGCAACACAAAAGCCAATAAAGACAAGAACAAATAGCAATAAAAATCTCGATTATCTCAAAGCTCACATCAAAATAAGAAATAACTAAGGATTGTGGTTTAACTTGCATTTTAGAGGAATTTTATTTCAAACTTGGATGTGCTTTTGACACCCATGTAACAAATGACTATTTTTTAAACGAGGAAGAGAGAAGCAGCAGGATGAGCTGACTGAACTAGGTGAAAAAAAAAAAAACTAGCATGTTTAGGTCCTGAAAGAATATTCATTATTCTAATCTGTTTATTATGTTGGAAGAATTTGAAAGAGGATCTTGTCTGGGGATTCTAGCAGAAGCCCAGGATACTTGGACATGTCAGGAATGATAAGCTATACTTTTTAAATACATTTAGTCCATCATCTCTTCTTATACTATGTATATATAGCTAGGAAATGATTTCCCACTTATGGACTTCCTTTTCTGGTTTCTATGCAATTAGGCATGGCCTTGTGAATATTCTTGCCAGTGTACATAAGAAGGGTGGGCATACCAAATCTGGGTCAAAGTTTATGAGCAGCAGGTGCAGAATATGCAAATTTGAAGCATTACATCTATACCTGAGATGTATCTAGTGAAAATCCTGAAATTTAGCATATATGGTATGAATGATTGGAACAGTAGGTTCCATCTCCCCTTGTCCCTGTCTGACCTTGTGGTGGGGGTGGCTTGAGTGTGTTCTACCTGTGGAAATAAGTGTGTACACAGACATCTCATGTGCTGGGTTTTACTAAAACCCTATTCTTTCCTTTATAATAAACAATCATAGCTAGAATGCACCTGCAGAGCTGGGCTCTACATTTCCCAGTCCTCTTTGTGCTTTGTTATGATCATGTGAATAGTTTTGCTTATTAAAAGTAAGTGGGATTTTTGTACCACTCCTGATAAAGGATTGTTGAATAGCACGTGTGTGTCCTCTGTTCTCTTTCTTTTCCAACATCTGAATAAAATGACAATAACCTTCTGAGGGTGCAAGTGACACAAAACAGAAAAAGCCTGCATTTTGTAACAACTATATTAAAGAGAGTCATCTGCCAATCAGGAGTATCTACCTTAGACTCTTCTGGGAGCAAGAATAAAAATCTTTTGTCTTTGAGCTTTATTTATTTTTGGTTTGGTTTTTAAAGCAGTCTAATATACTGTAATACAAAGTGCCATTGGGCCTTAAAACTGAAAATGTTCTGACACAGGTACATGCTACAAGACTAGAGAAGCTAACATTGGCTGAGAGTGAACAAGGTGACTAAAGAGTCCCAAACAGCTCTGGGTCAGATGTCCCAATGAAGCCCATTTGCTGTTATATGATAATAACCCAAAAATACTTATGGAGCTTCTTTTCTTTTATGCCAGTCACTTTTATAGGTTCCAGGGATGCAGTCAGGATAGACGTACACAGATTGTAGTTTGTACATGATGCAGGGGACTTCATTTAGAGTAGTGCAATGTACTTGCCATGGAGTAATTCTCATAGATTAAGGTGATAATTATGACTCTAGCCTTGAGTTATTGGTACTTGGCAAACTACATACAGTAGTCAATCAAACAGACTTGCTTTCATAAAATTTATAATCTACAGTGAAAAATAGGCAATAATTTAACTATAAATAGATATAAACTATAAATCTCTGATTGTAATAAATGTTAATGAATGAAAAATGAGCATGGGAATAGACTAATCATGGTAAAAGATACTAATTTATATAGGGTTGTCAGAGAAGGCCTCATAGTGGGAGTAATATTTGAGTGCTACTTGAAATGATATGAGATATTACTAACCTTTGTATGTGACTATTTGAGGGAAAAACATTTCAGACAGAGGGAAACACAAGTACAAAAGATTTGATAATGGTATGTTCCATGAACAGCAAGAAACACATTGTGGACAGAAATCAATGAAAAAGGTGGACAGTATTAGAAAATGAGTTTGAAATGCTATACATGTCCTAGATTGTGGAGGATTTTGTTGCCCTACGGCCTTAAGAATTTATTTTAGTTTTAATGGAAAATTAACACTGAGAGAAGCTCTCCCAAATATCCAAATAAAATATTTCAAGAAATACATACTATTTGTATTTTTCCAATGTTCTTGAAAGGTAAAAAAAGATAAACACTAAATTGATATTCTTGGACTCCAACTTCCTGGATCACAATCGTGAAAGTGTCTACAGGAAGGAAGCTGAGCAATTATGTATTTCATACAATAAATCCCCTGACATTTTCTGTTGAGATGAAGTTTGTCTATGAGAATAGGAAAGAGTCCACCATTAAGTAGTAGCTATTCCAATACCATCAAAACCAGACCATCTTTCTATTATATTTTGTTTATGGCTTTTTGCATTGGACACTTTAAATTCCAAAGTGTCAAATTCTGTTTAACTAAGAGTATAATCTTCTTGACTGAGAAGGGTTATGTTTGGATGTCTTGAATCATTCATTCAGTTGAGAAAATGATTCTCAAAGAAAGAAAAGTCTAATCTGTCTAATGAAATGGCTTTTATGTAATATGCCTGGTAAAGCAAACCTAGATACAGAAACATCCAGTATTACTCCAAGGATTTATATTGATTCCTGCTGCCTGTTCCAATAGGTAAAGAGGTATTGAAACGTTTTTGTTTAGAGATGAAAGTTATGAAAATGTGTATAGGCTTTTGAATTGTAAATTCAAAAGTTTTAAATTTGCATACGTTATATAGGTTTGCATAGATTATTACATACAGAAGAGTAAAATTCTGTGATAGGAAGGCAGAAATTTTGGCATAGGCTTTAGAGATGGCAAATTGGGTCTGTGGCAAGTTGAGTTCATGAAGTGAGTCATGTAAACAATAGGTTCAAGACAGTATTTTTCTGAGTACCCCTGAGGTTATTTATGTTTGTCCGGATTGTCCATGTTGCCAACAGCACAGAGGAGGTTTTGATTTGCTTGGCAGACCTAAGTTTGAGTAGGATACTTAATCAGTGTCAGCTCTTTTCCAAGGGCCATGAGCAGAATTTTACCAGAAAACACAACTACTGAAACTCAATGCAAGACACATGAACATAGTTTTACATGCTGGCATCAGTCAGAATGATGACATGCCGAGGGCCTGGATATAGTGGGTTACAGCTGGACACTGCTTGTCAGATGTGGATGACCCTTTTGTGCCCAAGCAAGAGATCATTTGTTCAACAAATATATCAGCAAGTATTCAATAAAATGCTACTAAAGGTCAAGCTCAGTTCTAGGCACTAGAGATTCAAAATAACCCACATTGTTCTAAGTATGATACCCAAGTGATTGCTGCCTTTCATGCTGGAACTAAAGATAATGTAGGGTACATCCTCATGGTGCTTGTAATATACTTGGTGCAGTTTACTTATAAAAACAAACAATTAGGGAACAGTTTTAGTCAGTGTATCATAAGTGCCAGAATTAGGCTAAGAAAAATTAATGCTAAAGACCAAACCTCATAGGTGAACAACGCAGTGTACTGTAAAGCAAAGATCAGGTAAGAAAATAAAGATCAATCTACAATGAAAGGACAAATATAAATGGCAAATATTTTAACCTGAAAATCAATGTGTTCAACAAATCTCTAATTTTGTACTAAGAAATTTTAACCCCAAAATAAAACTACCATTGAGAGTTAATTTTAAGAGAATATCAAATTTATTAAATATGTGGAAATTCAGTTAACATACCTAAATGTATATAGCTTTGTTCCCCAGAAGCAGTGACTCCCCAGTAGCAGCAGTCACACCTAGTGTCCAGATGTTGGTTTCAATACCATTTTCTAGTAAGAAGAACTGAAGTTCCTTGAAGAAATAGCTCATTCTAAGACTTGGTCAGGAAATATACAAGATGAGCCTGGAGCATCTGATAGTGTCGGAAAGTAAGAAAGTGGTAAGAAAAAAGAATGATAGGGGTGTGACAAAGGGGCACAGGAAACTAACAGGACAAGTCAAGGAGCTCTCCTTGGTGAAAGTTGGAGTATTTTGAGTCACATAAAAATACAACAGCAGTATTAGATTATACCCAAAATTTAAATAAATATCCATGTGTCCATACTGATATAAATAATGGACTGAATTAATACATATATGGAGGATAGATAAATCTCCAGTGTAGAAGAATGCCAAATAAATTAACCCTTAGGGAGGTGAAGCGTATCTCCTTCGCCATAAGTGTAGAATACACATGGAGTTGCTTCCAAAACATACTGTATGGAAATTGAGGAAAAAAGAGTGATTCCAGTGGAGAAACCTGGAGACACTACCTCAACCAGAGAATCAAGATCAGTAGTGATAAGTCACTTTAGTATGTAACCTTGACATGATTTGATGAGAATAGCACGTCCCTTCCATGGTGTTTCTCCCCAGAGCCATTAAGCTAGGTCTAATCAAGAAAAACACATGAACCATGTCCAAATTTAGAGAAATTCTTCTAAATACCCATCCAGGACTTCTCAAAAAGGGTAAAGACAATAAAAAACAAGGAAATCTAAGTAACTGTCACAGCCAAGAGAAGCCTAAGGAAATGTGACAGCTCAGTATAATGTGGTATTCTGGACGGACTCTTGAAGTAGAAAATGGATACTAGGTAAAGTAAGGAAATCTGAATTTTAAAAAAGACCTAAGCTAATAATAATGTATCAGAATGTATTCATTAATTGTGAAGTGTATGCTGTACTGATATATGGTATTACTAACAGGGGAAACTGGATGTGGCGTATATGGGAACTCTCTTTACTAACCTCTATTTTTCTGTAAGTCTATAATTATTATAAAATAAAAGTTAAAAAAGTAACAGGCAAATGATAGACGTGGAGAAAGTATTTGTAAAACATATATATAGTAAAAACATGTACTTAGAGTATATAAGTCTTACAACTTATTAAGAAGAGGAGAGTTAACTCATTTTTTGAGGAAACTTGGGGAACTATAGAAGTATTTATCTTGATTGGAGAGGTTACAAGACTGCGTACATCTGTCAAAACTTATTGAACTGTTTAATTTGTAAAGATGGATTTCATTAAAGATCATAGCTCAATAAACCTGTCTTCAGAAAAATGGAATTATAAATTTATTTATCTCAAAATTGCAGAAAAAAGTGAATTAAAAAACCTCAGGGGGCAAATAGAAATACCAACATGAATTCATAAATATCAATAACCACATTAAATTGAAGTGGTATAAAAACACCAATTAAGAGGTAAAAATTCTCAAATTAGATAAAAAAGCAAGACTCAAATGCTTTCTATAAAAATACTGCTTCAAACTTAAAGATATAAATTGTTTAAAAGTAAAATAATAAAATACACAGTACTAACTTTAATAAAAATAAAGTTGAAAGATCTATATTAATGTCAAAGTAGATTTTATGATAAAATGTTACTAGAGATAAAAAGATTATTTTCATGATAATGAATGGATCAATTCATAAGGAAGACATAAAAAGTATTTGTCTATGCACATAATAACATGAAAAAATTCTCAAAATTTATGTCAAGTGAAAAAAGGAAAAAATAATATTTATTACACAATCCCACTTATATAGCATTTTGGAGAGAAAAAATAATCTATAGTTAGAGCATTATCAGTGATTTTCTGGGTGTGGAAGTAAGAGTAAATCGGGAGGAAAAATGACAGAAGAGCAGAGGAATCTTTGTAGGTGATGGATGTTTGTGTTGTCTTGTGATAATGTTTTCATGGCGCATATATACATCAAAATGTATCCAGTAATACATTTTAGTTATATATATATATATATATATATATATATATATATGTATATGTATGTTGTAAACCAGTTATTACTTAATAAAATTGTAAAAAAAAATAAGTAAAAATCAATCAACTTGAAAAATTTACCCGAACATACCCTTCTTCTCAAAACACCTCAGTGGTTTTTCATCTTGCTCAATATCATCAGAAAATACTACGTTAGTAACATTCGGAAAGGATTTAGCTCTTTTCCAACCCTCTGAACACTTCCCTGGCCTTTCTCTCAATGCCACATTCTCTCTAGCCTCAGAAGACTTGTTTTGTGAACACAGCATGTGAATTCTTGTTTCACGAAATTTATCGTTGCTATGCTCTCTACCCATTATACTTACCCCTTGATGCTGTATGCCTTTTACTCTTGAATCTAAAATTTCCTTTGATTTTCTAATATGCCATTATATAAAAACTATTATTTATCAATAACAAGTTTTTCTTTCCACTGGTTAAGGATTTGCATATTTTCTGCTTTACAATTTTAGGTAAAAACTTCCCAAAATGTAGTAGTTTCAACAGAGAGTCTTAGTTCTGTTTTTTATACATATGAATCTACTCTTTCACTCTTAATGAACTATGAATGTTGATTCAGTGTTCTATCATTAACTATTTGAAAAGAATCTTCAGATGTTTCTAGAATTAACCAAAAGCAAGTGCTAAATTCTATGGACAACATTTTATTATTCTACATACTAATAAATAGTATAATACTGAATCTTTGTGTTACTGAGTTCTGTAGTACATGTGTAAGATATTATTTATGTTTAGATCCTAAAATTTATTTAAGATAATTGCATCAGAATTTTAAAACTAATGACTCCTCTGTTTCTTTTTGGTTTTCTTTTTATCTTGCTCTTCTGTGAGCATTTGCTACATTCACTAAAATCAATTGCATAGTTTTCCATTTGGAGTCTCACTGTACATAGTCTAGAATTTATCTGATTCCTGACAGTTGAAATAAACACATGTTTAATAAATATTACTTACTATGCAACCTGCTTTGTAGTGTTTTCAAAAGACCTATTAAGTTTTTTCTGCTTTATAGTTTTCTTTGTGTCAAGTTCAGTACTTTATATCTCCAGGAAACATTCAATTTATTGACAGATTTAAAATTTGTTAGAAAAAAATATGCATAATGTTATAGTTCGTCATACATATGACACATATGAATATGTATATAAGATATATAATATCCTTTTTCTCATCTGGAGATTTATACATGTAAATATATAATAGATATCATTTATATTTCTGTTACATAAATAAATAATTTACATAATTTATGATGTAATTACATACAATTTCTCCTAAATAATTTAAGCATACTATCAGTAATTGCATATTTACATTTGTTCATAGCTTTTTAATGTAAAATTTATATAAAATGAAATGCACAAAGCTTAAATGCATGTTCGATTGGTTTTGACAAATTCAGATATCTTTGATATCCAAATACCTATCAAGATAAATAAAATTGCTGTCAATTCAGAAAGGTATCTGGCATCCCTTCCTGGTCAATCTCTGTTCTCATTCCCCAGAGGGAACCACTGTTCAGATTATTCTTCTCTGTTTCTTGTCTGATTTCTGTGCCTTAGACTTTCAATACTATGTTAAATGGATGTGCCAAGACTGGGCATCCTTTTCTTATTCCCGATTTTAGAGGAAAAGCTTTCAGCTTTTCACCATTGAGTATGATGTTAGTTGTGGGTTTTGCATAAATGGCCTTTATTATGTTGAAATATGTTCCCTCTGTACCTATTTTGGTGAGAGTTTTTATCATGAATGGATGTTGAGTTTTGTCAAATGTTTTTGTGCGTCTATTGATATGACCTAGTGATTTGTATTCTTTCTTTTGTTGATTCTTTTCTTTTGTGAGAATTGTACCTTCCTTACATCCCTGGAATTAATCCCACTTGATCATGGTATATGATCTTTTTAATATATTCTTGATTTCATTTTCACAATATTTTATTGGGGATTTTTGCATCTATACTCATTAGAGATACTGGCCTGTAATTTTCTTTCTTTGTAGTGTCTCTGTATGGTTATGATAACACAGAAATTGTGACTTTGTAGAATAAATTTGGGAATGTCCTAGCCTCTTCAATTTTTGGAGTAGTTTCAGAAGAATAGGTATTAGCTCTTCTTTATATGTTGGGTAGAATTTCTCTGTGAAGTTGTCTAGTCCTGAACTTTGTTTGCTGGGAATATTATTATTACAATTTCACTGCTAATGATCAGTTCATTGAGATTGTCTATTTTTTCTTGATTCAGTCTTAGAATGTTGTTTGTTTCTAGAAATTTGTCCGTTTCTTTTGGGTTGTCCAATATGTTGGCATATAACTGTTCATAGCATTTCCTTATTTTTTTAAATTTCTGTGGTATTTGTTGTTGTCCTTCTCTTTCACTTCTAGTTTTGCTCATTTGGGTCCTCTTTTCTTGTTAATGAGTGTGGCTAATGGTTTATCAATTTTATTTATCTTTTTAAAGAACCAGCTTTTCATTTTATTGATCTTTTCTATTTTTTTGTAATCATTTTATGTCCTCTCTGATCTTTATATTTCCTTCCTTCTGCTGACTTTGGGATTTGTTTACTTTCCTTTTTCTAATTTCTTTAGTTGGAATGTTAGGTAGATTATTTGAGATTTTTCTTGTTTATTGAGTCAGGCCTATATTGCTATGAACTTCCCTCTTAGGACAACTTTTGCTGCACGAAGTAGAATTTGGAAAGTTTTGTTTCCTTTTTATTTGTCTTGAGGTATTTTTCTGATTTCCTCTTTGATGTCTTCATTGACTTATTAAGTTTTTAGTGGCATGTGGTTTAGTATGCATGTGTTTGTGATTTTCCCATTTTTCATCCTTTAACTGGTTTATAGTTTTATGGAAGTGTGGTCAGAAAAAATGCTTGGTATGACTTCTGTCTTATTAAATTTGTCAAAACTTGTTTTGTGGCTTCGCATGTGATCTGTGCTCGAGAATGCTCTGTGTGCATTTGAAAAGAATCTTCATTCTGCTCTTTTGGGATAGAATGTTCTGTAGATATCTACTAAGTGCAACTGCTCTATTTAGGACCACTGTTGCATTACCGATTTTCTGTCTGGAAAATCTGTCCATTGATGTAAGTGGGGTTTTCAAAGTCCCCACTAGTATTTATTATTTTATTGTCAGTTTTTCCATTTATGTCTGTTAATATTTACTTTATACATTTTGGTGCTCCTCTATTGGGTATATATATATATATATAATTAGTATAATATCCTCTTTTTATTTTGAATTCTTTGTCATTTTATAATGCCTTTCTTTGTCTTTTGTTATCAACTTTTTAAAAAAATCTATTTTGTCTTATATGAGTATTGCTATCCATAATTTTTTGTTGTTTCCATTTGCAGGAAATATCTTTTTTCATCCCCTCATATTCCGTCTTTGTATGTTTTTAGTTCAGAAGTGAGTAAGCAGCATATAGATGAGTCTTCTTTTTTATCCAATCAGCCATTCTGTGTCTTCTGATTGGAGAACTAGTCCATTGACATTTAAAGTAATTATTCATAGGTATGTACTTATTTCTACTTTATTACTTGTTTTTCAGTTGTTTTTGTAGTTCTTCCCTTTTCTTTCCTTTTTCATTTATTACTTTTCTTCTGATTTTGCTTTTGATAATCTAGAAATGGAAATAGATTTGGCTTATCCCTAAGTCATGAAAATATTCATCTGTTTTTCTCTAAAAATACATATAGTTTAAATGTTTATGTTGAGGTTTATGATTAATCTAAATTCAATTTTTGTGTATAATGTGATATGGGGCTAAGTTTTATTGTTTTTTCTGCATGAATACCCAATTAATCCAGCACTATTTATTGAAAACACATTTTTCCCCATTGGATTTTTGTGGCATATTTGTCAGAGATAAATTTACTCTATATATGTGATTATATTTATCAGGGAGATTGTAATGTACTTTTCTTTCCTCTTGATCTCACTTTCTTTTAGAATTTTTTTCTTAGAATTTAGTATTAAAGATATGCTGATTCATACAAAGAGTTGGAAAGTGTTCTTTCTTTCTTTATTTCCTGACACAGATTATGTAAGAGTTTTGTTATTTATGTCTTAAGCATTAGAATATACCAGTGAAACCATTTTGTGCCTGGAATTTTATTTGAGGGTAAGTTTCAAAATAAAAATTCAATTATTTAATAGATATTACCCTATGAATATGTTCATTCTGTGTCAATTTTGCTAAATTGTATTTTTAAATGGGCATATCTTCTAATTCTTTTAATTTATTGGCATAAAAAGTGGCTAATAATAGACCTTTATTCTTTTAACATTTATCAGACCTGTGAAGGTACATTTTTGCAAGCACGTCTCTTGAATTCCTGATATTGATAAATTTTATACTCTATTTTTTTTAATCTGTCTACCTAGAGGTTTAGTTTGCTTTCAGTCATGTTTATTAGTGTTTCAAAGAATCAACTTTTGGATTTATTAATTTTCTCTATTGTTTGTCTCTTTCTTTCTTCCAAGTTTTGTCTCACTTTCAGAATCTACTTGCTTCTGTTCACTTTGAAGTGCCATAAGGTCATTCAATTTTTAGATTTTTCTCAAGAATTTACAGACATTATAGATGGGAGAGTTAGATCAAATAGGACCTTACTCAGCCATACCAGAACTGAAAGCCAGAAATTAACATTTTGAAATTTTAAAAATAATATATTTCATGTGTAAAAGCCTGCAGTGGAATCTACATGTCATAGTATTTTGTCTCTATAATCTTGAAAAAGTACCAAAGTAAAGTTATATTAGTTTGTATTCTTCCAAGCATAATTTTCTTAGTGCACATGCAATGCTACACAACTGATAAACTAAATACAGTGGATGAATGTTAACATATAATTATCAAAGAAAATATTTTTAGAATGCATTAAATAATCAGAGAAATAAAAGTATTATATTTATCCTCTCTATTTAGCTCACATATATGAATGAATAGTATTACTAGAATGAGGAAAGCTTAATCGTGTTATGTTCATTAATTTTGTACATGTGGATACAAACACTAAAATATTGTATTCACATAAATAAGTAGATTGGAATTGAAGTATCTTGCTATGGTGTTTATTACTTTATTTAAATTTTTCTGTTGTATGCCATAATCATATAAAATATAAAATATTTCAATGATTCTATTTAAATTTTGTTGAAATCCATAATTGTATATTCTCTAAGTTTCAAAATATTTTATTACCAAGGCATTGGTACAAGGTCATTTTCTTCCTCACATTTTGAAGGCATATGTAAGAAGAGATATATTAAAACCTTATCCCATAGCTACGTATTAGACCAGTTACCCTTTAAATTAGAGACATCATGTATAACCTAGAAATGCTGTGAAATTAAAATATTGTAATTTTAAATACTTCATTGTCAATATTTGATAAAGTATTTTTATTTTATTCCATATATGTTTTCAATATAATTTAATAATGAAATATTGTGGTTGTAATTAGTTTGTTTAATTCATAAAATCCACTTGTAAAACATGAATTTTCTTGCCAAACAAGCAAAAACTCTGCCTTACTTTCCATTAGAAAATACTTGGTTTTATTATTAATGTTAACAAATACCATAATATTCATCTTTATGACAAACATTTGACTTCTGAATTCTAGTTCTCAGGATGTATGGCCATGAATTTGACATCTAGGTAATAATTATTTTTCATGGGCAGTATGTCTTTATTCTAATAAGGCTTTAGAAATGGAAAAGATGAAAAGCCCTTCAGATTTTCTTTGTTCCTTGATTAAAGGTGTCTTTGCTCATGTTAATATTGTACTTTCTAATTTACTTCTTTGAGCACTTAAGACAGTAGGGCAGCATGTTACAGTAAAATTCATTTGATTGGGAGATATACATCTTTCTTCTACATAGTGGAGTTAGGTGGTTGTGAAAGGTGAGGAAGGAAAGGAGATTGTGCACTACTCCTCATTAACATACATTTTCTCAAGCATGTGCATTTTAGGGCGTGTTATAGCTTGGGATCAGTAATCTTAGAAATTCATTGCCTTAAGCAATCCATGCCCTGTGCTCCTTGAAAAGTTTTATACTCTGGGTCACATACCCTGATTGAAAGGCACACCTAGTCTTGATGAATTTAGCTTAGCTGAGGCATCACATCTTATAAAAATATAGAGGTAATAGATGGGCAATAAGTGAGAAGGAATAGGGCTAAATTATAATTAAGGAAACATTTTGGGACATATCACAAAAGTAAATATATATATAAAATAACTACTATTTTTTTTCCATCATGGATGTTTAGCATTCATTAGAAAGCCTCTTTTATAAAGCTACAATATGACTTTTGCCCATTTTTTTCTATTCAGTTGTCTATTTTCCTCTTACTAATTTATAGGAGTATTTTATGTATTCTGGATAGGAGCATTTTGAGGGTTATACATGTTGGAAGTATTTTATACCACAGTTGGTGGCCTCTTTTTTCATCACTTAGGGATGGAAAAAAATACTTTACCCATATTTTCCATCCATATCAAGCCAGGACAAATATTCTACTTTTTATCTTTATAGCTATTAAGGTAAGCCTTTAACAAAAAGGGCACAAATAAAGCAACTGACTCTTTCATATGTCATTTTTACATGATTATCTTCCATTCTCTTGTTTATTTCTCCAGGTCTGTTAGCCAGGATTTCATTTCTTCTACAGCTAAAATTTGCAAAACTCTTGCCAGCCGTTTAGTATACAAGAAAGGGCCAATGGATGTATTCTAACAGCTTATCTTTATATTAATGAAAGTATTCCCAAATATAAGACAAACTTACAAATCATTGATGTTTTTACTAAAGTAATGTTCTTTTACCAATGCAAATAAACTGCATATTAAGAATCTAGACACGCTTTGTAATATCTCTTTGCATTTCAAATTTTCTGTGACACTTAAGAAGGAATGTTTAAAATTAAGTTGTGTTTATTGGAAAGGGATCAATGAGTCATAGCAAATGTATACATTTTTCACTTAAATACTCTCTGCATGACCACTTAAACAATTCTTTCTTCCTCTGAATAGATTCATAATCATGACTGAGGTTTAATTCCAATAAAAGAAATTGGTTTATTGTTCAGTAAATGTGCACCATAAATGCAGAACCAAAAATATATCTAGCTAATCACAATATTTACTAGTGTCAGTGAGATTAAAATATTACATTTTTATTATCATGAAGTTGAAAATTATCCTTAAGGAAAGGCACATCCTCAAAATGAATGAGGAAAATTATAGAGCTGGCATGAGCCTAAATTGAATGGATTCTTGATGTGACGATGTAAAAATCCCTTTCCAATTAAAATTTTAATTTTCATTTAGTTCATGTAAGATCTGTCCTCATAAAAATGTTAGATTATTATCACTCATAGCAAGAGGTACATTACAGTTCTGTCCTTCTGATATTAGTAGTAGAATGCTCTTGAAGTCATATACCAGAACATGCTTTTAGTGATAGAATGCAATGCTAAAGAAGAAATGTATTCTTTGTTAGGTATATAAGAATAATGTTTTATCAAACTTATGAAGAAATATATCTGCCTAGAAAAACTTATAGTCAAAGAATTGACACATTGCATTTCTTGTAAATAACGCAGACTTTTACGAGTGTATTTGTGTGTGCACACATGTGCATGCTACTAAAAGAGACATGGCATGTAATTTTTAATTACATTTCATCAGCATCTGTAGTCAATAGCCAAAAACAAGACCTAATAGAAAAGGAACTTTAAATGCCTTTGCATTATTGCCTAAGTGTTGAATTTAAATCATGTGGATGACATCTGACATATCCGCCTTCTAGTGAGCATATATAAAAATGCAAGACTGATTCATATGTTAAACATATGAACGGAAAGTTTTATTTGTCAGCTAGATACTCCAGGCTTTAGATCTGTGGATGAATCCTGATATTCAGTTCAGTTGTGCTGATTTGTACGGACGCTGCCAGTGTGTCTTTCTGTAGATTTCGATTCAAAACTATGTTTACTATTGACCCCTTTAATCCACAATTTCCATTTTGTGCAGTACATTCAAGCTTTCATTAACTCTTGGTTATCTGGAGTGTTAATTTGTTCTGAGTTCAATACGTGAAAAAAAAATTTCTAAAGGTTTTTTTTATTCTTTAAATTAGAATTATATGAAAAAAGTGAGAATGACCAATATTACTATTTTAGTTAAATACTTGAAGTAAAAACTTAAAAATGATAGTTATTCAGATGTAGGGGTATAGAATAATAGAGTAAGAGTGGATCTTTGAGGTCAAATAGTTCTATTACTTTTAATCCTCCTTTGGTAAATAATAGAAGTTAATAATGAATGTCTCAATATGCAATTCTCACTGTCATTATTTTCATCTTGCTGTTGAAATTAATGTATAGTTTGTTTTTAATCCAATACTCTATTTTAAAACATAATATCATATTTAGACTTTAACAAATAGCACATTATGTATCATTTTTAAATTGCCTATCACAGTGTTGTTATTTCTTCATAAAACAAAGCAGCAGTTTATTATCTATAGGAGGTTTTCCACTTTGAGCATAAAATAGTCATAATTAGTGTGAGTTTATTTTCATTACTATCAGTAATGAACTCTATTTGTCAGGTAGTTCATTAAGAAAAGGAACTGAGGTTTCACCCCAAATGTCTACAAATGAATCTTATTTGTTGTGTTCTAGAATTACAGTCCTCTATCCACTCTGGAATTCCAGCAGAGCTGAGGAGCTCACACTGGTACATCAGTCACAGGAATCTTTAGAAATTGTATCTGTTTGATGATGCTAATCCATTTCAAAATAGATGTTCTAAACATGATAAAAATGACTTTCAGGCTCGATACCTCCGTGCCTCTCAAATCCAGATGTTTTCCTACTCTATAAAAACCCATACCGATAGACAAGGCCTGTAAAGGAATATCATTATCTGAAGAAAAGGGCAAAAGAGCATGCCACCTTAATTCACAAAGCACCTACCTGCATATCTACAGTCTTATTTGAGCCTCAAAAATATTGTATGGGTTATTGATTGTGATTTTCCATTCAAGTTACATTCTAATTATTTTTTTAATAATTAGATACTTCACATATTTTACTTTGAAATACTCCCCCCTCCCCATTGACTCAGTATTCCTTCTTAGGAAGGTGACTATCGTTCATTCCACAGTTGACGTAAGAAAAAAAAAAGCAAGAAGTCATTTTCACATTAACATGTTGAGTTTTTTGCATGTTGGAAGTATTCTTTACAAAAACAGGGAAACTTATGTAATATCTAGAAGTTCTCAGCTGTAAATAGAACAATATTTATTTGGTAATCTCTTGCTGTCTTCCCTATATAGGCAATGACTACTGAGACCTGGCACCGATGTTCAGAAAATACAACTATCAAAATGGTGACTTTTTGAATTAAATGTTTAGATTCCTCGGGAATCTTGGGATTTTGTAATATTATGCAACTAGCTAGATGTGTGGAATCATTTCATTGAATATATGTGAGTAATGCAGCCACCGTGTTGACTTAATAAGAAGGTTATCATTGCCAAAAGAGGTAATTCAACTCACTTTAATTACTTGGTTTCTAAAATATAAAAAAAAATGAAATAAAAACTCTAAGCACAATTTAACAAAAAAGACTCATGCAAGTATACAGACAAACACACAACTTGAATATCTTATAAAATCCATATTTTGAAAAAATATTTTCTGTAATAATATTAAATATTAGTTAAAATTTGAAAGTACTTTTGATGATAAACTTGAATAGTAATATGTAATTTGAGAAGAGATTTCTATATGCAGTTCAAACTTAATTGGTTTTCACTATTGGAGTTCCCTATGTTTTCATTAATATCATTTTAAGTAGGCTTGAGAGAAATGACATAGTATTTACTAATCAATTTTCTTATTCTCTAAGCTCTATATTTAAAAATTAGATCTATTTTTTCCCCAGGAATCTGAGCCCTACTAACAATTCTTAGCCTGGAGAAGAGGGCTCGAATTTGCATCTTACTTGCATATTCTTTCTACTTCCTTTTGTATTTCTGTCCCTCTCATGTACACATATACACAAAGAGCAATCCAAGGACTGACAAGTTCTGTCTATCCCTTCAAAGTTTTCCTTTATTCTTTGAGTTTAGATTTAATACAATACTTAATGAATGTGTAAGAGTGGAGTCTCATCTATTAAGTACTATAGATATCTGTAATGGTGCATAATTGTGTAGTTCCAGATTTGTCACTATATTCAAAAGTGTCTGGTATGAAAATAGACTTACTACAAGTTTGTGGTGTTCAACCATGTTCCCTGTAACATGACTCAAGAGGATGATACAATATGTCATGTGAATAAAAATGTCTGTGATCCCATTTAAATATGGAACATATTGAATTTCACACACTTAAGCAGATTTTTAGAATTGGAAGACTTCTCAGAAAAGTCATCTCATAAAGCATACTGAAATGCTCTATGTATACATAAGGCTTTATTCATCTGCAGAAAATCTCTGGAGGCTGGTATGCAATACTGGAACACATTTTAGGAAAAAAACACAACTATACCACCTATGAGAATAAAGGCTATATGCTGCTTGACTTAACTTTCTCACTATTATGTAAATTCCAATTAATTATTTAATTATGTACCACAAATATTGTCTTGTTCAACCATCCATTTATTTTATTTTAGAGAATTCTTGCAATATTTCTTAATATTTTTCTATTTAATTATTATTTAAACTATGGGTATCACAAAGATGCATACAAGAAACAAAATGATAATTTGAAATATAATTTAATAGAAAGTAAGCAAAATCTCAAACTTTTTCTTTAAATTATTACATATTATCTTGTATTTATGATGTTTTATAGTTTACAAAACACTACCACACATATTCATTTTACATGTCAAAATAATTCCTTATAATTATTTTCATTTTGCAAATGAAGGAGCTGAGGCTCAGTGAATAAAATTACTTTACTTTGGCATTTTACAGATATCTGTTAGTGTTTATCAGTTAAGAACTTTTCCCTTTTCTTTTTTCTGTGCTTCTTTCAAGATATATAAAGTGCATCAGGATTCCTTCAATGAAAAATGAGATAAAATCAAGTCAAATTATTTTAGCCAAAAGGAGATTTAGTGGTGTCAAGTAACTGAGAAGATCAGAAGTAGAAGGAAGTAGATATGGTTTAAATCATTGATGCAACAAAAAATATGGTGTATTAAGCCAGAGTCTCCAGAGGGACAGAACCAACAGAATGTGTGGAGACTCAAGGAAGAGTTGAAGTTCAAGTCCAAAGGAAGTTGGCTAGGAGAATTCCTTCTTGTTCAGGAGTAGTTTATTTTTGTTTGCTTGTTTGTTTTCTATTAAGGCCCTCAACTGATTGGATAAGGCCCACCCTCATCCAATAGAGGTAATTTGCTTTACTCAAAGTCTACTGATTTAAATGTTAATATCAAAATATACTTTCACAGAAACATCTAGAATAATGTTTGACCAAATATTTGGGCATTGTAGCCCAGCCAATTTGACACATAAAATTAACCATCATAAATGATTATCTTGTTTTTCTTCATCTCTTTGCCTATCTCTCTTTCTTTCTCTTTCTCTCTTTATCTCTGTGCATCTCTATCTTAACACTCCTTCTCTATCTTCCAGTGAGCACAGAAATGCCTGTTTCTCCTTGCAAGTTGAAGAATTTTAAGAAAATGGGTGAATTTCTTGTTTGGTGGCTTTACCAGATATTCTCAGAATCTTTGGACTGACTTAGTCCAACTTCTATAACAAATAACTGTGGCTATAAGGATGCAAAGCCTGATGATACTGGGTCTGGACCAGATATCTAAATGTTAACATTGGAATCTTTTGCTAGAACAAGGGAGGTACCCAGCAAAAGTCTAATCTGTGTCACTCCCATTTTATTAATCATGTAACTTTTATTTTAAAATAAACCTCTTTCTGTAAAATGTTAAGCTACCAATTCTTCAAGTTAAACTAAATTTTAATGAATAATTATCTTATTGAGATGTTCTCATTCAGATAGACTGAAGAGGGGGTTACAAGAAGGATTAGAGTTAAGCTTCCCCAGCTGTCCTTTATGCCACAATAATGAAAACCTTTCTTCAAAATGGAAGCGGACAAATAAAATATTTGCAGTGAATTCAAGTGACAATATTTTATGTGTAAGAGCAAAACTTGAAGTGGAAAGTATGTATGTCAATGTTTAAAGTTTAGGAACACTTTGATATTAATAGATTTTTATAAACAGTCTGCTTTATATTTCTCTTTTTGTTTAAAATACTCAATATGAAATTATTTCAGGCATTCTTTCCATGCCCTGAAGTAAACTGGAAATAAACAGATACTAAGAGAAAGCTGATTTGTAGTTTGTGCCAGTAAAAGTTAATTTTCAGTTTGAAAATGATTAATCTTCTTAAGCTGAACATGGTATTTATTTCCTGACGCATGCAGACATAAACATTCCAAGATATGCATAGCTCTAAACTTGTTATACTTTTTTTTTAATTCTTTAACATTAGTTCTTAATTTTGCTTGACATCCTTCCTCTCTACCTTTGAGTCACAAGCTTTTAGAATAGTTTCCTTAAATGGAATGCCAATTTTTCCTATTTGTTCCTGTTCTTCTTCTCAAATGCTTTTAGTCTAACTACAAAGTATGGTCTGAAGACTTAGATACTACTTTGTTGCTTAAGTGTTCTATAAAACAATGCATGTTTTCAAGAACCCAGTCTTCATACTTCCAATATTAAGATACTTGTCTGTCGTATCAACAGAATTATATGCGGTAGTAAATTGTCTCTTGTAGATAAAATTTATTTATTCCTCTTAATAGATCTTAATATTTCTGATCAAGCTTATAATAACATTCTTCAGATTTCAGAGTTAATCTGGCAAGACCAGCATCTCTAAGTCTAAGAAGACAAAGAAATTGCTGGAGTGCCACATTATTTCCAGATAGTGTTTTGAAAGACCATTGATATAAATGGTGTGCATTTATTTCTGAATCTGCTTGAGCTGTTCATATATCTTTAGACTACTTCTTTGCAGGGGTAGGCATGGATGGAGTACCATGTAATTTGGCTGTGTTGTGTGATAAACCTTTAGGATGAATTATAGATTTAAAACGACAATTCATTCTATAATGGGTGAACCAACTAATGTAAGAATGAATCCATAGTGACTATTTAAAATAGAATTCAAGAAAAATAACACTTTATTTGCTTCATAAAAGCCTATGAGGCATTGCTGTTGAATAACGTAAGCAGAATGCAGCCAGATAAATCTTCTTAATTTACATCTAGGGCTTCATTATGCATATTTGATAGCACTCTGCAGAACTTTAATTTACAGACTTTTGGAATTTTACCAGTCCCAAACGTAGTGCTAAACATGCCTGTTGGAACATTTAACTGAAGTAAGTCACCAGAGATTTCCTTAACGAGCGCAGAATTATCAGTTATTTGCATTCCTTGTAGATTTAAAGCAGTAGGGCCTATTAACAAGATAATGGCAAATGCTTTTTGAATGCAAGTATTTCTCTGGAACCATTCACTGTCAGGCACAACTCAGAGTATACATTTTCAAGTTCGCGTTGAAATTAAGTTACCATTTGTTCACCTCATATAAATAGGTGACATTAAGTAGTCACATGTTGAATTGTGTCCAATGAATCAACTTAAAAGAACCACCTGATATTACCTAGACACCAGATCTTGAGTGTGAATCGATCTTGCCACTTACCATGTACATAATTGATAAGAGTATATACAATAAAAATGTAATACCTGCTATGTAAGTGTTTTCAGTAAATCAGATTATTCCAACCTTAAACAAAGTGAAATTATCAGCATTTTTCGTCTTTTTGAGAAGGTTCTGGTTCAAGAAGTTTGGTACTGAATGTGTGCACTCCACTTCAGTAAAACACAAGTGTCAGCTGTTTGTTCTTTTCACGAAACTCACTAAATTATGATTTATAAATATGAGAGAAGTAGGCTGATGATGTAAAATTGTAAAACTGACATTTGTTGAAAGAGAAACATTTATCTGTGATTATTTCGCTTTGACTTCATTTTTCCTTCTAAACGCCTGAATAATCTGTCTACCCATTTGTATAGGGGAATGATGGGTTTAATCTTAGACCACACATAATGGGGTAATTGATTTCCATTATGAGGCATATAATACATTTGCCACAGTTAAATAGCATTGCCAAGTAAATCCCTGAAATTAGGATGCATTAGATGTTACCATGCTGCTCTATAGGGAATTAGCCAGAGTTCTAGGCCTTGCCAAACATACAGTCACTTTTTAGTTCCATCATGCAGACGGATGTCTCTTTTCTGTAGCTCTGTAGATAATATATGTCTCTTGAGCCTAAGACATTGCCCTGTCCTATGTGTAGCTCGTTGTCGTCGTGAAAAAGGCAGTGATCAGCATCGCATTTGGTTGAGTCTCCCTGAGGAGACTATTAAAGCACATAAACAGGCTCTCCCTTCACCCTTCCTCTCAATAAGGCAGCAGTTACCTGGGAAGTTGTTGTTGTTGTTGTTGTTGTCATTGTCACTGTTGTTGTTTTTTCTCCTTCTTCAACTTTTGAAAGACACCAAAATGAAAACCTTCAGGCAAAGGAGAGGAATAATTCATCCATGACTATTGAAATGTAGGTTTATTTTAGGGGTGAGGATGTTCAGCTTTCTCTTTCACTGAAGTTTTTCTTGTTTACAAAATAGGGTAAATACATGGTGCATAAATGTAAGGACAAGTGTGCAGAGTGAGTCCTGATGCCACTTGCTCACACTCACTCATGCCACCGTAATACTGTGAAAGAATCAGCTGGGCTTTGTGTCGACTCAGACACCGAAGAGCTCGTGTTCCTGTTTCTAGTGTGTTGAATGGCTTGTACACCTTGGAAGCAGAAGACTTGGGTTCGGATTTCAGCTCAGTATGTGTACCTAAATAACTTCAGTTTCCTAGTGTGTAAACAAACAACAAAAGAGAGCCTGTTTCCTCATCTGTTACCATCACATAGAATCATCATAAATATTCAGAAGCTATATGTAAAGTCATTTGATGTGGAAGCTGTGAGAGCTATTATCATAACATTACTGAATTACGTTTATTACAACTGACGTTATTGTCATTTTACTTGGTGTCCATTTTTAAATTCCAAAATTCCTACTTGACTTCTGTGGGTGAATACTTCTTCCGTAATTTAATATCAACATCTCTGATCATAAATGGTGCTTCCTAGGATACAAGGTGCCTTCACCCAGTAAGCTTTTGGAAATGCGGAAATAACATTGAGAACTTGACTCTGTACTGTAAGTTACCGTATAGTGGAAAAGAATAGAGATGGGTGAAGATCAGTTTGCAATGTGAATGACTGTATTAGTATATATTCTAGTACATATATATATGGTATATGTGTACTGTATGGAATGGTATATAAGTATGTGGTTCTACAATTATATGCATGAATGAGTCATTGTGGATGGTGTTGCTCGGCAAATAAAGAATAGAAGATTCATATATACACATATTAGCACCACTTATCCAAAGACTCAGGGTTAATTTGGATATCTTCCTGGTAAGCAAACCCCAAAAATGGAGAATGGTATGTTGGGCTACCAGAACCTGATATTGCTCACGTGTCATATAACTAAATCAATTTGCACCATTTCCATGCTAATAGAAATTCCAATTATAATTGGACTTCCCATAACGCCTGCACAGAGTGAGAGAATGATAGTGAAGCTGATCTGATTCTAAGAATTATATTTCTTCTTATAAAAAGTGAATTGACATTGTGACATTCTGTATCCTTTTCTCATAAGCTTTGTTATTATGAATTAGAATCCTTAAATTTCATTACTTTGGGGACACATAATATCAACTTTCTGTGCCTTAAAGATTGAGGATTAAAACTACACTTGGCAAATCCACACAGATCAAAGCCATCTGGTGAAGATCTCTTTGGGCATCCCTCCAGTTTCCCTCTGGTCAAGTCCTTCTCGTAATTCTGGTACAGAATATTACATTTTCAATTGCATTCTCCAAAGCATAACAACATACTACTTTTCTTGTTTTGCAAATGTCAGTTGCAGTCCTTCTAATAAACCCTTCTAATGAAACACACTGATTGAGTTCAAATTTTGCTCTAATTCTTACTAGCTGAAGGATTTATGACAAAGTATTTAGCTATTTTTGGCCTCAGTTTCTTCACTTGTGTAATGGATAATAATGTTACATTACTCTTAGTGTTTTATGAAGATTAGTTGGTTGAATGTAAGACAAGGCTTGCTCTGTAGTAAGCCTTGTACAGGCTTTTGTTAACTATCTTTGGACCATTTTCTGCACATAAAACCGATTAGCAAATTCTGTCAATTCTGTCATTATAACGTCTCTTAAAGCAGTTCTTGCTTCTTGAAATTTACCCCCTACTGCCTTGATTTCGTTCTTTACACTCATATATAAACTACTGTAATATTCCTAGAATTCTCAGCCTGCCTAAAATATTTTCCCATTCTGCTTCCACACTGCCTCTACCAGTTTTCTTCTTTAAAACATGCATCTGATCATTAAACTTCTCCTTGTATTTAACAGTCAGTGAGTATGGCTTATAGAGTGAATTCCAAACTCTGCAGTAAGACATCCTAGACCATCCACAATCTGTTCCTAATCTCACTCTTCAGCCTCATTTCACATTATGTCCTTCAAAATCGCTGCAATCTAATTATACTCTTCTGCTGGTCCCCAAATGTGCCAACCAAGTTTTCAGGTGGGAATAGCTGCTGTGCTGTTGTTAGAGCTTGAGTACTGAAATCAGACTTCTTCAGGCTCAGTCCCCAGTGGTATCACTTATTTGATGGTGACCTTTGGCAAATCATTTAATCTCTTTATAGTTTCCTGAATGTCAATTTCCTAGAAAAATAAGACCAATCTCATAGAATTAAATGAGATAATATATGGCCTTTGGCATTGTGTTTGATACTCATTATGTCATAAGAAGGTATCTGTTATTTTTAGATTGCCTGTTGTTTCCTTAGCCCCAAAAACTGCTACAATTTCACATAATAATGTTTTCCCATTATGCGAGGACCAAATTAAATGCCAGTAGTACATTAAATGTGTCCGTCCTGTCCCTCCAAAGACAGCATAAGGTATTTCTGTTGTAGAACCCATGTATCATATTAATTTTATTTATATTTAGAATTCAAAATTATTTGTTTATATGTCTTTTTCTCATCTTAGACCATCAGTTCATTAAAGGAAGAAACCATGTCTTATTAATCTATCTCCTCCAGCCCATTCCTATCAAAAATGCTGCCCTAAAATACCAGGCCCTCTGAAGGAAAGTATCCCTTGCTAGAAACAAACTGAGGAAGAAAGACAAATCGGGCCTCCACATCTCATATTCTGATGTATTTTCCACTTCACATTCAACCCACAGCTCTTCCTATGTGGTTCGCCAGCTCTGTGGCTTTGGGGAAATTGTTTATTCCATCTAAGACTCAGTTTCTTCATCTGCATTGCACTCATAATGAGTGTACCTGTTTCATAGGCTGTCATGAGGATTAAATAAGATGATTCATGCAGCACAGTGATCATCCCTGTAGTGAGTGCTCAGCCATGCTTATGAATTGTTACCATCAGTATTTTTCAGCTGAATTATGATTTAGGATGAGAAAGAAGAGAGGCTAGAGAATATAATCATTTCTTCTTTCCACGTCTAATATAGGAAGGAAAATGTATGCCTTATCACTCCACCACAACAGTTGCAAAATGGACACTGGGGAAATTGTGAGATTTCACCGGATGAATGATACCCAAAATGTCAAATGCAAATGTGTTTTCCTCAAGACAACTTACAAAAAAGCAATTATCACTCTTGGTTAAATCCTAGAAATCTTTCAGAAACTAAATACACTAAAATAAAATAAAACTAGTTCAAAAAACCCTCCAATGAAGTGGTACATCTACTATTAAAGTATGTAGGCAAGGTGGGATGGCATTCCCCCTGCTGTCTTTGTTAAATTCTCTTGTGGTGTGTATCATTGGTCAGTGAAATGCAGATTTGGAATCATCTTTTGATATTTTAACATTAGGACATTATTATAAAGATTTATTTAGGTAATAGGTATCTGACCCAAGGAGCAAACTTCATTAATTCCACTTATGCCATTTCTGTGATCCCCACCCCCAATATATGCCCTATAACAAATCATGTCTATGCACTTAAGGGAAAAAAAAGTGTTTTGTTAACTTTTGATTCTGTTTCCTCTTTCCCTGATACATGTTGAAATGATTAGCAGAGGTTTTCAAAGTGAGGTCTAAGATTCACATGGTGTGCTCAGTTAAAAAGGCAGGGATTTGGTTCCATCCCAGACCTGCCAATCTGCATTTCGTGGAGTGAAGAGGCTTGAAATCTGAATTTTAACTGGTTTCGCAGATAACATTTATACGCATCAAGAAGTGAGAACCAATGAATTAGATTGATGCTATTTAGAAAAATATATTTATGGATATTTTCCAATTTTCAAACAGATTTATATAAGAGAACATAAATACATTTTGGAAGTTTTCTCCCCCTACTGTTTAGTATGGTCCTCACAGTTCCTACAATTTTAGTATTATGTTGTTTCTGAGGCCAGCTTGTGTTAACAACCAATTCGGTACTGTTTCATTTCATAAAATATTGTTTAGTTTTATACTGAATTCACAATGCTGCCTCAGCGGTTTGAACTACTCTACAAAGCAATTACAGATCTCCCTGCTTCCGGAGTGTCCTTTGAAAACTCAAGCCTTTCTCTACAATCTGAGACTTTTGTTGCAAGTACCTTTGTAAATGCACTCAAATCCCTTGTAAGTCTGGCCTTTTTCTTCATTTGATGGTGTCAGTATGTGTAGCAGGCATTACATTTTACTCATCCTTAACAGCAATAAATAGCTCATTTACCTTTCTCTTACTCTAATTTTTATTGTTTTTTTAACATTTTTTATTGATTTATAATCATTTTACAATGTTGTGTCAAATTCCAGTGTTCAGCACAATTTTTCAGTCATTCATGGACCTATACACACTCATTGTCACATTTTTTTCTCTGTGATTTATCATAACATTTTGTGTATATTTCCCTGTGCTATACAGTGTAATCTTGTTTATCTATTCTACAATTTTGAAATCCCACTCTATCCCTTCCCACCCTCCACCCCCCGGCAACCACAAGTCTGTATTCTCTGTCCATGAGTCTATTTCTGTCCAGTATTTATGCTTTGTTTTTGTTTGTTTGTTTGTTTTTGTTTTTGTTTTTTAGATTCCACATATGAGCGATCTCATATGGTATTTTTCTTTCTCTTTCTGGCTTACTTCATTTAGAATGACATTCTCTAGGAACATCCATGTTGCTGCAAATGGCGTTATGTTGTCGGTTTTTATGGCTGAGTAGTATTCCATTGTATAAATATACCACTTCTTCTTTATCCAGTCACCTGTTGATGGACATTTAGGCTGTTTCCATGTTTTGGCTATTGTAAATAGTGCTGCTATGAACATTGGGGTGCAGGTGTCATCCTGAAGTACATTTCCTTCTGGATACAAGCCCAGGAGTGGGATTCCTGGGTCATATGGTAAGTCTATTCCTAGTCTTTTGAGGAATCTCCACACTGTTTTCCACAGTGGCTGCACCAAACTGCATTCCCACCAGCAGTGTAGGAGGGTTCCCCTTTCTCCACAGCCTCTCCAGCATTTGTCATTTTTGGATTTTTGAATGACGGCCATTCTGACTGGTGTGAGGTGATACCTCATTGTAGTTTTGATTTGCATTTCTCTGATAATTAGTGATATTGAGCATTTTTTCATGTGCTTTTTGATCATTTGTATGTCTTCCTTGGAGAATTGCTTGTTTAGGTCTTCTGCCCATTTTTGGATTGGGTTGTTTATTTTTTTCTTATTCAGTCGTATGAGCTGCTTATATATTCTGGAGATCAAGCCTTTGTCGGTTTCACTTGCAAAAATTTTCTCCCATTCCGTAGGTTTTCTTCTTGTTTTACTTCTGGTTTCCTTTGCTCTGCAGAAGCTTGTAAGTTTCATTAGGTCCCATTTGTTTATTCTTGCTTTTATTTCTTCTAGGAGAAAATTTTTGAAATTATGTCAGATAATGTTTTCCCTATGTTTTCCTCTAGGAGGTTTATTGTATCTTGTCTTATGTTTAAATCTTTAATCCATTTTGAGTTGATTTTTGTATATAGTGTAAGGGTGTGTTCTAGCTTCATTGTTTTACATGCTGCTGTCCAGTTTTCCCAACACCATTTGCTGAAGAGACTGTCTTTATTCCATTGTATATTCTTGCCTCCTTTGTCGAAGATGAGTTGACCAAAAGTTTGTGGATTCATTTCTGGGCTGTCTATTCTGTTCCATTGGTCTATATGTCTGTTTTGGTACCAATACCATGCTGTCTTGATGACTGTAGCTCTATAGTATTGTCTGAAGTCTGGGAGAGTTATTCCTCCAGCCTCTTTCTTTCTCTTCAGTAATGCTTTAGCAATTCTAGGTCTTTGATGGTTCCATATAAATTTTATTATGATTTGTTCTAGTTCTGTGAAATATGTCCTGGGTAATTGGATAGGGATTGCATGAAATCTGTAGATTGCCTTGGGCAGTGTGACCATTTTAACAAAATTGATTCTTCCAATCCAAGAGCATGGAATATCTTTCCATTTTTTAAAGTCTTCTTTAATTTCCTTCATCAATGGTTTATAGTTTTCTGTGTATAACTCTTTCACCTCCTTGGTTAGATTTATTCCCAGATATTTTATTACTTTGGGTGCTATTTTAAAGGGGATTGTTTCTTTACTTTCTTTTTCTGTTGATTTATCATTAGTGTAAAGAAATGCAACTGATTTTTGAACATTAATTTTGTAACCTGCTACCTTGGTGAATTCTTCAATCAGCTCTAGTAGCTTTTGTGTGGACCTTTTAGGGTTTTCTATATATAGTAACATATCATCAGCATATAATGACACTTTTACCTCTTCTTTTCCAATTTGGATCCCTTTTATTTCTTTCTCTTGCCTGATTGCTGTGGCTAGGACTTCCAGGACTATGTTGAATAGGAGTGGTGATAGTGGACATCCTTGTCTTGTCCCAGATTTTAGTGGGAAGCTTTTGAGTTTTTCACCGTTGAGAACTATGCTGGCTGTAGGTTTGTCATATATAGCTTTTATTATGTTGAGATATGTTCCCTCTATACCCACTTTGGCGAGAGTTTTTATCATAAATGGGTGTTGAATTTTATCAAATGCTTTTTCTGCATCGATTGACATGATCATGTGGTTTTTGTCCTTTCTCTTGTTGATGTGATGTATCACATTGATTGATTTGCGTATGTTGAACCAGCCTTGTGTCCCTGGGATGAACCCACTTGATCATGATGTATAATCTTTTTTATGTGTTGTTGGATTCTATTTACTAAAATTTTGGTGAGGATTTTGGCATCTATGTTCATCAATGATATTGGCCTATAATTCTCTTTTTTTGTAGTGTCTGTGCCTGGTTTTGGTATCAGGGTGATGGTGGCTTCATAGAATGAGTTTGGGAGTATTCCCTCCTTTTCAATCGTCTGGAAGAGTTTGAGAAGGACTGGTATGAGTTCTTCTTTGTATGTTTGGTAGAATTCCCCGGTGAAGCCATCCGGTCCTGGACTTTTATTTGTAGGGAGGTTTTTAATTGCTATTTCTATTTCCTTTCTAGTGATCGGATTGTTCAAGTGTTCAGTTTCTTCTTGATTCAGTTTTGGTGGACAGTATGTTTCCAGAAACTTGTCCATCTCCTCTAGGTTATCCAGTTTGGTTCCATATAGTTTTTCATAATATTCTCGTATGATATTCTGTATTTCTATTTTGTTTGTTGTAATTTCTCCATTTTCCTTTTTTATTTTGCTAATTTGTGCTCTCTCTCTGTTTTCTTCTTTGTGAGTTTGGCCAGAGGTTTGTCGATTTTATTTACTTTTTCAAAAAACCAGCTTTTGGTTTGGTTGATTTTTTCTATGGTCTTGTTAATCTCTATTGTATTTAATTCCTCTCTGATCTTTATTATTTTTTCCTTCTACTGCTTTTTGAGGCTTTTTGTTCTTCTTTTTCTAATTGACTCAGGTGGTGGGTTAACTTGTTTATTTGAGATTGTTGTTCTTTTTTGAGGAAGGCCTGTATCGCTATAAACTTCCCTCTTAGCACTGCCTTTGCTGTGTCCCATAGGTTTTGAGTGGTTGTGCTTTCATTATCATTTGTCTCAAGGTATTTTTTAATTTCAGCTTTGATTTCCTCATTGATCCATTGTTTTTCCAGTAACATATTGTTTAATCTCTATGCTTTTCTTTTTTTCTCCTTTGTTTCTCTGTTGTTGATTTCCAGTTTCATGGCCTTGTGGTCAGTAAAGATGCTTGAGATAATTTCTATCTTCTTAAATTTGTTGAGGTTTCTTTTGTGTCCAAGTACATGATCGATCCTGGAAAATGTTCCATGTGCACTTGAAAAGAATGTATATTCTATTTTGGGGGGGGGTGTAATGCTCTGAAAATATCCACCAAATCTAGTTTTTCTATTTTAGTATTTAATTTCTCTGTTGCCTTGTTTATTTTCTGTCTGGAAGATCTGTCTAGTGATGTTAATGCAGTGCTAAAATCTCCAACTATGATTGTATTCCCATCAATATCCCCCTTTATCTCTGTTAGTAATTCTTGTATGTACTTAGGTGCTCTTATATTGGGTGCATATATATTAATGAGTGTAATATCTTCATCTTGTATCACTCCTTTAATCATTATAAAATGTCCCTCTTCATCTTTCTTTATGGCCTTTGTTTTAAAGTCTATTTTGTCTGAAATCAGTACTGCAACACCTGCTTTTTTGGCTTTTCCATTTGCATGGGATATCCTTTTCCATCCTTTCACTCTCAATCTATATGTGTCCTTCTCCCTAAAGTGGGTCTCTTGTATGCAGCATATTGAAGGTTCTTGTTTTATTATCCAGTCTGCCACTCTATGTCTTTTGACTGGAGCATTTAGTCCATTAACATTTACAGTAATTAATGATAGATGTGTGTTTATTGCCATTTTGAACTTATCTTTGCAGTTGAATTGGTATATCCTCTTTGTTCCTTTCTTCTTCCTTTTGTGGTTTGGTAATTTTCCTTTGTACTATCATGGATTTTATTTAATTTTTGTGACTCCCTTGTAAATTTTTGACTTGTGGTTACCCTTTTTTGTGAATCTATTAACCTATACCTGTTTTTATTAAACTGATAATAACATGATCTCAAACCCATCCTACTGTTAAAAAAATTTTAAAAAGAAAGAAAAAAAAATTCTCTATTTCCCTGCCTCCCTCTCCCACTCTCAGTGATTTGTATGTCTTCTTTTATAATTTTGTGGTTTCTTTATTTGTAATTCATGAGTTATCACCTTTCCAGTTGTGAGTTTCTCATTTCTGTAGCATCCTGCTGCTTTTCTATTTAGAATAGCCCTTTCAATATTTCTTTTAGCATGGGTTTAGTGTTGCTAAACTCCTGCAGCTCTTTTTTTGTCTGTGAAACTCTTTATTTCTCCTTCTATCCTAAAGGATAGCCTTGCTGGATAAAGTATCCAAGGCTGCATCTTTTTTTCATTCAGGGCTTTGAATATATCTTGCCACTCCCTTCTGGCCTGTAGTGTTTGTGTAGAGAAATCAGCTGAGAGCCTTATGGGGGTTCCCTTGTAATTCACTCTTTGCTTTTCTCTTGCTGCCTTTAGAATCATTTCTTTATCCTTGACTCTGGCCATCTTGATTATGATATGTCTTGGTGTGGGTCTATTTGGATTCTTCCTGTTTGGGACCCTCTGAGCTTCCTGTACTTGGATATCTGATTCCTTCTTTAAGTTTGGGAAGTTTTCAGTCATGATTTCTTCAAAAACCTTTTCAATCCCCTTTGATCCTTCTTCCCCTTCTGGGACCCCTATTATGCGAAGATTGGGACGCTTTATATTATCCCATAGGTCCGTTGTGCTATTATCATTATTTTTTATTTGCTTATCTTGTAGTTCTTCTGAATGGGTGCTTTCTATTGCCCTGTCTTCTAGATCACTAATTCGTTCCTCTGCATTATCTAGTCGGCTTTGCACGGCTATTAGATCATTCCTCATCTCTGTCAATGAGTTTACCCATTCTGCTTGGCTCTTCTTTATAGCTTCAAGTTCATTTTTGACATATTTTATCTCTCTAAACACTATCTCTTTTAATTCCTTCAGCAATTTGATCACTCCTTTTTTGAAATCTTGATCTAGTAGGCTATCGATGTCTATTTCATTGATCTTTCTTTCAGGGGATTCCTCTTGTTCTTTTAATTGGGAAAGGTTTCTCTGCTTCTTCATCTTGCTCATACTTCTCTGGCATTGTGGTTTATGGAGTATCAGTTGTCTATTTTGGATCTTAAGGATTTTATCATCTAATGCCTATTTAGGAATTGAACTTAGGAAAAAAAAAGAAAAAGAAAGGAAAAAAAGAGAAAAAATAAGAGAGAGAGAGAAAGATTTTTAAAAGAAGGGAGAAGGAGGGTTTGAAAACAGTGTATAATGAATAATAGAAGAGCGGGTTGAAGCAGAGTATTAATCGGGTGGTGACGTCCTTTTAAAACCTTTAAAAAAAAAAAGAATAAAAAAAAAGGGGGTGGGGAGATGAATATATGTGTTTGAAGCCTGTGTCTAATCAATAACAGGACATCAAAACCCAAGAGAAATAGAAATGAATTAAGAAGTAAAAATTAAGAGAGTAATTGAAAATAGAACAGGTAAAAACAGATTTAAAAAAAAAAAGGGGGTTGTCGGTGTTCTCCTGGAGTTGTGTGCTTTTAATGTGAAGTCCTTCTGTCTTCGTCCTGTTTTGGAAGCTCAGCTTGTTTTCAGAGGCCCTCCGTTGGCGCCCTCTTCTGTGCTGCTCCCAGCACTTGTCGGCAAGCAGATCGCGCCTCGTCCTAACACAGGGTCAGGTGCAGCTCTCCTCTGCTGCGGGCGGGCGGGTCACTGCCCCTCCGGATGCCGCAGTCAGATGTTGCAGACTGGCCAGGCAGGAGGGCGGGTTGGCCCCCTCCCAGCACCTCGGTCAGGGGCTGTGTTCCTGCCCGACAGGCGGGGGGCCGCTCTCCCTCTGCCTGCTCTGCCGGTAGCTCCGCTGCTCTGTGCGGCTGCGCGCTCCGCGGGTGGGCTCGGGGAAGACCGAGGGGCAGCCTCGTCCCTGCTCAGAGCCAAGACCCAGCTCCTTGTTTGTCTTTGTGGAGCAAGTTCTCTGAGGGACCAGGATGGAAGGATCCTATCTGCCCCCGGCTGTAGGCCCATCTTAGTCTGGTCCTTGAGGCTGCTAAGCCCTTCAGTGCGGATGCAGGTTTCGCCCCCGCCCCCGCCTGGGTGCTCAGAGCCGGAGAATATGGAGGCTGTGCCTGGGCCCCGCCCCTCTTCCCCTGAAACGTTTCCGCGGGTTTTCAGAAATGGGGGTGTGCACCCTTCCCCTGAGAGCACATCAACCTTGCTGTTTTATGGAGGGCCCAGGTTGTTCTGTCCTGTACACCCACAACCACGGCGCCCAGCCCCTTGCAGTCCCCCGGGGCTGCCTCCGTGCAGCCGCCCCCGTCCTCCGCCCGGCTTGTGCAGCCTGGCCCTGCCCGCCGCTGCCGGCCCGCGTCTCAGGCTGGGTGTCGGGGGGACGCTCTGTGCTCGTTTAACTTAGTTCTGTCAGACAAGGGCTGCTCTGTACAGATCCGAGCCTCGGAGGCTCCCCCTCCGTCCCGCTGGCCTCTCAGGTGGTGAGGGGAGACCCAGCGAGCGAGCGCCAGTCCTCCTTTGCTGCTCCCTCCCCGCGGGACCCGTCCCGCGCTGCTTTGCCTTTTGTTCTTTCTTTTTTCCTTTTCTCCTACCAGATTTTTGGCGCCTTTATCTTTTGAAGAGGGCGATGATCTGTTGGAGTTCCGCAGGTGCTCTGGTTGGCTGAGTGGGTCTGTAGATGTGGGTCTTGGTGTATTTGTGGGAGAGGGTGACTTACGAGTGTCCTTCTACTCCGCCATCTTGCCTCGTCTTCTTAATTGTTTTTTCTATTTTTGAGAGCTTGGTGTCTGTTTATTTGTTTTAAGACATAATTCTACTTCCCATTAAAATCTCCAAATAAGTTAATTAGTTCAGAGACTCATCTGATACTCAGAGAAGTACTACATGTTTGACTACCTATTTAAGAGGTTGAAATTTAATTATTTAATTATTGCTCAGTGAATCGGGTCAGTGGAAGAAGTCAATCCCTTCTCAAATTGCTTGTAGCACACAAACAAAATACCATACCTGTACCCAACAGCTCTGCTGTGTTTTGTAGCTCTGGAAATTTGCCCCCAAAACAGTGCATTTTAAAACTTCATCTGATTATTGATCAAGTATTCTTAGTCAGGGATACTGAATGAATTAAAGAATGAAACCCAAGTTTGAATAATTTTCATATTCCATATGGTATTATCCCAGTGAATTAGGGGTAGGATACATATTATACTTAACATATATATTTCTATTTTGATTTTTTTATAAATAATTGAATAATTATCAAGTTAACATCATAATTAGTCAGTTTCATCTAATTAGTTGTTATAGTGAAATATTTAAATATGAGAAGATTGAGTCACATGATCTAAATTTGGAAAAAAAGTTTCTATTGAAGTTGAAATTCATGATTTACAACATCTGTAAGGGAAAGAAGGAAACCGATACTGACATTTGGGCTTGTTCTTTTCCATTTGGAACTCAGTTATCAAGACCACTGATCCTTATACAATTAAAATAAGAAAGAACAGCACTTCATGAAAGAAAAGAGAAATGAAGACCACAATAATATTTGCTAAAAGAATGAGTGGGGGTTATAGTTTCTCCTTTCTCCACATACTGTCAGTTAGTTAGAACATGCAGTGTCAGCAGATCCTTCTGAGAATAGAATCCTCTTAGTCTTCACTTACTAAGATCCAGAGATGGAAAAGAAACTTATTAGGACCAGTTCTGTGAAAGTTCATGAGTGTGAAAATCAGTGCAATAAGGATACCAAATAAAGAGATACATCTTTAAGTTTGAATAGGTGACATTTGTTTATTTTTACTTTTATCTATTTTGCCTTGGGAGACTGATCTAGGAAAATACTTCTATGATTTATATTTGAGAAGATTTTTGCCTGTGTTCTCTTCTAGGAATTTTGTGGTGTCATGTCTTATGTTAAGGTCTTTAAGCCAATTTGAATTTATTTTTGTATATGGTGTAAGGGAGTATTCTAATTTCATTGATTTGCATAGCTGTCCAGCTTTCCCAACACCACTTGCTAAAGACACTGTCTTTTCTCTATTGTATATTCTTGCCTCCTTTGTCATAGATTATGACCATAGGTGTGTGGGTTTATATCTGGGCTCTCTGTTCTGTTCCATTGATCTATATATCTGTTTTTGAGTCAATACCATGCTGTTTTGATTACTGTAGCTTTGTAGTATTGTCTGAAATATGGAAGGGTTATGCCTGCATTTTTGTTCTTTTTCCTCAGGATTGCTTTGGCAATTCTGGATCTTTTATGGTTCCACATAAATTTTAGCATTACTTGTTTTAGTTCTGTGAAAAATACCATGAGTATTTTGATAGGAATTGCATTAAATTTTAGATTGCTTTGGGTAGTATGGCCATTTTAATAATATTAATTCTTCCAATCTAAGAGCATAGGCTATCTTTCCATTTCTTTGAATCATCTTCAATTTCCTTATTCAGTGTTTTATAGTTTTCAGCATATAGGTCTTTCACCTTCTTGGTCAAGTTTATTTTTATGTGTTTTTTTTCCCATGTAATTTAAATCAGAATCTAAAAAAATACAAATAAATCTATACAAATAAATAAATATAAAAATATACAAAACAGAAGCAGGCTCACAGACGTAGAAAACAAACTTATTGTTACCAAAGGAAAAAGGGGGTGGGTGGGAAAGGGATAAATAAGGAGTACGGTATTAACAGATACAAACTACTATACATAAAATAAATAAGCACCAATGATGTACTATATAGCTCAGGGAATTATATTCAATATCTTACAATAATCTATAATGTAACATAATCTGAAAAATATATATAAAATTTGGCAAAAAAAAAAAAAAAGAGATTCCCCTTGCTCCAAAGCATCTGTAGAGCATATGTAGAGGGGACATATTAAGTGAGGAGACTTGATAAGTGGACATTCGTAGGGAATCGAACCAGAGGTGGAGGCATTGACCAGCAAAAAGTGGTGTATCTATTGAGTTATCCATCCTACAACATTTTGGGGGAGCCCATTCCTGGGTGAGTACAGAAGAGGATAGAGGAGTCAAGGCTGAGTGTCTAGTTTTAACTGGTGGAAGCTTTTCATAGTCTACTGGTTTACTGGCTATAATTGTGCTATTATAATTTTGTCTATGAAAATAATTTGTGATACTGGCTTCAATGTGAATTTAAGACTAAATTGAAAAAAATATAGATTTTCTGTTTTGTTTTCAGTCACTTTTTCTCTGTGCTTAATTCACAAGACTTATTGTTAAATAACCAAGATTGCTTTTAGCAATACGAAGACCTGCTTGCAAAGTAAGATTCTATTGTTCTGTAACTATTTTTACTCTTTCCCAAGGAAAGTTAGCTGTAATTAGAAACGAGCAGGAACTAGTTAGATCTAATTAGAAAGTACACATTTTCTGTAATTGCTTGTTTTTTTTTTAAATCAGTCTTAGAGACATTCAAATTTCAACAATTAAAAAAACTCTTAAAGATGTTTTTTAATATGTTCTAAAATATTGATAATATTAACCATTTGTACATTTGCCAGCTTTCTCTAGATTATTTTGTCTGATAATCAAGTATATATAAAACAAATGTTTTACTGTCTAATTTTTTATATATGTTCCATGATTTAGAAGTTTTTATATGACTTACTACACGTTTGGGTTTTCCAATGACTGATCATTTCCATCTGCCCATAACCACATTCCTTTTCTCTCTTTTACATTTATCCAGAGACATTCAAAGCATTTTCTTAATCACTTTCATAAATTTTATAGGCATTACAAGAAAGCCAAAAAGTTCAAACAATAGCTTTGGCTTTGCCACGTGGTCTTTTAGATTTTGCTTTTCTCCTTAAGATCTTTAGGGTGAGTTTACAAAATCCAAACCTTTTAACAAACACATATAAAGCATGCCTTTATATATACATATGCATGGGGAAATTAGCAATAAATAAAGGATAGAAAAGTTCAGGTGAAATCTGAGAAGAGGCTGAACCTCAAAATGAGGAATTATATGCTCTCAGAGGATCAGTACAATTTTGCCCAGATCTGTGAGTGATGTCCAGAAAGGAAAATGAGAGAAAGTAAACCTAAGCCCTCTGTCCACATATCAGTTTCTACAAGAAAACAGGTCAGAGAACCTGTTCGATATCTATTTGTACCTAAGAAAGGTATTTATATACCTAAAAAAGGTATATAAATGACCCAGTGTATTAGCAAGTTGTTTGAAATTATCCACTAAATACATACATAGATTTGATAAAGACCATACATACCTACTTTCATTTCCAATATTCACATGTTCGGCACTTACGGGACTACAGATTCTAGGAGACTATACTACAGTATTTTAGTCATAATTTGTTAGATACATGAATCATTTGAAAAAAATCAGAAGTATTTCTTTCCATGTGTGTCATTCAGTTTAAACTAGATGGTGCTATAGGACTAGACGGCCCCAAATCAGTCTATGGCTTAATTCACATCCACTCCCATATTCACATGTAGTGTTGCTAGTGTGTGCGTCTGTACACTCAATCAGCAGTCACTGCACCACTGTAGGTCTCGGTGTCGGTGTCCTTTCAGAGCAGCTGTACTTCGTGTATTGCCCAGCCACCCAGGCTGCTTTACCCTTACGCTTCTTCATCTCAGCATGAGGGCTTCTTTGCCACCAGAGCAGGAGATGACAAAGGTATTTCTATCTGTTCGTCTCGAATATCTCTCTATCTATCTAAGCGATCTGTCTTTCAGGTATGTATATGTGTGTATATTTATGGGTAATCATAACTTTAAAGATAAGAGAAGGAATATTGGAAAAGACAATTTGCCTTATTAAATATTACTGACCATAATTTTCTTTACTGTCTTGAAACTCTTTAAAGGAGTTCTGTTCATCATTGTTGACACAACATGTCTAATGCATTCCATCCATTTAATGCATTTGATATGATTTAAACATTTTTTGTAGTTTATCTGTTAATGTGAAATCTCAACAAATAACCTATAGCTAGAATTTTATCATTCATTAGGCACCATAAAAACTGTCCATATTAAACTAAAGTTATTAACATGCTATCTCTGAACTACCTATCAGTGAAATACCTAAAATATGAAAGCACTAAAGGTCTTTTTAGACTCCAGAGCACAACATTCACATTGCTCTATGACGTGCTTTTTGGACAACAGAAATTTCATCTGTTATAGAGGCTGTTTTATCTTTAAATCACTTTTAGCAGCATTTATTGACCATTGACTATGAGCATGAAGTAAAATAAATATTTTAGTAACTAGGTAGAATTGGATTCTATGATATTAGACTCTGGAGATACGTGATGGATTGGTTAATAACATCAGGATTTTAAAAATCATTGTATTCTAAAGAGTGTGTCTGTTTCTCATTCAGTTATTTCCCAGTAGCTTGTACTGTGCCTCAGAACTCATTAATAAGTTGCAAGTTGTCAAACATCATTTGAAAGTATAGAGATATACAATCAGATTATTAGGAATATATTATTCTTTAAAGAAAATGCCAGGAAAAATAATTGAGTGGAACTGCTTTTGAGATACTTATAAAATGATATGAGCCCACTGACCATGGTTAACTAAATAATAAACCACTGGATTTTTGCTACTGAGAATATGTACTCTTCCTTTTTCAAGAGCAGTTTTGTTTTTCCTCCTGTTTTATAGAGTATTTAAGGAAACAATGAGTTTATGTGTTTGTTTTACCTCTAAAGATCCTCCTCATGTATTTAATTAAACTATGTTTTAATTAAAAAATATTATAGTAAATATATATAACATAAAATTTGCCATTTTAATATGTACAATTCTGTGGTGTTAATTACATTTATAAAGTCATGCAGCCATCATTTTTATTTAAAACTTTTTATCACCTCAAACAGAAGCCCTGTTACCATTGGGCAATAAATCCCCATACCCTTCACCCCAGCCCATAACGATCTTGAATCAACTGCTTTTCTCTATGAATTTGCCTATTCTAAGCATATATAGAAACATTATCATATATTATTTCACTTAGCATTTCCACGGGTTATCTCTTTTGCAGGAAGAATCAGAACTATATTCTTTTCTGAAACTGAATATTATGCCGTTGTGTGGAATGCATTTCATTTATTCATTCATCTGTGGATGGACACATAGTTTTTGTTCCCACCTTTTGGCTACAGTAACCATTGTAATGGAAATATCTGTCTGAATCCCTCTTTTTATTTCTTTTGGGTATGTACAGTTAACCCTTGAACAACCTGGGTTCAAACTCTGCCAAGTCCATTTACATGCTGATTTCTTCCAATAAATACTTACTATAGTATTTTGCAATCTGCGAGTGGTTGAATTCACAGGTATGGAACTGTGGTTTCAAAAGACTATAAAGTTATATCCGGATTTCTGACTGTGTGAGGGGTCAATATCCCTAAACTCTGAGTTGTTCGAGGGTCAACTGTACTTAGAAATTGAATTGTTGGTCATATGGTAATTCTATGTTTAACTAACCATCAAACGGTTTTCTAGAGGGGATGCAGAATTTTACATCTCATTAGTAATGCGTGAGGATTCCAAGTTTCCCACATTTTTGTCAACACTTTTTTTTTTCTATTTTAAAATATCTATTATTTGTTATAGCCATCCTAATGAGTATGAAGTGTTATCTGATTGTGATTTTGATTTGCATTACCTAATGATTAATGATGTTATGCATCTTTTCATGTGCTTATTAGCTATTTGTGTATCTTTGGAGAAATATCTGTTCAAGTCCTTTGCCTACTTTTTTTTTAATTTAGTTTTTTTTTGTTGTTACTGTTGAGTTGTAGGAGTTCTTTGTATATTTGGTATATCAAACCTTTGTCAAGTATATGTTTTGCACATATTTTCTTCAATTCTATAGGTTCACTTTTCACTCTCCTAATAATTTTCTTTGATTCACAAGTTTTGAATGTTTAAAATTTCCAAAGTCAATGATCTTACCCCTATGTCTTCTTCTACAAGTTTGTTATTGTAGCTCCTATGACAAAGTCTTTAATCTCTTTTGTGTTAATTGATGTGAATGGTGTGAATTAGAGGTTTGGCTTCATTCTTTTGCCTGTGAGAGTCCAGTTGTCCCGTCACCGTTTGTTACGGAGACTGTTCTTGAATAGGTTTGGCACTCCTGTAGACCATCAGTTGGCTGTACACGTCTGAGTTTATTTCTGGATCTTAACTGAATTCCACTGGTCAGCATATCTGTCTTTATGTCAGTACTACACTGTTTTGATAACTTTACTTTTGTAGTTAGTTTGCAAAACTAGTGTGTGACTCCTCCAAATTTGCTCTGATTTTTCAAGATTGTTTTGACTACTTGAGGTCCTTTGAAATTCCTTATGAATTTGAGAACTGGTCTTTCTATTTCTGGAACACTTTTTAAACATTCATATTCTAAAATATAATAATTACTGATAAACCTTCCAGATAAGCAAAGATGAGTCAACGTTTCCCATTTTAAAGAAGGATCAACACTCAGGTATTAGCATTTAGGTCCCTGTCTATGGCAGTGTTTTTTTCTTTCTTATGATTATCTTATGGTCTTCAGATCATCTTGTTCACTCTCTCCAAACTCCTCTTCATCCAGTGCTCCTTGCAGATTCTGAAGTGGTTAGGCATATATAGAGTACAATAGATGGCATGGTGCTCTGTCATATCATTTTCTTTGCAACTGAGGTTTGTCTTTTCCTTCCATTTTACCCTTTTCCTGCTATTGTATTTTTTTAATGTCAGAGGAAGTGAAGTTACAATGAAGATTTAGAGATTGGTATATATGCAGATGTTCATGACCAATAATCAGTAATAACCTTTTACACTGATTGATGTTAAATGTGCCTGGTATATTGTGTAATTAAAAAAAAAAAACCTACCTAATGAGTGAAAACTTAAAGACTAAAAGCAATAAATCAGATGATTATATAAAATCAGGGAGAAAAAGTGATAGATAGGAATTAAACATTGACTGTCTTATTACATCATAGATGCTGAGTTATTAAATAAATGTTGGTCTATTTTAATAAGCTAATACTTTATTTTAATATATTTTGTATTTATTATACATTGTATACTGTAATTATTAACTTTAGTAAGTTGAAATAAAATGGATTCTTAAATTTGCTTAAAAATTTATTTCATTACTTAATTCTCCACAACAAAGAGAAATATTAGCACTATCTCTCAGAAACCATTATCAAATACAAGTCTTAGAGAAGATTTAGCTGAAGTTCCTAGTTCAGTGAGAGTATATGTTCTTGCCTTCAGAGTCCTTGAGCTTTTCTATTATTGGTAGAGGTTATCATGGCATTTTACCATGCACTGCTTTAATAAACTGTAAAATTCAGAAAATCAGAAATCAGGACAATATACCTTAGGATCCTAGCTGCAACTTTCAGTTAATACATTGTCCCTCACCTCAAAGGTTAAAACTAGTATCATACAATAATTGTTTAAAATAATACTGCAAAACTACTATATTTAATAATTATTTTTGTCTATTATTGTAACAATATAAAAGTTAAAATAAAATGAGGAAACATTTCCCTCTTCTTAGCCAAATCTGCACTTTTCATGAACAGGGGCATCCAGAATTCTACCTAATCAAAGGCAGGAGGAAAAGAGTAAATTTAAAAAAGAGAGAGACAGACATGTTCATAGACAAAGACAATACTTTTAAACTTAATTGTAGTGAAATATATTCAGTAACAGTTTAATCTGACAGTATCTCCTCCTCACAGTAATATATTAAGTAAGTGGTTCTTTGACCACAGCCTTGCAATTTCTGACCTTCAGAGGGATTGCACAGAGATAAGCACATCTACTGGATACATAGGTTACCCCATCTTGCTTTCTGAGGTGATGATAGTCTTTTTTTCTTTTTTTACATCTGTAGTGATTAAATTTTTCTGTGAAGCATGAAATATAATTACAGTGAGATTAGAGAGCATTACCTACATGTGTTATATTTGCCCATGAAATTTTCTACTGAAAAATACCTACAGTGTTTAATACTTTTTTAATTCATTCTATTGAACTGGAAAGAGCTATGGTTTATAGTTTAGATGGAATGATAAAAATCTAATTTTTTAAAAATCTCACTTTGTTCCTCCTTAGTTTCAATTTTTTACTAAAGAAAATTAACTGTTAGATGCTATGTTTGTTTCAATTTGTTTTTGTTAAAATCTGGTTTAAAATCCCTCACTGAAGCTTTGCTAAAATGTCATCTGTCCTAATGAATATGTATAAAATAAAGTATGGGATAAATCTGAGAAAATTTTTCTTCAAAGTACTCGGTTTTTGGTTTTTTGGTTTTTTTTTGGAATTGAATGCTCTTTTGCACTTGGCTATATTATCAAAGACACAATGTGCATAGTATCAAGCTTTATTTTGATGGATAAATCTGGGGAGTGAATGATTGTTGTGGAGAACAAACGCAATGGAAACTTTTAGGTAACAGAGGAATTTAGTTAGTTGTCAGCTGTCCTTATACTCTTTACAGTGGAATATTTTACTGTATGTATTAGAAACCTAATGACAGCATACTGTTACATGAACTCAATTACTTCAGCATCCACATGAAAAAGACTGGGAAAAAATTATCTTCATTCTCACTGCCTCTGCCTCAATTGCAAGCCTTTATCACTTACCAATGGGCGGTGGCAATCACTTGCTAAACATTCCCTTTCTCCAGGTTATCTCCATCCTAACTGTTCTCTGCACTACTCTAGTGAGGTAAAATATATTCTTGCTCAAATGACATTTCTCATTAAAAAATTTATTCTTGGAGTCCTCTTTACCATGCCAGACAGTCAGAGAGAAGGCACCTTTCATATGCAAGTGAAAACTGGAGGTAGTTAGGATTAACTAGAAAGGAAGCACCTAAGGGACTCTGAAGACTAGAGTCATCAAACCAAGAGAAAGTCTGGGCTGCTCAAATCAAAATAACGAATATAAGTAGTATCTACATGGTGAACCCTCCCTTCCCCATTGAAATCTGAGATCTATATTTACATCTGTTAAGTTGCAAATCCAATTATCCTTTCTAGAGAATTTTAGGGGCACAGGAATGTAGCATTTCTGAGAGTTGTGGTTTCCCCCTAAATTCATGGAGTAAACAAGCCACTATATTGCGATTCAGCAGTTTACAAGTTTTCTCCTTCTTATAATTACAGGTTGCAATTAGCTTTTTGTGTGTTCTACACTTAGATATGAGCAAATAGCATAGGTTCACTTGATATTTTAAAACACATTTCCAACATGAAAAACTGAGACCAAAGAAATAACGTATAAATTATAGAAAACACTTATAATTCCAGAAAAAGAAAATTTGGAATCCTTTTTAGAATCCTCAGAGTGTTAAGTAAGTTATTATATTAATGATAATACCAGAATGCTATTTAAAACAGACATTTTGAGGGCAAAAACATGATCTTTAGTAAAAATTATTGTCTATGCTTCCTCTTGAATAATAGGACTCAATTTATATTGCCACTGCAATTAAAGAATAATTTTTCCTATATATGCATTGTAGCAGTTGTTGTAGGTCTATTCTCTTTTATTCCCAAGTTGGGATAAATATTTCACAGAATTGGCCTTTGATTTTTTTCTAGGTTTATTGAGATGTGTTAATGGCATGTGTTAAATGACATGTAACATTGTACAAGTTTCAGGTATACAATGTGTTGATTGATATACTGTATTGCAAAATAATCACCATCATAGCTTTAGCTAACACCTCTGCCATGTCCCATGATTATCATTTTTTTGTGTGTCGTGAGAACATTTAATATTTACTTTCCTGGCGACTTTCAAGTATATAACAGTATTATTAACTATAATCACCATCTTGTACATTAGATCCCCAAAACATTTGTTTTATAATTGGTAGTTCATACACTTTGATCAACATCAGTCCATTTCCCCCATCCCCTAACTCCTGATAAGTTCAGACCTACTCCCTGCTTCTATGAGTTTGGCTTTATTAGATTCTGCATATGAGGGATGTCATACAATATTTGTCTTTCTCTGTCTGACTTAACTTCACATAGCATAATACCCTCAAGCTCCATCTATGGTGTCACAAATGGTAAATTTCCTTTTTTCTCATGGTTGTAGAATATTTCATTGTATACATTTACCACATATTTTTTATCTATATATTCATTGATGGACACATGTTGTTTTTATATCTTTGCTATTGTGAATGATGCTGCAGTGAACATGGGGGTAACCCATATCTCTTTGAGATTCTGTTTTGATTCCATTTGGGTATAAACCCAGAGGTGGGGTTGATGAATCGTATGATAGTTCTATTTTTAATTTTTTGAGGAACCTCCGTACCATTTTGCATACTGGCTGTACCAATTTACACCCTGCCTATAGTGCACAAGGGCTCCTTTTTCTCCATATCCTTGCCAACACCTGCTATCTCGTTTCTGTATAATGACACGCATTTTAAGAGGTGTGAGATGATATCTCCTTGTGGTTTTGGTTTCCATTTCCCTGATAATTGCTGACTTGAACACCTCTCCATGTATCTGTTGACCATTTGTATGTCTTCTTTAGAAAGATGTCTATTAAGTTCCATTACCCATTTTTAATTGGATTTTTTTCTGCTATTGAGTCATGAGTTCTTTATAATTTTTAGATATGAACCCTTATCAGATATATGGTCTATAAATATTTTCTGGTCTCCCTTCAGTTGCCTCTTTATTCTGTTGATTGTTTACTTTGTTATGAAAAAGGTTTTTTAGTCTGATGTTATTCTACTTACACATAAGATAGGGGTCGAATTTCATTTTTCTACAAAATTAGACTTCTGAGTTCTCGTGATGGTGTGACCCAGTTTGCCTGTTTATGCTTGATGCCTTAGCATGATGGACTTGAGTGTCAATTTTCACTTCAAAATATCACAGTTTGTATGGATAAATTAGAGTCCACCTACTTGAAATTGTCAGTCATTGGAAACACATCAATGGGAGCTGTAGATTTCACTGTATTTTACAATTCAGAAATTAATCAGAGGGCTTGGTCTCTTGGTGTCCAAGGTAGATCTTTTCCTTACTTCCCAAAACATTATGGGACATGTTATTTCATGTAAAATGAATGTGTGTGTTTATATGGATGCTGGAAGATTTTAGTTCAACCACATAACATGGTAACAAGAATGGCCCCAAATAGGAAGGATGTATTACATTTTTATAGGACCTTGTAAGGTTTCTGAGAATATTCATGTCCATTGAATTCCTATGCAGGCTACTGTTAGTGCTAAGCCAAATAAAGATAAACTAGCATTACTTCGTTATATTCTTATCTTTTCTTTGACAATTCAAGGGAAGTCATAGCTTCCTGATGTGGGATAATTAATAGTGAAATATCTTGTATCAAGCAGCCAAATACACCTTTATTTTGTTCTATATGACAACAACATGGGAAAAGTGAGGATTGAAATTCTTTATTATAAATATCACATTGAAAGTACTAACAACATCAACAAAAATAATTCTACTCAATTTTATTTCACATTTGTTTTAAAATTATTCTATGAAATTCCATAATACTTGGGTTGTTTTGGTGTACTGATTCCAAATAAATGTACTAGTTGATTTTTCCTTATACTAAATGAGTATTTTGATATATTTTAATGCAACCTATAAAATATTTTCCTCCTATTCAAGATAGGAATGGTAAGGAAAGAACAAAGAGTCAAATTCCTAGTTTTGAGCTCTTAAGTAGACTTACCAAATATTTAGCAAAAGCAATAGCCTGAAAGCCAAAGCACTTGCTAAGTCCAGGCGCCTGAGTGAATTAGAAGACCTCTCTGGAGTTATCAGAATGCGGCTTTGCATGTAAAGGCTAGAGGGCTCACGGCACGCCAAGTTTACTACATGCCGTAGATGAGAAAGAAGTGTGCAAGAATCTAAGAAATTAAGAGTTCCTAGGTTTCCTCTGTAAGGTGAGAATACTAAATTGGATCAGTTAGGAAAAGTGAGAGTCTTCAGGGATATGTGGATGTTGATAAAATATTGAGAAGGGGCCCGACACAGCTTGTTTGACCCAAGTTTGGATGAGGGTAAGTTTCCTAGTTGCCTAGGTATGCAATGAAGCTTGGATGGTTTTGACCTTTGCAGAGAAGCTCTGGGTCCCCCTTGGTACCTGAAGTTAGTGCTAAAGGAAGCATCTATATAATAGATAAGAAAGAATATTTAGAGGCCAGTACTCCTATGAGGGCTCCCAATCATCTGTGAGCACAGTCATCCAGAATACCAGCCCTATCAACTGGGATTCAGAATTGGTTGAGAGGAGTACAGCTGAGCTAGCCTGGCCTGGGGGAGGAAGGACACATAGCATATGGACCTAACACCTGAGAGGCGAGCAGGGTCACCAACATTACTTGATTAAAAAGCAACAGAGACCATTGGGAAGGAGAAGCTGTACCTCTTGGTAGGAGAAACTATACTTTTTAAAAAGCCTGGGAAAATATGTAATAGCATGTATAGGGCAACATGGGAGAAGGGCAGGCATGTCTTCCAGGAAATTAGATTATTCCAAATGAAATTGCTCATCCATCCCACCCTATCAAAAAGTTAAGTGCTAATTAAACTTGAAGTGACTGAATTTCTCCTACAGGGTAAACTGTTTTTTCTGCCATCAGTGATGCATTTAGTTGTATCAGGAGGGAGGATTGTTAAATGTATGCAGGTTTGTCCAAACCATGCTTGATCTACATACTTTTATTCATGTATAACAGTGGAGAAAGGATGATTGGACTCCTTTTAAAAGTTTTGAAGATTTCTTTACTTTGTCAACAAATGCATTGAATTTGTTGGTACTTAATGTACATTGTGTTGGGATCTGTGTATTTCATTGTTTTAGTCTATTTTGGAACCCTGTAGATACAGATGTTAACTTGTGGAGAGTGAATGGTGATGTATTTTTTCTCGTTGAGTAATGTGATTGGTTCCTGCCATACTGAATTGTCTTTTAAACTAGCTTTAACATTTTATTGGAGACCCTCATTAGTTAATTAGATAACAATATTTCAAAAATGTATTAATTTCATATTTTTATGAGGGGTATGATTTTACCCCTTCTTTTCTTTATAATTTAAAGTATTAGAACATTATCAGGAAAAATAAATGACACTTCTTCCTAGGAACTAGTATGACCCAGTATCAAGTTAATTGATACTCATGTGTTTATTTATTATGGAAAGAGTACAGAGATTGATATCACCACTCCAACTTTTAAATACAAGGCATGAGTCTGCTTGGAATTCAGTCCACACAAGGTGTCATTTTGATCTGTTGTGCCACTTAAACCTTTTCTTTTGGTCCAGGTCTTTCATTTTCAGTATAGCTGTAGATACAGGTATTAAAAATGGAAAGTTTAATTATTTACATATGATGCTTGTGACAATATAGATTGATAAATTCTGCTCTTACTTACAGAAAATGAGTTGAAATGAGTAAAAAAGAACTGAAATGGTTTTGACAAGATTTATTTTTCGATCATTAGGATTATGAACGTTTTCATCAATAATTTGAGAACCTTAAAATTTATTTAAATAATAAAGTCAAATTTTAATCACTGGATTTGGATATGCATGCATGTATACACATATGCATTATTTATACGTATATGTATATATTATATGTGTATACATAGATGATACACACAAATATACATGCATGTATATACACTTATGTATGTTATATTATATATGTATATAATAGCATCAGAACAAAACAGAAATTTAATGAGCTTTGAAAATACGAATCAACTCAATTGTTAAAACTGAATGCACACACAGGAAGGAGTAGGTATAGAACTTTGAAGAGTTACTCAACTTTGGTGTTTATGTCATACATAATGGTATAAAAGGGGCTAATTCTTTACTGTTTAGACATAAACTCCTTCTAATATCTTGAAATTATTTTCATTCTTTTCTCTGATTTCATTTATACTTTCTCATTCCCATTTTTCCAATGGAATTATATTCTTCTAAGTTCAGAAATCACCATTCTTCAGTTAAGTTTCCCCTGGGTACAGACAGATCTGTGTACAAGTAGCAGCAAAAGAACGCACACCTTACCAGATGGCTGCCGGACTCAGATATCCAATGAGGACTTTGCAAGGAAAGAAATCTGAATTCAATGATCTAAGAATAGCACTAAGTACAGCCTTCAGCTTATCTGCCTATAAATTTTCAGCAGATTTAATTCTTAATATTTACTTTGTTTAATTTAGCCTGTCCCTGAGGCAGTCAGTGAGAGTGAAGGACAACTGCTGATTCATTGAGAACCATGCAGGCGTTTCCTGTAGGCAGAGTTGGCACTTGGTTTGTTGAATGGCCCCTCTTTGGCTTTAGTGAATTTTGAATGTTCTGTGTCATTGAAAGGGTCTCATTACATACAGCAGCATGCTACAAAGGGAGGACACAACGGCTTTTGGCACAAGGCATAATTCTGTCCACATGCCGACTCTGCTACTCAGGCTTTCTGTAATGATGAGCAAGGGAATGAACTTCAGTGTCTTAGTCGGCAAAGTGAATGAGGTAGCATGTCCTACGGCACAGGAGTTTTGTGACATTAAATAAGATAAGCATGCAAAGTCCAAAGACATAGCAGGCATTTTAAACTGGTAATATCTCTATTCTCTAAAGTTACTCAGAATGCCTAATATGCTAGACTCTGCTATGCCACTATTATCATAGGAATTTTGTTTCCAGTAACCACAGAGATATACCTAGAAAAATAGACGATGGCTTTTAATGAGACACTTTTTCGTCCAATTTGCTTTGACCAATGGACAATAATAAAACAGGATACAGAAAGAGACTTTTAAAGAGCTTGCACATTGGAACTTGGCCTGTCTCGCTACTCTGTGAATCTGTCTCGCTACTTGCACATTGGAACTGAACCTGTCTCGCTACTCTGTGAACTAGCCTGGGCTAGCATGTTGAATGCTGAGAAAGAGGTGACCCAATAATTTACATCTTCCATGCTGGCATCCAGACAGCAGCCAGACAAATGAGTGTGGTTTCCTGGGACCAGACAGCAACCTGTCCACTGACTGTAGGAACATGAGTAACACCAGCTGAGTCTGGCTCAGATTAGAAGAACCACACAGCTGAGTCCAGACCAGTGCCAACCTGCAGAATTATGAGATAAATAAATAGTTGATATTTTAGCCATTATATTTTGTGGTTTTTTGCACAGGAACAGATAACTGATGTTATCTCTTAGAATATTTTAATAAATATACTAATTGAAGACAAAAATATGGAGGGAAAAAGAGAAAGGAAAAGAAGCAATGAAGGAGAGAAGAAAGAGAGGGAAGGAGAAAAGAGGAATTAGGAAGAAGGCAGGATTTCTGTCCTGGATCTTGACATTTTCCCAAGGATTAGCAGAAGAACACTTATTTGCCATCATTTTATCATCACTCAATAAATTAGCATTCCAATGTAGAAATGCCAGATATATTAATTTGAGGGGGTGGAGATGATAGCTGGGGGAGAAAAAAACTCCCCAAGAGCACCTTGGAAAGGCTTTTGTCTTAAATACACCAAGAACATGATTTAACATTTAAGAGTATTTTATTATCATTAATTAGCATAGGTAACTTACTCCATCCATCTAAGAACTCATTGGCAAAACTTAACGTCATGGTAATAATGAAAAGAGCAGTATGCCAATTGGTATATTATTAATCTTGAAGAGAGCAGGGAGATTTGAATAGGAAAGAGGAACTGTACTGGCACTCGTGTGTACATATTCCTGAATTAGTATTAGATATATTGCAACTTTTTCCAGGGCAACATGGCATTATAGAAGAATAAATAGGAGATTTGTATAACTCCACACTGTATTTTGTAAACAACTGTTTATTCTTTCTTCACACCAACAAAATTACATTTTCTGGCTTTAAGTTATAAACTCAAAGTAGATGTAACGTGTCTTGGTAAACTAAAAGAAAAACTGAGAATGACACCTGGTTTGTAGTCAGAATTTAAAAATTGCAAAGCACAGAAACTATTAATTTTTAACAGTGGCTTTTCTCTTGGGATAATGGGTCATTGTAAATGGAATATCAGTCATATTTTTGCACTTCTCTGTTGCTACTTACGGTCCTAGCCTCAATCTGAAAAAAAAGTTTTTCAAAATTCTATAAAATGTCAACATATACCAGCTATATGTAAAAAGTAACTTTTCAACAGATGTGTTAGAATTTATACTGTCGAATTAGTATCTACTTTTGAATGAGAAGGCTGTCAATGAGTATCTACTTACATGAGAAGACTATATAATTATGTTAGTAATGTTGCTGTTCTTTATAATAGGTGCTATTTAGAATTGTCTCTAGAGCTCCAGGTTCAGGTTCTGTAATCTTACCTGCTTGCTAGAGAAACAAAGCTTCTATGCTGCATACGCCCATGTCAGTGAACATGTGCTGTCCACACTGTTGGGGCTGATGTTCAAAAACACTGCAGGGATGGCAACCATACAGTAAACAGGCCCGTTGGGCAGTAGGAATATGTGGCTTGCCTCGGGGACAGGCTCTCTGAGATGCTTTCAACAGAAGTAGAAAGTGCTACTAACACTGCATACCCATGATCCCACTCACCTGTGTCCATTCGCCCCAATCGAAAGCACTGACAGTGGTGATGGTTTCTCTCTGACAACAAGCCATCGATTAGGTTCTGCACAGTTCCTACTTGGATCCTTTATATTTTGAATTCATATTCACCTTCTAGCTTTCCCTCTATGTGCCACATTCACACACATAAAAGACAAATTTACTCCTAGTGAAATATAAATAATATAATGATTTGATGATATGACCATTCACATGTTCATATCTAATCTCTAAAAAAAAGCACCATAGATCAGAAACCAAAATAATCCTTAAAATACATAATAATGGAAAGAGCAATCTATTAATCATGGAATGTAAAGCCATATATTTTGAAATTTGTAAAAATTAGCATCTATAAAAGTTATAAGCTGGGCAGTGTTCAAAAGAAAATTAGTGAATTGGGAGTAGATACAGTGAAATTTACCCAGAATTCAAGATAGAGTTAGGGTATTTTTTTAAATTATACGAGACTTCTATACAAATATTGTGTCATTACAAATAATTAAATGAGATGATACATCATCATGATTGACAGGAAAACCAAAAAAAAATCTTAATGATAAAGTAATAAAACAGCAGCAATAATGACAATATTATTATGTACTTGTCATATAACAGGCCTTGTTCTAAGTGCTTTATGCATATTTATTAAAAAAAACAAGTTTACATTATGTACTGTTATTATACTCATTTTAAAAATGGGAAAACTGCTGCAGAGACATGTATACACAGCTAGAAGGAGTAGAATTTGTTTATACGTTCACTAGTCCTCATGATGTTAGTAGTATACCATTCCACCTCCTTACAAATATGTCAAGGCTTCTCCAAATTAACTTATGTAATAATTTACTTATAATACAAAATGACCCTTTCCTTTGCTTTTTAAAAATTTATTTAATGAACTTGACAATTGACCTCTAAATTTCACATTAGAGAATCAAGGTAAATTTAAAAGCAAAGGCAACTTGTATAAAAGACTAAGAAAGGGTAGTGTCTTAACATTATCTTATATTGGGATTTATTTTATGTTAGGATTTGCTTTGCCTTTATCGGCACTAGTAGATTCAACCACATTTCCCAGGCCACCTTACCCGCTGGCTTCAGGATCGTGGGTGGCACCCCAGAAGAGTAAACAGTGAGAGACAGGGAGGTGTTGGATTATTTCTGCTCCTTTCTCTCTACTTCCAGGCAGCCTCTCTTGCAGAAACTGCATCTTTTTTGACATTCTAGTTACATCCAGGCCAAATCTTTCCTGCCGTCTTACCCACAGGACCTCGCAAACACCGACTCTTTCATGGCTCCTTCCAGTCCTGGGGGCTGCAGTGCCTTCCTGCTGTTGCTAAACATTGGGTAGCCTCGCCATCCCCTTCTGCCCTTTCAGTTGTGCCACCTTTACAAATAATTCCCATATTAAATTCACTGTGCTGGACTCTTTGGCAGAGCTTTTGTTGTCTTGATCAAACCCCGGATCATACAGCAATATTAATGAAAACATTATGATACTGGCCTAGATATATACAAATTGACAGAAAAACCCCACATCTACGTGAATATTTGTGACATAGTTGGCTTTTTTAATCAGTCAGGAAAACCTTGACTGTATAATAATTTCCTTTGGAAGCAATTAATTCATCACATGCAGAAGGGAAAGTATGAAATTAGTTTGACCTAACACTACACATAAATATTTTCTAATACATTAAAGACAGAATAATAAAATAAAAATTTAACATTGTTAAAAATATAGAGAGAAATATGTTTGTTAAGTAAAAAAAAATAAGATTTTCTCCAATAGGACACTCAATTCAAAAAATTTAAAAATGGGATTGATAAAATTGCTAATATTAACAGTTCATTATGACAAACGTACACAAATTTAAAAAATAAAATGAAAAAGTATTTGAAAGATTTTGATATCAATTATATATAAAGAATATCTAAAATGTATTAACAAAAGACAGTTCATTAGAAAAAAAGCAGAAAATTGTGTGCAGTCAGTTCACAAAAAAAGTGATTTGGATGGCCAATAAATATGTGAAATATGTTTCTTCTGCCAGTAATCTAGAATATACAAATTAAAAGGAAAATGAGATAATTTTTCAAATTTAACAAAATTATACAAAATGTTTTTAAACATTTCCTACTGGCAAAATAGGAAGAAATGCAAAATAGGACACTTGTATTTTTGCTGATGAGATGCAAATTGTTAGAACACTTTGGAATGGGCTTCAGAAATAATTAACAAAACTAAAGACATGCATAACCTAAGACCTAGAAATTACACAGTATGCATGAAATCCAAAGAAAACTTTTACACTTAAACAAGGAAATATGCAAAAGTTCATATGACAAGGTTGTAATGGAGAATTGGAAACATTTGCTATTTATACCAGTGGAACAATGCAAATAGGTTTAAAGTGTGTATGTGTGAGTGTGTTCTGTATAGCAGTAAAAATTAATGACTAAATCTATATAAACCTGGGTTGATATTTAAAAAAAGAATTGAATAAAAAAGGCAAAGTACAAAATATATATTCACATGATAGCAATAAGGGAAATTTTAAGAAGACAATACAGTATATTTTTACACTATACATGTATAGTAAATACATAAAAACAATATTAGGAAGGTATATACATTAAATTTAGGATGCTGCTAAAAGTTGGGTTGGACAGAGAGGAAGTGGGATAATGATCAGAACAAAGGAGACTTTTTTGTATGGATCCTCATTTCTTTTTAAAATTATATGGGGAAATACAGAAGTTTTAATACTTTAACAATATCTATGCTCTTGGCATACATGATGTATAATAAAATTTAACTTAAAAGTTATTAAGTATACCTTATACATAACCTGTGTTATAGAAACAAAATTAGAAAAATTAAATTCAAAATTTATTTGGATTTTTAATAAATTTCTGAGTAACATGATCATGAATAAGTATTAACTTCTTTATGTTTCCTCTACTTTATAATGTTAAAATAGTATTATATCGTTTTTAACAATAAACAATGATTTATTTTACAAACACTATATAAGTTAATTATCTCAAATGGCATTAATGAATATTTGACACTACTTTTACACTAAATAATATTAACATTGTTTGCTTTCTATATATTTTAATACAGTTTCAAATTAGTAAACTATATCTATATTTTACACATAAATTGTTTAATGGATTGGTATAAACTACTCTTGATTTTTTTGTACAAATTAATAGATTTACTTACAGAATAAGTTCTTTGCAAAAATGGTGGATAGCAACGTTCAAATACAGTGGCACATTCAAGTTGAATCATTAATCTGTCTTGCTTTCAATACAATATTTTCTTCTAATTATACATATATTTTACATGATGACACTTTGATAGCGATATTAAAATTTAATGCTTGGTAGATTTTGGCAAATTAGATACTTTTAGCTATTGGGCAGTTATGAATAGAGTTACAAAACTCCTTTACAGATAAAAATGGCATGTTTGTAGGAATAATAAAGTAAATGTGTTTTTGTTATGCTGGGGACTATGACAAAAATATGTGCCAGTCTAAATGATTTGGTATCTCTTTTCCTTCTAGGTTTTAATAAATTATCAAAACAGACTATACTTTGTAGCATTTTCTGAAAATAAATCTATTTCTAACATATTTCTGAATTAATTTGAATAGATTTTGTGCAGAGGAAGTAATTTTACACTGAAATGAGTTGCATTGAATAACAACACCACATACAGATGCCCTCTCTAATTATAATATTTTTCTCTAGAATCTTAATTCAACAAACTCTCCTATTAAAGCAATTGCCCAAGTAACACTTTTATCTTTTTTGTTTGTTTCTATTAATGTTAAAGAGAAACTTTCATTGGTCTTTACTTTCATCGTTTGAAGTTAATCATTTCAAAAATTATCATCCAAATGTTTATTTTTGGCCTGGTAAACTGAAACTGAAATATTTACTTTGAATCTATCTTACCACTGTTTATTCTGGTTTCCAGTTCTTATATCTGATGAGCAGACAAGTAACACAAAGCAAAATATAACTAAGATTTGGTTTCCCGAAAAGTAACCGTAAAATGCTTCCTCTAGTCGGATACCATGCTTAGAAAGTGTGGAGTCAGAAAAGAACATACAAACTTGGTTCCTACCCTATTTTTCAGTGAGGCTGTCAGTCTAGTGGATACCACCTGTTTTTAAATACATTGTAAAAAATAATTTAAAACAAAATGTTTCATCTCTCCATAGAAATGGAGTTCAAAACCCTAACCACAAGACCATCATTTGAAATGATTAATAGAAACAATTGAAATGATAGATGGTATTTTAAAAGCAACTTATCAATTATTGTTCAAAAATAAACTGTGAAATGTTTTATTTAAGCTTTTCATCTTTACTATACCAAGATTAGTTGTTGGGTTGTTTGTTTTTTAAAGAAAGAAAAAAGATAATGAGAGTAAAAGGGGGGAAAAGGACTTCAGCAAGCTTGAGTCAAATGACTTAGCGATTTAGCTCAAATGTGCAAATTATTTTAGACTCAGAAAAAAATTACTCATCATTTGCATATTTAAATTTAGTATTCACATTCTTTTACAATAATGCTGTGATGAAAATTAATTCTCACATGTATATGGAGCATAAATAAATGTGCATATAATATGCGTCTAATGACTAAATGAAATGGTTCATATCTATAGTATATACACACATAGAGCTATATACGTACACTTGTCGATGGAGAGAGAGACAGTTATCTTTGTATCATTTTGATACGTGACTATTCTCCAAAAAGGGAAAAGAGCTAAGAATATTTTTGTAACAGTAATTTTAAGGAGGATATGTGAATGAAAGTGATATTCAGACATTCAAACTCTTGGAAAACAAACAGACGATAGACATGTGATGAGGTTAACATTTAGAATTAATATAGAGTGCAGTATAGCTTCAGTGTGAATGTTCCAGTTATCAAACCACTCTAAGCCTTTTTTCCTTGCCTGTAATCTGTAGATGATAAACTAAATTCTCTCTAGAATGTAAAATCTAGGTGATAGGTATCTGGTTATATTCAAAACAAAGGTCTGCAGCCCAGACCTAGAACACAGCCTTGCATTTACGCATTGTTGAATACACATTGTTGAATACACATTGTTGAATAAATAAAAATCAATGAATCAGTCAATCAGTGGGTGCTTTTCACAGAGAAGTTTTGAAATTGGTCTTAACCACTTTGCTTAAGCATATAATACGTACCCACTAAACAGAATTTCCATTATAATCCTTCTTATCACCAATAATAATACAGATTTTCTATGCCTATATCATAATCAACATAGGGTTTATACAATTGGAGGTCATGCCCTTTTCCTTGATAAGTTTTGTGGAATTTTCCATTTTAAATTGGTTTTAAATTATAGTCAAAGCCTAATGTAAATAGAGACTTTTATTTGATAGTGTATGTGAGGCGCAGGTAGAGTGATGACGTGAATCAATGTGGACAGAAAATGAAATAAAAGGTAAACCAAAAAAATTAGCTTCACTGTTTGAAACATTCCTTAGGATAAAATGATAAATCTATATAAAATAAGTCTGCACAGAACATTTTCTAATGGCAAGTTAAGGAGTCTAGATCTTTTATCATGTAATCAGTAGTGATTCTTAAGCTGATGGCAATATGATAAATCTGTTATTATAACAAGAATAGTCTGGTGCAGAAGTAATAAAATTTTTCAGGTTTTAAAGCAATTTGACATCTTCTGTCAAAATATTGGTATCTGGCTTGCTTTTTTACCTCAACAATATCACTGCAGAGAATTTATACTTTGGAAATCTTCTGCTCAAAATTTAAACTGTTAGATATAGTCAAAGCATTGCTTAAATTGCTGAATCATTTAAATCACCTAATAATGAGAATTATTAATCAGATTATGGTATGTCCAATCGGTAGACTGATTTGTGGTCATTATAAAGATATGAGGGAGGGTGCTTTAATGAAAAAAATGATCGTGAACATAGAGGGGAATTAGAAAATATTGGCTTTAGTGCCTCTATAATTTCTATGAAAAGTGTGTTCCTACCTTTGTGCTCTTCATAGCACAAATGTTCATAGAAGAGAGTCTGGAAATAATAATACACACATGTAAGAAATTTATCTGTACTTTTTAGATTTTCTGGTTCAAATATTCTTTGCCTTTATAAATTTTTTTAAAGAAACATTTTGAAAGGAAATATCAAGCAACAGTATACAAGGTAGAATCTGATAAACCAAAAATTGAACTGGGTGCTGGAACAAAGGGAAGGTGAGTGTGCAAGGATGTAGCTATGACAGAGTTTCGAGTTCTGTTGATCCACTGATGAGTTGCTAAGTTGAGACAAAAGTTGCTGTAGAAGTTTTGCAAATACTTCATTGTTGTTTTTATGGTTGTTCGTGTTGTTGGAGATGTTTTGGTCAGTAATTCTTTATGAAGACAGTTTAAATTTCAAGTAACACATAAATATTTGATGAAACCCTATGTGTGCAACAAAAAATATTTTGTCTATATGAATTAATACATATTTACATACTGGGTTTTTAGAATAGTTTATTTTGTTTGTATATACTCTTGGTTCAGAAAGATTTGGGGCTTAATATAGAGACACATGAGGTATAATTTAACATAAATTAAAATAACAAAGATAAGTAAATAGTGTAGGACCATATCATGTCATAGCATGAGGATACAATACAATATGATACAAGCATATATACTTGTGATGGTTAGAACGCAAGTTTTCTTTTTACTACTCCATGAATTCCATCAGTGAAAAGAATTCAGGTTAATTGCAAAGTATCTAATGCCTTAAATATCAAATTCTAGTTACCTTAGAGACTTAATATTAGACAACTTTTTACCTATAAGTAATCATAAAAATCAAATTATGTAATATAATTAACACCATCTTCAACAGTATTCCCTACAGTGGATCAAACAAGAATTTTGCAGATCTGTTTCCTATAGCCCTTTTTTGAAAGGGACTCTGGTGTGCAATTCAGCAACGTCGGTTCATTTTGTGTGTGTTGAGGGAATTGTGGTGACAGAGCAACAGTAAAATGTTAAAAGGTCCACATATACTTTTCCTGCTTATATGGATTTCAATGTTAATTTTAGAGAATTGAGTAGAATAGATTTTCTTTTGTATATTGTTTAAATTGTACTTTTGAAGGTGGATGGTTTTGAACATTGTACCAAGATGGAAACTATTATGCATTGCCCATTAAATGTAGACCCAAACACCTTATAGTACTCAATAAAACATAAAAAATTTGCATATTGTGAAAAGAGAGTGAGAAAAATTTATTAGAAAATAGCTAGTTCATTACCTACCTTGACATATTACTTGGTAACTTGGCCATTTCAATCCCTGGTATTATGACTATTATCAGTCGACATTGTATTAGATATTTCATATTTAGGTGATTGAAATGTAGTGTGACAGGAAGAATTATTTAAATGTATACATAGTGATAGCAAAAATATTATCTATTTTAGGGATGGTAAAAAAGAAACAATGCAAGAGATTTAATTATTAACATAATCTTTAGGAATCTAATATGATTCCTTGCTACATTTTAGTTTTCATGAATACTTGTATTCATATATTTAAATATGTATGTTTTGGTTATTCGCTTACTTATTTATTTGTTTTTATGCCATTGTGCAGATATGAACAACATTTATGTTTTAGTAAGGCTCCCATATTGATTACAGCAATGATAATCTGAAGCCAGTTATCTTAATTTCAAGAAGTAATGTGTTTAACTATAGTTAATATAGCTGTAGTCTATATTTGTGGTTTTCAGCCAGGAGCAGTTTTGTCCCCTTGGGGATATTTGGTAATGCTTGGCAACATTTTTGATTCTTATAAACAGGGAAGGAGATCCTGGCATCTAGTGAGTAAAGCTAGGGATGTTGCTAAAAATCCTGTAGTACAGGAAAGGCCCGCCCAACAAACAGTCCTCTGGCCCAAAATACCAAAAATGCCATGGTTGAGAAACTGCTCTATCTTTTCATAGACGCGAGAATTTATAAGATGTGTACTTCTTGTGTCTTCAGTTCCTCGAACAGTGCATGACATTCAATAGAGGGTCAAAAGCTAACAGTAAGAAGAACAAATGGATAAATGAATGAATGGGAAGTTTTAAAATTCACACATACATATTCCTAGATAATTGTACCTTTTTTCCCACAGACTATTAGTTACAGATATAATATAAATAAAACAAAAATTATATTTAGAAAAACTTTTCAAGAATGATATTTTAAGAAATTAGTTTTATAATTTTTATTCAGAGGGAACATCTTTAAAAATCATGACATTCATGACAAAATGTAAATGAGTGAAAGAGATATATATATTAGCAACAATTAAAATACTGAAGTGGAAATTTTGTATTCAAATATTCCTGAACTTACCCTGTTTTCTCTCTGATAAAGACTTGTCCAAATAACCCTCATCTCTTTCTTCTCTGAACTTCTCTATCACTGTTAGTTACTGCCTCCCATGTTATTCTTTAATAGTATTTAGGATACACTCATATCTTAAGGAAGGGCAGCAAGTTTCATTAAGAAAGATACACATAGGCAGGCTAATGGAAAGAGTTTCTGACAATGCACTACAGAAAAAACATCATATCAACAGCTCAGTATTAGCGTAACTCCTCTTAATTTTCTGTAAAGAACATATACTTTAAATTTGACCATATCTTAGAATTACTCTGAGGGTTGCAAACTTAATGTGAAAATCCCATTTCAACTGCATTCAGTATGTTCAATTCAGAAGTAATTGATTTTTCATCTTCACTTAGAAGCATAAAGCATGAGAGAAAATTTATGTATTGAAATAAAACCAAAGAAGTGTACAGGAACCTATTGAAAAGCTTGATGGAAATTAAGATAGAAAATTTGAAGCATTAGTAACTGCTTTGGTTATGAAAGGCATCATTTTGGAATCTATTGTTCATTTTTTTCACTGTGGGTAGTTAGTTCTAAAATCAGCTTTGTTCTTTTTTGTGGCATTTCATGTACTATAACTATTATTTAATTAATTTAACAGTGAGTTATTAAGCACTGTTTTTTTCAAATCCTTGTGATAGCTGCTTGGCAGAGGTGACGGAGTCAACAAAATAAATGTTGTAAGCTCCCCCTGCCAATCAGCTTTTATTTCTAATGAGAGAAGCAGACACGTATGATAACACAGGGTGTGGATTCTTGGATAATCACATATTTATGTTCAAACTTGATTCTACTAATTAATTCTGATCATTATTTGTATTCTCTATTGCTAGAGAATAAATTGATTTAAAGGACAGCATTTCTGAGTAGTTTTATCCTAATTCCTATGACCTATATGTTTTAAGTGTACTCAAGAAATATAGGTTGATTTTAATTCCTAGTTTTGGCCTAATATTTGACTTCAAATATTTCTTTGTGAACTTACATATGTTTTCAATCCCAATTTTCATTGACTGATTTCTATATCTGCTTCTACATTTGAACTGGCGTACCTGTGTTAGAATACATAATCTTAGTAAAATTTGTTTAAACAGGAAAAAAAAAATCCTTGAGGCAAGTCAGAATAGTTGAGTAAGTAGGAATGAATGGAAATGTTCTTGGAAATATTATGTTGTAAGATCAGTCAGTTTCTGAAAAATATAATTAATACTATAATTAAAATTCATATGAGTAAAACAGATATCCAAAAGCTTAGTTCAGAGAGAAAGAAATGTAAAATTTCACAATACGTGAAAGACATTTTATAGGCTTTAAATTAAAAATCACTGATGTTAAAGAAAAAATTTTTTATAGCTGTATGAAAAGCATAGATGCACTGGGGAGATATAAAATTGACTACATTCAGAGAAATAGAGTGAAGAAAATAAGTGAGACTATCACAAAATGTGGAAATTAGGTCATGTCTCATGGTAAAAGTCAGAGGACTGCTCAATTGTGTTTCAAGAGAAATGTAGTATATAAGAGATAGAAAAGTAATAGGAAAGCATTTTTCAGTTTATTTTAGTTTTTAGTTAAGGAAGGAAATTTTGTCATCCCAAAACAATATAAGACAATATAGATAGCACAAAACTGATTTTTTTATTATTTTTAAAAATTTGTAGTTATTTCTGTTCCTACTAAGTATCCTGAATAAATATTAACCAGGATGCAAAATTGGAAATAGAGAATTAGAAAGAAAAATGCTCTAGATTTACTATCAATCCATACCTCACTGTGATCTATTTCTTTTAATTCAGTATACTTTGTCCTTAAAATTTTGCCCCATTATCCTATGATTATTATCATCATCATCCAAACTGACTTTTTTCTTACCATGTATGCTGGCCTAGTCTAATATCAATTAGGTTGTTGAGACTTATGTTTCCCAGGTTTTCATTCCAAAAAAGAGTCAGACAAATAAAAAATATGCAATATTTAGGGGATAAAAATAAAGCAGCAACCATTTTGCTCTGATGGCTGCTGTTGACTAAAGAAAATGAGAGATTAATACAGACATGCTAGTGACGTCCGGCTCTTGCTCTTTCCTCCATCATCACAAGCTCTCCTTTCTGATTGCTGGCCTTGCTGATGTAACAGCCACTCTTGGCTCAAAAATGTCTTTTTTTTTTTCAGTCTCTGGAAAGCAGTAGCCACAAAGAGAACACAAAGCCAGCATCAATAAAGTTAAAATAGAGATAAATGAAACAATAGAATGCACTAAAAAATAATAAATATCTTTAGAAACATAACAGAAACCTACTGTGTTAACTAGAAGTGAAGTTATAGGCATATTGAATTCTTCATACAAAACAGGCATGAGAAGCTGGAAACTATTGTCTTGAGGAGAAATTTTGACTAACAATATTCCAACAGATTGTAGCATTAATGTATTTCACTAGAAGTAAACTTATCTCTCTCTTTTTGTATTAGTTTGTCTTTGTTAGTATTTTTTTTTAATTTTAGTTATTTAACACATCTAGACAGAAAATTTATGTGAAGCAAGGGGCTGAATCTTACCAAACTGAGGATGGCAGTAGCCATAAAGAGACAACACCCTGCTGTAGGCTTGTGCAACATGTCCCCATCAAACTCCTTCTCTAGAAGCTGGGTGGACCTAGCTCTAGATTTCCCTGGTAACCCCAACTCTACCACCTACGCCAGGGCTGGATGCTGACCTTTCCTGGATCTTTCTAAACCCCTTTTTAGAGCTTTCATTTCCTCGTTCCTTCAAAATTGTGTAAAGTAGACTCCCTTGTTTCATTAGTCCCATAGTGTCCATGCTTCACGAATAGAACTCTGACTAACACAAGTTCACATCATATTCTAAGTTCTATCATGTACAGCTTCTTATTCTGTCATAGCTACCTTTACACCATATTCTATTTTTTTTTTAATTCAGTCACATTACAAAAACAATTTTCTTTCTATTTAGCTAAACCTAGTTTTGAAAAACAAAAATACCATCAAGCATGTCTCTGTTATCCAAATCAGGCTATTCATCTACAAGCCTTGGACAACTTTCTGAGAAATATCCATTCCAGACCTTTAAAATCAGAATCAACTGATGCGTGTATTTTATATAATGTGTATTTTAAACTACGTATTTTAAATACTCATCAGTGAAGTAAAAGTATCAGCTCTGTGATACAGAATTATAGTTAAATTCATGTTATTTTAATAATAATAATATGGATTTGAATCCTGGTTCATCCACTATGTAACTTGTGAAAGTTTCTTAATCTCTCTAAGCATTATTTTCCTCATATTAAAATAGAATTAACAATACTACCTAACAATGTTGTAACAGGATAGATTACATAGTTAGTGTTTAATTACTAACAGATTAATTGTGGTTAAATAAGCTAATGATTATAAAAATGATTGTATTATAATGTTAAAATTACTGAATAACAGAATCAGTCTGAAACACTATGTGGTCAATCTACAACATAAATCCATCCAAATTATCTCATTGTTGCCACTGACAAAAACAAGTCACATTTCCCTTATTCCTTTAACAAAAGTATTAGTTATCCTAGTAATTCTATGCTGGAAATCTTGACACAATCCTAGAATTTTCCTTCTTATTGTTATAAACATTTGTTCTAAGTGCCAGGATATGTCATTGAGAAAATAGACAAATTCATGCTCTCATGGAACTTATATTTTAGTGGAGAAAAAGAGAAGAAAATGAAAAATACTTAAGAAACAATATACTAGGTAGAAGGTGATTATTGTTAAAGAGAAATATAAAGCAGAGAAGTCTAGAGGAAGTGTCAGCTTTACTGAGGATAGAGTCAAATGTAAGAACAAAGTGGCTGCATGTTGGATTTAGGCAGAAGGACCATGAAAAATATTATAGGCAGCTTTGATTGTTAATGTATACAGGAGAATTCATATTACCCACCACAATACCAAACATTTTCTTGAGAAATGTGTTATAAAAATACTAAAAATTAACTTATTTATAGATTTTTTTTTAAATTGATAGTGTCATTCACAAAGAAATCCTAACAGTTTTTCTATGGATTATAAATGTAGGCATTTGCCATCATTAAAGTGGGATTCTAAAGATAATTACATTTTAATACTCTATGAGATCTGACTAAACACCTTCAAAAAATGAAGATGCAAACAACAAAACAAATAGAGTGAAGCAATGATAAAATTTAGTCTTTGTTTCTGATAAAAAATATTTATCAAATTAGGAATAGGAAGGATTTTGTCATATTTAACAAAGGATATCTACAGAAAAGAAAAGAGAAAAACAAGAAACAAAAAACCAACATATTTCATGGTGCTATTCTAGACTTTACTCTAAGATTGGAAATTAGAAGATAATGTTAATTTACTAATACTTCTGTTCAGCAGTTTACTGGAAATTCTAGCCTCAGGTAAAGGACAAAGAAAATATAAGAAATAAAAGAAATAAAGCTATATTCTCAAATGATATGATTATGAATGCAGAAAATCTAGAAAAATCCACAAATAAATTCATAGAACATTTATAAGTTAGCGAGTTTATGGGAATGGCTGGATAGAAGGTCAGTGTACAAAAATTTGAATTTTTATGCATGCTAAATAACAATTAGAAAATAAAATAGGAAAATAAAATAATTTGAAATAACATCAAAAGCATTAGATACATAGGAATGAATCTACCCAGAAAAAAACGTATGGTGCCATTAAACAATATGAAAACTTAAATGTAAATGTAAATGCTTATCAATTGATAGGCTCAACATTATTAGGATAGCATTGTCCCCAAATAAATTAAATGATTTGATACAATATGAAACAAAACCTTATGGTTTGTTTTTGTTGTTGTTATGTGTTGTTGTTGTTTTAATTTTGTTAGAATATTGACATTCTGAAATTTGTATGGTGATTCAAAGAGCAAAGAATAGCCAAGACAATCCTGAAGACAGATAACAAGGGAGTGGAGTTATTTTATTCTCTTAAATATAAATATTTAGTATAAAGTCATATTAATTAAAATACTGTTTTATGGGTAGTAAGATAGAAAAATAGATCAATGGCAAAGAATAATGTTTAGAACAGACCAATGCATGGGTGGACAATTGATTTTTGACAAAAATAATATAGTAAAGTACTGAGGAAAGTCTGGTCACCTAATAAATTTCAATAAATGTTACATGTAGAGAAAAAATGATGTTTAACAATCATTCCACACCATACACAAATAAACTCCAGGTCCAATATTTATGTAAATTTGAACATGCAATGGAGAAAAGATAGTCTCTATAAATAATGCTGGAAAAACTGGACAGCCACTTGAAATAAAATGAAAATAGATCACTCTCACACAATGCACAAAAATCAATTCAAAATGGATTAAAGACTTGAGTGTAAGATCAGAAACTATGAAACTCCTGTAAGAAAACATGGGCAGTATGCTCTTTGACATCTGTCTTAGCAATGTCTTTCTGGATATGTCTCCCCAGGCAAGGGAAATAAAATTAAAAATCAACAAATGGGACTACATCAAACTAAAAAGTTTTGGCACAGCAAAGGAAACCATCAATAAAATGAAAAGGCAACCTATACACTGGAAGAAGATATTTGCAAAACAAATATCTAATGAGTTAATATCCAAAATGTATTCGGAACTCACACAACTTGAAAGCAAAGCAAACAACAGGAATAATGAACGAGCAGAGGATCTGAATGTTTACAAAGAAGACATACAAAAGGTCAACAAATATGTCAAAAGGTACTCAACATCACTCATCATCAGGGAAATACAGATCAAAACCATGGTGAGATATCATCTTGCACCTATTACAATAGCTATTATCAAAAGGATGAAAGATAAGTATCAGTGAGGATGTGGAGAAAAAACCCTCGAACACTGTTAATGGGAATATAAATCAGCATAACTATTATGGAAAATAGTATGAAAGTTCCTCAAAGAATTAAAAATTGAATTACCACGTGGATTCCACTCCTGAATGCATACCCAAAGGAAATGAAACTGTATCTCAAAAACATGTCTACACTCCCTTGTTCATTACAGCATTATTCAGAATAGCCAAGGTATGGAAACAAACTGTGGCCATTGATGGATGAATGGATAACGAGATTGTGGTATATATGTCTGTGTGTGTATGTCTGTGTGTGTATGTATGTGTGTGTGTGTGTATATATTTATTTATTTATTTATTTATTTATTTATTTATTTATTTATTCATTTATTTATTTATATAATGGGATATTATTCAGCATTTAAAAAGGAGATCCTGCCATTTGCAACAACCTGATAAGCCTGGAGGGCATGATGCTAAGTAAGAGAAGCCAGACACAGAAAGAAAAATACTGAATGATCTCTTTTTCATGCAGACTCTAAAAAAATTGAATACATAGAAGCAGAGAGTAAAACAGTGGTTACCAGAAGTAGGGAAGTTGATCAACGGATACAAACCTACAGTTACGCAGGATTAATAATTCTAGAGATCCTAACATAAAGCATGATGACTGCAGTTAATAATACTATGTTGAATACCGGAAATTTACTGAGAGTGAATTTCAAGTGCTGTCACGACACACACAAAAATGATAGCTATGTGAGGAGATGGGTATGTTGATTATCTTGACTGTAGTAATCATTTCACTATGTGTGTGTGTGTGTGTGTGTGTGTGTGTGTATACATATATATATATATATAATCACCATGTTGTATACCTTAAAGACGTATATTTTTTATTTATACATTTCAGGAAAAAAAATAAATTAAAAAAAAAAAAAAAGAAATATAACCTAGGAGTCATATGTTGAATGGATTAGTGAAAGTCACTTCACATTTCATGATTTGTTTTTAAGTGCCTAATACATCTATTACTATCCCATATCATTTAATGGCCATGTACTTTTAATTGTTTTAGATATACATAATCTGAGAAAACAGAACAGAACAAAATAAGAAGATACCTAAATAAAAAGAAGAGGGAAATCATATCTAGTTATCTAGTTAGTTGCAATGCCTATTGCTTCTCTTTTTCATTTTTTTCATAGTAGTATTAATTTTGCTGATTTCAATAAATAGTACAAATGTGCATGAGGTAGACAATGGAAAATTAAATGAATTCTTTAGAGCCCATATTTTTAAAGAAATGATAATGGTAGAAGGGATTATATAGAAGTGATTTAGAATATTTTCCCAATTTATGTTAGTAGTTTTATCGATGTCCTCTCCTAGAGGAAAATGGAAAATTAACCAAATGTTCTCCCACAGAGAACAGTAAGAAACTTGTTCGTTACTCTACATTTTAACAACATCTATGACTTTCTGTCCAGACTTCATGAACCAAGCAATTTCTGAGTGATTCTACAAAGTTGTTGGCAGGTCATGCAAGAGAAGAAACAGAGATCATTGTTTATTAAGGATGAACTTCTTTTTGCAAAGTCCTGCATCTTTATCTTAGTTAACCTTCTCACCAATCTTTCTTGCAAGGTAAATTTGTCATTCCCACTCTATGAATAGACAGGTTGTATTATCTGCCTAAGTTCAAGCTGAAAATGTATAGCAGAGCCTGCAATTGAACCCAAGCTTACATGATTCTGTATTGAAAGCCCTTTCTGCTCTGCCACACAGCTAGTTAAATAATATGTAGAAATTAAATGATGTCAAGTGTAGGAGAAAGCGAGCAGGAGGAACTTTCAGATACTTTAACCTCTTGTGGAATAATGGGCTGGCCTTGAAGGAAAGGACAATTTTAAACTTGATTTGGAAGAAAATGATTATTGAAAGTTAAACATTAAAACATTAAAATATTCTCTAGGGCATTCATCTAGATTATGTATTTATACATGTAATAGAAGTTTGATAGATGATTAATAGGCATTTTCAAGGTAAGGAGATTTAGTCTTACAAGAAAATCATTGATTAGTGCTTAATTGTTTTTTAGGAAATTCAAATTTGCTTTCTAAGATTTTTGTCAACATTTAACAAGAAAATGTTTTAAAGGAAAATTTAAAGAAAGAGAAAGCAACTGTAATTGCATCAATGTGTGTTTTAACATCAGGGTTCCTTTTAGACCTCAAATAATTATGTCCCCTATGCTATAGATGCACAGAAGCATCTCTTCTCTCAAGCAAAATGTGTAGGTCAATATAATTCAATGATTAAACACTTACATGTTGTTAAATAAAATCAAATCTGAACTTAGTATTAAGAGACTTTCTTGAAAAGGACTATTCCAATGAGGGGAAAGAGACTGTTGCAAAAGGAAGACTTTCAAGAACCTCAAAGTGCAGGCAGCAAGGATTGTATATTATAGGGAAGGGCAAATAAGGCTAGAAAGAATGGATATAGGTGTTAGAGGAGGCAGGTAGCTGGATGTGAGCAGAGAAAGGGGGGCATGGGGCAAATGGTAGGAAACCATGCATCTTGTGAACAGCTGGGGTCCTTGGGCAGACAGAAAAGCAGGAACCTCCGGCTGATGAGAAATCCTACATTTTGGGGATGACAGGTGTCCTTTAGGCAGGCAAAGAAAAGTGGGAAAAGGCAGGAATCTCTAGCATCCAAACGTACACTTTTTTCATTATGCCCTCATTACAATAAAATTAGAAGTATCCATCTTGCATCAAAGCCATGACACTTCCGATCCAGACTAAATAAGGACAGAATCCCTCCTTCTTTCATGAAGATGGAGCTGGGATGATAATCAGGGAATACGACCCCAAGTCCCTCCCTCCCCAATGAATATTCTGCCCATTCATTTTTACATTCTGTGTAACCAGCTTGCGAAAGAAACTCAGGGCAGCTGCTCACCTCAGTCTACCTGCTCTCCCCTTGAGAGTGTACTATCATGTATCACTTAATAAATCCTCACTTAACTTTCTTGACCCCTGTGTCTCGTCTTTCTGTAATGAGACAAGAACCTAATCTCCAGCAACATAGGGTGTGGGAGACATGACTAGAGGACCAGTCGTCAGGGAATGATTTTCCTTGTGTTCAGCAGGTTCTCAGGAGAGACCATTAAGGAGGGATTGTATGCTGAGGTGAGTCAAAAATTCAGGACCTGGAGAAAGAGAAAAAGCTTAACTAAAGTTTGGTCAAGTTAGTTAACAATCACTTTTTTTTACTATTCATCAATGGGAACCAGCAATTCCACTAATCCTTTACAAAGAAGCAAAGAATGGGTATTTGGAGAGTCTGTGTCTGTCCTTTTCATATGTAAATAAGGGGGATATCCATGAGTCTTATGGAGACTCTGAGGGAGAAAGGAGGAAGAATGGTTCTTTGCAGTAAGACGTTTCCTGAACAAAAAAAGAGGGCATTTTTAGCCTTGGCTGATCCCAGGAGCAGAACTCAAGTTAACAGCTTTATGTTATCAATGTGAATCATTTTTCCCTTGTGCGATTTTTCACAAAATACAGTCAAAACCTCTAGCCAACTCACAACATACTTGCAAACAATTAAGAAGTAAAAATAATATAAGCTCTTTTAAATCAATTAAACAAGGAGGCCATTAGACTGAGGTGGCTCTGATGACTGGCAGCCTATGTGAGCAAACCAGAATCTAAGCGAGTTAAGTGTCTCGAGCTTTTGAAATTGAAATCAAGGGACAACCAGTAATAAACAGCCAAGTAGGCTTTAAGCTATGGTTCATCAATAATGTCCTTACGTGGCTTCTACCCTTTCTGTAATAGTCTTTCCTGGCTCCTGTCGGGGTAGTGCTCCTAACCACTTCCTATTTGGTACTTCAGATTGCTTTTTACTCAAGTAAACTTAAAAAAATTAATGTCTTAGTTTGTCTTTTAATAGCTCAAATCTTGAGCATCTTTTCAGGTCCAACACACTTAATCCTCCAACTACTGAGAAGTCTTAACTGTCAAGACTTGTTCCTAAGTCGGAGTATTCAGGACAAATCACTCTGTATCCTTAGGCCATATATTTGTGTCATGCTGTCCAAAGACTTGCTTTCTGAGGGTAGAGAGAAGGCTTTTGGCCAAATATTTTAGGTACTCAAACAAATGACAATTTAATTAGTTTTAGAAATGTTTATAAATCTTGCTTATTTACTGATCTGAGATAAGCTTTTATTCAATTAGTTTGAATTGCACCACTTGACCACACTATAAAGATGTCTGTATCACAGGATTGTTTGAGAGCAATTAACCAGTCAAGTTAAATAGGCTGTCTAAAAAGTTAATGGAGAGAAGAGGCAAGATGGCGGAGTAGAAGGACGCTCGTAAGTCACCCTCTCCCACAAATACACCAAGACCCACATCTACAGACCCACTCAGCCAACCAGAGCACCTGCGGAACTCCAACAGATCATCGCCCTCTTCAAAAGATAAAGACGCCAAAAATCTGGTAGGAGAAAGGAAAAAAGAAAGAACAAAAGGCAAAGCAGCGCGGGACGGGTCCCGCGGGGAGGGAGCGGCAAAGGAGGACTGGCGATTGCTCGCTGGGTCTCCCCTCTCCAATTGAGAGGCCAGCGGGACGGAGGGGGAGCCTCCAAGGCTCGGATCTGTACAGAGCAGCCCTTGTCTGACAGAACTAAGTTAAACGGGCACAGAGCGTCCCCCCGACACCCAGCCTGAGACGCGGGCCTGCAGCGGTGGGCAGGGCCAGGCTGCACAAGCCGGGCTGAGGGCGGGGGCGGCTGCACGGAGGCAGCTCCGGGGGACTGCAAGGGGCTGGGCGCCGTGGTTTTGGGTGTACAGGACAGAACAACCTGGGCCCTCCATAAAACAGCAAGGTTGATGTGCCCTGGGGGGAAGGGTGCATACCCCCATCTCTGAAAACCCACGGAAACTTTTCAGGGGAAGAGAGGCGGAGCCCAGGCACAGCCTCCATATTCTCCGGCGCTGAGCACCCAGGCGGGGGCAGTGGCGAAACCTGCATCCTCACCGAAGGGCTTAGCAGCCTCAAGGGCCAGACTGAGACGGGCCTACAGCCGGGGGCAGATAGGATCCTTCCATCCTGGTCCCTCAGAGAACTTGCTCCACAAAGACAAACAAGGAGCTGGGTCTTGGCTCGGAGCAGGGACGAGGCTGCCCCTCGGTCTTCCCCGAGCCCACCCGCGGAGCACGCAGCCGCACAGAGCAGCGGAGCTACCGGTGGAGCAGGCAGAGGGAGAGCGGCCCCCCTGCCTATCGGGCACCACAGCCCCTGACTGAGGCGCTGGGAGGGGGCACGACCCGCCCTCCTGCCTAGCCAGTCTGCAACATCTGACTGCGGCATCCGGAGGGTCAGTCACCCGTCCGCCCGCCCGCAGCAGAGGAGAGCTGCATCTGACCCCGTGTTAGGAGGAGGCGCCATCTGCTTGCCTACAGGTGCTGGGAGCAGCACAGAAGAGGGCGCCAACGGAGGGCCTATGAAAACAAGCTGAGCTTCCAAAACAGGACGAAGACAGAAAGACTTCACATTAAAAGCACACAGACTCCAGGAGAACACCAACAACCCCTTTTTTTTTTTTTTTAAATCTGTTCTTACCTGTTCTATTTTCAATTACTCTCTTAATTTTTACTTCTTAATTCATTTCTATTTCTCTTGGGTTTTGATGTCCTGTTATTGATTAGACACAGGCTTCAAACACATATATTCATCTCCCCACCCCTTTTTTTTCTTCTTTTTTTTTTTAAGGTTTTAAAAGGACGTCACCACCCGATTAATACTCTGCTTCAACCCGCTCTTCTATTATTCATTATACACTGTTTTCAAACCCTCTTTCTCCCTTCTTTTAAAAATCTTTCTCTCTCTCTCTTATTTTTTCTCTTTTTTTCTTTCTTTTGCTTTCTTTTTTTTCCCTAAGTTCTATTCCTAAATAGGCATTAGATAGATAAAATCCTTCAGATCCAAAATAGACAACCGATACTCCATAAAACACAGTGCCAGAGAAGTATGAGGAAGATGAAGAAGCAGAGAAACCTTTCCCAATTAAAAGAACAAGAGGAATCCCCTGAAAGAAAGATCAATGAAATAGACATCGATAGCCTACTAGATCAAGATTTCAAAAAAGGAGTGATCAAATTGCTGAAGGAATTAAAAGAGATAGTGTTTAGAGATAAAATATGTCAAAAATGAAATTGAAGCTATAAAGAAGAGCCAAGCAGAATGGGTAAACTCATTGACAGAGATGAGGAATGATCTAATAGCTGTGCAAAGCCGACTAGATAATGCAGAGGAACGAATTAGTGATCTAGAAGACAGGGCAATAGAAAGCACCCATTCAGAAGAACTACAAGATAAGCAAATAAAAAATAATGATAATAGCATAAGGGACCTATGGGATAATATAAAGCGTCCCAATCTTCACATAATAGGGGTCCCAGAAGGGGAAGAAGGATCAAAGGGGATTGAAAAGGTTTTTGAAGAAATCATGACTGAAAACTTCCCAAACTTAAAGAAGGAATCAGATATCCAAGTACAGGAAGCTCAGAGGGTCCCAAACAGGAAGAATCCAAATAGACCCACACCAAGACATATCATAATCAAGATGGCCAGAGTCAAGGATAAAGAAATGATTCTAAAGGCAGCAAGAGAAAAGCAAAGAGTGAATTACAAGGGAATCCCCATAAGGCTCTCAGCTGATTTCTCTACACAAACACTACAGGCCAGAAGGGAGTGGCAAGATATATTCAAAGCCCTGAATGAAAAAAAGATGCAGCCTAGGATACTTTATCCAGCAAGGCTATCCTTTAGGATAGAAGGAGAAATAAAGAGTTTCACAGACAAAAAAAGAGCTGCAGGAGTTTAGCAACACTAAACCCATGCTAAAAGAAACATTGAAAGGGCTATTCTAAATAAAAAAGCAGCAGGATGCTACAGAAATGAGAAACTCACAACTGGAAAGGTGATAACTCATGAATTACAAATAAAGAAAACACGAAATTATAAAAGAAGACATACAAATCACTGAGAGTGGGAAAGGGAGGCAGGGAAATAGAGAATTTTTTTTTCTTTCTTTGTAAAATTTTTTTAACAGTAGGATGGGTTTGAGATCATGTTATTATCAGTTTAATAAAAACAGGTATAGGTTAATAGATTCACAAAAAAGGGTAACCACAAGTCAAAAATTTACAAGGGAGTCACAAAAATTAAATAAAATCCATGATAGTACAAAGGAAAATTACCAAACCACAAAAGGAAGAAGAAAGGAACAAAGAGGATATACCAATTCAACTGCAAAGATAAGTTCAAATGGCAATAAACACATATCTATCATTAATTACTGTAAATGTTAATGGACTAAATGCTCCAGTCAAAAGACATAGACTGGCAGACTGGATAATAAAGCAAGAACCGTCAATATGCTGCATACAAGAGACCCACTTTAGGGAGAAGGACACATATAGATTGAGAGTGAAAGGATGGAAAAGGATATTCCATGCAAATGGAAAAGCCAAAAAAGCAGGTGTTGCAGTACTGATTTCAGACAAAATAGACTTTAAAACAAAGGCCATAAAGAAAGATGAAGAGGGACATTTTATTATGAATAAAGGAGTGATACAAGATGAAGATATTATACTCGTTAATATATATGCACCCAATATAGGAGCACCTAAGTACATACAAGAATTACTAACAGAGATAAAGGGGGATATTGATGGGAATACAATCATAGTTGGAGATTTTAACACTGCATTAACATCACTAGACAGATCTTCCAGACAGAAAATAAACAAGGCAACAGAGAAATTAAATACTAAAATAGAGAAACTAGATTTGGTGGATATTTTCAGAGCATTACACCCCCCAAAAATAGAATATACATTCTTTTCAAGTGCACATGGAACATTTTCCAGGATCGATCATGTACTTGGACACAAAAGAAACCTCAACAAATTTAAGAAGATAGAAATTATCTCAAGCATCTTTACTGACCACAAGGCCATGAAACTGGAAATCAACAACAGAGAAACAAAGGAGAAAAAAAGAAAAGCATGGAGATTAAACAATATGTTACTGAAAAAACAATGGATCAATGAGGAAATCAAAGCTGAAATTAAAAAATACCTTGAGACAAATGATAAAGCACAACCACTCAAAACCTATGGGACACAGCAAAGGCAGTGCTAAGAGGGAAGTTTATAGCGATACAGGCCTTTCTCAAAAAAGAAGAACAATCTCAAATAAACAAGTTAACCCACCACCTGAGTCAATTAGGAAAAGAAGAACAAAAAGCCCCAAAAAGCAGTAGAAGGAAAAAATAATAAAGATCAGTGAGGAATTAAATACAATAGAGATTAACAAGACCATAGAAAAAAATCAACGAAACCAAAAGCTGGTTTTTTGGAAAAGTAAATAAAATCGACAAACCTCTGGCCAAACTCACAAAGAAGAAAACAGAGAGAGCACAAATTAGCAAAATAAGAAAGGAAAATGTAGAAATTACAACAAACAAAATAGAAATACAGGATATCATACGAGAATATTATGAAAAACTATATAGAACCAAACTGGATAACCTAGAGGAGACGGACGAGTTTCTGGAAACATACTGTCCACCAAAACTGAATCAAGAAGAAACTGAACACTTGAACAATCCGATCACTAGAAAGGAAATAGAAATAGCAATTAAAAACCTCCATACAAATAAAAGTCCAGGACCGGACGGCTTCACCGGGGAATTCTACCAAACATACAAAGAAGAACTCATACCAGTCCTTCTCAAACTCTTCCAGACGATTGAAAAGGAGGGAATACTCCCAAACTCATTCTATGAAGCCACCATCACCCTGATACCAAAACCAGGCAAAGACACTACAAAAAAAGAGAATTATAGGCCAATATCACTGATGAACATAGACGCCAAAATCCTCACCAAAATTTTAGCAAATAGAATCCAACAACACATAAAAAAGATTATACATCATGACCAAGTGGGGTTCATCCCAGGGACACAAGGCTGGTTCAACATACGCAAATCAATCAATGTGATACATCACATCAACAAGAGAAAGGACAAAAACCACATGATCGTCTCAATCGATGCAGAAAAAGCATTTGATAAAATTCAACACCCATTTATGATAAAAACTCTCACCAAAGTGGGTATAGAGGGAACATATCTCAACATAATAAAAGCTATATATGACAAACCTACAGCCAGCATAGTTCTCAACAGTGAAAAACTCAAAAGCTTCCCACTAAAATCTGGGACAAGACAAGGATGCCCACTATCACCACTCCTATTCAACATAGTCCTGGAAGTCCTAGCCACAGCAGTCAGGCAAGAGAAAGAAATAAAAGGGATCCAAATTGGAAAAGAAGAGGTAAAAGTGTCATTATATGCTGATGACATGTTACTATATATAGAAAACCCTAAAAGGTCCACACAAAAGCTACTAGAGCTGATTGAAGAATTCAGCAAGGTAGCAGGTTACAAAATTAATGTTCAAAAATCAGTGGCATTTCTTTACACTAACAATGAATCAACAGAAAAAGAAAGTAAAGAAACAATCCCCTTTAAAATAGCACCCAAAGTAATAAAATATCTGGGAATAAATCTAACCAAGGAGGTGAAAGAATTATACACAGAAAACTATAAACCATTGATGAAGGAAATTAAAGAAGACTTTAAAAAATGGAAAGATATCCCATGCTCTTGGATTGGAAGAATCAATATTGTTAAAATGGTCACACTGCCCAAGGCAATCTACAGATTTCATGCAATCCCTATCCAATTACCCAGGACATATTTCACAGAACTAGAACAAATCATAATAAAATTTATATGGAACCATCAAAGACCTAGAATTGCTAAAGCATTACTGAAGAGAAAGAAAGAGGCTGGAGGAATAACTCTTCCAGACTTCAGACAATACTATAGAGCTACAGTCATCAAGACAGCATGGTATTGGTACCAAAACAGACATATGGACCAATGGAACAGAATAGAGACCCCAGAAATGAACCCACAAACCTTTGGTCAACTCATCTTCAACAAAGGAGGCAAGAATATACAATGGAATAAAGACAGTCTCTTCAGCAAATGGTGTTGGGAAAACTGGACAGCAGCATGTAAAACAATGAAACTAGAACACACCCTTACACCATATACAAAAATCAACTCAAAATGGATCAAAGACTTAAACATAAGACAAGATACAATAAACCTCCAAGAGGAAAACATAGGCAAAACATTATCTGACATACATTTCAAAAATTTTCTCCTAGAAGAAATAAAAGCAAGAATAAACAAATGGGACCTAATGAAACTTACAAGCTTCTGCACAGCAAAGGAAACCAGAAGTAAAACAAGAAGAAAACCTAAGGAATGGGAGAAAATTTTTGCAAGTGAAACCGACAAAGGCTTGATCTCCAAAATATATAAGCAGCTCATACAACTCAATAAGAAAAAATAAACAACCCAATCCAAAAATGGGCAGAGGACCTAAACAAGCAATTCTCCAAGGAAGACATACAAATGATCAAAAGGCACATGAAAAAATTCTCAATATCACTAATTATCAGAGAAATGCAAATCAAAACTACAATGAGGTATCACCTCACACCAGTCAGAATGGCCATCATTCAAAAATCCACAAATGACAAATGCTGGAGAGGCTGTGGAGAAAGGGGAACCCTCCTACACTGCTTGTGGGAATGCAGTTTGGTGCAGCCACTATGGAAAACAGTGTGGAGATTCCTCAAAAGACTAGGAATAGACTTACCATATGACCCAGGAATCCCACTCCTGGGCTTCTATCCAGAAAGACATCTACTTCAGGATGACACCTGCACCCCAATGTTCATAGCAGCACTATTTACAATAGCCAAAACATGGAAACAGCGTAAATGTCCATCAACAGGTGACTGGATAAAGAAGAGGTGGTATATTTATACAATGGAATACTACTCAGCCATAAAAACCGACAACATAACGCCATTTACAGCAACATGGATGCTCCTAGAGAATGTCATTCTAAGTGAAGTAAGCCAGAAAGAGAAAGAAAAATACCATATGAGATCGCTCATATGTGGAATCTAAAAAACAAAAACAAAAACAAACAAACAAACAAAAACAAAGCATAAATACAGGACAGAAATAGACTCATGGACAGAGAATACAGACTTGTGTTTACCAGAGGGGTAGAGGGTGGGAAGGGATAGACTGGGATTTCAAAATTGTAGAATAGATAAACAAGATTACACTGTATAGCACAGGGAAATATACACAAAATGTTATGATAAATCACAGAGAAAAAAATGTGACAATGAGTGTGTATATATCCATGAATGACTGAAAAATTGTGCTGAACACTGGAATTTGACACAACATTGTAAAATGATTATAAATTAATAAAAAATGTTAAAAAAAAAGTTAATGGACTTTATATTTTTAACTTATTCTCTGAATCAGGCTGCATTCAAGTTGGAGAAATACTACTTGACAGCATGTGCATTCTGAATATTCTAGATATCTCAAGAAGGGAAATTTAGAGAGAAGCTGGGAGAATTAAAGCGAAAAGGAGGACAAGAAAGAGAAGAAAGAAAATCAGAACAATTCCTTCCACATTCAGAAATAACAGCAGTAACAATAAATAATTGTTTATCAGCTCTAAGGTGCTTAATTTGTGCCTGGCCCTTGTCCCAGAACTTCATATAGCATTTCACTATCTAAACTTTCTTTGCTCTTCTGGTCCAAGTTATAGGACACTGGGCTGCTGGTGGCCGCCGAGCATTTTCTCTTCCAGTCCAGAAAACAAAAAGAGACTCTCCTGCCCAACTTTAAAAATCCTAGGGAAGCTAGTCAGTGATATGACTATGTATGTCTTCCCCTGGACATGCCACCCAGTGATTAGGATTTGGGATATTATGCAAAGATGATTTGCACCTGCAAATCTCACGCCCATTCTTAAATGAGCCTACTCTTAAAGAGTTGCTTTGTTACATAGTTGCTTCAGTTATAACCTTCAGTATAATAAAAATAAAATTAAAAGCCATTTCCTTATAAATCCCAGTGGGATGTGTGGGAGAGAGAGAAAGAGAGAAAAGGAAGAAAAAAATAAATAACTGCACATGCAGTACATCTCTCTTACTAGCAGAATTATACTTTTCACTGGCACTCATTGTTTGCAGTATGATACATTAAATGTTTGTCCTTGTTAGAGTTTTTCTGTCTTTTGTTTCATTAAAAATTGATATTAAGATTGATATTGTTGATCACTTCCTCAGAAAAAGTGAATTATTGAAGGGTCGTTATTGAAAAAGTCATTATTGAAGCTCTTAACATGTTTAAACATACAATTTTAAATGGATTATCTCAACATATGTTCACAGTCCAAAGAAGCCTATTACATCCTATCACTGCAGGAAGTTATTATAGCCAAAGTTAACTCTTCTGAATCATTTTGGAAGATTTATTCTGAGAAGAACTGCTTTTCTTTCTCTTTCTTTTAAAAAAGTTCAAATCACAATTTTAACTGTGAATTTCAAGTTCCAAATTTGATATAAAACAGTATCTAATGAGCACCTGAAATAATGTCTTAGCCATTCAGAACTCGAAAACAAATTGTTATTTGAATATAATACCATTTGATAATTCTAAGATTGGAAAGGAAACAGGTATAGTACAATTTGAAATTAAAAGACAACTTAAGGTAACATATTTTATCATTTAATTGAAAAAGAAACATTGTGAAATTTTATAATTATCCATGTATCCATGGTTCTACCATTTTTTTACAGCCTATTTTTTTTCTCATTCCTACTCCAGTACTCTTGCCAACACACATTCTATTCCTTGTGTAAAATTAAACTCTCAAGTAACCTCCAACATAAAAATGCCAAAGGTCAGTAGATGATAACTATCAAATCATTACATAGCATTCTTCAGAATGAAATAAATTCTTATTGTTTCTTGCCCTTCAAAACAAAAGTAACTAACTCTGAAAAGTGTCTAGAGAAATAAAGAATCAAGGAGGAAAAATGAAAAAGTATAAATAGGAAATAGGTCACTCTTTATTTTCCATTTGGATATTAGGTTTAGGTCCAAGTATTGGGACATATACTATAAATAAATATTATAATAGCTACAGAAAAAATAAAGCAAATAACTTTGGCAATTCAATTGTTGCAATGATGGAGAATCTAAAACAACATAAATGAATTTCCTAAAATGTATTGCTACACAGACTACCTTAACTTAATCTTAAAAAGAATCTTGATTTTTAAATTTTTTTTATTTCTTTGCAAAGGATTGGTCAAATGATAATGCATGATAAATGGGATAAATGTTTTTATCCCAACAGAAGCAAATGATAAGTGTTGAGGGAGAAGATATTGGGTGGAATGGTTGAGGGCAAGTGCAGAGGCTGTGTGAGGAAATCGAGAAACCTTGTACCACAAATTGGAGGACTAAGAACAGATAAACTTGAATGAGTAGACTGGCTGGATTCATTCCTTATATATTTCTTACCTTCTGTTTTTGACTTTCTAGAAGTCATTTAATAAACCCTTCCCCTCAATATTACAACTCTATTTGCTAAAAGTACATTCTTAAGTTTTATCATTAATCCACATCCAAACTCAACAAAGTGTGGAAAAACTTATCTGAAGAGAAAAATGATAATATATAGGTATTCAGTTTGTTATTTACAATTTTTTTTAAAATTTAAATCAACTGTCATTTACAATAATAAGTTAGGATCGCACACAAAGTTCTGAAACTTAGATGGCTAATAAAATTAGTAATAAGCAATTTGCATTAGCTTTCTCACTTAAATTTCATCATAGTTTTATTTAACAAATGAAGGAAACAGGATTTCAGGGAGCTCATATAACCAATCAAAATAACATAGGAAAAAGAAAGCTTAGAATTTAAATCAAGAATGGTCTGACCATAAAAGTTAGGCTCTTATCTGTGAAACTTAGATGCTGTGTCCATCATCACTAACCGGTTTTTCACTATCCCAGGAGATCAACAGAAAAAGACTATGGATAACAAAATTCTATCAAAATTCTATCACAGCAGTTATTAATTTGTCCTTATAGCCACCAAAGTATTACCTTCCCATTGTATAGGTAAAAAAAAAAAGATTAAATAAGCATAAGTGCTTACTCAACAACATATAAAATAGTAAATAACTGATTCTAGACAGGGACCTCATCTTCTAACATGTAAGTTAATGTATTACCACAGCACTAATCTAAAGTTATACTTGCCTTAGGCATGGCTTATCTGAATTTTTTTGAAAGATTGTTTTTCAAAAATATTTCTTCTGTACATTATTTCCTGCTTCTTCAGAAAGCTTTCAGTAGATGGAAACACTGTCCACAATTCATTAACTTAACAGAAAATAACCAATTACTTATTAAGTGCAACATACTTGATATAACTTTTACCATGTAATCACAAGTGTAAACCCATGATGCAGGTAATATGTTATCCAATTGTATTGCTCAGAACACTGAGGCTCAGAAGGTTTGTGCAAAATATTTATTACCCACAGTTAAAAGTAATCAATTAGATATTTAAACTATTTCTTTTGAACGTTAAAGCAGAAACACTTACACTATGTTCCAGGGAAGACTGCAGGTAGGAAGACTAATCAGGAGATTGTTGATGCAGTTCAGGTGACAGGAGAGAGTCTTCTGAACAAGGACATTTGTCATAAGTAACCAAGAGCCCAAATAATGTTCAGGACATAAAGGCACAAAAATTTGCAAAATGGATGTGAGGATTTAGGGACAGACAACAGTAAGAGTTTTGTTAGATGTGAAACTGACTGGATGGTAGTGTTGACAGTATATAGAGTATGAATCAAGAATAAAAATCTATAAAGGAAATTTCATATTTTCATAGTTTAAGTTGGGGATTCCAGAGTGAGAGTGTTTCCATAATCATGGAGGTGATCTAGGATGAAAATAGAAATGTGCGAATTATTAGCACATAGTCATTAGATTATAGCATGTGTTTAGTTGAGATCACCTAGGGAGATGATAAAATGAAAAATCATTTGACTTTGGATGGCATTCTATAAAAAAAAAAATGTAGTAAGCCAAGATGTAGTACATGTAGCAGACAAAGAAGGGTCAGTTAGAGAAAATTTTACAGTATGTTACAAGCAAGGGAAGTAGAGGTTCTCAATAAGAAGGATTGAGCACAGGTGTCAAATGAAGCAGAAAATTAAGACCTAAAAATATCCTTGGTATTTGACATGCACTTCTTCAGTAAATATGTACTGAAGATCTATGTACTATGTACTACTAACACAGAGGTGGGGAGAAAAACAGATATGTTCTTTTTCACCATGGTAATTACAGTCTAGTGGGGAAGAAAATTATAAAATAAAAATTATTACTCTAAATCATGATGAGTGCTTATTAGAAAAAGAAGAGTCAGGGCAGAGAGTAAGAGGATTTCCTTAATTATATTGAAAGTTAAGACAGGCTTCTCTGAGACAGTGACATTTAAATTGAGATCTATAAAATGGCAGCTTAAAAGTGACCTTAGAGATTATATGTTCAAGGAGACCTTAGGATACATTTCAGATTGCAGTGGGTTGAAAAATTAACGTTACATGAAGAATTCAATTCAATTCAAAGAACAGTGAAAACAGAAGAAAAGTTAAACTTAGTAAAGGTGATCTGGAATGTCAGGAATATTTGGAGGAAGAAACTTCTAAAAGAGGGACTGTTTTCAGCTTAAGCCCTTAGTTAAAGTATGTGTTGGACGAACACCATAGAGGTTGAGTGCAGCTAGAGTATAAGGCACTGAGAAGGGATGGAGAGAGAGGAACAGTCAAGGAGGCAGTGATTCGAGGAGGAGGAGGAAATAAGGCAGGGCTTTATAAACCATTGTAAGGACCTCAGGTTATACTCTGGGAAAATGAGGAGTCTAAAGATTTTGAGCAAAGTGGCATAATCTTACTGAAATTTAAAGACTATGTTGCATGTTATTTTGGGGATAGGCTGTAGAGGGCAAGGGTAGAGGGAGAAGACCTATTTTTCATATATATATATATATATATATATATATATTTTATTGAAGTATAGTCAATTTACAATGTTGTGTCAATTTCTGGTGTACAGCATAATGCTTCAGTCATACATGAACATACATGTGTTTGTTTCATATTCTTTTTCACCAGAAGTTACTATAAGATACTGAATATAGTTCCCTGTGCTATACAGCATAAACTTGTTTATATATTTTATGTATATATATTAGTATCTGCAAATCTTGAACTCCCAGTTTATCTCTTCCCACTCTCTTCCCCTCTGGTAATCCTAAATCTGTTTTCTATGTCTGTGAGTCTGTTGCTGTTTTGTAAATAAGTTAGTCTTTTTTTTTTTAGATTCCACATATAAGTGACATCATATGGTATTTTTCTTTCTCTTTCTGGCTTGCTTCACCTAGAATGACAATCTGAGAAGACTTTTTAGGAAGCTAAGTACAAGACAGCTAATAGCTTGTACTGGAACAATAATAGTGGAGGTGATGAGAAGTGACCGTATTGTCCTTACATTTTGAAGACAGATTCAACAAAATGTTCTAATGTAGAGGATTTGAGAAACAGAAGAATTAAATATAATTCCAAGATTTTAGACCTGAGCCATTAGGAAGATGTAGTCTCCATTAAATGAAACTTGGATTGAAGGATTAGAGTTCAGATTTAAACATATTAGGCTTAAGATATCTTATTAAACAAGACCTTTTATATACGAAACTGGAGCTTGAGAAAGAGATTTAGGCTAGAGATATAAATTTGGATGTGGTAAGCAAACAGATGTCACTTAAATGGATGAAACACGATGAAAACATTTAGGGAGAATGCTTGTCCAGAAAAGAAAACCCAGGGTGGAACCTGTGGTATCTCCCATGCCCAAGAGACCAATCAGAATTGACTGAGATCAAGCAACTATTGAGGTAAGGGGAGAAACAGCAATGAGAACAGAAAGCCAAAAGAAAGCACATCTAGGTGGAGGAGGAGATACCTCTTTGTCAGATGCTGCTTGTTAAGTCTAGTAAGATGAGGACCAAAAATAAAGCTTTAGATTCTGCCACACATAAGTCACTGATGATCTTGATGGGAGAATTTTCAATGAGGTCATGGGGGCAAAAACCTTTCCTGGAGTGATTTTAAGAGAATATTGGAGACAGGAAATTTAGGGGAAATAAAGTCTCAAGATGCTCAGAGTAATAGGACAAAAATCATCAAGCGAGGTGGAGTCAATAATATTTGTATATGTTTTTAAAGATGAGAGAAATAATGTGTTAATAAAGATGAGAGAAATTGCTGACATCAATGACTGGAAAGGAATAGTAACAAAAAAAATGTTGCGTGTCAGAGAATTATTAGATGAATGTCTTTGAGAAAGTCAGAGGAAGGAATCCAGTGATCAAGTGGAGGATCTGGTTTTAAAAGGACCATATATAATTTCATTTAATTTTTATAGTGGACACAGTTTACATGGTGGAAAAGTGGAGTAGAGTATGTGGAACCAAATGCTGAGAGAAAAAAGTGAATTCAGTGAGTATAGAGACCAGGCTTTGCTAAACTACAGACTATGTGTCACACCAGCTCACCATCTGGTTTTGTAAATAAAGTATTATTGGAACAAAGCTGTTCCTTTACGTATTGCCTATTGTTGCTCTTACATAATAACAGAAGACTTGAGTAGTTGTAGTAAAGACGACGTGGACTAACGCCTAAATACTTATTGTCTAGCCCTTTCCTAAAAAAAGTGTGCTAACTCCTGATATAGACTATTCTTTCTAGAAGCTGTACTTTGCTGTGGGAAAATAAATTTTATACTAAGTGGGGATGATATGAGGTCCAGGGTTTTTTTTTCCTTTTGTTTGTTTTAAAGGACAAGGTATCAAGTTTATAGGGTGAAAAAAGGAAGAATCGAGAGGAAGAAATTGAAATGATATAGAGAGAATTAATAAAAAGGAGAAAAGATAAAACTCTGGAGGAGCCCACATAAACCAGATTTTTAAAGGAAAAACATATTTTTAAAGGACAAATGTCAGTAGCAGACAGACTTTGTTAAAACAATGAAGGAGAGGAAACCCATGCATGCCTCAGTGAGGGAACAGATTTTTCCCTCATGTCATGTGAGGCCATTTCCATTATAAATATCCAGCTGATTTTTTCCATTGATTTATGTATTGTTTCAAAGCTGAGTATTTGTTAGTGTGCTTTTTAAGGTAAAATTATATTTATGTTACCTGTTTGTGTGCATATTTGGAACAATCCTCATCTTCCAGCCTCATTTTTTGAGGAAACTAGTTCAATACATAATACCCATCAGCTTCAGATAACTTCTTTATAGGCTCAGAATAGAATTGATTAGAAATTTGAAAAGAATAATTGCTCCTTTGTTAAAAGGAAGTATCCAGAGAACAGGAAAAATGAACAAATCCCCCCCAAAGCATATTTATTCCCAAATAGGAGAATACAGAATGTCTTTGAACCAGCCAGACTGAATGGCGCTGCTTCCCTCCTGAGAAGCCATGCCTGTCCTTTCATCTCCAGTGGATACCTGTAACACTGGGTTACCCCTCTTGGACCTCTGTCAACCTGCTGATAGACTTTTGACCCTTGGTTCACTCTGAACATCTCCAACTCTGATGTTCATCGAGAACAGGTATCTGGCTTCCCATCATCTTTGTGGACTCTCCTCTGACCTGCTTTCCATGTATGTCAGTGCTCTGACATTACTTATCACACTAAAGAGTGTGTCGCTTCCTTTATCTTAGACCCTGGCTGGCATGACCTTTGTACTTGTACTGACAGATCACAAAGGTCAGAGTGTATCATCTATCAACTCAACACCTGATTTTAAAAGAATAATATCCATATCTTTGCAGTAATGTAAGCAGTGGAAAAATGCTGAACTGAGCTTGTGATACTGTTACAGTAAGAAGGTCTAGGAATATTTAATAACATTAGAATAACAAGTAATGAGGGAGAAAGGAAGACAGTGATTTTGTGCACACAGGAGAAACTGTAGAATTGATCACCTTTTTCTTCCTGCTAATTATTTTCTTACGTTAGCAAGTCTCCTTTTGGGCCATCCTATTCTGATCCGTGTTCCTGTACTCTCCATCTGCATCATGTGATGGTACTTCCAAATAGAAAATGCTTAGTTTAATTCACTCTCTTTCATTAAAGCACTGTACTGACCACCAGCTAAGGCCCCCAATTGGGCTTTTTTTTTTCCAACTTAAAGCTGAAAAATGTCCGCAGTTCCTATAAACATAATCTGGAAATTCTACTTTTATCTAAGTTGTAGATTTTATATTCAGGTTTGAACTCTTGTTACCAACCATCTTAGAAAAGGTTCACTACCTAAATATTTCATTATCTTGATTAAGATTTTTAAAGAAATATATAGAGTTTCACAGATGCATTTTGTTTGACTCATCATGGGTTTGGATTTGTGGTTCTTATTATGACTGCTTTGAATTGTTACCCTACTTTTTTATCAGAATACTGCATGCGAAATACTGTTTTGTCTTGAAAATAGGTCCAAACGTCATCTATCGTAGAACTCGCATTCCTTCTCAGAAACATAAGGTAAAGCAAGAATGACCGTCCACTTTGGATTCTTGTGTTCTGTAGAGTGCCCAGCAAAGTGTATTTTTCATCCACTCATCAGAAATCTCATTTACATTAGCTCCTTGGTTCCTACGTTTCTTGACAAGCAAAACATGTTAAATGAAGAGCTCCCGGGGTAAAGATGGTCTTCTGACATATGTTTAACAAAATGGCAAAATATACACTGGCATTTGGAATACTTGACAATATTTAATCTGTGTTTTACATGGTCTTCTGTAAATGGGTTGTTAATCAAATTTATCTCAAAATGTCAGCATTTTTTCGTATTCAATGTTCTGTTAACTGTACTCTCAATAATTTAATAAGTTTATTTTATATAAAAGAAACCTCACAAAAGTCATGCAGTTATCACTCTCAAAATTTTATTGTTTTACTGACATCTTATGTGCATTTTTTAATAAAATATAAATGCTTTGATATTGCTGATATTTGAGGGTAAAATTAAGAATGATAGTAAGCTATATTGATTTTGATTTTTTTAAAGTTTTTAAGAGCAAATAAAAATAAGTCATATATAATCTCATGAAACAAAATTGGTGGAATACATAAATTGACTCATTACTTTCCTTTAGTCCTTAGAATCTGAACTCACAAATATTTCATGAACTGATTCATAAAAATTTAGTCTTGGAATGTACTTTACAGCTCCTCCCATCTAATACTTCCTCTTTCAGATGAAGACAAATTCAGAAAAATTAACTTGTCTAAGGTCACAGAGTTGAATCAGTCAGATTTCCTGATTCCAGTTCATAAAGAAACACTACTGTTTGTCTTTAGAGGTAAATGGATTAATATTTCTTTTTTATTTTTTAATTGACATATAGTTGATGTACAATATTATATGTTTGAGGTACACATAGTGATTCACAATTTTAAAAGTTATATTTCATTTATAATGATTATAAAAATTGGCTACATTATTTATGTTGTACACTACATCCTCATAGCTTATTTATTTTACATATAGTAGTTTGTATCCCTTAATCCCCTACCCCTATCTTGCCACTCTCCTCTTCCCTCTTCCCACTGGTAACCACTAGTTTTGTTCTGTGTATTTGTGAGTTTGTTTCTTTTTTGTTATATTCACTTGTTTTTTGTATTTTTTAGATTATACATATAAGTGATATTGTACAGTATTTGTCTTTTCTGTCTGACTTATTTCACTTAGCATAATGCCATCCAAGTCCCCATGTTGTTGCAAAGGGCAAAAGTTCATTCCTTTTATGGCTAAGTAGTATTTCATTTTATATATATATATATATCACATATTCTTTATCCATTCATCTGTTGATGGACACTTGGGTTGCTTCCATATCTTGGCAGTTATAAAAATGCTGTTGTGAACATTGGGGTGCATGTATCTTTTCAAATAAGTGTTTTGGGGTTTTTTTGGATATATACTCAGGAGTGGAACTGCTGGGTCATAATGGTAGTTCTAGTTTTAGTCCTTTTGAGAGACCCCCATACTATTTTCCACAATGGCTGTACCAATTTACATTCCCACCAACAGTGTAGGAAGGTTTCCTTTTCTCTACATCCTCATCAACATTTATTATTTGTGTTCTTTTTGATGATAGCCATTCTGACGGATGCGTGGTAATATCTCATTGTGGTTTTAAGTCGCATTTCTCTGATGATTAATGTTGTTGAGCATCTTTTTATATGCCTGTTGGCCTTCTGAATGTTTTCTTTGGAAGAAATATCTATTCAGGTCTTTTGCCCCTTTTTAATTGGGTTGTTTGTTATTTTGCTGTTGAGTTTTATGAGCTGTTTATGTATTTTGAGTATTAACCCATTATCAGTCATATCATTTGCAAATATTTTCTTCCATTCAATAGGCTGCCTTTCGTTTTGCTGTGCAAAGCTTTTAACTTTAATCAGGTCCCATTTGTCTAATTTTGTTTTTATTTTCTTTGTTTAGGAGACAGATCCCAGAAAAATACTGCTACAATTTATGTCAAAAGTGTTCCGCCAGTGTTTTCTTTTAGGAGTTTAATGATTTCTCGTCTTACATTTAGATCTTTAATCCAGTTTGAATTTATTTTTGAATATGGTGTTAGAGAATGTTCTAATTTCATTATTTTACATGTAGCTGTCCAGTAAGTAAATTAGTATTTTTTAATTGATTTTAAATAAAGCAATTCATGTGTAAATAGACTAAAAGCCGTAAAACTTTTATTTATTTACAGCTTTTGATCAGATTTTATACTTCCAAAAATTTTAATAAATAAATTTGGAGAAGCAATCAAAATATCTTGATATTGAAGATAACTTCACTTCTTATTAAATTGTCTATAAGTGATGCAATATTAACTATGAATCAACAGAGATCTTTATAATAGATTATTGGCTAGTAAGAGCCAAATAATATTATTTGTTGAGTTGATTTTTAGTTTTAAGTTTCTAATGTTTCTATTAAAAAAGAGTTTTAAGTAAGCACATGTTCCTCAGAGGCTTTGCTGTGTATAAATAACAGTGTTTTTACTCGCAGATGGAGTGTGTAGAACACACCCATGTGGGTGTATATGTACTGTGAGTAGTCAAAGACATGGAATTATTTATTTTACAGGTCTCATAATTCCAATTATTTATCATGATTGGAACTTGTTAAATAAATGTAGGTCATCATAATTTTAATGTGTATCTTGATTGTTTTGTCTTTGTTTTATTTTTGCTAGGTAAGTGTACCCTCCCTGTCACTAGCATTACAGATTTGCTTAAAACTGAAAAGGAAATTATTTACAAACAACACATATGAAATAATAGTATTATTTTGCCTCTAGTTTTCTGTACACTACTTAAGAGTCACTACGCCTTAGTCAGTGGATTTCCTGTGAAGTGAGCAGAGTGACTTGGATACGGTACATACATAATAAATATCCACTGAATTGCTTGGAGAGCCACAGGGACATTGGGTACACTTCAGAAATAATGAATTAGCCATCCTACTTGATAGTCTGAGGTATAAAAAAGAAGTTGTACTCCTTCATCAAGGCTATAAATTTAATTGTGTAATTCAGAAGTTTATTTCTACAACCTCTTTATTGTTCTAAATTATGCTGAAGTAAATAGCCCAACTTCTTTGGTTTAACAAACATAACAGTATTACAAGTATTAAAACTTATGGAGGAAATATTTCTGGAATACACTCATGCCTTATTCATTGATTAATGATCATTATATCTGATGATTTGTGGTGAAGATTTTATACATTAAAACATGTGTAAATAAGAGTAAATCATTCAACACTGGTTTAATTTTTCTTTCATAAACTTTTTGGAAGTAAAAGTATAATACAGAAAAATTCATAATCGTAAGTATGCATACTCATTACACACACATACACACACACACACCCTTTTGCCTTTTCCCAGCCACTAACTTCTCCTCATTTGCCTCTTTCTGAACTTTATATAAATTCGATATTTTGTATCTGGCTTCTTTCTTTCAATGTGATGCTTGTAAGATTCTTTATACAACTTAGTTTAGCTGTATTTCATTCATTTTTGTGTTGTATACTTTCCCATTGTATAAAATATACCAGAAGTTATTTTACTTATGCTGTTGTTGGATATTTGGTTATTTCTTATTTTTTGGACATTACTAATATCTCTGCTATGAACATATCTGCACATAGTTATTGGGTATGTACCAGGAGTGGATTTTCTGGTACATATGCTATGCATAGGGCCAACGTTAGTATCCATTACCTCCAAATTCTCCAAAGCAGTGGTGTCATCTGACACTCCTAAAAAAACTGCATGAAAGTTATAATCATTCCGCATCCCTAATTAAATGCAGTATGATCAGTCTTTTAAATGTTCAACTATTTTGTTGTTTGTTAAGTGTTATGTAAGTCCTAATCCTTTTACCAGATTTATCTACATATTTTTGCCTTTCCTTGGGTTTAAAGGAAGCTCTGCTCATATAGATTAAGTCATCCTTGTAGTTTGGAGATCATCTTTTAGTTATTTTTAAGAATATTCTAACCATTTCCAAGAAAATGTGGAGGCTGATAGAACTAGGAGTCATATTTGCTATTTCTAAAATATTCCCCACTTAAAAAGAAAAAATAAGAATAGAGTATTCCTGTGTCCATTCTCAAAACCTAAGCACTAATTGCTCAGTAAGGGGGGAAAAAAAATACTAGGGAATGGCTGTCGAAGAACTGCAGGTCACAGTAATACAGGCAAGATCAGAGAATCCAGCTAAGGAAAGAAGAGATTGTCAGGAAAAAACATATGCAAGTAAGCAAGGATTTATTTGAGGAAAATAAGCAAAGATAGAAAGGACTAAGAAGAGAATGCTAAGAAACCAAACGCCTGGAACCTAAGACAGAATTTTGGTATCCAAGAGTCAGAGTAATAATGAAAACGCCATTTAAAAATTTGACCCTGAGCTAACTAGCCATGAACCTGGTTAATCTCTAAGCGTGAAGGTGCAAAGTTTGACAAGTACATTCATCTTATTCGAGGTGAGGGTGCTAGGGAAGGAGCCTGACAACAGGCGTTCTTAGCCGCTAATCAAAACACAGGAAGGAAGAGCCATGTGGATACACACTACTATAGAAATAAGGCATGATTTAGTCATCAAAGGTAGAACTCCATTTCTTCTGCAAGTTTATAGAATCCTAATTTCCAGCCAGACTTATTATGGTTCTCCCTCAACTTGATGAGTCAATTAGAAGGTTTAACTTTGCAGAAAGCCAAAAGCTCAGCAAAGTTCGATTTTAACTACACTGAGTTGCCCTTGAAAGTTTTCTAATAACAGAAATGGTGTCTCATTCATGGGAATTAAAGCAGCAAATGATTTTTAACACGCAATAAGAAAGTAAACAGTGGCAGGTAAGAAAAGGCTTTATTCTTCTTTCACTAACATGTCCACTGGGGTAAATTTGAAATTCTTTTATAGCAAGATCCCCGCTTCAGAAAATAGAACAAAACTGAATGTTTATGTTTTAGAAGATTTCAGCAGCATCTCCCAAGTTAGTTCTTTAAAGCCCAGTTTGGAAACTGAAGGAGAATTTTAAAGTTTCGAAGGTTTAAGTCTATATATATTTTTAAAATTCTTTGAATATTACCTCTGTGTAAGGAATATGATGGCACCTGAGTATTTTCATTATCTAAAAATTACAAAAAAAACCCTAATTTCTAAGAAAATCATGCCATTCATGGCATATAGTCACATTTATAAACCAGTTTACAAAATTAAATGACAATTATATAGATTAAAAATAAAAATTTTTTTAAATTATCTGGAAATTTTGCAGTTTTTTATTTCAGGTATTAAAAACATATATGCATTTATTTACACTCATACACATGCACACATGGTATGTAAATACATATATATATATTTCACACATATATTTTCAAAAATGATAAAATCCTCAATTAACTTAGATATTAAAAAGTAATGTTTTATATTTCCCCTGTGTATAGGTGGGATAATTTAAGCTGAGTGACAGAAGCCCAAGATAGATGTTTACTTCTCTTCAGTGTAAAAGTCTGGGTCAGTGGTCCATAGCTGGTGTTTGCTCTACAATGTTAGGGACTACATTCTTTTGATGTCATTTTTTCTTTGTGTGCAGTGTCCATCCCCAAGTAGTTCAAAATGGACTTTCCAGCTCCAATTACTAAAAGTTCTATTGATGTTGACAAGAAGACAAAACAGAGAGAAGAAAGGCCCTTTCTTGCTAAGACATTTCTGAGAGTTTGCACTCAGTTTCTGCTGATACTCTTCTTGTCACAATTTAAACTGAAGCTCATGTTCTGAAAAAGAGGCTGAAAATACATTCTTGATTCTGAGTGGTCAGAGGTATAGGTGAGCACGCTACTGTTGTGAGAGTGGGTCATTGAGGAACATTTTGCAGGCTGAGCTACAGCCTGCATTGGTGATGTCAGCAAGTGTATCTACATATATTTTAGTGTGATACTATACCAGAAGCATGTGAAAAATATATACAGTATGTATCACCCAAAGTAGAAAATAAACATTGTTCTGTTGTTGAAGTTATTGAATTAGAAGACCGATACTTTAATTGATTATATTAGAAATGTATGTATGCACTTGGGGCAAAAGTAACACTAAGAATTGTTTTTTAAGGCAACATTAATCCTTGAAAGCCAACCTTAAAAGGATAAAAAACAAAACAAAGCAAGACAAAACTAGTGACATTTAAATGACAGTCTGGAGGCTAACATTGTTTCAATGTCACTTTCAATGTTGACATCGGCTTCAGATGAAGATACAACTTTTAAGAGTCATTTGGGTATTATAATGAGAAAAAGACAAGGAAAGCTCTATAAAAAGCCTCTAAACTAAACACTTAATTAAGAATAGAAGGAGAGACGAGACTCTTACTGTTTTACAACGTAAAAATTTACAACATCAAAGCCAAATATATTTGTTCACAAAATTTTGATCCAGAACTTACACTTTTATGAATGTAAGCACAAAGGTAGACCCACCACAGTGCCCCTTATAACACTGTTTATAATATCAAAACATTTTTAGTTAAGTTAAATGATGTATAGCAGTCAACTGGTTGAATAAATTATAGTTCAAATGAAAATAATACATTAATCATAAAAATAAAGTTGTTAATGTAGATCCGTTGGTATAGAAATATATTTAGACAATAATACTATGTGAATGGAAAGAGTATAAAGCATTATATGTAATCTGAATCAAATTTGGTAATACATGTGTGTAATATAATATGGATTCACATGTATTGACATGTCTAGAAAAAATAGAACAAATATCGACAGCACTGTCTCTATGTAGATTTTGATAACCAAAATTTTGTATTTTTTCAGGCTATGAGACTGACATTCTGCCTGCTGTGTTAAAAAGATGCCAAGATTTTTCTATTTTTTTCAACACTTAGTATGTATTATCTGAAAATTATTACAAAAAGCACGAGATATAAAGGAGTCAGTAGGATAATTTTAATGAAGTAGGAAATATTTAAGACATCCACTTAATTGAAAGGCAGATTATATACCAACATGCATGTATGAATCCTCTTTAGTAAAAATAATGTAATGTGTGTTATGATGAATCTATAGTATGTACAACAAATATTACCTATGGTCAGTTTTGAGATTAAGACCCATAGATGATTTTTCTAATGAAAATAATGCTATATATTTTAAAACCCAGCTATATTATTAAGCATCGCTTTATGATTGTTAAGATGTATGAGTTCTACAGTTTCTGCTAGAATTAAAAAAAAAAAAAAGTCCATTGCATGTTCCTTCTTATTCTTACCATCTTCCCATACTTGACCACGAGGGCCTAAGAGAAGGCTGTTTCTGCCCGCACAATTACCTAACTGCTGACAGGGAAGTCCTAGGTAATTGACCTAACCCTGAAAAGCAGGTCTGGAGGCAGGAACCAGCATGGCGCTCCCTGCGCTCTGGAGCCTGTGCGGGCTATCGGTCCCTCCAGAGAGCAGTGCTGGTCCCCTCCTTCCCTGCCCCGCACACGGTTGTGAGAGGTGTCAAAACCCTCTCTTTACAATGTTACAGTTTGGCCAGGAGCCGAGGCATAAATTCGAGTAGCCACTAGAAATGGTTTCTGGCTGCTGAGCTTGTTAATGATCAAACTATTTACATTTGGAAATTTTATTTCGAAATGAAACTGCATTAGTATTTGTTGAAAGCTAGTCTTAGAACCCTTAGGGAAAAATGAAAGGGAAATCTTTTGGTTCACCTGATCAAATTATGGGAAATACTTAGGTACAGTTCATTTCAGGGACCTGTGGATTCAGGATCTCAAATGACCTATCTCTGTTTCTCTGTCAATCTATCAGTCGCTCTCTTTCTCCCCTTTTTTCCCACCCTACGTCCCCTTATTTCTGGTTGGTGCTAATTAATTCTCTCCAACTGTTAGTAAAATTTCACCACGTCCGTAGGATCCTTTCAGAACCTTTCTCTCAGCTTTGATACGTACCGTATAAAATTTCTGGGGAGTATGCAATCTACACATCCACAGCCTCACACGCCCCACACATGAATTTTATCCTCCAGACACTTCCTGACTATGTCAGCCTCTGTGCACTTCTACCATTCCCACTTGGGCCAGCTGTTGTCATCCCTTGCCTGGTTTCCTGCAATAGTTTCTAAATGTTCAGCCTGCCTCATCCCCACCCCCCCCCATGCCATCAATGCAGGTCGCTAAATAATTCCAGATTTGTACTCACTCCCCAGAATCCCCCCCTGCACACGTAATCATTCTTCAGAGTGAAGTTGGAGACGTATTTCAAATTACAAAGTCTAATCACACCCTATTCACATTCACATTCCTATTAAAATGCATCCATGGCCTTCCAGAATCCTGACCTTGGCCTGCACTGCCCTTTGGTATATGGCCACTGCTTCCCACTCCCATTTCTTCTTTTGGACTGCTTTCCTTATCTTTCCAGTGACCTTCTTCCTCAGTAGACACTGTCTCTTACAAATGGATCTTCTCCCTCTGCATGCACTTTTCTTTCCTCTTCTCTTTGGCAAATTAATTCTGATTAAGTTGTTTAGATCTTAGATAAATATATTAGTTTCCTATTGCCACTTAACATTACCACAAACTCAGTGGCTAAAAACAACATAAATGCATTCATTACCTTACAATTCTGGAGGGCAGAAATCTGTATCAGTCTCAACGGGTTGATATCAAGACGTTTCGGGGTTGGTTCCTGCTGGAGGCTCTAGGAAGGATCTGTTTTGTTGGCTTTTCCAGGTTCTAGAGGTTGCCTGGATTCCTGGGTTCATGGCACTTTCTCCATCTTCAAAGCCCACAGAGTAATATCCTCAAATATCTCTAACTGAACCTTCTCTTCTGTCATGTCATCGTCTCCCATGAATTTGATTCTTCTGCCACTTTTTATGATGACTCTTGCAGTTATGTTAGGCATACCCTGATGATCCAGGATAATCTGCCCATTTCAAAATTCTTAATCCAGTAATGTCTGCAAAGCCCTTTTTGCCACATTGACGCTGCTGGAGATTAGGAAATGGTCACCTTTGGGGGAGCATTATTCTGTCTACTTCAATAACATCATTTCTTTCTGTGGAAAGTATCTCAGACCTCATTTATTTGATGAAAACTCCCTAATATGTATTATCAATCTTCATTTACTTGTATCCTTCCTAAATGTAGACTCTTGGTGAACAAATTAATTTGTCCAGTTAGTGTCACCTAATATTTGATCTTATTGCCACAGCCACAGACAGGCAGCACTATTGGCTCATCTTAAGTCATATGCCCACCTATAGAGTCAGGTGCATCAAATCTGTTACCAGAAGGGTGAGGAGGAGGTTGGCATTCACAGACATAAGCTACTATATTGTCATTTTGTATTCTGTCTTCTAATTTGCTATCATTAATACAACTCTCTAGATTCAAAGAAGGCCAACAGTACTGAAAAGGGGAAACTGAAGGTTGACTTACCAATAAGTATGGACTAGAAATTTCAAGAGTTATTCCAGCTTTAGGAAAATTCTTAGAAGCTCTTCCAGGACGGGTTCTGGAAGGGAATACATATAGGAATACTAGCTGGTAGTTCTTAGAGACAGTTTGGTCAAATATTCAAAACTATCCCGTCTATGGGGACTGAACTTGGAAGTCTCAATGTTGGGTACAGCCAGGTAGAATATGGAATTACAAGCAGAATGACAGCTATGTCCTTTATTCTTAGGATAGTAGGGTACATTTTAAATTGGAGCTTTAGTGTCACAGTGATTCTTGATAAAACCAATCCTTGTTGCTTATCTATTTTATATATAGTAGTGTGTATATGTTAATCCCTCCCCCAATCCCTTTACTCTCCTGTAACCAAAAATTTGTTTTCTTTGTCTGTAAGTCTATTTCTGTTTTGTACATAGATTTATTTGTATTATTGTTTAGATTGTACATATAAGTTATATAATATTTGTCTTTCTCTGTCTGATTTACTTCACTCAGTATGATAATCTCTTAGTCCATCTATGTTACTGCAAATGGCAACATTTCATTCTTTTTATGGCTGAGTAATCTACCTTTGTGTGTATATACAACATCTTCTTAAACCAATTGTGTGTTGATGGGTACTTGGGTTGTTTCTGTATCTTGGCTACTGTAAATAGTGCTGCTATGAACATTGGAGTGCATGTATCTTTTCACTGTAGAGTTTTCATTTTTTCAGATATATGCCCAGGACTGGGATTGCTGGATTATATGGTTAGTCTACTTTCAGTTTCTTTAAGCAACCTCCATCCTGTTCTCCATAGTGGCTGCACCAATTTACATTTCCACCAACAGTGTAGGGAGGGTTCCTTTTTCTTCACACCTTCTCAAGCATTTATTATTTGTAGACTTTCGGATGATAGCCCATTCTGACAAGTGTAAGGTGATACTTCATTGTGGTTTTGATTTACATTTCTCTAATAATTAGCGATGTTGAGCAAATTTTCATGTGCCTGTTGGCCTTCTGTATGTCTCCTTTGGATAATATTTTTTTAGGTGTTCTGCCATTTTTTGATTGGGCTGTTGTTGGTTTTTTTGTTGTTGTTGTTATTGAATTGTATAAGCGGTTTCTGTATTTTGGATGTTAACCCCTTGTCAGTCTATTGTTTGTAAATATTTTCTCCTATTCCATGGGTTAACTTTGTGCTTTGTTGATGATTTCCTTTGCTGTGTAAAAGCTTTTAAGTTGATTAGCCCCACTTGTTTATTTTTGTTTTTATTTCTTTTGCTTTTAGAGACTGATCTAAGAAAATATTGCTATGATTTATGTCTGAGAATGCTTTGCCTATGCTCTCTTCTAGAAGTTTTATGATGTCATGTCCTATTTTTAGGTCTTTAAACCATTTTGAGTTTATTTTTGTATATGGTATGAGGGAGTATTCTAACTTCATTGATTTACATGTAGCTGTCCAGTTTTCCCAACACCACTTGCTAAAGAAGCTATCTTTTTTCCATTTTGTATTCTTGCCTCCTTTGTTGTACTTACTTGACTAGGAGTGTGGTTTTATTTCTGACCTCTCTATTCTGTTTCTCCGATCTGTGTTTCCGTTTTTGTGCCTTTACCGTGCTGTTTTGATTACTGTAGCTTTATAGTATCATTCAAAGTCTGGAAGCATTATGCCTCCAGCTTTGTTGTTTTTCCTCAGGATTGTTTTATTCACACGTCCGCAAAAGTATCACTGCTTCTAGCTGTACAGTGTTGAAGAAAGCGTATTTTTCAAAATACATGTGGTTTGCCTCATGACTCTACCTCAAATCCTTTTAACTTAATTGTTTATGTCATTTAATTTGGATCAAGATGCAAGTAAATCCCAAACAGAATTAAAGTAAATCTGTGACACCTCAAACACAAATGACTCATTTTTGAGACTAAGGATTAACCACTCTTATTGTTAGAAGAATTGTCCCACACAAGATATAAGTTGTATCCTGAAGGTGGTGATGATGCCACCCCTGATTAGAGGGACAAGAAATGAGCTACAGCATTATTCATTACTTTAACCCTGGGCCAATCAGAGCTTGGGGACAGGTGAATCATTTGACCCCTACTGCACATCCAGTAAAGGTCTCAAATTTAGATTTATCAAGTTATATATAAATGAGTTGTGTATAGGTAATGACAGACTGTTGGATTTAAATAGGATGTTTCTCATACAACTTTAAATTTATATACCATTACTAGATTTACCACCTAGAGCCACAATTATTAATTTTATTTAAAAATTATCTAGTTAAGGAAAAACTGTACTGCATTTTTACTGCATATACATTAAACATATTTCTAAATGCATAAATTCCAAAAAATATTAGGGAAATCCTAGTTTAAAATAAATAATGATCATTTCTAAATAGCAAAGAACATTAGGGAACACCCTCAGGCAGAACTGAGCCTGGAACTGGCCCAGAAAAAGAGAGATTGAGAGAGAAAGAGGGAGACAGAGAGATTGATTACCCTTCCACTTACAGATATAACAGCAAGATTTGCTTCCTGGAAAAGCAAAAATGGGGAGGGAAAAACAGCATAAACACCTTAACAGTGTCTTGGACAAGGGAGAATTTGAGCTTAGATTCGGATTTATGTTGTAAAGATTAAGTATGGAATCCCAGGCATAAGAGCCAAAAAGGTCAGAAAGACTTCAGACTACATGATACAGTTAAAATAATAATTTTAGAGAATTTGTGAAAAGTCAGGAGGAGTAGGTAAATTCAAGTTTTAAAAGACATGCTAAGGGGTTAACACTTCTACTCTTCAAATTCAGAATTTATCTAATAGCCACTTTTACCAAATGTTATATTGGTATTTTATAAGTTCTCAGTTAAATGATCAAAGAAGTTGGTTTATAGTTATATTTTAAAGCTGGGATTTCTAAGGTATGACTTTTATTAATTGTCTTCTCATCCTGTGTTTATTTGTGCCAAGAATTTTCTAAGTCACATGGTCTGTATCTGGAAATGTTCTTAGAGTCTTCTTGTGTCTGGTTGTATAGCTTCCTATGTACAAGTTAGCAGAAGGAGGGTCTAGACAGAGAGGTTGGGGTGGAAACCACAGATGAGATATGTATTTAAATAAGGAATCTTGTAATTTATTATTCTGAAGTTGAAATGATGTAAATTGTATGAGAATAATGCATTTTTATTGAATGTTTCATTTTATTTTATGTCATGCTACGCCTATAAATATGTCAATGGTGATTACAGTATGGGGGTCCTTTTACACCTACATATGAAGAGATTAGACTTCTTGAAGGCATGATATCAATTTTTTATCATTCAGATTACTTGAATTATGTTCCAAGAATATAGGTTGAGATTTTCTGGGGTTGAAACTCAGAAATAAATTTTTTTTTAACAGTAAAAGCAGCAGTCCATTAGAATGATATCATAATGCTAGACATAAATTGTCACTGTTAAGCAATGGTTGAGCTTCTCAAAGTCACACTATTATAATTCAAAACGTAAGTTTAAAAATCAAAATTCCAAATTGAAATTCAAACAGTTTCCATCCATGAGAGCATCATTTATATAAAGCACTATTTTGAAAGAAATTTTGGGAAAAAATTTTAGTGTGTTAAAAATAAAACAAGAGCAACCACCAAAAAAAAAAAAAAATCTAAAATTGGTGTATGACCCAATCAGATAAGTAATGGTTAAGTAAAACTTGAACAAATCTGTCAAAATGATTTTTTGATACTAATCATCTATTTTAAATGAGAAGCTGTTGGCCAAATTACTTCTATAAAAATCAAAGTAATATTATACAGTAAGATTAAAAAGGTGAAACGTATGTGGTAAAGAGAAACAGAGACTAAGATGTTCCAAAATCTAAAAACAAACAAAAAAAGTTCCAGTATCTGACAATGGATACATCTTATGAATCTATACAAGCAAACATGAAATACAGATTATAATCGCCTGACTCCTAGAACAATTTACTAAATTTTAATTTTTCTTTTTGGCATTGATTTATTGTAGTAAAAAAAATAACAGCTCACAGCAAAAAAAAAAAAATGTGACAGTGAATATATGTATGTTCATGTATAACTGGAAAATTGTGCTCTACACTGGAATTTGACACAATGTTGTAAAATGACTATAACTCAATAAAAAATGTTTAAAAACAAAAACAAAAACAAAATTTAGCTTCTTAATCATTGTTAAACTTACTGTTCAGTATTATTAGTGCATTCACATTGTTGTGAAACATTTGCAGAACTTTTTCATCATGCAAAACTGAAACTCTTTGTCTGTTCCACAACCTCCTTTTCCCTCCCCATTCCCCAGCTCCTGGAAACCACCATTCACTCTCTGTTTCTATGAATTCGACTACTTTAGTATTTCATATAAGTGGAATCATACAGTATTTGTCTTTTTTGCAATTGGCTTAATCTACTTAGCACAAAATGTGGTTTACACATATAAGTAGAATATTAAAAGGAAGGAAATCCTATCACATGCTATAATAATCAGCCTTTACTTTTATATTAAACTCTAAAGTCCTTGACTTTATACTTGTAAATTTGATATTTTTGTATTGGCTTAAATGGACATCTCAATAAATACATTTTAAGAGGGAAAAACATAGGACAACCTAATCTGAAATTCAGTGTCACTAATATCCTATATAAGTCATCCTCAGTTTATCATACACTGCCATAAATAGAACAAAGCATAGATAGATAAATAGATAGACAGACTGAGTCATCACTAAATCACTGGTTTGGACATTTCATAGAAGGTAAAGATGATATCTTGCATAGCTTTTCAGTCACCTTCAGAAGTTAGCACAGTGTTCTTGAGACATTAAATACAAATGCAATGGATCAAATGTCATTCCAACACCCTAACTCCATTGCATTTGCTTATATGAAACAGGAGAATATTGAACCTTGAAGTAAACAAAGCATCGCCTATGATGATATATATTTTAGCATAAATGCAACTTATACATTTAAGCACAAGCCCACTTGTTGAAAGTCATTTTGGGAAATGAACTTTAGAATATGCTACTTCAAAAACCACTCTGTTTAGTTGATAGTCCATAAATTCTCTGTTGGAGATATTATGGTCTACAGTGGATTGTGCTTAATTGGCACATCTCAGTGGAAATTGAAATATGCCAATTAGACAATGATTGTCTCATTTAAATACATAATTGCTCATATGAACTATCAGATACATTTGAAATTAGAAAGGATGTTTGAAATGCAAAACATTGACCAAATTGTATATGTACATAATTAAGACAAATTAGACATGCACATGTTGGGCATGATCAAAAGCATTATCATCAAGGCATGGTCCCATTTTTTGTTCAGCAGTTTAATGAGTATTATAATCCATCTGGTCATCACAAACCCAAAATATACCTAGTAACTCCAGTCGATAACTGAATTTTAAGTCTGTGTTAATACTCTGTACTAATATTATTTCAGAAATCCACCAAAGCCAAAACCTGCAGAGTTGCTGCTCTTTCATACTTAAATGTTGTTAATTAAGGCATTGTTTTAGAGTGAACTTCTTATTCCAGGGACAAAATAATTTTTTTACTTTCAAAAGAATTTTTACATTTAGAGTGTTAAGTCCATAGGATGCTCCTCTAATGTAGGAACCTGTTACTGAGATAATGAATATGGGCAATGGTATTTTATGAAAAAATTTCCTATTTGCTGAAATGGATCTTTACATCCTGGAGAACATCAAGAAATTCATGAAGGGGAAGATATTGAGAGCTTTTCCTAATTGTTAGTAAGGCACTGATAATGATTTAGCAAGAATTTTGCCCTTAATTCACTCCACAACTGGAAATTTTTGTGTGGCTCTATATATATATATATATATTTGTGTGGCTATAGTATACATATATATACTAAAAGTACCCCATGAATATATATGTATATGTATTCATAGACTAGTCGTAGTATACAACAATAAATTAATTTTTCATGCAATTACTTAGAGATATGTGTGTATTTTGTGCAATACATACAGCCGAAGTGTCTTATTAAAAAATCCTAACAAGTAATGTTATAGTATTTTCAAATGTTAAAATTTAGAAAACAACCAAAAGAATTTAAACAAATGGCCGTTAATACCACCAAATAGGACAATTATTCACCAGCATTTTCCTTGTGTTAATTAATATCCACATTGACTACTCTCATTTTTTCTGTTAGTATTAATCAAATAAGTAAAATATTGAAATTTTGAAATATGATTTTCATTACTGTGTGGAGCTAAAAATAAACTGTATAATCAATCAAATATCCTTCTACAGTTTTTTTTAATCTTACTTATATTAGGAAAGAATGAGTTCCACAGAAGACTGTTTCTTCAGAATAAATCTTAAGTATAAAATTGTGGATCAAATTATATGAAAAATTGAAGAGTTTTGATACAAATTTAATTACAGATGTTTAAAATCAATTTATAATCCATAACAAGTAAATAAGTATTCCTGTTTTCTGAATCCCTGATCATTGCTGTAGGCAAAATTCTAAAATGGCCCAGAACAGTCCTGCCCCCTGGTGTTCAACTCTTGTATAACCCGGACACTTGGGAGCCCATGGAGCCTGCGGCAATGCTGGGATGGTGGCTCCACTGACTAGGTTGTTATAAGGCAAATGGTGATGGGATAGTCATTCCCTTAGATAAGATCCTGTAGCTGACTGGAGGTGAAGGAGTAGTCAGAGAGAAGGGATCCTGCTGGCACAGAAAAAAGCAAATAGTCATTCTGGGAACTACCCATGGGGGTGGGAGCCACATAGCAAAGAACTGAGGGCAGCCTTTGAGAGATAAAGGTGGTCTCCACCTGAGAGCTAGCATGGAAACAGGAACCTCAGTCCTACATCTACAGGAAACTAAATTCTGCCAAGAACCACATGAGCTTGAAAGGAGACCCTGCCCCTCCCCTGGCCGAGGGCTCCAGAAAGGAACATCGACCAAGCAACAACTTGATTCATCTTTACGAGATCCCAAACAAAACCCAGCTAATCTGTGCCTGGAATCTTTCCATCTAGTCCAATTGCTCATGCACTTTCATTCAAGTCCATGTTAACTGCAGAAATTCACTGCATAAAGATATCAGTATTTTTGACCACAGTGCCCTCAGTTTGAGGACCTAAGTGCACCTCAACCTCATCAGGACCAACAGTACATTACCCCCTCCAACTAAATCTTGTCAGCCTGCCCCTGCCTTTACTTTCTTCCTATTCAACTCCGACTCAAAGTTGAATCATTTAATAACACCTGTAAAAGCTGTTTTCATTTTCGATTGCTTTCTAATAAGTTACCAAAAACTTAAAGACTTCAAATGAAATTCCCATGTCCAGGAGCCCAGGCACAGTTCATGTAGCTCCTCTGCTCAGGCTGTCATAAGGTGCAATGTGACGTCATCTGAAGCCCAGCGTCCTCTTCCCCACTCATGAAATTATTGGCAGACAGAATTCATTTCTTTGCACCTACAGAAGTCATAGTAGCTTGCGTCTTTAAGGCCAACAGGAGAGCATCTTTAAATGCAGGGAATGCCTGCTTAAGTCCTCTTTTATAGAGATAAACAGATGGAGCAAGTAGGACTTGCTTAAGTCCTACCCAGGTTAATCTACCTTTAACTCAGTGTCCAGCCAATTAAGATCTTAATTATATCTGAAAAAACCCTCAATCTTTGCAACCTAGTCATAGCTGCATCAGAGGTGGGACTCCTGGGGGCCACCTTAGAATGTTGCTTACCACAAAATGGGTCGGCAATTATGTATCTATTTCTTTGACCCTCTATCCTTTCCATTTTATGCCCCTAGCAAAAGAACAACCCTGAGTGAACTGAAACATCTCACTTCTTCACCTGAAAGCACTGTGCTAGCTCAGGTGAACTTGGCTGCTTCATATTACACACCTTCAACCCAGATACTTCTTTTGGGTCATATTTATACTGCCTTTTTATACCTCTTCCTAAACATCTTAGTGACACTTTATATTCAGCATGTATATACCTAATTCATGTGCACTCTTTTTAACACCTGATCCAACTCTAGTCCCCTCTCACAAACCCTGTTTTCATTGTAAAACACCCAGGTGCTCAAACCAGAAATCTGGGAGTCATTCCTGAAATGCCATAGTCCCTCAGTCCCACATCCTCTCAGTTATCAAGATCTAATAATATTATCTAATTAGTATATTTTAAAATTACACATTCTGTCCAGGAACTGCTACTTTGGGCTGTTTATCAGCAAGAGATAAGCTTCTGATGTGTGAAGCATAGATATTTGGAGCTTTTAATATGATAGCATACCATGAGCAATGCAGCTATAGATTCCTTAGGTAGGGGGTTGCAGTAACAAAGCAATTAAATTGTATAACATTGGCTTAATAGGAAAGTTGTAGTTGGACAAAGCAACTAATATAGGAAGTCTGAATTTTGGAGAAGTATTAATGCTATGGCAACCTTTAGAAAAAATCAAACTCCCAAAATAAATGGAACTGGTTGTCTATAATTACTTAAAAGGTAGAATGCCCAGAAGAAGAGACTGCAAAAGAGAATCATGGATATGTGTGTTTGGTCGTTCCTGGCAATACTGAACAAGGTACTAGAAGAAAGAGATGAGCTCATGAAAGGACTAAATGGTTTGAAAAGAGAAATGAAAGAAAAGAGTAATGGCATTTAATGATGGAGGCTTGCATGTTTGGTGAAGCTTCTGCTTCTAGACGCCACATAATTTGAAATAACATTGAAAAACTTGTAAGCACAAAAGTCCATTAAGATTTGCTATCAAATTAAGTGTGTAGATTTCCTTCTAAAGTAATGCCATTAAATAGTGGAGGCGACATTGAGACTAAAAAAAAAATAAGTTAATGACTATTGAGAATTATATGTGGCTAATGAATTTGGTGTAATAATCTATATGTTACTGACTGGAGACAAATGAATCAGAAATGTTCATCTGTAGATTTCCTGACCTTGAGGAGGTGGAGCATAACCCTTCACTCCTTAAGTATGGGATGCCCATTGTCACTTACTTCCCTAGAATACAGTATGAAGATAAGGCAAGAGCAACTTTCAGGTGGAGAGATGTAGCACTAATTCAGCCATGTAGTCAAGGTCAACAGCAGTAATGTTATGTTGATGGTATGCACCCTTGATACAGTGTGATGAAAATGGTACTTAAGACCTTTGTGGTCTTTCTTCTCAGAACTCAAAACCACATCTTTTTTTTTTTTTAAAACCACATCTTATCTTGAGGAAAACACCAGCTAAAGCCTTATTGACAAATATACAACAACAACAAAAAAACCTAATTGAAACTTAAAACTCAAGGTCGTCAAAAGTAAAGAAAGTCAGAAGTCAGAGCTTAGAGAAGACTTCACGGCTGAGAGAGTCTTCTCTCTCTCTCCTCTCTCTCGCCTCTCTCTCTCTCTCTCTTTATATATATATATGTATGTATATGTAAACTTTACCCCTTTTCACAGGACTGATGTCTGTAAATGTGAGAGGATTCTATAGCTTTGATCACATGGGGAAAAGACTACCATGTTTTTCCATTATGAAAAAACTCTCTCTAAATTTGGTAATCTGGTAGATTGTTTTTTTTTTTTTTTTTTTGGTAACTGCTGTGTCCTAAGTTCAGGGGAATCTAGTTCTTCTAAAGAATGGAGTCTCTTAAAAACAGAAACATGTTATAATACTTTTATTTTTTTGTCCATGAGTTTTCTTTAGAAATGGAGATCCACTGAGATGTATAGGTAGTCTCACATCCATAAGCCAACTGAGCTGTGTGCTGCCCAAGAAGTACACCTAACATATCTCTGCAATCCAGGCCCACCAAGATATATGAGTCAATAATTTCCCATTATTGTATAGGCTAGAATGCGTTATGTTCTCATTTTCCACTGAGAGAGATCTAACTGATAGACCAATAACAAAGATTGCATCTTTAATGACATTTTCTGGGTGTTTGAATAAATGTTTATTAAGGTGATTCAAAATAATAGGTATAGTTTACTGAAATTTAAATCTGTAAGATCATTTGCACATAAAACATGTTGCTGTTTTACACTGAGAATACTGTATTAGAATGCAGAATCTAAAACAAGGTTTTTGGAATGAAGGATTATTCTGAAAATGACAGCTTTCCCCATTCATCCAAGCAGTTGAATGTCAGGATGAAGCAGGAAGAAAAGGTCTACACAGATTGTAGATTTGAAGCTCTATCATGTCAAGAGGTTTTAGAGCAGTAAAAATATCTGCAATTTTTGTGTTTTTCCATTGGTAAATCATTTAAGTATCTCACTTTTTCTTTTTTATAAAGTATCTTCAGATCTCTGAGTTATTTTTAAATTAATAAAAACATATGGAAATGGTTTAGAGACATCAGCAGAGTGAGTAGACTAGAACAGAAGAGATAGTGCTTGATTATTCTTCTGTGCCTTAACCTAGATTAAGTTCCCAGATGAACAGGGTTGGTAGGAGGAGGGTGTCTGTTTTAGCTGCAGAAGTACAATTTGCTGCAATCCAACTGAGCATGCGATAAAGAAGAAAAAAATGTTTTAAATAGGTTGTGAGGTCAAAACATTTTAATAATTATATACATAGAGTTACAATTTATCCAAATTACTAAATCAGGAATTTATTTTAGACAACTAGGAAATAATATAGCGAGCATTGTGATTCAATGTTCACTTTTTGAATCTTAGCAAATTCTAAGTTAATCTTCATATAAGGCATAGCTTATTCTTTGACTATCACTATATAGTTTAGCAATTAAATGTAGTATAATTTAAGTTTTGAAACATATTTTAAGACAGACCGTCTGATTACTATTAGATGCTTTCATTTTCTAGTCCAGTTGTTCAGGGTGAAACGCTGGAATCATCTTTAATCCCTTTGTCTTTCTCAGTCCTCGTGTTCACCCTCAACTCTTGTTGACTCTGTTCAAAACTTGTCTAGAATACAATTACTTATATTCACATCTTGCATCATCACTCTGCCAACATCCACTGTCATATAGACTCCAACATGGTAACCCATTTTTGCCATTCACAGACCATCGACAGCATGACAGTGAAAGTAATTATTTTAACATATAAGCAAAGTTATATGATTTTTCCACTCATCAGCAATGGCTTCCCATCTCACAATCAAAGCCAAATATCCTACAGTTATGTAAAATGTCCTATATGACCTACACCCTTATTATTTCTTGGCCTTCATCTCACCCTCCATCATTCCTCTTCAGTCATTCAATCTTATAGGTGTTTCTGAAATATCCCAGGCGATTTCACAGCTTGGAAATGTTCTCTTTCACCTTTATATTTTTCCCTGACATGTAAACACACAACTTGCTCCCTGACCACATTCAAAGTCATTTTGCTTATGTCACCTTAGCCACAGATGAATATTCTATTTGAAATGTAACCTGCTTCCTAACATCTCATTCCTCTCTAACTTATTTGTTCTCCATGGTATTCACTATATAAAATACTATGTTTTACTTTTTTGTTTATTAACTCTCTCCCCTACTAGAATGTCTTACTTTTTTTGTTTATTAATTCCCTTTCCTGCTCGAATGTCTTGTGCATTTCAAGATGGCTGCATTTCTTGTTTTATTTACTGTATCCCAGCATGTAGAATCTGCCACATAATAGATGTTTATTTGATATTTTTGAGTGTGTTGATAAACATAAGTCTAACAAATGTAATGATTTTTTTAAACTATAAAACTAAAACCAATTTAATATATGATAAATTGTCCTTAGGATATACCTTTTATATATTGCCTATGGTTTCTAATTAAACCCATATAAATAATGTAAACTAGAGCTCAGGGGATCTTAGTATTAATTGTGCTTTTAAAAGCCATGTAAAAGAAGAGAATGAAGTTAAAAAAAAAAAAAGTCAGAGCCAAGTAATTATTCCAGTCAATTAATTGGTATATATCAAATGCATGAATTGTCTGCTAATGAAATTCTCTTCATTATGCTCATCATTAATATTTTCTTTAATCCTTAAGGTCACTGGCTGAATATTCTCTGCTCTCTACATTCTTTTACACAATCTCCCCATGTCATGCCTAGAAGGTCACCAAGTTAATTGGCTGTTGAGTACTTAAAGTAGCTAATTCCATCTTATAAGTTATCTGATTTTTAATTTTAAAGTTCTTTGGTCAAGGTTACAAGATTAGCATAACCTCAAATCAAGAACATGTTACCGGGCAGGGCAATGCTTCTCTAGTCAGTAGCTCAGTGAAACTATTGATGTTGATATAATTGCATGAAAATCCAGCTGCATTTACTCAAATTGGAGAGTATGACATGCTTTTCCTTATAATTTTTATGTTAGGCTTATAACAGTTTTCAAGGTGTTGTGACTGGGTAGTGAAGAATCAAAGGGTTTTGAATAAGTACATATCATAAGTTTGGAGTTTTTCAGTGCTTAATTTATGTCAGTAAATAAGCTTATGTAGTTAGTCATGTTGGTTTGTTATGAAGTGGTCCTCTCCATCTGTACCTCTAAGTACAATTTTTTCAGAATATATTTACTTCCCCTCTTTATCTCCATTACCTAGAAAAAAAAAAAACTCAAAGATCACCCTTTAAGTACTTGTCCTTCTCCAGCTGCTATAACCTCTTACGAACTGTGCTGGCTGTTGCTTTGTGGAGAAACTGAGGAAGACAGTATTTTTAGAATTTTGTTTGGGCTGCCAGCAAGTTTAAAAGCACCAGTCAGAAAGCAGCAGTCCTCTTCAGGGGAGATTACAGCAGATTGCCTGGCACCCTTTCCTCCACTGCTTTGTTCTTCCCCATAGCACATGTGCACCTCTGATACTCTATATGCTCTATATAAATGTCTCCCCTTCTCCCAGCACCACCACAATTGAATAAAATTTCGTGGAGGCAGTATCTTGTCAGTTTTGTTTAGTGTCCTCTCCTCAATATCTAGAACAGTTCCTGCTACAAGAGTAGGCCCTGAGAAAATGTCTTCAGAATGGATGAGTGAATTCCTGGAACTGATTCAGAAATGATTAAAAAGCTGTGGTTATACTGATGTAGCTAAGATTGCCATTGGACTAGGCCCACAGCAACATCAGCCCTTCTTGTGCTGTCCAGCTGGCTGGGCTGCCCTCTAGATTTTGGGCTTGGCAGCCCCCACAACTGCCTGAGGCCAATTCCTAAGAGTCTCTTTCTCTCTCTGTCTTCTCCACCAACACAGACAGGTACAGACATGCACACACACTATTAGTGCCATTTCTGTTTCTCTGGAGACCCCCAGCTAATCAATATTTGGATATGAGGATACTTAAACTGATTTTTTTTTTCTTATTAACTTGCAACACAGTGCCCCTTTCTCCTGCTCCTAGTGGGGTTTCAATTATGGGAATTCAACTTAAACATCATCAAAGCCATTATTGAGAATCCCAAGGCTTCCAATAATGAAGAAACTAATTGGATCCCATTGGGAAACCAGCCTAACCCCATCCCCAGAAAACTAAAAATAACAACAGCAACAACAAAGACCAGACAGTCGGGAGTACACGCTGGATCCTCACTGAGATCATGAGAGGCGATATCTGTCTCAGTGACTGTGCCATGAAAAATGTGTAATTAAACCATTACCTGAATATGTTAACCCAATAAGAGGTGTTTACGTTGCCAGTGACAAGATCACAAGTATCAGTCAAAAAACTTTACCCTTGTGAAACCCTTGTAAACCATAAGAATGACTGAATCTCTGGTGTTTTTGACCAGCCTCAGCCACAGCATTTCAGGAATCCATAACCTGCTTGTCTGCCTTAATTCTAGTCTGTTATAATCCTTCTTCCCCCACGCCTGACCCCTGCCCAGACATCAACAATCTTCGTAGCATTACTCCAGTAGATATAAAAACCAGTGACCCTATGAGTACCGAAGCATGCTGTTCACAGCAGAAGTCAGTTACATGATGGGACCAGAGCCGACTAATCAGTGAGTGATTTAATGTGTGGTGACTTGACTTTATGAGAGTCCAGTCCTTTTTTTTTGAACATCTGAACCCTTAAACTAGAAACAAGATAAGCAAAGGAGAAATCTCAGGCTTATGAAGCAAATACATTTTTTGAGCATTGTGTGCTGTCCCTTCAGTAGAGACCACAAAAAGAGGACCACTGAGCAGATGACCTTTCATTTAAGTAGTGCATCAATGAAAGAATATCAAGAGCTCATCACACTTGAAAATTTGTAGATTTTCCTTTTTAGCCACATCTGAAGATAAGCTATATCAAGTAGCCAAAATAAAGCAATAGCTACACATACCAACCCCTGGGTTAAGATCCAGAATGGGCCATCACGTACAAGTCTGTCACTGACTTACTGATAAGAGCTCTACTTTTTTCCATAATCCCATCTTTGAGGTCAACACAGTTTATTAAGAATGTTAAATGTACTTTACTATGTCTTTGAACATAGTGGAATGATATTCCCAAATCCTGCCTTTTATGTGTCCCAGACACAGTTTCAAAAATCACTATTCACTGACATACTGAGTACTCTGTGACATTACAATGACATTTATAATCAATCTAATCTCACCCATAATTTCTGTTAGGATATGGCCCCGTTAGTAATATCCCTGTCATCTCTGTGGTTTGCCTCAGCAAATTCATCTCATTTTATCAAAGAAATGTTATGTCTCCAGAAACTATTTTATCACCAACAGTCATTGTAGGTTTTATTATGATACTGAAAAAAAAAATTGTTCAAAACTGTCCCTGTCTGTAGCTGCCTGTCCATTAACCATCACTCATAGTCCAATTGCTATATAGAAATATCAAGTGGACCTTGGGAAAATGTCTACACTATTACAGCTCTGTTAGGATTAAATTGAAAACTACCAACCCCACATCTTCTCTGGCCATTACAATGTTTTCTATGGCAATTCACTGCATATACTCCCACTCTTGAAACACCACTCCATGATAAATGTACTTTCTATCCTGCCACTTTTCTGTAACAAGATTGCAACAAAACATCAATGTTCAATCAGGACCTCAGTGATACTGAGTGAGAGTGGGACACACAGAAAGAGCAACAGGACATCTGATAATATGTCAAGAGAGTTACCTGTTATATGCTGATAGAAATTGAAATCTCCGAGATAAAATGTGATTTCCAAATGCGACCTGGCCTTCCATTTGACACATTCATACCACTTGCTTCTGATGAAAATGGAAAGATTGCTTGCTAGGGCTGGTCAACATTATCAAGTCAATCAAATATGCTGCCTCCTATTCAGTTGCCTTGAAAATACAAATCATTTCCGTGTTCCTTGGTCTCATGCTACTCCTAAGTGCCCTAGACCCTGTGTTGCCTTCCATTTTCATCATCTGAGCTCCCCAACATGGACATAGTAATTAACCCTAGAAATTTGACCATGAAAACCTGCTGAAGTTGAGGTAATTGTTCGAGGACACTCCACCCCTACCTACCCTTTCCCAACTTGTTTGCCATTATGTTTTTTAAGCTAACTTGAAAATTCTTAGCTCTATGACTCTGATGTTAATCTTTCCTTTAGTGATTTGAAATTGTTGGCATTAGATCTCAATGGTATCTGAATTTTGATTTGGCCTAATTGATTCTGACTTTGCTTATGGCTCTATTCTGGGTTAAAAGAGTGTGATATGTCCCTGTTTTTCTGAGCCTTATTTGGAGGACAAAAAGAGAAGCAATATCTTAAATGATTGAGCCATTCATGGACTATAGCAAGAATAAATATGATTCTTATACTGAGAGGCCTTGGAAAGATCATCCTAGTAGTGGTCCTGTCCTTTTAGCCATTTTTTATGAGTTATACATAAAGGAGTCTATTTGTGGTGTCTCTAGGAAAGAAATATTTAATTTCCATATTCTGAATTATTTTTATTAAGTTTTTTATCTTAACTTCAAACCTGCCTGTCATTTTCAGCAATTTACAAGAGTGCTTGAGGGACGATGAGAATTTGGGAAACATGCTAGTAATGACAATTTTCCATGATTGCCTGGAGAGTTTTTGGAAGAGGACTTGATGAAGATTTTGATGTTGAAAGTAGTCTGTTAGTCTGCTGAGGCAGGTGAAGGAAGGAAAATTAGAGCAGGATATTCAGTCAACTTGTGCTGTCATCTATATTGACTACACTTGCTGTTGAAGGGATCAGATTAATTACAATGTAATATCTGTCCATCAGCTTATATGTTTTGCAGATACAGCATTTATATTTGTGCCTAACAAACATTGGTGGTAATTACAGTCTATCTGTAGAATAACTAATATTCTCAAAATATGAGGACATTATCAGTCTCTGTCTGTTTCTACCTATATGTGTTTTTCCTAGGAATTCTGAAGCAAATGACCACATATACTAATTCATAAAGATCAAATGAGAATTAATTTGCTAATTACTCGAACCTTTCAGGGTGTGAAAACAGCCTTATTTTCTTTTTCTCCTAAGTTTTAGGGCTGATTAAATTAAGTAGTTCTTCAAGAGTGGCTTTGCCTAAATAATTAATGTGATGATTTTTAAAGTATTTACCTCTAGGTTAACGCCTGCCCCATAAGCTTAGGGATACTTTTGTCTTACTTTGTAGATAAATGTTTAGAGCAGAAATCCGTTAAGACTAATCAAACCTGAGGCATTGTTGCAGGACGTTAATTTACCCAAACCTATTAATTCTTGTCTGTTTTCAAACCATATTTACTTAAACAAGGGTCTGGAAACTGAGATAAAACCAATGCAAAATGCATATAAAATGTCACATAACTTCAAATGTATGTGTGTATACAAATATTTGTTAGGAATTTAAATCAAATGTAGATTTACCTGCAAATAAATGTTAAGAAGTGTTTTGTTATCCTCTCAGAAATTTATGGTATTTTTGATGATCTGTTACTTGTACATTTGCTCCAAATGCAAAATAGGGATTTAACCAATTTGTTCATATGATAACAATGTAAGTGCCACCTAAAAACAAACTTTTCTACATAAGATTTGGGAGTTCTCTGTAGCATCCATTTGCATACTAAATATGAAATCTAAATGCTAGCATTTCCTATATGCACCAAGAGCAGGGATTGGCCTGCAAATGATGCATTTATTTTATTTACTTTCCAATGCAGAAAGTATTAACCATTGGTATATGATCAAGGTCAATTGAATCCAATTTCAGTTCTTGACTTTCTTTTTTGAGTACTTGTGACTCTTTATAAGCACTGTTATTTCACCATTTTTATTCTTTCTTAGAGATTTTCAAAAAAAAATCTAAATTTTTAAATGAAATTTAAAACTTATTCTACATTATAATTGCCATGTGGTCTCATGGATGATCTTGTAAATCTAAGATACATTATAAAAAACTGGAATATTAATTTTTGTAAGTATTAAAAATTTGATGTGTAATTATCCTAAGAATTAGTTACTTATTACTCAGCAATTATTCAAACTATGCTAAAAAAGGGACTACAATAATATGAAAAGGGAAGAATGATAGAATTGCCCAGAAGATGTTATAGTGCTGAAATGATCAGTTTTCAATATTCATAACTTTTCTTACTGTGTTGCCAAAAATTTTGCATCATTTTTTCAAAAAACATATAAAGGGACTCTGGAGACATTATTTCTAGTATTCTTTTAACTTTTTTTTTTTTAGGCTTCATTAAACTTAGGTGAGAATTCAGAATTTTCATTTTGTTCCATAATCACAAAGAGAAGAGAATTGGCAGAGGAAGATTTATCGCAGTTATTAGACAAATTATAAGATGAATGCAAAGGGACAGAGAGCTGTACCCTAACCTCTAATGATGGTGGTAAAACTGATCATATAAGCACAATCTCAGAGTAGGACTTTTTATGTGATACTATCTTAATTGATGTTTTTATACTTGAGTTACTTAACAATGCATTTCTAAGAAAAAATCTTATTCAGTTAGCTATGCAATAGGAAGAACTCCATTATATATTTGCAGAATGACTCTGAATGATTCTGTTATGCCAAAAAAATGCGATAAAATTAACTTTTACAATAACCAAAATTGACTTGACACTAGTCATAAGTGAACAAATGCTGAAGGCAGGTACGTGTACGGAAGTGATCTAGAAATAAATAGATGATATAGAAGTGAAAAAACAATTTATTAAGATCAGTTTGATAAATATGAAATACAATTTTTTGCAATTATAGACCAAAGAAACTGGCTTATTGGTGGGCTCTCTAAAATGGAAAAGATAAGGAAATGGATTCACCTCTACCGCCACAAAAAAGAAATACAGTACCTCCAACACATTGATTTTAACTAAGTGAGTGAGTTGTTTTAAGCCATTATGTTTGTGGTAATTTGTCATGCAGCAGTAAAATGTGAATGCAGTATATGAAGGTGGTTTTCTCAAATCATATAACTCCATGTTCTAGAGTTTAACAAACCTGAGACTACTGACGTGAGAAGAGAGGGTGTACATCAAGGGCAAAGCAAGTGGAAGACGATGATTTGGACAGCATTCTCCTTCTTTGACATGGTAACACACCACAGCTTTATGACTTATTTAATGATTCCTTAAACAACACTTAGCTCTAAACTGCATTGCATAAGGACCATTAATTGTCTTTTATAATTCTGCATGCTTTTCAGATAGTTTCCCAAATCCATCTGTCCTCTTTTAAATCCTTCTAAGCACAGTCTTCCAGTTTGTGAATCACATCAAGAAGCAAATTCACAGCATTTTATGTTTATGCCCACTTTTATATATGTTCTTTGTTTAAATAATGTAGGCATAATTCATCATTAATTAACCTTAGAACATGATATTTGATGTATTTCCTTCGTATCAGGGCTATTCTTCCAAATGTACATCACTAGTTTTTTTCAAGTATTTAAAACTTGCAGAGAACCAATGCTGATTTTTTCTGTAAAAGCTATATAGTCAACTCTTCAATCGGAGTCAGTAACCACTTTGAAGATAACTATCTGAAGAAAACCCACTGATAATCAGATTATGTGTGCAGGTGATTCATTATGGAAAAAGCTGAGAAAAATAACTATGTTTGTGAAAGCCTGTGATTCTATATGATAGGAGGAAAATTAACTGTTCTTTTATTAATTGTACAAACATATTTTAACCGCCTACAGTATTTAAAACACAGTTGTATACTCAAGGATGCAGAATGATCCAGGGGAGCCTGGTTCAGTCCTGGGGGAACTATACTAGGAGATACTTAATTAAGTTTTCTACATATATTAACCTCTTATACACAGTATACATTGTCTCAGGATTTTAAATCTGAAACTTGATTTTATGGATCCAAAGCACTGCTCCTCCACTTGCTACCTTGAACAGTTAGTTTCACTATTTAAACATCAGTTCCCTCACTTACAAAAATAGAAACATAATTCTAACTGTACTTACCTGGCAGGAAGGAGATGAAATTCAGAGGTCAGAGTGTTCATCAAATATGCAGCACAGACATAATTGACATAATATTCTGCACAATTGTCTTCCCACCTCTGTATGCTGGAAAAACTCAAACTTGTCAATTAATGTCCCATTCCTTTCTGGTACACAGTTTCCTTTGAGTTGTCACACATACCTTAGAAGAAATTCTTAGTCTTTAAGAGAAAATAGTGTGTGCTGAGACCATCTGGACTGAATATGTGACTGCACCCAGTTAAATAAACTTTTAAGATTCCTGCAGGTGAGTGCCAGGATCTACCTGTCTTTTGACCACCAAAGACAAGCCTGGTATGTAAATTCCTTGGCTTTTTAACCCTGCCACATACCCATCTGGAGTGATCTGCTTCTTTCTTTGTACTATGTTTGCCCTCCATGTACAGAGGCCAGTTTCAGATTTCAGCCTGGGAAGCTCCCAAAATGCAAACCAACAATTGACAAGTCAGGTCAGAGAATGAGATTGTTGTTGAGAAAGAGGCATTTGCAGGGGAAATCTTCAGTTAACCATCTACTTCTGTGTGAGGAGAGCTGGCCTGTATGTTAGATGCTTGTGGACCACTGTGTGACTACTGAGATGCTTCAAAAACTCAGGCTGGTTTGATGCACTTGTTTGAGGAACTATGCAGAATGCCCTGCCGCAAAGGGGGATGAATTGCCTGGGTAGTGGGCTGGCATCTACTGTGGGCAGGTTCACTCTCTGCTCATGCCCAACCGGAGGTGAAGTTCAATTCCAGTTAGAAAGTTGGAAGAAGAGCTTCGGTTAGGGAAGGGCCTGCAGGTGTCCACCACTCTGCTAGCTTCGGGCTGGCAGACAAAGTTGGAGAGCAGGATGATGAATAGGAGACCTTAGCCTGAAGCTGCAAAAGCTTGGAGTGTTACTGACCCTCCGGAGCTGGTCCTCAGCAGGTTCCTCCCGCTGGGGGTCGCTCGCGCCAATAGAATGTAACCAAGTTTGGTTCAGAAGCAAAGGAAAGCTTTACTCTTTGATCGAAGGTTGAAGATGTGCCAGCTCTTGCTCTAGAGCACGAGGTCTCCCTGAAGAGCCATGGGCGGGGCTGCTGTATGGGGCTCCTGCGGGCGGGAGGGGGCGGAGCGTTCTCAGTGCGGGCGCAGGCGCAGCTGCGCGGCTCACGCAGGCAGTGCCGTTGCTGTGTCTCTGCACGTGGCCTGGTGGGCTGAGGTGTCCGTGCAGCCGTTTTGCATTATGGATGCTGAAAGGCCAGGTGGAAGCAAGTGACGACTAAGCACAAAGGATAAGGGGGAAAAAAAAAAAAGGTTAGATTTTTATTTTATAACCTAGATTCTATTTTTATTTCCCAGGAATTGTTAATGGGCTTTGCTGGTGATAAATCCCTCCTCTGTCTTTTGTCCTGCCCCTCATTCTTGAAGGGCTCTGAGGGGCGCAAGTCCATATTCTGTAACTTCTTCCTGCTGATTTGGGGCATCATCATAACCCCAGGTAGAGGAGCAGAGCTTCCTCCAGCCGCCTTTAGATGTGTTTGTCACAAGGCCTCAGCCCTGAGTGTTTGTGTCCCTGAGTGACCACCGTTTGTCTAACCCTTTGGAGACAAAGGATACTAGACAGTGGCCCAACTATTAGCAGGACAATGATGGTCACATGTCGACTTTTTCCTAAAAATGAAGGCATCTAGTACTCTACCTGCAGGAAAAGTGTGCCCTGATGTCAAGGCTCATTGCCGCTGCCTGAGTCTCCCTGGTCACATTTCAGTTGTTTTTCAGAGAGAAGTTTCAGATTAGAGAGAGGTTCGCACGACTAGTCAAGGGGCCGTTGCCCCAGGTTGTCCCCGGAGTTTGGGGCTCGGGGGCCCTCTTCACTTGAGTGTGATTTCCCACGGTGCAATCTCCTGCAGCTTCAGGGTAGCGCAGCTGGTCGGGATCGCCAAGTGGGGTCTGTTCTACTTACGAGTGAGCTGAATCTGTGGGCTGGTGGTTTTCCAGGATATGGGGTGTACCTGGTCTCCAGGGCTGGGTCAGTGGGGGCAGGCAGCACCTGGTAACCATATTCCCTGAGAGCTTTGATGGTTTCTCCTACCTGGAGGGCACACTTGAATTGTTCCATTTCAGAGGACTAAGATACCCCTTCTCTCAGGCTTGGAGAATGGGTCTACCCTACGTGAGTTCAAATGCACTTAAATTTATCGCCTGGGGCTAACTGCATACAGAGCAGGGAAATTGCGGTTTCCTGACACATAGCTTGTCCAAAGCCTGTTTCAAGGTCTGATTGGATCTCTCTGCTTTCCCAGTGATTCAGCTGCTTTTTCAGTTCTAGTGAGGAATGCTACTATCTACCAAGAAAATGTGTCCATTAGCACCAAGAGATACCTGAAGTTGCCCAGTACTCTTGGCATGACAGTGAAATGAATCTGTCAATGTGCTCCAGGATATGTCTTTCTGATCTGAATGGGGCGTATCTGGGGGCCGCTGGGGACTCTGGTATTGGGATTGTCATTGTGCAGAAAGGGCAGGTCTCATCTATCTGACTGATTATACTTTTCATGCAGAAGTTGCTGTGACCTCAACCAACTAACTATACAGGGCTTCCCTCCCATAGTGAGTTCCTTGTGAGCCTTCCTGATGGCTTGACAAGCCGCAGTTCGGGGAAAGAAGTATTTGTGGAGACTGAGGAATAATTGGATGGATCTGGCCCTGGAGGTGAGGGAATAGCTGCCAAGTTACTGGTTCTAGGTCCACCCTTTTGGCAGTTGTGTCCTCCTTGTTTCCCTGTATTACCTCCGCATCCCCCTTTTGAGGACCCCTTGATGAATCACTGGCACATTTTTTGGAAGCTGTACTGCTTCTAAGAACTTTAATATGCTTCAGCCATGTTTCGCCTGTTTATTCTCCACAGTAAGCATACCTCTTTCCTTTCACATAGCCCCGTATGTGTGTGTAGGATGGCATATGCATACTGGCAATCTGTAAACGTTTAAGATTTTCCCTGTCCTGAGATCTAAGTCTGGGGTGAGGGCTATCAGCACCACTTTTTGGATGGAAGTCCCTGAGGGTAGGCTTCTTGCTTCCATGACGTGGGTCTGGGGCCTGGGAGGTTACTGCATATCTTGCCAGCCTTTTTCCTTCTCTCATAGACATATTCTCATCTGTCAACCCTTCCTCTTCAGCATTTGGGAGAGGCTCACTTCCTTGGTCAGAGTGGCTGGAATAGGTTATGTCTACAATTTCTATACGGTCGTGCTCCAGGAGCCCTATTCCTGTGGGTAGCAGGGCGGCAGGATTTAGCTGTGACAGTTTTGTATGGTAGCCACTGGGTTATCTAAAAAGCATAGCCTGAGCTTGAGTCAACCTTCTGAGGGATAGCCATTCTGTTCTCTTAGAACTAACTAAGGCCTGAACCTGGTGGGGAGTCCATATAGTGATTGACTGGCCAGATGTTAACTTTTCAGCCTCCTTTCGCAGGGTTGAAGTAGCTGCTACTGCCTGTAGGCAAGGAGGCCATCCCTCACTGGCTTGACCTAATTGTTTAGATAAATAAGCAACCACCTGAGTAAGGGGTCCCAGTTTTTGAACTAATACCCCAAGGATGATTCCCCTTCTCCAGAGCTAGGGATCCAGATACAGCAGAACTCAGCCATCCCCAGGAAACCCCTAAGCTGTCCTCGAGTTTTAGGAGGGTTGAGGCTGCAAATGGCTGCTTTCCTGTCCTGGGGTAGGTTGTTTGACCTTCTGTGAGAATGAGGCCTAAGCAGGCCACCCTGGTTTGTAATATCTGAGCCTTTTTCCTTGGATACTTTATGTCATACACTGGTTAGGTGGTTCAGAGTAGTTACAGCATTTCTGGCAGAGGCCTCCTTAGTAGGACTGGCAATCAGAATGTTGTCTACATAAAGGTAGAGGCTTCTCTCCTCCAGATTAGATTTTTTTAGGTCTTATCTAAATTTTCCCCAAAGATAGTAGGGGAATTTTGAACCCTCAGGGCAGGATTATCCTACAGTATTGTTTTTGTCCCATGTTTTGGTCCTGCCACTCAAAAGCAAAGATTTCTTGTGACCCTGGGGCTAATGGGATACAGAAGAAGGTGTATTTTAAATCTAATACTGAATACCAGGTCCTGGTAGATGATAGAGTGGCCAGCAGGATGTAAGGATTAAGGATTACAGAGTGTATATCCTGCCTGGCTTCAATGACTGCCCTGAGATCCTGTTCCATCTGGTTTCTTTATGGGCAGAATGGGGGTTATTACAGGCTGATAGGCATGGTCTAACAAGGCCTGGTCAGTTAGGCCCTGAACAATGGGAACAATGCCCAACGAGGCTTCCCGACAGAGCGGGCAGTGTTTTCTACTGTGCCATGCAGGTCAGGGTTTTAGATGGACCACTGTGGGACTGGCTTCTACAGATCATCCCACTCATCACTGTGCCCAGACCTCAGGATTTACTCTGGGGTGATACCTGAAAACTTCAGTTCTGCAGGATGCACCCTAATGGGCTGTACTTCAGTGTGGTGGATGTTTTGGTTCCATTCAGACATGTTCTGGTTTTGGATTTGTTTCTAAACACCAAAGTGGGGCAGATGGAGTAATTTGTTGGCACACAAATGCCACAAGATTTGACCCAGATAAGATTTCTGGTTTGGGAAATTTGCATTCCTCCAAAGACCAAAATAAGAGGCATCCAAATGGTGTGGAGATGTATAACTGGGGGGTCCCCCTTGAATCTGTAAGGTTTAGGGCTGAGACAGGCCTCCTCATGCAGCATGTCCCACAGGAGCTTAGACAGGACGGCGTCCAGGCCAGAGCAGCTTAGCTGCGTCAGTTCCTGATCAGCTTGCTCCGTTAGGGCGGGAACACTGTCTGAGGCGGGGTCTTCTCTTTCTTACTTTCAGCCAAAAAGCAGGAGGTTTTGGACATCCCAGTAGGTGAGAGCGAAAGCTCGACGGGCTCCCACAGGGTACTCCTCAGAGCCCTGGGGCAGTGGATTTCCTGTGCTAACGCAGGGCGGCGAGCCTGTGGATCCTTGTTTGGTAAAGAATCACTCAGAGTACACCTCTGGAGCAGAGAGGAGAGGAGAGGTTGCGTGATGGGTGTTTCCTGGTCTTGTAAGCAGCTCATGGGGCTCCTCAGCCCACTTCAGAGAAACCAGCACTGACCAGAAGTGGTCAGGTCTCCTGTTGCACGTCTGCCTTGGGATTCTTTCCCCCTCTAGTGTCCTAGTGCCGTTTCCTGAATTCAGATTGAGTGACTTTCTGTTTTGTTGAGTGGTGCTTATCACCTGGGCCTTTTCCCAGTCCCCCGTCTTGGCTCTCAGGGCTGGCCACCTTCCTTTAATGAACCAAAAGTGACTATGGAGAATGCTAGTTTTGACCCCTGGAGGTCAGCAAGGAGGGCAGAAAGCCCTGGTGCAGCCTCTACTGCCTTGTGCAGGGCGGTCAAGAGCCTGGTGCTACTGGCAAAACAGTGCAAGACTGCTGTGGCTCCCTCTTGTCCATAGGTCCCCACTGTCCCCAGGTGTCCAGTACCATTGGAAGGCCAGCCGAGGCAGCAGACAGACATGTAAGTTTCAGTCTCCAATCCCCAGTGATGCCACAGTATGATCCCCTCAAGGAGGTGCAGTCCATATTACTCTGGGGGCTACCCTGTGTGTGCACCACACCCAGGTATCAAGCAGGGTGCTGAGTAGGGTTGCTCTGAATTCAACTGAAGCCTGCTCCATCCTACTCTATCAGAGTGTACTCAACTATCAGAATCACTCATCCTCTTGCGAACCTCCCAAAGCCTCCTCTGTCTTCCTGCTGGAGCCAGGGTGAGCCCAGAGCCTAGTAGATAGGTGCAGTGAAAAGGCCACGGTACATCCCATCTGGGTTGCCATAACTCTATTACTAACCCTCCCAAGTTGGTCCCCAACCCTTGTTGCCTTCTGCCTGGCGTCATTGGAGCCAATAGAACAAGACCGAGTTGGGTTCAGAAGCGAAGGGAAGCTTTACTCTTTGATCACAGTGGAGAGGTGCAGGCTCATGCTCTGAAGTGCACACTTTCCCGCAAAGGCCCTTGGTGGGATTGCCTTATGGACTCTTGCTGGTGGGAGAATTCTTGAGGTCCTGGTGCAACTGTGCTGCTCAGGGCGCTCCAGATCGAAGCCCTGGGTGCAGCGTCTCTGCACAAAATGCACTGTCGCCACCTTGAATTGAAGTGTCCTATGCAGCGCTTCTGCACAAAGCCTGCCAAGCTGGTGTCAGGAGCAGCCATTACACACTAGGAATTCTGGTCTGAAGTAGTAGGGGGCAAGGACCCTGCACAAGGCGCCCTGTGAGCAAGTGAAACTAGACTAAGTGCAAAAGAAAAGGGGCAAAAAAATGTTAGATTATTCTACTACCCAGATTCTATTTTTATTTCTCGAGAATTGTTAATGGGCTTTGCCAGTGACAGGAGGACACAACCTGCTGCAGATTAAGGTCATTAAGGTTGCAGCACTTATGACAAAGCCCGATTGAGACACTAATGGGTGGGATCCCTGTGAAACTGAGAAGAGCCAAGAGGAGGATGTTGTGGTGACTGACAGTGAGACAGATGAAACACATGAAATGCAGGTGCCCTCGGCCCACATTACAAAGGAAGGCAAAGCACAGCAACAGCCCCAGCCGTGGTCCCTCCTCCAATTCAGGAAACGTTCATGATGAGAGAATATATTCCCACCAAGTTTATTGATATGGCTGCCGAGTCGGAATAAATGATAACCAACAAAGCCTGTCCTTACTGAACACTAAAATATCTTTAATGAGATGGATTGTCGATGGCTTTGGACATTATTAGTGCTACTCCAGGAGGCACCTGTGCCATTATCCAAACAGAATGTTTCATGTTTATACCTGATGTATCATCTTTGTTAAATCCCGTGAGGACACAGGTGAACATCTTGAGTGATCTGACCGCCCAGCTTAGGGAACTTAGTGAAGCAGTGCTTTGGATCATGGGGCTCCTGGTGGAAAAAAATTGTTACTTATTTAGGAAATCATCTTAATCTGTATTCCTCTTACATGTGCCTGTATTGCTGTGGTGTCTGCCTCCAGTGCAGCCAGATATCTACCTCCATGCTAGTGAAACCCCCAGCTGGCCTCTCAGTGCACATTGTGCAAGAAAGGAAACATGTAAGATTTTAAGAGCAAGTTAGGAGGACTGGAGAAGGTTATCGAGAGGACATGACCGAAGATTGATCCTCAAGCTGGGCCCGGGTAATCAGCTCCACCCTCCACCCACCACCGTTGGAATGTACATTCCACCCACCATTCCTACAGTGGGAGTCGTTTCCAAGGACACAGCCTCAAGAGAGTGTGTGTTGTTGTGACCATCTAGTTGGCATACGTGACTGAACCCGGTTGAGGCCTCTCTTATATAGAAAATTTTGGTGGGCAGTTGTGGAGATCTACTCATCTTGCAGCCAAGACAAGCCTTGTAAGTCAGTCCCCTTGCTTATTAACTCTACCAGTCAGAGTGATCTGCCTCTTTCTTCTTCTCTTCTTGCCCTGCAGGTATAGGGGCCAGTTTCAGATCACACCTGGGAAACCCCGGAGGTTTCGAACCAGCCGTATATTATATTTAGATGCTCGTATAAGTATAATGTGTACTTTAGCCCAAACGGTTATTATTCTAGTTTTACAGGTGAGTGATATAAGGGGACAGTGCTCCATGAATAGTTAGTTGGACATTTCTGCAAACTTGGGCATTTTTTGAGCAAAGAGCATTGGTATCAGATTTACGAGGAGAGAAAAATATACAAGTTTTAGCAAAATGCAAGTACAAATTACTTCAGGTGAAAGAGGCTACCCTCATTTGAGAAGCAGAAAGGTGGCTGATGTGGTTGAAGAATAAAGATCTCTGGGAAGTTTATAAGGTGGAGTCAGAGGTAGGCAGACGGTGGAGGGCTGAGAGATGTGGCAACAAGATGAAAGTGTTGGTGCAGTGGGAAGCCATTTGATTTTTAAGTAAGAAAGAAATACAGTTTGGTTTTTGTTGTGTGAAGAGCTCCCTGGTAGATACTGTTAGAAGGGGGGAAATGGCAACAGAGAAAAAACAACTAGAAGACTTTCTGCAGTAGCTCAGGTTAGGAAGTTTTTAAGTTGCCCTATTTAGCCCACTAAATATTTTGCAACTTTTGTGAGCAAATTTATATCTGCAAAACATTGTTTTAAAGTCAAATAACCCTAGATGACTTTTCTACAAGAAAATTGCAGCTTTCTGCCTCCTTTTATCCCTTCATTACATTGCTGCTCTTCCATGTGATGTTCCACAGCTTGAATACAATGTATAATTTGGAATATGAGGGTTTGGTGCTTTTTCCTCATCCTGTTTTCTCTTCTTCTCACCCAACACTAAAACAAGATTTCATGTTTTTCATTACCCGGATTTACCGTAAAATAGGCCAGAACTTGAAACTCAAATGCCTAGCAAGCAGCTGGGTATTTTACTTTTTACATCACTTGGGTTTATTTTCTTTTTAGGCATGTTTGTTTGCTTGTTTTGGTCTATATGTTTTCATTCTGATAAACAAGTACCTAAATTATAACAATTTAAAACTGCTCTGAAATTAAGTCATGCTTAGGAGATAGATGCTTCTCGTCACACAATATTTGCATTACATTTACTATTACTTCATTATTTTGTATTTCTTTAAGTATAATTTACTGAACAGTTATTTTATTTGTCTCGCTTGGTAAAACTTATGTATAAAATGACATCAGAAAACATGTCACTTTTTTTTAAAGTCAAATTATAAATTAATCTATATATATTAAAGAGTTGTAATGACTTCCTACAAATGTCACATATCATCAGGAAACACTATGAATTGTCTAATATGGAAATCTGATTGTGATATTTCCCGACTTAGAAATCTTCATTGACATCTCTTGCTCACTGGGTGGGAGGGGCAGGAAGAAAAGAAGCCTTGCATCACTTTTCTGGTGCCTAAATTTTAAAATTCATCGTAAGCCATTTCCAAACCTTCCTTCCCACTGTGCTCCTGCCACTAATGGTTGTACTTTTCAGAATATGCCATTGTGTGTTTACTTCATGTTTTCGCATATGCAAAGCATATTGTCTCAAATGCTGTTCTCCATTTTGTGACCAATCAATATCTATCCAAATATGAAGCCCTCATTGAACATTTCTGACCTGTAAAGCTTTTGGCAATATTTTGGAAACAAGTTCAGCGTTTTTGTACCATCGGATATCTTAAATGTGACCCCACTGTAGCACTTAAAATGGCTACTGTGATAGATGTTTCATCTCTTCGTCTGCAGTTCATGACTGAATTCCTAAAGGGCAGTTATGATAATATTTCATTCACTTTTGCATACACAGGTCTTCGCTCTGATAAAGACTTTGTTTCAGGGAGAAATGTTTAACGACTAACTGATTGAAAAAATAGATTGATTAAACAATGTTGATCCTGTCTTGAGGAATACATCTGTGTAATAATCTACTTTGCTTCGGAGAGGTAGCCATACTTAAGGAATTATTAAGAAAATTTAAATACACAATAGAAATATTTTTGAAAAGACAATTTTATAACATTTTATAACCTGATTTTTATAACTTTATTTTTTCTTTAATGTACATATGTGTATTTATACACGTAATTTATAACTTAATGTGTAACTTTATTTTATAACTGTATGTGTATTTTCCTCTTAGCAAATTCTTAAAAAAAATTGAAAATCAGATTTTATTTCACTCATCTTTTTGACAAATTGCTTACTTTAAAAATTTTTGTTTCTGAGGTGAAACTTTTATTTTATACGTGAAAAGTGCAACAACCGCATTGCTTGACTCACCTCATGGTAGACTGTGAAAAGCAAAGAAGCAAAGACTTTATCCTTTTATCTTTGCCTTTGCTTTCATACCTTTTCATGAATTAATCACTTTGAGATAAATTGTGCAGTCATTATTCCTCTTGGAAAAACTTCTAACTGAAGTCAATTAATGAATCAGCTGAGAAAGCTGTAGCTTTACTAATTCTTACAGTGTTTAATCAGAAGGAAAATCTGTTTTAATTTTATTTTATTTAGTCAGGGGGTCAGAATCAAGCAAATATGCCAATCTCTGGACAGTTTCTGAATCAAATAACTATTAACTTGAATTTATAAAAAGTTAAATCAGAAAAGAACATGAACTAGAAAAATGAACAATATTGCTTTGGTGATAGACTTCATAATTGAGAAAAAAGTATCTTTCGTGAGGCTGGCTGAAGGCAGGAACTCTCCCTTACATGTTTATTATATATTAGCCCCTGGACTAGACACTACAATTTTTCATATTAAATTCCTTAAGTCTCCCTTAAAGAGAAAATTGCAAATCCTGATGAAAGGTTAAGAAGTTTAAATACAAACAGAAAAAGCAAACGTGGTATTATTACATGTGAAATTTATTTTAAGAGTCTTACATTATTTATGACCTCATAACTAATGTAAATAAATAAAATAATTATGAAATATGTTATGCCTTCTAGAAATCACATTTCCAAACATTAATAATAAGTTCAAACATCACCTCCTCTACCATAAATTATCTAATGGTATAATAAGTCATCTCAAAAGTTAGAGGGTTAAAATACCATTAATTTACCTCACATGTTAATGGTAGGCTCTTAGGCTGGGTTCAGCTGGCTGGTTTTGCTAATCTGGATCACACTTGGCTAATATCAGTTGGTCTCTGTGTGTGTCTAAAGTCACATAGTAGTTTGGCTTGAAACAAAGAGTATGAAAGTATGCAAGATATCTTGAGTCCTACACTCAAAATCAGAAAAGTATTGCTTCTGCCTCATTTGGTTGGTCTAACTTAATCCCAGCTAAATCAGATTTAAGGGACAGAAAAAGGAGGTGTTGTAAAATCACACGTAATGAAAAGGCATTCATACAAGGAGGAATTGATTTGTGGCCGTTTTCACAATCTACAATACAATATCCTCCTTAAAGCTTTTGATAATCCCTAAGGTCTATTGTCTTCTGCCTCTTAACTTCCGTATCACTCGTGACATTATAACCGGGATGATGCCTTTATAAAAAACGAAAAACATAATGATATTATAGTGTTTTTTATTAAAATCTTTTGCACATAGGTGTTATTTTCTCTTTTTAGGCAATTATCTAGAATGCATAGACTTCATTTTTATGCATTGGATTCATAAGGGTTCACCAGAGAAACAGAAACAAGAGGATGTGTGTGTGCACACATGGGTATATATGTGTTTGTGCGCACACACACACGTGTGTATATGTGTGTCTTGGTTGGGGGGTGATTTCAATAACATGGCTCGCACTGTTATGGAAGCTAGCAGGCTGGAGGTGCAGGAAAGAATTTATTTTGCAGCTCAAATCTGAAGCATACTGCAGGTAAAATTTTCTTCTCTGGGAAGTCAATCTTTTTTCTCTTAAGGCCTTCAAGACTTCAGCTGATTAGATGAAGCCCACCCACTGCATGGAGTGTAATCTGCTTTAATCAAAATCTACTAATTTCAATGTTAATCTCATTTAAAAATACTTCACAGCAACATCTACACTAGCATTTGGCTAGTGAACATCTTAGTACCATGGTCTAACCAAATTGACACATAAAATTAACCTTCATACTTATCATTTACTATTCTCCACAGAATTTCCAAATATCAGCATTTTAACTACAAATAATATTTCTAATAAATGCTACTGAAATAAATAAAGCAATAAGTGAATGAATGAAAATGGTATCTAAGCAAATAAGAATAATTTCCAATTCAATGGAGGTAGAGTTAAAAAGGCACTATCCTTCCTCTCTGTCGAATATTATTCCTAAATAACAAGCTTGGTTAGAAATGCAAACTTAATTTCCATTGTCAATGATAATATGCATCATGGTATATAAAAAAGGGCTGCCAATGCAGTGAAGATCAAACCAGGGTGACAAAAATTGCCTAGAGAGGACAGCCTCTCTACACATCAAGCAGAGCCAGTAGAGTTCAGTTCTCCAAAGCAGACACCACACTAGGTAGGGGGAGAACAAACAAGCCCTTTTTTTGGAACCACTGGAAAGGAGTGCACAAGTTGGTATCATGATTCCCTTGGACCCTGTCACTACTGAATAGAAGGTGAAGACACATCAAAAGAGGAAAAGTAGACATGCCATCTGCCAGAAGCAATCTATCAGTGAGACTGAGTAAAGATAAGAGAGGGAGGGAAGGAGGGAGAGAGGAAGAGAGAGCGAGAAACACACACACACACACATATACATACACATGGAGACTGAGATTACATTTTAAGTAACCAGTTAGCTACTGACCTCTGTTGGCTGAAGAATAAAAGCAAATACACACACACACACACACACGCACACACACACGCTTAAGTGAGAAAACAGGCAGAATTTTTCTGTTAAACGTTGTGTTGGCTCATTTATTCACTTTAGACATTCTACAAATGGCTTGGCAAAAAAAAAATTATTTAATCCAAATCAAAGTAAATAAGAATAAAAGGATGCAACAGCAGATCTATACACAAACATCATGAAAAAAGAAGAAAAGATAACAATAAAATGGCAGACAATGATCACTCATTGAAAAAATAGTGCTGTCCTTGGGCAGGTAAAACTTATGACCTAACACATTGCCATGAAGCCAGGGAAATAAATGAGTAAGCAATATGATTTCAGCCTACGCACTTCGAAAACAATGTGAGCCAGTTTCTTGAAAACAGTCTCTCTCTCTCAACATATAGTTGACTCAACAGCCCCCACCACTGTAATAAAGCATCATGTCTATGGAAAACCATAGAACTGCAAACAAATTCCAAGGCTATCAATAAGCAAATGATTCATTTTTCAGTAGCATTGTTTTCACTTGATAAACTTTTTAAAATTTTAGCCTTTGTATCCTTCTCCCAGGCTGCCTGATATCCTCTGCCCAGCACCCCCATATTGTGCCTTGCCTGGGGATGGTGTTGGGGAGGGTGGAGAAGGAAATTATACCTATAGAGCTTGTAGAGCTACACCAGGAGTGGGGCCAACACCTCACCCCACCAGCTGGGTCTGGCCAGGGCATGGGGCAGCTCCCAACATCCCTGAGACCCAGAGGCTATGGCCAAGAGCCCCCATCCCCCATACCCACTCAAGACTTGGGGAGGAGGGGGATGGGGAGCATACCAAGATCCCCAGAGGCAGCTACAGGAGAGCAGGTCTTGCCAGGGAGAAGGCAAAGAACCAGTGAGATTTCTCGAGGTGCCTTTGTTTCCAGCCAGGGTTCCTTGACCTCTCCCTGAGATAGTGCCAACTACCTCCCTCTCCTACTTGCCAAGCCCGGAACCGGGGCACCCTGCCCCTTCCCACCAGCCAACAAGAAACAAAAGTACTGAAAACACCAGGCTTTGCTGCTAGCTTGTAGCTGTATCTAGTTGTAGCTAGACAGTAGCGTTTTCCTACTTGGGGGAAAAAAGGAAAGTGATGTCTACCCTACCTCCTAGAGAAGTAAACTCAGGAGGAATGAAAGTTTTGAACACTAAAAATAAAATCCCAAAGGGATTAGTAGAAAATATGTGAGAATCTTTTATGTAAACTACTAGTGGGGAAGGATTTTCTGAGGATGTCTTTAAAACTACAAGCAAAAAGGAAACCAATAATTAACATACATACACACATTTCATGGACATATGTACATGCATATTTATATACATATATGTATACATATATACATAATTCCTAGAAAATCACTAAAAAACATGTTTTAAAAGTTTTTGTGGTAAAACCATCAAAGGCAATTCAAAATAAAATAATAATACAGGAAGATTATCTTTGCTATGGACTAATTTTCTTAAAACATACATGTATACTTATCCACATTTGTTCACAGTATATGTATGTAATTTAAAAGTGTATATAATATATAATTATGTATAATTCTATCATGTTTCAGCATATCGTTACACTCTGTTTCGTATTAAGGGAATCTACAGATTAAAAAAAATTTTTAAATTAAATGGCTTGCTTTTTCAGATCCATAAAATATTCTCTAACAAATATTGCCTATTAAAATTTATCAGATAAATAACTTCATCTAATACTTACAAAGCCACAGAGAACAACTTCAGTGATTGCTATTAAAAATAATTCTTTTCCAATTCGTTATTTTCACATAGGAAACTATTTATACAAATGTTTATGTCTTTAGATATTTCATGATTCCTTATTCATCATATGCATTTAGAAAGATTAAAATTAAATTAATTTGTCTTGATTTGTGAGATAATATTTTCACTTTATAAAAAATGGTCCTATTTTAATTCATCTTTGTACCAGCTTGATAATTTGGCCTTGATATGATGTTATGAACTATGAAGAGAATCTTCTGATTAAAATGCTATCCTATGAACTTGATTTTGTTGTAATAAACTGTAAATGCTGATGGCTCTTTAAGTAGTTAATTAAAATTTTAAATGATTGATCTACTGAAAAAACAAAGTAGGTTAGATATTTTTCTAGCGACAAAGAGCCACTTAAAATAATTCTTATATTGTTATTTTTTTCTTTGCTCTTACTCCTCACATGAACATTTTCTTTTAAAAACAAATCTTTATCATTAGCCATAACCTCTCTTTATTTTCTCATTAACAAAATAGTATTAAAAAAATGAGTGTATCTTGGCCTAATCCATTCTTGAGTCAGTTTTGTTATGTTTTAATTAGAAATATGAATCTAAAGTAGCCTCCTAAATTGAAAGATAATCTCTTTTTGATTGTGCCACGAAGAATAATCTGTAGAGTAAAATATATTCATGCCTAACTCTGGTCAAATATGTATCTTTACAGAAGAAAAATCAATGTAGTGGGAAGATTTTTAAATTGCATAAGGCTTCTTTTTGTAATAAGGCATTTCAAAATACAACATACTTTTATGTCAGGAGTATTCGTTTTGTATTGCTAGCATTTGACCTCGATCATTTGTTCTTGGATTAGGTGTTCATACTGTGGTTTTGTGGGACTTCTATGGAATTACATTTAAATGGGTGCAAATTCTGTTTTATCTTGAATTAGTTGTGACCTTGATTAAGTAATTTTTTTAAACAGTCACATGAGATTTCTGTCTAATATTTTCTAATTAAGTATACTTATGGAACTTTTAAAATTTCTTTTTTTCTTGCCTTAAATTTTATTTGAGCTGTTATTCTTTATTGTCACCATAAATACTTTCAGAAACAAAATGGGAAATAAGAAGCATAGAAAGGAAAGGACAATGAAAGAGAGGCAGGAAGAGAAGAAAAGGGATAAGGAGAAAGGATGGAAGGGAAGTTAATTTGTGCACATTTTTTCTGCTAATTTCTGGACATTTGTGCTAATTTGCTAGATCTGTATATCTTAGTATTCACCATGGTACAGCCTACATTTTAAAAAAATACCAAAATGTAAAAGGGAAACCAAATAACTTCTTACAGAAAACTCTCCCACATTCATCTATATTTTGGAAAGAAAGAATAGTTTTATAACAGTGAATCAAAATCTTGAAAGAATAATATGATTGATAAATTTGAGTGCAATGAAAATGTGTTGGTAGGTCATATCTGTTGTGTGTGTGAGTATGTAAATTACATCACAGGTGAAAATCTAGTAGATGTAGTGTGGAGAGTGTTCTAAAAGTCAATTAGAAACAGCAGAACACTTACAGAAGAACAGACAAATTAGGGCAGTCCACAGAAAAATTAATTTGGTTACATGTCATTTAAACTTAGGAAAAATACTTGAACTCATGTAAGTGTGAGCGTAATTTAAATTTAAACTGAGATCTCATTTTTGGCTCAGTTTTGTGAACTAAAGATTTGAAAAAAAATCCAAAAGTTTAACAACACATGCCATTTTGAGACTGCGAGGATTCATACACTCTTAGGCTGGAGGCAAATGGAATAGCCCAGAGACAAAAATAACAATATCTAATGAAATACATGTCAACTAGAACATTGGCTCACAAGTTGTTGTTCAGCATCCCATCTCAGTTATGAACCAGCAAACATGCAAAGTGACATATGCATAAAATAATACTTTGAACTGCAAATGACTGGAAAGAACTGAAATGTCCTAAAATTGTGTATTGGTTGAGTAAATTATGAAATAACACGATGAAATACAAATGCAGTCCCCAAAACATTTACACTTTCAAACTGTTTCGTCATGAATCATAATTTATGTGACTTACCTATAGATTAGAAACGAATCCTCATTAGGAAAATAGCCACCCCAAAAGTGAATATGTCATTTTTTTTTTCTGCACTATTTTTAGACAAGTTAAAGATCATGTAAGGAAGTCTCTGGGGGAGAACCTGGGCTTTGAACTGAATACTGAGAAATGATGGTATTTTGGAAAGTGAAAAGTATAAAGAGGTAAATCCGCATAGGTGGAAAGTACAAGCTGTTCTTAGGGGAGAGAAAGCTCAATAATTTCTAAATGGTCATTTTATCCAAAGGCTTGGGGAGTAGCAGGCGGGCAGGCATATTCTAGAGATGCTGTTAGAAATGAAATGACCACTAGCAAATTAAATTGTATTGGGCACAAAGTATATTCAGTTGCCACTGTTGCAAGCACTTTCAAAATCTTTCATTGAATTTTCATAGCAATATTTATCCCCAAATTACATTTGTAGTGAACGAAGATTGATGTGAAATCAAAGCCTCCTCTGGTCATGACTGCCAGTGGCTTAGCACACTACTTTCTTTTGCTCTCAAGGCTACATTTTGAGCTGTTTTATTTGTTGAGGGAAATAGTGAAATCAATAAGAATACTGTCATAGTCTGTAAATGACTTACTGCGAATGAAAAGAATGGGGTTAATGTTCCTTTATCTGAACAACATCAAAAGAAATACACAAACAAAACAAACCAGAATAGCATCTATAGATCCATTATTCATAACATCAGTGTTGCCAAATAGAAAAGCGATTCCAACGTGCTTTCTGTCGTTCTGAAAGAAATATATTTATTTGTGACGTGTTTTGTATTCTAATCCACAGTACCATTATGAAATCTATAGAAATCACTTAGCTAGTCAGTTATGTCAGAACTTTTATGGGAAATGTAAAACAGTGATGATGAAAGCTTGGATGAAGTGCCCCAAATTTTGGAAGCCAGTTGTGGTTTTCCAGTTAGCGGAGGGTCTGCATGGAATTTCCTAGTTTTTTCCATAAATTAGCTAAGATAGGATACTCACAGGCAGCTCTCATATAACCTTTCATCCATATTCAGTACTGAGAGCTTTAATTCCTGGGTTATTCAAAATGTTTGCACATAGAGATTATGGCAAATTGTAGATAATTGCTGTTGTGGTTAATTTTATGGGTCAATTTGATTTGATTAAGTGATGGCCAGAGAGCTCGTAAACATTATTTCTGGGTAAAGGTGTCTCTGGAAGAGATTAAAAGAAAGATTTAAAGAAAAAAAATTAGCATTGACTATATTTAGACTTAATTAGTAGATATACTGTTATTTAAACATACTATCAATGTAGAAATTATTTCAATAATGGTATATGAGAATTATGTTCCAGATTCTTTTTCGGGTTCTGAAAATACAAGAAAAAATTGTACTTAATTTAGTGTAGCTTATAATGAGTTGATGAAAACTTTATATTACTGAAACTGTTGGAGATAGTTTTCATTCTCATAATATTAATAAAGTATGATTCTGTAAGTAAAAGAAAGCATTGAGCCAACAGTAATTTAACTACCACTTTTCTTATTTAACCAGGTATTAGGGGAAATTAAGCTTCTTGCTTCTAATGTAACATGTTTGGAGAAAAATGACTCCCGAGAAGCTGGTCTGCTTTGTTGATAATTTGCAGGAATAAGGAAAGTGCTATAAAGTTCTCAGCGTCGGTATATTACTAAACTGCTGTAGTTGGCACAAGCTGGTTTAGCTCTTCATGGCCTGACCTTGTGTAGGTTAGAAGACAAGTGCGCTGCAGTTTTAAAGAGGGACTTTGATGACGTTTCCTGTCAGGCGTGTTCAGTCCACGTGGAAGAATGTCACGAGCTTGACAGGACTCTGTCCCAAGAACAGGGTGTAGAAAGTTGGATCGAGGGGCTTTATTTCTGTTGATTCTTTTTTATTCTCTACAAGCATTTATTATATTTTAGAGTATGGTGTGGATAATCTCAAATTTGAAGCGTGTTTTCAAGGCTTATGAAGATTTTAATAACCTGGTCCAAAAGTCTTTTGAAACAGTTTATCTCAGTGTCATCCAGTAGGATGACATTGAAGGAAATCAGTTGTTTTGTAACTGAAACTTAAGAGAATTAGAAAGCATGTGTATTAAGTGAGAGCTGTTAGTGATGAAGAGTAAAGGAAAAAAAAAAAACTGTCCCTCTAGGACTCACCAGGAGAAGTAGAAACACTTTGATGTGACTGAAAAAAAGGAGTAGCCTTTTAATTTACAGGAAGCTCAGTGTGAAAGAGGGGAGGACAAGATAGGAGTATAGATGAGGGTGCTTCTAGCTTCTCAATTAGAGAATTTACAGTATCTAGGATGTTCATCAGAAAACTTCAAAACATCTTTTTCTTTTTCATTTCTTAAAATTAGGAGTTGGTTCACATAATTTAAGAAGTTACAATGTTAGTGATGAAATTTCTCAAACTACAACAGTTTTAAATGAAGAAATTAATCACCAAATATATTGTCTTATAAAACTTATGGTCAGAAAGTGACATTGCATATTTCCTTATTAAAGAAGAAATTATCTTATAATTGACAAAATGACTTTTTAGAGATTTTAATATATGCTACATTGTGAAATTACAAAACTTCAGCTTCAGTTCATTATGAATTTGTTTCTAGATCAAATATATGGTTTGTTCAGATATAGCTAGAGCCAAAATACAATCATCATCTCTGAATTGTTTTTAACTTAGTGAAATGTCTGAAGTAATTGAAAAGTGAAAAGTTTAACGCTAACACTGAAAGCAAATCTAATTAACAACTATTTTTTTCTTAGTTTAGAATCTTATTTCTCAATGAAAGCATACATATGAAAATTATAGTGCTATATAGTGAGACTTTAAAATTAATTTTACCTAGAGTGTTAGGAGAAAAAAACGATTGAGATTAAAATGCTCACTCTGCAACAGTCTTTTGCCTTCTTAAATAAGTTCGTAATATAAACATTTTATGTTTCTAATTTTCAATTCTAATCCAGTTACACAGTTTTAGATGTGTCATTTTTTTAAATGGAGTTTATTCAGCAACAGTTTATTCAGAAAATAAATATACCTACTTAATTTTAATAGATGTATTAAAAATAATAATTTTGTAAGTTATTATATTGAATTTCTGAGTTGATACCTTTTTTGTTATTTCTTGGCTTTCTTTATGGGATCTATTTTACACTTAGGAAAACTTTCCACTAAGAATGTGAAATTATGTCATAAGCATTTTATGTGTATGTATTTAATACATGGTGATTTGGATTTGGCTTTTACATCTTAATTAAATATATGAGTAGGCATATAGTGCCTTGTTCTAAACATTAAATTCATCTTTAAGTAAAGATATCATTGTTTTGCTGAATTACAAGGAATTGTGTACATCAGTTTGTCCTAATGTTCTCGAGAAGGGCTTATGTTTTGTCTTGTTTTTGTTTTCTCCTTCAAATACCCTTAACAGCTCCAGATTTTTTTTAAGGAAACTACTTCATCCACAATCGCTGTTGGACAAATCGCCCAGCAATTCTTTATGCACTGGTGACCGTGTTGGTTGCCATGTAAATCATCTCCATAGTCACAGTTGAGTGGATTACAGGATAGATATCAATAAGGGACTGGGAGAAAAATCTTCCCAAAGATATCAGTAGATATTTGTGCCAAATGATATTCTTTATTGTGAGGACAGGAACTGACACCAAAGGATATACATACAGAAAAGGCCATACACAAATATCATGGACAATACAAGCCATGGTTAACAAAGTTACATGTCATCAAAAGCTATGTAAGTGATAAGCAGCCATGAGGAATGAAATGGAATAAAGAATGAGGCTGTGTGTGGCCAGATTAGAAGAGCAAAAATTGACAGGTACTGAGGTATCAGGTGGAAATCCAAGAACACCAGCTGTTCATGTACCAATAAGATGATCTGATTATATTATGTAGCATGTTGGAGACATGTGTGTGTTTGAAAGAGAGTTCCTATCAGAAACTAAAAACCATTTTAGAAATGGGGCTTAAAGAGTCAAATATTATGTATTATATAGTCTCTAAGAAGCATCACTCAACTAGGAAATTAGACTGTATTTCTAATTAATTAAAAACATTACTAAGTACTGAGGAAAATTCATATGTTTGATATTTTAAATATAAAAATGTGAATTTTTTATATAACCATGTTGAAAATGGGGGAAAAAGTGTCTATATATATATTGTTACTTATTCGGATTAATTTAGCAGAGTAGATCTCAAAATTTGATGTATGTCAAAATAACTGAGTAACTTGTTACATTAAAAAAAAAATGGCTGTGGCTGGCTCATTTCACTCATTAATGTCCTCTAGGTTCATCCCTGTTGTCACAAGTGGTGGAGTTTTCTCCTTTTTATAAGGCTGAATAACGTTCCACTGTATGTATGTTTCACGTTTTCTTTATCCATTCACCTGTCAATAGACACTTGAGTTGTTTTCATGTCTTGACTATTGTCACTAATATTGCAATGAACATGGGAGTGCAGATGGCTCCTTCATATTCCTTTGGATTTTTACCCATTGATTCCACTTACTTGGAAATCTAACGTAGTCAAACTCTTAGAAACAGAGAATACAGTACCAGTTGCCATAGGTAAGGTGTTGAGAGAAATAGGGTGTTATATTTCCATTGGTAAAAAATTTCTTACACTAGACGAATAATTTCTAGAGATCTGCTATAAAACATGCCTACAGTTACAACATGGTATTGTGCACTTCAAAATTTGTTAAGAGGGTAACTCTTTATGTTGTGTTCTTACCCAGAGACAAACAAAAAGCGAAGGATGCAGGAAACTCTCTGAGGTACTGGATGTGTCTACCACCTTGATTGTGGTGATGGTATCATGGGTGTTTACCTATGTGCAAATTCATCAGACTGTGCACATTAAACATGTACATTTATTTGTATATCAATTATACCTCAACAAAGCTGTTAAAAATAAAATGTGAATATGGCAGGGCTCCAACACAGAACCACTTAACTCAGAGTCTAAAGAGGTAGATCGAGGTCTGTTTTTTTATGCTACACTGGTAATTCATATACAGGGTCAGCCTAAATTAAATATGATCTCATTAATTTTTCTTTAGGATTTGACTTAATATTTAAACTGTTAAAATATATTTGTTTATATATATTCATGGGAAGAAATATTTTCATTTATAAATATGGTATGTAAATTATAATTTAGTATCCACATATTGAGGTATTACTTAATTCTTCTGAATCATCATTTATATTCAGAATTCTTACATTTCTTGAATCTAGAATGCCCAGTACGAAATTAATAGTTATTATCTTATCAGTTTGTTGAAAGGTAAATTATATGTGCTTACTTTGTGGAGAAAGATAAATAAGTATTATGGCACTCTTTCAGACATTCCATTAATAATCAAATCAAATCAAATCAAATCAATTACTTACATTTTGCCTACATTGTAAGTCAGTAGGGCATAAGATTTAAGACTCAGGTTCTGCCCTTGAGGTATTTTTGAATTGGGGGAAGATAAACTATTGTAAGATAAGAAAATGTATCTCTTCTTCCAGAGTTATCAGAAACCTCCCGATTTTTAATTCTAATGTGTGCTTCTTTTCCTGAGTTAACATCTCAAAACAGCATTTAATACAATTTCTCACTCCCCTTAAGTTGGAAAGTTTTTTTTTTTCTTTTCTTGGTACTCTCTTGGTTTTTCTCTTATATCATTGGCCATTTAAATATAGTTTTTGTTTGTTTGTTTTCACTCCTTCTCTTAAAACATTAGCGCTTTAAAAGCTCTTTCCAATCTATGTTCCCTCTCAAGGCTGATTTCAGTCTCCTCATTTTAAGTATCATATATGCATGGCATGCATGCACACACGTAAATGTTACATCTCCTGTTCACATCTCAAACCAAAATCATAGGAATCACAACCCTAATCCCTCTCTCGTCCTTCATGACGAGTCTGTCTTCAATATGATTTCTTCTACCTCTAGAACATGGCCCTTATTAACCTATTACTCATTTTCATTCCCAAATACTAGACAGAATTTCCCAAACCATGTACTGTGGAATGCTGTGCTCCATGGGAAAAAGAAAGTTGTAAGTAAATAATTTGGGGGAAACAATGTCCTGATTTTGAGTATATTAGCATATTGAATCACATTACCAATATTAAATATCAAGCATATTAGCATATTAGAGACTCCAAAAAGATTTTCAGTAAATGCACATTTAAAAATGTATTTATCCCAATGTTTCATCAGTGTTTTTGACCATGGAACCATTTCATTTTACAACATAATTAAATGTATTATAACCTATTAACCTTGAAACCCTGGGTAATGCAAAAATCTAAAGGTATTTTTTTAACTTATATGTGGCTATAGCCATCATAGTCAGCAGGACAGGACTGAAGAGTTCTGCCTGTGTTCTTATTAATGATAAATAGCATAAATATCTTAAAAATATTTTCCAACTACCTCTATATACTGTTCACAAGTAAAGACATTTACTTAAGTTCTATAGTACAGTTCTCTAAGTACCAGCCTATTGGAAGTTATACATCTCTAAGGAACTATGTCTCATCCCTGAAATTTGGTTTAAAAAATTAAAAACAATCAGCTCTGGATGTTTTAGGCATGGAACCCCTGAAAATGAGGAAACTAGGCATAAAAAAACAAAACTTAGCATGATTTCAATGCAGTGCATGACTTTTTTGGCCACAAATATGAGGCTTATAGAAGACAGTGGTAGATAACATGGGCTTGGAAGCTTAGAAAGTCTTCTGAATTTCTAGTTCCTATAATTTGATATGATCTCTGATAAGTTAACTTCTCTGTGCCTCAGTTGCCTCATCTACCAGACGGGAATTTTAATAGTACATTTCCTAGGATGTGAAAATTAAGTGAGACAATCCATCAAATGTTCTTGGAACAGTGCCTGGTATATCATAAGTACTCAATAGATACTACATGATAATAATGGAGGATAACTTTAAAAATGTTTATTGGAAATAAGACTAGAAATTATAGTTTTGTTTTCATTTTAACATATACATAGTGAACAACATCATTTGCCATGAATAAATTGGCAAATACATTCCAAATAAATTACAATCATCACTTTTGGGCACAGAGTGAGGAAAACAGCCGTCTGTTTTAAAAGTGACACTAGCCATGTTAGAACTCAGTGCAAGAGACTGTAAGGCATTGACCAGTCTGCTTTAATTCAGTGTTAAGCTTAATAAGGTAAGAACTTAATACTTCGTGTTTCAGTAGAAATGGTATAGCACTGAATGTATATCTTTCAATATATCATAATGACTTCATCAAATAAAAAATCACTGAAATCATCCTGGGAGAGGACATAGATTAGGAAGAGCTTCTAAAGCTCTAATATCTTAAGAAGAGGAGTTAAAAACAAACAAACAAAAACTGGATATAAATGGCCAGTGATATAAGAGAAAAACCAAGAGAATATCAAGAAAAGAAAAAATATATATATATTGTCTCTGATATACAGAGATCACCTGTTACATAAAACGTTAAAATAATAAATATTACCCCTTCCTTCAAGAAACAATATCACTGTTGAAATAGTTGGGATACTTAAGCTTTGACCATAAATGTAGTCTGAGTTGGTGTGCAGTAGGGGATTACCAATTTAGCAAAAAGATTGAAATCAAGATAATGCTGCTTGGAGGATTCTATTGAACATTTTTCCTACCTTGATAATCAAGTTACATAATTTGCCATCTTTAACAGTTTTTTTCTGAGAGAAATATTATACAATACTTTGAAGCTAATCTGTAAACCCTGAGGATTGTGTTTGTTTGTTTGTTTGCATGCTTGCTTTGTGATACTGTGATACCCAAAGCAAATCACTGCTGTAGATATATTGTGTATAACAACCAGGCTTGTCACATTGATACACTGGAGAGGATGACCTTGGAATTGAGTGGAGAAATCGTTTTCCTTTTCTATGTGCCAGTGAGTAAAAGAGTGGTTGTTAATAGGCAGGTTTAGTTAATAGTCCATATATGAAGTTCTAACATAAGAGTGCAAATCAGTTGTCAACAAAATATATTAGCTGTGTTACAGAGTAAGCAGGATGATACACAGCTTGCGAGATTTTAGCTTGTGTTACAAGATCAGTTCTTTTCAGTTTGAAAGAAAATATGTTATTGGAGTAAACATATTAAAATAAATAGGCACAAATAGAGATTAAAGAATCAGGAGGGTTATTTATTTTCCTCCAGGCATATGAATAACCACAGTTCTTGCTCTTATGATAGACGCCTGTTAATATTTTGGATCCCAAATGCTCGTGTGTGTTGTAAACACTTTCGGAGTTTTTTACAGATACTCATTTGAGGACCCCCACTGTCAGATTCTTATGCAGTAGCTCTTGACTGAGATCAAAGATATCTGATGTGTTTAAGAGCTGCTTAAGAATATGATGCTAACTAGCCCAAGGTTTAAATGCAGGCAATACCACTAGTGAACAGAAGGTACAGAAAAAAAGCCTGAAAGATTCCAAAACTATCCTGGGAAATTAAACCACTACAAGCAATGGGAAACACTTCTTTGCTGGAAACATATGTATAAATGGAGAATTGGTACTCAGAGTGGCGTCAGATCAAAAGACCAGTGGCATCTGCTCACCAGGAAGCATTTTGGAAATGCCCAGCCCCAGCTCAACACCTGTCTTAATGTACCCAAATCTGAGCTTTCATAATATCCTCAGGTAACCCATTAATGTTTAAGAAACACTACAGTAAAAGGAACAGAAGAGATATATCTGCTCTGTCATTCTACTTTTTATCTGGAAAAAATGTGGTCCTATAAGGTGATTTCTGCATAGAAATAAACCCTGCCATTATATGTGTGCCATTTTGGGTTTTGCTTGCTTGCTTGTTTGTTTATAGGCAACATAGTTTATTTCTGAAACTTTTTTTTAACATTTATTAATGTGAATACATCAGAAAATAATTCACATTTATCTTCAGGTGGAAAAAATAAAATATGCCTATCAATAAAGGGACAGTCTATCAAAATTTATAAGACCTAGATAGTGGAAAACTAAACTACTGCTCCCTCGATATTAGCTTTTCATTTGATAACTCAATGTACTAAATGGTAAAAATCCATTGTTTTTACATCTATCAAATTTTAATTAGAACTCATGTAGCCTTAATGTGTAGATCAAAAAGGTGGTAGACTGACTGTTGCCAGGAAGCAAAGGCCTAGAAATAGTGACAGATTGCTCTTTCGGATTTTTTTAGTCCTTTAGATACATATTCTGCTCACGGAGAGATTTAACTTCCTAGAAAATTCCATCATGTTACAAAATGCCATTAACTCCTGATAGTCATAAACACATTAAATAACAACCATCGATGCTGCTTTGACAGCTCTAAAGGATTTGTATGCAGTTTTAATGATGGAGAACCTCACTCATCATAATTTCTGAGTGTTGAATTGATCCTTGGAAGAGAGGCTGATAATTTGATTGTTCTATAATGTGCTAGTGCATAATTTCAGAAAGAGAAATCATTTTATGAAGAAACTAATTACATGCAAATGACTCTCTTTGCAAGATGTTAATAAAATTAGAAATACTTTCCAAAAATGAAGAAAAAATAGTGTAAAATAAAATGCCTTGAAGAGGTAAATTGTTAAAGAATACTACAGAGATATTATCCTGGGAAAGTGCATGAAGGAATCTATACCAAGGAGAGGAAACTTGTGCTGTTTCATTTTTTACTGTGTCAAGAACATCCTCTTGTCCTTTACTTAACCTTCTAAACCCTAAGTGATAATATGAATTGTGAAAATTTCAATTCATATTGGAATTAAATTGGTCTTCATGGGAGATATATTACAGAAGTCTCTCCAAATAGAAAAAGAATTCACACCTTACCTAATAAAGGAGCAGTGAAGGGACATGCCCATCTTACAGTGCATGTTAATGTCTTGTTGAAAAGCATTATCAAAAATAAGCCAATTTATTCTGAAATTTTAGAAACCCCTTTAAAGAAAAATACGTTGGACTTGATTTGACTGTAATAAAATAATATTTTATCTTAATTATCACTTCTTTTTTCTATATGCCCTATTTTTTATTTCTCTTTCTGAACCACTGAAGCTTTTCTTTGAATAGAGGAATTGAGGTGGACTGTAGGTGATCCAGGTTTATAGTCTTCTAAACTATGTAGTCCTAATATTTATCTCAGACATCAAAAAGTTGTCATGTGAATATTTAAAGATGTGAAAATCAAAGCCAGACCAAAAAAAATGCACTTTGGAATCCTTACTTTGCAATTAAAAGCATATTTTTTTTGTTTATTGATTAATTTCTCTTATTCTTAGTCTTCTCATTAGCAAAACAGGGTTCTTTCATATAAACTACCATACTTTTGCTCTCAGTAGCTTTCCATGTTTATTTCTTATCTGCTTTCATAGAATCCTATCCTTTCTTGACTTTCTATATACCCATGCTAATTTTTTTCCCTTTTCTCTCTCTTTCTAAAAAATTTTCCAAGGTATTAAGCCTTAAGATATATTTTAGAGAGTCCCAAGTTGCCTAACTCATAGAAAATGTTCAGTAAATACATTTTTAAATTAACTAAATTTGGTTCAAAGCCATTTCTCTCTCTCTCTCATCCATTCTATGAAGATTTAGGTACCCATCTCTTTTTCTCTTTCAGAACTAGTGTCCTGCCCAACAGACACATGCGCATGTACACAATTCCACCTCTGATAAATGCTATGAAGCAGTTTATTTTGCTATTGTATTTTAGGTATGTTTGTCTTTATAAATGAGGTCAAGTGGTGCTTCCCTGAGAAATGGGAATTGTAGATATGATTAGCCAACTATCAGAGAGATTTCCCAGAAAAACTCATTCAATAAAAAGATTAAAAGGAGTATTGACTATTACATTTAGTAAGAATGAAGTTTTTTATGGCTTTGGCCAGTAAGTTTACAACAGACTAGGGAGATGCACATGTGATTGATTGGAATAAAGAGATGATAAAACATGGGAATTTAAGGGTCATGCGTTTATATAGCTCCGGTTAGGAGTTTTGCTCTGGAAGAGATCATGAAGATTCGGGGGAAGGAATGGAGGAATACACAGGATCAAGGATGAGTTTTCCCTTTGTCCATCAGTGTGTTTTAAAATGGTAGTTACTGAAGCATGTTCATTTGATGATATAAGTGGTACAATATAAAGGGAACAAATCATGACACCAGTGAGCAGGAGAATTGTGTGGGGTTTAAGAATGGTGAATGCGGTTTGATTAAAAAATGGAGGTTGGCCTCAGCTAGATGTGGAGAGGAATTCATTTACTAAAATTCATTTACTAAAAGGAAACGGAATGTTTACGGATATGGTCGCAAATACAAGTATTTGATGTTGGAAAGAAAAAATGAAGGAAATGCTTTTCATTTGATGAATTTATTTGTTCGATGAAACATGATTTAATATCTTCAAGATTGAATAGCGTTGTAAGGCTGAGGAGAAGAAATAGTAAAACAAAATTACTGCAAGAAGTTAATACTATTGAGGGACAGTTTGAAAGCTGGTGAGGAACAGGCAGAGCTTTGGAGTTCATTGGGTTTGGAATTTTCCAGATGACCTCACCGGGAAAGATAAAGGAAAGGGAATTAAATATGTAAGCTGGTAAGCATTTCCACTTATTGACAAAGTAATCTAAGGATGGTAAAGAAAGAATTAAAGACATGACAGAAATAATAGACAACATAAATAGTGATGGTGTCCGTATATCACTGAGATACCTAGGTAAGTCAAAGGATTTTTGAGCCAGGGGACCTAGAATAAACGAGGTAGGGTGATTCCCAGTGGTAGTCAAGGAGTGGATGGTTTGAAATAAATTCTGTGAAGGGGATATGACTTTGATAAAATAAAATCTAGTTAAAAGCCAATGTTTTAGATACTTTGTTGCCTTCAGGTAGATTTTAGATACAGACCAAACTTCTGTCTTTGCCCACAACTAATTTCCTGCTGTGATCTGACACATCCATGCATTTCCAACCCTGTTTAGGTGGAGAAAGAAATTATTTTATAGGATCTCCTTATTAAATCCTACTTCTGCTTTACCTCTCAGCAATTCTCAGCTTTAAATTTAAATATTTCTGAAATGCAAAGATTAACCAGATAGTCAGAAAACAGGTTGGGGATCCTGGGTCTGTTCCCTCCCCATGCCCTATGTGTACCTGAAAGCACCATCTATTCCCTGAAATTCTGGTTGTCTCTCTTACATGTCTTTGGGCCTTTAAGTCTCCTTCACGATCAGGTAACTGTACTCAGGAGTATTTAGCACGCTGAGGAGAACATAATATGCTGCCAATAATTGGGTTTTTGAGACAAACATGCTTAAATTTTAACTTGTGAAATAACAGGCATCTTCCTTTCTCTTGACCTGCTATGTGGCATAGTTTTGTACCTTAAGTAATCAGAAATTTCACTGCTGGAACTAAATTTGAGAGACTTCTAGATCCCCTTATCTTCTTTAAAAATAAATGATATTTTATAAGACGTTGTTTCACAGTTTTAAAATATGACATATTTGTTCTTAGCCCAAAGGACAAGCAGTTGACAGGGCTGCTATTGAAGGTATTATTTTAATTTAATAGAACATAAAATAGAGATAGGTTGATTCTAAATATCTTTGAAACCACAATATTCTATAACATCAATGTTGTAAGTTGGGATGCTGAGAAAATTATTCTGCCTCTCTATACCCACACACACACACACAAAAGGATTGTGGAGATTTTGACAATAAATGCACACATATGTATGTCTGTGTGCAGTACCAAATATCTACACAACACAGATAGAAATTTTAAACATTCGTATTTTTAAAAATCATATTTAGACAATACACAAATTGTTGATTTCTGTTTTTATCAGGCTTTAAAAACAGAAGTTAATTTTCCCTATGCATGTTGATGTCTTAACTGGTGATTAGCATGACATACATTTTAAGCAAATATATCAGTTACCATTTTTTCTAATTTCTGAAAATCCATCCTTGCATCATGAGGGCTCAAGACTTAAATGACATGTAAGAAACTTCCTTTAGAATGTTACATTTTTTAATCCTATGTAATGTAATATCTAGGTTAATGTTGGTTTCTTTATGGAAATTTTAAAAATAAATGTATTTTCCAGATATAATCTTAGTATATCTCCTCCTGGTAGAAAAGTGATATTTAGAACTACTAGTATTTATTTTTGATAATTAGGCTATTACTAAATATCCTGGGGTTCATACTTAAAATACAAGATCAATGTATTCTAAGCACATATCAAATTCATGGAATATGATATGAACATTTCTCCAGTCTCCATAGATTCTAATGATTAGGAGCCAAGAAGCACATGTTTTGTTCACTTTCCAACTAATGCCACCTCCTTACTCTCTCAGATTCTGTGACCTTCCTTTAAATAAGATATATTTTGGAGAAGTTTCATATAATCTAAGTAGTTTTATCAGCTTTTCCCAGTAGGCAACCAAGCTTGAATTTTAATTTGATTAGTTGCATTATTTTTTTATATTTTAATGGCCCTGGAATATCTAAAAGAAAAAAAATAGACATTCAGACCACTTTAATAACCTGCCTTAACTCACATGAAGAGTATGATTGAATTTTTCAAGACCATTTGCAATCTGGATAGATACAATATTGTAATCGGGTTGATCTAGCTATATTTAAGGAAATATAGCTCCTATCAGATAGATAATAAATTAAGCCATGTCCACATAAGGAAATGAAATAGTGCCTCGTATATTAAATGGATGGTACAGTTTGCACCCTAACTTCAAGGAGGGTAATAGGAAAGAACCAAAAGCAATAGCAATACCATTCCATCCTTTATCATATTATGTACAGTATCTTATTTTGTTGAGAAATATTCTAGATGATATGAATAAAATAGAAAAGTGAAATTTGTGAATAGTGTATTTTACTGTTGAAAGTTGTTTTAAAATTGCCAAATAATATCTTAGTACAGGTAAAGAATTCAGATATTCTTGTATTTTCAGGATCTTCCTAATGTCAATAAGTATTTAAATAAAGGTCTTTAATATGAAAATTAAATATTTTAAAATTTTAAAAGATGATTTTAAAAGATACAAAGCAACTCAATTGTAGGGAGAAAGTGAACGTATAATATTGTAAATGAGCAAACGAGGCAGCACGTGCTAGGTAATACATGAATTAAATGGACATATTACGCCTCAGGAGTCCGGAGCTGTCAATCTCCATTTCTCCTGTCATTTTTTTCAGCTCTTTTCCTGCATTTACTACCCCGTGCATTGATTTTTTTACTACTTCTTTCTCCAATAAACTATCAAATCTTCTATTCTGTCTGTTTTACATTTCATGTGGCTCACCTTTGTATCTGCAGTGGCTAGTCAAATGCATAGTACATAATGTTTTTTCAATCAGTGTGTGGTAGGACACATCAGTTTAGAAGTGAGAGCTGGAAAAGTTTTATTAAATTTTAGAGGCACCGTGGTTTATGTTATTCAAAAAGAAGAGAGATGGAGCCCATCTGAGGTCCATAGAGGTATCTGTGTAGAGAATGGGATAACAGGTAGAAAAGCAAATATGTCAGTTGGCTTAAAGGTGAAATTCATGTGTAGATTACCAGGAGGTAAACTGGAAATGACTTGTTAAACCAATGTGGATCACTGTAAATCTAGGTTATGGGATTTGGATTATATCCAGCAATGATAAATATACGAATAGGGAAAATATATCTGGCATGAGTAATACACTGTTTCCAATGTAAAATCTCCTCTTAAAGAGGTATTTTCAATAAAAATATTTAACTTTGAATTATGTTTTAAGTAAACAAATTGGGAGTGCAGTGATTTGTTAGGCTGAGCTTACAACTGAGCTAGTTTTTGTTTACTTCTTGTTTTATTTTTTTAATCTAACTTCCTGGCTAAGCATCCTATTTAGATTTGCTTATACAGCTAACTACCACTGTGAATAACTTCCAGAATGGGAAATTAGCCTGGCTAATTTAACCACCAGGATTCTAGTCTAATCCTGTTGATGTATTCCTGATAATTAACAATCTGTGAGCAGCTGCAATGTCCAATATCCAAAATACAGCACAAGGTAAATGATCATTTGTACGTTGTGGGTTTCATGGACTAAATGAAAGAGCACTTTTTTTTTTATTAATAGCTGCACTTTTCATAAATTTTATGAGTTAATAGGGTTCAATTAATGTTGCCAAGTAGTGTGCTTCATGCATATGTCTCTGGGGTTTTGTGAAGTTGAGGAGAATGTATAATGAATGGTTGAGCAGTTATATTGGTACCCTAGTAATTAGAGAACGAGTAATTAATGTGCATCTGTGTTAGGCTCCTGGGTACTGTCAACGACCCTGTGGTGTGCAAAAAAAGAGAAATTATGTGCTTGGCAAGAGATTACAGCTTTTCTCTTTTTCTTAAATTTTAGATCTGCATCTGTGTTTAATTAGAAGAAGAAATGAATTCCCATTAACACCATTAGGCAACACGCTATGATTGGTTAAAGCCTACATGGACTGTGAAACTGATCTAGAAAGCTCAGGAGATTACAATGGAATTTTTTTTAATCTCAGGAGAATTTATCTGTACTAAAATAAGGATGCTGAATAGTCCCCACTTGTCTCTCTATAGAATACCTTCTGCCTTTTACTTTTGGCCGCTTTCTATAACTGAGCGATCTAAGCAAAAATCTACTGAGCAAAAGTAACTTACCATACCCACAAGTGGACTTTTTCCTAGCTGTAAGGAGCGAGATGCAATAGCGTCACCTTGTAATCAGCTCAATGTACAAAAACCGTCCCATATATTAATGACAGTGTAACATAGTTTACTGACAGGTAATAGTCACGGATGTCACAGCTGACTAGCTGTGCTGATGTTTTCGTTTCCAGAGAGATTCAAATTAAGTTGCTTTTATCTCCTGAAGCAGAAAAACATTTCATATTCCACATGATGATAATAAAATGTATCCTTAGGGCAAGTAGAATGCTCTACTTCTAAAATGAAACAGCCATGATTTAATTAGTATGCAAGAAAACAAGCCGAAATTTTAAGAGAAAGATGATTCTCCTGAGTGTTCTTATTCAGTGGCCCTCTAAAATTCTGCTTTTTGAGAGACTACTGAGTGGCTGTATTTGTAATTAAACATTGCCTTTACTTAAAGTGTTGGTAATACTCTGCCAAATATCCCACTGAGATATTAACTTGAAATTATGACATTCGCTCTTACATATATAATTATGCTAGAAACTTGCTGTGCACTATTGAGTACAAAGTTGGAATTTGAGGAAAAAAAAGTTCAGTATTGGACATCAGCAAACAAATTATGTAAGCAGGTTAATGGTGGGTAATTTTACCCACAGGAAAGTTCAATATTTGCATTTAGATGTTAGCTTTAGAGCAAGGTATGAATTATTTGCTACATCGTATTTAAAGCTATATATTTAAGGAACATATACATTTAAATCCTTTCTCCAAAATATTGTTAAAGTAGAATAATGTATAATTGAATGTTATTAAGGTAATTTAAAAGTATAATCCCTATTTTCTTCTTGCTCTAATATGCGATGTTTCACTTAAGATTTGAAAAGGAATTTTTTAATTAAAATGTTGAAATTCCAGTTGCATTTTAGTTTTCTAAATTATTTGAGTATTGTACTTCATAAGCTCTGGAGTCAACAGGTCTGAGATAAAACTTTCCCTCTCTGTTTACTAGATAATATGACCTTTAATAAGCCACTTAGCGTCTATAATTTTCCTTTCTTGCCTAGAGAAACTGAAAATAATAATATCTGTATCCCAAGTGTCAGTACAATGTGGAATGATGATAAATATGCATCGTGATCATGGTGATGGTGATGGTGATGACAGCTGGTGTTGGTAAAGATTATTGCATGGCAATAATTATCACAAGTGAAGTAGATTGAAGGTGGCCTTAAATTTTTTGCTGCTCTTCCCATCAACAAATAAAGTTGACTTCACCTCTGCTTATATGTGGACTGGCCTTTGTAATTTGTCTGACCAAAGAAATGCAGCAAAAGTCGAGTTCTGGGACTCCCGAGGTAGGGCTGTAAGCAGCGTTGCAGCTTCCATCAGGCCTCCTAGGAGGGTGCTCACTCTCAAGACGTTTTCTTCTGAGGTCCGCCTGCCCTCCCTGTGCCACGTAGAGAAGCTATATATGTAGTCACTCTGTTGAGAAACACCAAGTGAGCCTCAGATGACAGTCAGCACCAACTGTCAGCCCTGTGTGTGGTCATGTAGCAAGTCCAGCCCTTTCAAGCCTTTGGATGCTTCAGCCCCAGCTGACACTTGACTGTATCTGCATAAGTAACTCCACATGGTAGCTGTCCGTTTGAGACTATTCAATATGTAGGACAGCAAGAGATAACGAATTGTTATTTTAAGATTTGCATAGCGACAGCTAACTGAAACAAGAATACCATTAAGTAAGCATTTTAGTATGCCATTTTGCTTATTATGAAATCACATCTTAATGAAGTCCAGTAATTTGCCTCAAGTTACACAGTAAAAAGAAAGTAATATACATATATATATTTTTTAGCATTTAGTATATGTCAAACACTGTCCAATGCGTTTTGCTTATCTTAACTCATTCAGTCACCATAAGGTTAGTTCTTTTACTTCCATGATCTGTTTCCTTTTCTAGATAAAGAAATTGGGAAGCAGAAGAGTTAAGTAACGTGGCCAAGAAATGATGGAACGGGAATGTTAATCTAGGCAGATTAGTGTGAGATGTTCTCTATGACTACTGTGCTGTCTCTCAAATAGTTTAAGTAGGGTTTGAACCCATGTGTGGTTGATTTTAAACCCCAATAAATGCTTTGTTTTTATCTTGTTTTCCCTATCTCTCATATCCTTCTATGATTATAGTCCATGTCAGCTAATCTGGATGATAAACTATAAAATCCACAAGCATAAAAACTCTCTCTCACTTGCTCACCTTTGAATCTCCAGTGCCTAACAAATTGCCTGGCACAGACAAGGTCGTCAATAAGGATTATTGGAATGAATACCGACAAGGAGATCATGGCTACCTTAAGAGATACTGAGTATGAATATCGAACTCTCCTTGAAGGATCAACCCTGCAGCCAGAGCAGCTTTTCCAGCCCCTACCCTGGCTTCCTTAAATGCCTCCTTCTCTACAACTCCAGCAACCCTAAACAAGAAAACCCCTGAGAAATCATTACTGCATTATTATCAACCTAACAAAACAATCCTTTCTCATAATGTTAATATATGAAAAATGTTTATGATGATAATGTTCATAGCTATCAGAGGCAGTTTGAATTACTTTTTGTGTACTGATAAAATAACAGACCTCAATTGCTACAGAGATGGCTGGATGAGACAAGGTTTCATTAATTCAGTTTCAAGCGCCATTGACACAGAGTCTTTCTAAAAAAAATAATAAATTTGGATATATGCAGTTTGTATTGAAAACTGGAAGAGAGGTTACTATCAAATAGAAGTCATCCCTTAACTTTCTTCATTCCTTTCCATCTAAGGCATTTAAAGCTAAATAAATTTAGAAAAGGTAGATTATTAAACAGTCCTCAGCAAGCAAAACACAGGTAACTATTTCAAGGCAAGCATGATTTGTAGGCTGGTTCTGAGTTGTCATTCAGAGCCCCAGTAGCCAAAGACTGCCAATTCATTGTTTTTCCTCTCTTGTTCCATTGGAAACCACTTTCCTCTTGCTATATTTTGTTTCACTTTAAAATTATTACACAAAATTAAAAAATGCTCAGACAAATTGTAATCAAATAATTCTGTGCACTTGCTTTATGTCAAGGGATATATAAGTTAATAAAAAAATACTGTTTGTATGTGGCACCGTAATATCTCCATCATTCTGAAATTTGGTGTAATGGTCAGCATTATAATGAAATTGCAGTTTTTCATTTTTTTCAACAATACTTCTTGGGCAAGAAAAATCATCACAAGCTAGAGTTGAATTTGTGAATTCTACAGAAGTCAGTTTGTGTGTGCATATGTGTGTGTGTGTGTGTGTGTGAGAGAGAGAGACAAATTAAGGGGTAAAATGTCGTGAACATTTCTAAAAGAACTTCATTGTGCCTTAATTTTTTTAACTTCAGTGAGTTTTAAAATGTCTTGATCAGAATGACATGAAGCAAAAGTAATTTATGAGTTGTATCTTTACTGAAAATTCCATAATAATTGGAGGGATATATGTTTTTGTTAATATTCTATTGTATTTCCATTTTAGAATAACTTAGCTATCATATTTTACATGTTTGTTTGAAATAGTTGCTTCTCTCGGGAATGTGTTTTAATTTATTTTTAGTCATAAGATTTTTTTTAATTTCAAGTATTTTTAAAGACCATGATTATATTTCATATTCATTAAAGAGAGCACAGGTTTCTAAGATTGAGAAAGAGCAGTTTGAGAAAAAAAAAAACCACGAGAGAAATTTTATGCCAGCTATTACATTTTAATTTAGTATTTGAGTAGGTGCCTAGAAATAATATAGTCAAAGGAAATGTCTGATAAAGACAATTGGAAGTCAAAAAGAGCTATCCATTGAATTAGTTCAAATTTTCTAAACAGTGTCTGCCAGTGATTTGGTAAAAAAAAAAAAAATTCAATTGTATCAGGAGGATTGAAACCTTGGTTTTCCATACTCTTCTATAACTCCCTGGTGTCCAGAATTCTTTGACATGTATTGCTTCTCACAGTTTAGGATGTATTACTTCTCTTCCACTCTGTTCTATTCCATTTATCCTCAAGTCAGAGTTTCCCTGTAACATTGTTATTCTTAAAATAGAGAAGGGAGTTTTAAAATTATTTGTTTCATGATTACATATCTTCTTATTGCCCTATGGAAGCTTTGAGCTATGTAGTTGTATGGCCATTCAAATGGCTGTTCTCTTGCTCTCTGGACATCCCCTGCTTAACCAATGCCTTCCTCCCTGCACCCTGCTCACAAGTCTGACCTTCCTACATACTTGCCCAGATTCCAGCTAATGGACCAGGCAGATAGAAAAACAAATGCCAAAACTCTGAGGAAAGAGCATGCCCTACTTCTGTGAGGTCATAAATCATGTCATTTGGTTTGAGAGGAGTGAGCTCATGCTCACTGTAGCCCGTGATCAGACCTACAGTTTAATTGTATCTCTCAGGCTGCTCTGTTGGAAAATGACTGAGAAGTGTAGAGGAGAGCAAGTGAAGGGAGAAGTCTGTTATAGTGATCCACGCCTGAAATGACGGTATCTTGGATACTAGTACTGGTGGTGGTCAAAGTCTGGATTCCACGAGTAGAGCTGAAAGGATTTCTTGACTGATTAGGTAAGTAGTACTTGATAAACAGAGAAGTTGAAGATGACTCCAAGTCTTGTGGACTGAACATTGAATGGCATAGAGTAACATAAGAGGGACCTTTACGTTTAGGTATGTCATGTTTGAGAAGCTTGGTAGATGGACAAGTGGAGGCTGCATATACTCTGTTTAATACCATTCTGGAGTTCACAGAAGATGATGGAATGGAGAGAAAAACACTGGAGTCATCAGGGTGAAAATAGTATTTAAAACCACAGGAATGGATAAAATCACCTAGAAAGTGAGTAAGAAAGATATAAAACCTGAGCCCTAGGCCAGCCTGTTATTTTAAAGGAGAAGATGAGGAAGATGGCACTAGGAGGAGTGAGAGTGAGAGGCAGTGAGGAGGCAGAAGAACTAAATTAGAGTGAAGTCTAGTGCCTGCCATTAGAGGAGAAAGAGGAAGAAAGGGAGGAAGAAGAGAGGAGGGATAAGTAAGAGGACAAAGCAGAAGCATCTCATGAAAGAAAAATCAACGTTTGTGATAGTTACATAAGGACTAAACACTGAATTAGCAAAGTACAAAGTAGGAAGTTTCTATAGATTTTCTCAGCAAAATAAGAAGCTGAATTCTCAGCTGAAAATGTGGAAGGAGAAAATGGTGTTTATGTTTTGAGGAGAGAAAAGACTGAAATGATCCTTTAAAAACCTGGAGTGTGAGTCATGCAAGGCTAAGTAGTAGAAGGAAGGAAGGGCAGTTTTCCTCATCACTCTCAGCAGGACTGAACACGTCCTTCCAAGGCACTCTGCCCATGCTTTCATGAACATGCTTAGCATTTTTAATTAAGGTTATTCACTTTTCTGTCTCTTCTGCTAGGCTGTAAGCTCTTCAAAAAATGACCAGTTGATAGATTCCTAACATGCATGTTTTCCATGGAACCACATTAAAGAATGTTAAACAAGTGAAAAAGAGATTCAGATTTAAGTGGCACCATTAGGGCAAGCGGAGACTAAAGAACTCCAAATTTTAACATCCCCAAATTATAAATACATTGGGAAGTATCATCAAACATTGGAGAATTAGTGCATGGATATTAGGCAGCACAGAGATAGAGATCCTAGTGCAACCGTGTTAAAAAGAAATTCATAATGATGTATGCAGAGAACAACAAATCTAAGAGGATTTAAATGAAGGTTAGGATAAAAGCAACATGGAAGATGTTTTATACTGAAGTTGCTACCTTTGATAGAACTTTTTACCTCATTCTTGCCTAGTTTGAAAATTATTCCAAGAGTGTCCTAAAGTGGAAGTAAATAGGGTCTTCTGGTTAAGGTGACTATTTCTGGTGTAGATTACATGAGCTGACCACTCAAATAATGTTTTCATTGTTATCTGAAACAAAGTGAGAGTACCCTAAGACTTGATACTGAAAAAAAACTTGACATAATTAGTATAGACATCTAAATATAAATCTATTCAAAACAGTTAAACACACTGTAGCCAGTCCAGGCCTAAGAATGGGAAATGATGAGAATAATAGTGACAATTTTTCATTGATGAGGATGTGCTGAATCCTGTTTAGATCTTATTTCTCTGGATTTACGTGACGCTGGTTTTTCGCTCCGTGCTGCTGATGACCTGTCAGGATGACTGGATGTAGAGACTTCTGATATGGCTTCTTCTTCACGAGCTTCATCACCAATGCATAGTAGTGACCTTGTTGTCCTGGCACTGTCTAGTGGTCCTCTATTGCACCTGGCCCTTTTCTTCATGTCACTTGTGGAAACAGCTGTCAATGCCTTAGGACATGCTTCTTGCCCCTGTTGTCTCTGAAGCCCAAGACTCTGAAGCATTCACTCACTGTATGTTTCAGCAAACTCATCCCACATCCACCCTTCAATGGGACCTGCAAGACCGAAAGACAAGGAAAGGGTGTGAGTGTTGCTGGCACAAGCCTTAGAGACTGCCACTGATAACTTGAGATCTGGTTTCCCTTTCCCTGGCAACTACCCCAAAAGGCAGAATGCCTAGAAGTGCCTGTAATGGCACCCTGTGGAGTAAACTTTGACCGATGGGAGGTGAAAGCAAATAATTAGACTGTCTTCCTACTCTGAACATAGTGTTCCACAAAGCAGTAGGTTATATTAGAAGATATCCTGCAAAGCAGAATAATCAGCTACACTTGTTACGATTTCAGATCAATGATGGACTCTTATCTTTGCTTCTCTTCTTTCCTTGCCTCAGTTGACTATACTTCACAATGCAGTGTACACCCATAAATTCCACTTAAATTCTGTTTTCCCTGGAACCTAGTCTAAAATGAGATTTATGCATGCATTTAAATCATTTTTAGGATAAGATCTATTTGTTAAAGTCTGTATGAAGAATAAAAGCAAGTTTTGTTGCAGTTTTTTTCTTTATTTAGTCAAAATAAATATCTTTTAATAATGAGGACTTTTCTTAAAAGTAAAGTGTAAGAAACACTTTATTAAATTAACAGATTGAAGTAAATAGTGGTGTTATTCTAATGAGACACTTTATTTCCAGAGGAGTAAGAGAGAAAGAAAGAAAGAAATCCTTGACTATTTGCATGAACAGAGAGATTGCAGTAGAGGTGTTGAAAATGTTAAAATTCTGAAAGTGGGGTCAATAGGCTTTTCTAAACAGTTGAGTATGATGTGTGAGAAAAAGAGAAGACTCATAATATTCCAAGAACAATTGCGAAAATGTACTTTCTTTTCACTTAGAAGGGGAAGGTGATGGGTATTTTGGGTGAGGGAGGGTAAAAAGATCAGGAGTGCAATTTCAAACATAGTGAGTGTAAGGTCTTTATTAAGTATGCAAATGAAGGTTCTAAGTAATCTGTTGAGTTTACAAGTCTGCTGTTCAGAAGAGGAATTTGGACTGGAAAGATTATTTGGGAGATTTGAGCATATAGTTGGTATTTAATGTTATAACACCAGATGACACAAAGAGGAAACTAGGTGTAGATAACAGGGTAAAGATTTTGCTAAAGATGAACGATGTAAGTTTAGAGGAGAGAAAACTTCAGAGGTGACAGAAAAAAAGTGTTCAGAGAGGAAGGAGAAAAGCAAGCTAAGAGTATCTGGACTCCTAGATCAATTTAAAAACAAACAAGCAAACAAAAAACCAAAAAACGAATGTTAAAGGAAGCTAAAAATCTGCCATGTCAAATACTGCTGCTAAATCAATAAAAATGAGGAATTAAAATTCACAATTGAATTTAGCAACATGTATATAATAGTTGACCTTGACAGGGGAAATTTCATCTAAGTACTGAGTATAATCATGATTAGAGCGGGTTTAAAAGAGAATGAGAGAAAAATTAGAAACAATGATTAAAGATAAAAATTTCTTGAAGTTTTATTAGAAAGAAGTACAAATAAATGGGTTAGCTGGTAAGAGGAATAGATCAAGAAACTTTTTGAAAGATGAGTACAGATTCCCGGGCAGAGGTGACGTTTTTGATCTGTGGCAGATAGACCCCGAGCGTCCACAAATACACCTGCTGTCTGGCACCTCTGCCCCACTCTCCCCGGAAGTGTGGGCACAACTTGTGATTTGCTTTAAATCAATAGAAGACAGCAAAGATGACAGGATGTCACTTTCATGATTACATTACATAAACTTTTAACTTCTGTCTTGCTAGTAAATTCTATTGATTCTCTTTCTTGCTGGCTTTGATGACATACACCATCATATAGTGAGGCCCAGGTGAAAAAACTAAAGGTGGTTTGGAACTGACAGCCAGCAAGGAGCCGAGGCCCTCACGCTGAGAACCCTCAAGAAACTAGATCCCGCCAACAATCGTGTGAGCTTGGAAGAGGATCTCTCCCCGGTAAAGCCTTAGATGACACCTCAGGCCTGACTGACACGGTGAATGTAACCTCATGAGAGACCCTGAAGCGAATTATCCAGCTAACCCACGCCCAGGTTCTGACCTGCCAACACTATGAGATAATGTAGGTTCATGGTTTTAAGGCACTAAGTTTTTAGTAATTTATTACACAGCAATAAGAGGTTAATGCTTAGTCTTTAAAGATTCTCCTTTGATTTCTTCAACTGTTCTAGCAACTAGAAGTGAGCATGAGGAGGAGGTATGTGGTGCTTGAAGAAAGGAGGAGACACAAAGTAGTTATCTCGGAGGCTGAAGAGAGAATGGACTAAGAATATACACTGCGACAGCATAGCAGCATGAAGAGTTCACTCAAAGTTCTTGGCCACTGCATTTCATCTGAGAATATTCAGTTTGATTATCTATTTTTCTCCAGCTCCAGTTTAGGTTTGGAGTGGTGCCACACTGAAGGCAATGAGCTGGAAAGATAAGGAGTAGTTGTCTGGGAGTGGAATGCATGAAATTGACATCAGGGTAATAAGTAATGACAAAGTCTAGGTCATGATCATGGAAGCAAGTAGCTGAGAAATGCAGAAGGCACGAACAATGGAAAAGAGTCATTCAAGAGACTGAGACCACAGTTTTGAGGAAAAGCATCTACGTGAATATGAAAGTAGCCAAAAATAAAAACAGACATATTGAAAATGGTGACAGTGAGCCAAGGAATAAATCTGTGTAAAAAGAGTAGGAATGATTCAGGGGTTGGCAGATGATGGTGACAGTGAGATAGGTATGGTGGATGAGATAATCCCATGGCACGTGATACAAAACTGGAGGAGAGTAATGGAGGTGGGTAGAAGAATTGTCTGAAAGGGACAAGAGGGAGCAACAAGGACATTTTTCCAATTCTAGGCTCAATGATATGAAGACTGAGGAAGAAGAAACAGCCAACACTTGAGGGATTTGCAGAAGTGGTACTCTCAAGAGACAGCATGAATTTAGAATTTCAGTTCAGCTCAAGGATGGTTCAGAGAAGATGTTGAGGATACAGCAGATGCTGCTTCTGATGGATATTGAAGTTCAGAGGGCTCCATCAATATCCTTCAGCCAGAGATCACAAGGAACACACATGTAATTCAATCAAGTTGGGTTTATTGACTTGTTGAAAACTATTGCAGCGTAATGCAACATTGGATATTTCAGTGAGAAGATGGTAGAAGGGATTTATTATAGGATTTGGCCTTGTGTTAGATTACTTGATAGAAAAAAACAAAAGGGGGGAAATTTTGCTCTGGATTTGATGCTGTAAAGAAGTAGTATAATTCTTTGAGTGTTTTAATAGTTCTTACTGAGAAGATCAGAACAGAAAGCGCTAAATCTGATCAGGAAGGAAGCACAAAGCACCGGTCACTCCTACTGGCCAGTGTAAGAGAATTCTTAGTCATTTTGATATTTTCCTTTGTCTTCCTTTTGTCTGTGTTCAGACATGATTATGACGTTGTCTGTGTGGTTTTTACCCATCCAGTCAGTGTTTTTGTCTGATGTTGGTGTGCTGTGCAGTTTTATGCTCGGTGGGAGAATGCCATGCCCTCTCTGTGAGCTCTAGAACATGCCCCTCTTATCAGGGCATGGATTTCCCTTTCCCAGCCAGGAGACTGGTCTTAGATGTTGGAAAGAGTGTGAAGAACAGAGTAACTTGTTTGCATAGCCTTACAGGAATTAGAGTGTAAGAAATGAGGGTGGGTATCAGAGTCTAAAGTTTTTTGTGATGACTGCTATGAATAGGGATGATTAAGGGGCATGATTAAGCATAGTATAGTTATTAACTCAGTCAAGAGAATATTTTGTAACTGTTGATTGTGCTAATAATAAAAATAATCTTTTAGATTTTAGAGGCTATCATCTGTTTAGTGCTTATTTTCATCAAATGTTTTGCTAAATATATTATGTATAATTTAATACTTTATTTTATTATCACCAAGTAGTTTTATTTTTATTTTTTAATGAGAAAATCAAGACCTAAAAGTTTTAAGCATCAAGATCACATTCTTAATCTTGAATCCAAAGTTCTTAATCACTGTCATGCTGTCCCATCTACTAACAATATTATGTTCAGTAAAAGTACAGACTGGAGAATTTCAATTATGCTGAGGTTGCAGTAATATGCAATTCATACTTACAAATATAAGTAAACTGGAAGAAAACTTGGGAACAAAATAACAAAATCTTTGATTGATGGAGCAGTGGATTTATTTATCCACCAGGGTGATTTATTTTTATTTCTAATGTTGCTATAATATGTTTTTGTGAAATTAATAATAATAATATGTTTACCTAACATTACTTGTCAGAATAAAAGTTATTTTAAATAAAAAATATTCAGTTGAATTCCCCAAGTTTCTGAGCAATAATAATCCCTTGAGATAATTACACTAGAACCTGGAATAATTTTCTCCAAACTTCACTGGCTACTGTGAATCATTTCAGGTTAAATCATGGAGCTTATTTTCCAAAAGGTTTATTTAAATGCCTAAATATTTACAGTTAAACAGTGAAGAGTGTAGTGTACTTCTTTGCTTATCAGATAACTTAAAGAAGAGTATGTGCACATATATTTAAATTCTTGTAATATATTACTTAAGAGAGAATTTAAATCCAGTTGCTGTGTTTTCAATCATTATTTTTTTCAAGTGTGTGTTAGTTTAGTTTTGTTCTGTTTTAAATAATTGGGAGCCAAAATCTATAGAAAAATATTCAAGGACAAAGTGTAATCATTTCAATTAGGGAATCCATTTTGGACATTATATATTATATAAATTAAGTACAGTTTGCTTATAGATGTCATAATAACTATATGACTTGAAATTAATCAACTATAACTTATAGGAAACTTAGAAGAACAAAAGTTTGTGGTAATACTGTATGAGAAATAACCTGGTTTCCTCATCAAATAGTTTAAAGACATGAGAAAGGAAAATTAAAAACATGAGAAATAGAGGAAAAAGATATGTGTATATATATGTATATACATGTGCATATATATGTAAAGAGCCTAAAGAGACATCAATCAACAGCAATGTTTAGACTTTATTTCGACCCTGATTCAAATGAAAAACTATAAAGGCACCTGACATTCCAAGACAACTGCATATTTGAGTAAGAGATATTTTATAGTTAAGATATTATTACTTTTTTTTAACCATGACAATGTTAACATGGTTACTTTTTTAAAGTTCTTAACTTTTAGAGACACCTGGTGAAATATTTATGAATGAAATGATACAATATTGGAGAATGTAGTGGGTGAGGTATAGATTAAACTCTATTAATGTTGCATTGATGACTGTTAAAGCTGAGTAACAGAAATGAGAAAATTTATATACTGTTTTATTTTAATATTTATTGCTTGAAAATTTCTATTCTCAAAATGAAGAAAAATATATCTAAGTCATTACATATAAAACAATAACAGAAGCATAGACTACACAGAAATCAGAGAGGAGTATTTAAGGTAACAACTTCATAGATAATTCTTTTTTTTTTATACCAGCTGTATAACTAATACTGGCTTGATTAATTTTGTTAGTATTATATTTGTCTGTATCTCCTTATTTGGTCTAACCTTTCTCCATGTCTAATTAGTTCATAAGTGCGTATTAACTCTAATCACATAATTACTCAACTGACAAACATTTGAATGTCAATATCAAAATATTCCAAAGAATATTTTGGAAGCAATATGGACCAGAAATCACTTATTAAGCTGCTTTCCTTAAAGAAAAAATAATTTATGGATCTTGCATCTTGTGCTCCCTTTAATTAGCATTTTCATTCAGCATTTTCATTCATTCAGGATTTTAATAGAAACTCAGCCAATCCATGTCTGATGACTAACTGTTAGAATGAGTGCATAATGGGATAGATTACTTACTCGTGGAATAACATAGAGTAATACTTTTAGATGGTGTGTTTATTCTGGGAAACCAAACACAAGAAGAGGCATTTTATTTATCTGCAAATATTTGAGGCTTTCCATTTTAGAATTGAGAATAGACATGTACTTTTTTGCAGATGGATGCTGCTTGTATGAGAGTTATAGGACCATGGTTGCTTCAACATAAGAAGAAATTAAATATTTAGGGATGGATAGTAATGAATATGCTGCTTCTTCAACTAGTATGCTACACTGAATTATTGAAAAAAATTACTTCTATCAAAGGCGCTATGCAGATAATTTATGTACTTCCATTGTGAAGCCTAATAAAGACAATCAAGTTTTAGTTCAGCTCTACAATCCTATATGTTAAGTTACTACAAAAGAAATTATAAAGCATAAATATGTACTTATTTATTCAGAAAATGACTTAATATTGCTAAATCTTGAATTTGAGTACTGCTTATTTTGTAGCTTGTCCTGGAAAGTCAGTGACAAAAAGTCAATCATCTTCCAAATGTCAGTAAAGAATATTAATGTTTGGATCTTGAAACATGTTTCCACTGAAGTGTAAGTAGAAAGCCCCTGATTCTAAGCCATGATATTCTACACCTCACAAACCTGGATGTTATTGCATGGAGTCCAGTTTGCCAGGTTTATACCAAACTGCCATTAGATTGGATAATTTGCATCACACACACATACTTCTACTTTTTATTGTTCACTTTCATTGAACTTACTTTTAAACAAACATTAATATATAATTTATATGCCATATAATTGATACATTTAGAATTCAATTCAGTGATTCTTAGTCTATTTGTGTCCTGTCAATACAGTCAATTTTAGTACATTTCATCAAGTCAGAAGCAAACTCTGGACCCAATAGTGGTGATTCCACCATTGCCCTAGGCAATTGTTAATATACTTTATATGTCTCTTTATATTTTATACTTTTATTGGATATTTTAGATAAATAAGAATCACACAAATGTGATCTTTTGTAACCGGCTTGTTTCACTTAGTAAAGTTTTCGAGATTCATCCATGTTGTATCATGTATTGTATTAATATGCTTCATTGTATTTATCTATTCATCAGTGGATGGACATTTTTGCTGTTTCCATTTCTGTTATTATGAATAATAATGCTGTGAACATTAACACACAAGTTTTTTTGGAGAAATGTTTTCATTTCTCTTAGTTATTTACCTAGAAATACAGTTGCTAGGTCCTTTGGTTACTCTGTATTTAGCATCTTGCCAGACTGTTTTCCAAAGCAATTGAACTATTTTACGTTCCCACCACAGAGTACTAGCATGTGTGAAGTGGTGTCTCATCGCATTTTCCTGAAGATGTGAATCATTTTTTTTTCATTTGTCTGTTAGCCATTTGTCTAATTAATTTGGCAAAATGGCAATTCAGATCCTTTGCCTGGGTTCTTATTGAGTCATGAGATTTCTTTATATAGTCCATATGTAAATCCCTTATGCAACAGAGGATTAACAAATATTTTTTTCCCATTCTGATGATTGTCTTTCACCTTCATGTCATTCACTGTCATTCACTTTTTTTTTTTTAACAATTATGATCACCTTTTTTTTGGGGGGGGGTGAGGGGAGGTAATTAGGTTTATTTGTTTATTTATTTTTAGATGTACTGGGGATTGAACCCAGGACCTCATGCATACAAAGCATGCACTCTACTGCTTGAGCTATACCCTCCCCCTTGTCATTCACTTTCATAATGGTATCCTTTTGTACTGCAAAAATTGATCATTTTGATGAAGTTCAAGTTATCTATTATTTCTTTTGTCATTGTGATTTTTGTATCTTTTTAAAGAAATTTTGCTTAATCCAGCGTCTTTTCATATCTTCTTGTGTGTATGATTTTAGTCTCAATATCAAAACAAACTTTAGGTGGGTGACCATACTGCTTTGGTAGAGTGGCTGCATCACCCTAAAAATGGAATCTTAACTTTTTTTTTAACGTCGGAATGGTATTTGTAAACAAAGATCTGGAAACTCAAACTCTATTTAGAGAGATATATGTTTTCAGCCCAGAAGGCCTTCTATTTCTCATTTGGAAAACAGAGTTATATTTTAATTTTCTCTATCTGGTTGGCCACCTCCACCATGCTATGGAGATTGGTGCCTATCATAGCAAAAATAAATAAATAAATAAATAAATAAATAAATAAATAAATAAATAAATAAATAAATAAATGATTTCTTAAAAATGGAAATGTCCGTTCGAGTTCTTTGCCCACTTTTTAATTTAACTGAGTTTTTTTCTTTTTGTTTTTTGCTATTGAGTTGTAGATATTCTTGAATTATTTGGAAATTAACCCTCTATCTATGATTTGCAAGTGTTTCTCTCATTCTATAGAGAGAATATTTATGTTCTGTTATTTTTTTTACTCCTGTGCTGTGCAGAAACTTTTAGCCTTGTTGTAGTTCCATTTTTACTGGTTTTATTTATATTTTTGGTGTCATATCCATGAAATCATTGTCAAGACTAATATTAAGAAGCTTTTCCATTATATTTTCTTCTAAAAGTTTTACAGTTTCAGGTCTTATGTTTAGGCCCTTAATCTATTTTGAGTTGATTTTTACAAATAATGTAAAGTAGGGGTTCACTTTTTTTTTTGGATGTGGACATCTAGTTTTCTCAGCATCATTGGTTGAAGAAAGTATCCTTTCCTCATTGTGTATTCTTGGTTACTTGGTCAAAGATTACTTGACCACATATGTGAGGATTTATTTATGGACTCTCAATTCTATTTTACTGATCTGCTTGTCTGTCTTTATGCCAGCACCATACTGTTTTGATTTCTGTAGCTTTGTAATATATTTTGAAATCAAGAAGGGTGATACCTCCTGATTTGTTCTTGCTGCTCAAATTCACTTTGTCCACTCTGGGATTTTTGTGGTTTTATAAGAATTTTAATTTTTTTTTCTATTTCTGTAAAAGAGAAATGTCATTTAGATATTCATAGGGATAGTATTAAGTCTTTAGATCACCTTGGGTATAATGAACTCTTAAACAATATTAGTTCTTTCAATCCATGAACATAGGATATCTTTCCATTCATTTGTGTCTACTTTAATTTCTCTCATCAGTGTTCTGCAGTTCCCAGTGTCTATCAGACATTTCTCCAAAGAAAATAAACAAATGGCCAACAGATATATTAAAAGATGCACAGCATCATTAATTATCAGGAAAATACAAGTCAAAACTATGATATCTTATTTCACCTGTTTGGATAGCTATTTTTTTTTTTAAAGATAAGAACTGTTAGCAAGATTGTAGAGAAATTGGAACCCTTGTATACTGTTGAATATAAGATGGTGCAACAGCTATGGAAAACTATTGTTTTCCTCAAAAAATTAAAAATAGATCTACCATATGTTCTAGCATTCCCACTCCAGGACATATATTCAAGAGAACTGAAATCAGAATCTCTACGAAACAGCTGCAGTTGCATGTTTGTTGCAGCACTCTTCACAATAGCCAAGATATGTAAATAATTTGAGTGTCCATCAACAGGTACATGGATAAAGATAATTTGGTATATACATACAATGGGTTATTATTCAGCTGTAAATGAAAGAAGTAAATTCTGCCATTCACAACTGTATGGATGGACCTAGAGGCCGTTATGCTAAGTGAAATAAGCCAGACACATACAAATACTGCATGATCCCACTTTATGAGGTATCTAAAATAGTCAAACTCTTAGAAGCAGGGGATACAGTACTGGTTGCCAGATGCTGGAGGGTGGGGGAGGTAGAGAATTGTTTCTATTAGTATAAAGTTTCAGTCTTTGCAAAGTGAATAGATTGTAGAGATCTTCTGTGTAACATTGTGTCTGTAGCTAACAATACAGTTTTCAAAATATGCTAAGATGATAGATCTCAGGCTGAGTGTTCTCACTTACAAGCAAACAAAAAGAAAAAGACCCAGGTAACTCCAAAGTGTATCAGTTATGTCTATTACCTTGATTGTGGTGATAGTATCGCAGGTGTCTGCATATATAAAACTCATCAAATTGTACACATTATATATATACACTTCTTGGTATATAAATTATGCTTCAATAAATCTGTTCTTTTTAAAAGAACCATTAAATTAATCTTTTTGGGGTTCTTTTTTTTTTTTTGAGTCAGAATACAAATATATTGAACATGGTACCAAGAATCTTCCTGAGAGCCCTCTCACTACAGAAACCCAAATACTGGCTTTTGAGTCAACCAAACTCTAGCTGTCAGTGGTGTCACAGACCCTGCACACCACCCATTCCCCAAATTCAACTGGATTAGGCATATAGCTTACATTATAATCCTTTGCTCTGAGCTAAACTTAAAGCTGAGGCTATTGGTACAAAGAGGTCAGGATTGTTAGTTTTAAATCTTTGTTTACTTTTCAACAACCTTTTTCTTCTGGGTGATGATCGAAGTTCTACAGGTGAAAAGAGCATCCAAGATGTAGAATGGTCCAGAACCAAGAGCCTGGAAAATGGTTCTCCCCAGCCCTATACTTTTGCAAGGTGAACTCTGAGGTTACCCAGGGGTCAGTCTCAAGCAGGGTAGAAACTCACAGCCCTGGCATGGGCAGGCAGTGTGGCAATCACCTTGTTTTCTTCCCCTATTATTATGATAATATCTAAAAGGCTGAAGAAGGTTTAGGAACCGTTAAAGAGCTGAGGTCAGGATAAGGAAGGAGGGAAGGAAGAGAGAGAGAGAGAGAAAGAAAAGAAAGAGAGAAAGAAAAGAAAGAGAGAAAGAGAGAAAGAGAGAAAGAGAGAAAGAGAGAGAAAGAAAGAAAGAAAGAAAGAAAGAAAGAAAGAAAGAAAGAAAGAAAGAAAGAAAGAAAGAAAGAAAGAAAGAAAGAAAGAAAGAAAGAAAAAGAAAGAAAGAAAGAAAGAAAGAAAGAAAGGAAGGAAGGAAGGAAGGAAGGAAGGAAGGAAGGAAAAGAAAGAAAGAAAGAAAGAAAGAAAGAAAGAAAGAAAGAAAGAAAGAAAGAAAGAAAGAAAGAAAGAAAGAAAGGTGGAAGGAAGGAAGGAAGATGGAAGGAAGGAAGGAAGGAAGGAAGGAAGAAAACTCTTCCCTTTAAGAGTTTCTTTTTCAAGCTGATTCCCCTTGGCAATCTGTCAGCTTTTGTTCACATTTTTAAAGCTTTATTTTTTGTGTTTTTGTCTTAAGTTTTAAGTTGTAGTTGGTTGGAAGGATGTGTTCTTTTGGGCTTAGACTACCGTGCTGAAACAAGAAGGAAGTCTGTTTCTTTACCTATGAATTCATTTTCCATTAAGATATTAGGGGTTTTGTTTGTTTTTGTTAATAGTATGTATCTGGAGAAGCATCAGATGGTCTGTTGGCCTGTAAGGCTCTTCCTTCTGTCTTCTCTTTCTTCTCCCTAATGAAAGCTTTCCTTCTACATCGCAGCCACAGTTCCAGGGTGCTGAGGGGAGGAGAATGAAATGGACACTGTCAGACCTGCCTTTTCTTGTGATTATTGACTCTATATACCAGGTGACTGGAATTTTGGGCCACTCAGTTATAATCTGAAGTGTGGCTCTGGTAGCATTAATTTTCTGCCCTGGGGTGGCTAGTGGACAATAATCTGCTCAGGAGAATGTGTCTGTGTCTGTGAAAAAAGAAGCCTCAGTATCCACCTGCTATCTTACTTGTCCCTCACTCAAATCCGGAGACTGACTCTGCTCAGCTCTGTACTGCCAGTTCTTTTCCTCGTTAGGTCAAAGTGCCTTCTCTTTTCTCATGTGTTTTCCACTGGTTTTATTATAACTTCACAGTCTTACATTTTCCTCTGACCTCCAGAACATCCCCATGACTGGACTAGGAGCTTGTGTTCGTTTTCCAACTTGTCAGCAGTAAGCATCTAAACACTTACTTTTCATTATGTGATAAAGATATTGCAATAAATGTGATAAAGTTCAAGTTGTAAAGCAAAATTAGTTTGTTGGAAAAATACTCAGGTGATCATTATATGTTAGCTTTAATGAGGTACTCTGCTCTTTGAGACCCAATTGTTTTCACAGTTAGAAAGCATCACGGCACTTTACTTTCTGTTAATTACAAAGAATTTAGTTTTAGAGATGAATACACCAAAAGCAGAATTCATAATTATCATAGTAAAATCTCCAGAGAATTTAAATAGGATGTATTTCTAGACAAAATATTTCTCTTTAAATTAAAGTTTAAAATTCAATCTTTGATTCTGAGAGAAATGTCTGACTGGGCTTTTATGTAAATAATTTTAAAGTATTCTTGGTAGAACAAAGTTAACTATGGGCTTTTAGATCTCTGTGCCATTAGCAACAAAATGGGTAGTTAAATTTTGGCGACTCCCGAAATGACTAGTAATAATTATAAAGGCTAAAAAGATCAGGGAAAAAACAACAAAGGAAATATGATATTTTAATAGTAAAATACATTTTAAGTTAAAATTTTTATGAGCATAGTTATATAATGGAAAAAATTGAAATTACATTCAAACGATAACTTGTTAAATAAACTATGACCTGGAAAATTTCCTATATCAAAGTTAATATTTTGAATTTTTATTGAAAGGATGGCAGCATATTTAAAATTATAAAAATATGATTCCATGAGAATCAGAGTGAAACATTACAGCATATACATGTATATACCATTTTGTGTGATTAGCTCACATTTCATTCTGAGAACTAACTGAATTGTTGAAGAATGCTTCCCATCAAAGATACGTATAAGTCAACTTTAGATTCTTTTTAAAAGTAGTGTATTTTAAAAGAGTATGTCACATTTGCAGTGCCGTTTTCCTTATTATCTAAGCTTTTTCTTGCTTTTTAAGTTCATATCATTAGCTTGCACTCAGTGTTCAGATGACCCTATTGAAAGCTATTTGGAGCTATGTCAGATATACCTTACATCTTAAATTTTACATTTCATTAAGTGATAAATATGAAAAAAGCATTTTTCCTTTTCTTAACTCCATGTTCACATTATTCCTTTTCTTCCCTTCATCTCTGGCTATATAGTAGCTATACACTAGACTACCAGAATGCCAGATTTGCTCACTGTATGCCTAAAAAAAACCCCAAAGATATCTTGTTTCAGAACTGTTTTAATCAGCACTATGTAAGCTCTCTGAATAATGCATGATTTCTCTATGGGGTCTCAATCCTTATCAGAGATATCTTCAAGTATAGCACATTAGGTAACTTGCACTGGGTCTTATTAATTATATTCTTAATTTTTTATTGAAGTATAGTCAGTTTACAATATTGTGTTAATTTCTGATGTACAGCATAGTTATTCAAATATGTATATATATATATATATATATATATTCCTTTCCATATTCTTTTACATTATAGGCTATTACAAGGTATTGAATATTATTCTCTGAGCTATATGGTATGACCTTGTTGTTTATCTATTTAACAATAGTAGTTAGTATCTGTAAATCCTGAACTCCCAGTTTATCCCTCCAGCCCTGCCTTTTCCCCCTGGTAACCGTAAGTTTGTTTTCTATGTCTGTGAGTCTGTTTCTGTTTTATAAATGAGTTCATTTGTGTCTGTCTTTTTTACTTTTTTTTTTCTTTTTTTTTAGATTCCACAGAGGAGTGATATCATATGGTATTTTTCTTTCTCTTTTTGGCTTCCTTCACTTAGAATGACAATCTCCAGATCCATCCATGTTGCTGCAAATGGCATTATGTCATTATTTTATTCTTTTTTATGGCTGAGTAGTATTCCATTGTATAAATATACCACATCTTTATCCACTCATCTGTAGATGGACCTTTAGGTTTCTACCATGTCTTGGCTATTGTAAATAGTACTACTATGAACATTGGGGTGCATGTATCTTTTTGAATTGGAGTTCCCTCCAGATAAATGCCCTGGAGTGGGATTGCTGAATCATATGGTAAATCTAATTAGTTTTTTGAGGCATCTCCATACTGCTTTCCATAATGGCTATACCAAACTGCATTCCCACCAATAATGTAGGAGGGTTCCCTTTTCTCTACACCCTCTCCAGCATTTATCATTCATGGACTTTTGAATGATGGCCATTCTGACTGGTGCGAGGTGATACCTCACTGTAGTTTTGATTTGCATTTCTCTGATAACTAGCAATATTGAGCATTTTTTCATGCACCTATTGGCCATTTGTATGTCTTCATTAAAGAAATGTTTATTTAGGCCTTCTGCCAATTTTTAGATTGGGTTATTTGTATTTTTGTTACTGAGTTGTATGAGCTGTTTATATAGTTTAGAAATTAAGACCTTGTCAGTCTCAATGTTTGCAAATATTTTCTCCCATGCTATTGGTTGTCTTTTAAGTACATTCTTTAAATGTCACTTTTCAAAAGTTGAATAAGAAAGCATTTTCACTTCAATATCATAAAATGAGCAAATATAGTAACTACGAGAACATATAAATTTGATTCACTTTTATTATTGTTAAGAAAAGTCATTTAAAATATTACATGAGATTAAAGTTAAACAGCATGTCTTTTCAATTTCATACTAGGGCACTCTAAAGGATTATTTAATTCTGCAGAAGAATATATTTTTATTTGATTTGCTATTTACTATTAGAGCCAAAACACAATAAAGTTACATGTGTTCTACATCTTATCTAGCAGAGTTGCAAAAGATACCATCAAAGGCTACCTGATTTTTTGTTTGTTATTCTTGTTTTGTTGAATTTGGGGTTTTGTTTGTTTCTAATTGGCATGTATAATTGTAACTATAGCAACAGTTTGGGTAATTGCAAGAGTTTGTAAGATTCTAGAGAACATATTCAAGTCTTGTAATAAAGGCAAACAATACAGGGCAGCAAAAGGAGATTTCAGCAAACTTTGGAGGGGGTCCAAGAGACATCAAGGCTTATGCTCCCTGAGGTCCCTCTTACTTGCACAAAGATATGCACAGCCTTTGGATTGAAATTTTAAGATTTGTGTAATGAACCTTAGTCTCAGAGAACTTCACACAGGTGTTGCCAGCAGTGTCTTTTATGTCTCTCTGGTCACTTAGGTAAGCCAAGTTGTCTAATCTGTTACTCCAGAAGAAAGTCATCCTTAAACATATCCTGCTTATGCCAGGGGAGCTTCAGACTTTAAACAGTAGTATATCACAAATTATTAGTTAGTAAAGTAGGCCTATTTCAGCTAAGAATCAAACCAGATATCCCAGTATCTCCAGAGATAAACATAGAGGTTTTCCTAGCTAACTATAAAATAACTCTATCCTGCATAAGAACATTAAACAGTTATAACCAACCCAGAAATCTTATTTTTACAATGTCTTAATCCCTATAAATCCCTATAAATACTGAAAGTTCAAAATATTCTTTATAACAGCTTTTCAGAATTGTAGTTTCTTCATTTATATATTGATAATCTTTGGCATGCACTTAATATTTTTATGTCACACATTTAAATTTTTAAAAATTAAATATGGAATTATATTTTATTTCAAAATCTTTTTTCCTTTGCCTGTCATTTTTTTTTCCTTCTTTCACTGCTTTTGATCTGCTTTTTCAGAGTTGCTCTGTGTCATTTGATTAAGAGAAAGAGGTTCTCAGACTGTGTGGTGTGATCCAAGCTCTCAGGTCCTTTATGAATGAGTTTCTAAGTTATTTTTATAGAATATAATTACAAGAAGGAACTCAGTTTATTGAGGTTATTCCCTGGCCCTTGAGTAATTATGCTTCCATGAGACTGAGAATATTTCCCTCCTGGCCCTTGAGTAATTATGCTTCCATGAGACTGAGAATATTTCCCTCTACATTATCTAGAAGCAGAATTTCATAGGCTTTGCATAAAACACACTGACAAAGTCTCTTACAAATTGCCTACAGTAGTTGCACTCATTTTTTTTGCATCTTCAGTGTTAATCCTTATGCTATTCCAAGTGAATGACTTAAGAACTGAGGCAACCATAATCCTTTTTTTCCACTTTAGTTTACTAGCCAACACTGAGATGCTTGCAGTGAGGACTCCTTCCTTTACTCAGAATCTTTCAAAGGACTGGGATTTTTCTTTACTTATTTACTGTTATTTTTCAACTATTAAGTAGGTGGGATATGGAGGTTAGTAGGCTCAGTGCTTTAAACTGATATGAAATATAGTATATTTATTTGTTACATAAAGTGGGTTTGGTTTTAGACCATTAAAATATATCATTTTTGAATGGTTTTTTTTAGGATAAGTTGAAAAATACAAAGTACATGAATAGACTGTGACCTAGAGATAAAAAATTTTTAAATTAAACAATTTTTTCAGTGTCTCCTACATGTAAGACATTCTTTTGGAGGCTTTGGACATAATATTGAACAAAACACATAAAAGCTTTGCTCTCATGAAGCTCATAGCTACATGATAGGAAACAGAAAATGCATGGAGAGATAAATGTTTTTATTCAACTAAGGGTTATGAGGAAACATATTCCAGAGCGGGGAGGATAAAATACGTACATAGGAAGGGAAAGTACTCTGTTTTTTTTTGGGCTAGTAAATGAAGGTCTGTCTCAACGATGTGACATTTGAGCAGAGATCTGAAGGAAGGGATGGTAATAGCCTTGGAATTACCTCAGAGAAGAGATTCCAACCAGAAGGAAGTGTAAACACCCTGATGCCAGAGCATACTTGGCATGAGGCATGAACAAGGAGCAGTAAGGCAGCAAATAGCTAAGGCAGAGCACACAAGACAAAGGCTGGTAGGGGATCAGATCAGTGGAACAGCAAAGAACTGAACATGTAGAGCCTCATAGGCCAGTTTCAGAGATGGAAAGCCCCTGGAGAGTATAGAGTAGGGTAATTTACTTGGCTAACATGTGGAGAATGAACAGAAGAGGGTGAGGACAAAAGGAGAACAGTTGGGTATTACTATAAGCCATGAGACAAATGGTAACTTGAACAAGAAGGCTGTTGGTGCATCTGGTGAGAAGTGGTTGGCATCAAAATATACTGGAAAGATGGAGCCACAAAAATTTGCTGGTAATTTGAGTGTAGGATATGAAACAAGATCAGTATAGAAAGATAAGTTTAGAATTTTGTTTTTGAGAAATCTGAAGGATTAAGCTTTCATTTACTGAAACTGTTGGAGAAAATTTGAGCAGGTAGAGGGTGGATCAGAAGTATGCTTTTGTATAAGTATTAATCAGATTAATGTCTCAGTGATATATATTTTAATTTTTTATTTTAATTCTTTTTTTTTTTCAGGGAGAATGAGAGACAAAGGGAGAGAAGGAGAGTGAAAGGAAAGGAAGTAGCATGAGAGAGTCATTGCTGAAAATGGGGATTCATGAAATAGTTAAAGTTAGAAGGATGACAGAAGTCAATCAAAATTATTTTCCTACATCAGTATTTCTGGATAATCATGGGAAATTAGCTGATTTATTTGATTTATACAGAGACTTATTTTTTGTAGGACTGAATACATTTTTTCTTTTTACAATTTTTGGAGAGGCAATATCTTTAAGATCCACTTGACTATTTTAATTTAATAACACATTTCATGGATCAAAAGAAATTTGGAAAAATCCATTTAATATTTACAATGGTAGCTGGGCTTGATCTTAGATTTCATTTTATAAGCTCATCTTTGCTTTGGGTAAAACTCATTTTCAGAGAAGAAGTGGTGGAAAGGAGATGATAATAATACAGAGGTATTTCCTGTAAACTTCTATGGATGTCTTCACTGTTATTGATGAAAGCAAAGCTCTGATATTTGAGGTTATGAGTTTCTGAATTTATACACCGGGGAACCAATCTCCAAAGAACTACATTTTTACTAACATCCTTTTGCAAAATAACACACACATTCACATAAAAGATTCCAGCTGCTTTGCTGAATTTTCCAACATCAGCTAAGTCAAGCACCCCACTAGTCACAGGTGACAAATAATGCTTGAACATCTGCTTGCTAACAATATAATCTGGCTCATTTACTATCACCAGTTTCCTGGTATTGTGCCCACAGGAGATGTTCAATAAATACTGAATGAAATGCTTCTACCTATTGAGAAGAATAAATAAACCTATGAGGTGGGGGAGTAATAATGCCATGGCCTTTCTTTTTTCCTTTAGAAGAAAAAGTGCAGGCCTTGTGAAATTTGTGAAATACATTGTGTTTTGATAATTTTGATAGCATGGTCTGAGTTTAGGATGAAGTCTAGTGCAGTTTACCCAGGAAATCTAAAATAGGTCAATGCCCCTGAGAAAGTTTCTTGGATTTGGAAGGACGATAATTTCAATTTCTGCTCAGTTTGTTTCCAGAGTAAGCAGTGATCCAAATGATTAAACTTCTACCACTGGGGATAGTTAGAATTCAGTTTCAGCTATCTGCGAATGAGTCAACAAATTGCAAGCTGTTTGGCGTATTGCCCATAAGAACAGTTAGTTTTAAATGTTCTTAGATAAGGCTCTGAAAATTCAATAAAATGAGGTGTATTATTTTTTCAAAGATGTAGCAAAACAGATTTTATGTTAAAATGTATAATCTTAAAGTGTTATCGTTATATTTCAAAACCTCATTTTGCATAATCTAATATAAATGTTTATTTAAAAATCCACCAAAATATTTTAATTATCTGTATCTTACCTTAAAAGTATTGTAAAATACATGCACTTTCTTTTCTAACCTTTTTCTGTTGTACCTTTAATACATATTAACTTCTCTCAGGCAATTATTTCCTAACTCTCCTTTCTCCAACATGCCACACACATACAGACTCCCTCTCATTCAGTTCTCTCTTTCTCAGGATTATCCTGCTTCTTGTTTAACCAAGAAAATAGAAGCTAATAGAAATGAATGTTCATATTCTTCCATTACATTATCTAATAATCTACCTACATCTGTACCCATAATCTCTGCTTTCCCTCCTGTCAAGGTCTTACTGCTCATTAGTGCAATAGCCAACATTTGTATCATCATGTCATCCATGTCTTTGATTCGGCAATGATCTGTTCTTTCATTCATCATCAGTAGTACTCAGTAAGAATAAGAACAGATGGCAACATCTTCTGTGATAAAAAATCCTTCCTAAGCCCCTCCCATCACCCACTCTCAACTGTAATCCCATCATCTGTTCTTTAGGGTAAAATTGCACCAAATATCTGCCTGTATGTGTTCTTTCTTGAGCACATTCCTATCCAATTTTGCCTCTTGAAATTTTTCTTACTGGGTCATCACTGACCTGATTAGGACATCTGAGAGTCAATTTTTACTCCTTATTTTACTCAACTATTTAACAGAATTTGATATAATTGACTTTTCATCTTTAAATATTTTACACACTATGGTTTCTGGGATATAGCAATTTATTGGTTTACCTATTCCCTCACTTTTCTGTTTTGACCTGCAAATAGGTATTGGAATACATTTTTGAGAAACCTTCTACAGGTGACAACTTCAGCTTTAGAAAAGATGAGGTGGTTTAATGATTCTGAGTACAAGAAAAGGGAGTTCTGAAAATAAGTTTGTTAATAAAATATAATTTAAAAAATTTGAGATATGGACTGAAAAATTGCATTGGATTTTAAAACTAGAAGCTTGAGAACTTAGGGAACCCTGATACAGAAGATTGGTGCCTACAGAGTTTAGGGTGCTGAGGAAGAAAGTTCAGTCAGTAGTCTGTCTAGTAGTTCCCAACATTAATGTGCATATAAATTACCATAGGGCATAGGTAAAGATTTTGATTTCATGGGTCTGGGTCAGCCTCCAGAATGCATATTTCTGAGAGCTCCCAGATAATGATGCTGCTGTAGTGTCTATGGACCACACTTTGAGTAGCAAGAGTCTAGTCCTCTTTCAGGAAGTTTTGCCATTGAAATCAAATAGATAGGCAGTCAGAGGGTCTTAGGGGCATATAGACATGTATAAGTATTTTTAAAGAGATGTGAGTGGAACTTTTTTCTAAGCAATTAGGATGACTTTTGAAAATACAGAAGGTGAAGATACATGAAGATGCAGGATAGAATAAGGGGCTGGGGTGTATAACTCAGGGCTTGATGAGAGAACCAGTATGGTATTTAATATGCATATACTGGAGAAGGTATATATTTATATGTAATAATATTTTATAATTATATAAATTATATGTGTAAGTTATTTGTAATATAGTTCTATACGTAGAATATACTTTGCAATATACAATGTTGTAGTGTGTAATATATAATAATATGTATATCATATATATATATATATATATATATATATATATATTTAGAGACTTATAACCATGAATTGGCTTACACGATTGTGGGAACAGGTGAGGTAATTTTGAAATCCATCGAGCAAGCTATAAGGAATGGTGGGAGAGACCCTCTTGGGATAGGGTTATGCTGTAGTTCACAGGTAGAATTTCTTCTTTAGACAAATGTGAGTTCTGCCATTACATCACTTCAAATTACTGGATTAGTCCCACTCAGATTATCTGGGATAATATTATAGTCAACAAATTGAAGATGTTAATCACATCATAGCAATCATAGGTTTATGTTTGTTTTTGATTGAACAACTGGATACTGTAGCCTAGACAAGTAGACACATAAAAATGACCATTATAGTCCACCTCATGTAAATTTGGCACCCATGCATACCTCCTTAAACCATACTTAATATCCAAATAAAGACAATGAAATAATTTCACTTGAGATGATTCAAATATCCTGCATGTAACCAAAAACATGCTTCCTTTCCCCAAAGTCCTGAGGGATTTTTACTCTTCTACTTGATATCCTGTAACTTACATACTGCAATGTAAAGCTAACTGTTAGTAATATTTCTTATGTTAGATGGTAAGGAAATAAGAGAAGAAAACAAAATTGTTTATACACCCACACAGAAGCATGTTCAAAACAAAAAAGGGTGAACTATTACAATTCTCATTTGTGCATCTGGTCATGTAGTCATAGTCATAAAACGTAGTCATAGTTTTAACTTCCTTCTTCCACTACCTATTCTATATTCCTCGCAGCAAGCACATCAGCTTGTCATGGCTCTTTGCCTGATAAGGTGATCCAGAACTTCATTCCTGCAGGGCCACTAGCAGCCCTGCCTGAATTCGACTGTTGCAGATTTCCACTGACTATAACCCCGGGGCGTGGTAGCACTAAGGGACTCTCCTCCTTAGCATGAGGAGCCCAACGTGGCTGAGTGGAGGTCTTCACTTCTATAGACTCATTGTTCTGTCTCCCAGTGGAAGCATTCTTCCCTTTGGGACTAAGATCTCTACATCAACATAAAATAAGGTCATGGGGATAATAAGCAAAAATGTGCTAGTGGAAAACCAGGAGTAATAGTGAGAGATGCCACTCCCATTTCTACACCTTGATTCCTGTGCCTGTGAATCTGGCTGTCGGGAAAAGTAGCATTATATATTGCCCACTGATTTAGAGCATATAGCCTCCAAGAGAGCATTGCCCCAGCGCTACCAGCTATAGCCAACTACTTAGCATTGCAACCAAGTCTTCAATATGCTATTCCACAATGCAGTTAAGCCAGCTGCTTCAGGATAGTGGGCAACATGGTAAGACCAGTAAATTCCATGAATGTGAGCCCTCTGTAACACATTGTTTGCTGTGAAATGAATTACCTGATCAGAAGCAATGCTGTGTAGAGTACCAAAATGGTGTATTAAACACTCTATAAGTCTATGGATGGCAGTCTGGGGATAAACATTGCATGTGGGGAAAATATTCATATCCAGAGTAAGTGTCCACTCCAGCAAGAACTAAATGTGGCTCCTTCCATGATGAAAATGTTCCGATATAATCAACTTGCTGTTAGTTAGCTGGTTGATCACCTTGGGGAATGGTGCCGTATCAGGGACTGTGTTGACACTTGCTGCTGGCAAACTGGTTAGGAAGTGGCTGTTGCCAGATCATCCTTGGTAAGTGGAAGTCCATGTTGCTGGGCCCATATATAACTCCTGTCCCTGTCACCATGACTACCTTGTTCATAAGATCATTGGGCAGTAACAGGAGTAGCTGGGGGAAGACACTGACTGGTATCCACAAAATTGGTAATCCTATCCACTTAAATATAAGATCCTCCTTTTCCAAAGTCACACAAATGGCACACAAATGGGGCAAAAATATCTTCACATTATTTGCTCAAAGTGGTCTGCCCACATATCTGTCTCTTCCTCACATTGCCTTGTCACCAGATTTTCAAGCATATTTCTTCCAAATCCAAGACCATCCAGCCAAACCATTGGTCACAGTTTATGGAATGATATAGATGCATACCCATGGTCGTTTCTCCTTCCAGGCAAGATGAATAGCCAGTTTAACTGCTTGATTTGGCTCACTTAGAGGTTTTCCCTTCAAGATTGTCTCAGAAAGAGTCTTCAGTGCTGTAGTGCTGGAATTTCTTCTTCTTCAGCGAAACTGCAGTTCTAGGGTTATATCCTTTCAACTGATTGGATCAGGCCCATCCAGATGATCTACTTTAATCCCCTTTACGTAGAATCCATTGATTGTAGGTGTTAACCACTTACACAAAATGGTTTCACAGCGATGCCTAGATTAGTGAATACCTGGAGACTATATCCTAGCCAATTACAGGGGGTAAATTCGGGAAGGAATTTCTTAGAGAAACAGATGATTGGTGAAATGTAGAAAGAAAAGGAGCCTAATTTGGGGGATGAAAAACTAAGAGAGAAAGTTAAGAATTTGTTTTTTAAAAAATAGGTCAATTTTTAAGGGAAAATGGAAATCCAGAAAGTGCATGCCTATTAGATCTTATGGTTTATATGGAGTAAATGAATTTTATCTGTTGAGCATAAAGTATGTGAAAACTGAAAAAGAAACTAAGAGGGGAAATATGTGTTTTATATATATACAATCTACTTTTTGAAATTAAAATAATTAGCTGGCAGATAGTTCTCCAGTGTCGTAGAAAAACCACATGCAGTGATTGAGATGTTGCTGGACAAATAGCCTTCTGTTTTTAAAGTTCCTAATCTTCCCTTTATCATGCTATCCAAAAAAATGCACATTGGGAATGGTATCATCTATATTTCGCTTGATCTCATGTAAAGATATTTTAGTTTTTAAAAATAGTTTTAAAAAATGAAATTCAGGTGGTGGGAAGAGATAATGAAATATTAAACACTCTTCTTGGGCTTTTTACCCCCCTTTTTTTTCCTTTACAGAAATGCTAAAAAATCAGTACATACAATTTCAGATTTAGAATGTTATTACTCTCCTAGAGGAAAAGTTTCTTTTCTGAGCTGAAATTTTTCAAATGGTTAAAGATTAATTTATAATCCCTGTATGCAGCAATGTCGGTAATTCTTTTGAATGCCTTTTTGATATGTCATAGTCTGCAAAACAAAACTTTCACTGGAAAACATTTATTATTTATGTTCTTTGTTCTTCACTAACAGATGGGGATTCTCTAATAGAATCTTTTTAAAAATCATTAATGCATTTTAAAACACAAGCGGGATCTATGTTGAGTGCCCAAATCTTTGCTTAAAATACTAATTTTGTAATTTGTTAACTAGCAAGAAGAAAATCCATTTAAATATTCTAGTTCACTTTGAAGTTTTTGTGTATCAACTAGATATACAAAATTCTTATGCCAATTAGTTGATCCTAAATGCAGATCTATTTATTGCTTGGCTTGGTAGCTAGTCTAGCAATTAAAATTTTTCCATTATTTTCTAATTGTAACATTGTTACTGGATTATCTTACTTTGAATACATTTGGATAAGTCTTCTAATAGCCAGCATAAAATTATTAAATAATGTGCTAAAAATAATTATTCATCAAGCTTTGTGAAATATCAATCATTAAGAATTCAATTAAATATACTTGAAGTGCCTATCATATTTTAGAACATAAAGATCTTTTGTTATTAAATTGAGGTACAAACCAAATACAACATATTTTTTCTCTTATAAAAATCTGATTAAAACAATATAGCTGACTTTGTTTATAATAAAGTCATCTTTCTGTCTTAGAAATTCTCATATATCCAAGATCATTTCAACAGTTAAAGCTAAATTTCTAGAACCTTTTAAATAATGAACCAGGAATTCATTAAAAGTAAGCTAACAGTACAAATAAAATAAATGACTAATTTTAATGTTTGAAAAGGACCATAATCAGTAGTTGAAATAATATCTTTCTGAAACGTTCTCACTTCTAGTTTAGAATCTCTCTCGTTAAAATTGACCTTATGTGTGGATTGTTTCTCTAGGCATCCTTTTCATACTTCTATCTCTATGCCTTTCCCTTCCAATTCATCCCCCCAAATATTGCCAGGTATACTTCTAAAACCTACATGTGATCATAAAATCACCTAGCTGTTAATAGTCAATAGCAATGTATGTGCAAAGGTAACAGCCTAACAACCAAGGTCAAGAACAAATAGCAAAGTATCAAATATCAAAATATTTTTAAAGCTGTAAAATCATCTTAGTTTTATTTAATTACTATTTGAAACATGACACAAATTACCATTTTATTTTAAAAGAGAATTAGTCAAATAGAGAACAATGTAACAAATATAACTAAACTGATAATTATAACTTACACGTAGCTATATTTAAAGAGATTTTAAGAATTTCAGTTAAAATTACTAAGTATACAGGAGCATACTTACATAATTTTTAAAATCTAACAAAAAGGAAGAGAAATGTGGAGGCTTCCAACCCAAAGGGAGAAAACATAATATAGCCCAATTTCCATTATAAAATATTATCTGAGTTATAGTTGTACAGAAGTCAGGAAAGTTGTATGTGAAGTTGTACAAAACTTTTGAGTTATGGTGAATGGTTAGGAAGCCATTTAGAAGCGCAGGTAAAAAAGTCCTAGTATATAAGGCAGAGAACTGAATTAAAATTTTTAGGTAACTATGTAATCCAGGACAATCTTTTTCTATCAAGTCGGTGTTCCGTAATTCCTTCAACTTTGCCAGAGGCTTAAGAAAGTTACTCAAGAGGAAGGACTTCTGAAGACAAAGGACTGTCAGAGAGGCTTAAAATATGCAAAGATCATTGATCTTAAGTTCATTGGAAAGCTACACACTTCAAATGTAACCATTAGAAGAATTTTCACTCCAAAGTCTGATTCAGCCTTTTCCAATGCTTATCCCAAGGAACGTTATATTAAACATGTCAGTTATATGAAGGATAAAAGTCTCAATGCATCAGTATTTGGGGAAATGCTGCCCACTCCCCCACCCCCTGAAACACACACACACACAGAACTGCTTATAGCTGAAGTGTGCTGTGAACCTCCAAGTAGGAAACCTTACTATGAACTTTTCTCATAATCACCTGCCTTTCTTGATTTGAAGGTATCCTCAGATAACCTTCCTTTTGATCAACCCAGAGTTGCCTGATTAGACTCCAATCAAGTGAGGGATGGCTCATCATGTTCCTTACACCAGGGGGCTGGAGTCTTGGGAGCCATCATGGACCTTGCTTTCCACGGTGGAAGCATCTTTGCTATTTTGTTTGTACTTTCATCACTGGCACCTTTGTGCCATTATACGCTACAGTTCTGAGGCATTATTAACTTCAGCAACAATTGAAGATGGTATAAACAAATAAAATAGTCATATTAAAATGATTGTTTTGATCACATGAAGCTGTTTCTTTTGAAGTGTTGATTTGTATAAACTCTCTCAAAAAACATCGTAAGATGAAGCTGTTTAAAACAGAGCCATTACCTGTGTTTCTTTGAAGTGACTTAATTTTTCTTACAAGTGATTAAAAATCACCATTTTAATCATATTATAAGAATCAAGTGAATAATAAAAGAATACTGTTAACCTTTACAACACTTAATGTTGATGTTTTCATCTATAATATATTCATTTTCCTTTCTTAAAGGGATACTAATGGCTTAAGCTGATTATCTTTTGTAAATTCATAATGTGGTAAAAACGAATAATTATCTTTTTAAGGATCATCATTTTCTTTTAAAGTTAGATGAACAAACATATCTTAAAAGATTATGACAAATAAGAATCAGATTCCCTTGTTACATTCTTCTCTAGGTTTCTAGAGAAATTTATATGTCAAAATAGGTGTCATTTGGCAAGCACATGCCTGAAACTTAGATGTGCTCACCAGAGGTTGTCTTTGAAAAATTTTGTGAGTGCAGAGGGAAAGTCACTTGTTCTGGACAGCTTTTGCGCCCTAAGATCATGCTAGTTAGCAAATCATACATAAAGGGCACTAATGAGGTTAATTAGAAGAATGCCTATAAGCTTCTCACTAAGGAATATGCTTAGAAAAATAAGAATGAGAAAGGTACAGCGTACGTGGACTTTCACAAGACTAAAAGGAGATTAGTTACCATGTTTCGAAGTACAAGCAATTATTTTAAAGTAATCCTATTTATTTCCATTTCTGCTTTTCCTTTAAATCCACATATCTTTTGCTTTTACCATGTAGAATTGTTGTTTAGCCTCATATAATTTTGCAAAATCTGCATTGGCCCAAAATGACATTCACTGAATATAAAAATACTCATAAAAATTTTCTGTTGGCCCATGTTTAAGTCAGTCAATAAATGTGTATTCTCAAAATATAGAATATGTTTATAAGAAAAACAGTTCCAAGTGTTATTCTCTTTGAAGAGTGTATCAATTCTGATTTACAGGACTAGTGCAAAAATGTTATAAGACAAACTAATGGGTAATGATAATTTTAATATGTTTACAGCACTTAATTCACATAGAATAGTTCCAAGCATAATTTAAATAAGCTCATATACCCTTTAAAATAGCACCCAAAGTAATAAAATATCTGGGAATAAATCTAACCAAGGAGGTGAAAGACTTATACACAGAAAACTATAAACCATTGATGAAGGAAATTAAAGAAGACTTTAAAAAATGGAAAGATATTCCATGCTCTTGGATTGGAAGAATCAATATTGTTAAAATGGTCACACTGCCCAAGGCAATCTACAGATTTCATGCAATCCCTATCCAATTACCCAGGACATATTTCACAGAACTAGAACAAATCATAGTAAAATTTATATGGAACCATCAAAGACCTAGAATTGCTAAAGCATTACTGAAGAGAAAGAAAGAGGCTGGAGGAATAACTCTCCCAGACTTCAGATGATACTATAGAGCTACAGTCATCAAGATAGCATGGTATTGGTACCAAAACAGACATATGGACCAATGGAACAGAATAGAGAGCCCAGAAATGAACCCACAAACTTTTGGTCAACTCATCTTCGACAAAGGAGGCAAGAATATACAATGGAATAAAGACAGTCTCTTCAGCAAATGGTGTTGGGAAAACTGGACAGCAGCATGTAAAACAATGAAGCTAGAACACACCCTTACACCATATACAAAAATCAACTCAAAATGGATTAAAGATTTAAACATAAGACAAGATACAATAAACCTCCTAGAGGAAAACATAGGCAAAACATTATCTGACATACATTTCAAAAATTTTCTCCTAGAAGAAATAAAAGCAAGAATAAACAAATGGGACCTAATGAAACTTACAAGCTTCTGCAGAGCAAAGGAAACCAGAAGTAAAACAAGAAGAAAACCTAAGGAATGGGAGAAAATTTTTGCAAGTGAAACCGACAAAGGCTTGATCTCCAGAATATACAAGCAGCTCATACGACTCAATAAGAAAAAAATAAACAACCCAATCCAAAAATGGGCAGAAGACCTAAACAAGCAACTCTCCAAGGAAGACATACAAATGATCAAAAAGCACATGAAAAAATGCTCAATATCACTAATTATCAGAGAAATGCAAATCAAAACTACAATGAGGTATCACCTCACACCAGTCAGAATGGCCGTCATTCAAAAATCCACAAATGACAAATGCTGGAGAGGCTGTGGAGAAAGGGGAACCCTCCTACACTGCTGGTGGGAATGCAGTTTGGTGCAGCCACTGTGGAAAACAGTGTGGAGATTCCTCAAAAGACTAGGAATAGACTTACCATATGACCCAGGAATCCCACTCCTGGGCTTGTATCCAGAAGGAAATCTACTTCAGGATGACACCTGCACTCCAATGTTCATAGCAGCACTATTTACAATAGCCAAAACATGGAAACAGCCTAAATGTCCATCAACAGGTGACTGGATAAAGAAGAATTGGTATATTTATACAATGGAATACTACTCAGCCATTAAAACCGACAACATAACGCCATTTGCAGCAACATGGATGCTCCTAGAGAATGTCATTCTAAGTGAAGTAAGCCAGAAAGAGAAAGAAAAATACCATATGAGATCACTCATATGTGGAATCTAAAGACTCATGGACAGAGAATACAGACTTGTGGTTACCAGGGGGGTAGAGGGTAGGAAGGGATAGACTGGGATTTCAAAATTGCTGAATAGATAAACAAGATTACACTGTATAGCAGAGGGAAATATACACAAAATGTTATGATAAATCACAGAGAAAAAAATGTGACAATGAGTGTGTATATGTCCATGAATGACTGAAAAATTGTGCTGAACACTGGAATTTGACACATTGTAAAATGATTATAAATCAATAAAAAATGTCAAAAAAAATTTGTTTCAAGGTCTAACTGTAACAGGAGGATATCATGTTGTACACCTGAAACTAAAATTTTGTATCAGTTATAATTCAATAAAGGAAATAAGGGTATCCAAAAAAAAAAAAGAAAAAGCAATATTTAAGAATCATACTACTCTTTTACAACATTTATTTATGTCATATATCAGTATTCTTTGTAACATTCCTAGCACCAGGAACAAGATACCTATAAGTGAAGCTTATAAAATTTACTATTATCTTTTGAGACAGTGTTTTTGTTCCAGCCTCAGCTAATGATATGCATTTGATATCATGAGGTTTCTACATGGCAGGCCAAGAGATTGTGAAACAAATCTAGTCCTTATTATGCTCTGAACACATAGCATCAGACTTAGACTGCTAAGGAGTGAATATTTCCTGAATGTAAATTGCTTTCAGATGGAGAAAAATACTATTTTTTTCTAGATGAACAACTTTTCCTTTCCAGACTTTGGCTAACTGGGCTTCTGTTATCACATAGTTTTTCAGATGGAGTATAAAATCATGATTGAAATTTCTAACAAAATCTGGAGATTGGAAGATTCAAAGTTAAAAACATCAATACTAACTTACACAAAGTCCACTTTACTGGAAATGTAAGTAAATATTAGAAAAAAGATTGTAAGTAGAAAGTCTGTAGAAAGTTCTCCTATCAGTAATGACAGGTACTATTTATGTAGCCTTTACTGTTTGCCAGTCTCCAAGGGTTTCACACAGATTTACTCAAGGATTCCTCACAACAGGTCTGTGAAGTAAATACTACGATATACTCATTTTACACATGAAGGGATTGAGACACGAAGAGGGATGGTAATTCAGATAAAGACAAAACTAGATTTTCACTCAGACTCTACAGGCTCTTAGATCCTATCATAAGAATTGTTGTTATTATTACTTACTATTATTATTACTGTAACTTAAGATAGCAAAGGAAAGATCAAGTCACTAATAACCAGAAAGGTTTTTCGTTTTTGTTTTTCCAAATCTAGGTTACTTTCAGGTAAAGAGATCAAAGATCAAGGACAGTTTTACTCTCAATCAGAGCAGGATCGAGTTTAGGCAATGTTATTCATCGTGTAACATATTTTTAAAAGTCCACTAGTACAATGAAAATATCTTTTGTTTCCTTTGGAGAATTGCTCCTTGTACAACAGTTTATGAGGAACATGACAATCTTCGAATCCCTTAAAATATTACCAGACAATTCATAAATTTGTTCCAGCTATATGTCACAACATGCCTTCATATATCCGCTGATCTCTAGCTCTATTAACTACTTGATAGCTTCCAAGCATGCAAACATACTCTTTTTCTTCTCTTCCCATTTACGTGGGATGATTCCTGTTTTGGGGAAGGTTCCTCCAGCATTTCTGTGCCTTAGAACTTTTCTATAACATACGAGATCATAGAGGTGCCCTTCTGTCCCTAACTTGATGGTGGATTTTTCATATTGTGTTACAGTGAACTCAACTGATATTTATTGTGTCATTAACCTAGACTGGATGCTGGAGGTAAGGTTAAAAGAAATAATTCCATTTCTTAAACTTAAAATCTAATAGGGTGAATAAGAAAGTAAGCAGACCATTTCAGGTTAAATGACTACTCCAGTTAACTTGACATTTATAGGATTCATGTGGCAATGGAGCCATTAAACGGTCAAAGATTGATTAGTGATGCAGTAAGATCACCCTACTAACTCCTTTTACTCAGAGACCACTCTGCTGTCATGATACAGTTTTCTCTGCTGTATATCAATCAGTCTCTTAATTAAAGCTGACCTTTCATTTAGTCTTTAATATAAGAAGCTAATGTACTGACTTAGTAACGACAGAGTTAGGCCATCTTACCCAGCAGGTATGGGCCAGGTACAGGGTGAAAGTCAAGTCTTTTAACTTGGTATTTGTCATAAATAAGGTGCTACTTTGTTATTTTTCAACTTATTTAGGACCTGGACAGGGAAGAGGAATGATATTTATTAGGGCTCCTAAAAAGTCCCGATAATAACACAAGGAAAATAAAAAAGAGTTGTTTTTGTAAGTGGTCATGCTGATGAATTTATAGAAGAAAAACAAATGTGTGGATAAGCTTTTGGTGAGGTTGGCTATTTGACCCTGAAACTTGGACTTCTGTGGGACAGTGAGGCATTTTCAGCTTGGTACAGTGTAGGGACCGGGTCGATTGGGTTTTTACAATTGAATTGAGGCATAGGAAAGAGACTGTGAACCTTTGGGTACCTAGCATTTCGACTTTGGCTTTATCCACAGCTGAGTGGTTGTTTTTATGGAGCAGTGGTTCCCTAGATTAGCAGCATTAGGGCATTCTCAATTTGGCTGCAGTTAGGATCACCCGGGGGCATCTCAGACAGAATTGTTGAGGGTAAGACCCTCAACATCTTGATTCCAAGATGCAGACAACGTTGGGAACCTTTAAGCAAAGATGAGGACGTTTGGCAATTTGCAAGTTTTGGCAACCTCGGCAATACCTAAGATGCCTGTTTGTGGGGAGCAGGGGCAAGAAGCATACATGAAAGCCAGAACAGCATGTCAGTTACAAGCTATTGGGTTCAAAGTGCAATGGACTGGATGTGTGTGCCCTCCCCAAAATTATATGTGGAAATCCTAACCCCCAGTATGATGGTATTTGAGGGCAGGGCCTTTGGGAGGTAATAAGTTCACAAGTGTGGAGCCCTCATGAATGGAGTTAATGCCTGTCAGCCAAGGGAGGCTGGAGAGGGATTTGAGGTGAGCTGTGCAACTGGAAGAAGGTGTGAGGAGCCAACATAATGCACGAGCAGCCAAAATGGAGCAAAACAGCACTTTATTGCAGTACAAGCGGGTGGCGCACGCGGCGGGCAGCCCCCGGGTGTATGCACTTGTCCTTTTATAATGCAAGTGGCGCATGCGTAGTGTCCATAATGCTGACTCACGCTACTGGCCCATGCGTGGTGTTTATAATGCTTATTCATGCTACTGGCGCATGCGTACATTTACCTCTTTCCAGGTGCAAGCTATTGTGAACTTTGTCCTGGGCCCCGCAGCATACTTACTTAAGGCTGCCAACACTCCCCCTAGGTCATGGGGACCCTGGCCCATATTGCGGAGCCCTGTGAGAATAGCACATGTGCCGCCTTGGTTTGCAGTGAGAATATCTAATGCCATCCTGTTTTGTAAGACCACCTTCCACGCTTGGGTGGCCTCATATAATAATTCCTCTGTGGCTTTCCTAGTAGCATTTAATGCTGCTGATATGTGCTGAGCTAAAGATTCTATCTGCAACTCTACACTGATGGGCCCGGCCCCAGGCAGGAACAGGGCCATGAAATAAAATCACCAAGCTGCACGCTTTTCACAGTGCCACTGGGTGTGCAGCAGATCCCAGTTCATGGGGCGCTCTGTTAAAGTGGGCCGATGTTCCCAGGTGAGTAAGCTTTACCCCAAGTACAGCACCCTCTCCATTCAGCTGGGCGATATGACCATCCGTGGGTGCCACATACCCATAGATACCCTGGCGGCAGGAAATCAGTGGGTTTCACGCCAGTCAAACACCAACCATCCCACCAAGTGGAGGCATTTACATTGCGAGTGAGGTTGGCACGTAGTCCTTTGGGGAGCGACCCCATTGTGCAGTTTGGGGCCTCACGTTCAAACTGCTGCTCAATACAGAAGGGGCTTAAACGTGTCAATTTTATATGAACAAGTACTGCCATAGAGCAGATTCCCCTGCCTTCTAAGTACTGCCATGGAGCAGGTTCCCCTGCAATAGCTTCTCTAGTGGGCTTATGCCAGAAGGCTTCAGTGGCAGGGTGCGGTGCTACTGCAACCTAACTGGGTGGACTGCCCTTCCAAGAATAATCTGTATACCAAGCAGTTCCCCGGGGGTGGCTTTTTCCCTTTGTGAAAGGGACTAGGTGCGGAGTCCACCCCCTGATATGGGAGCGTCTGTACAACAGGCGCAACAAACTCCACAGACCCTAACACCTGCTGCAACTCTGCAGCCAAGAGGCTGGTGGCGTATTGGGCCCTCTGTTCTAAATAAGCACCCCACTTCATCAGAGTTGGGGTCTGTGCAGTCCCCTATCGGGGTTGCCTTGCCCATGTGTGTATCTATCTTGCAATGGGGTATGCGGTCTGTACCTGGACCTCTTGCCTCCCTGTCAGGGGTTCAGTGGCTATCAAGGATGCATACACTGCTAACAATTGTTTCTCAATTAAAGAATAATGATACTCAGCCCCTTTCCACAACTGAGACCAGAACCCTATAGGCACCTTCTGTTGCCCATGTTTTTGCCGTAAGCCCGAACCATATCCATCATCGTCCACATGGACTGTTAACCAGAAAGGAAGGCTGGATCTATAGTGCGCAACGCTTGCACTTGGGCCACTGCCCTCTTAGTTTCTACAAATGCACGTTTGGCCCCATCTGTCCAATCCCAGACTTCTCCCTTCATAATCAATTTATAAAGGGGTTTAGCTATTTGGGCCAAATGAGGAATAAACGCCTGCCAGTATCCCAGAAGACCTAAGTAAGTCTGTAACTGTTTAACCATCTTGGGGCGGGAATATGCCTGGATCTTGTCTATTACCGCCGCAGGCAGCACTTTATCTTACCCGACCAGACAACACCCAAGAATTTGACAGAATATCCAGGTCCTTGCACTTTGTCCTCGTTCACGGCCCACCACCAGCCCGCTAGGGCTTCTCGCAGCACTGTGGCAGTGGTTTCCAAATCTGAAAGAAAATCAGAGGTTAGCATTTTGTCATCTATGTAATGGAACAAATGAACAGTATCCGGTTTGTTCCATGTACCCAGCTCCTGGGCGACCAGGCCATGACACAGAGTGGGGCTGTGCAGCTATCCCTGCAGCAACACAACAAATGTCCATTGTCTGCCTTCCCAGATGAAGGAAAACTGTTCTTGGCTCTCAGGGGCTATATCTATAGAGAAGAATGCATTAGCCAGGTCAACCACACAGTGACAAGTACCCAGTTCATGGGACAGCTGGCCCATTAAATCTGTTATATTTGGCACAGCTGCATGCATGGGGGGTGACTTTGTTCAGTTCTCGATAGTCCACTGTCATCATCCAGGAGCCGTCTGGCTTCTGCACTGGCCACACTTGAGAGTTATATGGGCTATGCTTGCCCGAGTAATACCGGCTTCCTCAAGCTTTAAAATAATCCAGACTCTCATTGTAGCCTCTGGGAAACCAATATTGCTGAATATTCACCACTCGAGCAGCCTGTGGCAGACTCAGAGGTGCAAGATGAGGGTGACCCCGTATGACCGTTCACTACACGAACTCTCAGGTGAAATTCCCCTTGGGTCGTCTGTATTTGCAATCCTTGCAAAATGTCTGTCCCCAGGATATACTCACTACGGGGGATATATGTACTTCATATGCAGCAGGGGGCAAGCGGCCAATACCCAAAGTCAGAGTCACTCGTTTAACTCACATTTGCTTGCTTCCATATCCCTCTATATCAACCCATGTTCCCCGAAAGCCATCCGGATTTCCATGCAATAATGTAATTTTGGCTCCTGGATCTATTAATGCTAATACCTGCTGTTTGTTCATGGGGGACCAGTGGATAGTCAGTTCAACGTGTGGCCTCCGGTCACCTGGGTTCCCCACGTCCTGGACACCTTGGCCTTCCCCCTAATCTGGGAGGAGATCACGAGGGCCATTTCTTGGGCCTGTAGGGAGGTTGGCAATGGGGTATATTGTTGCTCGGGCTGTGATTTCTTCCATAGGACCATCAGGACCTCCAGTTTCACCAGCTGCTGCACCACGGGTCGTAGACTCAGCGGACCAGGGGGACTGGGCTTACTGCTCTCGGTAGGTGGTGGAACTGGAGCCATGCAGGCGTCCTTACTGTCATACTGAGTCTCTGCTCGAGTTCCTCCTCCTTGTGCTGCAACTGCTCCACTTGTATCTGTAATTCATGCAGGCTTCCCTGTCAGAGGAAGGGGGAACAGAAGGGGCACTTACTTCATCCTGCCGTCTGTGCCAAGTGTCCGCCGAGGGAGGCTGGAGAGGGGTTTGAGGAGGTGAGCTGCCCAACTGGAAAAAGGCGCGAGGAGTCAACATAGAGCAAAACAGCACTTTATTGCAGTACAAGCAAGTGGTGCGTGCGGCGGGTGGCCCTCAGGTGTATGCACTTGTCCTTTTATAATGCTAGTGGCGCATGCGTAGTGTTCATGATGCGGACTCACACTACTGGCGCATGCGTGGTGTTCATAATGCGTAGTCATGCTACTTGCGCCTGCGTACATTTACCTCTTACCAGGTGCAAGCTATTGTGAACTTCGGCCTGGGCCCAGGCCTGCTCACTTACGGCTGCGGACAGCGCCCTTCTAAAACAGGCCCCAGTGAGCGCTCTTGTTCTCTTTCCACCGTGAGGGGTTTGTGGAGAAGTTGGCAGTCTGCAGCGTGGAAGAAGGCTCTCACTGGAACTGACCTTGCTGACACGCTAATCTTGGACTTTCCGCCTCCAAAACCGTAAGAAATTCATTTGTGTTGTTTATAAGCCAGTTTTCAGTATTCTGTTGTCGCTCCACTGAGACTCGTAGATAACTAGGGACGGCTGGGGGTATATTCAGCAGAGGCACCTTGGCTAGCTCAGGCTTCCAAGTGCAGGCTAGCGCAGTTCAATACTCAGATGTAGTGTTTCCGGAGTGACAGACATGGTTCAGGTGATAATTCAGTTATAAAGTAAAGTGTTCATCGCTCTCTACATTTTGCTGTTTGACTTAAAACTTGAAGGCAGCTCCTTTCAGCATGTATTACTCCTTACCTGTGTAGGGTTACCAGTTTTAGCAAATAAACACAATATACCATTTACGTTAGAGAATTACTTAAAAATAAATACTATTTTAGTACAGGTAGATAAGTATGTGTCCCAGTTACTGCATGGGGACCTACTTACACTAAAAAAAGTGTTGTTTATCTGGATTTCAAATTTAACTGGGCTTCCTGTATTTTATCTGACAACCCTATATTCGTGTGATTTAATAGGTGTTTTAGGCCTATGTTGGTAAAATTATATTAGCTGTTCCAAATTCTCTTTTGCATTAAGGGCTAAGGGGGAAATTGAAGTAAACTGTCTAGTACATGTAGCTTGTCTGTGAAATCAGGTTATTGAAAACATTCAAAGAATTGCTTAGCGAGCTTATGGTAGGCAGGTTTGTAGATGCTGCTTGTTCCTTAAGAAAATATGTTTAAGAAATGTGTGGAATTCAAAAACAAGTCTTTTGCCTAGCATATGACTGAAGTATAAATCCATACTAGGCTTCTAGTGCCACATATATCATTCGAGGTTTTAATTCAAGAATCTGAGTGATTTTCCAACTGAAATGAACATGGAATGATAAACATAGCTTTCAAAATACAAAACCATGACATTCATACAAGTGCAAAGTGAATGTATTTCAATGACGTAAGTTAACTCATTCATGAGAAAACCATTAAGATGTTAAAACTAACTTAAAGAAAATATGAAGGACACACAGACACATATGAAGGCGGCTGAAATCTGCTAATAGAGCCAAAACTAATTAATATAATATACATAGGGCAATAAAATATAATACTTGGGCTCATATTTTTTACAGGGCAGAAATCAATTTTTTTTCTGTGAACAAAAGTTGTTTGCATATATTTATCTTACTATCATATTTTCACCACTTAACTTCTACACCTAAGAGTTGTGAAATAGAATAATCAATAGAAAGACAGCCGGAAGTACAGAACACTATACTGACCCAAAAGTCACTGAAAAAACACCCAGTAATATCTGTGGTCAAGTTCGAAGTCTTTGAAAAACATTCCTGACAATGATAAGGCAAAAAAATTTTTTTTCCGGCTGGGATGGGGGAACATCCCTTAGCAGGTATATTCCTCAGGCCCTGGGGCTTTTAAAATGCCTTCTCACAGAGGTAAGGATGCTTTGTCACCAGGTAGAATATATTCAATCCTCATTACCTCTAATTTTAGGCTGAAATGATTATATCTCTCAGTGTAATAATTGTTCCTGTTTCTTCTCTGTTTTCTTCTTGCATTATAATTTTTGCTTTTGTTTTATTTTCCCCTATGGTATTTTCAAGCTATCTACTCAAGTTTGCAATAGATGTAACTGCCTTTCTTTTTCAATATTTCAATCTTATCCCTATTTCAATTTTACTTTGCATAGTAGTGGGAACAAGCTATAAAAAATGAATAAATTTCAGCAATTCAGTGATTAAGTTATGTTTACACTGTATTTTCTGCCATCGGTCAGTACTTTCTATTCTCCAACCCCTACATCTAAATTGTGTCTAATGTGCTAGCATGGCTTTTTGGGAAGGCATATGGAAGTGTTCAATGTATTTCTCCATTGAGATATATTTTAAATTCCATTGAACATGGTCATCCTCCACACTGGCACTTCTGAGGTATGATCTTTCCCAAGTGGTCCCCCACCAAACAATCTATGATTGATGTACTGATGGTTTCATTTTGTCAAAGCTTCAAGCTCTTTCTTTGTTAGCCTGGTCTTAGTATTACATTTGTGTCAGATTTAACCACGTAAGTTTGGTGTCCCAGCAAACTTTGGGGAGTTATAAGGAAGTCTATGAGGCTGCCTCTAACCCATCAACCTAGGCATACCAAATGTCAAAATCCAGTCTCCTTTGCCATGAAAAACAAAGGATTTTTAGAAGCTTGTGCCTCCTGTAGACATACAATGGAAGTAGTGCATAATTTCTTTCCGTTTGAGAACCTCAACCCATCAGAAGAATCTTTCTCCATCCCCATGCTGCTGCACAGTGCTCAGCCAGTGACAGAAGTGGAATATATATCCGCAGCAGCACCCCGGTCTCTGATCTGTTGATTCCCTTTTAGACATTCCTTCTTATCCTAAGCCAATGGGATCTTCCTCTGGTCTGGGCAAGTGGGAGAAATCTGCCTTTTCTTTGTGATATACATTGAAGTATTACAGGGGTCGTCTTTTGTAAAAAGCAAAAAGCCTTGTCTGAGGACTATATTCTTCAATGTCAATTTGAAAGTCAAAAGCTGAAAATTCCTCCCCCCCCATATCCCTGCAGTGACCACTGTACACTTCAGATCTAAGCCTTGGGTTTCCTAGCTACCTCTCCTAGGCTGAAGCACAAAGAAATTATGTGTAGGGGGGAAAAGTAGGGAGGTAGCATAATCAGATTTCTGCACATGTAATCAAGAAACTCTACTAACCCCTGTAGTAAATGCTGAGATGCACTCTCCCCCTCCCCTAGATTCCAACTTCAGGAAAAAACACTCTTTCTCCTGGCTACCGGGAGTGTGGCTGGCCAAAGCTTTCTCTCAGCTTAAAGAGCCTCCTCATCTAAGGTTGGACCAGCTCCCCAGGAGCAGCCTGTATTTAAGGACACAGAGGAGAACAAAGGCCCAGCCCTTTGTCTCAATAAATACTTCTGAAGACCATTCCAGCTCCAGAGCTTCTTCAGGGATCTGCTGAGGCCTTTGTTATGAATGCATTGCGCTTTAAAGCTTTCCCTCTGCCCAACACTGATTCCCTCACTTCTTTAGTGTGATTCTGAAGAGCACTCCCCAATAAGCCTTCTGAATGCAGATCTCTATTATAGGGAAATCTGACTTACAAAAAACACCCTAAATTAAAAAATATATATATATACATATATATATGTATGTATGTGTGTATCTCCTGGCTAACCAATAATTACCTATTTGTCATAAAAAGAAAAATCAAGAGACAATAGTCCCCAGATTTAAAAAAAAAAAACTTTTCCTTCCTTCCACTCAACGTTTTTTTGTTTTGTTTTGTTTCCATTTTTCCTTCTGTCTTAACTCTTACGTACCACTCTGATGTATAAGTCTGATCATGGGGAAGAGGAGTGTGCAAGGGCCCTAGAGCCCCACTTAGATTCCCACCTTTTACCCTCCAAGGACAATTCTAGAGGACTCCAAGGAGTCCCAAGGCTTTGGGAAACACCTTTACAATATCCCCTGCTTCGGCTACTTTAGGAAGCAGAGATCTCACCATCCTACCGGGTCAATGGTTCACACATTGAGCTGTTATACCCACATATGCACATTGCTTCAGCATGGTTTTAAGCACATGCTTTTATTTTAATAAGTGTTTATTAACTTAGTGAATTTATAATCCACTTTCCAATCACTTAAATTTTATTTAAGTACCTCTCCAATCCTATTAGTAATTATAAGATCAAAATAATTACAGAACATTGCTGTTAGAGCTGAGACATAATCCTGGACATTTGGTAAAATCTGTAAATATTGTAATCAAAGGCCTTTGAGAAAAGGAAAAATGTGTTTTTGTTGAAGTGAATATCTGTTATTTGTTGGCCATCTTTTGGGAATAAAGAGGAAAATCCCTAGCCACCCAGCAGCCTTATTTATGTAAAAATAAATGCATTATATCCTATGTTTTTAACTTTTCACCATCATACAAAAAGGATTCTGAAGACAGTTCTGTATTCTAGAAGTCAGGAAGGTTGATTAACTTTCTAGGAGAAGTTTTATTATAGTAAGAAATATGGAGAAACTGAGACGATGTTGATAAACACATTATCAAGACACTCATGTCTTGCCATGGTCCTATGGCTTCCACATTTAGACTTTGTGGTAGACACAACTGTTTGCTGCTTAACAGCCATATGAAAAATCATTCTTGTCAACAGAAACCCAGTCAGTTCACCATCACACAGCTGAAACCATCCATCAGGAGTGACTGCCCTCCTGCCTAGCTCCGTGGAGGAAATCTTGATGGGTACAAGCCAAACCTAGTAATCTCATTCTCATTGCCTAAAATTAGTCAAGGTGTAGGCATGTGATAAAATGCTAGCCAAAAAGAACTGAGTGAGAATTTGTTCTGGCTGGATATAGGATATTTCTCTTCACACACATGCGCACACACACAAGCCTAGAATCTACCTCCTCTGGACGTTTTTGAATGAAGACATAGATACTTAGAATTACAATGTCTGTCTTGCAACAGTGAAGGTAAAATCAGTGAAATTTTACATAATTTTAACAGATCTGATACTCCTAAGCTACTAAAACAATCCTGGCAATACTATTCCATGGGAAAAAATCTTGTAGAAAAGAATACGGCTTTCCTTATTTAAGCCCACCTTAGCTGGGTGCTCTGTAACCAAAGTCATGAGTATCCTTACATGTATTTCACAAGCACAGACATTGAGGGAAGTTTGAATCTCCTCTTCACAAAGCCCCTGGATCTCTCCTGCTGACTTGAGAAACCTTAATATATCCAGCCAACTTTTTTACTTTTGTGAGATTATTCCATGTTCAGCAAACATTTGTTGGGTATTTATCACATATATGTACACTGTTTACTTCTGTTGCTTGTATAATTGTAAACCTCTGAAGGATTTTAAACAAGGGAATGTATTAGTTTCCTAAGGCTGCATAACAAATTACCTTGAATTGGGTGGTTTACAATGACAGAAATAGAGCCTCTCACAGTTCTAGAGGCTAGAAACATGACATCAAGCCATACTTCCTATGGAAACTCCAGGGAGGTGTCTTTCCTTGCATCCTCCGAGCTTTTGGTGGTTGCTTGCATTCCTTGGCTGCATCGCTCCAGTTTCTGCCATTGTCTTCAGCCCAGCTAATCCAGTATGACCTCATCTTAACTTGATTACATCTGCAGACACCCTATTTTCAAATAAGATCACATTCACAAGTTCTGGGAAGACAAGAAGTTTAGGCGAACACTAGTTAATCCAGAATAGGAGTGATGTGATCTAATATTTGAGTTTCAAAAGATTGCTCTCAGTGCACAGTGTACCACTTTCCTGTTTCTCTAATATTCTGTTTTTCTAACTTAATGTAGGACTGGGAATCTGATCACTAAATAAACTAGAATTATATGTAATAATTCCTATGACAAGGACAAAAATCATCATTACTCAGAAAGCATTTACATTAGATAACGTGTCTGTCTCTTAGGCTTCTTTGTGACTACTGTGTTCTTACTTTCAGATTCTACCTACTTTCTCGGTGGGTGAAGTTGCCCATGTGTTTTTCAGATAGATGAGCTATTACTGGCTATATACAATTTATGTGTTATACCAGTATTCATTCAAAAATACTTATTTCCAGGTACTGTCATAGGCTCTGGGAATACAGCAGTGAATAACAGTAACAGCAAAAATAAGAAAATAAAGTCATTGCTCAAGTGGAGCTTAAATTCTTAAGGAAAAGTGGGAAAGCTGGACATTAAGCAAATATCTAAAATATAGGTAAATAAAATAATGGTGGGTAATGCCAATGGTACGAAGGAAAATAAAAGAGAACATGAAAGAGAATTAGAGGATATTTCATTTTGGATCCAGTGGTCAGGGAAGACATCTCAGAGGACATGACATTTGGCGGAGCTGTGAATGATATGAGAATTAAAAGCCATTAATGACCCCGTATTTTCCTCAGGATACAATCAAAACCTCACATTCTTAGAAAGGCCCTTTGACATCTTGTCATTGATGAATTATTCAGCTTCATCTCTTTCACTGGGTAATATAATTAAGTTTTTTTTTCAAGTATCTCTTACGAAGAGCAACATGTTTTCCGTCAGTAAATCTTAGAATATGACTTGTATTCTGAGTTAAAGCAATTTAACTTTAGAACACAGACATGTACACATAGTATTTTATTTAATGTTTTCATACAGTGAGAACTTAACACGTTTCAAATTATGAGCAACTTTTTTAAATTGCACTATAGTTGATTTACAATATTGTGTTAGTTTCAGGTGCACAGCATAGTGATTCAGTTATACTTACATATTTTTCGTATCCTTTTTAATTACAGGCTATCAGTAGCTTTTAAATGTAGTTGCCTGTGCTATACACAAGGACCTTGTTTTTTATCTATTTTGTATGTAGCAGTTTGTATCTGCTAATTCCAAACTCCTAATGTACCCCTCCCCCCACTTTCCCCTTTGGTAACCATAAATTTGTTTTCTGTGTCTGAGTCTCTTTCTGTTTTGTTAATAAGCTTATCTGTATCTTTTTTTAAGATTCCACATATAAGTGATACATGATATTTGTCTTTCTCTGTCTGGCTTACTTGAGCAACTTCTAATTATTTTTAAACCTATCTTTTAAACCTGTCATATTTAAAAACTATATTTTATGCAAATCCATAATTTTGTTTGGCCTTTTTAAATACATAATTTATAAATTTATGTGTTGAGTTATTCTTAATAACCAAATTCATTTAAGCTATTAAATTTAATATTTTGAAATCCTTTGTGTGTTTATTTTTCTCACATCTCATGACACAAACTATAGTTAGTATTTCAACTTTTATATATCTCAGAAGAGTTCAGATCCTTTTGCATTCAATGACAAGTGACAATGATAAAACATTTCGTATGGAGAAACTGAAAATTGATCAACATAATGCAAACAGAAATTGAATCTCTATAATAGCAATTGGACAAAATAACTTACTATATCTTCCTAGGCAAGGGTCTTAAAAATCAATTAAATTGAAATGTTTCTAATGAAAAAAAATTCTAGTCACCTCTTAGACACATATGTTCTCAATTATTTGAGACAAAATTAGCAAGTATAGAATTATTGTACGTAAGTCAAACTGCTGACAAAGTAAATGCAAAACAGAAACTCAAATATCTTCAGTAGCACCATCTTAAATTACAACATTGCATGACTGTAATGGGACAAACTACCAGCAGAGGGATGGCTTTAGTATTAATTTAAGACTGAAGCAAATAGGAGCCCCAAACACAGGCCAAACAAAATGTAATTAATATGAGACCTTCATGAGAGTCAACTTGCACAATTGCAGGTGCAGTGAGTATTAAAATATTGAACTACAATATGTGTGTCATGGTTGGTAGAATAGTATATGATAGTAATTGCAGTGTGTGAAAATTATTTAATATTCCATCACATACACATGACTCATCTAGCACACAGAACCTATTCTATAATCTAAGTTGGAGATTGCAGCACAGATTTGGGATGTATGTTGCTGTGGGGTTAGGGGTACAGGGCTGAGAGCGCTGCAGAAATTTTAATTGTGTCAGATGTGAAGAGTTGCCTTTAGGTTGAAAGGTCTTGGAAAGGGAATGAGGGTGTTCTGCAAAGTGGAGGAAGGCGCATTGTGTATCCCCTCACACACAAACACACAAAAATGCTTAGCCCTGTATGGGCTCAGGCCCTAGCTGTGGAGGACCCAAGGAGATTGAAAATTTATTGTGCAGGGTGCACATGTGTGGAGACTTAATTCCTTAGATACATTTTAGGTTCTTTGCTAATTTGAAAACTATCCCTTTGGAGTGGTGGCAAGGACAGGTGGGGGCCCTTTTGGCTTCTTGTGTTAAGGTCTGTGCGGAGAGAAACAGTCCATTTTATCCACGTTAACAGGGTATGTACACCAACATGGTCCATTTTATCCATGTTAACAGGGTACATACATACATCCTTTCTTACCTCTTCCTGCAAGGCCAAGGAGCCTCCCTCCAGCTCCCCAATTCCCCTTCCCCTGCCTGCTCGCTGCTGTGCCCTGGAACAGGTTTTTCAAGAGAACCCTCGAGTGTTGACTCAGTCTGTCAGTAATCAGCACTTAAACTTTCTTTGGTATCTCTTCCCTTTTTCTTCTCCTTTTTTTTTTACTCTAGTTTAACAACAGAGCCTCAGCCAACAACTGCCTCCGTGCAGGGAACCAGCTGTTTACTGAGTCGGGCTGTGCAAGGCACACAGCTGTCCTACTCCCCTGATTGAGTCAGGCTAAAGGAGTCAACTCCTGTGTCTGGAAACTAGGTCAGTATATGCCCACCCACCTGCCTCTCTCATGACTTCCTCCTTAATTGATCCGAGTGCTCTTCACCCTCACTGTAGGAATGTAATCAGTGTCCAGATTAGAGGATCCTGACTTGGTCGAGGGAAAAGGATAGTGAGAAAGGAGTGAAAGCATGGAGGGCAGTGGGAAGACTAAGATTAAAATGGGAGGGAATGTCTTCAGTGTCCTTCGGTATCTGTCAGATACCTGTCACTAATGATGTCATTTAATGGTGAAGTCTTTGAAGAGATTAATATGGCTCCTTATAGCTGCATAGCCATAGCTGTATCACAGGGAAGAGTCAAACCATAACTTCTATAAATCAGTAGATGGCTGGAAATTATTAGAATAAGTTAGACTAAATTGATTAATTTATGCCATAACTTAAGTCACATGTTATACACTTTTCAAAAACATAGTTTAAATTATTTCAATAACAAAAGGTATGTTATATGGCGATTCACATTTATATTGCAGTATTGATTATGCAGTATCCTGAATATTAACCAAGTACCTAAATGAGCATTTTTAAAAGTTTCTGACTTGGATCTAGATATGTTAACAATTTTGAAAAGCACAGAAAATTGAAATGGCTGGAAGTGTCTCAGTTATTGTGTATAAATTTGAAATTCTTCCAATAATCTTGGAATGGTCAGGTTACAAGTAAACTAATATTATTTAACTATATAAAGAGTTTCTATATAACTATATGCTTCTAGTTTATTGCAGATGATAATAACTTAATAATACTATTTTCCTTATGAAATGACAAGTATGAGTATCAGTATATTAACTGATGTCAACTGAACTCATAAAAATGCTTTTCTCAGGGCAGAGCACATAATCAACAGATTTTAATTTCTGTAGACATGGGAAAGATATGTATAAGCAAAGAATGAAAGTAATTTGTCACCAGCTTTGGCTTTGTTTACTCTTTTTATATTGTTATCTTTTTGTTCTCATTTCTGGTTTTATATGGTAGATTTTAAAACTGAAAGAGACAGAAAAATAAATTGATATAGCTGTAACCAGGTATGGAAGGTCTATTATCTAGAGAGTTTTAGAATGGGATGTTACTTGCATTTATCTGTATCTCCATTTTTCTTTTAACTTCAAAGTTTCATAAAGGAGAGGTCGATTCTTGATTTAATACTTTTCTGAAATTTGTTGGTCTGAGGTCATCCATTGTTCAGGGATTCCTAAAGAATTTATTCTTGTCTGATAGGAAGTCTTGTTCTCTTTTTTATGGTAAAGGAACCACATTTCATCTCACAGCAGACATAGGCTTGCTTTCCTGGAGTAATTCCTCACCCCATGATTTTGCTTCTTGCCACTTTTATCTCAAGACTAGTGAAACTGAGCAATCCCCGGATGGGCTTTCTCAGTAACAGACCCCTTCATGTTCTCCACGCCTCACTGAAAGAAAAACTTCAGCCTCCTGAACCCAGTTGAGTTTCAGAAGGTCTGGCTCAAGAGTTAATGATCAGAGGAATGAGAACATTCAGAGACAAAGAACAGCTGTCAGACAGGAGAACTGGTAACAATTTAAACAAAAGGTCAGCCATATACTAGAGCCACAGGACTTCAGTTCATCCCTGAAGGACATAGATAGCACCATCTGACACACCTTCCTAAGTTCTTATGGAAACCAGTCTCCCACCAGATGAAAACTGCTGACTGTAGGCATGTAGAACTCAGTCTGGTTAGAACCAGAAGGTTGATGATTGAGATTCCTGAAACATCACCCTGTTACCTCACCATCCACCAATCAGACAACTGAGCACAAGCTGATCTCACACCCTGCTACTCTTTTCCTCACAGTCTTTCAAAGCCCTAACCTAGAGCTGTTGGAGAGTTCATGGCTTTTGAGCACAAGGTACCCATTCTCTTTGCTTGGCACTTTGCAGTAAACACTGTGATTCCTTTCGCCACAACCTGTTGTCGGTGATTTGGCTTTGCTATGCGTTGGGCAAGCTGACCCAAGTTTGGTTTGGTAACACCAGGATAGGTTATTTGGTCGATGCTGACATAAGACTTTGTCCTCTTTTTCCTTCTAGAGCACTTAAATTGTTTAGCATGGTTATTTGTTTAGTGTTTGATCCACCCACCAAAGTGAAGTCAGTGTTTGTGATGTGAAATTCTCAGTACTAAGCATTTTATATTTGTTAATAACTAACTCATTTAATCCCATGAAGTGGTAATTTCAACAGATGAGGAAACTGAGGAAAGAAGCTACTAGCCCACGGTCATGGAACTAAGTGGTGGACTTGGGTTGGCTTTTCCAGAGCCAACAATGTTAGTCTACAAGCTACACAGGCTCTGATCTTGAATAGTCAGCTTCAAGGGACAAGGCCCGCCTATTCTTGCCTGTGCTATATCCCAGTGTATAGCACAGCATGTACATTTAAAATGCAATCAAACAGCTGTTAAATGAGTTATTAATCGTATTTTCACACTTTACTAGGATAAAGACAACCATTATTAAACATTGTGAGCTCCTAGGGAAAATCATGGGGGGCAGTCTAGAAAAGCAGTTAAGACCAGGGGTCATATCGGTCACCAGTCATGTGATCTAAATATAATGATATGAGGATATAAATAGAATTTACATCATAGAATTGTAGAGAGAATAATAACATGCAGTGTCTGGTACAGAATTTGTTCCCAATTAATGTTAAATATCTGTTAATACCATAAAAGTTCATGGTTTGTTGCAGTAAAAGGATTCAATAAAATATTTATATATTTAGATCTGTCTTTAAGTCGGGAAAAGGCAAAAGTGTCTTTCAGTATTACAGCAAAGTGACATTTCCTACCAGAGAATTCACTTGTGGGTATTCGGTGCAATCCTTTATCCATTAGATCTACAGATATTTATTAAGCACTAGTTACAATTATAGGCATTTTGATTGTTACTGAGATACCGGAGAGAGAAAAACATTTTTCATGGATCATACAGTCTTATGAGAAGAAAGGTGAATACTCATTACAAAGTCAGACATAGGACATAAGACATACAGAGCAGTGTGGAAACAGTAAATGATGTTTTAGATGACTAGAAATATACTGAAACAATAGCATACATCTATTGATTTCTAGAATGTAACAGAAAAAAAAGAGGAAAAACAATTCAAAATAAAGATGTAGATGAAGGGCCTGATCATTGGGCTCTTGTCATTCATGTGAGCATTCTTGACATTTATTTCAAATCCTCAGACACTGCTTAACCATGCTAAGTCAGGGAGGAAACTGTGATAAACTGCAAAACATCATACTTGACCTGGATCCCATCTTAATGTTAGGTTCATCCCATTAACAGAGAAAAACCAAATAAGCTCTAACTTTATAAACTGCAAATGAAGTATAGCCATGTTTCTGTAACTTGTCCGTTGTCTTTTACTTAAAAGGTATGATTTGAGTGTAGTATGTTTTCAAACAACTGTATAAGTAGGTCTACATGCCTGCACTATTTTCTACACCTTCCAAATCTGATATAATGTTATGTACACCAGTAAATGGACCTCAGCCACTTCCTATTTTGCAAGTGCTCAGCATTTCAGTCTCCAGTTCCCCAAGCAACATCGCCAATCCAAATTCTCATGGCTGTATTATGGATCAAGTTTCCTTGTATTTTGACTTCTTAATTCAGTGTCCATTGTTCAGTGGTATGTTCTTCCTCATGATTTCTCCCACCGCAAGCCCAGTTGTTTCCTGGATTTGTTACACAGAGCAGTTTTGCTCTGCTCCAGTATCTCCTTTAAAAACTTGTGTACCTGTAGCCATCACTCCACTCAGCAAAAAAAGAGCCCTCTTGTTTCTCGAACTGACCCCTTAGAAACTAGTGCAAGTTATGTCACAATTATAAATACACACACACAGACTCACAGACAACACAGATCTGACTTGATTGTTAGCCAGAACAGATGGATTATATATAATTATGAAGTATTATCTGTTTTCTTGTTAATAGAATGATCTTTATTTTTTCCTTATAACTATTTGAAATATTACATTTACATTAGCTTTATATTTTAACTTGGAAACAGTCATAATTTTTTTATAACTCTTAGAACACCTTAACATAAATATTTGTGAGAAGAGATTTGTTTAAGCTTCTGTACCACAAGTGCTCAAAAGTAGCTGCGGGAATTGCACACAGACAACTAGACAGATACTACTCTGGAAGAGCCCTTGGCGACAATGGACTAATTAATCTAATTATGCTCTTCTAAATAGTTTGTTTTGGACCTATCTTATGGATACAGATTCTTGTTAAAGCATTTCAAAGAAGGCTTGTTTTCTTCAAGTTTCATGAAGTGTTTCATTACATTAATAAGAACCTTAGAGTATTAAAAAAAAAAAAGTGCAGCTTTCATCTGAGTCATGAAAAGAAATACATAGAATTACCTATAAAGCAGATGGCCCGTTAATCTAAACAACGATCATTCCAGGTACCCAGAGACACAAAGACAATTATTTCAGAAACATCAAATTTTGAAATTTACTCAATTTACAGTAAAAGCAAAAATGAGATACACATTTCCCAGAGGAAGCCCAGAGCTTGTGAACATTTTTATTTTTATCATTAACTGTAATACAGAGAGCATACAAAATAGCAGTAAACAATTGTGAGTGATCTTTTTTCTTTGGAAAATAAAAATGCTCATATTGCTTTTGTCATTAAGCAGACAAAAAACCAGAAAACTTGATTAAGCCCTTCTGTCCTCAGCTAACGTCACATTATTTCCTTGAACTCTAAGCTTTGTAATGGTGTATCGTACTGAAACTTTCTTTTTTATTAATCTTCCCATTCACCCCTGAATTTACTACTACTGATTTTTTAAATTCTAGTGGTTATTGTCAAATTCAGTAGATAGTTTTGTTCTTTGTGTTATTGATGTCTTTCTGAAAATGTTAGTGTTAATTCATTTCTTTTTCCTTGAAACATTCCCTTATGGTAAAACTTTCTTCTGGTCATTTTCTTCTATCTCTAGCTTCTCTTTTTCATTATACTCCTTATTTTACTTTTTTTCCCATAACTTTTTAGTAATTCCATAAAAATCAGTCCTTGGTCAACTGTTCTTATTCTACAGTCTCCCAAAGGAAATGACTCAACTGCCACTCAGATTAATCCCCGGGTCCTCTGGGGATACAGACTTTTACATTCAGTGCAACAGCAGCCACACCCTAATTTAGACAACTTCAGCCATTTCTCTAAGTATATACCCACCACTGTAGTCACTCCAGTCCATTCTCCATCAAACCATAAGAGAATTGTTTTGTAAATTGCAAATCACTTGTTCAAAATTCTTTAAATTTCATACTTTTCAGGAAAGATTGCAAACTCCTTACTTTTGTGCATATGAAATACAGCCCCCTTTTCACCAATTCTGTAAATTTTTTTTATCATAAGCTGTTTAATTAAATCACATGAAGTTTTCCCCTGTTTGTAAAACACTACCCTTTTCAGCTTCAATTGAGCAGCAACTGTTTGCCAAACACCTTCCATAGGCACTGGACCTACAAAGAGAAATAAGACATAAATTCTTCTGTTTGGGAGCTCTCAGTCTACTTGAGTGACGATGCCAAATAAGATAATTACAATAAAGAGTTTAAAGTGTTATAATAATGGAGAGATGTACATATTATTTAAGAGGAGAAAGACTGGTGTGGCTTCCAAGAAGAGAAAATACATATATTGAGTCTTAAAGAATTCAAAAAGTTTAGGTGAAAAACAAGATAAAAATGGGATACTTAAGGATAGGGATCATTTAAAAAATTTTTATCTAGCTATCTAGCTAGCTGTGTATGTCAATCAAACTTTTATCTGTAACCTGGTACTTTCTCTGAGCTATGACTTTTGTTTTAGCTCTCAGTATCTCCACTTGATGTCTGATATCTACTATTGTCATCAATATTTAATATTGACTAATGTCTAGTACTAATCTCTAAAACCAGTGGTCTCCAAATGTTCCTGTGTCTTTCTTACAACTTTCTATATTCACACTCTCCGCTTCTCAGAAAATGGGAGCTCCATTCTTCTAGTTGCATAGGCCAAAAACTTTTAAATCACCTTGATTCCAATCTGTTTGCTCTTTTCTCCATCTAGAAAATACTTTCCCCATCTCACTGTTTACTGCCTCATCTTCTTCAGATTTTTTGCTCAAATGTCCTTGTTGTTTTTCTGAAACTTACCCTAATTATTAGATTTTTAAACTGCAGACACTTTCCCAGCCATCTTTGTTTCCCATTCCTGCTGTATTTACTTCTGAAGTACTTACCATGTGATATGTTATATGTTTACCACTTGTTTGCTTATTAAACATCTTCTCCCACTGAAGTGTATACCCTGTGAGAACAGGCGCTTTTGTCTGCTTGGTTCACTGCAGTATAGCTAGTAATCAGGGAGTTACCAGCACATATTAGGTATTTATGAAATATTTGATAATTGAGGCAGTAGATATGTGAATTCATTATCAAACCATATTGCTGTTTTGTAAATGGTAGGGCTGTCTGAAAATACGAAGTTAAATGAACTGTACGGAAGTATTTTCCTACTTTATTCTAAAATAACTAAATCAAACCTAAAATAGCTCCTCTGTTGATAGAAGGTCTTTTGGATCTTGTACTTTTTTATTGAAATAAATAATAAATGGTCTTTGTCACCATGTATCTGTGCTTTAAAAAAATGTTTTAAAGAGGTACTCTGATAAACATTTTTTATGTATTGTTTCATTTAATTCTTGCAACCAGCCTATGAGATAAAGTAGATTAGTCGACTCAGTTAAGATTTGCAGAGCTTATGAACATGGCTGACTTGGCAAAGGAAAAGTTTGAATCCAGGCAGTCTTACCCCAGAGCACATTTAAGCTACTCTCCTTTATACAGCTTGATGCATGTAAAAGAACAGCGGTAATGAATACAACTTTGTCTCCATAAAATTAAACCACTTTGGATTCTTCCAAAGTCCCAATTCTGTAGAAAATATCTTGATAACCGTATATTTTTTAAGCATAAGTCAACTTCTTATGGCGTTAGGGAAAATGAAGACCAATGTTATATAGCCAAATCCTCTATATTTTATATACATATTTGGGCATATTTATTTAAAAAAATGTCTGGATATAGTCATATTTCCTTTGCTTTCTTTGTTAACGTTGTATGAAGATTTGCTGTTTAACTATTAAAAGACACAATTTTTTAATCTAGGTAAACTATCTTCTTCATTCAGTTTTCCTCAGTAAATTATACCAGTTCTTTGCTACCACATCTCATGAGTTAAAAAGCCTCTGGTCATGTTCAAGTTCTAGTTTTTAGTTAAAAAGTTTTAATGGATTGAATTTAAAAATTACTCTAAAATATTCAACATCTCTTTTCACCTTGTCTTTGTACTTCACCTTCAAAAAACACTTTGATAATCTCTGATGGTAAAGGTCTGTGTAGATCTATTTATTTCTAACTGTTTCAAAGAGCTGAACCGGTAGTCTCCTCTGGCCCAGATTTAATTAAATACAGGTAGAATTTCTAATTTTCCATCAAGTTGATTTAGCAATATTGTATTCCTCTAGAGCAGTTTGGCTTTTTGTTGTTGTTGTTGTTTTTACTTGACAGCTTGTGTCAAAATCGATTCTGATTCCAAACAGATGGAATTTTCCCCTTTATTTTGCATGCTTAACTACCCAAAGACCTGCACTAGACAAGATGCAGCTAACTCTTCCTTCTGATGATTCTTGTCTTAGGCATTTCAAACCTCAGAGTTCCCTCCTGAGAAAATTATGCTCAGTCACTATAACTTCTAAGTAAATGGATTTGTCTTCAAATGTGGTGGGATCTTTTTTTCTTCTTTGTGAACAGCAGATTATTCTCCTTTGTACTAAATTAATGTCTGAGGGAAAAGAATATCAGAAGTTTGGCTCACACAATATTCCATTTCCTTGTCAGTGTCTACCAGGTCTTTTTGGCAGAAACAAAAAGGAATCACAAGCCACTTTGAATAAAACGTGCTGTATTAATCAAAAGGAAACACCAACACATTAATTTCACTTCCACAGTGTTAAAATTGTAGCCATGACAAAATATGGACTTAAAACATTGCTTTATAACAATGTCTTCAATAAGCCCAGTGCTTTACCAAAATGTTACACACCTCATGTTTGTAATTAAGCTGCCATACTTGCATTGAGTTACTCCAAATTCTTTTTCATTTGTAAGCAATACAGACTTTTAAGTTACATCTACTGAGTTTTCCTATAGGGAAAAAAAAAAGAAAAAAAAAACTAAAATCTGCAGGCAGATGGTCAAGCCTATTTTGAAAGCCAGACTGAGAGTGTTGAACCTCCCAAGTTTTCTGACGTTTTTTCCCTGCGGTACGTACTGGTACACAACACATGTTCCGGTGGGAGGACAGGTTTGTCATCCCCTCGTGGACTAGCTCTGATGTATGGACAAGTAGTGGTGGAGGGAGGATTTCCTTTTCACCTCACTAGCTTTCACTGTTAGTTCAGTTTAAGGCATCTTTTGAAGGTTTTAATCCATTGAAAAAAGGGGTTGTCTTTTCAAGGTAGGTAAGGTTTGAGTAATCCTTGAGGTGACCAGTACAGCAAGCTATGAACAAAATGCCCTGAATTCATGGATTTAACATAAATTCTGAATGTAGTTAATGAATAATTTCTCACTTGAATGGAAATGGGAAAACTGTCTGAATTGGCTCATCTTCTTTTAACTCTTTATCAATTAGCTTTGAGACATATAACCACTTCAAAACTTAGTAGCTTAAAACTGCACATTCAGAGTACAATTCTGAGAGTCAGTAACTTGGGCTGGGCTTACCTGCGTGATGCAAATAGTCTCCACTTGGTTCTCTCATTTTTGTGCAGTCAATCACCAGCCCTATTCATCTGGGATAGCCTCAAAGAATGACCACCCTCTACTCCCTGGATTTTCATCCAGCTGAGTAATTTTGTTTATCTAATAATTCTGTTGTTGAGCAAAAAGAGTAAGCACCAAGATATAAACACTCTTCAAGATTCAAATAGTCTCCACTTGGTTCTCTCATTTTTGTGCAGTCAATCACCAGCCCTGTTCATCTGGGATAGCCTCAAAGAGTGACCACCCTCTACTCCCTGGATTTTCATCCAGCTGAGTGGTTTTGTTTATCTAATAATTCTGTTGTTGAGCAAAAAGAGTAAGCACCAAGATATAAACACTCCTCAAGCTTTGGGTTACATCACGCTTGCCAGTGTCTCCTTGGCCAAAGTAAGTCCTATGGCCAAATCATAGGAGGAATAGAGCCATATGAGCATTTCTATAATCTGTCAGTGACTCCCTGCCTTTATCAATGTGCTGTAATCAACTAAGCTGTCTATGACTTATAACCTTGCTCTTCTCCACAAGAAACTTGTATCAGTTCCTTCAAAGATAATCCTATGACTAACTCTAGTCCTCCAAATACTGTAAGTATCCTTTCTAACAACCTTTGTTGTTGTTGTTACACTCCATGGTTATCCTGAGGTGCATTTTCTCTTGTTGTAGTAAGCTGCTAAAATTTAATTGGTTGGACTAATGATATATTCCTGTGGTCTTTGATCAGTGAGCTTTATTAGCATATGTTGAGCCTCTGTCAAGTGTTAGACAATGTGCCGGATGATAGCATGCAAACATACGTAAGGAATGGTCTCCATCCTTGAGGATTTGATAGTCTACTTGGCAAGACTGTTCTAAAATTTAAATTATGAATACTATAACATGGGTGATATGCTTTTGTGGTCCAGGAATGTGTGTTTTACAGGAGTTATTATTCAACCCTTAGCAAGTGAATTCTTAATGAGGATTTGATCCCTTCCTTATGAAGAAAGAATCCAAAAAATGACATGGAATCAAGGAGCACATTTACTTCAAATATATATATCATCTGCTGCCTCCTGCTGGTAGTATGATTTTACCAAAGAATCCACAGCAGAAGTTTTCCAGTTTTAGTGGATCCTCTCCCAAAAGAATTACTTTTTGTTTATTTGTTTCAGTTCTTCTATTTCTTTAACTTTTAACTCTCTTTTTGGGGTGGAATAATTAGGTTTATTTATTTATTTATTTTTAGAGGAGGTATTAGGGACTGAACCCAGGGCCTCATGCATGTTAAGCATGCACTCTACCACTTGAGCTGTACCCTTCTCTCCAAAAGCATTACTAGACCCATATAATTCAGTTTAAAGTCTCTTAATGCAGTAAATGGTAGCTAAAAGAATACAGTTTCATATTCCAAGCCTGAACATTTCCACCATTTTATATCAAGAAATGACATTTTAAAACATAGTAGATAACTTAATGCTTTAAATTTCATATTTATTTGCAGAATGTCTATTTTCTTGATGTAATTTCTCTAAAGTTAGTGTTTGAGGATATTGGATAATACTAAATGAAGATGCCACTAGAAAATAAACACACATTAAATTCTGTTCTCCATCACTACCTCTTTATGTACCTCTTTCTATAAAAATATCTTGTCTTCATTCATCTTACCATTCTTTTCGAGGCCCCAGAAGAAGAGAGATTGCTCTTTCCTAAAACTGTCTTCCTTTTCTATTTCTCCTCTCTTCTCTCTGGACTGTCTTGGGTCATAGTCTATCAACTAGCCCCTTTTATTTATTTGTATTTTCAGTTTTTCCCTGCCAATGGGCCCTTTTCCCTTCTGGATACACTCCCCCCCAAAACAAAACAAAACAAAACAAGACATTTTTAGATGTTGATGGCTTTGAAAAATCTTCCCTTGACTCCATTTCAAACTGTTGTTCTGTATTTCTTCTTCCTGTGTTTGATAAATGCAATTCTAGTAAGAATAAGCTTCACAGAAATCCTTCTTCTACTGTCTATATTTTTTATCTTTATCTTTAGATTTACTACTTAAAAATTTAATGCCCTTACTTCATTAAAAATGGCTGTCTTTGAGACACAAAGTCTTGTTCATTTGGCCCCAGTCCTCAGAAATCACATACTTTTCTGCAGTCTTCAGTGTTCTCCTTGCTGAGAGAAGGAGAAAGCGGTGGCTGTGGATGATGGTAAGAGAGATTTAGTTTATCCTGGTCTCTGGTAGGGGAGATCTTTTATCTTCTCAGGTGATTCTAAGAGTTTTCTCCTTCATATGAGTGTAGGTGACTTTAAAGGACATTCCACACTCACTTGATTCTTAACTTGCTTACTTTGAATCATTTTTGTGTGCATTTTCCCAAATTACTATCTTATATTAAGGAAGGGTTCATAATTTACACTGCTTTGTTTTTCTAGTCCTTAGCAGAGGGTCCTAAACTTTTAAGATGCTAGGTATTTGGGGAGGCTATTGATAAGTCAGTGATCTCAACACCCTAGTGTGTAGAAGGTATTTATAGCACATTATGAAGTGGGAGCAGGCATAGGGATAGGAAGATGGAGTTTGTTAATTTTAATACTGTAGTATTTTCTTACTGTATCTATGTAGCTTTGTTCTACAGAGAGAAAAGCAGCAAATATATTTTAGTTCATTCCTTCCATTTTTTTAATTTCCTTCTAAATAACTGAGCTATGTGTGACCTAGAAGGATGCTGCATCTATCAAGTTCCTGCAGAAGCAAATCAGAGACACAGAGGAGGGAAGGAGAGGGATTTGAGGAAGTACTTCCTTTCCTTGAGATTCTCCGTTATTTCCAAGCAGCCGAGAGTGCCTACCCTTCCTATTGTTTTCAGTTCTGACATAGTCAAAGTCAATGCAATCTGAATAGGAATGGGTGTCTTTAATGGAAGAATCAGGTTATAACAGAAATTAACCAAAGTCGTATTCTAAGTAAAATATTTTAACACCCTTGGATCCATTTTCTACAACATGTTCTTAAGCCCTTGGGAAGATTCAGCTGACAATCCAATTTCTGTTTCAAAACAGACACAACAAAATTGTAGTGCAGAAAATCTGTGACTTGCCTAGATTGGTTTAAAATCCAAATAAGCATGAAAGAATACACATGAGTGCATGTGAAGAAGAATATAATTTGTATTGGAATAATAATAATATAGATTTCATGCAAAGGTAATACCTGATAATATCTCTTGATTAAAAAGACATGTTTCATATCATTAAAATACTTTACATTCAGATACTATTTGAAATTAATCATATATCCTAATCAGGGAAAATTGCAAAGTAAATATAAATAGGTTAATTTGTTAAATGTTGGAAATATGTGCTGTAATAAGAGTTAAAGTCATAGGTGCGTTCAAAAAAAATACAGCCCATTCAGCATAAAGTGTGAATCTATGCATGGGTGGCAGAATTGCTAGTGGGTAAATCTGACCTCTTACTAGAAATAGCTGGTTTGAAAGCTAATACCAGAGCTTGGTAATGCTCTTTCCTCAAAGCATAATGCAGATTTATCATGCTTTTCCTCTGGGGTAGATGAAGTGCTGACATAACGATTCGTTGTGAAAATCAGTGTGTTTAAATCCAAAAGGACAGACTACTTCAGAAACACTTTGCCTCTTTAAAGGCAATTTTCAGAGCTGTTGTTACCCAAGAACTTTGTCCAAACTATTTCCTCCTTTAAGAAAGCACTATAAATAAATCTGTCCTGTGACCTTCAGTTCTCAGCCCCTCCAGCATGTATAGCTTGTTATTAAAAGAGAAAAATATCTCCCTTCTTACTTAAGGTTGTATATATGTATACTATATCTACCTTATTATACTTTCTAATCAGTTGTCTAAAGTTGATTTGCATATGACCTCTTTTTGGAAAATAGAGAAAAGAAATCATTTGTCTCTGTGTTCCTTGGAGAAAGTGAGATGATTTCAAAACTTTACACACACACACGCATATATGTGTGCTTGTGGACACGCACGTGTGGACACGCACAAACACACGCACAGTACTTTTACAGTAATTCACTCTGACATTGTCCCATGTGAGGCCAGCATTCCATTTCTCAACCATGAAGCAACTGACTTTGACTTTTTCTCTTGTCTTTACCAGCAGTTAATTACTATCTTGAATTCTCTAAACCCAGCATTATATATTCTCGTCAAAATCTTATCCAGTAGTTATTTTTGTACAGATATATTATGAGGGATATTCCTGTGTAGAAATGTTTGCTGTGGTAGCTACAGTTTCGTATTCTTTGACCCTGGCATTCATAAGCCGCCTTTCTCCCTTACGTATCTCCTAAAAAGGCAATGTTGCCTGGTTTTGCAGAGCTGAAGATCTGGAGCCTGGCTGGCTGCACCACAGCACAATCCTGACACTTACTTATCTGTGAGAATGTGGGCAACCTGTTCTATAGTCCTGGGCCTCAATTTTTCTGTCTCTTAAGTTAGGATAATAATTGCATTTTCCCTGTAGAGTTTTTACTGTAACTAAATGAGTTAATAGAGGTGAAACACTTAAATGGCGACTGGAACATTAAAAAATGCTGTGTATGTGTATAATCCTATTTTATACACCGAACAAATTCATATTACACTAGTTTATTTGCCCTAATTTCATTATACCTTGTTTTCTCCGGAATGTGGACATTTCTATGTACTTGATTCAGGTACATACAAATGTACCTTGACATTTGCAGTCTCCTCTACTCCTTTTTACATGTAAAAAATAAAAATATTTTGCATGTTTCTAAGTATGTTCTATTCCATATACAGGAAAGTATGGTTTTAACATAAGGACTCCAACTAAGGAAACCCAGACAGGAATTTAGGGAATATTATGAAAACCACACTTCTTGATGACCTAATGGTGACAGTGGTAGATGGTGACAAAATGAGAATAACTTTATAATGATTGCACCAGGAACCTTGTTTACTTCTTTGAAAAAAAATCTTTGAAATTTTAGTGTGTTAATGCAAATAAAATGTTAAATTATTGAGAAATATAACAATGATTAAATTTATAAAAAATATAACCTTCTGAAAAACTATAATGCATTGAGAAAGGAAGATCAAAGGATATAACACCAAAAAAAAAAAAAAACAGGCCTACTAAGAAAATGACAAGAAACAAGTAAGAGAGACATTATAGCACAGGAAAGCCATGCCTAGTTGTGTGAAATATACATGATTAGCAAGATATAATCAGCTTGGAAAAGTGCAACTTCAGAAATATTTATTATACTTTTGAGTATTATAAAGCAATAGCACTAAGATTAAAAAGGCAGGGAGCAAATTCACTTACAATTCATTGGCAGATAATTGTATATTTTAGGCTAGGAACTTATCATTGTTTATAGACTGTTTTGTAGTGCACTGAACATATCTCATTTAAAATGTTTGTCTACTTTCGTTAGACTGTGAGTTCCTTAAATACTGCATCTTGCAATTTGTTGTTAATATGAGCGACTTCATGAAGAGTTGTTCAATTGATTGATTTTAGCCTTTTGGTTATAATGGATAAATTACCACTGCAATTCTATATAGTGCTACCAAGTTCCTTTAGCTTTATACTCTTCAAAGAGGTCTCCACTCATAAATGATACCCATGAAATTGAACTGCTGTACTGCTCAACAGCAAGACGGTGGGGCAAAATCTGGGTGGATGTCAGGATATGAATGAGTGGCATCACCCTTTGCAAATTATATATAAAATCTATTACCGTCATTCAAAGAGTAAGTTAGCATTGTTTTCAAGGTTTCCATTAATTTTTGTTACCTTCTGGTATTTTAAGAGGGCTTTTTAAATCTTGAATTGTTAACGCTGAGTGTCTGATTCATCTCTGAAATTTAGTGCTGTAACAAATGTTATAAAATGTATATATGAGAGAAAAATGAATCCCTTTCAATGGGGGAACTCTGTACTCACAGACTCACAGTAAATACCTGTTTAACTTCTTTTTTTTTTTTTTGGAAGTTCCCTAACATTTAGCTGTCTACAGGACTTCCTATGTACTAAAATATTTAGACATTTCTGGCCTTGGATATTAATGTAAACCTAAATAGCCAAATCAGTTTTAAAAATAAGATTAAAATTCTCCACCAATTAGACAAAATCCAGCTTTCTTAAGACTTTTCATAATGGCATACATAGTAATACATTTATTAGAACTTGATGGTAGTAGGCCATTCTTTTTAATCTTCTTTGAAGTGGAAAAAGACCCAAATCTCCCTGGATTAAGATAATGTCTTTTTATTTGTTGAGAAAAAAAGATATTTTTAATGAATTGTTTGATTAGATAATCTTCATTTCTCTCGGAAAGTGTTTCTTATATATAAACTCAAAATCCCTCTTCTGTGTTCATAGTACTGCAGATTGTGCAAAGGTTAGGTAAAATTCTTTTTGATTCCTAATTTAACTGAACATATCGTATTTTTCTAAGTGCAATGTTTTGAAGCCTAAAGAAGTGTTACATTCACAGGTCTTTTATTGTATATATAAATTTAACATTTTGACAACAATATTGCAGTAACATGCATGATCTATATCCTTGACAGATATCCAGGTTCTTTTTAATTGTGTTTAAACTTTATGCATAAACATCATTGTATAATCAGTATTACTTTCTTTTGATTATTGGAACAGATATTGACATTGCTTGTTTAAATCACAATTTTGTTATCTTACTTCTAGAGTCTAAGGAAGCAAAATTAGCCTGTATAATGTATCTTTGTTCACCTTTAGTAAAATTTTTCCCTTTTTATAGGCAGTTCTCTACTGTTAAACCCCAATGGATATATGATAAGACTATAATTTTTGATGGATGCTCCACTGTGGGTACAAATCTTGTCATTGTGTTATAGTCTATGCACATTTTCTTTTCCATCAAATCTTCTTTGAAATTCAAAAAATATTTCAGATATTATGATGTTTCCAAACTGTCCTCAGGGATCACTGTTCTTATTGTCAACCTTTTCTGAAAAGGGAAAAGGAAATTCAATATGGAAAAGCTTTGCTAGCTGAGTGCTTTTATTTTGTCTTCTGTGTAGCAGAACATTGAATCTATCATTTCTAAGACTGTTCTGAGAATTTTGTAATTACAGCACTTAGATTTAAGAGACATAATTTATCATCATTCTGTTTTCAATTGCTGTAGTATTTCAGTCAAATTCAAAAGTACTTTTCTAATTTTATTTCTGAAGGTTATGTTGACCTTTCCTTTATGTTGAATAAATAACCTAAGTTTCTCTTTTGCTTGGTAAATCTAGTTTGTGTTACAAAGAAAACTGTTTGCATTTTTTTATTTTTAAAAATATATTAATATATTTACTTGTTGTTTGATAAAAATATATTGTATTTATTACTCCTTTCAGCATGTTGCACAAGCATGAAAATAACCATTTCCTATGGCCCTTTTTACCCTCATATATTTTAGTAGCTCTTAAAAACACTTTCAAATATAACAGAGCTAGATTTTAGTAAGCTTATGTTATCTGTACCTATCTAAGTAAATGTTTAGTTACGTACATGGGAGCTGTCCCTATGGCTTTATACAAGTTAACCTCTGTTGCAGAGATTTACAAAGTTATTTGTTTCCATGTATAGTTAATATTGCATTTTCTTGCTGCATAACAGTATAGACTCGGATATGCTTGCAATTGTTGATGGACTGGTTCCCTTTCAAGCAGAAAGAGTAACATTGTTTAAGTCCTGTTCTATATGTCTTCATGTACAATCATGCATTATGCCTTTTTTAATAATGATATGCCTTATTAGCAAATTTGCATAGTTTACCCCAGTGCATTAAAAAAAACTTCCAAAACCATTTGGTTATCTGCTTATACTATTTATCAAATTTGTCCTTTCATTTTCATTTCAAATTTCAATATCCTTATTTCTACTTTATTGTTCCCCCCAGATGAATATCTCTTTTCTTCACCACTCCAATGGTTCCTATAAGATTAGCTATTATGAGTTCTTAAAATTAACCCCAATCATATGATTGCACTATTCAGAACATTAATATTATCAGTGCTTGCCATTTAAGGAATTCCATATTCTGGCTCTATCCAACTTTATAAAACTGTAAGTCATTTATTTTCTATATATTCTCTACACCAGTCCCAAAGTGATGGTATCAAAGTGTTTATTACATGTACTTGAGATTAAAAAGCTTACACCAGAATCTAAATCAAAATGCTTTATAAAGCATATTCTAGTTAAGCTTCTAATACATTTTCAAAGCAAGATTTTCTTGATAAAGGAAGCAGTGCATTGCTTTACAGGCTAAAACAAACTCCCTTATTTCCTCATGATGTTCACAAACAATTCTTGGATCAGTCCCATTCCATGGATGACACTTTTAGTTATTCTGCTGGTTCTCTAGATGTATACACGGCTACACAGGGCCTTTCTAATTCCCCTGGGAAAATTCTGTATATACAATTTAGCTGATGCTGTTTTCTTATATTTAAAAAAGGATCCACCTTTTGTTCAAAATGTATAGCTGATCTAACATGTCATTGAGAATTATTTTATTCCCTTGTTGAGTGATTTACTCATCCTACAGTTTCACTATTTTTATAATGTTTTTCCAAGAACATTGCTAAATTCAGGAGATACAGAAATAAATACTGTATTTCTCTGGCTGAAAAATTCCACGTTTGTGTTTGTTTCTCTGAGTATGAGTGAGCTCTAAATTTATGGAAGCTTAAAATTACTATTAGCCAATAGAGAAATAGTTTTCATTACTTGAGCGTGCATATACGTAGTTGTTATTCTTGAGGACGTGACTGGACAGTCATAATATTTTGACGTAATGTTCCACATAAGGATCCCTTGAGGAAGGAATCTGGATGTTTATTATTTTTCTAATATCAAGAAACAACTAGCATGAATGTCTAGGCTTGGATAAGATCTAAGGGACAAATATGGAACACTGTTTTACGAACTATTGTATGAACCATGACCATTATTTCACAGAAGATGATACTTTATAATAAAACATGGGCAATAAATGATGATTTTGAAAAGTGATTTAAAGTAGATCTCTGAATGTAATGAAATTTTAGGAACCCTGTAACAATTTATTCCACTAATACTTTTCTTTATGTACAGAATTGGATAAACACTAACTGTATGCCAAAAACAATTGGAAGGTATTTTATGCAATTTGACTAACTTAATCAGTACCTTTACCATAACTTCACAAGTTTTACAGATAGGAATGATGTGGAATATGCATGCATTAATAAGTATAGGCTTCCAGAGTAATATCTGACCTGTCTCAAGTACTATGTTATTACATTTTTTTTTTCCAATTTAGGGAGCAGGAGTCTGAAACAGTGAGGTTAATTAACTCCCTAAGTTGCAGCTATCTGATGGAAAACTTGACATTAGAGCCCAAAGATTCAAATTTTTAATTTCCGTCCTGTACTGCCTTTTAGCCTTGAGTTACACAAATAGTCAATACCTTCCTGTGCAGGGGATAGATAACTCAACAAACATGATAAATGAAACATGTAAAGTAAAATATGCTTTAATAGTTTTGATAGAGGTGCATAGAATGTGCTGTTACATTTCTGAGAAGCGTCACTGTCACCAGACTTGGGTGAAGAGCAAGGATGGCTTCTGGTTGGAAGGAATGTCCAAGGCAGATTTTGAAACAGGAATAAAACTTAGATATAGGCTTGGTGTTGACAGTAATGGAAGAGGTTTTCTCAACAGCAGTCATCCTGTAACATTTTCCCACTTCCTTACCTCATTGTAACTACTCTGTCCACAAGCACACTGGGCAGACTCCCACCGCAAGACCTTTGCACTAGTTCCCTCTGCCTAGAAAGCTCTTCCGCAAAATAGCCACATGGGTTAATCCTTTATCCACTTCAGATTTTTATTTAAAATTCTTACCCATGAGGCCTTCTCTGGCTAATCTATTAAAAATTGCAACTCACAACAATAATATTTCTATCTCCTCCCTGTATTTTTCTCCTTGATATGTGTCACTATGTATTTTGCTTATTTTGTCAACCTCCTCCACTAAAATGTAAAGGAATAAGGGCAGATATTTTTGTCTTTTCTGCAGCAGTATTCCCAGTGAATGATGGAACTGCACGTGGTTCATGTTGCTTGATAACAGGATGCTTATCGAGGTCTGTGTGTGGAGGGGGAAGTGTGTGGAGGTAATTTTAGGCAGGCAAAGACCATGGTAAGTTGTGCTTTACTAAAGTGTTTGAACTCAATTGTCTTGGTGATGAATCTTAATTAAGATGGTGATGCGGTCTGTTTTTTAGATTAGAAATGTCTATTGAAGTCATTCTGAAAATAAATTGGAGAAGTATAAAGAAGGATTTGGACACCAGTTAGGTAATCATTGCTATAATCCGGGCCATTAAATTATAACAGTTCATGAGAACTATTTGAATTGGGGCTCTTGGTATTCCTCATAGTTCCAGTTGAACCTGATTTCTCACATTGCATGAGAAAGGGTTACGTTAGAGGAGTATGTATAAGTCCTGTACCATTATGTAAATTCCGGCTCTGACCAGGGTACCCTTCTCGTGTTTGAGCGACTTTGAGTGACTTGGTTGAACTCTTAGTTAGCAAATTGCTTATAGTGACTTCAAGAGCGCACAATAGGTATTACAGTATTTAACTTTGACTATTAGGAGTAACTATCCTGTTAAGAACATCACATGTGGTAGTTGCATGCTTGATTTTCCAGCTGACAGTCCTCTTTCTCTTGCAACCTTCTTTACAACAAAATTGTCTTTTACTATGTTTTATCCCATTTCTTTTACTCTGTTTTATCCCACTTTTTCCCAAACAGAAACACAAGTTTTATCAAATGGAATAGAGGAATTTTTTCTCCTCAAGAAGAAAATACTATGTTTTAGCACACTTGTATCTCTGAACTTCCCAGATTTGTTTTGCTTAATATAATTCACATATAAAGAAATTACCCTAAAGCCTCTTCTCATGCTTTCTTAAGATTCTTAATGACATTTTTTTTTGTATGTCGAGAGTTAGAATGTAAAATTTAGTGAGGCGAGCAGGTAGGCACTGATGTTTTAGAGAATAATCTCTTATACATTTGACATAGGACATGAAATATTTTGTACTGCTTGCTTGGGCCATCATATTTTTCTTAGCAATTTTTTTCTTTTTTGAGTAAAGGCAGATTTATTTAGAGAGATACATTGAAAGGCAAGAGAAAGGCCATGAGGTGTGTGGGTGGTGTGCTCAGATTAGAGTAAGAGGAGGTACACACTCCGTAGACAGACTGCGGGCCATCTCTGAAGAGGAGGAAGAGAGAGTGGCGGCAGTGCAAATTTTAACTTTTTATAATATTTGCCTGTACACTGCATGCATGTGTAACATTTAAACCATTCAAAAAATTCTTGAACATTACTTAATTTTCTTTCATTTAATATGGATAATTAAATGATCTCAGACATAGTCTATATCATTGATATGGGCCTAAACCAATGAGCCAGTGGTAGAAAGCAAAGAAATACCCCTGTGCATATATAGAAACTTGGTATTTGACAGAAGGGACAGTGCAAAATGAATAGACTATTTATTATGAATAATCAATTTGATAAATGGTTGTGGGAGAATTGATAATAGGGAAAAAACATTTTTTCTTCCTCCTTGTTTTTTAAAATAATTTTACTCCATATGTATGTAATATAAATATTTTGTGATTTTTACAACTTACATAAACAATATCTTACTCAACTATAAGGAAATATTTCTCCAGATTGGTCACTTATTAGCTAGGCTCCCAGGAATGGAACCAGCCTTCTGCATAGATACATAAGAGCAAGTAGCCGTGGCTGGTGACAAAGCTTGGACCACAGCCCCTTCCTAGCCTAGTCCCCATCATGAGGGAAGGGATGAGGGACAGAAGCTCTCCCAACCATAAGCAGAGATGTAGCCAATAATACCCCATCAAAAAGCTACAACATCAAATATGAGAGCCCAGCCCCTGGATTGTGCCACTGTTTGGACTGGCAGAAAAGGGCTAGAGCCAAGACTCGGCATGTTATTTATTAGGACTGACTCCTGTTGACAACAGAAGTAGGTTCCCTAATCATGCAGCTTCAGAGACCTACAGTCAAAAGCTGAAGTTCCTTTTAAGTTCTCTTAAGTGTAGTTGGCCCTGCCAAATAGCAGTGCAACATCTCAGAGGGTGATGTGTGGTGGGTGACGTATGCATGTGCTGTTGACACTGCCTCTGGGAGCTTTCCACATTCCAGGCTGCACCAGCAGGCGTGGGCTCAGGACGGCTCAGTGCTTTGCTCTTGTTGCATGACACATACTATATGCAGGGAATTAAGGATTCATCACTTACATACTAGAGATCACATTGGAAAGATATGATAATTGCAAGGAAATTTTAGTAAAAGTCATAATAGACAAGAATATGTGATTTGAAGAGGCCAAAAAAAGGAAAGAAAGAAAGATGAGGGAAAATGGAGTTTCACACAAAGAGTTTAGCATCTATTTTATTGAAGTAAAAATAAACGGAAAATATGTATTCAGCCAAAATAGAAGTATATCTTAATCTAATATAAGGAAAAACTTTACAAATGTAAATTGGTAGGATTGCTTTAAAATAAAGTATACATTTTGGGAAACTAATTTAGCCTTGTATTCATCTAGTGACTTTTAATTAGGAATCCTGAGGTTTAACTTCAAACACATAGAAGAAAACAAATCGATGAGTAAGAAAAAGAATGATAGACACAGATGAACCAGCCAGGCTTCCCTTATGCTAGTGTTCAGTTGCAAGCTGGAAAAGACATCACTGAAGACCAGTAAATTTAGTTTAGCACTGGAACCTATCAATCGGAAGATTTCTCATCTCTTCGTATATCCATTTAAAAGGAGTATTCTATGGAAATATAATGTCAGTATTTTAAGCATTATCCTCCCCAAAATCTCACCATGTCTGTTATTTCTGCCCAAATCCCCTATGTCTGTCAGGCAGGTACAGTCAAGACCCAGTTGTGCACCTGTAATTATTAGCATTTGGCAAATGGTAGAAAGCTAGTGTGAATGGAAAATACCTTACAAATGTATTCTCCCTTGGAAATTTCACATGCTTTATGTGCCCTGTCCCAACAGCACTCATATTAATCCCATAATCAAAAATGTCTAATTAGAACCAATTTGATAAGCAGTCAGTTATCTGCATTAAACATATGTGTTACTATTCATTGTACAAGTAAACCTATTATTTCCAAGAGAAATCAGAGTCATTAGATCAGAAAGGCTTACTAAAATTGAACACTGCTAAGCAAAATTAAGGATTTCTATTTTAGAAGAAAACATACATCTCATTTCAAAGTAAATGACACATTAATAGACACAATTAGCACTATAAAGTGTTCAAGAGTCTTGAGAAAATTAATATGAGTATTGAGTTTGAATGGGGTAGATTGCTTCAGAGGCCATCTACATATTCTATTATGAACAGGTTTTAAGCATATTAACGCTTTAAACAGACTTAGGAAGTAACAGATATTCTTTGAAGCAAGAAACCAGAAAATGAATATAAAGAGAGAATTGAACTTCCCAAATTATCAGAGATTCCTTAATAAGTAAACTTCCTCCTTTTTGATCTTAGTGACAAATTACTGACTCATAAGATCAGAAAATAAATCCTCATCCGAAGCTGAACTCTATAACTGTATTTTGCTGCTTCTCAATTTCATGGGTGCTCGATGCTTTCTGTATTGTGCAGGGATTTACATTCCTGATTAGTAAGACTTCAATGGACTGATACAATTCCAGTCATAACTAGAACCCTTGTAGCAGTATTTACACTTCCACTGATAGTTAATTGATACCATTTTAGCATCTTAATTGCTTCATGAAGTAACTATTTTAAGAAATTTATTATCTTTATGAGGCTTAAAATAATGTTTCATTTTCAAACAGTGCAACTGCTGTCCATGAGGCTTTCAGGATAAATTTCAAACTCATTAGACAAGCTACTACCTACAGTATTTCAGGAACACTGTCTTCATTTCTGTTGTAATTTCTTCTGTCTTTCCAGTGCTCAAGTTCCAGTCATTTCAGTGTTGGTGAAATTCTTACAAAGGGCTGCAGGGTTTGCTACCTCTCTGCCTTGTCCTTTCATCTTCATTTGATTTCCTTTCACTCATCCTGACAGATTCAACTCAGCCACATGTTCCAATATTTTATTTGGTCAAAGAACTCAAGAGCTCATTAGATGCCATTTCCTTGTTCTGATTTTACTCTCTGCTTATCCTGTGATGACACCCATAGTACCAGTGTAATTCCTAACTCTAGATTTCAAAATCTTCCAAGACCAGATAGGAGCTTATCTAACTTTGTACTCTCAATATGTAACATGGTTTTTGTTTTGATGTAGGTGTGCTGAATTTTTTAAAAAATGAAACTAAGTCATTATTCCTAGATCAGTTATACGAAGGTGGTAAATGATGTCAACATAAGAAATCAAACCAGTTCCCACCTTAGACTTTGAAATAACAAAGTAATGCAGTTCACATCAGTGCCAGGCTTATTGACTGGTTTATTACTCATGTATTCAGTAAATGTTTACTGAGGGCCTGCTAGGTGCCTGGCACTTTGCGAGGCAGTATATAAGTTTGTTAAAGAATTCAGGCTTAGCTGACACATTACCCTAGTCATGTAAATAGTAATGAAAAACTAAATCATATAAATAAAAATGTTTGAATATGTTTAAATTTCCTATGAGTGAACTGTATGCTGTTGATCATCTGTGATCTGCCAGCAGCATATTAGTAGTGTAGCGTTCCCAGGGAAGAGTGATAGAACTGGTCTCACATATCTCTGCTGGAAATTTTCATTGAGTTAATTGCTTTGTGCATTGTTTTACCATTTCCCTGTAAGCCTTACTTTCCTCTGTTAGACCATACAACAATCTTTCTAGCAAGTTGTCCTTAAACTTTGCACCAGGTAGTTTTGTCCATTTGTTGCATTCCTCCAAGCAGAAATTCTGCATCAGTTTCTTAAAGGACTAGGTATGTCTTCAAGCACTTGAATAGATGTTTTAAATTATATTTGTTAAAAGAATAATGAGCCCACTAAAACAGAATAAACACTGGTAGGTGCTACGTAGTGAAAGTATAGGTAATATTGTGTGACCTTAGTCAAGTCAGTGTTTCCAAGTCTCAGTTCATTCCTCTGTCAGATAGAGGAAAGTGTCTGTTTCATAAGATACTGAACAGATTAAATGACGTAATACATATGAAGCTCTCACAGTAATTCCTGGAACATAGTAAATATTTCACGAGAGTAATTAGTATCAAACACACACATACACACACCCTGCTCACACTCACCTACTTATAATTAAGAATGTTTGAAGAGCAAAGGGGATATAAGAAAGGAAGAGACCCAAAAAATATAATTTTTTTAGAATTATGTTAAAATATCCTGGGCTTAAGCTATATGTTTACTCTTCTGTTCATTGTAAAATTATCATGATACAGAAACAATTTTTCCTAAACTTAATCTTAATTTAGTACTAATTGCACTTCCCTCAGGATTCAAGTTTTGAACAACTAGGAAAATGAGTGACTATTAGATTTTGCACGAGCAAAATTTTTAACGAGCGTTACACTGATAAAAATGGGAAAATGTTTTTAATATGCTACATTAATCCAGAAATCATCTTCCCAAAAAGTTGATAACATTTTTTAAAATTAAAGAGATCAATGTAAGGCATGGAGGGTAAAATCAGTAACAGGAAAACATAAGTCTTGGAACATAGGCAGTCAAATCAGGTCATTAATTACAGTTTTGAAATATGCAAAGACTGAAATGTAAGAAATCTACTCAGTTAAATCAAAGTATTTCTCTTAAAAGGAATAAATAAATAAAAACTTATATAGAATAAATATACTAAAAACTTGTACCATTTTAATACTATCCTATTTCCCATATATCATGGCTATTATATTATCAAAACCCCTCAAGAAAGGAAAAAAATGTAATATTGCCATAGAAAATGTCAGAATTCTTCACTTATTTGGAAAAGAGTGATGAAAGACTTTTGATAGGCCAGTTAATAAAACCAGATATTTACACAGTATCTCATTAACTATTCCTCCTTATGTTCCTCCTAGGTTTGGTAAAATTATTTCTATTATTGGATATGAAACTTCGAATTGTATACTAAGCTGACCCTCTTTACCCAAGTACAAATTAAGCTTTACTGCCTCCCCCCACTATTAAAGTTATTCTAGTACTTTTCTTAAACTTTTCTTAAACTTTTCTACATAAACCAAATCTGTATGACTTCTGTGTCTCCAAATGTAACAAGACTTTGTTGATATTATGTTAAATGTCACATTAATAGTAACAGTATTAATCCACATTTTCAGTGTGACGTTTGCCATTCCAAAAAATTAACCATGACAGCTAATAATTGGAATTTCTTATTTTTGATTTAGTAATTGTCATGCTAAAATATCAGTAAAATGTCAAGAAGCATTGTACCTATCAAAATTTAATTTGAACTGAAACATATCACACATTATGCAGGTTGTCAGACCAGAGAATTTCTGAATTGGAACATGTAAAATATTTCCTTCAGTAAAGTTGATAACTTCAGAAAAAAATATATTGTTTTCCAACTAATACCTAAAAGAACATTTCCCAAGAGTGAGGCAAAAAGTTAATATTGAAGAGGTTATACTTAATGCAATTGATAGTAGAATTGGCCTTCAAAAATAAGAAAGATCAGCTTGTTTAGGATTTTTCTTTTAACATTTCCACTTTGTACTTTTTTATAATAGATTATTTTCTAAAGTAGTTTTAGGTTCATGGAATTAATTTCATTATGGTTGACACAGAAAAATGCCAGAATTACAAAACCAAGTCCAGAGTGAATATATAAAAATGTCAAGTTCATAGGTGACAAATGATCGTGTTTCTAAGTTGAGAAGTAAAAGAGGTTGCCTATAAAGTGATTTATAAAAACAATTCTAAGTAAACATAATATATTTCTGTATATATAGTCCATTTTATAAATGATTATTTTTTTCCCTTTCCCAAAACCTATTGATTTTTCTTGTAGACAATTTAGGTATTATATTAAGAAAAAGAGGAGGTATTAGTTTTTGTTGTTTCTAATGCATGGGAAAAAATACCAAATGACAGCTAAAATATATACATTTTCATCAACATTTAACAATTCACTATGGGACATATGAAATCCAACGAAAATGCTTTTATTGTTTATTATGAGTACTTCCTTGAGTATCAGGTAAATCTTTTAGCAAATGCCACTAGCATTTTTCAAGTGACATTTATAATCAAAATTATCTAATATTTATCTACCTGTGTTGTTTATTTAAAAAACTGAAAATTATAACATAGTTACTCTGTCACTATCTTTCTGTTTCTTAAGGTTGGAAATTCGTCACACTTCAGAAAACTGGAATTTGACTTGTGACATATGAAAGTTGATTCTGAGAAACAATTATTAAAATATTTGCATAGCCATTTTATATATATTAGAATATGCTGGGCTTATTTTATGGTAGCACAGATACAATGAAGAAATAAAATGATGACATATTTATTCTGCAAACACCTTTTCTTTATTAATACTGACAACAATGTTATCATTTTCCAAGTTATTTTTAGGGCATCTATTATGTAAAAGTTACTGTGTTCTTATTGGTTCTTCATAGAAACACATAAAACACTGGAAAACATGATGTGTGATAAAAAGGAAATATCTGAGGAAGTTGTTACATTACTCTTTAACTATTTGGAGGAGTTAGAATTAAAAATGAATAGGAATATCATAATTGAAATGGGCAGGGAGAGTAAAGAGAGAAGACAAAATACATGCATGGGAATGGAAAATCCTGGGTACATTCAGAACAAAAATGTGTTCCTCTTGGCTAGAACAGTGTTAGTCACTTTTATTTGTTTTTCTCTGCTCTATTTCTCCCAGCAACTTGATCCACTGATTTCTCCACCTGAAATCTCAGTCTAGTATTTTATCTAATCCTGACTGGGATAATAGAAATATCAGCAACCACATCGGCTAATCCGATGGGGCTCAGAGTTTTTAGGCTTCGGTGTCAAATTTGGGAACTCAGTGACACAGTGACAGTCAGAGTTACTGTTTTTAAAGTTGCCCTTGACGCCAGTACGTTTACAGGCTCTTTTATAAGGGGCCACAACTCTAAAACCTTGTTGTACCAACCCTGCTGCCTTTTTTTGACTTTTGCAGTCTTTCTTAATGTTGGGCCAACCCCCTACTGCTACATTTCATTTATTATTTGCAATATATACTATATGCTCTATAATGAACATCGGACTATTGATGGAGACATGTATCTCTTCTTGTCTTTCTCTCGGTGGGAGATGTGTTTCTTCCACTCACAAATAAAAGGGTTCTCTGTCCTCCTGACCTATGGATCCCCTAACATTCTAATCCATTCACCTGAATGGTAATGTATTATTATGTAAAAGTTATTACGGTATTAAAAGTTATTATGAAGAGTAAGGGATTGTGTAAAAATTATTCACTATGCCTGGGTGTCTGACATAAAGTCTTTCATAGGGAAATGATAGGAGGAATTTTCTCAATAAAATATTTCATTCATTTTTTGACTTTCCAAATATGAGTAGCCTGTGGGATAAAAGAGCCAAGATTCTTTATAGGCAAGGAGATACGTAGACATGGGTCTTAGAATAGAATCTGGGCTGATTAGATGATTTTAGAAATCATTACCTTATAGTAGTGATAAAAGTCATGGAAGCACATTATGCCATAGAAGAGGTGGTCTGAGCTGAACTTCATCATGTGCATTTTGGTGTCATCAGCATAGTAAATCTTACTATGACAGTAATCTAAAATCTTACTGTCAGCCAGCGTTCTAAGGTTACATTGATTAACTATTTCTGCACAGCAAATCATCCCCAAACGTAGCGACTTAAGACAGCAGTCTTTTAGCACACCATTCTTTTGACTTTTTTTTTTGGTCTGGATGATCTGTCCATTAATGTAAAGGGGGTGTTAAAATCACCTACTATTATTGCTTCTGTCCATTTCTCCTTTTAGATCTGTTAATAATTGCTCTCTCTATTTTGGTGCTCCTATGTTATATGCATATACATTAATAACATGTCTTCTTGGTGATTGTCCCATATATCATTATATAATGTCCATTGTTGCTTTTTACCTTTTTTGACTTGAAGTCTATATTATCAGATACGAATATGGCTACACCCACTTTTTTTTTTTGGCAGCCACTTACTTGGAGCATCATCTTCCATCCCTTTACTTTCAGCTGATGTTTGTCTTTAGAGCTAATAGGAGTCTCTTGGTGGTAGCCTATTGTTGTGTCTTATTTTCTGATCCATCCAACCACCATGTGTGTTTTGATTTGTGAATTCAATCTATTTTTATCCAGAGTGATTATTGGCAGATGAGCACTTAGTAATGCTACTTTATCTTTTGTTCTCTGAGTGTTCTATATCTCCAGTGTTTTTCTGCCATTTTAGCTTGGTGGCTTTCTAAGATTTTCTGTTTCCTCTTTTTATAAGTTTTTCTGTGTCTCTGCTCTAAATTTATTTTGTGGTTACCATTAGGTTTGTATAAAATGTCATATATAAAATAGTCTTTTTTTTTCTGCCAATAGCTTCTGATTTTCATTTGCCTTTATGAGTTCCATCCTTTTCCTCTTCCCCTTAAATATGTTGTTGTCTTAAATTATCCCTTTTTATGTTGTGACTTTGTTACCAAATTGAAGTAGCTATAGTTATTTTTACTGCTATTTTTACCTTTAACCTTTATGCTATAACTTTTTAACAACCTATCCTGATGTAAAGTTGCTGTTTTCTGCCTAATTCTATTTATTACCTGACTCACAGTTTTCTGTAGTTTTGCCTTTTTGTTTCAGTTAGAAAAACTACTTTCAACATTTCTTGAAAGGCAGGTCTAGTTTCAATCAACTACTTCAGCTTTTGTTTGTCTGAAAAAGCTTTTATTTCTTCTTTATACCTCAAAGATAACTTTGCTGGATAGAGTGATCTTGGCTGGCAGATTTTATCTTTCAGTGTTTTTAGTATGTCATTCCATCCTCCTCATCTCTCCTGCCCTGTAGAGTTTCTGCTGAGAAATCTTACATAAACTAATTGGGATTCCCTTTTAGGTTACCGTCTTCCCCCTGGCTCCTTTTAAATTTTTTTGGCATTGACTTTTGACAATTTTAATATAATGTGTCTTGGAGACAGTCTTTTTGCATTGAGATAATTGTGTGTTCTCTTAGCTTCATGGACTTGTATATCCAGCTCCTTCTCCAGGATTGAGATGTTCTCAGCTGTTATTTCTTTAAACTCTCTGCTTCCTTCTCCCTCCCTTCTCTTGAGATACCCATTATCCTTATATTGCCCTTCCTGATGGAGTTGGCTGGTTCTTGGAGAATTACTTCAGTTTTTATAAATCTTACTTCTCTCTCCACTTCTACCTGTATTATATATAGATTACTGTCTTTGAGCTTACTGGTTCTTTCTTCTGTATGGTCTGCTCTATTTCCAGTCCTTCCTAATGCTGCTTTTTGGTTACTATACTCACATGGGACTCATGAATGCAAAGTACCATCGGCTATCTGAACTAGGTGATCTGGAGACCCTCCTCAGGTGATAACCTTAAACTTGGGACCATTTTGTGTAGTCCAAACCCTTCATTCCTCAGAGAGAAGCTGGGAGTTAGGTGTTTCCTCCCGATTATGAGGCACTTTGCTGAGGAATGAGGTTTAAAGGAAGACTGTGTCTCAAAATTTCCTACCTATTTTGATGTGGGTATTTTCACAGTTACCAAATATGTAGGAATCACTTAACTAGTTTCTGAATTTATCTTAGAGGGAGTTGATCCATGTGTAGCTATATATTTGGTATGTGCTTAGGAAGAAGGAATGTCAGAAGCCTTCTCTGCCACCATCACAATCTCAAGTTTTTTAGAAAACTCTTTTATTTGATTGAATCTATGAAGCACACCCATAAATACTTCAGAGGAAATTTGGGGTGTATGTGACTAAACTTACTCTTAGATATCTTCAATATTTAGTGACATTAAACAGACATTTATTTATCATAGCTTATGAGAATTTAACGAAGGTTTTTAAAATCATATACTTGGTTTGTCACTGTGTTTTACTGGCATTGCCAGTAAATTTATCTTTGCTCAGAAACAGTTTCTTAATTTTAACCTCATTTGACATCTGTAGAGGATGAGGATTTTTCAAATCATGAAGCCCTGGTTCTTTCATGTTTAAATTTCTCCTTTACTGTAACTCTTTCCTCTCACATTTTATTATAAGCAACAAGAAGAAATCAGTTGGCATTTTCAGCGTCCTGGCTGGAAATTACCTTAGCAAAATCATCCCGTGGTTTAGGTATTTATTTTCTACTTTCCACATTACTGCAGTGTTTTGCTGCTGTTGTTGTTTTGCCAAAACCATCACTTGGGACGTATGAAGAGAGGGTGGAAGTATTATTTGGACAGAAGTACCTCCACATGGAAACACGAAGTAGGAGAAACGGAGGTTAGCACTAGCATTCCCCAGCTCTCCTTTCACACCCCCTCCCCCATTTTAACATACTGGGCTTAACCAGCAAACTCCTGCTTGCTAGAGGTACACCTTGTCCTGGCGGAGGAGAATTCAGGACAGACCAGCTCCTATGCCCACCTTTATGCGGCAGCACCAAAAACAGCATCCCCTGGACCACGTGGATCCTTCCGAGCTGCTGTGGTTTGACTTGGAGCTCGAAAGGCCCTGAGGTGACTTTGAATATGATACCAATTTTTCCATCCCAAGATCTTGGAATACTCCAGGATGGTAATTTACCACTATTCTGTTTCCCATACTACATTGTCATAAATAGCTATTTAAAGGTTATACAAGTAAAATCGTATCACAGCTATATTATAATAATACTATGGTAGTAATATATAAATGCCCTGAACATAATCCTTTCAAATTACTAAATAACCAGTGAAATATCAAATTCAAAATATACTATTTACTTGACAATGTATGTAAATATTCCAATACTCAAATATCTAAATTAATGTCATAAGGAATTAAATTCCTTAAGTGACCTACACAATTGCTTATAATATCGCACTTCCAATGGCTCAAATGAAAGGTCCCTTCGATAAGCCAAATAACTGGGACCCGTGGCTGCAGTGGGAGGCGCAGCTGTGCAGTACTGCCTGTGAATGAGTGTGTGGATTTCATTACTAGATTACCGTGGTGGCAGCACATGTATTTCACACACCCAATCCAGCTTTTATCAGAAATAAAATGTTTTGTTCCACATCTAACTTATATTAACTGTTTCTCAGTTGGTTCTCAACATAAAAAAATGCCAGTATACGTGTGTGAATCACACTTTCCATATACAGTCGTGATAGGAATAAGCACTTGGGGAACTGAATCACTGTTATTTCTAGCTTTGTGAATGTGTTTGTCCGGAGGAGTCTATTCTTCTCTGAGTGCAGACACCAAGATGAAGTACACATTCCCTTAGAGGTTATTTATCACAGTGTCAAAGATCAACAAATAACCATCCTAATATTGCTCTTCTTAGATCCTGAAAATATTTTAAACTTAATGGAAGGAGGCAAGTCAGATTGTAGGAATTCAAAAACAGATTATACTTATCACTTAAAACCACTTATATGTTAGCAAATGAAATTTCTGTGGCTAAGCCCACCACAAAAGTTACACCACTTATACAGTCTGCTTCTCCCATTTATAAAAGATTAGACAGAATAATAATGCATCAATTTCAAAAAACAGGATTACTCCTAAATGTATGGCTTCAATAAGGATGAGACATTAACCTCATTTAGAAGTAGATTAATTCATCCAAAGAGCATTTAGTAATTTTTATGAATAATTTACTCAGGCAGCTTTTAAAGTCATTCATGACACAAGTTTGCCTCTCGTGTAATTTACCAGATGAATATATCTTAGGATTTTAAGCAAACATAACTTATTTTTATTAGTCAGAGACGGCGTAAAGTCATGCCATCTACTTACTTATGTGCAGGCTAATGAGTTTTATTCATTGAATAAGTAATCAATACTGCATATTCAATTTGGTTCAGCCTTTCTGGAGAAAATTAAGTAGTGCTGTTCGAATTATTTAGTCCTTTTCCTCTCAAAATCTCATTTTCTATAATAGAAAAGCTGTCCATGAGCATGATTTTCACAGTTGCCTATGAGATTATCATCATGAATGATGTGGTGAAAGATTTAGATTGAGCCATAACTCAGAGATAATGTTTTTCTTTTATTTTGCAATTGATAACTTATACCTTGACTTTGGGGTGGGGGGTCTTAATGACCATTGTGTTAGTACTATACACGTGTCACTGTTATGCCCATTGACTTTTTTAATATATGAACTTATTAATAATTATATCTTTCAACAAGGTAATCAATACTAGTTAAAGCAGTGTTAAAATTGACATTAATAGCTTTTTAAGAGATAGCATCTTTCTCATCTTATAATTAAAATTGTAATGTAATCCCTATTTAATAAGCATATTAATTACTGCTTCTGTATTTATGGAATATTTATATTATTTTTCTCCCAAATCAACTGCGGAAACAATGTCTATAAATATCAATGCCCCCAAAGCCACATCTGTTAAAATTACAAGATGTTAAAAACAAAAGTCTCAGCTGGTCATGGAGATTTTTTTTATGTAGAAGGTAAAACTTAGTGCATATCCACCTGCCAATAATTGCACAGCACTTGCTTAGAATGCACTTGTTATTCATGTGCATTTTCCAATGCAATTTCAAATAACTTTCTAGCTCACATTATCTCCATACATCAAAATTTACTGTAGGTGCAGCGTATAGCCCACTGTGGAAGTTTAGAATAGAACACACACACTTAGAATTCTGGAGACTGGTCTTCTTTTCCTGACACTGTCATAATAGCCTATTTGGTGCCTTTCATTTACTTCCAAGAGAGATTTTTCTCATGAAGTGTAGAACTAATGGTGCAGGGAAGCTTAAGTCTTCACTTAAAGGCTCACAAATGCATTGAATCATAATCATTAAAATGACTATTCTAGTTTGTGTAAAGTAGTCTGTATTCACAGCATTTAGCAGAATCATTGTCTCAGAGAAGACACTAAAATACTGGTTAAATAAAATTTCATTTTAAAGTAGGCAAAAGGGAAGAGGAAAAGCAGTAGGCATGTATTTCTGAAAGAGATATATTGGATTTTGGAGGATGTCTTCAAATATATATGGATTAATAGAATAGAGGTTAGAATATGCCTTTATAGATATAGAATACATAGCTAGGATTAATGAAAGGAAGCTACAGAGCCAGATTATAAATCAGTAGTAACGTGAATTCTTTACTTTAGTTGCCATAAACCACATGGGTAGCTGTGTTCCCTTATAATCAGAACGAAAAAACTAAGCAGCAAGGTGGCCATTAATTACAAATCTTACAGAAGTGATGCCTGAGCTGGCAGCAGTTATATGAGATTATTAATCAGGTTCAATTTATTTCCTAGACTCTGATTTCACATTGCCTAATCTCTAAAGTAAAATGCTACCGAAAGACCACTATATTCGTGTGAGGCACTAATGTGTCGTGAAAGAGAACTTAGATCCTGGAGCCCAGCTCCCTGGGTTGCAAAAGCAGCTCCACCACTTACTGAGTCTCACACTGGACAAATAAGTTGATATTTCTATGCCTCAGTTTTCCCAAAAATTGAATGGGACCTATTTTTCTGAGAATCAGTGGTAATGCTCATAAAATATTTAGCACACACAAAGTAGAAAATTTATGTTAATTATTAACATTAAATTCTACATAATATTTGTCTCATTATATCTTCAAATATCAGTTTTAGAATCCTAATTTTCAATTGAGCTCTGTTATTAAATATCCCACTAAATTTATAATCTCTCCACTCCCTTTATTGAAAACCTTCAAAAACAGATGTATAATCTTTTTCCTCGCCTCATTTTTTTCCTAAAATTAGAATTTAAACTTTAAATTTCCAATTAAGCATAACTTTATCTGCAAATTTTGATATGTTGAATTTTTATTTCTATTCAGTTCCACCTATTTTCTAAATTTCTTTATGAATTATTCTTTGATCTTTGAATTATTTAAAAGTATGTAGATTAGTTTTCAAATATTTGAATGGTTTCTAGTTTCCTTGTTTTTACTGACTTCTATTTTCATTCCATTTTGGTCAAAAAACATACTCTCCACCATTTAATCCTGTGTAAATTTATCAAAATTTGCTTTATGGCTTAATATATGTTTTAAATTAACTTAAAATCATGAATTTTCAAAAATGTATATATTAGTAGTCAATAGTAAAGCGGTCTTAACTATCAGTATATGTAGGATAACCAGTGTTTCTAGGATAGCTGATGGTTGTTTCATATCTTCAATGACTACTAATCTAGTTGTCCTATTATTTCCTTACAGAGGGGTATTACATTCTCCAATTATGAATGTGAAATTATAATTAGTCCACGTAATTAGGCGTTACATACATTAGTTATGTGTTCCTGATAAATTACCCACTTACCATTACAAAGGATACAACTTTAGTATGTATCACAGAGTAAGGCATGTGAAAAGGGATGTGGAGCTTCCGTGCCGCTCTGGGCATGCCATCCCGCACCCCAGCACCTTTATGTGTTCACCAACCCAGAAGCTCTCTGGACCCCTGTGGAGGCTTTATTATAAAAGTATGAATGATTAAATAATTGTCTGTTAGTGATTAATTCCACCTCCAGCCCCTGTCCCATCACCAGAGATCAGGGAGTGGGGCTGAAAATTTCAACCCTCTATCCAAACAAGTGTTTCCTCTAGCAGCCAGCTTCTATCCAAGGCTACCCAACAGCCCCCAGTGACCAGTCATCTCATTAGCATCCAGAAAGACACATTGCTTGAGAGATTCTAAGGGTTTTAGGAGTTGTGTGCAAGGAAACAGAGAAGGAGATGAAATATACATTTCGTATGTCACAAAGGGACTTCTGAAGACTCAGTTACAGTGCTAGATGGATGCCAATACCTTGCAGGGCTGTGGTAAGTAGAACAGAGGAGAATGAATGATCGTGTATAATCTTGTATAAGGGCTCTGCTGACTGGATCAGAAACAGGTATACACTCACATGCACACACACAAATGTTTGTTTTTCTCTAATGAAAGTGCTGGCATTCAAAAACATAATACAAACTCCATTTAGGGGTATGCATGGAACAGCAGATGTTGGGTTTTTCCCTGCTAAGTCCAAACCAGGCAAAATTTCAAGGCATTAGTTCTGTTGTGTTTGTTTTTGTTTTTGCTTCTCAATTATTTGCCACATTGTAGTATTTGATTAAGAAATCTCACATACATTGAATTTCAAACCATTCCAAGTTTGGGGACAATATCTCTTCTACATTATATCTCCAAAATATAACACAATACCTAGCACATAGTAATGTTTCAAAATATATTTACTGCATACATAGTTGAATTTATCAATATGTGGTATAGAAAGATGTCAGTGGATCAGCAGTGTTAGGAAGGCTGTATGGGGTCTAGAACTAGATTACATGGTCTTTGATTGTCCTTCCTATCCCCAAGGTGTTTGAATCAATACATGAGAATTGATGTCTTTCTAGCATAACCTCAGTGATAACAAATTTATGGTTTTCTCAGATTTTCCTGGTAAGTAATTACACAGGTGTTAGCAGTCATTCTTTATCCTAAGATGAGCAGTTCTTAAGAAATCAAGCATGTTGGTGGTCTCTCTTCTTCATGAATAGGAAATACCTGATGTAGTACACCGAGCCTGGGGACAGCATTTAGAGAATCCTCCAGGAAAGCATTAACTTCTAGTTAAAAGAATGCCTAGGTATTTTATTAAGCAGCAGCTCATCAATGATGAAATCACACTGAGAGATGTATAGGTATCCCTTGGGGCAACTGCTATGTGGAATGATGCATGCTAACCTTATTTGCTGAAATTCTAAAACAGTAACTATAAATTTTATCATATCACAAGCACTGTACACCTGTCGCTGAAATGTGCAAGATTCCTCAGCATACCAACATATTCACTAATTGGGTAAAACATGCCACATAAGTAAATATTAAATATGGAATTCACTTTCACTTAATTGTCTTAATGTCAAGTGTCCCAATTAAGTGGAGAATATGCAAGATTTCCATTATATAATTCCAGCTTTCGCTTATTAGTACATTGTTCATTTGAGATTTTTTTAAATTCTGGGCTGACTTTGAGACCTCGATCAAGTGCCTGAAATGTCCCCTTATTATTGAAATTCAAACCAAACCAGCTCTTATTTTCAGACCCACGTCTTTATTTTTCCTTAGTTCTTGTCTCCCAGCATTACAAATTACACGTGGGCTTTACTTAATACCTACATTAGTCCAATAAAGTAGACTATCACCCCATTCTTTTTTATTATCATTTTATGAATTAACTGAAGAGCATCTGCCTGTGAAATAAACATTTCCTGTCTTAAGTCATTTTGGAAATATCATAGAATGTACTAAATTTAGAAATTCTGACCAAGTGAGCATTGCTACATACCAAATTTGGTAATCTAATTTGCAAAATTTTGGCCTTTTCTCTCAGGCCTCATGCCAAAATATCTTAGTAGATGGAGCCATATTAATCACAAATAATGTCTTATAAATGATTTTGAGTTTCCCAATACCTATTCTTTCTTTACCTTTTTATTCAGCTCTCCAAAAAATATCCATAATGTGTCTCAACATTTATATTTACCCTGCCAGGATACCTGAGGATTCTTTACATGACGGGTCTTATTTTGACAGTTTCTTAAAATTTATCTTTTATGCACCCATTGGCCATCATCAAAATTTCATGAAATCCAAATGTCAGAGTTGGCTGTGAATTTGTTTAGAGTAAGAATACAGAAAAAGTGATGTGGAACTGAAAAATATATTAGCACATGCTGTGTCTGAAGGAGAAGGCAAAAATTAAAGGAAAAAATTCCCCTAGCTAAATACATCTGTGAGTTCAACTGATTATTGTTGAAAGGTAGGTCTGCAGGGTTCAAGGTATGTTGAATCCCTTCTCTAAGGTAGAGGTAGTATCTTTATTTTGTTATATGGGATACTTACTCTGTTCATCTCTTTGTCTTCTGCCAGAAATTGAGAAGTCCCTTCTCCTCACATTCCAGTATTACTTACATGGGAAATACAGAGCTATGCGTAGGTAAATAACTTTCTTAGAACTGTTAACACAAATATGCACAACTCGTATTCTGCCTGTTCACACATAATAAACACAGGATAACTCACAGAGGTAGCGCAGGGATTAGAGTATTAAACCAATCAGTATTGTGAAAAGTCAAACATTTGTGTGAACCTGAGTTCCTTGGAAGGATGAATTTTTATTTTAGAATAAGACAATGACAGAAACATTACTTACCTTTATCCTGTCCCTGGAACAAATCAGGAAAAATGATCAGTAAGAAAGTAGGATTCCCTTTGATGGGTTTTAGGTAAGATATTTAAATTATATGTAACATAGGTTGTACGTGTTCCATCTTTCAATAAAGTTCTGATAAGCAGAGCATGAAATACTGGTTTTAAAAGCAGATATTTTACTTTAGGAATACTAAGAAGTATATCAGTATTTCTGGATCTTACGTAGAGTCTATAACCATGCTACCTTAAACTGCTAAGTTTAACATCACTTTGGTTCTGTATACACTGTCCTCCACTGTCCCTCTTCTGTGCCTTCGCAACTCTCCCCTTCCCTCAGGCCCTTATTTCCCACACACAGACGGACTTGGCTTCCTTAGGATCTCTTAGGTTAATCTCTTGCTTTAAGCCCTGGTAATCAAGTTTTATGTATTTATTTTGGAATTTTACAGGAATCACTGACACCAAGGTCTGAGTTAATAAGTGATTCTGTGTTTGTATAGACCCAGCTGAGTACATTCATCCTTGGCCTTTTCAGAAATCAGAGCTGCCCCCACCCCCGACACTAACCCAGCCCCAGTCTCTTTCCCTTATCATCTGCATGACTTCAGAGATAATTTTTTTTTAATTGGCATCTGTATGTGACTCTTTTGTTGATCAAAAATAACCATTTTACTGGGTCACTGGATAAGAAGGAGGCGAACGTGTCTAACAGAAAGCTCTATATGTGCCTAGGAAGGTTGTGCATCTCTTTGGAAGCCAAAAAACTATTCTGTTTTGAGAAAAAGCAAGAAAAAATTTACCTCTTTAAAACCAGAGTAGAATAATTTTTAAAAGGGAAACTAAATGATTTTACGCCTGTATTGCTATCTCCAAATGAGAACAGAAATTTCAAGTTCATTGTTCACAGAAGAAAGAAACACATGTTGCCTTCAGAAAAATAAAGCAAGATTGGAAGGTTATCTAACTCAAAAATTCAAACAGCTGAAATTGGTCATCATAATTATTGGAAAAAATCTCATAATATATATATCAGAGTCTTAGCTACAAGACCTTTGTTACAGTGAATTTTTTTCCCTGCATTTAATACTCTGGAAATTAGCACTTCAGCTTCAGTTTGTAAATTATTTTGTTATATAGGAAATTGTATGGTAATAGAATGAAATTATGACGTGTATGAACTACAGAATGAATTATGTCAGTGTCCATAAAACAGTGTAATTAAGAATTCCGTTACATCTACAGCTTTTTGTGTGCCAAGCCAGATTGTAAATTTAAAGAAAACAGTGCTGAAAACAGCTTATTAAATAGTCTGTTAAAATTTGTTGAATTCTGCTAAGATGCTTATTGTATAAGTAGATTAAATTTTTTATTTATTTTGAAAATCTGTTTCAATGATTCTAAATAACCTCTAAGGCTAATAAAGGCCAGTGAAACTTTGAAGAAATGATGATGCTGCTCAGTGAAGACGCTAGCTCTCCAAGGTAGGCCAGCCATTCATCAGCAAACAGGAAGGGCAGAGGTTAATTAAACCTCTAGTTTAGAAACAACTATAAAAATTATTTACAGTGTTAATTTAGTCACCCAGGTTATCTCTTTCAGGATTGGTAGTAAATCCTCAATCAGCTACTCAAAGGAGTCAGAATTATAGTGTCAGGGACAACATTTACTAGTTTATTACAGTGGGAGCTAAAATAAAATACCCTTCTGCTATAGGATTCTAATTTGTAATTCAAAAGAAGCTTGTGAAGAGTAAAACTACTTCTTCCCCATTTAACTCTATTCTATTTGCAAGGAAAAACTTGATGCTCAAGGAAATATAGAATAAAAAACTTGCTTCTGCTGCTCACATTTACTGGAATAATATCAGAAAGAACTAAGAATGATCTTTTCTTAAAATATAAGCTGAGGTGGATGAATTTCTGTATAGATTGGGATAAACAGATTGGACAGAAACCACAAATTAATTAAAAGCTCTGATTTCAAATTCTTCCTCATCTTCATATTAAAACTAATGAAAACTCACGGGATTGTAGAATTAAGACCATCTAGCACAACCACCAACCTTGACAAGTGTGAGGTTCTTGCTCAATCCCTTAAGAGAGCTGCTATCACTGTTATATAGTCAGCTTCCATGCTTACAAAGAAGGACATGGTCTTATGTTTAGCAAGTTCTACCTAAAGGTTTTTTAAAAATGTTTGTCTACTTTTATTTACCAACTTTGGATCTAAATTCTGCTCCTTAAGATAGAATGAAATCAACTTTATAACTTAATGACAATAATTATAAAACTGAGAGCAACTTCAGAAATACATCAAGTATCAAAATGCCAGTAGAAATATTTTTCTGGTTACCTATTATCTGAGTCCTACATATATGAGATTACATAAACTATATCTTTCTGGTCTAATCTAGCTGATTTTTGGATTTTGGAAACATTCTATAACACAGTGCAAGTACATAGCAATACTCCTGCAAAGAGAAAGTAAAACATTTTTTTAAACTGTGCAGGATTTCATGAAATTAATAGAGATGATGTTGGAGAATTCCAAAGCCAATTGCAATGAAGTGGTGACATTTACAAGTATAACTATAGACTGGTACTTCAATGGAAAATTATTTGAATAGCAAGAGTAAATGAAGCTGAGGGAAATTAGTTAAAGTCTTGAAAGTTTGCAAAAATAAAAATATATGATGATGCTGTAAAACTCAAATTATACTGTAACAGAATCTGTATAGAAAACTGTACAAAATATTGAACATGATTCATTCTATATTTTAAAGATTTTGCTCAACTCAAATTATAGCTAACATCTTGATCCTTTTTTTGAAGTTTCAGTTTTGTTTTCTAGATAAATTCTGGAACTATTTTTGATAAGTTTCTCAGATTCTCAGAAATATTTTTATAGACATGCATTGATTATAAACAGATACACATGGTAGAATATTTTCAAATTTTTTTATAGCTGAAACTTTTCAGATTAAAATTTTATATTACATTCTAATACAACATTTAAAAGAAACTCTTATTTAAAACCATGTGGCAAAACCTGAGTCTTATGATTTTAAGCTCTGGGAGCTCATGGCACACTGACTGAAAATAAATAAACAATATTGAGTTATGCGGACATATCATAGCTTGTTTAGCACTTTTACTTTTGAGTATTTTAAAAATACACCATTTGCAAGAATGCAAATGAACACCTTTTGCCATTCAATAATTTACATGTCTCTCATTATAGTATACATACAAATTCTAAAGTAGAAAATGACTCTCTGATAATGAGGTTTTTTGGGCTTTTGATGTATATTACCAAATGACTTTTTAGTATATATTTTTCAGATGTGCCTAACAACTGGTGTTCTTATTGCTGTTTTACTGCTGCCAATATTGGATGAGTGTGTCCATTATTCTCATTCCTAACAATTCTTTAATTGCAAAATTTCTTTTTTTTGAAGCAGAAGATATTGTATTTGTTATTCTTTTCCTTCCATTTTTCTTAAACTGGAGCATATATGTATGTGTGCATGATTTTATACACACACACACGCACATACATGCACACACACACATCTCACACAGCAGCACTGACTACACCGACATTAGCATATAGAATTGATGGCAGCCAGGAAGTAGTCTATCTTGTTCACCCCACTATCTGCAAAAAACTACAGCTGTGTCTCACCCTGCACATAAACAGTGAAAAAAAAAAAAAGTTTAGATAATGAAAGAAGAAAAGTTTGACTAATGAAGCTATTTACTTAAAAAAAAGTTAACTTGTTCATTAAGAAATCAATAATGCAGAAATGGACTTGGTATGATTAGCAATAGCCTCCTAGTTACAAATATTCCTTAATCAAATGAGTTAGTCATCTGTACGTGTGGTTTGTTAAATTATTGTCATAAAAAATGACAAGCCTTTGTACTCCAAAGGCATAAGTCACAGCATAAACATTGCTACTTCAATCATATTAATATGCATTTGAGAATACTATCAGAGAAGAGAAACAAAGGCTAGATCATTACCCACACCCAAAATGGTCCCTTGTATGTTTAAAGAGGGGAACCAATTTGACTTAATCATAAATAGTACTTAATAATGCAGTTTTCTTGCTACTTGAATCAAAAATACTTGGTGAAAAATAAAAAAAATTCAGGTACCAGACCACAAAACATACCTGCAAGATAATACATTGGACTAAAGTGTCAGAATTATGCACTCCTCTCCCCAGGTGACTTCTGTTATACATGGTAGCATTTCAGAACCACCAGCAAAAATCTATCCTTATCTGTTGAAAATATGCACCAGAATTTAATAGATCAAAATAAAGTGCTTTAGGCTAAAATATTGAATGCATCATTCTGCCTGTGCAAATGTCTTTTAAGACAAGTCAGTGGATCTCAGTTTTTAAAATTACACACATAGAAAACTTTACACTGTTACTGATTCTTGTACACAACAAACTCTAATATGGTAAATTGGGGCTGGAAAAATCAGAGCGATACAAGTTACATACAATAAGAAATGTGCTGGTTATTATAGATATTTAGAAGTGGCATTTGAGCAATTTGAACAACATAGTCAAGTATTGCAAATGTAAGTGGTTGTGGAAGACCCTCTCTGTGGAGTTGGAAGAGGAAGCTTTTCTCATAAGCCCCTCCTCCCTTCTCTCAGCATTTACCTACCGAGCTAAGAACTCCAGGGATGTTATTTCATGAGAAAGTAGACCAGTGAATATGTTTACTATAAAAGTTATAGTAAAAGTTCCAAACAAAAAATATTTTATAGAGGGATCAAGAAGAAATTTTCAGAAGGATTTTCAAATCCATGGTTAAATACAATGTATAAAAACATAGCATTTATAAATTTAAAAATATATTTAAGAAATTGAATAAGAAAAATAATTAGAGAAAAGATAATTCAATGTATAAATAAGCACTTGGTGGAAAATAAAATTTTATTAACAAATTTCAAAATATCTAGAAAGCAGAATTGAAGAGTAGTGTAAAAACCAAAATTGAAATTCTTTCAGGAATGTTGAAGAAAAGGAAAGTGAAATAAAAGTATAAAAAACATGTGATATAACATCTAATGCTATGTAATTTACTATATCAAATATAATAGCTTGCAGCTTTTAAAATTTCAAAATCATTTATTACATTTTAAAAAACAATACAAACATGTTTAAAAACGTATAATCTAGAAAATAATGAACATGTGTGAAGTGACAAATCTCAAAAATTGATTTCTTCATATTATTGATGTGTGAAAGTAAACTAGCTAAAGCAACTAGAATAAAATATTATAAACATAAGAATAAGATACTTGGAAAATCCAAGAAAATCAAGTGAAATACACTGAAGCTAACATAAAGTATATGTTTGTTAATTTTAAATAGTGGTTTTACTAAGTTCTAGTAATAAATAGTTAAAATCAAAGTAATTTTTATTAACAGTCACAGCAAAACATAGTATCTAGGAATAAACTGATTCCAAACTTTTATGATCTAGATAGGTATGTACATACATATATACATAGATACAAACACAGAAGTACATGGATAAATTAGGTAGACTTCTATTGTTTCTATTAAGTTTATGCTGCTTCATAAAATATGTATGTGTTTTGTCATCTGTCTTGTTATAGATGTATATGGGCACTGATTTGCTATATTTATTATATACATCTATAAATGAATAAACTGTTTTCTCAAGCAGGAAATTTTTTTAAAAGTGTATATTACCAGAAAAAGAGGGAAACATACCATAAACATGAAGTATTAATGAACACCAGAAGCAAGAGCAAATGGTACTCACACCAGAGTTTCAATATGATAGGTTATGCTAACGGGGTTCTCAAGAAAGTTTACTGAGCACAAACTCCAGTTCAAATACTCTGAGATACAAAGGCTTGTGAGAGGGCAGAGCCTACTATGTCCTTCATTATTCTGTATGGAAGATTAGTAGGGTTCTGGCAGAAAACAAATGGCAGATACAAAGGGCCAATAGAGAGTTTAATAAAGAACTAGTTGTGAAGGTATAAGCAAGTTTAAGGAAATCAACAAAGGAGGGTGATAATCCAATATTAATGGGACAGCTTTGGGGAACAGGATTGTAATCAAATAATTCTCTTTGTCTTCAAACTGTCAGTTATCTATAAAGGCAACATAAAATATTTGTGACAAAAGGCTTAAAAACATAATCTAAAATTTTTTAAAAATCCCTTACATATATTTTATAAAACTAAGATTTATTAAAAAGAAATGTTCAAGAATGGAGAATCCATGACACAGACAATACAGCTAATTTCACCCCAAATCTAAGGATTTTCAAATTATGTTCAAATTCAAATCAAAAGAGAATTGCAAATAATTTAGCAAGAATTTTTTTAAAGGTTAAAATATTGACCATGATATTGCTTAAAAAACTCTTATTACAGTTACTAAAATCTTACTACAAAATCTCACTACAGTCTTAATAAAATCTTGCTATAAAAATATTTTTGTGTAAAGTAGTCAAAGCATTTATTTTTTTAATTTATAATACGCTTGCATATTACTTTTTAGTATGTTGTACAGTAGTAGTTTAGTATAATTATTTTTCTCACTGTCCGTTAAATATTTTAATCATTCCCATGGCTACATAATTTTATTTATATTCTTGGGTATCTGAGTGTTCTATTCTGCTTCACAAGTCTCATTGTCACTGAGATCCTTATGCATTGAAAAATAATGACTGCATACATAGCAAAATTTTGCAAGGACTAATGCCAGTGGAATCATGTATTTAAATATTTTTCTCTAAGGTGTTTGCATATTTCAAAATTTTTTCAAAGTGTATTTTTTTACAGACTTTTAAAAAATATCTACAAACTTTATTGGTTATACTGCTTTACTAATCATACCTAATGGTGTTTGTAAAATAAAGTGTCTATAAGAGAATCTATTTTAAAATGTTCAGGTATATCATTTCACTCTTTTATTCCCCTCTGTGTGCTAGTGTGGGAGCAAGATTTAAACTGTAACTTATCTTCTATACTTTTGTATTGTTTTACTATTTAAAAGTGTGTTATATTTTTAACAACTCGTGCAAGGTCAATTTAGTGAAATTTCAAAAAGTAAATACAAGAGTACTTTCAAATGTTGATAACAAGACCCCTTCATGGGAACTCAGGCATTCTTTGGTCAAACTTTCCAGATAGAAAAATCGCTTTTCATCTTAATGGATCTCTGTGGCAAGTTCTCTCCCTTTTCACATTATTGTAACAGGATCACCCCAAATGCCAGATCTGTGTGCCAAGTACATCCATCTACTCTTATTTATGAGTTCCTTATGTTTGGAAACTGTTCACTTACTCAAGTCATATTACTTTGATGAATTAAATCTTTGATTACACCCTTAGAATATAACTGGAAACTCTTCTCACCTCTAAACTGATAATGATATTGCTAATTATTTTTCATGATGCATTGTAGCAGCAGAAATCCTAAGATATATAACCAAAAAGCCCTTAATAATGTCAAAATAATAAAAATTACAAACCTAGTTCTGCAGAATTATAGCCCCAATTCAAGTGCTAAGAAGTAAATTAATTTTCACTTTTCTTTTTGACCCAGTATGTAATTCCTTTTTCTATAGATATTAATAAAAACATATTACCCTCTGAAAGCTGAAAACTTCTGTACATTGGTGAAATTAGGTGATTGACTATGGCCAGTTCTCACTGGACAGGGCTCTACTGTTTAACATTTGCCATGGTGATTGGCATTAATAGGTTCCTTGGCTGGCAGCAATGTCAAAAGAAAAATTATGTGAGATGGATGCATGAACTTCCATTCCTCCCACAATTGAGCACTGTATCCATTTCTTGGGAATGCAAGCAGAGCACAGGAAGGAGTCCCCTTTGTATTTAACATTCTGTGCGTCCTTAACTAGAGTCAATTTTTTGTTAGCCTGCTCACTTGAGAGCTCCAAGTTTGTTTTTGAAAGTTGTACAATATTAAGGCTGCTTGCAGATATTGAAAACAATGTATCTCTCTAGTGCAATGAAAAATGTCACAAATTAGGCAGTGATAAATATTGATGGATATGTTATTTCATTAAATAAAAATTCAGGATTCTTACAGTATATATCATTTTAAAAACACATGCATTTAGCTCAAGTAAAACTCACAACTAGAGATAATAGTTGTGCCTTGCATGTAACCAGGATAAGCATTGTTTAATCCTCTTATAAACTAATTTTCTAGAAAATGTAAATGTTAACTCTTTGCAGTCATAAATGCAGGCAGGTTGCTGATTCGGTCAGTGCCTCTCTCCCTTACTCTTTGAGAAATTACCTCTCTGGATCCATATCTCCTCCCCCCCGATTTAAATTGAGTTATGAAACTTATAATAGAAAGTTAGAACTGGAAGAAAGGCTAATAACAATCTAAATAACGCTTTAACGATCTAAATATACTGTACCATGTTATAAAAACAATCGACTGTGACACTTGACCCGGAAAAGGGAAGAACAGAGGACATGAAGCATGTGAGAAAATATAAAATGTGGTAGGGTTGAGGAACTGGAGTTCCAATGAGATCAAAGAACAGGAGAAGGAAGGATCTGGAATAGTGGGAGGTACTGATCAGAAAGTGGAATTCAAAAGATGAAATTATAGCAAGAATATATAATAGTGAGGAAAAGTGTTCCAGGAACTGAGAGGAGCTAAACTTATCAGAAATGTCAGGAATGCCACAATGATCAAATCGATAATGGATGCATACATATTTGCCCGAGATGTTGCCAAGTCAAGAGGAAGAAAATTCCCTATTGAAGGCAGAAGTGAGAAAACAATGAAGTTGTAAGGTGATAATCTCCCATTTAATATATTTAAATATTTGATATATTTTGATCTAGATACATTATATTCTAGATGTAAAAAATGTTACTTTTTTAAACTTTCCAGTAGAGTGCAGCTCTCTTGTCCTTCAAAAACAAACTAAATTTCTGCCTCAGAGCTCTTGCCATTATCTTTTTATTATATAATTTATCTCTTCTGTAATTTTGTATCATTTAATTTCATTATAAGTAGCCCCACATTCTAGATTTTTCCTGATAAACTCTACCATATTCTGATTTTTTAATCCACCTTAGCATTTTGCCATTTACATGTCATTTTTTTGTTTACACTTTGTGTATATTAACAGTTTTTCCAATGTTAATTCTATGCATATCTAGTATCTTAAACTATATATAAGCAAGAATTGTGTCCTTGTTTTTCCCAAGATCTTTAGATTCTTTGTGCAAAGTGAATATTCAATAGATGATTGTTGCCCAAGTCTATACAACTTCCAGAAAAATTGGACCTTGATGAAAAAGTCACATAAAGCATAATATAATCATGTGAACTACAGAATGCTGCTCATTAGACTGAAATTTCTCGATCAGGGACCATTATATTATTCTATGAAATCACAAACTAGAAATATGAGATTTGTTTAATTTTCTGCCTTCTGCTCCTCTCCACTTAAAAGGCAACTACTTTAATCGTGTTTATTTTGTATCCATAGTAACTAGGGCAGTGCCTGACTCATAGAAGTTATTTAATAAATAATTGCAGAATAAAATAAGAAATAAGTACATTTTCTACTGGGACTTTCATGAGTTTCTGGACAGTGCAACATTAAAGTGTATAAATTTTAGTGTTCACATTTTTCCATTTTCCTACTTACTAAGTACATAAGATATAAAATGTAGATAGATAATGCCCCAGTGTACTAAGACTGGGAATATATATCATTTTATTTTAAAATGTTTTATAATAGTTGATTTTATTTATACTTTCCTTTATTGCAAAACAAAACAAAAAAATTCCCTACGATTTATTAAGAGAGGCTGTATTGTGCCATGTTTAAGAACATGGATTAGGGGTCAGGTGGACTGAGTTGAAAGAATTATGAGTTAATACTGTTACCAAACCAAATTTGCATCCACTTACCAGTGCACAGTAAAGCCAATCTACTGATACTGGGTTGTGGTGAAGGAAAGTAGTATCTATTTTATTGCGAGGCGTCCAACATGGGGCAAGCAAGCAAAGGGGATGAGCAGTTCATGCTCAAAAGGTGCAAACTCCCTGGTGGCTTTTGGAGAGGGGTTTTTAGAGGCGGGGGAGGGAGAGGGTCACAGGGTGTGAGATCAGCTCATGGACATTCTTTTGATTGGTTTGTGGGGAGGTAACCAGGTGGTACTTCTCCAGTCAATATGATCAACCTGGATCCAAATGGTCTGGAGTCTAAATGCTTGTGGTCACATGCAGTTAACTTCTGCCTGCTGGAGGTTTTAGTTTCTGCAAAACAACTCAAGGAAATGGCTCAGGATATTACCTGTAGCCCTGGAGGAGGAACTAAACTTCCTCGACTTTGTTTTATGGCTAAACTGATTTTGTCTTGCTTAACTCTTTTCCTTTGTTCTGTATTTTCTCACTTCTCTGATTAAATTGATTAAATTTGCTCTTTGGAACATGGGAAGACCTAGGGGGCTAAAGGCTTTCTACAAACAGGAGGCAGGGGACACAAGGGGTCTGCTCCTAGGAAAGCTCCACAGTGTTCTGCTCGGTATCAGTACATATAAAACACTTAGAATGACACACACTATGTGTCTGCATAAATACTACTTAATTTTATTATTCTTATTCATATTATAAAATACCTACTGCATGTAAAAACAATAAATTGGAAATGTCAAAACAAAACTAAAAGTAGAATAACCGAGAATATAGAATTAAACCTTGCACACTTAATTTTGTCCTCCCAGGAAAATCAGAACCAAGAAATCAGAATTTTAGAGAAATATTAAAATGTCACTTTGCTTCTCCCTCATCTGGCCTAAGCCAGTGTTCTCATTTGGTAATATAGCTTAGATGTATATGAGACAGGAAGGGGGCAGGGCACAGCCATTCAAGGAATGCTGCAACAATTAACATCAAAATGGTGAAAGATTCAACCCCCAATAGGCCTTGAGGCTCAAGATGGTTGGAGATTTGACTCTTAGCAGATCTTGAGCTTCATTACACGCCCACTGTAATGTATTAACATGGTTTATAACATACCCACAGATACTATGGCTGTCCCAAGGCTAGCCACAAAAGGTCAAAGAGTGGGAAATGGCCAACTTCCTGGGAATCCCAGCCCCTTCCCCAGGCTACTTAGACTGGTCCTTATTAGCATATGAAGCCACCAAGCCCATAAAAACTGGCAACAAGGTGCCTAGCGGCCATGACCACCCCCTCCCTCTCTCCCTTTGGAGGCGGCCTGCACTCTATGTAGTGTGTACCTACTTTTACTCTACTCTGAGCACCCAACCCCCACACCTCATGGCCTTTCTCTTGCCTTTCGATGTATCTCTCTAAATAAATCTACCTTTACGCAACTGTGGCTCGCTCTTGAATTTTTTCCTGTGCGAAGCCAAGGACCCACACTTGGCGGGGCATGTCCAGGGGCTCAACCGAAGCCTGGGACACAGCCCTTCTCACACCTCACATCCATTTGTCCTGCATCATATATGCTGATTGCATGCATGATTGAGTTCTGTGGCCGTCCTTGTGAACTGCTTGTTCTGTGCTTATTTCTTAATCTGTAAGTGGGATATAAATAACAGTACTTACCTAACAGGAATTTAGTAATAATTATACGAGACAAGATATACAACGTGCTGTGCAACTTTTCTTTTTCTTCATTATTATCATCATCATCATTATTTATGGCTTGAGACAGAAAGAGAAACAGACACTAAGCTAAAATAATCTAGCGGTTACCGTGAAGGAAAAGCCGGGCTGGTCTAACAAGATAACTCACAAGTCTAGAATGTGGAGAGGCTGGGCTGGGCTGGCAGGATAACTCACAGATCTAAGTATTGGAATACTGATCTGAGTTCTGCTAGACTAACTTTGTAAATCTAGGTTAATTAGTGTTGGTTTGCTGTTTGTTTTTTTGCTGGCCAGCTGGGTTTTCAAAGATACATATCTAGCTTTGGAATGTTGGTTTGCTGCCTCCCCGCCTCCACTTTTGTGATGATGATGCTGCTAAAGCTGTTCCATGACTATTGGCCGAATACCCCAAGCTTGTACTTTACCCTATAAAACCTCATGCACACGTCTTGAAGGTGCTCAGAGCTTCGGAGCAGAAGCCCCTCTGAGCCCACCGGCGTAATACATCTGAGTACTCCAACCCTCCGAGTGGTGCTTGTTTCTTGGCTGGCCTGTTGTTTCCGTAACATTACTACGTACCAATCACTGCAATGATCATGGAGAATGAGACTATGTATAATACGATCTTTATAAACTAAATTCTGTGTATCAAGTGTGATTTCTTGATTTATTTTCTCCATATCTCCCTCAAAGAGATATTGAAAATTGGGAGTTAGATATATAAATAAAGAAACATCAAGACTATGTGATGAGTGAAAGAATACAAGCATGTTTGTGAAAAAGGCAAAGTAATCAGCTGTATTACAGTGCAGGAAAAGTTTTGGAATGTAGCGAAGTATGTTTTGAACAATCAACATTATCCTTATTCTGACATGCAGCAGCTCTAATAGCATGTGACCACTGTGTGATTCTAGCTTGAAATGGTGCAGACTGGCAAAGCATTTGATCTCATGGACCATGTCAAGTTAATGCTCCTCCGTCAATTTTATTAGTTCTGGTACTAAAGATACTTTATATTTGCATAACATGTTACAAGTTCTAAGTGGTTTAACAAACATATTGCTTATATTAAATATCCATAGGAGGAGAGCAATTTCCTTTTTCCAAAGGAAGAATAAAAACCTACAGTATCAAAGTCATATTTATGGTTAGAAATTTGAAGAGAAAGTGAAATTTAGGTTCACCTGAAATTACTTTAATTTAATAGCTTCATGTCTGTTTGGAATTTGTTCAACTTTATTGGATTTAATGTGTTTTATAAATGCTAACCCTACCCTCTTAATGCATTAAGAGACCTTAGGAGTGGGTATACTACTTTGTGTGATACAAGAAATAATAGGAAGCTCTCATAAAGACCAGAGGTCATGGGAAGACTGTCCTGAATCTCAGGGCTTCTGTGTATTTTTTTCTCAAGAGAAATGTTTAAAATGAGAAGAGTCACTTTTTATTTTTAACTTTAAAAACTGTTTTTTTTTAAGTTGAGGTATAACTGACATACAACATTATATTAGTTTCATATGTACAACATAATAATTTTATATTTGTATATATTGCAAAACAATCACCTCATAAGTCTAGTTAACATATATCAAATGCATAGTTACATTATTTTTTTCCATGATGAGGACTTTTAAGATGTACCCTCTTAGCAACTTTAAGATACATAACAGTATTATTAGCCATAATCACCATGCTACACAATATATCCTCATGACTTACTTATTTTATAACTGGAAGTTTGTAGTTTTTGGCCCCCTTCCAAAAACCATCCTTCCCCATCTGACTTAGATTAGACTCACAGATGCTCCTATGACAAAACCAACCACAGACTCTTCAAATTACCATCCTTTGCCTCATGAATGAGTAGCTGAATCATTTGCCCCTGCTGATCATCTGGAACCAAAATGCTTATTAACCAAACTTTAAGATTCTTTCCTTCCCCAGACTCCTAAACTTTGACCCAGTCTTGGCCTGAGCAAGCAAAGAACCCCTTCTTCAAGTCCCCTCTGGAGAACAGACTGACCTCAGGGTAAAGCATTCACGTACTGTTCAATCATCCCATCCTTATTCGTCGCACTTCCCCATACCCAATCTTTCTAGCCTTGGTTACTTCTTTTTAGAAAAGAAAAGCCCTGTTGACCTAACCTTTGAGATGCTTGCAGATGCCTGTTATTGTGATAGTCCTGTCTCTCTCCACCTCCCCATTGTAATAGTTCCTTACCTCCCTCTTGAAATAATGATTTCAAATAAAGTCTCTCCTTACCTAAGTTCAGAGTTGTTTTTTATTTGACAAGAGAAAAGTGAAAACAAAAGTAGAGAAGCCACATGGGAACCCAAAGCAATTACTAACAATATTAAGTTACGTTTTCATGATTGCTTTGCTTATATAGAAACATAAACTAAGAACCAGAAAACCAAAAGTCATTTCCTAGCTCTGTATCTTATCATTTGATGTGACCTTGGGCAAGTCATAACATTTTTGAGACTTGAATTTCTTCCCTGATAAAACAGGAATCATAATGCCTACCTCCAGGGATGCTGCAAAAATTGAATGTGATAATGCATGTGAAAGAGATTAGCAAACTGCAAAATCCCTTCACGTTGCATTTATCATCTATAAATGGCTTTTCTCCACTTGTCATTGATCACTCAAAACAGCTCCTGTCTTAGAAGGATGGTGTAAAATGTTTGCAGGATTATCATCTGTGATCAGTAGGCAGAATAAAAGGTAAATACAGAAAAATAAAATTTAGCCAGAAATGACTCCCTGTAAAGTCTGTTGATTTTTTAGCTTGACCACAAGTGTATTCTTAAAATACCTTCAAGCAACACAGGCAGAATTATCTGAAGGACAATCAACACTGGAGAACACAATATAAGGAAAATAAAATATTCCAAGGGTTAAATGAAATTCACATTAAAAACATGAAATTTTATATGACTAAAATATTATATAGCATTATTTTGAAAATATAGAGTTTAAGGAAAGTTTTAAATAAAGGAGAAGTGTCTTGTTGTAGAATCATAATGAAGTTAGGCTGTTTTTGCTGGAGCGTTAGCAAAATGATACTTTCTTGGGACTACAGTGTCAATCTTGCCATAAGAAGGTCATTTTTTAATTACTAATCTGTAAGATAGAAAGCATTTTGATTCACTTTCTCTGGTCCAGAGAAGTGGCAGTTTGAGTCTTTATTTTTTTGGACCTCCCTAAAATATTTTTTTAAAGTTTAACCGTCAAGGTTATAGTTTTTTGGTTTTTTTTTTTTTGGTTTCTGTTTTTTTTTTTTTTAATTTCTTATATTGAAGGACTTCTCCCTACCTGATTATATTTTTTTTATACTTCTTAAAATCAAAAAGCATCTTAGCATATTATTTTCCTACTTCATATAAGCAATAGGGAATTAACCATTTTGGAGCCAAACCTACTTATTCCAATTCATTTTATTCAAGTACTTTTTAATATATACACATTTTTTTCCTACAAGAGAATGTATGCTATTTGCATTTTGAATGCTTATGTTTTATTAACCTATTTAGGAGTTTAATGTCGTAATTACTGTATTTGATATATCAACTTTTGTACCAAATAACATCAAGGACTTTTATAAATTTAATTTTATGTCCTACATATGTTTTCATTCTTGAGTGGTAAGAAGTCTCATTTAAGTTATGAATTTTTATTATACTTTAGAATATTCCCATTGTTCTCAACTCAGTCATTGATATGTGTATCTTTTATTTTAGTTCTGGTCATTAGAAATATTAACCAAAAGTTGTTGTCATTTTGTTTTTCTGTATTTTTCCTCAGAATTGTCACTTTGCAAAGTAACCATGAATAAGAAAATATTTTTAAGTACCAAAGCAGCAATATTACTATTCAAAAAAATTTTTTTTCAGAGGCAGTTGACCATCATGAGTAAGGTGAGTTGAAATTGCCAAAAGCTAGTAATATTGTACTAAATCTTGGTTCTGTAATCTTGTAACCTAAAAATCCATGAGTTTCAGTTTCCCCCTTTATAAATTGAGATGTGCAAACCAGGTATTCCACAAAATCTCTTTAAAAGCTGGCTTCTTAAGATCTAATTAAACTCATTTAGGGTGTTTTAAATAAGAGGCCTTCTGTATTGAATTTTTTCCTACTACATAAACTTGATTTCTCAAATACGGCATTTATTATTTCTCATTTATGAGCAAGAGTAAAGAGTAAATAAAAACTATAACCTGCAAAGCACATTTTTTAGTATATTGCATTGAATTTTGCAACTAAATAAATACAAATTTCACCTCTATTTCCCTTCTTCCATCTTTACTTCATTATTCCTCCATAAAACCTATTAGCCACATGTTCTGCTATGTTTTCTTGAGTTTTTCCAACATTAGCAGAAGTAATATGCATAGTTTTGTAACACATCATTGATTCCTGAAAACAATAAGATGTGCTTAATTACTTGTGTAATTGTGCTGAGCACCATTTAGAACTTAATGCAACCACATTTTTTGGTTTGGCTTTTACAGTTACAGTATAAATACATTTCTTTCAAATGAAAGATACTCCTTTCAAATAATGTCTTGGGTGGCAGACCTTTCAAACTGAACTATTTATGTCACACAGAGTGAACTGCAGGAGAGCTCAAATCCTACACTTGACTTTCCTTTACCACCAACAGTGCTTTGCTCAACCAATTTACTCTGAGTCTCTCTGTCTTTATTATAAAACACAGATAATGATCTTTGCTTTGTATGACTTATGGGATTACTCTCAGGATCAAAGGAACCACTGGATTTGAAAATACATTATGAACTATAAAATAAGATGTTTTATTCACATTGAAATGCCACCTTTTTGGGTGCCTCTTCTTTAAATCATATAGACGTGCTCTATCTCTTCACCATACAGGGCTCATATGAAAACTGTGGGTAATTATAATTTCTGTTTTGAAAAGTTGTAAATGGAAATGTAAGTTTTCTGCTTTAAAAACTCACTGTTCAGCAGTCATATATTTATTTTCCTGTCACTTCTGTTTTTATTTGTTCTCACACAAAACTGTAGCTAGCAGAAATATTAGGAAGTTTGATGAAATGTATTTTGTGAATAAAGAGTGACTTCAGTATGGGTAGAAAACTTTGAATATTTTAAAATATTTAATATTTTGACATAGAAAATCTTCTCCCAAGCTCCTTGGAAGCTTCTGCTTGTCTCTTAACAAGGCCAAATAAACCCGAACCTTCTTGCTCTAAACTAAAAGTCCGTCTTAGAGTCACATGAGTTTGCCCCCCCTCAAAACACTGAAGAATGATACAAAACCATGATTAACTCTTGGTTCAAATATACAGTTATAAAATAAGATGGAAAAAAATTCTACAGAGTGAAATTGACCTTTTCTTGATACTTATTTGACTAAATAAGTTCTGGGTTTTCATCTGGGTAAAACAACCCCACACTATCGGTTTGCTTAAAGCCATAAAATCATTTATGGCAAGATGCTAACGTGCTGGAACCAACACAACTCTCATAGGTCTCAAATCATCTCACTCTCGGAAATGCATTTTCATTAATTAGGACATCTTCTGAATTGTCCACTCAAGTTGCACTTGCCCTTCTTTGGCTTTTACTTTTCATCTAGTGTTGCCTCAGCAAAACTGGACTTCACACTTGTCCTATGTCTTACATTTAGAATCATTTTTTTTTTCTTTTTCACTGATCCTTGCCTTCAGTTTGAAAATATGTCTATCATCTACTCTCTTTCTCCCATTTCTCTTTCCTCCCGCTACCCAGATCATGGTAACCGTATGACTAACAGCAGAGCAGTATAGATACAATAATACTTCTTGGAATCCAAGAGAGTGAGCCTTCTCCCCTCGGAAGAACGTTCCTCCAGGGTAGTTTCTTGTCTCATTCTACAGGTACTGATTCCAAATTTCTATTAAACTTTATCGTCTGAAATAACAAATGTGTATGTATTTCATGTCTAGTATATACAAAGTTTAAAAGCATTATCCTATTCTATGATGATTATGGTTGTAGTAACTTGTAGTGCACGAAACATGGACTAGAAATTTTCCTTTGTTTAAGGAAGAGGATGTATGATGTACTGGTTGTATTAGTTTTCTAGGGCTCCTGTTAACACAGCACCACAAACTGAATGGCTTAAACGACGGAAATTTGTTGTCTCAAGGTGGTGATAGGGCTGATTTTTTTCTGAGAGCCATCACTGGGTATCTGTTCTATGACTCTCTCTATATTTGCTGCTGATTTTTGACGTTCCTTGGTGTGTAGAAGCATTACCCCAATCTTCGGTTCATCTTCACATGGTGTTCTTGTGTGTATCTATCTCCAGTTTTCTGTTTTTGTAAGGACATCTGTCCTATTAGATTAGAGGTCCACATTACTCCAGTATCACCGTATCTTAACTGTATCTACAATGACTTTGTTTCTAATAAGTTCACATTCTGTGGTACTGGGATTTAAGACTTCAATGTATGATTGGGGAATCCAGACACAATTCAACCCATAACCCTGGTAGTTAAAAAAATATTTTACCTTACTGTAGCCAAGTGCATTTTTTAAATTCCCATTTGAAAAATAAAAAATAACTCTGAATAATATTGTCATAGAGAGAATTCATTGAAAGGATAATAGATACTTGAAGGAATTGTCAGAAAGTTTCCAGAAAGCTTGCTCAGAGCTGGGAGAAGACATGAGAAACTCTAAAAGCCAGAAACAGAGACAATATCAGGCCACATAATAGTTAAGAAAGGACCACAAGTGCAGCTGAATGCTGACATCGTGCACTTACCAGCACCACACTGGGGCTCAAATTTGGTAGCTTACACCGCTGCCTTTTGAAACTGGATTAACTGTCATTGCTGCTGCTGCTTTAAGTCTCTAGCTTCTGATTCAGATTTTTGATTCAGCAAATTCATGGCCAGGTCTAGACATTGTGTCCAAACTTTGGCATTCTGAAAGGCTAGATAAAACATTTCATCTTCTGCAGTGGGAGGTGGGCTCCTGTCCCAGTAAGACACGCGTATTGGGAAATTCTGGAAATGTATTACTGGGATTTATAGGCTGGACAACCTGGGACTGGCAGATGTACTCAATAAGGTGCTGTCAATATTTGTTTCCTTGTGGTTTTTGAGAGTGTACTTAATATAAAATAAATAAATATTAAAAGATTGTCTATGGAGAGGAGTGTTAGAAGAGGGTGAAGTATGTTGTCATTGGGACAAATAATAGTGAAATAAACAAAAAAATTCAAAGGTAAGAGACTTTCCTATGAGTTGGGCATTGAAATGAGGGTTGGGACTTAAAGAAGCAGAGGGGGAGGCAAGGCACCTGATAAAAGACATGACACTGAGGGAAGAATGAATGGGACATCTTTGGGGTAAAAGTGATTTACAATTTTAGTTGAAGTAATGCATTTATATAAGTGAATGATGGAATGGTAGAATGATCTCCATTTGGCCAGATCATTTATGGTCTTGCATGTCAAGGGAAAAGGGTTTGAATATTATTCCAAAGAGAATGAGATGTTATTCAAGAGAAGGGAGAGGCATATTTAGGAAGAGTATTCTAACATACAATATTTTGCATAGTGGAGTTTTGCAGGCATGAAACCAGGTAGCAGAAAATGCAATAGCTATGAAACATGACTGTAATCAATGTAGCATTTTGGAAAGAGAGCAAAATGCTCAAACCTGTGAAATTTTACAAAGGAAAGCTAATAGAACTTGGTAGAGGAATAAAGCACTCTAAGGTTGTAAGCCTGTATGACTAGAAGAAATGTAGTTTTTTGGCATATACAAGAAATAAGGCAGGGAAAATATCTTGTGGTCAAATATTGGTGTATTTTAAATGCTGTGTTTAAAATGGTAGCAGAATATTCAGAAGAAACATATTCATACAAAAATAAAAGCCGTAAACTCAAAAGAAATGACCAAGCTGAACACACAGGTTTTGGAGACATTTATAGAGACAAACAACTTTATTTGCAGGGTACAGAGAAATGAACAGGCTCAAAATCATTAGAGGTCATGCATCTAAAGCCAAGATGTGTCAATTTGATACTATTCATGAATTCTCATAACCTGAATTTTACAAAATAAATCATTGCTCATGATAATGATGAATTGTATTATTTATCATATATTCTAATTCTATGAATTATTTTTATGTTTTATATAAGCTATGTTTATTAAGCAATACATTACATTCCCAAGCAATTCAGGACATTATCTAACTTCACTATGTACATGTTTGTTCATATAACTTTTGTTATGAACTACAATTGAAATTAAGTATCACCTCACTGGAATTTGACACAACACTGTAAAATGATTATGAATCAATAAAAATGTAAAAAAAAAAAAAAAAAAAAAGAAATTAAGTATCACCTCACACCAGTCAGAATGGCCATCATTCAAAAGTCACAAATGACAAATGCTGGAGAGGCTGTGGAGAAAAGGGAACCATCCTACACTGTTGGTGGGAATGCAGTTTGGTGCAGCCATTATTGAAAACAGTATGGAGGTTCCTCAGAAGGATAAAAATAGACTTACCATATGATCCAGCAATCCCACTCCTGGGCATATAACTAGAGGGAACCTTAATTCAAAAAGACACATGCACCCCAATATTCATAACAGAACTATTTACAGTAGCCAAGACATGGAAACAACCTAAATGTCCATGGACAGATGACTGGATGAAGAAGCTGTGGTGCATATATATATATATACTACTCAGCCATAAAAACCAATAAAATAATGCCATTTGCAGCAACATGGAAGGGCCTGGAGATTGTCATTCTAAGTGAAGTAAGCCAGAAATAGAAAGAAAAGTACCATATGATATCACTCATATGTGGAAGTAAAAACAAAACATAAATGAACTTATTGACAAAACAGAAACAGACTCACAGACATAGAACATAAACTTAACAGTAGCTAGGGGGAAGAGGATGGAAGGGATAAACTGAAAGTTTGAGATTTGCAGATACTAACTAATATATATATATATATATTTATAGTATATATAAATAGATAAACAACAAGTTTATACTGTAATGCACAGGGAACTATATTCAATATCTTATAGTAACTTATGGTGAAAAAGTATATGAAAACAAATATATATATGTTCATGTATGACTGAAGCATTGTGCGGTACACCAGAAATTGACACAACATTGTAAACTAACTATACTTCAATAAAAAAAAATACAAAAACAATTAAGAATCTTACCATGGTTCAGATCTTCAATATCAATAGCTGTGGTATCAAGCTGTGATATAAATGATACTAATTTTTTCTCACTAGTCATCTTCAGTCTAATTCATATCCAGGTAGTGTATGAAATATGCAATAATCTGTTTTTTCCATTGTAAAAATCAGTGTGTTTAATTATGTAACATAACCACCAAAACTCACATTAGAAAAGTTACAAATATAGGAAATATAAAAGCATAAATTCAGAATATGTTTGCATTTCAATTTCAAGTTTTCCTTGTTGAAGGCTGTGGAAAATTACGTTTGTTTATTAGTGTTCATTATTCTGAATCAAAGAAGCAAGTCAAATTAGTTTTGCTCAATGCAAGTCTAAAAGAGTCTCTGATCGTTACTTCATAATAATAGTGGTGCGTTGAAAACATATCTTGACTGATGCAAATTATAAATAAACCTTATACGCCACAAATTAAGTTGCTTACTTTCTGTTTTGCTTTCCAAAAGTAACCTCATTTCTCTAAATCTTATTTGCCTCTTTGGTAAAATGTAATGGTTTGTGGGATTATTGTAAGCATAAAATATCAGTAGAAAATAGTCTGTAAATTATAAAATAGATGATAGGGTTCACCCAAACAAATAACTTAAAACCAAATATCATAAAAACAGAAATGAAAACTTTCCATTGACCTCATAGGTGGCCATAGAGATAAATGTCTATTAAAAATTACTTATACCTATTTTATTTACCTCTCACCTCTTTGTCATTTTCAACCTACCCTACTCTAGCTAATGCCCCCAGCATTACACTGAAACTGGCCTAGAGTCTAGACAATGCACCCGATGGCATTCTCATTGCAAAATTTAAGAAAGCCTGCCATGTCAAGGGAGAGCTTGCGGAAATTTTAGCCCCTGTCTTTTCCTCCATCACCTCCTCATCAAGCCATAGTAAATGAACATATATAATCTAAGTAAAAAACTGGTCTTCTCTTTCCCTCCAATCACATACTCTTGACTTTCTTTAAAGCTCTCCTATGTAAAAATTCTAGAGCTATTACTGTAAGCATTTTCTCCTTCATGAAATGCGTATTTCTCTTGCTTTCTGCAACACGACTATCTTTGGAGTTTCTCGGACGTGCGTGGCTGCTCCTTCATAGTTATTTTTGCTGAACATTGCTGTTTCAACAGGCATCTAAATACTGGAACTCTTTAGAACTTAAGTTTAAGTCTTCTCTCTCATCTATATTCTTTCCCAAGATGATCATATACATTTGGGTTTTCTGCCAACTGTATGCTGATTATTCCCAAATTTATATAGTTAGTATAGAACTATTTCTTGAATTCCACAATTAAGATCAACTTCTTATTTGGTAGTTTTGCTTGAAATATCAGGTGCATTTTCATTTATCATTTCCAAAATTTGACAGTTTTCTCTCAAAACTTGTTTTCTTTCCAACTTTCTCATACCAGTAAATGTTAGTTCTACCAAAGTCAAAATACTGAGAATCATTCTTGCCTTTTTTTGTTCATTTGCTCTCCACATCTATTCATCAGTAACTTTATTTGTACTACTTAAAAGAATCTCAACTACAACCATTTCTCCCCATTTCTGCTGCCAGCTACTCTGTCTACTTCTACTCCTTCTTCTTTGGCCAGTTCCCTACATAACAACCAAATGAAATTTTGAATAATACCCCTTGGTCATAATATGCTTAAGTTTTCCAACTGTCTTCATGTTTTCAAAAGCCATGGGTGATTATCCCCTGCTTATCTCCCCAGCTTTAACTAGTGCCATTGTTTTGACTCAGCTGCTAAAGTCTTTCTTTCAGTCTTTATAAAGATACTAGTTTCTTTCCTGATCGAGGGCTTTTGCACATGCTGCCATTTCTGTCATGAAATCAAGCAGTCCACACACCGACACATCATCTTACTAACTCTCTCTTACCGTCTCTAGATGTCTCCTTTTAATTCGGGTACCATTTTGTCACCTCCGATGAAAGACCTTTCCCAACTCTTTCATAGATCTAGATACAGATATAGATATAGATATAGATCCCATATGGTTTCTTATAAATTTATATATTTCTTATGATACTTGCTGTGAAAATCTATTTATATGCCTATTTGTTCTTTTAATCATTTCGTGTCTTTCTTTACTACTTTAACTGTACACCTGAAGAGAGCAAGGCCCTCTACACATCTAACAGTTACTTCAATGCCTGGTACGTAGTACACTCATTTGTCAAGTTTACATAGAAAAGAGAATAATCAAGGATGTTAAATGATGAACTCTAACTAATAATAGTTTTCTATATTTGGCAATATACCAAGGAAGAAAATATATTGACACCTATGGCTAAAGAAATTTAGGCCATTCATGTATTCACACACACACAAAAATTATTTTATTTTACTTTTTACCACAATATCTTAAACATAGTTACTAGTTTATAAGTATTTTCATTTCATATAACAACCTGTTATCTGTATAGAATTATTACATTTAATGTGTGGATGACAAATCTAAAATTTGAAATAGATGAATGTTTTTTTCAAGATAATGGAATTAACCACAATAGAAAAAGGAATCTTGCTTGATCCTTTGGGTTCTGAAGGCAGGTAAAAAGGAAACCACCTCAGGTGATTAAATTTCAAATAGAAGGCTCTACTCATCTGTACGTTATAATTAACTTTGTCATTTCTCCATTAAGCTCTCTTTAATTTAAAAAACTGACTTCTCTGTGAAAAGGTCAGCATATCTTTTTTCCTCCTCACTTCATTTCTGCCATCCCTTCAAGTCTGAGTGCAAACTTATGTTACTTGGAAAAGCTCAAGTGAAAACTGTTTCTCACGGCTTCTTATACAAAAGTGATGTCACTGAAGTATTAAAAAAGTTGGACATGTATCATGTACTCAACTTGAAAACATATGTGCAGTTTAGCTACAATATTTAAAAAATTATTTGTGATATAAACTCCACTAAAATTTTCCCTAAAAAGAAGATATTTCAATCAAAGAAACTGCAAAAGTATAATTCTTTAGATACATTCATTGCTAATTGTGAGTGCTGTCATATTTTAAAATCAATTCACTAGTATAACATCCCACATTGCACATTATTTGGACCCAAACTGATACACAGCATCTACATGACAAAAATGAAAGTAGCATATTAATGTTAATTAATCTGAATAATTATCTCTTGTGTATGATGGGTCATAAACATCATTTGTGATTTAATTTTATATAAATCAGGGTGAATATAGTGCATAAATGTTAGGAAAATGATGAAGAATAATATTTTCATGGTTGCAGTGAGTTTACTGTTTAGCAGATGAGGAGGAGGAAAATGGGAGTAGTTTACTTCCCGTAGTTTTAATAAAACATATGGAAATATATGAAAATGAATGTTTTCATTAATTATTGGTAAAAATAATGGGGATAATGTTCTCCTTCTCCTTGGACAAGATTATATCAAATACTTGTCTCTGACAGTACCAAATAATTATTGAAGTGTCATACATCTATAAAATGCTATGAGTATAAAGGAAATTTCATCCAAATTAAAGTAGCCAGTTCATTGCTTCCCTCTGTTATGTATTATGTGTCATTTGCACCAACATTGGAAAAGCCAAGATAAAAAGTCAAAGTATGATATGAATGTATGCCTTTTCTCTCTCTTAATGACCCACATTTTCCCACTTGAATTGTATCCCTTTCCATCCCCAAATCATTTCCTATATATAAAGCATCTTAATACTGCTTATTCTCTTAAACTCATCTTTGAATTCACTTTTCTTTTTTCCTCATTTCCATTTACAATCAACTGAGTTAACAATTAGTTATATAAAATCTCCTTCAGTTTCATTCTGATTGAAAAAAATGAATAATGTATGTTTCCAGCACAGTGTTTCATGTAGGGATCTAAAGATTTCTAAGGAATAGTCCTTACCTTCAAAGAATTGAATGTATAGTGAATCAAGAATAAAGGACAAACAAGAGAATAATATAAATGCTACAATAGATGCAAGGAAGATTAGGAAGATGTTAGGAATGGTCCACAGAAGAGATATCTGAGGTGTGTCTGGAACAATTAATCATTTTTCTAAGCAGGAAAGTAAACAGTTACAATGAATAAGAGGAAACATGTATAAACTTTAGAATTGCTAGTTTGATCATGTACAGAAATTATAAAGGATTAAGAAATGAAACAGATAAGGAGCATATGTTTAAAAAAAAAAAACCCTAAAAGGAGGGAGTGCATGACAGCCTTGCCTTTTCCTATTGTATGGCTTATCATAAAATAATTCTATTTGACTTTCTCACGTTTTCCTTCTGCTATCACATAGTACATTTTTTACATTCATTGAAGCAATTATTTTACTAAATTGCTGTCCTATTTCTAGGCACAGGGTACATAACCTTAATTTGTAACAGAAGATAAATAGCAAAAAAACACTTTATTCTTGACTATTCTATACAGAAATATGTAACAGAGCAAGGATCCACCAATAGGGTTTATAGACAAGTTTCACTCAATATTTTGGATTGCCTCTAATTTACTTGCACAGATGTAACCATGCATAGAAACCATTTTAAACGTAAGTAACCTTACCATTATATACACTGTGAAAAAATGGCATGTTCTGGATTACCAGTCACTGGGAAAATATTACCCCAATGATGAAATTTAAACCTCAATAATGTAATTTAAACTCTAAGCTTCTTTTTTTTTTTTTTTTGGTTTACTAGATTGGGACATTCAAAGAGGCTGACTCACAAGATTTATTTCTACATTTCTGAATTCATGTCACTGCTGAATTCATTCCTGGTTATTGAAGAGTAGAGATTACACATATACATTTCAAATTAAAATAAACACTGGATTGTTTCTCAGACTATCATGGTGGATGACGTGTCATGTAGTATTAGGGAAACAGTATTGCCATAGAGGATAGCTATCCTTCACTGTTCACAAAGTGTTAATTAACTAATCATATACTCACCATTCACTGATAATTGACTGACTGGTTTATTCCCCTCTATTAACTGACTCTAACTTTAATATATTCTTTAGTTTTAACTAAATTAAGTTTAGGTGAATTATTTATTTATCTAGTTATCTATGTATTTATTTTTCTGAGCAGATTCTTGTCTATAAAATGAAAGTTCAGCCAGTGACATATGTTGCCCATTCTTGCTCCCTGTTTATATATTAGATGTTCATTTCAACCTCAAATACAATAAAAGTTGGCCATTTTCTTATACCTGTCCTGAGTTCTCTCATTTGGTCAGTAACATATTTTTTGAGTCCCTAATATGTTCAAGATAATTTACCTACTAAGTTCAAAGACCTGTAAAGGGGAGAGTGGTTAATGAAATGTGTTCTCTATTGTCAAAAAGAATCAGGAGAGAGAGACGAAGGTGAGACTTTACTCTAGGGAATAATGATATTTACAGTAAGATAGAGGAGAAGAATGGCCACCAAATTTCAGTAATTCTGCACAAGGAAATGCCTCTTTCCTGGTTTCTGTAACCTGACCCACTAACATAGGTTTGGAAATGAAAGCTCACAATGGCTAGACCAGTTATATGATCCCTTAGCATATTCTAGATAGATTCTTTTAGGTTTCTCAGCAACCATTATATCAACCATTGCCTTTGGAACACCAGCCAAAATTAAAACTGAAGTAGTCTTAAAAATAAAAAACAGTTATTTTAGGGAAAATAGATAAAAATTGGAAAGCTATTGTGCAAATGCTTTGACATTCAGATCTTCTTCATATTGTGGATTTAAAGTCAGAGAAAACAAAAAGGGAGAGAGTCAGGAGTATATGTATATGTATCTTTCTTTCAATATAAATATAAAATTCTTTATGGTTTTGTTAGGTCTCTAGCTGCAGGACTGAAAGCTTAATTGCTTAGTTCATTTTGTCATACATTTATGATCTTGCTGAAACTAGAAATCGTAAATCTATGATGGCCCTAATTATGCAAATACATCTTTTTTTTTTTTTTTGCTACCAGGAAGAAAGAAAAATGAAGATTAGATTATTTGACATAAATTTTGCGCATGGTAGTGATGGTGGTGGTAAGGAGCACAGCAGAAAAGACAATGGAATTTTGACAGGATTTTTTTTTTTTTTTTTAGTTATAAGGAAGTTAGGTTTAGAGAAACAACCAATAGGATAAAGATCATACATAAGAGGAGATTTATTATAGGTATTGACTCACTAGTTATGGAAGCTGGTGAGTCCTGTAATCTACCGTATGCTGGAAAAACAGGAAAGCCAACAGTGTAATTAAGTATAGGTCCAAAGACCTAAAAATGGGGAGGGGAGGATGAGGGTCAGTCATGTAACTGCCTTAAGTCCAACAGCCCAAGAACCAGGGGCACCACTGTCCAAAAGTAGGGGAAGAGGAATGTCCCAAGCTGAGAGAGTGAATTTGCCCTTTCTCCACCCTTTTTTTTTTTTTCTATTCAGGCCCTTGACAAATTGGATGATGATCTTCTTTATTCACTTTACTGATTCAAATTCTCTCCTGAAGACTTCCTCATACACTACCCAGAAATATGTTTTACCAGCTATTTGGGCATCCTTTAGCCTAGTCAAGTTAACACATAAAATTAACCATCATAGGTAAGATAAAAAAAAAAAAACTGAAGGCAAAAGGAACTATTAGTTCGGGAGAATAACGAGGACTAAGGAACTTATGATTACACCTTTCTTTTATGTAATTGCCAACTCCTCTATATTAATGAAGGAATGGTTTGTTTTTTTTTAAAGAAAGTACAGTTTGATATGTAAAGTTGATTCTATTAATTTTCTTCAAAATTTTAGACCACATGAAATTTGCTATTTTAAGAATATAAAGAGAGCTCAAAAAAATCTCGTGTTTAATAAAGAATGAATAATACTTCCTTTTCATGACTAGCAAAGATAAGGGTGGTAAAAGCAATTGTTAAGAGATCTCGATCATTGGGGAAAAGTGGTCTCTGTAAATGTTTTCTACTCCTGCATTTATTAAGACAGTTATATGTTTTTCCTTTTTAAATCTTAATGTGTTTGGTTATGTTAATAGCTGGACTGCTAATAATGGTCTTGCACTTTTGAGATGCATCCAATACTGACATTATACATACATGCATTATTTGGATTCATTTTTTCCTAATATTTTATTTAGGTCATTACATAGTTACAAGTTAATTTGCCTAAAATTTTCAGTTCTCTTATTGTTCTTATCTAGTATTATTTTTAAGGTTATAGCTGCATGATGTAATGAATAATGTAGTGATCCTTCATTTTATCTTCTCTAGAACACCATATATTTTGTAAATTTTTTCATTTATCTCATCCTTGATTTTTTAAGTATTTATTTCAGTATGAGGTTATAGGACATTTTTTTCTTTTCATACAATAAAAAATGCATAGCAGATTTATTGTCATGTGTATATATGTATGTATGATATATGTATAAAGGAAACTGTCAGAAACCATTCAAGGTGTCGTGTTATTTAAAATAGACTTAAGCAAATGAGAGAGTTTCAAACTGCACAGAAGAGAATAAAAATTTACCCTTGTCTCCCAATCTTGATAAAATTCTCTTCCAGAATAATGGATTTATATTTGAAGAAATAGAAAGTATAGAATAAATGTGAAAAAATACAGAAAAATATCTACTTTTTTGACTTGCTTAGCAACATAAATAATTTCCCCTTTCTTTGTGTCTGTAGCTGCAGTCTAAGCCAGAAAATGTGTCTATTCCAATGAATATTTTTCTCAAGTATGTTTTTCACAAAAGTATATGGAGTTAGTTTTGTGTGAAGTAAGTAACAATGAAGACTAAGTCTCTTTACCTGAAAAAAAGCCATTGTATATTCCCTGCTAAGGAAACAATCTCAACTCACTTTTTAGCTTTTGTTATTCTATCTTGTCACATTTCTTTATTTTTTTTGAGGCCAATCTGTCTTGAAAAAATTCGGTGTATTCTTCACACATATACAGTTTTATTTACGAGCATAATTTGGGTTTAAGGGTGTTAATTTAAAGGACCAAAGTAAATTGAAAATCTGACTCCCTTGCCATTTCTTTTCTCCAAAAACCCTGTCGAGGGGGAGAGGTATTCTATTTTCAGCACTTACTCCTGAACTGACTTTGGCAGTCTCTGTTCCCACGTGCAAAACACAATTACAGTTCTTCGAAACTACATTAACACCGATCTTGCTAATTTCATTAGTATTATTTTTATGCTTTTGCTTAAATTGGTAATGCAGAATTCATTAAAATATCATCTCCCTTGGGAAACAGCAGAAGCATGATTTTCTTGTGGCTGTATTTATAATCACAAGGGGTCATTTTAAGGGGAGACCCAATAAAAAAAATTCTAGTAGGTAAGGATAACATAGTTTTCCATGCTTAATTGGTAATCATCTGAAAATGTAATTTTTCCCATAGTTCTCTGAGTCACTTTTTATTGCTATATTTCATTTGATAGATTATTTTGGACTGCAAATAAAATCATTTATTTTTGAGTAAAAGGAAATGGAATATGCCATTGACTTTTTTTTAATTGTATTTTAGCGTAGAGGAAATAAACAGTCTTTCCTCATAAATAAATGTGTCCACTGCTCTTTGTTTATGATTTTGAGAGTACGCACAGATCAAGAACACATAGAATGTAAGCTATTTTTATTAATATAACATCACTATTCATTAAATAATTTTATTGGGTCACAACATGTAAGAAATAATCCATGACATACAAGAGACGCTAAATTCATTTCTCCTTTTATTTCCAATTCTAAAAAGAACTGTGAGTTCAGTAAAATGTCCTTGTTGAGCCTTTCAATTTTACACTAGCTTCTTTTTTTTTCCGCTTAATTTTGTAATTTGCTGATTTTGTAAGCATTTTAACTACACAAAGGTATCAGTTGCTAACTAGGCTTGGAGTACAATTAGCATCATATTTTGTTGTCTTAAATTTAGCTTGGTCTTCTCCATAATAACACTTGCTGGTGATCCTGATTCAGTCAGTTTCCACATCTGTCTTTTCGTCTCTCTAAAAAGAAAACTGTTTCCAAAAAAATGCAGGAAATGTGCTGGCCATGTGTCTTTGCAAGTTTCAGAAACCTGTTTGAAAGCATGTGGCTAGGTAGTGCCTCCACTTCTTCCTTTGCCAGTCTGGGGGATGTTCATCGAGACTCCCAGCTGCTGTGGCTTCTGGTGGGCGTCATCCCTTGCATCCTCACAGCCGTTGATGGGAACTCCCACTGCACACGTTCTCTGTTCTGCATATGCTTCTGCCACTTCAGTCTCCTGGAATCCAGTGTCACTCGGGTCAGGGCCACTACCTCATTTCCTCAATCTTTTAAACTTTGGAGTGTAAATCTTCCTTCTGTTCTCTACTCAGACAAATTCAACATAATGTTTTCTTGGTCTTTTAAAGTATTCAGCAGTATGTGGGGTTTGCATTTTGAATATTGCAGCTCTCCTCTTTTATTCTGATTCACACACAAACACACACACACACACACACACACACACGTAATACATAACAGAGGGAAGCAATGTGTTGTAATGTCACAGGTGAGAATTACTGATTTGAAGGTACATTTCACACTCAAATTTGCAAGGTAGGTCCTGCACAATGTGGTTCCTCTTTGCACCCTTCCCCTTATTTTTCATCATTCCTATTCTGCAGTCATCCTCGTAACGTACTCTATCCATCCAATCTGGGAAACTTTGTGTATAACATCTCCTCCCCTCTTCTCCTTTTGCTTGTCCCAGTTCTACCTGCTTTTAATCATCCTTTATGGCATATATTTATCCTGATCTATCTCTAAAATAATCTGGTCATGCTTTTGAAATCAAGTAGGACTCACTATTCTGACAACACATTTTGTTGATTAATTTTATATGTGATCACAAATTCTAAATATACCATATACACATAAGTATGTGTTTATGTGTATTATATAGATATTATATACATAATATATAGTATGGGTATTTTTATATATATATAATATTTGCACTAAACATATGCATATGGGAGCATACACACATATAGCATATGCACTTCTTCTGAACTCCATATGTAATATATATCAACTGAGGTTATCTTGTCCTTTAAGACACATAAAATTACCTCATTCCTCATATAGAGAAATGTTCTAATATATCAGTTCACAAGAACGTACGATCTTGTGATTTTTAAACCACTTCCTATTGATTCCAGTATTCACACATGCATCACTTCCTGTGCCCACCACCTGCTGCTGATCTCTTCCCGCTGTGCCCTACACACCCAGACACAAGCAGTTGCTGCTCTCCATTTTGGAGAGAGAAAGAATTAAATAAAATATTTTAATTGATGAGCCTGTGTGTTCTAAGCTTCAGTAAGTTTGGAAGAATATGAAGGACAGTACTTAATGCAGAATAACTGAAATTTTAGTTTTCATTCAACCCTGTTCTTTGATAGTCTTCAGCCACCCTAGTATCAGGAAATTTGCATTAACCCTCTCTTTCTATAGCGTCCAGCCTCCTAACTGTGAACTGAATTGTGTGTCTCCTCCCAAACCCTGTCAAATTTATATATTGAAGCTGTAACCCCCCAATGCAGTTGTATTTGGAAATCAGCCTTTTAGGAAACAATCAAGATGAAAAAGGTCATGAGGTTGAGATCCTAATCCAGTGGGATTGGTGGCCCTAGAGAAAGAAGAGAGTGAGCTCTCTCTCCGCTTGCAGGCAGTAAGGAATGGCCATGTGAGGACACAGTGAGAAGGGGGTCATCTGCAAGCCAGGAAGAGAGCTCTCACCAGGAACTAAATTGGCCAGCACTTTGATCTTGGACTTCTCAGCCTCCAGAACTGTTAGAAGTAAGTTTTGGTTGTTTAAGCCATGCAGTCCGTGGCATTTGGTTACGATAGCTTGAGTACACTAAGACAACACCTATTTTGAAGGCCCTAAAATTCTATAGTCATAAAACTTTCTGTGTTATTTTTTCTTTCTCATTTATTTCAAGTTTATTGTATTTTTATAGAGGTTGAAGCATTCCAAAACCCCTTTGTCAAACTTAGGTAAACCTCAGAAAAATTCCCAACAGTCACCATTAGCCTTATTTTAAAACAAAATACATATTATACCAATGAGATTTATAAATGTTATTTCTTAAACAAAGATTATTTTCTCCTTAATAGACCTCATAGCAGATGGTAGAAAAAAATCTTTGCACCTTGCTTCGGTTAAATTCAATCTATGTGATGAGATCTGGCTTGTTTTTTTGATTTGTGATGTTCATTATTAGAATAGTATGATGCCCTGAGCATCCAGAGAATGGATGAGATTGATGATAGTGGTAGTAACCCCAAAGCTGGCTTGTGTACAACCTGCAGCCCCAAAGTTACAAATTTAAATGGACAAAACTGACTGATACATTTAGTTAATTGTCTCATTGTTTATATTAGCTACATTTATATGTAATTTTACTATATCCATGTATTTAAATTTGCCATCAAGTAAAGGTCTTTGCTAGCAAAAACCAGTTAAAGCAGAGTATTTCCAGCCAACGTGACATTTTAAATTATTAGGAAGTCTTAACTGGAAATTTCTTTCTCTTCTTGTTCCTCCTCTTTTTCTTCCTCTTCCTCTTCTTTTTCACGTGCAGTTCTATTTGTTGGCCAAGAAGAAAACTATATTCATTTCCCTTAGGTTACCAGTCCTGATGATTTTGGAAATATTGGTTTTCGATTGATTGCCTGATTGAATTTTGATATATTATTTTCTTTTTTTTTTATTATGGACTATCCCACATGAAGTTTTTTTTTTAAACACCTTTATTGTGATATGATTCCTGTACAGTAAACTACACATATTCAAATGTACAATTTGATGAATTTTGATAGATGTACACACCAATGGAAACACCACCACAATCAGGATAGCTAACATTTCTATATCTCCCATAGAGGTGCAAATTTCAAATTCCCAAATTATCCATTCCTACTCCCTTTACCCTCTGGTAACCATATGTTTGTTCTCTATGTCTGTGAGTCTGTTTCTGTTTTGTAGGTAAGTTCATTTGTGACTTTTTTCTTTTCCCCCTATATATAAAGAATATCATATGATATTTTCCTTTCTCTTTCTGGCTTACTTCATTTAGAATAACATTCTCCAGGTCCATCCATGTCACTGCAAATGACATTATTTTATTCTTTTTTTGTAGCTGAGTTATAGATAGGTAGGTAGGTAGATAGATAGATAGATAGATAGATTGATAGATTTCTCATCTTCTTTATTCAGTCATCTGTCAATGGACATTTGGGTTGTTTTGATGTCTTGGCTATTGTAAATAGTGCTGCTGTGAACATTGGGGTACGTGTGTCTTTTTGAATTATATTTTCCTCCAGATATATGCCCAGGAGTGGAGTTGCTGGATCATATTGTAAGTCTATGTTTAGCTTTTTGAGGAATCTCCATACTGTCCTCCATAGTGGCCGCAGCAGTTTACATTCCCACCAACAGTGTAGGAGGGTTCCTTTTTCTCCACACCCTCTCTAACATTTATTGTTTGTGGACATTTTAATGATGGCCATTCTGACTGGTGTGAGGTGATATCTCATTGTAGTTTTGATTTGCATTTCTCTAACAATTAGTGGTGCTCAGCATCTTTTCATGTGCTTGTTGGCCATTTGGATCTCTTCTATAGAGAGATGTCCATTTAGGTCTTTGGCCCTTTTTTAATTGGGTTGCTTGTTTTTTGAGATTAAGCTGTATGAACTGTTAGTATACTTTGGAAATTAGTCCTTTGTCAGTCACATCCTTTGCAAGTACTTTCTCTCATTCTGTGGGTTGTCTTTTTGCATTATTGATGATATCCTTAGTTGTGCAAAAGCTTTTAAGTCTAATTAGATACCATTTGTTGATTTTTGCTTTTATTTCCATTACTCTAGAAGCTGGTTTGAAAAAAACATTCCTGTGTTTTATGTGAAGAGTGCACTGCCTATGTTTTCCTCTATGAGTTTTATAGTATCCGGTGTTACTTTTAGGTCTTTAATCCATCTTGAGTTTATTTTTTGTAATAGACAATCTAGACTAAGACAAATTTTATTTACAAACAAATCCCGGAAGAAAGATAAGTTACACGTGTCATCCTAAATACACCTGATACTATTGTTTAGTGATAGCACTGTTGCTTTGAGATACTGCATTTCTCGGTAAAACAACAATTTTTATTTCAGTATAAGCAGTTCAGCTCCATTCATTCTGATGGATTGATATTGCCTTTTTGTTTCATGATAAAATTATTAAAGATATCCTTATTACTAGTAGAAGATTATAGAATATAAAAAATTTAAGCTCTTTTCTTTTTTTAAAAAATATTAGTGGAGTAGCAGTCATTTCACTTTTTGCTTGGACTGAAAACAAATTTACATCACCAATAGCTTTTGATTTTTTTTTTAATAGTTCTCTAAGAATCTCTGTTATTGAATCTCAGTTAACTAAAGTCAATTGTGGGTCAGAAATAACAACATATATTTCAAGTGGTAATATAATAAAGTTACCGGACCAACCTGTGTCTCAATAAACACACTAGATTTTTCTTGTGGGTAAGTAACGTTTCATTGTGTATATATAAATATATCTTTTTTATCCATTTACTTGCTATTTGCAACAACATGGATGAACTTTGAGCATATTATGCTAAGTGAGACCAGTCAGACAGAGAAAGATAAGCCCTGTATGGTATCACTCATTTGTGGAATTAAAAAAATTCACACTTTTAAAAACAGAGACTAAAGTGGTGGCTACTGGGCAAGGGGCAGGGGAAGACATTGGGAGATGGGACAAATGTTGTTTAAAGGTACAACTTGTCATGAGTAGTAAATAAACCCTAGAGATTTAATGCACAGTGTAGTGAATAGAGACTACAGTATTGTACTATAATCATCAAAGTTGCTGAGACTAGAATTTAATTATTTCAATCACTTAAAAAAATGATAATTTTATAACACGATAAAAGTGCTAATTATCACTACAGTGACAAACATGACAATATATAAATGTATCTAATCAATATGTTATAAACCTTGAATTTACACAGTGTTATATGTCAAATATATTTCAATTAAAAATACTAAATTTTTACTATCTCTAATATTTGAGAGTTAAAAAAATAATGACCATAAAGGAAATGTAAAGACTTCAAATTTAGGTGGCTATGTGTTTAACGTCTGTATAGTCTTTATAATTCTGGCAACTTGGGTAAGATGATTAACCTGTCTACATTAACCTGTCTGAATTTATACAATGATAACTGTACTTACTTCAAAGAAGTACTCTGATAATTAAATTAAAATTTCACGAATTTGGATGTTTCTTTCCATATTATTTCTTTTAGAAATTCAAGACAATACCCATTATAGTAACCATTGTTATTATTACCTTTAATAATCATTACTACAAATACAAATAAAGATTCTAATTAAAATACTAAATACAGGAAGTATAGTTCCCAATATTTCTTTTATGTTCAACTTCTGTTGGTTCTTGGTGAATTAAAAGACGAAGTTGACAGTCCTTTTGCCTAGAATGTAAATGTTTCACTATCTGCCCATATTTCACTTTTGAGACCAGCAAGTCTTTCACAGTCTTACCCTGCTTCCAGTCACTTTACATTCTCAAACAATAAGTGTCTCAAAATTCCCTGGACTATCTCAGGCATGCAGTTCCCTTTTGTCAGTAATTCCCTTCCCAAAACGCTATTTAATCTCTTAAGTACGTTCTTGATACCAACCTTTCCACTACTCCCAGTTTTTTTTAATTATTTCTTTGCCAACTCACAAGTATTGTATTGATACCTCTATAACAGTAATGCCATTATGAATTATGAGCTCTCTACTTACATATCTGCATCTAGATCATGAGTTTCTTGAGTTTCTTTCTAATTTACTAATTATCTTTATCTCCAATAACTAGCAACAGGTTAAATTAATAATATGCATTCAAATGTCACTCTCTTGACTTTAATGAAATGATAATATATAATAAAATAATAATCCTTCAGCTTATCACTGAAATTAAGAATATGCTGTTGATGAAACACCAGTGAGTACTTAAGTCAGATTAGGTAGTACATTGAGTCCTGGAGATTGTTGGTGGTGAAATAGATTATGTAATAACTTTTAAAGATACTTACAGGGACCTGCCCTGATCAACAGTTAGTCTAAGAAATATAACCAACTCTTCCTTTACAACAAAGCAGTAAAATAACTTTGAAGAGTACATTTCAGTTTTAGAGGGTTTCAAGATATTTTCATAGTAATATCATCTAGTCAATATGTATTTAAACGGGTCCAGAACAAATTGATCTTATAAAAATAGAAAAATCTTGGCCTTCTCAAAATTTTATAGTAAAAGAGTTTTCATATACACTGCTATTTCATAAAGAGGGAGCCAGTCACTATGAACAACACCTATATTTTCTAATGTCAAGGAAATATACATTTTACAATGAATTTTGTTTTTCTATCACTTGATTTGAAAAGAAAACTTACAACTTGTATTTCAAAAGAAAAATGTATAACTTAGGGAATAACCTTAAGTAGAATTTTATAAAATTGCTATGTCCTTTAGACCAAACAGAAATGTCTAGATGATTAGAGCCTACTCTGTGGTTGCATTTCACGACACATTCAAAAAAGCACTAATCCAACCTTGTGGAAACTATCTTGATTTTGTTTCAATTATGCTTTTATTAAAAATCAGTACAAAATGCATGATCTTGATGCATCAGTTCATAACTATTTGAGAAACAGCATGTGGCAGACATCTCTACATGTGATACAAATGATTTAAAGAAGAAGTTATAGTACCTAAGTTATGGAATACACAATGTAATGCGTGCTGAATATTTTCCAGTGGCTCTTTCAGATCCATTCTCCACCCTTCTCCCATCCTGCCACGTGCCCCAAGAGGCTGACCTCGGTGGCTTTAACACTGGCTTTCCTGGCCTTCTGACAGCTGTTGGATTTGGCCAGTGAGAAACAGCATAATGAGCTCATGATGTTTCTTTCCCCAGCTCCATCACTGAAGTTTTTTTTCTTAACAGATTGACTTGAGTGACAATTTGCTCATGACTGTCCTGCATGCCAATTGTTTGCCTTTTTTTTTTTTTTACATTTGCTAACTCAGAAGTGTCAAAAGTAATTATTTTCTTATATACATACATGATATATATGAACAAAATATATAAACTCATAAAGGCTTTCTTAACTCCTTTACTAAGATATATTTTTATAATCAAATGATATGTCTTCATCTCAAGGTTGGGATATACAAATGTGTATATATTAGAATATGATTTTGTATTTTTACATATTGTAGCAAAGACATTTACAGTAAATTAGCACTTAGGCTAGCATGATATATCAAGGATATAAAAAAAGTTTATTCTTTGCAAATCCCACTTAACAGGTAAGCATCAGCTTATTAAAACTTTCTATAAATACATTTTAGACAAAATGAGTATAACCAAATTTTCCCTTCAAATTAATAATTAAACAAATTTTATATTATTGTATTATTCTTTAGAACAGTGCCATTAAGCTGATCTCTCTCTGTTTTTTAACACTACATGTGTTAAAATACTGACTCAATTTGATTAGTCCAAATGTCACTATTTATAATAAATTTTTAAAATTTCATTTACATTATCAAATTTAGTTATTAAAAACCTTCCTACATATACATTGTTATTCCTACATAGACATTCCTACATACATTGTTACTGATATTTGTGATGATCATTGCCTCTTTTTTTTTAAACTTTTCTCAATTTAGTTCATTTTGAACTCTATAAAATCACATTTTTAGCATACATTTCATCATGTAATACCCATAATCATACAACTCTAATGGCTTCCTATTTTCCATCAATTCTATGTCCCATTCATCTTTCGGATATTCACAGCCCTCAGGTATCTGGCTGGTCTCCAACTTTAGTCATCCCATTTCCTGTCATTCTTTACCCCGTCTCTCTCTTATGAGAACAATATAGTGATCATTATCCCCATTCACGTGCCTATTTTTCCCCACTTCCAAAATTAAATCTTAATTCCCTTCCAAATTTCAAGTCCCACCTCATATGCTATGAATTTCGGAGGCTGCTTCAATTTAGCAATTAAGCAGTCGATATTTCCACATATTTTCAGAGAGTTTGAAACAATTTAGGGTAATAATAATACACTTTATATTTATATAGGATAAATGTAACAAAACTAAAAGAAATGTCAAAATCCCCATAAGAAAAAGGAGAAAGCATTTTGTCAGTACCTAGTGTAGAGGTTATCACAATAAGCATCCATGTAAGTGTAATTACATAGTGATATTTAACATCTATAATACACCATGTGAGATGATTTAGATTTTCACTGCTTTGTAAGCACATAGAGGGTGGGGAATGATAGCTCTTTCTGTATGTCTTATACTTATGCAGAATCTATAAATACATGCTCAGTGAATATCACTTGACTGACTAATTGATAGGGTCATTAAATCTGCTTCACGGTGTGTGGCTACAGCGTTTATTACTGCTAATTCATAGATCTGTTGATCCTTTGACCCTTAATTTTTGCCTTTCATTGCAATGTATCAGCTGTGTTTTCAGCTTGCGAGCTCAGGATGATCTCCCAATTGCTGGATCTGCTCAATGTAATTTTAAGTTGTGAATTAATAGTTTACTGCTGTACCCGAGACCAAAAGCTGTATCTCACATGATCCAAACACACATATATATACAAGGGCCAGGAACCAATGGAAATTTGAAAACAGAGTAAGATAAAAGACTAAAGGAGGAAATTTCCCTTGTATTTCATTGGGTGGGAAGCTATTTTCAACAAACCAGAATGCATTCCCCACAACAGGCACCTCTATCTTCATCCATTTTTAGGCGAGTGAATACAGCAGAGCAATCTGTGCCAAAGTGTCATAAAATTCACATTCTGAATGTTAAAATTTAGAGTTATATTGTGATTTTAATTCCACGTATGGCTCCTAAACTGTCCTTGTCTGTCACGGAAATGGGTTCACATCCCCAGATGATGTAAAACCCAGAAGCTCGAGCAGATTGGCAAGCCTCTTCCAGTTTTGAATCCCAAGGTTTTTATTTGCCTGCTACATAAATATTTTCTTGGTCATAACTGCAGCAAATGCTCAAGTAAAGATAGTTTGAAAATTCATAAAAAAAGAAATCAAATCTAATAACAGTATCTTTAAATAAAAAGTCTGGATTATCTTTCACTTTAAGTGAACAAAAGATAATGAAAGTAAATATTTTATATTAACAATTACTAATAAAAAAGATTGGTTCCAAACAGTTTCCAGGAAATTTAAATTTGAAAGATTAAAATAAAGTTTCAGAGGAAGGTGTAATTATTTCTTATGTTATAAGACCTTAATAGAAATATATTTATGTTCGCAGAAACTACTGTCATAAAAATAACACTGTCATCTTTTAATTAAGAAAAAACAAAGCAAACAAAATACCAGTAAATAAAGAATACAGACAGCATCCCAAAGACAGTTACTAGATTTAAATACTGATCACTTAGCATAGTTTCCTACAAAAATAGCGAACCCATGCTCTGTAAAAAAAAATACAAGTGTAAAAGGGAATGCCACTGGAAATTTATGATCGCTCCTTAGCAACTATAAGCCCAGGAGTATCACTCATGATTTCAGAACATCGGCTGTTACTCTTCTCTTTCCTGAATTCCCTAGCCTACTCTGAAGGTCCGATGTTCATGAGTGCATTTTATTTTCAGAAAGCGTATTTTTTACAGTCATTGTTACTGATCATCGCATCACACTTCAGTCCAGTTTATACCCCATGAGGTTATTTGTATCTGATTTTTGTGTTCTCTAGTGTCTGATGGCCTTTTTGTTTTTATTGTAAAATTTTAAGTCCTAGTTGTGACTTCTCGTACTCTAATTTCAAGGGGAAAAAAAAAAATCACAGCAGCTTCTTGTTTGCAGGTTCGTTTTGATCACCCGTCGGTTCAGTTCCACTTTTCTTGTTGCTGCCTTGTTTCTGTTGATGAAGATCAAGATAATGTTGTTGATTCCTGTGTCTTATTCCATGCCTTTGTTTTCACAATTGGATGGAGAAAATATCTGAGTAATCGTATTCAGAAAGAGTGGTTAGTTGTAAATATTATACATGTATATGCCTAGAAAATGATTCATTGCTCCCAGACCTGAGTATTAGAATGACTGGATTTAGAAATTTAGGAATAATCTAATTTTCATTCAAAACATTGCAAATCATTCTTTCTGCTGACTAGAGGTCATGTGCCTTTTTCTTTTTGGCTCCATGCTTAATCATAATATTATTGTCTTTTTACCTTCTCTCCTCCAATTTCCATATGGAGAACCCCAGATTTAGGTCAAGTCTCTTGCTTAACATAAATTCTTTTCATTTCTCTCCAATGTCTTTGTTGTCTTTTTAAGAAATTCTTTAAGATAGATTATTGGATTTTCTGGATATTTATTATATCTTGGCTTCCACTATGAGTTCAAGTTCATTAATCCCATTTTCACTACTTACAGTTTGTGGGAAAACAGAAGCAATATAAATATTAAGGACCACACAAAGAAGTGAGACATCACTTTTCTGCTCGCATCCTTGGCAAGCATCATAGAAAACGAGTCTCTGAATGTAGTTTTCAGTCAGCAGCCACGTACCCTGCAAAAACTCAGTTACTACAGAGAACAGTTGAACAGATAGCTTTGACCACCAGCAATCTTTTACACCTCATAATTCTTAAAAGCTCATCCATATTGATGTATTTTAACTCAAATATCAGTTGAAACTCACCTCTGCCTTGGGCGACAGTTTAGTGCCGGGTACTTGGGATCTGGATTACCTGTGTTTGAAATAGCAAGAGCCATTAGTGGCTTGTAAAAGGGCAACTTACTTATCTTCTCACCACCCATGTTTCATCATCTGTAAAAAAGGAAATAATATCACAGATTTTATAATAGACAAACAGATTAATAAGATTTATTATGATGAATAAATGGTTAATATACATAAAAGTCTTAAAACCTTTACCAAAGTATATGATTTATTTTATATATGATGTATGTTTGCCTGTGTAGTGTATGTGTGTATACCCACGTACATAGTTGAACTGAACCTTTTTACCACTCCTAAGATGTCTGTGAGTGTTTATACATAGAAACTTAAATTTTTCCCAGTATCATTCATTTTTCACAATCTTGTACTCTACCTAGAAATTTTAAAACAGTGCCTTTTTATCTTCATTAAAATTGACAAAAATGTGATACTCAGAGCATTATCCTTTAAGTCCCTTATCTGTTAATTTCAGAGATATTTATTGAATACTTCATGTCCACACTTGGTGATAGCTACTGTCATTACTGTGAGTTAAGACAGGGAAAGTCCTTGCTTTCATGGTTTATTTATATTATAGTTGATAAGAAAATAATAGGCAAATGCACACATTAACAAATTAGTTAATTGTGGGTTGTGATAAATGTCTTAAATAAAAATAATAATGTTCTGCAATAAAGAATAATGGAAGATACTTAGTTAGGAATACTCTGAGCAGGACAACTTAAACAGAGATTTCAGTTTCAAGGAGTCTGCCTCGGGAAAAGCCCGGAGAAGAATATACCTCATAGAACCAACTAAAAACTCAAAAATTGCTATTACTATTATTTTTTTAAATGGCTTTCACACCATGCCCCTCTGGGGGAAATCAAGCTTTAGTAGAGGTTTTTTTTTTTTTTTTTTTTTTAAAGATGAAGGGTGTTGCAGAAAACCAGAGCAAATTAAAATTGAATATACCATTCTCCTTCTAAAATATTTTTCCCCTCACTCTTATGTATAATAATTTTTCCCCTTTTCTCTCTTTTCTTTTTTCCCTATAATTTCTGATTCTTGATTGTGCAAATACAATTTTCATACGAGCCTTGCCTTTGCGTTAGGAATATAACTTTCTCTTCTCAGGTAACTTATCTTGTTTCAGGTTATCTTTTGAACATGAGTTCAGAATTTAACACTTAAAATATGTCAACAGAATAATTTTTTCTCAGCAAGACATCTATTCTAACATAGAGGCTTTAAAATTACAATAAAAATACCACATAGAAAAATATATTTTCTCAACTTCATGGGTGTTTCTTAATAAAAGCATTTCTTGTTAACTCTAAAGATTGAATGATGATAAATTCTAGAGATCTTCAGAGATTTCTTTAATAGCTACAGTATCTCAAACAGTAGAGCTGTTTATTCATTTCCATGGCAGACTGAAGTTCCAAAATGTCTCTCTGGTCTTGATTTTTATTGCAGCATGTGTTGTGAAGAATCAACTGAGGCTATTTTATTTTCCAAAAAGAATTAAGACTCCAAAAGGGTAAAATTAACAAAAATTCCTATATGCAAACAAAATAGCAGAACATTACAAGCAGTTACATTTCAAAAACAGTATCTATAAATCTGAATTCAATTTCAAACGACTTCCAAAGTGGTCTCCCTTCTAGTATTATCTCACCATATACATGTTGTCATTAAGGGACAATGTATTAAGAAGGAAAGACAGATTAACACGTTTCGAGCTGCTCCTTTATGTGAGGCATGATGATAGGTGTTTGAGTGAATGCATTCAGAGAAAGAAACCTACTGCTCAGACATCAGAAATAAGAAAACTGAAGCTTAGGAGCATAGCATTTTTCATTAATTTAAAAATATTTAATAAGAATCTTTTATTTACTAGGCATTGTGAGAGGCACTTGGTAATCAGGACTGACACGTCTGCTCTCACGGAGTTTACTGTATGGAACGAGTAATGAGACATTAATAATCAATGATATTACTCAATTATAAACAGTGGTATGTAATATAAAGTTGTGAATGGTGCTGTCTCAGCCTGACAAAGTGTAGGGGTTATGAAACCTCTCCTAAAAAATGAAAAATTGAATTGAGAGATAAAAGATTTACAGAAACTAACTATTTACTAAAGGGTGGTGGATATATTGTAGGCACAGAGAGTAGTGCCTGACAGATGCCTGCAATGGAATAAAACACAATTGACTTAATGTTCTGAAAGAGATAGTGTGGTGTTGCATCCAAAGAACGAGTATAGAAGTTAAAAAAGAGAAATAAGACTGACTAAGTAAAACATGTAGGATCCTTAACCAATTTTTAAATAGTATTTTTTTTCCTAAGAGAAGGGAAATTAATTAGAGCACTTTATGCATGAAAAATCAAGTTAACATGGAAAATACTCTCTCTGCAATTTGGGGAGTGGTTTGGAGGAAAATAAAATTGAAATTGGTATACCAGTTTTGAAGGAGGTCCAAACAAAAATTGATAGTATCCTGGACTGTGAAAACAGCAAGGAAAGTAAATACATATAAGAAATACAGAAGAGGAAAAGAGCTGCAGAGTATGGGAATAAAAAGGTGAAAAATCTGAGAATCCATTTCTTAGATAATGACATTCATGTGTCATGCATTTTGGGTTATGGTATATTTGGCATCAAAGTCTTCAATGAATGAGGTGCTTAGAGGTTAGGTAGAAAGTAGCACTGAATAAGTAGAGAGGAAGTATAGTTGAATAATTTAACTTTTAAATGATTAGAGACTTTGGAAGGACAGGGAGTGTTTAGTGGTTTACATACCACAGCTGGAGGCAAAAAGAGCATCAATGTGACACAGGTTTTTACAGATTTAGTGCCCAATTAATTCACCATGTACTGAAGGCCTCTCATTCTCCACTTCACACCAGCTCATGCCAGATTCTGACCGATTCTAGGAGACTGACATTTATTCCTCAGTGAACCACAGACTGTGTTCATATGGACATGCATTAAAGAAATGAACACCAGAAAGCATACTGCATGTCAACAATGGTGTGAATCACTGGAACACAATAATATGAACAAAGGAAACATCATCCCTACTGTCAGCCAAGGGAGGCTGACGTGGTGTTCTAGGAGGTGAGCGGCCCAAACGAAAAAATGCACGAGGAGTTGCCATACCGCCAGACAGACTTCAGCCGGAGACACCACGGAGTTAACAACACTTTATTGCCACAGGGAGGTGCGCGCCTATGATGCACCTGTCCTGCTTTTATCTGTTTTCTGTCAGCACATGCGCAGTCTGAGTTTCTTTGTTCATTAGGCTTACAGAATATCTCTAGCATGTGCGTACTTCTATTTTCTTTGTTCTACGTCTTATATAATTGACACATGCGTGGAGCAATTATTTACTGCATACTATAAACATACTCTGATCGTGGCCTTGGGTCCCACGGCTGTAACTCATCTCAATGCTCCGATCGTGGCCTTGGGTCCCACGGCCTTAACTCATCTCAAGACCAGCTCACACCTACATATTCAGAGTATATAATCATTTTCATTGTATCTTGAGATGTGCATAAAAATTCCCTGGGTAACTTATTTAAAATGCAGACTCTTGAGCTCTTTGTTCACTGATTAAATGTACCAGGCAGTGGAAAAAGAAATCTGCATTGCCACAAGCACTTGAGTTGATTTTGATGCCAATGGCCCAGAGAAATCCTGAATTAGTGGATGAGTCTCTCCAATAGGACAAGAAAAAAAAATAGCATAAAATGTATTTTTCTTTTTCTATTTTGACCAAAATGTATACATGTTTTTTCCTTCTCTTTTTAGAAATATTAAGTCCCTGGTGTTCAAGAATGCAAAAAATGTTGTTAGTAGTCTCTGCACCACCCACTCAAGGGCTCCCAAATTTTGTAGGAGTCATGTGAGTGACACTTACCTCTTGTATAGAATTGCTGGGAATGGCTTAAACTAATCAGTGTGATTGAATCGGTAGTGAGGAAGTGACCTAGATGGGACATATAAGAGAGAATTGCGGATTTTTTATTTTTTGTTAATGTTTAAGTAAAGGCAGTCTCTCCCCTGGATGGAGGATGGAGTGATATTCATTTCTGAGTTCCGGAATATGTAAACATTTGGTCTCCATGCTGTTCGGATGAATCAGAAACAAGTCCAGGAAGAAAAGCGAAACCGAGAGAATTTAACCTGATACCCTTAATTTTGTCTTCAGCTGTGTAATCATATAATCCCCTACTTTTTTTTTTTTCAGCCAATTGGCTATTGTCATTGATAATAGGCAATAGTAATTTAGAGTTTTGGACTCTGTGTTAGATTTTTATTGTCCTATGAGTCTTCCTAAATCGTAAGAATTAGGAATTCTTCCTAACTCATAAAATGCACCAAAGAATTGCTTGAATTATTTTTACCTTTTCTTATTCTTCCTTTCATTCTTACTTAACTAGTTCCTCTTTTACAGTAATAGTCTACATTAGGATAACAAAAATTAGCTAGTTTTTGGGATCAGACAATAATATACTCTAACAGAAGACTGTGATTTTTTTTTAAATAATGCATATAAATCTGTTGTCCTATAGAAATAATTTTTTCTTATCAGTACAAAACATTAACAATTTATCTGTCACTGAAATGGTCATTCTGAAGGTAGATTTTTTTTCTCCATAAGTAGCTGACCTGTATTTTCAGTTTGAATTAAAAGTTATTTTCAAATGTAGCTTGACTGTTTTCCTGAAAATTGATTTTTAATAAATTATGACAGGTTTCTCATTTATTGATTATATTAATGTCTTAGCTTGCAAAATGGCATCATTATTAAATATGAGAAGACAAAATCTTTTAATTTAAAAAGAGAACTTTTTTCAGAAAGTATAAATGAATGGATTTTTAATATCATTAGATATGAATATTATTATAATATTTATAAAGAAGTTTCTCTCAATTTTGGTATTTCTCAAACTGAGAGGCAACTATAACAGCTTTAAAATAAGAAAAAAATATATTTCCAAACATCTTTGCAACCGTAAGTTACTGAACTTTGAAACTTCCATTCTTTACATCCACTCCTCTAGAATCCTTCTCATCTTTATTCTTTCATTTTCCCATATTTTTACCATCTGTTCTATCTTCTGTATGGAGTTAATAAGGATTCTACTATTTATCTATAAGAAATACCCACATAATTTTTTTATCTTGTCATTCTCAAATGAATTGTCTGAATAATCACTAAGAATTCTTCTGAGTCATATATTTGAATATGTTTTTATATTTAATAAGTGATAGGTTATCCTCATAATTGGACACCTTTGTAACTCTTGTATCATATTTCCTTAACCTAGATACGTCAGCAATATCTACTATAAGTGGTTCAAAAAATTACTCACCACTCTCGTTCTTGTTTCTTGGCTTGACATACACTATCTTTTCTGCCACCATTGAACTTTCTTCAAAACATAACCTTTGCCTAATTAAAGCCTACTCATGAATTAAACTCAAATTCAGTTGCCATTTCTTTCAGGAGGTACTCTTCAGTGGCCGCTTGACCAAAAAAAAGAAAGAAAAGGCTTGGATATTCTTTCTTTCTGCAAAATTCTGTGAGGCGAACCATAGTACTTCCCTTACATTAAATGTTGGTAGACAAATCAAATTATATTTATTAATTTATTAAAAGTATTGTGGAGCTGTTCCTGTCATTCCCTATCCGTTCCCCACTGGTTACCAGTATATAGAAAGTGTTCTTGTTTGGTAGAAGCAGGGGAGTAGCTCTAGGAGTCTTCTTGGTTAAGGGATAAGGTTGAGAAAACTGGCCCTGGAGGGGTAACAGAGCCTCTAGAATAACTGAGGAATCTGAGGGACATTCCACAGGGAGCTTTTAAGCATAAGCGCAATGTAGAGAACTGAATGGTGCCCCCCTCCTCACAAGGCATGCCCATGTGCAGTCCCTGGAACCAGTGAACGTGACCTTATTTGGAGAAAGGGTCACTGCAGTTGTAATTAAATTAAGGATATAAATGAAATCATCCTGGGTTATCCAGGCTAAATTCAGTGTCAAGTGTTGCTATAAATGACTCACAGCGGAGAAACATGGGGGAAGGCTGGAGAAAGCCATGTGGCAGTGGAGGCACATGTTGGAGTTAGCCAGAGATCACCTAGAGCCACCAGAACCTGGAATTAGCAAGGAAAAACACTCCTCTAGAGCCTTCTCAGGGAGCAGAATGGTGCCAACATTTAAATTTCAGATTTCCAACCTCCAGAACTGGGAGATAATAAATTTCTGAGATTTTAGGCCACCCAATTTGTGGTTATTTGTTACAGCAGAACTAGGAAACCAATAGAAGCAATATGATTGGATTTTGTTTTCTAAAGGTCACAATGGTAGATTCTAAATGAGCACAAATATAACCAGTGACAAGATGGCCTTAATCTCTCTCTCAGTTTGGCTAAACTTTGGATAAGTTTCCTCCTGACTCTAGGCCTCTGAATTTACTTTTTTCATAACTTACTTTAGAAAACGTGTAATTGCAGATTCTTTCTCTGTCCCTTGGAGATGTAAATCATTTTAAAAGCCTCTTGCCAGTTTTGCAATGCAGGGGTGTCTTTCTCAAGGCCCTGGACACTATCTCTTTGAAATGGAATTTGTCAAAGGTAGCTCTCTGTGCCCCAGTAGGAGGGTAGGAGCCTAACTTGGGAAGATGGTGAGTGGCCTTGCTCCAAGTTGCAAAACTACCTCCTATCATAAAAGTATGGGAAGTTTCATGTTCCTTTGACAGACACAAATGATCTAACATCCTCTGGTACTTTTCCACTCATGTACCCCAGACTTTAAAATCCCTACTTTCTTTTGCTTCAGCAGATTTGGGCTCAGACTGAGTTCTCACATCTCTCCCTTATCGCAGGAGCCGTAAGTAAAGTTGTCCTTGCCCGTTTGGCTTTCTTCAGTCCCAATTTTTGCTTTTGCTTTGGTACCAGGAACACTAGTACTTGTCCTGTTGCCGTATCTGACTACAAACACTTAAGGGTATTAACTCTGGGGATTCAGACTAGAAGTCCTGTCCAGCCTTGGAGAGAAAAAATTTCCAAGTCAAACTCTTGAACTTTCACGAAGTATGAGTCCTGTTATCACTGCCTGTAGCAAAACTCATCATTCAGTAATAGACCAGACTGGAGCTGGAAATGAGGGAGCAAAGTGTGATATCTGGAGAACGCAGGAGGAAATCGGCATATATATAGTTACAGAAGCCTGGGAAAGCCCCTGTCCTGTGGTAGACAGCAGGAGCTCAGAGACTGAGAAAGAAGCAGGTTCACAGCAACTTGCATACCTGTTCTCTACCTTACGTGGTATCCACTGTAAGTTGATCTCAGCTCAGGTGGAGCTCTACCTTTATTCATGGCCAGGAAGGCAGGGAGAATCTTTCATGTCAGGTACGCTTGCCCTGTTCAACTTAAAAACCTGGGAAGGCATCACTCTCAAATCTTTATTCTGCTTTTTGTGCAGCATTTACTAAACTGTAAAACTGAATCTGAACAGAGAACTTATTTCCCTTTACTATGGAATTGTGCTTAATGGTTTTAAGCAGAAACAAATTGTAAAACATTTTCTTTTTTCATGTGTTGAGAAGACAAACACAACAGGATCATAGTTTTGAAAGTATAAACCCAATGGAGGTTTTTCATTCATTTGTTCACTTTTAGAAAAGAAGAAATACATTAATTCATAGGAATTCAATTAGCTAAGAATTGTTTTTATAGCTTCAGGCAAGTCATGATAGAAGAGAAATTCCAAAAGTAAACTAAATCAATGATTATAAAATCAGAGTCAGTGAAGGGCCATAGTTTTAGGAGATTATCTAATGACTAACCTACATGCTCTTAGACTGAATAAAGATTTCCCAGATTCATAAAGAGGAAGCAGCAAGCTTCTTGTGAAAAATTTTCCCTTGGGTCAGAGTCTGTTGATTAGCATATTATACAATCTTCCGTAATGCATTATCTGTTATTCTGTTGTTTTTTTTTAATTGTTCAGCAGAAATTCAAAGAAACTTTATATGTCAACCTAAGGATAGAATTATTTAAGTTTTATGATTTTTCTTATCTTTTTTAGTTGTCTAGAACCTTGATACTTGAAGTGCGTTCCATGAATCAACAGTATCAACATCATCTGGGAGCTTGTTAGAAAAAGAGAATCTCAGGTCCTTCCCCAAACCTTCTGAGTTAGAATCTACATATTAACATAAACTCCTGGGGGATTTGTATGCACATTAAATTTTGAGAAGCACTATGCTAGAGGTCGTTTCCAGATTTTATTCCTTAGATCCTCGGATTCAAATGTTTGAAGCATTTTATTTTGGAAGTAAAATTTAAAATTCTCTTTAATCCTCTCTGAGGACCGCATAACATATTAACAGTTTTTAATTCTACTACATCATATGTGTATGTTTCTAATTACCCAAAATAATCAGGGTTTCTGACTGGGAGTATACTAGCCCACCCAGATAATCACTTAAACATAAGTTGCACTTCCCAATTTCCACCTCCCTCCAAAACCAAGCTTTCATATTTCTATTTAGTAAGTTGAAGAAAACCAGTAAAGCCTTGAAGGAGATCCCTAACCTTGGAAATTGAGCATCTGTCTGCCACGTGGTAGACGGGTTCTAGCCTGCGAGAGATGAGCTGAGCCAGATTTCTGTTCAGAAGCTAAACTCTACAGGTGTGAATGCTTTCATTTCAGTCTTGCTTGTCAACTACAGATTCTTTTTTTTGTTTTTAACAAACTTAGTATCAGTCTTACATACTATGTTCCCAAATTATTAATCACACCACTCCTGATTAAAATTTGCTACTTTGAGCTGCAGATTATGTATCATTCATCTTGATGAGCAAGTTTGAATATTGGTCTCATGTGGGTCTACTCTGAGAAATTTCTAACTGCATAGTTATTCATATGGTTATCATGAGAATACCAACATTACCCCAAAGGCTCAAGCATAGCCCTCTCCCCACAACGTGAACACACACACTCATTAGAATTTAATGTAAAAACCAAATTATAAGTCTAACGGATGCACATTATACACACTGTGTAAGTATGTTCTGAAAAGCTGGGATTAAATTTATGAGATTTCTGTATTTAAACAACAAAAATTTCCATTTTAAATGCACAATGAAAATAGCAAAAGAAAAGACAGGAATAGAGAGATGTTTCAAATTTTCTGTTTAATTTTATTAACAAAAATAGATTTGATAATAAAAATTATTGAGTACTATGTCTTTAATTTTAAGTGAAAATTGAAATATTTCTATATTAACCTTACGATATAATCCTTTTATTTGTATTTTTTTGTCTTCTACAGTTGTCCACTATCTTGATACACAGAATATGATAAATCTTTTACATTCATTATCTAATTTAAAGCACACAAGAATGTTAATATGCCATATCAAGGATATCTTCAAAATATATTCAGAATTCAATTATTTCTCTACCCTTACTATCATGATCACAGTCCAAGCAATTGTAACTTCTCACCTAAAACACCTTCATAAACCCATACAGGTCTCCTTCTAAAATCCTCAACTCTCTAGAGTCCAGAATTTCCTCAGTGCCTTAAGGTACTGTCTTCAGTTTTTCATTTAAAGTGCATTAGGCAAAAACTCTGCTCAAAAGATTTCAAAGATTTGTCATCACATTTGGACTAAAATTCAAATGATTTATCATGGCTTATGGTTCATAAAATTTAGTAATGACTATTCCACAATTTTCACCATGTTTTTGTCCAAATCTACCATATTTCTTTCCTTAAATAGTCCAACTTTAGTCCGAACTTTGGGTATTTCCAAACATTGCTTTTCCTGGCTCAAATTTACTTCCAGTATTTTCTCTTACATTTCATTGTAGTTTCTATTCAACTGTTATCTCTTCGGAATGGCCTTATCCAACTACTCTAAAATACCTCCCCCAATTCTAATCCCTTTACCTACTTTGCTTTTCTTTTTCCTTGAGAGCACCATGTGATAACTACAATTGTATTATGTATTTATTTAAGTGTATGGTAATTTTCTGTCTATCTCTCTGGGATGTAACTCCATGAGGGCAGGAATTTGCCCCCTTTATTCATTGCCATAGCTTTCAGTTGCTTAAAGCATTGCTATATGTATGTATGTATGTATGTATGTATGTATGTATTTAACTCTTATTTTAAGAGACTGTAAAGTAGCCTCTGTTAGTTATGCCACATAAAAATTGTATGATTCTGGACAATGTTTATTAAATGTCCAACAAGTCATTTTACATTCATCTGAATTCATGTTCAAAAGAGGGATAAAATATCCTCTTCTTCCTAAACTTGATTATAGTAATTAAATGAGAAGGATTATGATATATCTTCTGCTAAACTTGATTATAAGGATTAAATGGTAAAGAAGAGTGTTTTTTCTGATTTCCTAGAAAGTGGTTGGATCTCCTTAATGACTTTCTTGTCTTTTTCCTTCCTAGTTGACTAGAAACTTGTTGGCACCACAGGTCACATTTTTCTTTTCTTTTTATTCTTTTTCTTTTTTCTCTCCCAATACTTATCTCAGGCAATGAGTTGACATTAATGATCCTGAGTTACTGGAAGGAGTTTCAAACTTTACTGGGACTGAAACACACAGAGTAAACAACAATGCTACTAATTACAAGTCATAAATTAGCACTTTGAAAGTCTGTTTTCTTATCTCGATGCACATGTTTTGATGCTTCTTCCAAGTGGCTGCCTCTTAGGTGTTCAATGAAAAAGGACCTGAAATTAGTGCAGATTCCCTTGGAACTAAATTGGCAGGATATATTTATCAGAGAATTCACTTTGCATGTATTTCAGGTTTATTCACATATATAGCTCAATCATTTGGTTAGCTTGAAAGTTTAATGGGACCCTAAAGTAATTATAGCACAAAATCAAGTCTCAGATAATGAACAAGGTGTCAAGTTTACTCTAGGGCTTATGACTATTTCATTTTCCAATTAAAAAGTCTGTAACAGCTCCATTAATTGTATCACTGACTGATGCTCCAAAAACTTTTATTTTAATTTAAAAGGCAAATCCTATGACAATTTTGTGTATATCACATATAAAAAGAGAGTATTATTTACAGATTTTTAAAGTTTTCAGATTTGAATATAATCCTTAAAAATAAATTCTATCATTGTAATTTATATTCATATTTATTAATGTTCTATATTTTTATAGTGATTATATCTTTATAAAGTGATGAGCAATTTTCCAAAAATTTATATTCATTATCTCATATTTACCTTAAAACAACCCACTGTGTAGAAAGAGATTGCTATCTTCATTTTGCAATGAGAAGACAGGTGGAATAAAGACTCAAGTGATCACCCTATAAGTTTTAAAACCAAGCTTAGAACATAAGTTCACTGTCCTTACTTCAGTCTCTCTTCTTCACTGTTAGCTGTATTCTACTGACTGTGTGCCAGATGGAAGGAACATACTTTTTGAAGCAAAACAGAGGTAATATTTCTGGGGATGATGTGGATTTCTTATGGACTGATGTAAAATGGAAGGAAAAATCATAAGAAGATTATCACAGCACTTGTTGGTAGCTGCGACTATTTTGTGGGGACGAGATGGAACAGGAGGACTCTTTCTAGGAGCGAAAGGATTAGATGGGGGCACACTCTCCACCCCGAGGAATGGAGGTGTAGATATCGCAGATGGACTTGTCTTATCTAGAGGTCTAGGAGCTCCGGATCTTCCTTTTCTCATTAAAAACAAATAAACAAACAAACAAAGAAAACAAAAACAAAAAAACCTACAGTATGTTGTAAATGATCAAGGTAAATCCTTAGGGCTCACACTTGATATTTTAAGCAGGATGCGTCTTTAACCCTGTAGAGGAAAACATAAGGGTATCTCCTTGTCCACTAAACTGTGAACAATTTGAAGAATTTCATAAATATATATTTCCATGAGAACTAATGCTGCATAGAGGCATTCAACAAATACTGGTTGAATGAGTGAATGTGATGGCAAATACAAACGAAAAGAGTGAGATGACAGAAAGGAGAGACTGAAAATAGAGCAGAGAAATTTCTGACTTCCCAACTCCCTCCAGTTGAATACAAAAGGAGACTAATCACTTGCTAAAACTTGTATCACTATAGTTTCTTCCACGAGGTATGTTTATAAAATAATGAGATTCTCCAAGTCATACACATAAAATTAATTAATTAATCCAGAGTCCTGCTGAGTAGCATTCGCTTGTATTTTTCATATTTCTGAGTCATAACTTCCTTACAAGTTTGCAAGGAGGAACCCATCATATCCATCCAAGTTCCCCTCAGGATGGAGTATTCTGTAGGACAGACCCATAATCAGCTTTTAGTCTGGAGAGCAGCAGTTTATAAATGGGTGAGAACTAAACAATTCCATAGGGTTGCTCTAATTAAGACTGTATTTTATTGTAGGTCTCTGTAGTAGAAAATGTTCCAGTTAAGTTTCTTTTATGAGCAAGTTAGTTCATTTAAACAAAAGTAGTTTCTTTGTCCTTATTTTGAGAATTCAGCAAAATACATTCCCAGTACTCATTCTAAATTGGCAATACCAGAAAGAAAAATGCCTATATTTACATATTTCTAATGCAGTGTGCTACTACATTTTATATTCTCTTCTCTTCATATGTAACCTAAAAAGTGTAATAAAGGGCAAATAAAACAAAAAATAGTAATCACTAACATAGAGAAATATTGAATGTCCTTTGAATTAAATTTTAGCAAAACGCTATACCACTTATGTACAATTTAAAAGTATGTTATATATTCTTTATGATCATTTGCATAATTAGTAAAACTGTTGCAGAAGAATAGGTTCTTGCCTCTCGCAGGAAAGAATTCAAGAGCAAGGCATAGTAAAGTGAAAGTAAGTTTATTTAGAGAGATACATACTCCATAGACAGAGTGTGGTCCCTCACACTCAGAAGAGGGAGTGGCTTAGATGCACATTCCATAGAGTGAATGTGAGCCATCTCAAAAGGTGTGGGGGGGATTAACATAAAGCAAAAGTAGATACACACTCCATTGAAAGAGTGTGGGCCATCTCAGAAGGCAAGAAAGAGCCATGAGGTGTGGAGTTGTTAGTTTTTATAGGCTTAGTAATTTCATATGCTAGTGAGTAAGAGGATTATTTCTACTATGTTGGGGAAGGGACTGAGGATTTCCAGGAAACACTCCCTCCACTGCCTGCCTTTTGACCTTTTTGATCAGCCTAGTAACTGTCATGTAGACTATGGGTGTGCCGTGAGGCTAAAGGTCTACTGAAGTTGAATCTTCTGCCGTCTTGGTTCTTGTTGGTCCTGCCCTCAGTTGCTGTGTCATTCCTTCAGTGGTTGTGCCCTGTCCCTTCCCTCCTGTCTCAAAATTACAAATAACTGGGAGGAAGAGATGATCAAATACATTAGGATGTTAATTACTTCTGTGGAGTAAGGGAGGAGACTAGGATGTCTGTATTTGGAGGGAGGCATGGATCTTCAGTGCAATCTATGATGCTTTATTTCCCCCTCCAAATGAATCATAAGCATGTATGTAAAAGGTTTATATTTGTTGCACAAATGGGTTTCCCTGAGCTTGTTACTCTCTTATTTTCTGTTCTTTTTACATTGTTCATAATTATTACAATAATTAAATTAACTAGTATAAAAATATATTGGCAAGATTATGTTATAAATGTAGATACTTCCCTGCCCTATTGTAATTGTCAGGGTTCTCCAAAGCAAATAACCAATAGAATATATGTAGCAATATAGAAAGAGATTTATTAAAAGGGCTTAGTTCATGATTTTATTGAGGTAGAGAAGTCCCATGAACTGCCATATGCAAGCCAGAGAACCGGGAGCCCCAGTGTTTGAGAGAAGAAGATAGATGAATGTCCCAGCTGAAACAAAGAGCAAATTCACCCTTCTCCCATGTTTTTGTTCTGTAAAGTTGTACTCAGACCCTCTGTGGATTGAATGATGACCACTTGCATTGATGAGGGTGATCTCAGTCTACAAATTCAAACACTAATTTCTTCCAGAAACACCCTCACAGACATACCTAGAAATAAAGTTTTATCAGCTCCATGGGTAGCCCTTTGCCCTGCTAAGTTTACACATGAAATGGACATTTATAAACTAATGTTTTTTTAGGTATGTAGCAAAATATACAAATAATAATAAAACACTGTCTCAACAATTAAGCAAGACAGATAGATAGATAGACAGATAGACAGACAGACAGATAGATAGATATCATCCATACTGTGAATTAGATATCTAGAAGTTGTGCTAAATGAATGCCAAAGAGAGCATTTTAGTAAAAGTAAGAAACCATTCAGAAGGTTGGTGGGCTTCAGAAGAGGAAAAAATCTTGGGGAAAATATTTTTGATATTAAAAATTTAGAAAGCACCACTTTTATAATATTCAAGCAGCTAGCTGTCTCAGAAATAGATTTTTTTTCTGGCAACATTAAAATAAAGTATAGATTACTTTATTTCTGTTCTTAATAATATTCAAAAAGAACATTGCATCAGTGAAAATATAGAAAGCCTTTGATAGGTGACCAAGATTGCAAAGTAGGAAGATCCTGAGCTCACCTCCTCACATAGGCACACCAAAATTACAGCTATTTACAGAGCAACCGTCAATGAGAACAACATGAAGACTAGCAGAAAATATCACCTATAACTAAGGATGTAAAAGAGGAATCACAACAAGACACATGAGTGGAGTGGAGATGTGGTCCTTAGTCAAGACCTACACCCTCAGTAGGCAACCCACAAGCGGAAGGATAATCACAATTACAGAGGTTCTCCCCAAGGACTGATGGGTCTGAGCCCCAGAAGACTCCCAAGCCCAAGGATCCTGCACTGGGAAGATGAATCCCCTAGAATATTGCTTCGAAGGCAAACAGGGCGTGATTTCAGGAGAGCCAGAGGGCATCAAGAAATAGACTCTCCATTTAAAGGGAGCACACAAAATCTTAGATGCTCTGAGACTCAGGGCAGAAGAAGTAATTTGAAAGGAACCTGGTTCAGACCCACTTGTTAATTCTGCAGAGCCTCCCAAGAGGTGTGAGACAGTTGAGACTCATCCTGGGGACATAGACACTGGCGGCAGCCATTCTGGGGAGCTCATTCTATCATAGGGACACTGGTGTTGGCAATGCCATTTTGGAATCCTCCCTCTAGCATATTAGCACCAGGACTCAGTCCTGGGACAACCCAGGCCAAGCAGCCAGCTGTGCAGAGACGTAGCATCACCCGTGGGCAGGCATGCAGCACCTGTTGATCCTTTTGAATCCCTCAACCTCCCTGGGACCTGGCCCTGCTCACCAGAGAGCCCAGAATCTGGCTTCACCCACCATTGAGCAAACATCAGCTCTAGGACACCTTAGACCTTCTGCAGCAAGCCAATGCAGGACTTGGTTTTGCCCACTAGTAGGCTGGAGCTAGCCTCTAGACCCAGCCTCATTTACCAGCAGGACCCACCTGGCCCCAGCCATGCCTACCAGTAAACTGACATCAGCTGTGGGACCCCCTGGGGCTCACAGTCAGTCATGCCAGAATCAGGGCCCACCCACCATCAACTGGCAACCTCTGCACTAAGCAGGGCCTGGCAACATACCAGGCTGGAGAACAGTCATCTTATTAGAACAGCCATAGTAGCTGTCCCTACTACAACAGAAACACAGCTCACATACACCGTGATACTAAAACAACACAAAAATAATACATACACTCAAATTATAGGCCAGTGTCTTTGATAAACATAGATACAAAAAGCCTCAGCAAAATATTAGCAAACCAAATTCAACATTACATTAAATGGATCATACTCTAAGATTAACTGTGAATTTATCCCAGGGATGTAAGGATGGTTCAATACCTGCAAATCAGTCAGTGTGATACACCACATTAACAAACTGAAGAATAAAAATCATATAATCATCTCAACAGATGCAGAAAAAAGCTTTTGACATAATTCAACATCCATTTATGATAACTTTTCACAATGTGAACATAAAGGGAATATACCTCAATATGATAAGGGCCATATATGACAAGCCCATAGTTAAGATCATACTCAGTGGAGAAAATTTCAAAGCATTTCCTCTAAGATCAGAAATAAGACAGGGGTGCCCATTCTCACCACTTTTATCCAAAATAGTATTGACAGTCCTAGAGACAGCAATCAGGTAAGAAAAAGAAGTAAAAGATGTCCAAACTGGAAAGGAAGAAGTAAAACTGTCACCATTTGCAGATCATGTGATACTACATATAGAAAATCCTAAAGACTTCATCAAAAACCAATTAGAACTCATTAATGAATCCAGTAAATTTGAGTTGATGGATATAAAATTAACTTACAGAAATGATTTTTTTCTAAACACTAACAACAAATTATCACAAGGAGAAATTAATGAAACAATTCAATTTACAATTCATGAAAAAGAATAAAATACCTAGGAATAAATACAACTAAAGAGGTAAAAGACCTGTACTCAGAAAACAGTAAGACACTGATGAAAGAAATTGAAGATGACAGAAACAGATGGAAAAATATATTGTGCTCACAGATTGAAAGAATTTATGTTATTAAAATGACTGTCTACCCAAGGCAATCTACACATTGAATGCAGTCCCCAGTAAAATAGCAATGACATTTTTCACAGAACTAGAACAAATAATTCTAAAATTTGTATGGAAACACAAAAGATCCCAAATAGTCAAGACAATCTTGAAAAGAAGAACAAAGCTGGCGGTAGAATGTTCCCTGATTTCAAACTATACTACAAACCTACAGTAATCAAAACACTATGGTACTGACACAAAACAGACAAATGAATCAGTGGAACAGAATAAAGAGCCCAGAAATGAACCCACACTTACATGGTCAATTAATCTATGATAAAGGAAGCAAAAATGTACAATAAGGAAAAAACATCCTCTTCAATAAATGGTGCAGGGAAAACTGGACAGCTACATTCAAAATAGTCATACTAGACTACATTCTCATACCATATACCAAAGTAAAAGTGGATTAAAGACTTAAATGTAAGTTCTGAAACCCTAAATCTCTCAAAGAAAACATAACCAGTGTGCTCTTTGACAGTGGTCTTAGTAATGGTTTTTGGACCTGTCTCTTCCAGGCAAGAGGAATATAAGGGAAAGTAAACAAACAGGACTACATCAAACATTAATGCTGTTGTCTGTTATATATGAAAAATTTTAAGAGTAAACCGTAAATGTTTTCATCACAAGGAAAAAAGATTTTTCTTTTTCTTTTATTTTCTATCTATATGAGATGATGGTTGTTCACTAAACTGATAGTGGTAATCATTCCATGATATATTTAAGTCAAACATATATGCTATACACCTTATATTTATTCAGTGCTCTATGTCAGTTATTTGGTTTTTGTTTGTTTCATTTTGTTTAAGGGGAAGTAATTAGGTTTCTTTATGTATTTTTAATGAATTTTTTAATTTTATTTTTTAGTGGAGGTACTGGAGGTACTAAGGATTGAATCCAGGACCCCGTGTATGCTAGGCATGCCCTCTACTACTGAGCTATACCCCCACATGTCAATTATATTTCAATAAATCTAGAAGAAAGAAAATATTATAAAAGGCCTTCTAAAAAAGATAACATTTTAAGACAAAGATCACAGGTAAATGAAAAGCATGTTTGTAGAATTTAAAACCACAGTGGACAATCTTTAAGCTTTAAATTATTAAAAAGAATTTTGAATTTACTTAGATGGTGATAATAGAAGAAATTTTCACATATTAAAGTATGGGGAAGTCATTCTGGATTATACATGATTTAACTTGAGCTTTAGGTTAATCAAAACAGTCGATTGTGTCCTATTAAACATGCATTGTACATCTACTTTTAACATTAAAGAGAGGAACGCATTTAAAAATCAAAATGGAGTAACTGTGGTTCAGGCATTCAGAATGGAGCGGGGTGATCATTGTGGATCTGTTTTCACACACTTTTCTGTATTACTGAGAACTAGAATATTCTGACCTGTATCAGACTCAAGGACACCACCAGCCATTCTCAAAATATTACCTGCTAGTATCTGCAGAGTTACAGTCTCAAGATCACCCCTGGTAACCATGCAGCCATTTCAGATCCCAGCAAATCCTTGCTTAACAAGCACCCTTAAATCTTGCCAGCTTCAATTCTTGACAGAAGAACTTAGGTAATTTTTCAGTTGTTGCTTTTATAAGCCTCCCCATTTTGTGGTCCAGCAGAAAACAGTTCAAGTGCTTCTTTAATCTGTGTCCCCAGCATACAGTCCTCAGTCTGGCTCAAATAAAACTCTTCTATACCTATTACAGATTGTTTAGTGATTATTACTGTTGACAGTGATATTTCAAGTAATTTAAAAAATCTTCCTAGCTATCTGTAGTTCCATGATATTTGGTAATTAAATAGCACTTCTACAATCAGACAAAATAATGTTTTATTGGAAGTAAATACTTCTCTCGCAGAATTTGTCTGAATTTTAAATGAGCACATGTTCATAAAAGACACCTGCTAGATAAGAGATGGCTATATAAAATCAATAGAGAATTGCAGTAAAAACTTTGGACTATCTGATTACAAAGACTTGAATTCAAACCCAAACTCTTCATCTTTCTATCATGTTACCTTGAGCTAGTGATTTAATCTCCCTTGGCTTCATTGTCCCATTGGTAAGATGAGTATAACGAGAGAATCCATCTTGTAGGGTTTGGTGAAGATTAAAGAAGCTAATTCTCTTAGAGCAGGGCTTGACTTAGCTGAAGTGCTTTATAATCAATAACTATTAGTTTTTGTCAAAAGATAGAGGTAAGAAGCAAAAAGCATCTCTATAAACTATCTAGTTCACCTCAAAAGAAAGAAAAGTCATTGTAAATGATTTTGTGACACGAAAAGCATCATCAGTCATAAAATTGCTAAATCCAATAATAGGTGAAATGGGGTTAAGTCCGCTTCAATCTGATTGTCTATCCACTTTAGGTCTTTTCTGGTAGAATGTTCCCTTTACATCCAGTCACTAGGTAAGTTCATTTACACAAGCAGTATTTCTTTCAAAGATTTCATGAGTGAACATAAACTTTTCGAAGGCAAAGACTTGTTACATTTGGCTATTTTGCAATCATTAAAAGGAAATTGCCTAAGTGGAAACTTAAGTTATATATACAATAAACTGTTACTTGCTTTGTAGAAAACACGAGGAAGCCATATTAAAACAAACATAATATCCCTTTATAGACAGCTATTTTCCACATGTATACACACACATACACATTTATAAGTCAAGAAATGTGTAGCAGTGTGTCCTGGATCTTTTGCTGGTGAACAACAGGACTTGTTTTGCACTGAAAGAACTAGTTGGGGAATTTAGTAGCTCCATGAAGCAGGGTTGCACCTCTTTGTTGTTTGTTCTGTTGTTTGATTTTTCCCCTTGAGATATCATGACCCAGGAAATTTATCAACTGTATGTAACAAATATTTTAAATTTATTTTTCTTTTTTTAAAACTCACACATACATCTTCTTTATTTTTTCTTTTTTTTGGGGGGGGAGAGGTAATTAGGTTTATTTTATTTAATTTTCTAGGAGGTACTGAGGGTTGAACCCAGGACCTCACACATGTTAAGCATGTGCTCCACCGCTTGAACTGTACTCTCCCGCCAGCAAACATTTTTATAAGAAACAATCCAACATGAGATGCATTCTGTTATTTATTTATTTATTTTTATTGTTAATTTTTGTTTATATGTATTTTTATTTAAGTTTAGTCAGTTTACAATGTGTCAATTTCTAATGTACAGCATAATGTTTCAGTCATACATAAATATACACATATTGGTTTTCATATTCTTTTCACCATAAGTTACTACAACATATTGAATATAGTTCCTTGTGGTATGCAGTATAAATTTATTTATCTATTTTATATATATTAGTATCTGCAAATCTCAAACTCCCAATTTATCTCTTCCTACCCTCTTCCCACTCTGGTAACCATAAGTTTATTTTCTATGTCTGTGAGTCTATTTCTGTTTTGAAAATAAGTTTGTCTTTTTTTTTTAGATTCCACATATAAATGATATCATATGGTATTTTTCTTTCTCTTTCTGGCTTATTTAACTTAGAATGCCATTTGCAGCAACATAGATGGACCTGGAGATTGGCATTCCATTATTTATTAACTCAATGCTACTTTAATTCTTTTTAAATGTAACCTGCACCCCACTAGGTTGATTTCATAAGCCAATAATGTATCATTTTAGGTATTAATAATCCTAAGGTATGGATATGTCAATGTGTTTAAGAGGCTCCCAACTAAAAGGTATGTCTGTAGCCTAGAATCCCTCTCGGTACCTGGATATTCATTTATTTGTTCATTCCTCATAGACAGTTACTGAATACCACTAAGTACTTCAGTCCAGAAGTCACAGATAGAGCATCAAAAAATGTACAGTTTTCTTTACAGAGGCTTACCTTATGTAGATATTACTACAAGTTCCTACTTTCTTCACCAAGAACCCAATATCAGTGTTATATGTCAATTATATCTCAATAAATCTGGGGAGGAAAAAGAAAATAAAGTTAAAACTATTTAAATATAAGACTGAAATAACCCAAGTTATTTTCTTAATTAAGGGAAGAGTGTAAAACTCACTCTAATACATTTCACTTGTGGAGAAAGAGACACAGCTTGAATTTTCTTTTCTGGAGAAAAACAAGCTAAAATATAGCCATGCTGGGAAAGAAGAGAGTGGAGGGCACCTGCTTTTTCTTGAGTCATGGAATCAGGATCTCTACTAGGGCCTCCAGGTAGATGAAGGGTTCACTAAGTTTTCCCCTTTGTTTCCTTAGCTGAACCCTGAGATATTTGGTTTGATGTTGATCAGATTATTTGCATAAAACTGTCAATTTGCTTAATTAACATTTAACATAATAGTATGCATATGGGAAGGATGAAGCGTCATTAGAATTTTATTTGATTATAAACTGTAGTTCTGAAAAAAGTTGTCTTAATCTATTATTCATACCACCATATTCTTCACAACTTTAGCAATTTGAAGGGAATAGTGATAAGCACTGTAGTATATGCTCTAGTGTAAGCACTGTAGTATATGCTCTAGTGTAGAACCTCACTGGTTTCATAAAGCGTATGATAAAAATAGTAATGATAATAATGACCAAAAATACTCCTGTTATTACCACTTCCATCACTACTAACGCTATTAATATTACTATTACAATTTATTGACCTCCTACTATATGCCAACTACTGAAATGTGCAATTGACATAAACTACAAACTCATTTTTGTCAAATCCTACAGTTTAAGAAGTAAGTTGTAAAATAACTAATACACAGGTGAAATGATTGTGATGGAGATTGAAGAAACATTTTTCAAAATTAAAAAATATATATTTAAGAATAAGAATTCAGCTTGTTAAAATATGCAATATAATACAGACTTCATCATTTTAACTTATATGGTGCCATCAGTTTAATTCATATCATTAAGATTCATACTGCTTATCAATGTGGCTGAATCACTGTAGAAGCCAAAAAAAGGCTAACATTAAACAGTAAATGTTCTTTGCTAACAATATAAAAATTTTATAGTTCATTTATTTTCCTTTAGTATAGACAAATAAACCTGTCATTAATTTAATATTCTATTATAAAATACAGGAAATAGTCTAGTTTCCTTATTGGAGATATCAGAGAAGCGTAGTATAATTTTGTAGTATTATTCAGTTTTGTTCATTTTTGACACTGTTTTTATTCAATTTTATCTGCTGCAGAAATGGAATTGCTTTACATATTGCATAGTATGAAATAAAATTAGAGATGAGGTTTTTATTTTTCCCTCATCTCAAAATATTCATGTTGCTATCTTTTAATAAGAAACAATTTAGTAAAATTATTTTCTTTGCTAGGTATCGATTATAGTCAGAAGAGAAAATAGGAACGAAGATAAGATGCAGAAATTCAGTTTTCTTATTATTTTTCCATCATTTTAATTGCTAAATTCAGTTACCAAGATAAATCTATGTAAGTTTGTAAAATAACAAAACATAGTTTCCTCTCAAGATCACAATTGGCTGTTATAAAACTGTTAAAACACAGGACTATATGCATAGCCCTGTATGTGCTTGCTACTAGTTGTTTTGTAAAGGTATTTTGGACACTTAAATTAAGACTTGAAAAATTTACTCATTGTTATATATTGGTATTTATTTTAAACACATGGACATATCTGTCTTTATATTCCACATTGCTTTGGTACACAATTTCTTCCTTCTCTCTACATTCCCAAAGAATGCAGGTGCTACCTTGTTTCATTCTTTTTTGTTGGAGCTTTTAGCACAAAAGCAAACTTGCCACAGAGACAATCAAGATGGTGTGAATGAGTCTTAATACTTCATTAATTTCTCAATGTGGCTCCATGTACCAGAATCATTACTCTTACAGGCATGCTAGCATCTTTCATGTCATATGTTTATCTAAAACAAATTCAATATATTTTTTAAATTTGTAAGTATTAGAAAATTTGAGTATTTCTTTAAATGATGATATACAGCTTTTAATAAGTATAGCAACAATACAATGTATTCAGAGAATAAATAAAGGAATAAATGAATGCTTGAAAGAAATTTCACCATGTGTTTCTTATTGTGACAAATTACCATAAATTGAATGGCTTGAAACAATACCAATGAATTGTCTTACATTTATAAAGATAAGAATTCCTAAATGAGTCACATTGAGCTAGAGTCAAGATATTGGCACATCTACATTCTTTCTAGAGTCTCTGTAGGAGAATTTGTTTCCTTGTGTTTTCCAGCCTCTAGAGGTCACCTATATTCTTTGGTGCATGGTTTCATTCCTCTGTCTTCAGTGCTGCCAGTGTCACTCTTTCTCATACTGCCATTTCTCTGGTTCTTTTTTCTCCTTTAATGTAATCACACATGTGATTGCATTAGCCCCACTGGGATAATATAGGATAATTTCTTTATTTTGAAGTCAGTCTGTTGGCAACCTTAATTCCATCTGCATCTTTAATTTCCTCCTTTGCCATGTAACTTAATATATTCACAAGGAATTAAAACAGAAATCTTTGGGAGGGCCATTATTTTGTCTACCATACTATGATACTATGTAATTAACTTAAAAGGGAGACAGACCAGGTAAGGAGGAGTTTTGTAGATTATGATAAGAATTTAGACTGTATTTAAATGAAAACAAATCAAAGAATTTAAGTAAGAGGAACATCAGCAATTCAATTTGTCTTTTTGAAAGATTGCTTCTATGCAGTGTACAGAATTAATAAAAGACATTAAGAGTGAATTTGCTGATGAATTTCATGAAAGATGAGAGAAAAAGAAAAGTTAACAGAGTATGGATCCTAAGGTATTTAAATCAAATTTTAGACTCTCACTTAACTAGCTGTGTGATCTTGGAAAATTTTGTCTCAGTTTCCTTTTATGTAAATTGAAGGTAATTGTAGTACCAAACTTTTAGTGTTGGTTCATGAATCCCTTAATAAATGTTAGTTTTACTAATCATTGTTTTGGAGGTAGAACTCACTGAATGACAGAATGTGAATTTAAAACAATATTGATAATGACTTCCAAGTTTCTGAAAATCATGGCTTTATCTTAAATGGCAAAGACTGAAGTTGGAGCATGTATGATTAAGAATTTGCTTTTTTATTTGATGAATACACAATGCTTGAGGGAAATCCAACTACAAATACATACATGTAACTTCTATTGCTCAAATGCAGATTTGGAATTGAGAGGCGAATCAGCATATCTTGGCTTATGCCAATTCTGTCTTTCTTCATATGGTAGATGCTATAGTTCATAATATGCACCCAATTACTTTTTGTACCACTCAGAAGAAAAAAATAAATAAAAATTGCCAGTAGAAATATGACATTCAGTCAATCTAAAAGTGAATTACCTTTTTGATGTTAAAAAATGAAAGAAATTTACAGCTCAATATAATAGAGTTGACTACTATTGACAACTTGTGAGGAGATTAAATCATCTAAGTAAGCAGTACAGAGTGAAAAATGAAGGTCTTGGGGAAATATGACATGTAAGAGTAGAGGCTGAGGAATGAGAGATAAAGAAATAGAAATGATGGTATAGTCAATTCCTCTTTGAAGCTTAGCTGTCAGTGGGAGGGAGCTGGAAGACAACATGGTGTCTGATGGATCTTCTTTTTCTTTCTTTTTCTTTAAAATGTGGGCATAAGAAGCCCATGTTTGAATATTGAAGATTGACTGAAAGGACTAGGAGGGCTTTTTCACAAAGGGTTTACCATCAGGACACAGGGGTCATGAAAACCATTGTGAAATCTAAGGCAAAATGGGAAAGGAAAAGAATCATATCAACACTGTCATCGTTGGACATGTAGACTCAGGCAGGTCTAAACCACTACTGGCCATCTGCTCTGCAAATGTGGTGGGAGAAACAAAAGAACCATCAAAAATTTTGAGAAGGAGGCTGCTGAGATGGGAAAGAGCTCCTTCAAATATGCCTGGGTCTTGGATAAATTGAAAGCTGAAGGTGAGCTTGGTATCACCATTGATATCCCCTTGTGGAAATTCTAGTAAGTATTATGTGACAGTCACTGGTGACTCAGGACACAGAGACTTTATCAAGAACGTAATTACAGGCACATCTCAGACTGACTGTGCACTCTCCTGATTGTTGCTAATGGTGTTGGCGAATTTGAAGTAGGTATCTCTAAGAATGGGCAGAGCTGTGAGCATGCCCCTCTTGCTTACACACTGGTTGTGAAACAACTAATTACTGATGTTAACAAGATGGATCCATTGAGCCACCCTGTAGCCAGAAGAAATACAAGGAAATCTTTAAGGAAGTCAACATCTACATTAAGAAAATTGGCTACAACCCCAGCACAGTAGTATTTGTGCTAATTTCTAGTTATAATGATGGCAACACATGGGAACCAAGTGCTTGGAACCAAGTTCTCCTTAATTTAAGGGATAAAAAGTCACCCATAAGGATGGCAATGTCTGTGGAACCATACTGCTTGAAGCTCTGGATTGCATTCTTCCACCAACTTGTCTGATTGTCAAGCCCTTATGTCTGCCCTTCTAAGCCATCTATAACATTAGGGGTATTGGCACTGCCCATGTGGAATGAGCAGAGACTGGTGTTCTCAAACCCAGCAAGTTGGTCATCTTTGCTCCAATCAGTGTTACAATTGAAGTAAAGTCTATTGAACTATACCGTGAATCTTTGAGTGACACTCTTCCTGGGGAGAACATGGGCTTCAATGTCAAGAAAGTGTCTGTCAAAGATGTCCATTGTGGCAGTGTGTCTTGTGACAGCAAAAATGACCCACCAGTGGATGCAGCTGGTTTCATGGCTCAGGTGACTATCTTGAAAAATCCAGGCCAAATCAGTGCTCGATATTCATCTGTTGGATTGTCATACGTACCTTAAATTGCTTGCAAGTTTGCTGAGCTAAAGGAAAAACTTAATTGTTGTTCTGAGAAAAAGCTGAAAGATGGCCCCAGATTCTTGAAATCTGGTGATTCTGCCACCATTGATATGATTCTTGACAAGCTCATGTGTGTTGAGTTTCTTTGACTGTCCTCAATGCCACTTTCCTGTTTGTGACATGAGACACGGTTGTTGTGGGTGTCATCAAAGCAGGAGACAAGAAGGCAGCTAGACTTGGTAAAGTCACCAAGTCTGCCCAGAAATCTCAGAAAGCTAGACAAATATCATCCTCAATACCTATCACCTGTCTTAATCAGTGGCAGAACAGTCTCAGAACTGTTTGTCTCAGTTGGCCTCTTAAATTTAATAGTAAGACTGATTAATGATAAAAATGAATAGTAAAATCTTCAGAAGGAAAGAACCATTTGGACCATTTGTGTGTGTGTGTGTGTGTGTGTAATTTATTAGTTTCTTAAATTTTACATTTTAGTAGAAACAACTTGACCAAAAATCTGTCACAGAATTTTGAGACCCATTAAAACAAATTTTGTTCTGGTTGTTGTTGTGTGTTCTTTTTATTTAAGTATAGTCAGTTGCAGTGTGTCAATTTCTGGTGTACAGCATAATGTTTCAGTCATACATATACATATATTCATTTTCACATTATTTTTCAATATAGATTACTATAAGATATTGAATATAATTCCTTGTGCTATACAGAAGAAATTTGTTTTTTTAATCCATTTTATATATAGTAGTTAATATTAGCAGTTTTAAGACTCCCAGTTTATCCCTTCCCACCCTGTTTTCCCCCAGTAACCATAGGTTTGTTTACTATGTCTGAGTCTGTTTCTGTTTTGTAGGTAAGTTTGTTGGTGTCTTCTTTTTTCTTTTTTTTTTCGTTTAAGATTCCACATATGATTGATATCGTATGGTATCTTTTCTTTCTCTTTCTGGCTTACTTAGAATGACAATCGCCAGTTCCATCCACATTGCTACAAATGACAGTATTTCATTCTTTTTTATGGCTGAGTTGTATTCCTTTATATAAATGTACCACAGTTTCTTTAATCCAGTTCTCTGTTGATGGGCATTTAAGCTGTTTTCATGTCTTGGCTACTGTATATAGTGCTTCTGTGAACATTGGGGTGCATGTATCTTTTCAAATTAGAGTTCCCTCCAGATATACACCAGGAGTGGGATTGCTGAAATCATATGATAAGTCTATAGTTTTTTGAGGAATTTCCATATTATTTTCCATAATGGCTGCACCAAACTGCATTCCCACCAACAATGTAGGAGGATTCCTTTTTCTTCACACCCTCTCCAGCAATTATCATTTGTGGACTTTTTAATTATGCCCATTCTGACTGCTGTTAGGTGATACCTCATTGTGGTTCTGATATGCATTTCTCTGATAATTAGCGATACTGAGCATTTTTTCACGTGCCTATTGGCCACTTATATGTCTTCACTGGAGAATTGCTTGTTTAGGTCTTCCACCTATTTTTGGATTTTTTTTTAATTACGTTTTATGAGCTGTTAATATATTCTGGAAATTAAATCTTTGTCAGTCACATCATTTGCAAATATTTTCTCTCATTCCTTAGATTGTTGTTTTGTTTCACTTATGGTTTACTTTGCTGTGCAAAGCTTATAAGTTTAATTAGATCCCATTTGTTAATTTTTGCTTTTACTTCTATTGCCTGAGTAGACTGCCCTAGGAGAACATTGCTAATATTTATGTCCAAAAATGCATTAAAACAAATTTTAATGAAGAACCTGTGTCTTCTTTTGGTTAACATTGTGACTTCCTGTGGTCCTACTTAGGTAAAAGACTTCACTGATAGGTTTCTCCAAACCTATTTCTGGTGTTCCATCTTCTATAACTTCAGAATTTGCTAATTTTGGGTTATGAATTTTTTCTGCATGGGAATTTTGATTTTTTCACCTTGTCTTTAGAAGGAATCACCTATTTAAGTACCTAGTGAAAAGCTATGGGAGGGGTCTGCTGACACAACACTTCATAGGGTTAGGACAGATAAGCAAAGAGTAACTTTGTTTATATGTAAGCTAACTTATAAGAAGGCCAAGTTCTGAATTATTAAAGTCCATGTGATGCATTTAAGCTTATGTATAATTACATCAAATTGAGTAGACTTGTTGGTATAATGTCAAATTTTAGTCTCCCAGTTATTGGAATGTGCATTCTCACATTTACAAGTATTGGTGTAGTTTAAAGAACGAAAATGTGAGGCTTCAATAGTGTTGCGTGCTGCCGTGCTAGAGTTAATTGTATCCAGATTCCAGAAAAGAAAAGGTACTGGAATTGGGGGGGGGGGTGACTAGGAGAGAGGAAAAAGTGAAATATATAAAAGAACAAGGAATAATAAAAAATATCCTGTAGAAAGCAAGTTATATGGTAAGAAGAGGATGGGTTCCAGGACACACATGGAGTAGATTTCTCCTGACTGGTAGAGAGGCAGTTCTGCCACTGTAACAGGGGGGAAGGAGGAGGAGCTGCAGAGATGCTGGCGAGAGCTGCAGCAGCAGGGTGGGGGAGTTCCACTGGGTGGCTTGAAATCAGTCAGTGAAAGATGAGGCAAGGTCATCCACTGAGAGTAGTGGGGCAGAGATGAGGTTGAGGGTTTCCATGAGAGGGTGTGTAAGAAAATCCTTGTAGCAAAGAGTGACTGAATGAATTCAGTAAGAGAAAGGTACTCATATGGACAAGTATACCTGGAAATTTCATTAAATATAGTGATGGGTTACTATTAGGTTAGTAAAAAGATTACTATAGGGTTATTATAAAGATTAACTGTTTGGCCTGGCATATGGTAAATGCTGCTATTATTAATATTATTGTATAATATGTTCCAGATTATAAAACATTGCTCAGTGGCATTAAGCTACTTTAATGCAAAAGAATAGTTGAGTTTATTTTGGGAAAAATAGCGGTGGTTTTAGGGAATTTGCCTAAGAAGGAAGATGAGTCTGGATAACAGAATTCAAGCCAGGCAAAGAGAAAAACAAAAGCAAGAGTGTACGTATCACTCTGTCCATGATGATGGCCTTGAACATACTTAGGTAGTGACAGGCATCTGGCTGGAAAGGAAAACTATAAGTCATGTGCTAAAGTCATAATAAACCATGTAGTTTCCACAGGAAGTCAGTAGCTGGCAATACTGAAGCTGAATGTATAGTTTAATTACAGGAGCTTCAAAAGAGTGGAGTGTTTAATAAGCTGGAGGAGTAATAGCCATTAGGCAGAAGCATAAGTACTGTGACATAATAGCTCATTTGGATTGCAGGACCCATGAGAAGGAGGGAAAGGGGTTAGAAGGAGCACTTCATGTCTAACTATGGATAGTGTCATGTCATGTTTATCCCTTTAAGCAACAAACACGTTTAAGCAATATGCTGATTAATGAACTAGTTGTAGGAATGATATGAAGGGTAGAAATGGCAAGTCATCTGTCATGCTAATGGGCAAAGCAGGATAGAAAAATGGCCATATCAGGCATGAAGGAGATGCTCCATATTTTATGAGGCTACATAAAGGAAGATCTTGAGTCTCTCTGAGACTTAAGGGCACAGTAGATGTCAGCCAAGCATAGACTTGAGGAATAATGTCTTAGGCAGAGGGAGATGGCCATGAACAGAACAGAATGCAACTTGTTGATAAAATCAAAAGACATGTTGAGCAAAGTGTTGTGAAAGAGAGGAATGAGTATTGGAAGATGAGGCTGGTGATGTGGGCAGGGGTGAAATGACATAAAGTACTACAGGTTTGGTAAGAAGTTTGCTTTGAAACTAAAACCAATAAGAAGTGTATTATATAACACATGGAAGATATATAAACAACAACAAAAAAAAAGTCACACTTGCTGTGTTATGGAGAGTACCCTGGGTGCCGATGATGCAAACACACTATGGAAATACAGTGAGAGAAGGGGGAGAGAGCAAGAGAAGAGAATGAAGTGGCTCGTGTGTGTGCGTCTGTGTGCATATGTGTGTGGTGTGTAAATATGTATGAGCTCACACATGGGAAATCTCTCTGTCTCTTTCCGTCTCTGTCTCTGTCTCTCTCATACATACAATATAAGCAGCAAGATGGTGATGAATGAGAAAGGGGAGTCTAGGTTTTAATGGATAAATTAGATATTGCAGGTATTACCTGTAACTGTAAGTGCAAAAATATTATATTTATCCATAATAAGTAAAATAAAATTCAAATTAATCAATGAAAGAATGTTTAAGTCTTTTTGAAAATATAAAGGGCAGCTCTACACACTTTGATATTAAAATCTAAGAAAAATTCCACCACAAGTAGGTGAAAAAATTGGCCATTCATACGAAAGAGCTGAAAATGAAGCAGCTGTTAAGTTAAACTTTATAGAGACGCTGGTCAGTTGCCATTGAAAAAATAAACAATATAACTTAGTCAAGAGGGGCCTTTAAAGAACACAGCTTTGTTAAAACATGATTGCTCTTCCGAACCTCTCTTTATTGGAAGGTTTTAATACATTTCTCTATACCTTTTAGTTTACTGAAATATTTATTGACTAAAATGCCCATAGAGATAACTTTCTTCTTCTCACTTCAGCCCTGCCTCCATCATGAGGTACTTCACTTCCAAAATGCATTATGACACTTGTGTCCCAGACTCTCAGCCATATGTCTCACGGTTGACAGACCCTGCTCTCCATCTTTATTGTGACAATCGCTCTTTAAATCTCCTCAGGTGTACCTGTTACCCAACTTTTCAGTTTGATCTCACCCTGCATGCCAGATTTTATTCTGAACTTTTTCATCCAAATATATAAACATGGTTTTCACTGGATTGGTAGACAAATATGATTAAAACTATTTTTAGAGTACCCAAACCACATCTTTCATTGTTTATGTTTTCCATTCAGATTATGAACTGATGCCAAGAATCAAAGATTTAGTTGATACGAATATTTTCATAAAATGTCAACAATGTAAGATTCCAGCCTTCACCTACCTCAGTGTTTTTCTGTAAACCAGTCAGTCAGAATTCAAATAAAAGTAATTGATTTTCAAAGTTTGAGATTATATTAATCATACTTTTTTTGGTCACATTTCTTGCAAACATTCCCAAATATTTCAAGCAGTGAGACAGTATCTTCATGAACTGAGTGTAAGAATCAATAGACCCCATCTTTTAAACTACACCACTTTTATGATTACTGACAGTCAGGGGGAAAAGAGTGTCAGATTACACTCCTATCAATAACGCCAGTTTCAAACATTATATAAGCAAAAAAAAAAAAAAAGTTGATGAAAAATCTTCTGTGTTCCCAAGAGGGAGTTTTAAAAGTTTAGAAATAATCTTTGTGATGCATGTTGATGAGTCTGATCATTTTGACATTACAGTAGAGGTTCTTGAAAATAAATGTACAAGATGTATCTATGCTTGAAAGACCCAATCCATTTATAGACTGGAACAGTCCATTTACATTTTGTTTAAAAGGTATGAAGGGGCAATTGAAACAAGTTACAATTGACAAGAGAATGGATTTATGGAGTAGTTCAGGTAGCAGGAGAAACAGGGTTTTGTCTCATTTGACCTAGTATGAACCAATACTTTCCTTTCAGAAACACTCTGATTTGAATTCTCATTAAGCTATGTAAGACATCAGACTTTCAACATAGTATGTATTCTAGAAATAAAGGCTATTAAGTTTTCAGCAGCCCTGGAAAGCCTATAATTTATATCTTAGATGATGAGTCTTCAGGTGGCTTTAAAACTGATTACATTTACATTTTTGATTTAATCATTTCTGTTAGCATTACAAAATGATAGCACATTGTTACACACAAGCAAAGCTAATCTTTCTGACTTATGGAAAATAAAAATACTACTAGAAAGTTTCCCTGGTTTATGTTCCCTTCTGTGCTACTGCAAAAACCTGATAGTTTATACTAATTATTTTGAAACTAGCATAATTTTTTTTTCACTCTCAAATTCAGTGCAATGACCGTGAGCTTCAGAGTTCAGCCCCACTCTCATTATGAAATTTTACTTTGAGCTAGCATTCAAAACTAGACGGAATTGAAGGTTGTGAAAGTAATTTATCATTTTGTGAGTATGGTAACTCAAACTAATGGGCTCTGACTATGAGATGCTGATTGTGTAGAACCAAAATAACAGATGTGTACTAAATTCCTATTAAAAGTATAGCTGGTCTACATATTTTATGTATTTCCTAGAAAAGAAAATTCTACATGTAAACTTTCATTGTCTTTTGCTGCTTGAGATGAGAGTATAGTATGATTTTCAAGTTGAGACTACATAACTAAGACAGCACAGACGAGCTATCGTGATTTTAAAATATGTTCATAGTCATGATAAATATTTCAGCCATAGTTAGAAAATTTGCACTGTTGTGTTAATAAAATAATCTGGGTGAGTCAATACGGTAACCTGAGTTTTCACTTAACCAATGACTATTTTAATATTAAAAAATGTTTGATCCATCTTCACCCTTTTCTGAGGTGAGAAGAAACGCAACCTACTTTTTAATGTGGTATCACCAACACAGTTGATCATTGCTCTCCTAGAATCATTTCATTATGTTGGCCCACATGTGGTCAATGCATAAGAGGTGAAAAGTGTTCATATTTTATATGAACTAGGTTAACAATTTTTGTTTAAAATACTCCTAAGGCTTCCTATCATAATTTGAAAAAAATATTTGATATAATGTTACCATCTCCTTTAAAGCAGAGGAGCCGCCCCCCAAGCAGAAAATGTAAATTTTATAGCTTATAACCACACAGCTAATAAACAGTGTACTGTAGTTTCTATCATCTTATTAGCTACATTTATCACATTTCATGCACATAACTCTGCCTGTCCAGGTCAACTGGAGATTAAAATTTACCAGATTATGAGCATATACACTCTCTTATAATGAGTGATGGATTAACCGATCACTAAGTACAAATGTATCCATTTCAAACTGAATATATTCAGTTGAGGAGATACAGACTAGATAGGAGGTCAGAGTTAATGCCTCTGTTTCTCTTCCTTTAAGAACACATTTGGACTGGGAGTAAGGTGCTTCCCAACATAAATGAACTGTGTAATGAATTTCACCTGGACAGTTTTTTTTTAAATAAACATTGTATTTCATGTTTATAAACATTTTAATATTTATTTATAAGTGAAAACAACTCAGGAAAAATGTTAGTCTCAGCAGAATGTATTTTTTTTTAAAATAACCTGAATTTTCGTGGTTGTCATGCTCATCTTGCTAATTTGTAAGTATAATAGAAGTAGTAACCCCATTTTGAAAAAAAAAAAGCAATAACTATAATTTTATACTCTCTGTTCAGCATAAATATAGTAAACTGAGTGCCATATGGCTCGTCATTATAAAAGTTAGTATTTCCACTTGCTTTGTAAATCTCTTCAATTTTATGGAGCATAGAAAGAAAACTAATTGCTAAGTGAGGTCATAGCATTCTCTCTCTGAAGCACTAAACATTCATAAGCTCACTATAAATTTTTTCAGGAGAAAAGTAAATTATATTTGGAAATGAAAACTATTATGATGTAATTATTATGTATTTCCCCAGCCTTTTATGAGATGTATGTTTACTGGGCAACTATCGAGCACCTTTTTAGCCAAATAAAATGAATTTATGAAAAATACAATAATGAGCTTTTTTAGTAGTCCAATGTAAATTAGTTTTCACATGAACAAGGACTTTCACAGAAACAGAATTAAACACTTTAAAAAACTGATATAACATGACTTAGTTATGCAAGCGTTATATTTTATCTTTTTATTAAATCAGCAATTAGTTTTAATCTTACAAATTATATTTCTTTTGCAAGATTATTTTTATTTGCTAATTTTATCAGTGTGCACAGATGCACTGTATAATGAAGAAAATAACATCACAGACAGTTTTGACTTACGACAGTAGAAACTGCTTCCATTGCTTGCAAACTGTTATTAACGTGATTCTGGTTCTAGGTATAGTCATAATATTAAATCAAAATATTTGAGGAAATGATTTCATGGTCTTTGTATTATTATTTTAAAGATAAATATGTACTTAGGTAGTACATCATTAACATACATCATGAACATAAATGAAAATAAAAACCACATACACACTAATATTAGGTTAATACTAGATTTTAGATTAACTAGTAGCATATATGGAAAATTAATTTTTTCTCTATACTATTTTAAAATATGACACTCAGATACAGTAATTCTCTTTGTTTTTTTAGTTTACATAAAGGTTATTATGTTTTGCTTTTAATCATATTGTTGGTATAAAATATAAATATATACACAAAGATCTAAACAGTATAAAAATTACATAGAAGTAAAATTATGCATCTTAAATACAAATGTTGTGATAACTTAGTCCTCAGTGTATAGTCATCAACAAGATAATTGCTAAAGAACTTTCACTCATTCTGTAAATTGATTTCTATTTCTAATTACAAAATACTGAATGTTTTCTGTACTAGTGTTTTCTGTGTTTTCTAGTGTTTTCTGTACTCTACTGTAAATACTACAATTAGCATTGGGATGATTTTTTTATATCATATTCCATTATTTCTGAAGCTATACTATGTAAATTATTATAAACAAGGAAAATCCACGTGATTGTTAGAGGGTGCAGACAAGGATGTTCTGATGCTGGTGCATTTGGTGATATTATTAATTATTCTGAGAGTTTCAGGAATAAATAAATTCATTGTGAGCATGTCTTCCTTCAAACAAAAGTAAGGCATATCATGTCCCTCCTCATTCATGGGATTAAACCATATACATATATTTTCTAGTAATAAATGTCTTCTTCAAAGTTTGCTCATAATATAAACTTTAACATTCCAAATTTCTCTTATCCCATAAATTTCATTTGAGAATGAAAGTTTGTGGAAGAAGCATTTAGAAAGTAGTCATATATTATAGCAAATACTGAAATGCAGTTTTTCAACAGTGCTATATTTACAGATACGGCCACCCACTCAAATATGCGTGCAATAACCAATAACTGAGTGTTTGCTGTATCCTGGAAAAAGACTCAGGATGCACAAGGGTCAACAGAGGACAGAAGAGGTTATGGTCCCTGCTTGTATGAGGATTGCAATTCAGTGTAATCATCAAATAATCCTAAAAAGAAAAAAGAAATCAATCAATTCATTGGTAAAACTGTCAGATTGGAAAGATAAACAGCACTAAGAGAAGCTAAAAGCGAATATGAAAATTTGTGGTTGGAAGCCTGATTCAGACGCTCCACATTTTATCTTCTCACTGTTTTGAATAGTCTACACTGTGTTGCTTGATTCATGATCTTAGCAGGACCTGTTTTCCAATCTGACATACTAGTTTGCTTTAAAATGACAAAATATTTATACATGCATTGTCTCATAAGTATTGCCCCTGTACTAAGAATTTCTGCATCATCGCTGTGGAGCAATGAGAAAAATGTGTGGGTATAAGGACTGTACATTTTAGACCACTTATAATTGCTCACATTATATCTCTTTAGACCCATACCTTGAACTCCAAAAGGCACCAAAAATTGTTTTTTGACATTAAAAATATATTCAAATGCAGTTTATAAACCTAATGGAAATGAGTTAGAATAGGATTTAGTAAGACAGAAATAATAAATTATTTACACTCTAGAATCATACCTCTTAGAACCCTGAAACCACCCTTACGTGACTCACAGGATCCTGAAAAATGCATTTCTGCCAACTAATATAGATTTAAACTAGTTCATCATTTTGCTTACATTACATGTTTTAGTGCTTATCTATATACTGTTATCAGAAAAATTTGAAAATCATTTTTGTAAGTTGCTATTGTTTTGACTTTGTGATTAAAAACTGGAATTAAATAAATGCTTCATTATTTGATAATCATATGGAATATTTTAACTTTCCTTTGAAAGATGGATTAAATACTTAATAAAGTTAGAATATTATAGTGAGAATATAGTGAATGACAAATGCTCAGTGTATAACAGAAAAAAATTTGGTAGTTTTAAATGTAATTTTTATTTTCCAAAAACCTAAAAATGTAATTTAATAATTTAGTACATAATTTAAGTCCTAGAAATTAGAACACTCAGAGATATGAAATCAGATCTTAATATTGTCTTCACAAGTTCCTATCCACATAGAATTTAAATATTTGCTACTTTTTATTCATCTATAATGTATAAGCCAAGTATATTTTCTAGAATCACAGGTTAAATATGTTTATGGAACAAAATATTGAGTATTAATAAGTATGGCAAATTACAGGTTAATATTTTCACTTGTTTTGTGTAACTTTTTATATTTTATTTTAATGCAAAGTGTAAAAGATTTTAGATACTGGAAAATAACTTTAGTTAATGTAATTGATTTCATCACTTAAGACTCACTTTGAAAAACTATGTCTGAATTAATGAAAATTACTTATTTATAATGTCTATAAATGTACACAATATTTTTGGAAAATAAATATATATCAAAAACTCTTATGCTATTTATAACTCTACATTATAACTCTACATTATATACACTTATAGAGGTAGAACAATGTTTGAACATGCTTGTTCCACCAAAGCCTTGTTAAAAGAATTGGATAAATTGATATGAAATATCATATTTAATTTTCATTTCCTTTAACACACTTTAATATTTGATACCCTTAGTATCTGTTCTCTGAATTTTGAATTTTCTACTAGTGTTTCACAGGTATTTATGGTGTATTATATGTGTTATGATAACTAGAATTATATATAGTATATTTAATACTTCAAAATTAAACATATCAATATATTTTAATAATTACAGGTCTTAATTACTGACATAGTCTATATTTAGTTATTGTTATGCTTGAATTTTAACAAAAAATGCATCTGCATACATGATTTATAATATGAACATATACTTGTTATGCTTGTCATATCATTTGTAAACTTATCTTTTAGTTTTTTGGGGGGAGGGAGGAGGTAACTAGGCTTATTTATTTATTTATTTTTAGAGGAGTGACTGGAGATGAACCCAGGGCCTCCTGCATGCTAAGCATGCACTCTACCATTTGAGCTGCTCGCTCCCCATCAATGCTTGTCATATCACTGGTAATGTGTACTCTTGTATCATACTTAGCATGTGTAATTTCGAATATGAGAAATGTTAAAATTTAAGTATTCCCAGATCATGATAAAATCTTAATAATGGTTTGTATTTTTGCAATATCTTCCAGCTTAAATTTTGATTAGAATTATATGATTTTATAATATAGTTAGAATCAACACAACTAATGAAATTGGCATCCTGTATCTCTCAAGTGCAAAATAAACAGAGACAACTTCAAAGCTTAAGAAGAAAGAATATAATATTATTATTTAAATGAAAGCTTTATATTGTTTATTTACAAATACAGAACTAAAATCATCATCAGAATCTTTAGGAATATTAATGTTCTATCCAGAAGCACTTCCATATAATCAAAGATTTATCTTTTAAATGAAGATGAGCTAATATTTATAACGTGCCATGAGAACCCATTTTTTAAGCTTCATTGCAGTATAATTGATATGCACAAAATTGCATACATTTAATGCATACATTTGGATGAGTGTGGCCATGTGCAGACACCCATGATACCATCCCTGCAATCAAAATACTAAACATATCTATCACCTTCAAAAATTTCCTTGTGTGGTTTGCCTGTTTTTTTGTCTCTGTGTTAAAAACACAACATGAGATCTAACCTTTTAATGTACTTTGAAGTGCACAATGCAGTGCTGTGAACTGTCGGCACTATGTCGTACAGCAGATCTCTAGAGCTCATTCATCTTGTAGAACAGAAACTTCATACCCTCTGAGCAATGATTCCCCACTCCCTCCTCACCTCAACCCCGGCATCCTCCGTTCTACTCTTTGCTTCTGTGAGTGTGACTATTTTGATACCTTGTATAAGTGCAATTGTGCAGTGTTTGTCCTTCTGTGACCAGCTTATTTGACTTAGCATGACCTCTGGGTTCGTCTATGTTGTCACAAATGGCAGAATTACCTCCTTTTTTAAGGTTGAATAATATTCTATTGTATGTATACACCACATCTTTAACTATTCTTTTGGCAATAGACATTAGGGTTGTTTCCACATCTATGCTATCATGATAATGCTGCAACAAACATGGGTGCATATGTCTCTTTGAGCTCCTGATTTCAAAAACAAACAGAAGCAACTGATAGCCTTTAGGAAAAGTCCTAAATCTATTAAAACTTTTTAAAAGGACTTCTGAGCCATCTTTATTTGAAGACGCTTTTATTGTTACCATTTTTAGGAAACACATGTTTGTATCTTCCAGGAATGTTGGTGAAATTTTCCTCATGTTTAGAATTTTTGGAATAATTCTAGTATGTTAGCACAAAAACTAATTTTTCTGATTGCTCCATGTTTCATATCAGTGATTATCTGATTTTCTTATTTCACATGTAAACGCATAATGGCATTAAATGGCAGTAAAACATCATAGTTTTGGCAAGGCTTTGACTTTGCAAACTTCCTTTAGTTAACAGTTTAGGCCATTGTTCATGTAAATGTACATCAAATCAATAGAAAGGCTTTTGGTATTATTTGCTTGTTAAGTACATTTTTTTAAATTATGTGGCATACAATTTTCTTCTCCAGAAAGTTAAAAAAATGAGGAAAGTGCAGATGATCGAAGGATTCATAGATTAAGTAGGCCAAGAATAAACAGGGGATAGTGGAGACTACGACATTCTGGGACGTGCAGGCTTGTTTCATCTAAAGGGAAGAATCACCTCTGAATTCCACTGAACTGTTGTCATGTGGGAATGTGGTACCACTGCTGATAGTTATTCTGAATTCAAAGAATGAAGCAGGAATAAAGAACAAATTGGTAGCACAGAAAATAGAATCAGTGATGTGGAGGGTCTACTTGAAAACAATGCCTCAGAATGCAGAGACAAAAGGCAAAATTATGGAGGAAAAGACAGAGGCCATGCAATATATGGGATTGGCCAGCTATATCTCACATGGGGAAAATTAGGGTGTAAAATATTTTCATTGAGGTAACACAGATTAATACAGAAAATCATATCTGAAGGGAAGGACAATTTATTTTCTATAAAAGTTAAAAGAAAAATCTTCCTAGAGCCTAGGCATAAAAAAATTTGCTGTCAAGAAAAATCAATCAATCAATAGATTCAGTCCATGATCAAATTGTTAGAAGACAATGGAATAAGATGTGCAAAGGTAAACATCATATAAACATGAGAAGTTAATCACATGCCCACACTTGCAGCACGAGGACACACTCCTTCACGGTCTCCGGGCCCCCGGTTTTTGCTGTGAGAGCTGAACTCCCAAGTCAGGCCTCCTTCCGTCTCCTTTTTGAGGCCATTCTAATGAGGTGTCTCTTCAAGGAAGCCTGAAAAACAAAACAAAACAAAACCCTGAGTGAAACAAAGCTTTGGCTTTCTGTTGGGTAAGAATATAGCAGAAATCCTGACAGCAGCTACAGCAAATATAAATTAATTTTTGTTGTAGTGCCTTTGATTAAATATTAATTTAAATAGTATACATATGTAGTCCAAAGCTTTGGCTCAATATAGCTGTTGGAAGACTTTCTACTCTCCTCTTTTTTCTTTTTTTTCAGTTGTCTCCTATGTTATAGTGCCCTGAATAGTGAGAAACTAATACAAATGTAATTCTCTAAAAATAGAAATTTCATAAAGTTTCAATTTTCAAGCCTTTATTATTTCGGCTAGTCATTATGGCTTAGGAGAACTATTTTTTTCCAATTTATGGTGTTCTATTTCTCTCTCTCTCTCATCTTTTTAATGTCTTGACTCTGAAATACATCCTAATAATTTGTGCGGATGTATATACACATATGTAAACATATATGGCCCATTTGCATATATTACTATGAATTTCCATCATCCTTTTAGACAAATAAATACTTACAGGTAAAAAACTGAAATACAACAAAAAACAAATAGAATCTGAGTGTAATTAAATGGATTTATTTGTGTGCATACATATGCTTTGAAATACGTGAAATAAAATACTACACATATATTTTGTGGTTTTGAAAGTCAACCTGCTTTAAGCTATCTATAAAATAACATAGATGTTCACTCTATATTTTTTACATTGAAACGTAACTATCACACTTCAAATTTGTGGTGACCAATAGATGCACCCAATTACATGTCTTTGAATGAAAAGAAATACTCATGAGGCATTCCAGGATACAAAGTCGTAACAGTACAGAAGTTCGAGGATATGATTAGACAGTTTTTTAAATTTTAAGAAGGATAGTGTCAAGTAAAGTGGCTGCTCAAAGCGAGGAAATACAGGTTGCTGACTGTGTTAGTTTCCTAGAGCACTCATAAAAATAAATTACCTCTAAATAAGTGGCTTAAACAAATACAAATATATTCTCTCACTGTTCGGGAGACTGGAAGTGTGAAGTCAAAGTATCAGTAGTGCTAGACTCCCCATGACGGCTTCAGGGAAGAATCTTTCATAGCTGTTTCTAGCTTCTGGTGGCCCCCTGGAATACTTGACATTCCAAGACTAGTAGCTACATCACTTCAATCTCTTCTTCCGTCTTCACATGGCATATTCTGTGTCCCCTCTCCTTTCCTATAGGGACATCAGTCATTGAATTTAGAACCATCTAATCTAGTATCGCCTCACCTAAACTGATTACATCTGCAAAGACCCTGTTTTCTTTTAACATTTTTTATTGATTTATAATCATTTTACAATGTTGTGTCAAATTCCAGTGTTCAGCACAATTTTTCAGTCATTCATGAACATATACACACTCATTGTCACATTTTTTTCTCTGTGATTTATCATAACATTTTGTGTATATTTCCCTGTGCTATACAGTGTAATCTTGTTTATCTAAGACCCTGTTTTCAAATAAAGTCACATTCACAGGTACCAGAAATTAGGACTCAAACATATTTTTGAGGGCACACAATTCAACCAGCTACACTAATATCTAGACTTCTAAAAGAGATCAAAGTTCCCTCAAGGTAAGACTTAGAATTGCTTTGTACCCCAATATCAGAGTCTTAGAGCTACATCACTGAGCCAACTTCTGCAATTATTCAGAAGCCGGTCTTCAGAAGGAAAGGAAGTCAAAATTTTCTCCTCTCTACATCAGAAGTTTTAGACATCCGAAGTACTCAGTTCAGCCCAGGCAATAGTAAAAGTGAATCTCTGTGGAGTGGGCTGGCAGATTTCAGACTGGATTAAAAGTAAACCAGTCAGTTGTGGCAAAGGCAGAAAGACAGTTCAAAGGAATGACATCAGGAAATGTAATAAAAAATATATATTTCTAGTAACACATTGAAAATACATTTTTCAAATCAATCAGAAAAATTACTTTATGTTTCAAGAGAGTAGACAACTGGAGGAAAATATCCTGCCTCAGTTAAGCAGAATGATCCTTTCTGAACACCTGCTTGACACTACAGATTTCATTATTTGTCTGAGTTAAATGCTATCCCTTCCAAAGTAAGAGCTGATAAAACTATCATAGAAGAAACGAGATAATCAGTGATGTGGAAACACCCACACTCTGATAATTGGCAAACAATAATCTTGAAGATGTTTCTTCTTCCAAGAGATGTATTTCTTTTAAAATATATGGATGTATTATATAAAATATGTCAGTGCAAGATCACTGATCTAAAAAGGCAGGAAAAAAAGATCAATACAGAGTTGTCAAATGTGCAGTTTAATGCCTAATGACATGAGTTTTAGAACCAGAGAAACCTCTATATCTTGGCTTTAGCACATAGGACGTGTGTAACTTTGGATAAGAAATTACCTGATCATTATAAGCCTCATTTTTGTCATATGCACACTTGAACAGTAATACAAATGTTGTGGTTGTAAGAAAATAGTTAATGTGTGTACATGTGTATGTTTACATCATAGCCTAAAAGCTTAACAAAAATGAAAGTTCAGCAGTTGTTATTTTTGCATTCATATTTTATGTCTATGAGAAATGTTTTCTAAAGGAAAGAGGAGGATTTTAATTTTGTCTCATATAGAAAATGTCTCTAAAGGACACGAATGCTGTGATGAAAATGAAGTGGATCTGTGTGCAAGGAATGCAGACAAAATGAAAATTCAAACCTCAAATTAAATGTACAGCACAGGTAGAGCACAATTGTCAATGCTAAAAATAAAATTTAATACATGAAAGGCAAAAATAAGTAATGCAGAGGAAAAGGTCACAGAGATACAAATAATGCTAGGCGTGGGAAGATTGCTGTAGTAAAGCATAATCCATACCCCTATTTTACAAAGAAGGAAATGAAATTCAGAAATACTGTGTGACTTTCCCAAGGTCACCAACAACTGGCAGCTGAAGAAGCTGTTTCACAGCCAAAGGTAATTGCTGGGTGCTATCCCAGACTATGATAGCTCATTGAGTAGACAGTATTTCTGAACGTTAACCATTAAATATGAACATTTCATTAAACATGACATTTGAGATTAAATCATTTCATGTGTTAAACAGCATTTATTTCAAAATATTTGCACAACATTTCCATTCTTCGTTTTATTAATGTTTAAGCCAGTTTCCCTATTGTTATCCCCTTAAAGGAAGTTCCGTAAACCATTCTTATCAATTCATATTCATAAATTTTTGTTTCTTGATATATTTCTGTATGACTTTATGGTATCACCTGGGACAACAAAAGATGATTAAAGCATGGTCATTTTATAATCAGATTAGACATCGATCATGTATTTGAAAGCCTTCATATACAAAAATGCTTCTTTCCTATAATTCTCTCCATTTAGAAGATACTAATATAATTGAGAAATGGTCTGAAACTAATATATGGTACTGCTATTTCATATGAATGCAATAATCTTTTGATATCTAAGGTTACTATGGCAAAATTATGTTGTGTTGACTAGAAAGCTGTTAGTAACGACTGATGAAGTATTGCTCACTTATTGAAGAGTAATTGAAAATATAAGAGTAAATTTTCTGATGAAGTGATAAATGTTATATATACTGCATTTTTAAACTAAAATTAATCTCTCAGTTCTAAGCAAGGAGTATTCCAGAGATCATTCTTTTTCCTATGAAAAATGTTTACAAAAATGTCTTTGGACTTGGGTATTTTTGCATGGTAAACCAGTAAAGAAAGTGATTTGGCAGAAATCTAGCTGCTTTTTCCCCAAAGAAAAAGAAATAGTCATTAATTTATCATTCTACAAATGCATTATATTTTTTACACATTTGGCAAGCACTGTTTTAGGAACTGAATTACAGGGAGAATGACAGCAGACAAGATCTCTCTCTCCGCATTGTTACAGAGATGGAAATTGGACAATAAACTAATAATTGTATAAGGTAATTGAAGTTACTGGTAAGGACAGTAAGAAAATAAATAATGTAATATGTCAGACAGTAAATATCTGAGGTCTAAGATTCTTTAGCTTGGTCTTAAAAGGCATTTTTTTTTAAGGCAATCTATGATCAAAAGCCTAAATAATGAGATAAAGCCAGTTGTGAGAACACTTGGGGCCAGAGTGTCCTAGCTGAGGAAAGACCTTGAAGAAGGCAGGAGCTTGGCTAGAGTGATGTGGACATTGCTATGAACAAGCGGACTATGGGACCTGGGATCACAGAGGCCAACAGGAACCAGGCTGAGCAAGCCTCTACGAACCTAAAAAAAGAATTTTTCTTTAATTGGAGTATAGTCAGTTTACAATATTGTATCAATTCCTGGTGTACAACATAATGTTCCAGTCATACATATGCATACATATATTCCTTATCATATTCTTTTTCATTATAAGTTACTATGAGATATTGGAATAGTTCCCTGTGCTATACAGGAGAAACTTGTTCATCTATTTTATATATAGTAGTTAGTATCTGCTAATCTTGAACTCCCAATTTATCCCTTCCTACTCCTTTCCCCTCTAGTAACTGTAAGTTTGTTCTCTATGTATATGAGTCTGATAAAGAAGTTAGATTCATATTTTAAGTATGATGGGAAGATAGTGGATGATGTTGAAATAGAGGATAACATGATCTGCTTTACTATTTTTAATAAAGTTACTCTAGATGCTAAATAGGTGATGTACTAAGACAAGAATAGAAGCAAGGAGATCTTTTGGGATGGTTTTCAGTACTTCAGCTGAGAGATGATGGTTTGGAATTATTTGAGAGGATGGAGAGAAGTGGTTGGATTTAGAATATATTTTGACAGCACAGACAATAAGGCTTGCTATAGTCGAGATGTCAGGAGAAAAACAATGGATTCAAGGATGGTTCCCTGGGTTTACCTTGAGCATCTAGGAACACAGGAGTGGCATATATGGAGTTGGGGAAATGGGGAAAGGAAGAGCTTTGAGGATGAATGTGAGAATATATCAAGAATTTGGTTTCTGACATTTAAATGTATTGCTATCTATTAGATGTTTAAGTCCACTTATGCCAAGTCTCTGTAATTATGGAAATGAGGAACCACAACTGAAGAAACAGAAATCTCAAACTCTAATAGCAAAGACTATTTGATTATTACAGCTGTAACTCTCAGTAATTGACTATTTAAGAATGGTTAGATTGGCCTCAACAAAATTAGTCTATCTAACAATAATTCATTAATTATGACATCTCTATGTACTGTACATTTTAAATACCATTGTAATATTCCTAAAGCACCAAAATAATTCATAAAATATTTATCTGCCCTATATGAAGCTTTAAATATATTGGTATTATTATATAGATGGGACCTCCTTTGTTCTCAAGGCAGTAAGAACACCAAGCTGATAGTCATATTAAATACACTATATATGATTAAGAATCAGATAATATAAATATGTCATTTTATAATAATTTATATTTTTCCAAATACTTTTATTCCCTTAATAGCCCTAAGAAGTGAAGGCTAGTATTATTCTCATTCTTAACATGATAACAGGTCTATGATGTTGACAGGTGCTGTTTTGTAGCCTGGTGAGTAAGGAGCCAATCCCTCCTGATTTCATCAGGGTGTAGACCTGTCTAGGCAGCTGATCTTCCCATGGATCCTGTGTGTTCTTTAGACTTAACATTTCAATGTTCTATGAATGTTTAGTCTGTATTAAAAAGGAATCTGAATAAATCATCTTAATTAAGTTCTTCAGCTACTACAAAAAACTCCAAAATTTTAGAGTTTTTTTATATAAAAATATTTGATATTTAATTTTAAAAATATAAAAAATAAGTAATATTAAATATTTAACTAAGCATATTCACCCTTAAATTAAAATTCCCCCCGAAATCTAAGTACCAATAAACCTATAAAACAAATGCCAAATCAAATGCAAATATCACCCCAGTCCATTGCTAAACAACAGAAGGTGTTTTTATAAACTTGTATATATGTACGTGTATATAATGTAAATTGCATTATAATTTGTGATCTCTGAATCTGAATCACAATTTTAATTCCTTTTAAATTCAAAACAGTTGGTTTTAATTTTAAAATAGAAAACAGAATATTTCAAATATAGTTATGATATTTTGGTAGAGTACAAAAGTGGCCAAAAATTCTTATGTTTCACATATTATCACAAGTGAAATGAAACTTTATAGTGCCTCTCGTTAAAATGTGAAGACTTTCCCTACCCCTTGAATTGGATAAGGTTTTGTCATTTGCTTTGACCAATGGAAAGTAGCCATTTTGACACAGGCAAAAACCTTAAAAGTATGAGGACTTTGAGGCCTGCCCTCTTACTAGCTTCTTGAATCCATCTGCCATGTGACAAGTCCAGGCTAGCCTGCTGGATGATTAGTACCACCATTGTTCCAGACAAAATCCATCAAATATAAAACATGTGAATGAGGCCATTCAGGGCAAAGCCAGTCTGTAGCTAACCCAAGTCTGTAGGGAGCCCAGGAGTGAACCCAGGGGAAATCAGCTGAACTTCAAGAGGAAAAACATCATGCAGATCAATCATGAACGAAAATAAAATGTAAGCGGCACATTTGGGGATCTTTTGTCATGCAGCATAACTTACCTGGCACTGTTTTGTCAGATATTTTAATAGCAATAAGCCAATTAATAGTTTTCAGGTAGTCCTCAAAATTATGTAAGTGTCTCTTTGGTGCTTTGCTGTGGTCTAGCATAGAAGCCATCCAGGTGGATTTATGTATCTTTATCTGTCTTACAGACAAGGGAAGATAGAGCACAGCATACTGAATCAATGTACAAGTGTTCTTAAGTGGTTTTGTTTGACGGTGCAGCTGTGTTACGAATAATTTTTCCTCTATAATTAAAGAAGTATTTTTAAATATTATTTACAAGTAATTTGGTGTAAAATAGAAATTAAAGTTTCCCTTTCTGTCATTTCAGAAAATAAAAGGGGAAAATATAGTTTCACATGAAGTTATCTATGGTTATAATACACTGAGAAATGAAGAGAGGAGAGAGAAGGGAGGGAGAATGAGTCAAGTTTATATCACACAAGAAGGAAATGATGCTTAATATATATCAATAAATCTTTCCAAGCCTCATCCATTTAACATTAATGAACCTAGTTCTTTTCTTTTACCTTTAATTATTTTAACAGTCTCTGCCATATGCAAAATATAGAGAAATTAAAGCATAGGTGACCAGTTGAAAAGAAACATACTCAGCAAGAAATGACTATGTTTTTGCAAGACTGCATTTTCAAATATATTCTAATGTGCTTGAGACCTGTAGTAGACGAGAAATATTGAAGTTAGCTTGTGCTTTAAATTACCTTAAGGTTATCTAGGACATTCTTTGAAGGCAACCTAATAGGACACCGAGTGTTTTGTTAGATCTGCAATAAGCAGTTTTATTTTACATCAAACAGAGGTGAGTTTAATAGTTTGACCTAATTTCTTATGAACAGAGCTCTTTGTATAAAAAACTTGAGAAGATTTTGTTCTAGTGTACTCAAGGACATTAGGAAAATAGCTCCCTGTTAAGGTTTTGCTTTCAGGGGTAAGAGTTGAACTAGTCTAAATGACCTGTTCTTCATAAAATGCCCTTTTAATTTGCTGATTTTGCTCCCAAGACATACAAGTCTGCTGATGTACTGATCACTAAGTTCTGTTGGGATAATTATTTCAGAATAATTTCCCTGAGTCGCAAGGCAGGTCAAAAGGGGAAAAAAAAAAAAAAAAGAAAAAAACTTACAAAGTTTAATGCCTAAAGGAAGGGCATTAATTAATGATGTAGGCAAAATTTAAAAGGCAAGTTAACTCCAAATCGTCGCTATGTTAAAATCATTGCTTACTTCTAAATACTTTATTCTGAGTCCCTGAAGGAAATAATCCCAAAAACATTTAGGATAAAATGTTTTATAAACCAACTTACGTGTAAAAATTGGTGCCAGAGATATATGCTTTATCAATGTGGACAAGTCAGAGTTTGGGATGGACATGTTCAGACTTAACATATTTTATTAATTTCTCCCCTTCCCAGTCAAATGTAATGTAGTTCATAGACATAAGTATTTCATCAAAATAATAAGATTTAAAAGAGGCTGAATATCACCATTCTGTCTACAGTTTTGTCTGCAGGTAAATTTAGAGATTTGGTTATTAAAACTCATCACATTCAGAATCTCTATATGCCATACAAAACAGAGAGACAGAATTAACTATCAAATCTATCCCATTTTAATGGAATAAGATGCAAGATTTAAATTGTTTCTGAAAATAAATGAATACACCTTTGCACATATGTGTCACATGCCCTTATGAAAATAATCAACAATTTGCAGACCCACTGAATCCAAGTTAAAAGAAAGAGCCTGGACCACTTTATTCCTCTTGTTTTAGTATAGTTATTTCATCTTAACAATATCAAGAAGAATGTATCCTGTATTCACAGAGATTAAATAAATGCTGGATTATATATAGAAATGACCAATATTTAATGTATGATAGTTTTCACATACCTCTCTTGCCATCCAAAAAGTCACATATGCTAATAGTCTTATTCAGATTAAATGATTTATTCAATAATTTGAACTCGTTTTTTAAAGTTCATATAAATATGCTGTCCCCAAATTGTTCATATAAAAAGATTTTGGCAATTTACTTTTCCTATAACTGGCCAGATGGTAAATTTGTCCTGTTTTATGGGGCATACAATTTGCATAGCAACTCAGCTGCTGTAGCACAGAAATAACCACAGATATTACATTAAAAAAAAATGTGTGTAGCTGTTTTCCAATAAAACTTTATTTACAAAAACAAGCAGGTTGGTCCACTTTTGCCAGTCTCTGTTAATGAATATGAGTACCCTTAGAGATGTTAGTTGGATGGTGAAATACGTCTATTTTCAAAAAAGCCTGGATAATTCAGCAAAATACATCCCTTCTTTGAGTTCTGTCACATATTAGCGTATCAAAAGTTCTAAGATTAGTTTTAAGAAATCTCTCAGAATCTCTTAAACACAGAATTTTTTCATATTATCGATAACTTGACCCTTTTAAAAACTGGACTTTTTAGCTATTACTGAAATACACAAGTGATGTCAGTAATTCATGTTATCAAATCAGCAACTATTGATCATACAATTTTAATAGTAACTTAAAAAATATGTATCAACTGCAGTTCTTACAGAAGTCCATTTCAAGACACCTTGGGCAAAGGAAAGGAGAAATTATTGAATTACATAATTAAAAAGTTTTCTTCCTAGGTATATGTTTGTACCAAAGTGAAGGAAGAGCTCTGACTAGCAGAACCTAAGATATAGGTCTTTCCCTGGTGTGGATCAAGGATGGTGACATCACAGGGACTACAAGTATTGTTTCCCCACAGGAAAGACATATTTATCCACGAGTAAGGGGGTTAACTAAAGTTATAATCATTCCATTCCATTTCCAGACTCATTTTATATCATCCTAGCAATTTTTCAGTAGTAGTTAATATTCATCATGAGATATGATAACTAAGATTAAACTTCGTCTTTCAAAAGAGCTACATGAATACCAAAACCTTCCTATAGATTTATTTAAGTCCTAAAGATAATTGTTATTCATTTCTTTCCAAATATATCTGACTGATACACTCCCACAGGTTAATAGACCTCAGTTTGTGTTAACAGACACCTTGTTTGTTCCTTCTTTTAGCAGAAAATCTATAGTTTTTATTGTAAAAGTAAAATAAATACACTGTATATATTGAGCCATAAGTATCAATATTAGGTGAGCTAAATGGCTATGAAATAATTTTTTTAAAGGGTGGTTGAGGACAATTAATTTTACCAAAGGACTTTCAGGTAGTATTATGCAATTTGGTTAATTTTACATTGATAATTAAAAACGTTCCTAATGATTTCATGATTGTCTTCCTAAGATTGGTCAATTTGGTAATAGTGAATTATCCTTTAAATTAAAATTTTAAGAAGGAATCAGTGGGGTATTTGCCAGTGAATTTTAGAAGAGACAGGCATAAGCAAATGCCTTCCAACCATGGACACATACAATACAAGGAAGATGTAGAGTGAGAGTCATTAAATAATCAAGAACTGACTGATGAACAATTGATAATAATGTAAGGTGAATCTGAAAATATAGGAAATACTACCTTTAAACACATTTTGATGTGATTTTAAAGTTTAATCAGTTTAATCATGCAATTCAGTCCTTATTTTTATAGTTTCTTCCATATAATTTTTAGAACTCCTAGCTTACCAATGGTAACTTTCAATTTACTGTTAGTCTTTAATAGACCAAAAGTTAGAGGTACTTATTATGCAGAAAAATAATTAAAACCTATGATTTAAATGGACTAAAAGAGACTTCTCAGAGCAAAATGTTATACATAATTACATAAACTAAATTAAATAACATGTAGCCCCCGAAATTGTAGCAGACACAAATTACTACAAAAAGAAACTATGAATTTCAACTTATGCTATTATTCAAAATCTCCTAGGTAAAGTTTACAGGCTAAAAGAGTAGTTAATGTAATTAAATATGCCAGAATGTTCGATAATGAGGCCAGAGATCAAAACTAATCATATGAATTATGAACAGAAAAGAACCTGGAGGGCTATGATGATGCGAATATAAAGAATTAAAACTAAAATTACGTGAACTGTGGTTTCCAGAATCAAGGAAAATAAGATGAGAAAAAGAAAAATATATGTAGTCATTCTCCAACCATTGATACATTTTAACTCTTTCTTATATATTTTATTCACTCAACTAACTCTTATTTTTATTGTGCACTATTATATGTACCCCAAATAACTAAAACACTTAATGAACCAGATCCTGTAGCTTGAACCAGAAAGTCAAGAAACTCAAGGGAGCTGTAACTCAACCCAAGTTTTTCCTAGAACGAATGTGTAAAAATTGTAATAGGTTTCTTACTTTATTTTCCACCAAGCAAATGTTTTTAAGAACTCCTCCTCGCCCATCTCAAGTCTTCAAGTCCCTTGTAAGCAGATGTCACATTTTCCCTTATTAATCAGGGAGTTTTTCCTTCATTTGCTTCTACTTTTTCTTCATACCTGATTTTGGGGGTATCTCCTATATCAATATCTTGTAACTAGATTATTTTATATTAATAACTCCTATAAATTGCATCATTGTGAAGGAAGTGGTGGTATTTGTCTGAGCTCCCTGAATGCTATATGTGGTATGACCACAATTTATTAAAAACCGGGCTGTCAATGATTTCCATCTGAGGACGTCATTGGAAAGGGGCTTTCTGAACAGACATGATTTGTTTGCCAATCCAAAACATCGATTTAATATAGAGTATCTTCTCTAAATAATATTAGTGGAGGGGAGTGTTGACCACTGCTAGGGATTATAATATAAATATTTACTGAGAAAATACTCTGTCCTGTTTTTCACATAGACAGTTACATTTAATGCCCCCAAATAACTAAGCAAAATGCTTTGATTATGTTAATTTTCCAAATGTGAACTGTGAGGCTAAGAGTTTGAGAAACTTGACTTGGAGAGAGGTGAAGGCCTTGGAGGCCTGTGGTGCTTGTGTGATGGTTGGGAGGCTATGGGTGATCAGAGCATTCCATTTTCATTAATGTGCATAGTCTTTCTATGCAACTGTTAGCACTGATCTAAAGTATCTAAAATCATTTGGGTAAATGTAAGTGTTCTTATGATGGGTCTGAATTGGAATTTTACCTCAGCCTAAAATTCCTCACAGCTAGTAGAAAAATAAAAGGACTTGCTCACCACTGTTTTGATCAACGTAATATTCTAGAATTAGAGGAACTGCAATATCATATTACCGGAAGCCACTACTTTCCTATGTTTTTAGTCAACTCCCATTTGCAAACAATGTTGCCCTTCATTTCTATGAGCACTCAGGTTTCCTGGGTCATGTCCTTGCCCTACATACCACTTCAATTTTACATGGGTTAGCAAAGAACATTTTCCTAAACGTTAGGAAATAGCTGCATCATATTCATATTTTTTCTTGTCTGGTTAATATGATATGAATTGTTCACCTTTCAAAATGTTTTATGAGTCTATAAGCCTTTGACCTTTTTATTACATTTTTATTTTTACACCATCTAGTACAATTAGATTTCCATTGCCCAGCTGTCAATGATCTTCCTCAGTCTAGTCGTAAATCTTGCCCTGTTGAATTCTTCCTGTTCCTGCTAACCTAGCACGGGAACCGATTCATAGATATTCATTTTCTTCTGAGCACTTATCAATACTTTTCAGATTCTCAGTCCTTTCATGAATTAAGATTTCCTTAAAATTCTATTTCCTTTGGTGTCAAAATGGTGATCAATTATCTAGTTCATTTTTCCCCTTCAATTTCTGGACTTAAGGATTTTATTATTTCTCTTTCTGGTATTTCAATCAAAGACTGAAATCACTCAATTTTAGGGTAATCCATTTTGGATATTGAAAAAGTGTAACTTGTCCAATTTTCTATGAAGAAGGATTATTTTTGCGTTTGAGCAGTTTCCTCTCTTGCTTTAACTCATCTGCTTAGTACCTTGCCTTGGTGCAGTTGCTAGTCACTTTTTTTTTCCCCAATCTAGTGCCTACAGAAATGCTGGAATTCTGTTTTGTTTTGTTTTTCTTTCCTCAGGTTCCTTAGTTTTACGACAATCATTAGGGAAATTGCATTTTGTAATATTCAATTCAGATATTATAAGGTATTATATATATTTAGATATTATAAGTTATATAGTCTTTATTTTTATACAAACAGTAGATATAATATCTGGCTGGGGCATTATTTTGTGTAGTCACAACCAACTGCAGTTTTCAGTAGACATCTTACTTCTTTATGGCTCAATGATTCTAGTTAAAATTGGTCTAAAACTACTTAATGGCTCTATTTTTCATAATCCTTGGAAATCTGGGCTCAACTCACCTTTCCAACATTCCTATCCCAAATATTTTCTTATACACTCTAGGATCTTCTCCTCCATGAGTTGAGCCACATCATTGTCTCAGCCTGAAATGTAACCCTCTCCAAGTTTTGGGAGAGGAAATTCTGCTAACAACTTTTAATTGCATATATATTTACTAAAGGAAGTAGTTTCTTAGTACCTTGGGAGTACTGGTCTTGTGGTGGCTGAGCTTCCACTGCAGGTGTATTATCTTCCAACAGACTCTGTTACAGACTCTGTGTTTTTTACTATAGCTGACAGTGTACACGTCTGTCTTCCCAAGAGATTTCAAGTTATCTGTAAATACAGTCTCTCTCTTAATCATCTTGCTTTTCATAGGATAGTTCATTGGTAGTTCGCATAGCAAGTATTCCATAGAAGCTGAGGTGATAGACATACAGTTTATAATTCCCAGGTAAATTCAACACTTTGGGCAAATAAGAAATTCCTGATCCATTTTTGAATAGCCTAGTTTGTGATCATATGCTTTGATATGGAAATGATACCAAACTACCTATAACAGTTGATCTAGAATGTTTCATTGATTAGATTTATTTGTGCATTCCTAGAACTACCTGAGCTGTTCTTAAGGTCAGTAGGTATTTGTCATGAAACTTCATGAGTATATTTTTGTTGCTAATTCAGTGGGCCTGCTGAACATTTCTCCCTATTTGAAGAACTTGCCAGTTATACCATATAGTCTTGTTCTTTTCTCTATTCCCTTCCTGATGGAGTGGTTAGAGTTAGAAGTGTGAAATGCACTTGTATGCCACACACTAATCTTAATCTAGTTCTTTTTTTTTTAATTGATTAAAAGGAACCAACCAAGGTGGTGCCAGGGAGATGGGTATAGCTCAAGTGGTAGAGGGCATGCTTAGCATGCACAAGGTCCTGGGTTCAATCCCCACTATCTCCATTTAAAAAAAAAACTAATAATAAATAAATAGACCTAATGACATCCCCCACCCCATCCCAAAAATAAAATAATAAATAAATATTTCTTTAAAAGAAGAAAAACCTAGTTCTATGAGGAGCAAACAATATTACCCCCACTGTTCATTCTTGTCTTCATAGTTTTAGGACTGTGTGAGTCAGCTATGGAGTGGAAGAGGGCTGATTGAATATTAAATGTAAAACCTAAACCTCTCATTCATTTCCTCTAGTTGTATTTCCCCATAACACGAGACAATGAAGAAATACGTTGGACTTCGGAAGGCAGTTTCAAAGAAGTATGAGGAAGATTTAGTTAGTTACATTTTGTGAAGGTCAAATTCTGCACAATGTTGTGCAAATTGTACCCCAATTTGTTTTGATGGATTGCACTTGACAATTAATTAGAACCTTATGAATAAACATTGAAAGGTAGATTTCATTAAAGAAAACATGGTTCAGCCCTAAAAGCTCTATGCTTTTAGAATAATAACATTGATTACAATAGTTTCCAGACACTTTGCTCAAAATATTTCACAAAAGTTCAATATAAACACATTGTATTTTAAGTTCTTTATGATGGCTTTTAGATTAAGTTTAAACTGAATAGATATCTATATATATGAATGTATCTGTGTTTTCATATGTGTGTGTATAGATACAGATATTTATTTATATTTCTTTTCAACCCAGATTCTCAATTCTTTGGTTTCCTTACCTCCCATGGTATCTTCCTTTATTCTACTTCCACAGTTCACTTCATAGTTATCCTAAATTTACTATCACTACTAACTACACCATCACTTAAGATTGGACTTTAAGCCACTAGCCTGCTACTCTCAAGCTTTTACTCTAGGGTCCCTCATTCCATTTTTTAAAAAAATTTTTTCAAGTCTTCCAGTCTATTAACCTTGAGACTTTTATAAAACCAACAAAAAAAAAATAACAACAATGACAAAAATGATAGCTTCTCTCATTTAAAATCTGTAAGTGCACAATTGCAAGTGAGCACTGAGGAACAAGGAGTTAAAACTGTTGGCCTGTGATTGTTTGACTTCCTTGGGGAGGTGGGGAAACTGCCTTGAGGCAAAGGAAGAAAAGAGTATGGATCTAGGCTAACATCCTTGTTAACTGCACTTCCAGCAAAATAAACTACGGATATTTATTAGAAGGAAGGACCATATCAATAGGATGTTCCCTGCCTAAAGTATATCTTATACTAAATAAACCTTTGAATCTCTGAGATATGGCTCACTGGATAAAGTCACTTAAGCCATACAATTTTAATAGAAAACAGATATGTTTCATTACCTAAAATTCTGCCTGTGGTGTGAGGTGACTTACAGACCTAATTAAAAAACCTCCTTTATTATTCTGGGCCAGAGAGTGCATGTCCTGATATGGGAAGACGGAACCTCAGTAGCTGTCTACAATATCCCAGATCTCTCTCTAGTTCTTCAGACCCTCTGAAATGACTGATGACTTAAAATTATTAGCAGATCTTGATCTCTGATTCAGGTAATTCTGGTTATGTGATCCTCTGACTTGACTCATACACTCAATGCTTTACAGGAATCTTCCTTCACTTCAATGAGTATGCTTGCTTTCTTACTTTCCAGAAACAACCGTTTTGCACCTTCTCTTCCCTCTTTAAACTTCTAACCCATCGAAGGAAGCTGAAGGCTTTACTTTACACGTGTTTACAAGAGCTGAGATATAGTCAAGTGTGAGTTCCATAATCCTCCACATTCAAATTTACCAGCTCACCTGCAGGGGGACTTCACCCTCTCCTCTTCCTCTCTAAAACGAATAACATGTTCTTGAACTAGTGTAAGGCTGACTCCTCTTTGTACCCTAGATTCACTATATTCTAGTCACTTTAGAATTTTGCTCTGATAATTATTCTCTCTCTTCTACGTGATCAAAATTAACTCTTCCTGCTTGTTCATTTCCATTAGCTAACAACATGGTCTATTATTTTCTCAGGCTGTTCTAACATGTACTATATGACCTCTCTTGATTTGCTGCTAAGAAGATTTCTGCTCCTGTTCCACACTACCCACTGAAGGAGTTGTCCCAACCAACTCCCTGTAATCTACCTTCAAGCCGCCCCTTAATCCAGAGCAATCAGACCTCTCACCTCACCACTCCACATCGATCACTGAAATTCATGCTGCAAACTATCCTCTATGCTGTTGCTTCTTGACCTTTTAATAGTGCCTTACAGAATTGATCTTCCCTGTCTCTTTGAAAAACTTCTTTCCTTTGCCTTTTGTGACAATACAGTCTGTTTTCTGTCTGGACCACTCTGTCCCTTTTTTGTTTCTTTTACTGAATATGTTTTCTGCTTAATCTTAAAATGTGGAGTACCCCAAACCTTGTGCCCTCTTCTTTTCTGTGCTTTTTTCTCCAGAGCTTTCATTCAGTGCAGTCAACAAAATTCACATGATAAATATGAAGATGGTTTTACTCCTAAGCTGTGTCCACACTTGTATTTCAATAGCTGATTTATTTCCACTTGAATATTTGTTAAACAACAACATGCTTAGTTTATCTAAAGTAAGATTGTTGTTGTTGACTCCCAGTTGGTTCCTTTCTCTTCCCAGTAGACTTTACCAGTAGTCACTCAATGCTCAAGCCGGCATCTGTAATCCCTCTCTTTCTCCCACCAAAGCCTTTGCTCATGCAGTACAGTTCTCTCTGCTGTGAAATCTGACTCACCCCTCGCCCGAACCCTAGATTAGCTGGGGACTCCATCTCATCATTAACGTCTTAATTTGTATGTTAACTCTGTTGAGTGTTTTTTCCTGATACCTCTTTCTCCCATAAGTCTCCTTTCTCGAGTTATAACTTCTTAAATGATGTTATTTTATTTTCTTAAGTAATTATCATCATTGAAATTAGCTTGTATTGATTACCGTATGTATTTTCTCTTTCCTTACTAATGAGAAGCACTAGAGAAGGGGCCTGGTCTGTTTTGTTCAGGGATATTGTCTGACATATACCTGGTATATAAAAATCACTTTGCAATGAAATGATAATTGCCAAAAAAAATCTAAGTTTGATTTACAGGTCCACCAATCAGTAGATTCATGACCTTCTACAAGTTACTTAATCATTGTGAACTTGTTTTCTTATCTGCCAAAATAAACATATCAATACAACTTTGCAGCATATTTACAGAATGCACAATATAGTGCCAAGCACGATGTCTTTTACCTATAAATCACGCACATATTTCATTTCCTTCCCCTCCCCCTTAGGCAAAGTATGCATAATGTAAATCACTTACTTGAAATATGGATGTAAGTAACTTAGATTATTAGCTTACATTTAGAGACCTGTGTGAGGCACTGTTGTAAGTGCTTGTCGCACATTAAAACATACATTCTTTGTAATAACCCTATGACATAGATCCTATTTTTATCTCTGCTTTACGGATTAAATTTGAAGTTTGACTATTATTGAAGTTGGCTTAGCTTTTAAGTGATAGGAGTAGGTTTCCATTTGAGCAGTTTGGTTCTACAGAAGGTGTTCTTACCTACCATGATATATATACTACTTCTATTTAAACACAAAAAATGTCTGTGCCTCTTCATGCTCAGAGTGTGTGTGTGTGTGTTTGAAAATGTGTACGTTTGTAAGAGAGAGAAAGGATAAATAAGACTGAAAATTACCAAATTTGTCATTCATACATTTTAAACACATGGTTTCATTTTTATACTCCAAATTTTCCAAAAAAAAAAAAATCAATATTTTATGATCCCTCTTATTCACAAAGGGAATAAGACAAGTAGAAATAATAAAATTTCCAGTACTGTGAATCAGAAGTCACCTGACCAGGTCTTGACATTAGATGCTGTATTCTTGTTTAAATGCTCACATCATTAAACTGCACTTCGTTTTATTACATGAGATAAAATTAGTGCCAAAACTTAGACACAACATCAAATGATGTGGGGCATTCTGTCTTTAAAACTTTTTAAACTGTTTTAGACTGTGCTTTTTGGTACAAACTATAGGCTTTTTAAAACATCAAATTATTTTTTTTCTTATTGAAACAAAATAATACCTAAATTGCCTAAGCAGTTTTATAGACGTAAGTAAATGTGCAAAGGGCTTCCTGGGGTTGGAACTGTGGGATTCCCGTTACAATCAGCGGGGATCATTGACTTTAACGGGAATCATGTGGTGAGAGCCTCATGCAACACTTCACAAAATTTGAATTAGGGCCTTTTGATTGAAAAAAAAAAAACCAAGAGTCATATTGTACTTTCAAAAATATACTGGGATTCTTTGTACTTTTTATGCATTCATTTCCTGGATTTACATCTTTTTTTGGACAATTTAAATGAAAGAAAATATAAAAATTAATTTTGCCCCTTTTTCATTAGTGTATGTCTTTATAATCAATAAAGATAACAGTGTGGTAAAATCAGTTCCTATTGAAACGGATTAGATATCTTGTCAAAAAATAGCACAGCATACTTTCCTCCCTGAAAGAAGTCACCCAATACAATAAAATAAACAAAATCTATTCGTTTAATGAAACGGAGAAAGGTACAACATATAAATCATGAGGTGAAGCTAAATCAGAATGTCAGAATATACATTTTGATATACACATCTCACCAGCCTTATATAATGTTCTAGAACTAATTGATGTTCACTGAATGGTCCAACTAATATAATAGCAAACATTTAAGTAAGGCACACATCCAGTTCTGTGCTAGTTGTTTTAATTCCCATAGCAACTTTGTGAGAAGGGTTTTGTTTTGTTTTTAATACCTTTTGGCAGTGGAAGGAACTGAGGAATTTGCACAAGTTTCATGTTATACCATGTCTTCAGTTATGTTCCCCCAAAACAGGATCCAAGATGAATCTTGTGCAAGGGTTTACAAAGTGGCTGCAGGGACAATCAGAAAGTGTGCAGAAGAAACAGGACAGGAAAGACAGAATGCCTAGTCAGGGTGAGCTCTTGGACAGAGTCCCACAGACAGACATTTCAACCGGATTCTTCCATTCTCTCTAGTCATTCTTTTGGGACCATGGGGGATACACATTCCCCGCCATTTCTGGGTCTCTCTGGATATGAGCAAAGCAGGCTCAAGTTGCTTAACAGCTGCAGTCTGCCTGTTGGAAAAAGAAAAAAAAAGTGTACTGAAGTGTGTGCTGGAGGGGGAGAGGGAGAGACAAAAAATGGTCATAGGGATCTAAGAAGATCCGATCAGAATACCAACATTACCAGCTAGGCATAGCCAGTAAGCTAGCTGCATTCCATTCCCAGAGCCCAAAATCAAATTCATAAAATTGAAAGTGCTAATGTCACCCTACTTCTAGTAATGCAGACAGAGATTGTGTCTAGGCAACACAGGGAGTATAATTTATATTTTACTGTGTACTTGAAATTTGCTAAGAAAGTAGATCTTAAGTGTTCTCACCACAAATAAAAAGGTAATTATGTGAGGTGATAGATATATTAAGTAACTTATTAAATTATTATGGTAATCAATTTATAATGTGAATGTATATTAAATCATCCCATTGTACACCTTAAAAAAATCACATGTACAACCTAAATATATATACAATTTTTATTTGTCAATTTTTATTTGTCAAAGCTGGAAAATAATGAGAAACAATCAAATATATTTTTGGAATCTTTATGATGTTTCCTCTGTTTACATGATTATTCTTGTGCTAATGACACACTTTTACAATTACTAAAGTCTTACAATATGTCTTTATATCAGGTGGAGCTACTGATTCCCATTTGTTTTCAAGAACACTGGCTATTCTTGGTTTTTGTGAAGTTGTGTACAAAACTTAAGAATCGACCTTTTCAATTCTTTCTGTTCACATGTGCATTAAATAACGTCCATGAGATTTTTATTGGGATAATTTTGATTTCAAGAATCTGTTTGGAAATGATTAACATCATAATTATATTTAATTTCCCAAATCATAAGTATATTGTATTACTACATTTATTTAAATGTCTTATACTTTTCCTTTTATGATTCTTTATATTTTCCTCTGGACTATATTCCTAACAATTAATAATTTTTGTATCTGTATCTCATCTGTTGTTGCAGTCATTCTTTGAGTTCTTAATTTTGATTATTATGTATTTCAGGGTTAGAACTTCCACTTGATTCTCTTTTATAGCATCCATTTCTCTGCAAATATTTTCAATCTTGCCTTTTAACTCTGAACATAGCAGATATACTAAAGCTTATTTAAAGAATGCCAATTACTGGACCCCTGTTTTTCTGTTTCTGTGGTCTGTTTCCTCCCTTGGGTTTCGTTCATGCTATTTTATCTTCTTATATGCCCAGAATCTTTTATTGTGTGCCAGATACTGGGTTTGCATAGTTCTTTGTAGTAAATAATTTGATGCCTCTTCTTCCAGAAAGAATTCTATATGTGTTTATGGATTTTCCTTACCTCTCACGTGAAGCACTTCAGGGTCTTGACCCAGGGTGTCAGGTTTCACTGAGCACCCTCTGCAGATGCCGACCTCTCTGGACCTTTTGTTTGTCCCTGGAACCTTGCCCAATAATTCCTCAATGTAGTCTTATTTCTTACATGCCTTCAAGCAAACTATTATTATTCATACATTTTATGTAGTCATCTTTAACTGGAAACTTTAGATAAAATTTGAAAAAGTAAATGTGATATTTTGAATCTTTGAAGAAAATCATGTTGCTGGATCAATGAGCTATCTATCAAAAAAAATTTTAAAGACTATTATTAAAAAATTAAAAATGATGCTATCTCCCACCTGTCTTCAACATATATTTCAAATGGAGCATAGATTTAAATTCAACTACAAAACCTTAATGCTAAAATGTTTTAGAAGAATACACATATTATACAAAGCTCAGATCTCTCATAAAAATCAAATATTTATAAAGTTCACTAGATACAAATTAAAATCTTTCATATGGTTAAAATATAAAGCTAAAAATGACTGGAGAAAATATCTACAAGACATACAAAACAGAAGCAGACTCACGGGTATAGAAAACAAACATGGTTCCCAAAGGGGATAAATTAGGAGTTAGGATTAGCAGACAAGCTACTCTACACAGAATAGATGAACAACAAGGTCCTAGGGAACAGCACAGGGAACTATATCCAAGGTCTTGCAATAGCCTATAATGGAAAAGAATAGGAAAGGAATGTATGCATATATACACAACTGAATCACTATGCTGTACACCAGAAACTAACGCAACATTGTAAATCAACTGTACTTCAATTTAAAAAAAAACACATTACCAACACTCAAGAAAATCCTCATTTTGTTCCACTCAATCATTATACATTCTGTTTCTCCAAAGAAACTGATTCTAATTTCTAATACCATAGATTAGCTTTGCCTGTTTTTTGGATATATATACACATAGACTCACATAATAAACATTGCTTTTTTTTAATCTATCTTTTATTCAACATGTGAAACTCATTCAGGCTGTATGTAACTGCTGTTTCTTATTACCATTTTTGTCTGGAGTGATGTTTGATTGAATTTGCTAATAAAATGTAGTGTTTGATAAATATTAATGAACTTTTGTTGTAATGAACACAACAATTATAAAAATCTCCAAGTGTAAAGTTTTGAGAGTAGAAAATACATATGAAATGTTTTCTTCCTTACAAAGTGTGTTTTACTAAACTAATAGATGAGAAATTTTAACAAGTTTATTTTCAAACAGCATTGAGAATTCCGCCTCTCTCTATAACAGAGTAAAATGGGATAGAATTAAAACATAAACATCAGTTTTGAGATACTGGACACCAGGTAATACAGGACATTAAATCTGAAGAGACTGGAAACAAGTGAGATGAGCCATATAAGTGGCTGAGCCAGCTGCCTGGAGAGAGTGTCCAGGCTGCGGTACAGGGACCAGGAGCACCAAAAAGAACGGAGGTTCTGCTGAGTTGAGAACACCTGATTCAGAGCTCAGGCAAACCCAGGCCTCTCTCTGCAGACATCAGTTACAAAAAGAATCTTTGTGTAAATTTTAAACCTCTATTTAAATTAGGTTTCCTTTTTTTTCCCTCTAACAGAGTCTAGTCATTTTTTTTTTCCCTTCATGTCATTTATCTTAGCCAAGAAATACTAGAATGTTTGCCTAATCATCTCAGTCTCCAGGCTCTAAGTTCCTTGAAGGCAGGCATTATTTTCATTTCACCTGCTACTGTATACCTGGTACCTAGAATCGTGTGTGGACTCTAACAGGTTCTTGATGAATATTTGTTGAATGAGTGAATAATTAAACTCCTTAGACAGCAACATGGTACTTTTTTATTCTGTCCTTGAAGTTCCCCTTCCCCCTTCCTTGAGTACCTTAGTTGCTTTGCATTGCTTATTAAAGGCAAAAACTTAGTGTGCCCAGTTTGACTATCTCTAATCCTGTCCTTGCCCATGAGTTTACATGCTGAATCAGCACTGTTGCCTTTACAGAATCAAAGAATCTTTGGCTACCACTCTGATTTCTAGCACCTTGACTGAACTACCCAGGAACCCGTCTTTCCCCTGGGCTCTTCCCTTGCTTCAAGCAATGAAAGTCTCTTCTAACACTCACTCTAGTGTTTTGACTTGATTTCTTAGCCAGAATGGGAAGTGAATGATATGAACATGCATGCAAACACAAGATGGACTAGCTCAGACTCTGTGCATCCAAGGAGATTAAGTACAAAAACTCTACAGACCTTCTTTCAATACAAGATGTGGATCCGTCTCTTCTTTCTCCATAGCTTTCTCATTTTTCATTCTTCTATGGAACAGGGAAGTCATGTTATTACTGTATTACTGGACATAAAACAGTCTTCTCAGGAGAATTTAAAAAGGTCACAAGGCGATGATTAAAGTTTATACTCACCAGTCGTTTCCCAAACGATGGTCTTCCATAGTGGATAACTGAGCCTAAGACACTATGCTTTACACCATTTGTCTCTACACTCTGGACTATGGCTGAGTGAATCCAAAACACAGGGCTGGGGTCAAGCCAACCACCTGTGGGCTAGCCAAAGACCTAAAGTGACTGAGAGAAGAACCCTGTTCAACTGTGGTCACATTGAATAACAGATAGCAACTTTAAACTGATACTTTCATTTTGGGAAGATTGAAAGTGAACAAAGCAATTTTTTTTTTCCCCAAAGAGGGATGATACAGAAATAACACGTGATATTTTTTTCACTTGCATTGTTACCAGGAGGAGAGAAATAAGAATTACCTCGGTTCTTAGTCACCCGATAAAAAAAGGATTTTTAACGAGAGACAGAAAGTGTGATATCAACAAGATTTTATTAGTAAAGTAAAAAGGTAGTAAAATACAGTACACCCCCAAGAACTGGGAGCAGGCCAATCCGAGAGAGGAAAAATGATGCCACTGCTGTTTTTCCTGTATTTATATCCTGGCTTAGAGGCGTTTTTCCTGATCGATTGATTTGCGGCTCAGGTTCTTTGAGTGCTCAGGCATGCCCATCCCTTTCTGGGCAAGTTCTTACCCATGAAGCACAGAGAAACCAATAGGGGGGTCTCAAACTGCAATGTTAATTACATTACAGTGGGCATTGGGTCAGGTTAAGCCAGGTCCTTCTCTCTATTGCGCGGCTGCAGCGTTGGGTCCCAGCTGGCTTCTTCGCTGTCCCTCATTGAGAGAAAGGTTTTGGAGCCCCTCATCCTGAGTGCAGACGTACTGTTATTTTATGGGTTGCTCCTTTACACTTCCTCTCCCCCTGCCCGGTGCTCATTTCTATCTAACTACCTAACAGCATGAATAAAATATTCTGCATTTTTTATCTTTGTAAAAGTCCTATTAAACTTTTAAATGCTAGATTCAACTATAAGTGATCCTGATTCAACTGGTCTTGGGTTCTAGGAACCTGCATATTTAGGAAGCAGCTCTAAAGATAAAGAAATTTGAGTGGAATGTTTGAAAAACACTGCCGTGGCATAAACAATAGGTTTCCAATAAGGCTTTGCTGTGACTGTTAGAAATAGGGACTTCAGAGATGGCACCAGCAGTGGCAGCACAGCTGGAGCTACAGCCCATGGGGAGCAGCAGCATTGATCAGGATTGTGTTAGCAGCAGCAGCAGAGAGAGGGATAAGGATGTGGAGGAAAGGGAGGGTGCCATAGTGGGGAAGCAGTTCCAACATAGTGTCAGCAGGTATGACTTCTCTGCCTCCTTCACGAGGCTCCGGGTGAAGTGAGACAAGCCACTATCAGGGTCCCTGCCCAGAATGATGAGAAAATCCTGCAAAAGAATATCAGAAAAGTATATGCGAGGTCTCTGAGGTATCACCAGCCAAATATTTCTACAGTTAAAAAAAATTAGTCCTGCTTTCAGACAGGTACTGACTTCATTTCTTGCATAAAGAGATTGCAAACAAACCATGTGAAGCTGGTTGGCACTCTCTGGAGTCATAAAACCCCCACTCCTGGGCCCTCTGTGTGCCTGAAGCCATTGACAACTTAACCCCCACTCCTTGCTGCAGGACCCTCTGCATATCTGCATTTCTGCAGGGAAAAGAAAGAAAACAAAACCCTCTTGATGGTGCATTTACCCTAACAAAACTCATCGCCCCAGGAGGTAGCCTCTTTCACAATACCCTAGGTGGACAGGTCTCACATCCTGCCCTTATCAAAGTCGTAAATCCTGTTGTTCAGAGAAGTCCCTGACAGCCAGTCAGGAACTGATCATGCAGCCCCTACTCCTTGTGTGCACAGCCCCCTCCCCCTAATGAAAGACCCTGCACGTTCGCCCCGGCGCTCACGTGCCTCTTGACTGCGTGGCCTGCTGTTGCCTATAGGAGCCTATCTATTAAACTTTACTAAACTGTTCTGTCTCTGGTAATTCTTTACCAACCCACGTCACCAGCCCGCCACATCATGCCCACAACAGTCCACAATATGAAGAACACAATCTTATGATACAGCAAGTTTGAGCCAAAAACAATTGTAGCAGAAAATTTTAAACATTATTATTTGTTGTTATACAATCACAGAAAACGATGAGAAAAAGTGGTATTCATGAGGGCAGCAAAAGCTTGCACTATGTAACTGATGAAGAGTCCTGGAAAATGTCATAAGAATTTGACAGTGTAGAAGAGCTTCAGGCCAATAGCTTTAGAAGTGTTTGGACAGTTTGGATAGTCAATCAGAAAAACTCAGTTTTGGTTTTCCTCAACGTGGGTTGAAATTTATGGTTACCCTTCCGGGTTTTCTGCATGCTTGGTTGTATCAATACATTAAAGAGGAGACTGGATCCTAATATACCACATACAGATTTATACATGATTTATGAAAACGAAATATAGAAAATTAATGTCATAATTTTAGCTGAATTTGAACTTCAGTATAACGAGGTTCTGAATTTGAGCCTAAGTATAGTAAAAATTCACAAGCAGGCAAACTGATAATATCATAATACCATAGCTAATAAATGATTAATTACCATAATGACCCTCCACTCAACTACACGCACAGCTTCAGGTACAGGATTCTACTCCTGTCTCATATGGCTGTGATGAAATAGCCTTAGATTCTTGAAAAATATCAACAATCTATGCTTAAAACAATACCACATACTATTTTAAGAAAGTAAATAATCTGTCGAAAAATAAAAATGGCCTAGATTTGAGAAGAAAGGGAGTCTTTTGTTCCAAACTTGGTGTCCCCAGAGACTTTATGCATCTTTCTTGGGAGGCCAGTCACGGGTTTTAGCAATTTGAATCTCCATTTTTCAGCTCCCACTTGTTGAAGAGGATGGTTTACATGTATTCCATTAATAAACTACAACATTACAACTATCCAGGATTAACTGTGTTTTAAGGAATCAGATCATCACAGTCTACTGGCTTTTTTTGAAGATGAAAAATACAAATAGTTATGACCATAATTGAGAAACTTTCTTTTGTGACTATCGACAGATGCTAGTAAAGAAGAAAATACCACAGTAGATTCCTAGACGCAGGATTGGTTAAAGCTCTTAAGGCAGGCAGTGATAGACATTTAAGGTGGATCAACCTGTGTGCAATATAGAGAAGCAGCCAGGACAAACTGGGCAAGTCAATACCAAGAACAGGACAAACATGAGGTTGGCAACAGAATCCTAAGAATACAAGCAAACTACTAAATCAAAAAGGAAAATTTAGAATAGTACCCATGCCATGGTTCCAATAAAACAGGAGCTGCAGAATGAAGCCAGTGGGGTTACTGAGAGTGAAACTGCAGAAAACAAAGATGAATAAATGTCAGGCAAAGACAGTGATTTTTGCAAAAGAAAAGGAGAAGGAGTTCCAACATGAAAATGATGATGGTGGTAGCAGATGATGTAGAGCAAGATGAAAATGAATCAAAGACCATGCAACAGAGTGGCAAGAAGTGCTGGAAAGTGTACAAGGGAAGAAGAGAGCTTTACTTACTAAAAGTCAAATCAAAGCTAACTCACCCTGGCTGTAGTCTGCACTTACCTAAGAAACATGAGAATGGAGGTAGCTATACATCAGTTAGGAGGGAGCAGATTAGTACCTGGGCTGTGTCAGGTCACAAAATAAAGAAGAGGTAGAGCAAGAGCTTCCAGGAAAACCTGGAAGTTGTCAATATAGAGAATCACACAGTGAGATACAGGGGTGTGGACACCTGGGCGAGAATGAGTCCTTTGAAAATAGCTCTCAGAAAGAAAAATGACGGTTACATGCATTTAAAATTTTTGCTATTTGGAAAGTGTATAATAACCTAGAGACAGCGCAGAATTGATGATGATGAAGTCTTTTGTTTCTTCAGTAAAAATGTTTACACCAAGTAGATTAGGCAGTGGACGTGTCCTTGTGAAATCTGAAAAATACTTAAGCTTGAAAAAGCTTTTCAAGTGAGTTATGGTGTTCTTATTTGATCTTCAAATGATGAAAAAAGTATTTTAGAAATATCCAGAAATATGGCCTATTGTCTGAATAACTTACGGTCCCCATAAAGTGAGAATAATAAAAGCAATCTACAAATATAAAAAGTAATTTAAAAATCTACAAAAAATAAAAAGCAATCTACAAAGGAGCAACTATTTGCATTCTGCTTTGTTTTAGCAAAGTTTAAGATACATAACTCGACAATCTTTTCTCTAACATCTGCTCTATTTTTAATTTCTTCATAAGCTTTGTTATTTGTTGTTTCTTATCTGGCAGAATCTTCATAACAAGAATTTGTATGGCAGGTCCATTCATAGTTTCACATTTTTTAAACCTATCATGGTCATAAACTAGCCTTCCCTCATATTTTACATAGTACTGCATTTTGGAATTTTCCTTTTTTTAATTGCCTACAGTTGCATAAAAAAAATCATGAGAAGAATTCTTAATAAAGTCAAAAAGCTTACTTTTCTGCAGATCAATGCAAGCTCTACTTTTTATAAGCTAAATCTATAAATGATTATAAGACAATATGTTATTATACCTTTAAAATTTTTTATATGATTTTATTTTTTATTGAAGTATAGTTGATTTAAAATATATTAGCTTCAGCTGCACAGCATAGACATTCTGTGTTTTAAAGATTATACTCCACTTTAAAGTTACTATAAGATATTGGCTATAGTCCCTGTGCTCTACAGTGCATCTTTGTAGCTTATTTATTTTGTACATAGTACCTTGTACCTCTTAATCCCCTAACCCTGTCTTGCCTCTCCCCTCTTTCTCTCTACTGCTAACCACTAGTTTGTTCTCCTGATCTGTAAGTCTGTTTCTTTTTTGTTATATCCATTCCTTTGTTTTATTTTTTAGATTCCACATGTAAAGTGTTAACATCAGAGTTTGTCTTTCTCTGTCTTGGCTCACTAAGAATAATCTCCTCCAGGTCCATCCATGTTGTTTCAAATAGGAAAATTTCTTGCTGCCTTGAGAACTCTCTATCTTTAAATTTTGCCATTTTAATTATGATATTTCCTGATGTGGCTCTCTTTAGATTTATCTTGTTTGATCTATGCTCCTATACTTGGATGTCAGTTTCCTTCTTCAGATTCGGGAAGTTTTCAGCCATAATTTCATCAAATATATTTTTGACCCCTATCTGTCTGTCCTCTTCTGGGACCCTTTTAATGTGAGTGTCAGTACACTGATATTATCTAAAAGGTCCCTTAAACTGTCCTCATTTTTTCATTTGCTTTTTCTTTTTTGCTGTTCTGATTGGGTGATTATTATTCCATCTTTCAGATCAGCTCTGTGTTCGTCCTTATCACCTAGTCTGCTCCTAATTCCTTCTGATGTGCATTTCATTTCAGTTATTGTATTCTTCAGCTCTGACTGTCTGGCTGGTTCTTTTCAGATTTTCTATATCTTTGCTAAAATTCTCATTGTGTTCATCTATTCTTTTCCAAAGTTCAAATGGCATTCTTATTACCAATACTTGGATCTGGTAAATTATTTTTGTTTCATTAGTTGTTTTTTCAGGGTTTTTTTTTTTTTCTTCTCCTTCCCCTCCCCCTCCCCTCCCCTTCCCCCTCCCCCTCCTTCTCCTTCTCCTTCTTCTCCTTCTCCTTCTCCTTCTTCTTCTTCTTCTTCCTTTTAAAATAAATTCCTCTGTCTTCTCATTTTGTTTAACTTTCTCTGTCTCTGTGAAATAAGATGATACAGTTACTGATCCTGATCTTGAAGGAGTATCCTTGTGTCGGAGCCTCCCTGTGCAGTCTGCGTGTGTCCGGTGTGTGTGTTGGGAGAGCTGGATCTGAAGTGAGCACAGGTCACACCTTCCCCCAGGGTGAGCTGTCAGCGTTATCTTGGTGGGAGGTGGGGCTGGAGATGAAAGGGCTAGAGTCACAACCAGGTGTGAGCGAGGACTTCTGTGTTCAGTGGTTGTCACCAAGGTGCTGAAGCAGATGCCCTGATGGTCAGATCCCAGCTGATTCTGTTCCCTCTAAGTGTGCACTCTCTCCCAACAATGAGGGTGTCTTCACCCCACAGGAGAGCAGTGCTGGAGCAAGAGGGGCTGGAGTGGGTGCCCACTGCAGGCTGGGGTGTGCCCTGGGATGGTCCATGCCAGGCAGGGATTGAGAGCTCCTGACCTATGGCCTCCCGAGCTCCAACAATGGCTGCCCTCATCCCATTCAGCTGCAGTGCTAGTCCTTCTCCCCCAGGTGCACACTCTCCTTGGTAACAGCAACCTTTGCTCTAGGGGGGAGCTATTCTGGAGCTAGAGGGGCCAGAGCAGGTACTCAAGATGAGACTGGGCATGCACTGTGTCAGCTGTGGGAGACCAGCCAGATCCCCTGGCAGTTTCAGTCCGTTTCCTCCGTCTTGTTCCTGAGAGTAAGTAAGCATATATGACTCTTTATGAGCAGCGTCTTGGTTTCTTCCAGCCCTCCTGTAAGTCTCGCTGGTTTTCAAGCCAGCTGAGGGGACTTGTTTTCCCATTGGAGAACCCTAGGGTTGGGGTGCCCAATATGTGGTTTGAACTGATCGCTTCCCAGGGAGAATTTCCAAAACCATGATATCCCCTCCTCTTCTGTGTCCCCTCTTAGGGGAATTGGTCCTGACCTGATTGCTTTTCTTCCCTTCCTACTCAACTCCATGGGGATCTTTCCTTACAGCCTTGGTTGTCAAAGAGTATTTCTGCCAGCCTCCAGTTTGTTTTCAATGAAAATTGCTCCACATGTAGATGTATTTTTGATGTGTTCCTGGGGGAACATGAGCCCTCCTACTCAGCCATCTTCATCTCCTCTCCCATTATACTTTAAAAAAAAATGTACATTATAAAAGCTGAAAAATACTATTAGCTTATAATGTATGTCATTTTCAGAAACCCTTTCAAAGAAAACTACAACATACAAAAGAAACTTTTTTAAGTTTGGCATTCATTTTGAATTCCTCTCCAAAAATAGAAATTTGCCTTAAATTGTATTTATAATGGCATCTCGTGCTCCCAAAGAAATAATGTAAATAGGAAAATCAATTATACTATTTTTCCAATTGAAAGATTTATAACATTGTATTAGTAAGGGTTCTCCAGAGAAGCAGAACCATGAAAGTATGTGTGTGTATGTGTGTATAAATATAAGAAGAGATTTATTATAAGGATTTAAAACCCATGACTATGGAAGCTGGCAAATGTCAAGGTCTGCAGGGTGAATTGGCAAGCTGGAGATCCAGGATGGTCACTGGTTTGATTCCAGACCAAGTTCAAATGCTGGAGACCAGGAGAGATAATATTGCTGTTTCAGTCTAAAGACTAGAAATCATGAGACTTGGAAAGAGCTAATGTTCCAGTTTGGTCCAGAGGCAAGGAAAAAAGCCAGCGTCCCAGTTCAAAGGCCATAGAGAAAAAAGAATTCTCTCTTACTTTGGGGGGACAGGCAGTCTTTTTGCTTTATTTAGGCTTTGAACTGACTGGATGAGGCCCACCCAGCATTAAGGAGGGCAATTTGCTTTAGTCAGTCGACAGACTGAAATGTTAATTTAATCTAAAAACACCCTCACAAAGAATCTGGAATTATGTTTGACCAAATATCTGAAACCCCACGGTCCAGTCAAGTTGATATATAAAATTAACCATCACAGACTGTAACATAACTACACTAGTGTTTCTATGTGCAACAGAAAACACTTGAGCAGGAGAGGTTGTCACAATGCAGTCTTTAAAGATGATGGTTGTAGAAAGTACTCATGCAAATGAGTCACTGACGTAAGATTAATTATTTATGAGTTAATCTTGAGAAACCATAGATCTACAATATTTTGGAATTGACTGTGATACATTGATTCATAGGAACCTTATGATTTTGCCTTATCAAAACCGCATAGGTGAAAGTACTGTACTAGAGTACAAATTTGTGACCTTGTTTACCTAACATTTGGACATTTTACATTCAAATTTGCCATTAAATTTTTTACTGAAGTAGCTAAAAATACAATTCAAATAGGAAAAAAAGTTTTGTGAAAATGATTTCAAATAAGAAAAAAAAGATAATAAATTGCAACTTTTTAAAAAAACTGAAAAATACCTCCAAATCATATGATCCAGATAATTGTATGACATTTTTCTTAATTCACTTTTCAGCACACTTATATAATAAATTTTTCTTATATTTTAATTGTATTTCTTATTGCCTAAACTAAAAGTAGTACTATTTTGTATTATATTTCCCCACATTTGAGAAACTTACAGTTATTATTTATGCAGATATTCTCATAAATCTTATGCTTTCTGTTCTCATCTTGATACATTTAACATTCCTTCCAATCTTTACAATCTAGTCAAATAGATTATTACTACTGAAATAGATGAAGTTTCTATTGAATAGATGAAATTTCTATTGAAATTGGCTACATTTCTCTTTTAAAATAAGCTTTTTAAACTATAAAAAAAAATGATTTTCCTTAAGTGAACAAACAATTTCACACTTCCACTATTATGGTAGACTTTTTTCTTTTCTTTAAAAGGAAAATGAAATTTAGGATAAAACTTACATTTAAAAAAGGAGACATTGGATTCCTAGACATAGTTCATAATATTTAACCCCCGGATTCGAATGATTAGGCTTACAGTCTCTTTCCATTCTGTCTAATCTAAACATAAAAGACATATTTTGCCTTGAGTAAAAATGAAAGTGAGACTTTTGCTATAGAATGACAATTATTTTCTATTATGTGTCATGTACTTTAAACAGCAAATTCATCCTTCTGTCTCTGGGCATAAATAAACAAGATAATCACACACTATTAAAAAGCAATAAATTCTTCCTGTGTTCAAGTTGAAGGGAAGTTTATTGTTAAATAGATGACAAGGGAGTTAGAATTAGAATTACATCGTGGAAAAAGTCCATGATTTACAAACAAAAAACATCAATGTAATTGTAATGATTGATTTAAGTTAATAAGTGAGGCTCACATTTAAATACAAACACTGTGTTTATATTTGCCATGGGACTTGATATTATGAAGATATAATAAATTCTGTCATTGGATCACAAGTTTTCTGAGCAATTTACTAAGAAGTCAGGTCTCTTTGCAGTTCATTTTTAGATATGTAAACAAATGGTTAGGGAAGATTCCAGTCTTAAAAAGAGAACATAATTACCAACAACACCTTTTGATGTAAACATTTTATATATTTATTTACTTAATGTTCATAAAAATCTAATTTATAGGCATAATTATTATCTCTTCATGATACAAATACTGAGTCATAGAGAAGTTAAGTGACATAAACAGAAGGTGTCAAGCTAGGATTTAAACTTTGTTTCCAGACCCCACACCCTCAGAATTCTCACCACACTCCTTCATTGTATAATAATTTTGAAAATTAATAGTAGTATGAGCACAAAGATGTCTTCACAGCAACATTAACTCATGATAAGGCTACTAATATGTGATTTTTCATTTTTAGCATTCATAACTTGGATGTATTCACCAATTATACTTAATTGCTTAACATGGTTGATAATTCTCTGTTTTAAAATTGTGAAATGGAAGGGGGGCATTCAAGGATCATAAATTCAGTCTCACTTTTCACTGTTGGGTTATTTAAATTTATTCATTTGCAAATGCATTGATTGTGCTAGTCACTGGATATATACCAGTAATGAGAAAAAACTGTTGTCTTTATGGATCTTAAATTATGATGGTAAAGTCAGAAAAAAAAAGTAAACCTACAGTGATTCTTCTACAAAGAAGAAAACTACAGATTTTAATAGATTCCTTTGCAGACTGGTTAAAGGGTGATGTGATAGAATACACAAGGGGAGGATCCTAATTTCAACAGAGTAATTTACCTGTGAACGTTCGGCATGCAAGCTGAGACCCACCCCGTTCCCCTAGGTTAAATGTGGCAGGAAGTATAGAGACATACTCCAGTTAGAAGAAACAAGCGAAAGGCCCACAGCTGAGAAATAGTTGGATATGGTCAAAAAACAGAGACCGGAATATATGCAAGACGATGGGATATGGAAACAATGCTATCAAATGTGATTATAGAAGTAATTGGAATAGGAGTATGGATACGTATTAGAAGAGCTTAGCATGTATTTGCTGGAAAAGTCTGCCCTATTCACAATAAAGATTTCCTCTCAATTCCTTGATTTTGGATCTGGTCTCCCAGAACCAACTGAATGACTCACTGTGAACTTTTCATATTTACAAATTATATTTATCACCATATTTCATCTATTGTTACTTTATTATGCATATAATTTCTTTTTTTTGTTTGTTTTTGTTTTTGTTTTTGTTTTTGTTTTAATGGAGGTACTGGGGATTGAACCCAGGACCTCGTGCATGCCGAGCACATGATCCACCACTGAGCTACCCCCTCCCCCCTGCATATAATTTCTTTTACATCATTCTTGTATCATATCACATTTTAAAAAACTATTTGCTACGTCTGTTGCACTGATTTCATAGAGTAGGAAGAAACTTATTTTCTACCTCAAACTGACAACTTCTGTAGAGCACATTTTGTTTCTAAATATCTAGAGGCAGAGCAAAGTTAGTTTGGAGTTAGAATAGTTGGCCAGCAGGCAAGTTCCCAGGGTTTATGCAATGTTTTGTACAAGAAAACTTCAATATGAGGCGGTAAGGCCACTTGACTTGGGATAACTCCACTGCCTTTAGGTCTTCATGCCCAGGATGTATCTTATATTTGTTAATGACTCCAATCTTAAAGATCTGCATAAGTGAACAATCCTGGACAAGGATGATTGATTTTATGTTTGGTATCCTAGTAATTATCTCCTTGCCTAGGCATTCAAACTCAATTAAAGTATGCTCTTACAAAAATATAACCAGAACCCTGTACATGCAGTTACTTATATTAATCTTAAAATAAGCATTTCCAGTACATCAAATGGGCAGTGACTTTATATGTGTAGAAAAACCACCATAAAAGTTAATGATGCCTCATGAAATAATAATTGTACTTATTAAACTATAAGCAGAAAATTACATGCATATATATAATCATTTAAAGCTCTGCTTATATCAGCGTTTTATTATGACTTAAAATTAAATATTTTTTAAAAATTCTTAAACAAAGGCGAGTTTTACAGCCTTTCATATTTAAAGTACACAAATTATTTAACCATATCTAAAGTTGCAGAAGCTGTAAGATATATAGTAGCATTTACAGTTAGAACTTCAGTCAAGAAATATTTCTTAAACTGGATATTGTACTAGGCATGTGATACATAAATTAAAAAGTTTAAATAAGCAATTATCCTCTCCTTTCAAGGAGTTAGTTATACAATAGAAAGTGAGTGTGTGTATGTATATTATACATAAAGCATACCTATATGATGATATACTTTGATTCAACTCTGCCTAATTTTAAACACTATTGTTTTCTTAAATTGAAATATATATGTATGTAACAATATAGTTATATATGCAAACATTAGCATCACCTTTTATTTTCTAATAGAATAATGTAAATAAATTTCTTCATAGAAAAATTATGAAAAGGAAAAAGGATAATTCCCTTTGAGCTGAAAGAGGGGATTGATAGTCATTGATAACAGGCATATTTTGTAGAATTTTGTCTGAACATAACGCATATTGCGTACGTGCCGGATGCAGGATTATGTAAAGTTCTTTAGGTGGGGCACGATGAAATATTTTTAACCATTCTGGAGTCCACGTCAATGTTAATAGATAAGATGAGAAAATAAAGGCTGAATAATTTGCAAATCTCAATGCTTTCATAAAACAAAAATGAATGTCCTTTAAAAATATCAATATCTTATGCTACAGGCCCAGCTATGTTTTTGAACATATGACCTAGTCACCCATGGTGCCAGGCTGATGTAACATTCCTTTGTACATGTTATTTTTGATTACTGGTCAGAGAGTGGGAAGCATAGCCAATTATTACCTGGCTACTAAAGATTCCACCTGGAAATGACATGTATAAATATTGTTCAAAGCAAATCTCATAGTCATATGCTATTTGAAGGGAGTAAGGAAGTGTAATTCTACATTTGCACAGAAGGAAACTATAAATATTTAATTGAAATTGATATATATATATATATAATGAATTGTATTTCTTGTGTCAAGAAACATAAATATAGGAAAGAAGAAAAAAATGATTATCATTACTTATTAATAAAATTATTTGATTTGCTAAGCATAAGTCATCGGGAAATGTAAACCACTAGAAAATTCTGAGATTTCAGTAATGTGGTCAGTTGCATGGATAAATATGAAAGAAAAAATATTTTTCTTAAATTTTAATAGCACTTAGCAAGTATAATTTTAAAAAATTCCAATCCAAAAATTTTAAATATAAAATCTAGAACTATAAACTTCTTCATAAATGTGTAGAACTTGTGTAAATAAAATTATAAAAGTCTATTTTAAGACCTGGGGTAAAATTGTTTTATGTGGAGAAACCCTTTTATTGATGGAAGATTTGCAATTTTGTAAAGATTTCGGTGTCTCTAAATGTAACCACAATACAAAATTCTAGAGCAATATTTTTTAGAGATGGGAAAAAATACTCAAAAAGGTGTAATGGATCTAGCCGGGAAATTCTAGATAGTGAAAAATCAAATAATTGTAAAGAATTGGTTTTGTGTAGCAGGCAAAATACATGGCTTGGGCCTTAGTGTTCTGAGTAGACAAGCACCAAGCCATAAAGCTGGAGCAAATTTCTGGATATTTCCTACCGTGCTAGGTTTTAGCCCTCTAATTTTTGGATCACAAAACTGTCCAGAGGTCTTGAGAGAGGAAAAGTTTGCATATTAGGACTTGGAGCAGTGACTATTTACCAACCAGCATAGAAGTATTGAAATTCAACATTTAAACTAATATTATTTGTACAAGATAATATCTACATACCAGCCCTGACTGTGGTCTTGGTACCAGATTTAAAACGTATAGGAGGAATTTACCAAAAAGTATAGCTATCTATCAAGTTATTTTAAGATGCATGAGAAATATGGCTTCTTTTAATCAGATGGATTTCATGAAATAACCAACTTCCTCGTTAAACCCTCACCATTATAGTAAACGTTGTAACCGAATGTATTCCAAAGGGATTAAAGAATTATTTTTTTCATCAGCCAGACACATTCAGTCTATCAGTTTTAAATCTCTCTATTATACTCTCAGATTAATTTTTAATCTATATCTTAATCTAATTCACTTTCTTTTCATCTCCCCAATCAGCGAAATTCCAAGTAACCACCTAAGAAAGTAACTTTTCCTGCTTACTTTCTGCTGGTTCTCCATTTAGTACAGAATGACTTTATTTAAAAAAAAAAAGTTAAATCATATTTCCTTACAAAACATCTAGTAGATTTTTCATTTTAGGACTTAAAGGAAAAATCTAAACTCTGTACCATAAAGGTAAGGATCTTTAAGATCTTCTCTGTTAAACATGCCCTTTTTGTCTCATTCATGCTACTTTCTGCTCATAATCTTGTCACACTGGTCTCTATAGTCCTATCTCTTACTGAGAACTTTCCCGCCTCAGGGTCTTTGCATAATTTGTTCATTCTTCATGGAAAACATTCCATCAAGGTGTTGCAGACTAATTTCGTTTTATCTTCCATATCTACACTTAAATGTTGCCTTCTCCAAAAGGCTGTCTCTGAACACGGCATGATAGAGGGGCATACCATCCATCATACTTGTGTATTTCCCCCACCACATTCATCTCAGTCTGTACTTTATATGTTCCCATCTTTTGAACTTATTTTTGTCCCAGTCTGGAATACTAACTGTTGACTGGTGATGATATGTTTAGATTCAAAGTAAATGAACAAATTAGGGAATCAGCCTGGTCAAAGATTGTTTCCAAAAGGAAATGTGACCTATTCTCTTGGTTATCTTTTATGCTTTTAATTATGGAAAAAATATAAAATGAGACTCTTACTAAGTACTTATTCATCAGTAATATACCTGGGCACAAAAAAAAAATATTATCAGAAAGTGAAGTATTTGAGATTCCAGGTTACTGAATGAGTTTGTATATTTTCATTATGAGTACTAGATGGTAGACTGCTGAGCGTTGCTGTTTTATAATGAATATAAGTAAATTCCTGTAGTTTGATAAATACATTCCAATTCAAATTGAGAAACATGTAAACAATTATGAGACAAACAATTTCACACAACTTGTTTTGGACTAACTGTAACTCCAATAACCATTAATTCTGAACCAAAAAATAAAATAGTTATTTGATGGAATTGGAATGACCCAAATTACACAGAATCTGGGAATGAATTGAGTCCTTGAAAGAAACTGCAGAGGGTGAGGTCCAAATTTGTGTGGCTTTGATGCAGGAAAAGAGATGTGGGGCATGAGAAGGGCTGTGTCCCAAGCTTAGGTTGAGCCCCTGGGATGTGCCCCACCAAGTGTGGGTCCTTGGCTTCGCGCAGGAAAGAATTCAAGAGCGAGCCACAGTTGAGTGAAGGTAGATTTATTCAGAAAGATACATTGAAAGGCAAGAGAAAGGCCACGAAGTGTGGGGGTTGAGTGCTCAGATTAAAAGTAGATACACACTCCATAGACAGAATGTGGGTGGTCTCCGGGGGAGGAGGGGGGAGGGAGAGAGAAGGAGAGAGAGAGAGAGAGAGAGGTGGCTGAGAAGCGCCCTGTTGCTAGTTTTTATGGGCTTGGTGGCTTCATATGCTAATAAGTGGAAGGACCAGTCTAAGTAGCCTGGGGAAGGGGCTGGGATTCCCAGGAAGCTGGCCATTTCCCACTCTTTGACCTTTTGTGGCTAGCCTTGGGACTGCCATGGTGCCTGTGGGTGTGTTATTTACCACGTTAATACATTACAGTGGGTGTGTAATGAAGCTCAAGATCTGCTAAGAGTCAAATTTCCAACCATCTCGAGCCTCAAGGCCTACTGGGGGTTGAATCTTTCACCATTTTGATGTTAATTGCTGTAGCATTCCTTGAATGGCTGTGCCCTGCCCCCTTCCTGTCTCAGCTTAACCCCTTACCCACTCTCCAGTTAATTAGCAAGAGCTGGTAAGGGCTCTTGGGGAAATCCTCGTCATTGGCTTAAGGTGTCAGAGGGATTCAGGGCTGTCACTGAGGGGTGAAACTTGGAAAGGAAGGCGTAATATAATGTGAATATAAAGCTGTAATTATAACCCCCCCCAAATCCTTGGCTGGATGTGCATATGCACTAAAGACTCCAATGATGCCGGGGCAGACCTGCTGGGGTCCCACTCCCCGTGCTTAGGTCTTGGACTCCTCGAGGCAATAGCTAAGACAGGCACCAGGCTCACCTTGCTTATTTTTCCCACTCTCAGTGATCATTGCCTTGTGCTTTTGTTTCTGGAAATAATTTTTCCATATTTTTTCCTGGAATGTTAGTTCTTTCAAGCAAGGATTGTTACTTCATCATGGCTGGAAATGGCAGTCTTCTACTTTAAACCATTGTCAACTGAAATAAATGCACAGCCTAAAAGTTGAGGGTTATGTTTTATTCGGTGGACAATTCTAAGGACTCAGCCCAGGATGACAGCCTCTCAGATCGCTCTGAGGGACTGCTCCAAAGAGGTGGGGGAGGAGCTAGGATATATAGCAGTTTTACAACAAAGACCAGGTAGTTGGAACGTTAAAAGATTACTTGTTAACTAAAAACCCCAGGCATCTCAAGTTAAAGAATTTAGTGCTTTTCTGTGTGTGGGAGGAAGCAAGCATTTGGGCTCCTTGAATTCATTCCTTTGACAAGCCCCCAGCTATCTAGGGCCAGTATCCTGTCCTTTCTTATTCTGAGTCCCCTCAGGGTGCACCATTGTGAGTGGCTGCAGAGGCTGGGCTGCAGGCTTGTCTTCACTGGAGGGTGGCAGCAGCCGCTGATGACTTGATGGCTTCAGCATTCTTTGTTTTCTGATATGGTTTGCAGTATTTTTCAATCATTCCATTAACATTTCATAAGAAAAAGATTTAGGAAGTTTTAAAGTAAATTTCATATCATTTCCACCTATGTTATATGTTATTTTAAAACTACGTTCAATGTCTCATATGCATGCCAGGAGGTTTTATATCATGTAAGCATACTTTTACAAGATCAGTATGAAGTGTTTCTTGTTATTCCTTTATTTCAATGTTTTCTTAAAACATGAACTTTTCACTTTTTGGAAACTAGTAGAAAGAAATTGGGTTTGAGATCATTTCCTAAGTAACACTTCTGTATTCTTTATACTGGAGCCGAACAAAATAAAACAAATAGCAGCTTTTGTGAAGCATGAAAACTGATCTCTAATTCCCTTCCAACAATCTTGCCAAGGTTGGGAAGAAGAATTTACAGAGTATGAGCATATATGAGACTGGAGCCAATGAAAGATAGGAAGAAAACTGTTAACTGTCAGGTCAAATTACAAAAATATCTACATCCTAACCTGTCAAAAATGAGTCCTGTGATATTTTTGGTGCTGGGGTGGGAGTTGGGGGTGGGGGTGCCTACATTTTAACATATTTTCCCAGGCCTCAAAGTGAAATTGATTAGAAGGAAAAAGGTTAGAGGAAAGATTATAACATATTCATCTATCTCTAGCAATAGATGGAACAGACATTGTCTCCCCAGCTAGCCTGGAAGGTTCCCATTTACCTTTGATTCTGAGCTGTTTGGAAAGCCCTGGTTATCAAGACACACCCATCTTACCCAGTTAGGGGTGCCTTGTGTTCTTTCGGAGCCTTGAAGGAAAAGCTCTGGAAGGCACTCTTTGTTTCTTTTGATTATCACCGAATTTAACCCCAAACATCCAGAGACACTGGGGATGTGTTCAGGTTATGCTGGCTTCAGCTTCGGACTAAGTAGTCAGTGAATTCACTTGCTACAAAGTAAAGGGTGAATCAGAGGCTTCACTGCAGCTTCCAGGGATCAGCATTTCTCAAGACCTTGTGCCTTATCTCTCTCTGAAACATGCTGGAATCGTTAAAGAATTCACAAAAATGGACTGTGTTGTCTTGTTAAGTACCTGAGCTCCCGCTTCAACAAATAACATTTATCAGCTTTCTAGACTAATGTTCTAATTTTCTTATGTTTTCTTTCCTTCTGGGAGATTTTTTAGCATCTTTATTTTCCAATATTTTTACTAAGTTTTAGCTTCTGCCATCATACACTTAACTTCCAGTGTTTCAGTAAACAATTACTTATTACAGCATTCTTTCTTATTATGGATACTCAAAAGGCTAAAAATATTAATGATTGTTACCTCAAAGAGAGAAGGGAAAAACCTTGGTTCTTGTCTTGCCTGAAAGAGAAGAACTCAGCTGGGAAATGGAAGTGTTACGTAGAGAAAGATTTTAAAGATTTTTTTAGCAGAGCAAAAGTACACCTTCAGGAATGGAAAGCGGGCTGATCCAAGGGTGGATAGCAACGGTCTTTGTCCCTACCCTTATACCCTTGCTTAGAGGTGGTCTCTTGATTAATTGATGGCTCTTGGCTCTGGAGTGCTTAGTCATGCTTGGCCCCTTTTGTGCATGTCCTTACTCATGATGCACACAGAAAAACCCATAGTGGTGGGGAGAGAGCACCTAAACTGCAGCACTAATTATATTACAATGAGCTTTGGGCCATGTTCTGTTAAGTCCTTGTAACTGCCATGCGGCCCTTGGGTTTTAACCAGTTTCTTGCTGGCACTCATTTAGAGGATGTAGTGCCTTTATGCTGAAGGTGGGCATAACACCATCTTTTGGACCATCTTCCCTGTCCTCCACCTTATCTACCCAGTGCCCCCACTTAGCTAACTACCTAACATGATGACCTTTTAAGCTTGATTACTTTGGCCTTATCTCTGTTTCCTTCAATTTGCATTTGTTTCCTGTTTTTCTTTTGTTTCTGCTTTTGATTTTAGATAATTTTCTTAAGATATTTTCTTTAGATTATGTTTTTTTTACATATGTGATCATCCTTATCTGTTACGTTATATTTAGTGATAGAAAACTAAAATCTGATTGAAAAAGACTGTTCTGTATTACTCCAACAGACACACACGCCCACACCCACACCCACACAATCAGAGTATCTTTGTGAATTTTCTTTTCATTCAACACATTTCTGAGAAAAAACTATTCCAGTGTCCTAAATAGACTATAAACCACTTGGTTACCAATGTGGTGCCTAGCACAAGAGGAAAGGCAGTTGTGGTCTCTACCTTCTGCAAACACTCATTTAATGTCCAGTCTGGACTATGGCAGTCGGGTCTGTCATTGAGCTGTTGTCCTGAAATCTTTTCTCTCCCCCTCTGCAGGGATTAAATCTCCAGGCTTCACCCAAGAAGTAGGGAACATGCAGGGCTGGAGAATTAACTTGGTAAATCCCCCAGTCTTTTTCTTAAAAGACTGTCACATAATCCTGTCATTTTTATTCCTCCAGCACATCTCCCCACCCATACCTTCTTCAGTGTTTGACACATTTATGATAAGGATTGATTTTCTATTTTTTGTTTTAGTTTCAGAGATTTTTGGTTCAGGTAAGCCGGTTTCCACTCATCTATCGTCCTACCAGATCTCTCTGTCTCTCTCTATATAGCTGTTTTGTCCTTGTGGGAAAATACCTTTAAAAAGTCCATTATGGTCATTGTAGCGGTTTGCAGACATAGTAGAACTTATTGTTCAATCTGCTCATTTTAATCAGGAGTTTTACTTTTCTTAAGTACTTTTGATTTTCATGCTACACTAGGTAGAAATAATTCGAATTTGGTTTAAAAAAGTATAAACTCTTTATAGCTATCAGTATAACTACAACACATATGCATATAAAGGAATACATTATGAAAATGACTCAAACACATTATAAACTCATCAAGCTGTAAGAATTCTGCTAAACAGAAGGTTAAATGTAAAATTTCTTTCTTGTTATTCCTTTCATAGTGTATTTTTAGCACAGTGGGTCAATTTGTAGTAGCATCTTACCAGCATAGATTAAAAATAAAGAGGACAATATGCTGAAATAAAATTGATGGAGGTTCCCTATTTATTTTCTAACAATATACAGTAGAAAATATATTTTTAAACTGTTATTGTATTTTCATTGTTATTCTTCTGAGACAATTATTACAAAGAGCCCAAGGATACATATATATTTCTGAAAGTCATATTTTCTTAGTAAAGAATTGCCTAGTTTTATGTCCACCATTTATCAGATTGAGGCACTATATCCTGACTGTACAAGAGAGGACTAATTTATTATTAATAGAGCTTTATACAAACAAGCATTCATGACATCAGTTTGCCCTCTTTAACTGTACCTCTGGGCACCATGTGAATCATTTATGAGGTGGCTGTATGTCACACAGTTGAAAAGATTGCAGATTTACAGAGCATACCATGGCACACACACATACCTACGCACACACACAGACACACATTATGTGAATTTCTTTTCATAAGAAGCCATTCCTCATTTAGTAGGATAATGAATATAGAAAACATATGCTTTATTAATTAGGAAAGGTTTTCTCAGACTAGTAGACTTTAGCCTAATAGCGGGGAGATAATTGTATTGAGACATCATGATTGGTTATAGATTATATTAATGATAAAATACTATAAGAAGGTTAATTTTTTTAAAGGTTGAAGAAAAATGTTAGCAAGACATCAGATTATCAGACCAGATTACCAAATGTCATGGATATAATAGAAAAAATGGGAAATATTAAAAGAGGCAAGCCATTCTTATCAGATTAACCACACTAAAAAAATACATCATGGGCCACTATATTACCTCACCACAGAATGTTTATTTCCTGACATGGAAATGTACTTTGTATGGTAACAGTCACAAGGTGATTAATTGTTGTAAAAGTTGACTAAATATCAAGAATATATTTTATTTTAGAATTCTGTTTGTTTTTAATTTTATTCATGATCTTCAGATGTTATGTATGCAAAGCCAAGCATATAACAATAAGTCACACTGCTAGACAGCAGCTACAGAACTCTGCTCAGCTAAGTCATTAATCTCACATACTGTTCATAATGTGATCTTCCAGCAAAATAACATCCCGGCAGTAGTAGATAACAGTAACTTAATGCCTATTTTTGTCTGCTCTAAATGTGAGTTGCATTTGGAGTATAGGAAAGTAATAATAATTGTTTAGATTGACTAAATATATAATTAAGTCATAATCTAAATATCCTGTATCTCTCAGAAACTCTCTTTTTAAAATGTAATTAACATTGCCAATAAAAATAAATTTTGTCTATTAGATGTTTGCTGTCTTGAGAAAATATTCCAAATATCATTTTTCTAGTTTTTCTGCAGGAGAATAATTTTAATGGAGATATCATTAATAATAAATAAATTTAATAAAATGTTTCATGAAAAATTAGAATGTATTGAAAAATTAAAAAACATTAAAATTCTTAAAATGAGTAAACAATGGTAGAACTATTTTCTAAATGATCCAATATGAGGAACACATTTTATGTCTAAATATTTTCAGATGACCACATGGTATCATTTATGCACTAAGTATTCACTGACTAATAATGTACTTAATTGATTGAAAACAGTATGAATTTACTTTGAAAAAATGATTAATCACAGCTACCTATACATATGAAAGGTAGCAAAACAAAAATCTGTAAGATTATGCAGAATATAGACAAAATTTTTCAAGTATCTAGATTAGAAGACATTACAGTAATTCTGTGGTTCTCTAGGGTCCACTGGTCATAAAATATATCCCATTTTTAGTCAATAAAAAATTCAAATTTTTAAGAAAGATTAATTGGCAATTGAAATTTACAGAGAGATTAAAATCTATAATCAATATCACTATATAATTTAAGCCTATAATTAGTGCTTTTATACTTAGTAGAAATGAAATTCTATAAAAGAAAATAATCATACCAAATAAAACTATCTACATATATTAACATATAGTAAAAAAAAATAAGGCATTTTTAAGAGAAGTTTATTTTGTGTCAATTTTAAGTGAGAAGGATATGTTTGATTTTGAAATACCTTTTCTACTCAATTCAGCTTTTAAAATCAAAACATCTTAAATATCTACATTATGTATCAGGACTTCATTGTTAAGACTGATAAAAATTTGGACAGGTCTATGATTTAGAAATGGTATTTAAATGTAAGTCATTCAACTGCAATTCCTTAAGTTCTTAGAACACCTGAATGATCTATAAAAAGAACCCATCATTGTGTTGTCAAAATGAGTGATTATGGCTTTATTGTCAAGAACAAATGATTACAATTGTTTTAAACACGACTTTAACATTTTTGTAATTACACACAAATTACATTTTTGCAATATTGTCAACTAGGGTGAGTCAGATTTCTGATTTTTGTGAAATAAAAGAATAAAAATATAAAATTTTACAGTTTAATTTTTTATTACTCATCCACATATAGAAATATAAATGATGTATTTATTTCTATCATAATTAAATGTGACTACCTACAAATATTTCACTCAAACCTTAGTAAGAGGGTCATCTTGATGGCAAAGCAAGGAGTACCTAAGCTATGAAAGGCAGATTTCTTTGGCAACCAATAGGAATGTGTTATTCAATAGACCTGCCAACTTCTTTAGACCTGACAGTATATCATGCTGTTACTTAACTCTTCATATCTCTTCTCAAACCCTGTCACTTGGCAGAGTAAAAACTTTCTCTGGTCTTTGCCAAGCAGATCTTCAACAATAGTCAGAAAAATCATTTTTTATGCCTAAATAAAATGGAAAGAATGTTCCAATTAACTGAGAGTTCTAGAAGTCATGGTAGTGCTTTTCTAAACACTATTTTATTTCCAAAGATTAGCAATGTGCTTAGGTCAATATATGTGCACCCCTGGATGAAAAAATGAATGAATCAGTGAACAAAAAATTCTCAAATATAAAATATTTTTCAGATTTGTATTTGAGATTAACATAAGCCTCCCATCACTTCTTGAGGTTCTAGAAATGTAAGGCAGCATTCAATTGAATAATGTATTATGCATTTTAAATGCAAATTGTAGTCTTGCTTGCTTTATGCCACATTTTCAGTGATTAACAAGAAGAGTTAATTCTAAGCCAACTTGGAAATGCAAATGTTCTTAAAAAAATCAAGTCAAAGTTTTTAAACTTCAGACTTTTTCACGATTTATGGTGAAATTGAAATATGTTGCAATGTTTTTTTAATGAGAATATAGTGTTGCCAAAAGGGCCAAAAATGCTGATTTAGTGTTCTCCCAGTTTTTCACTTTGTTTTTTTCAAATTAAAAAGCACAGAGACTAACATGAACACAAGTTGTTCACAGCACTCAAAGTTATATGTATTTTCTTAACTCCATCTGCCATTAGACATTTCCAGTAAATAAATAGTGTATATTGTTCCAGTGCATATTTCTATATATAATACATATGGAAAGCCATAAACTTTAAGATGATACTTTTTTCTTGTATTTTTTATTGAAGTACAGTCAGTGACAATGTGTCAATTTCTGGTGTACAGCACAGTGTCCCAGTCATGCATATACATACATATATTTATGAGATGACACCTTTTATGAATGTTCGTAATTCACATAAGTTCTGTCATTCTATTCTGTCTCACAGAAATTTGCTACTTTCATTTAACGTAATGTTTTGAAACCACATGCATGTTGATACATGTAGATCAAGGAAAATTTTTTTTTTTGCTACACAGAATCTCATATGATTATGAGGAATTCTTCCTTTGATCATTGACTGTGATTATGAAATTGCTTATTCAGTTTTTATTGGTTAATTTTATACTTATTTTTATACTCATTTGTTGTTTTGCTTATTTGAACATTTAGAATATCTTTTGTTTTACAAAATATTTAATATTTAATTTAATATTTATTTTAATATGTATTTAAAATCATAAAGAATTTATCAGTTCCTTAATATACTTGCTTTTTGCTTTTTAAGATATATTTCCATGTATCAAGGTAAAAAATTTTTCTCTAAGTTTTATTTTCTGAAGACTTAATTGTTTTCATGTGATTATTTGACTGATTTGATGTCTAATATGTTGTTTTCATATAGTTAGTATTTCTAACTTTTGGAAAAGTTGTTAAACTTTTCTTGATTATTTATAAGGCTTTCTCTCTCAAATTACAGCAAAATATCTGTATATTTTTGTCCTCTGACTCCTTATTCTAGTCCACTAATCTATTTCTATAACTTTATACAAAACTATTAGATTTTAAGTAGTATATTTTTATGTCTTGATTTCTAGACAATGTGAAAATTGCCTTACATTCTTTGTGTTTCTCATGATAGACAGCTTTGAAGACCATTTGTTATAATGCTATTGTATTTTGTTTTGCTTTGCTTTAAATGAAAATCTACTGTCTTTCAATCATCCTTTTCAATTTTCTTTTAATCATGTTTTGTGTAATTTTGTTAAATTCATTCTTAAATAGTTTAAAATTTTGCTGCTATTTAAAACAGTGTCTCCACAGGAGTACTTTATTTTGGAATCAGTTGTTATTGTTTTTCTAATATTATTGCTTCCTCCTCCTCTCCTTCTCTTTATCCTCTCTCCATCTCTCTCCCTCTGTCTTTCCTATTATTGCCTTTGAGATTCAATAGTGTAGTGATGATGAGCAAATTGTCTTGGTGGCAATATTCTCATGAATGGGATCTCTCTTTCTGGCTGCATCTCACTCGATTCCATACTAAGAGAGTTTACCGTGCTTTAGGGCTCATGTAATTACATGGGACGCATCCTAAAAATCCATGATCATCTCCCTATTTTAATGTCCTTAATCTTAATCTCAACTGCAAATTTTCTTTTGCCATGTAATGTAACATATTCACAGCTTCCAGAGATTAGGGCATTGACAGTTCTCATGGGAAATCTGCCCACTACACATGGCATAGGAGAGGGTATCATAGCTCTTGACTCATGGTACAAGGTACAGGAGTTCATACGTGAATGTCTTGTAAGAAATTGATAGGGATATAATAAAATTACATTATAACACATAAATAGCACTTATTACTGTGAGAAACATTGTTGAAAACATTTCATTTTTAGTCCTCACAGTTGTGTGAAGTAAATAGGATTGATGTCCTAGTTTTATACATGAGGAAACTGAAGCACAGATTAGTTAACATATATAGCAACTAAAAAGAAAGGAAGAGAGAAGGAAGGAAGGAAGGAGAAAGAAAGAAAAAAGGAAAGAAGGAAGGAAGGAAGGAAGGAAGGAAAGAAAGAAAGAAAGAAAGAAAGAAAGAAAGAAAGAAAGAAAGAAAGAAAGAAAGAAAGAAAGAAAGAAAGAAAGAAAGAAAAGAAAGAAAGGAAGGAAGGAAGGAAGGAAGGAAGGAAGGAAGGAAAAGAAAGGGAAAGAAAAAAGTTGGTTTTGACTTTGCTAAAGACGGGACGACTACATTGTTTCATAAACTGTATGGTTCAGCTCTTTAGCATTTGTCTATCTTCAAGAGACAATGTGTCTCAAACTGATATAATTTCTCTAGCAAGGTTACATTTATAGTTATTCATTTTCATCCATATTGGGTTGCAGACTATTCCCTTTCCCCCAATGACGGTTATCAATAAAACAGGCAGATATGGAAGAAATTGCTGCCTTAAATTGGAGGAAACTGTCACGAAGGATTATTTTTCATATGCATGAGTCCTCAAAAGACTGTGCAAGATCATTCTGAGTGACAGGAGACATCCTATCAGTAAGAAATATCACAAAAGCCATGATAAAAACTTTGTGCTACAGCAGACTACTGCATTTGAATTAGGTACACAGTGTACCAGAAAGGGAAGTAAGAGTATTATATAAATATTATATAATCTTGACCAATTCGATCATTTTAAAAAGATAAATTAATTACAAAAAGTGGGAAATTAGCATAGGAATGTCTAGAGCAATATCATTTGAGAATGTAAAACTAGTCGTTCTTGACTTGTATTTTCTAATTTTTCTACCAATGATTCAGAGCTCAATTTATTCCTCTGTGGCTTTAAAAAGGAATAAATGTTAGGTAGGGAAATTCTCACCATAATTATTGGTATTTTGTGTCTAATTTTTCCACTAATGCTTTTTGGATCAAAAATAAATATTAACACTCTGGATAATTACTTTTTATTTAGAATGACATCCTCTCTCAGTCTCCTCACTGTGACCTCACTTTTGTGAAAATGATCCTATGTTTGCATTCATCATATATCTGTCTTCTCATCAAAACAACAAGTTCTTTGGAAATGAGTGCTGTATTATCATTTGCAAAGTGCTGACACACAGGAGACATTCAATACATGTTTGTTGACTGACTGAATAAATCAGTGGAACTTGCCTTCTCTATCATGATGAGAAAACGAGACACAGTGAGCAGTGGAGTAAACCAATATTTGGATAAGAAGGAAATATGTCCAAAAGGAAATGGTCAGCATTGCCAAATGCTACAAAATGATTAAGGAGAACAAAGACCAAGAGGCGACAGCTGTCAGATTGTAATGAGAAAGAATGTGAGTGCAAGGTAAAGAAAGTGCAGCAGTAGAAGTGAAAAATAACAATCTCTCTTGTAGAAAATAGAAGTAAAAAACTGGTCATAGAAACAGTGCACAGCAAGGGCAAATAAGCTTGTTTGCAAGGGAAGGACTTAGGTTAATGCAAAAGAAAGGAAAGAGTACGTTGTGCAGTCAGAACAGAAGCAGGGAGAAAGAACTTATTAAGTTTACTTTTACAGCAATTCTGTGAAGTATTCTTACACTTATATTGTTCTCTCTAAAATTTCATTCTTCTGATTGAATCAGCACTTTTATAAAAATTGGTATTGCATATGCTTAAAAAAGAAAAAAAATGTATGAATTAAATTTAATGATCAATTTTTACATTGCTTGTTTATGGGGTACATTATGCCCCATCCCATGAAGCTATTCAGATGGTTGATGACAAATAAAATTTGTTGAAATGTTATCAATGTAAGATGCAAGTAAAAGAAAACTATTCTGCAACCTAGAAGTCAGTTCAGGGCAGAAAATACATATGGAACATACACTTTTTAGTTGCAGACTCTATGCGAGGTAATATACTACAGAGGTGCCTAAGAGTTCCTGTCCTTGATGGGCATACAGTTTAATGAGAGAGATAAATGTACCAACTTCAATACAGGCATTAAAATAAAGACATGCACAGTGTGATATGACAGCAAAGAAGGGAAGGGCATTTCAGAGGAGTTTTCTAGAGGCATTGATAACTGATTAGAAATGGGAGGAGACAAAGAATTACAGGATACATCCCAGATTACAGATTCATGTACCTGGGATAAATTATTGCCATTAACTTTATATATATATATATATATATATATATATATATATATACACACACACACACATACACATACATACATATATGTGTATATGTATGAAGTTTAACTGACATGATAATAAGTATTTGTTCATAATTTGAACATTACTAGTTTAAGACATCTTTGAGACATACAGACCTGACTTACAAGCAGGTAAACAGACGAGTTAGAAGTGCAGGTTGAGGGCTAAAGAGAGGTATTGGGAATCGTTAGTATATTGATGGAATATTCAATCAGGAGAGTAAATTAAGACAAACAGAAAGAAAAAGAAGTACAATCAACTGGTTTACAGCTCCTTGGAGATCCAGTGTTTAAGGGTCAAATATAAAAGTCAAAGCCCCTACCCACTCACCCCAAGAAAGAAACCCAAGCCCATAAAAGTGCATACAAAGGACTAGGAACAAAAAATCAAATGAAATAGTGTCATTAAACTAGAAAGAGGCAAGAGTTTGAAAACTGACTGTTAAACAGCATTAGAGAGTCTCATTAAGATAAACACTGAGGGATCCACGTTAGAAAAACAGCTTTAATAGAATGGAAGGAATAGAAGCTGTGTTAATATATTTGAGGCTGGGTAATGTAGAGTATAGCTATCTATGACTGGATAATTTTGACTTGGCTGAGAGAGTAGTCAGAAAATCCGGAAAACCTAAAAGAAAAATGTAGAGAGGCTATAAAGAGACAATTTTAGCAAGAAATCCGAATGACTTGCATACACAACGGATGCACTGAGTGGGTTGATGTTAATGGGCGCAAATAAGAAACGGCTTTATTTTTATTCTATTCCTGCGTTCAGTTAGGCTCTGCCAGTTCTCTCACATCTACTCTTAGATGATGTCAGTGAATCCCAGAGCTTTCTCTTTACTCTTATTTTGTGATTAGTCTCATTTGGATGATTGCTATTCATCTTCAGACATTATAGAGTCCTGTCCAGTCTGTGTCAGACTTTAATCTCACAGCAAATACAATTATTTATGTTATTCTGGGCTCACAGCAGAACCATGGCTTAGCATCCTTCCCTGGGGGAGGTATGGGAGCATGATCTACCCTGAAGCTCCTGTTTCCTGCAGAGTTGTAGGATGGGTGTAGTGTAAGTAGTAGTTCTTTCTGCGGATATTGATGCTTTTTGTGAACAGGAAATACAATTTCCTGTGCAATACATTTTGAGGGCTCATTCAGATAAGCCTGTAAGGTTCAGCAGATAATCAGCTAAGTCTCCTGTCTTTATAGGCATGTCAGAATTCACCAAGGAGCTCTCTTGCAGACCCTAAGCAAGGTTTTAGGTGCCAGGAGCAGGAGCCCTAAGGGATGGGATCATAAGAAATCAACTTTCATGAAAATGTACTTCCCACATCAGGGATCTGTCATTCTATGCCTTAATAAGTCTTCCCAAAAATGTAAATAAAAGAAAGGAAGCCTAAAATCAGCAACATTTAAATATGTGTGATAGAGCTATCATTGAAGTTTGAATTAAAGTAGTGGCATTCATATAAGGATTTTACCTGTTGACATGATCCGTTTACCTCTCCCCCCAACTACAGAAGAGCCACTAGTGTGGGAATGAATTGAGGTGGTGGGAGAAAAGGAATAACAAGAGATCAGGTGGTGCTTCTCTTCCTGCTGCAGGTCCTTGAGCCTAAGATCAAGTTTCAAACTGGATTTGGAAGCTTTGAATTGAATGTGAGATTGATATATTAAATTAAACTAGACTGAAAGTTTAAATGCTTAAAAGTACACCTCAAGTGATACTAATGTAATAGTAGAAAGGAACTAATGAGCTAAATACAGGATCAGACTGTCCAATCAGCTAAAATCAGAGATCTCACTGAATGTCAAGCTCTACTAAATAATTAAAGGACGTCGGCAAGCAAGAGGTACAGTAGAACAAAAAGAGCTCTGGGGAACTGAGGCAGTTCCCTGGGGTCCCCACGTTTCCATGTCTGACATGCATCTCTGACACAGGAGAGATGAGGTCCCTAATGAGTTTGTCAAGCACTTCACACAGTGGCAAGAATTTCATGTACGACACGTCTTCACTTTGTATCAGAGATACCATAGCTTGCATAGACCTCTCCAGGGTGTCAGTTCTCAGAGATCCTAAGTTCTACTCAGTACAGGTTATTCTTAGGCAGAGACAGTCTACGAAGGGATTTTAATAAGTTCTCTTCCTCTCAGCAGATACCTTTTTTTTTCTATTTACTTGAGAATACAGGTACAAGGAAGGTAATCTGTTTCGCCTGTTTTATGTATTTTTTTCCTCTGGAGGTTCCGCTCCTGTTTATTCTTAACTGGGAAGTTCTGAAATCTTCCTGTGATGTTATTAAAAGGAAAGAAATATACAGTAGAGCATGTTTGAAGTTAGAACTCAGGGTGATAAAATCAAGAGATGATAAAACCTAGCATTCAAGGCAATACTATTTAAATTGAAATGCCACGTCACACCCAGAAAAATGACAAGAATAAGAAGTTATGTAGTATCAAATATTAGATAGATGTTAATAAAATATGATTTAGAAATTTCACTTTGCAATACAAAAACATCTTGTAATAATTCATGAGAGGATAGGTATGAGAGTGTTCAATGTAACATCATTTGTGGTAGCAGAGAGTAGGAGCCAGCCTACATACTGATCTCTGAACAGCTGGGTATAGAAAATGTGGTAAATATCACCATAGAATTCTATGCACAGTTAGAAACAACAAGATATATGTAATTAGCAACATAGCTACATTTCAACACCATAGTGTTGAATGAATAACAAGGACAGAATAGCAAAATGCCATTACCATATATTTAAACATGTGTAATATACACGTAAAATAGCAATACATATTTTGCAAGGGCACATAGTTTTTCAAATGTATACATATGTGTTTGAGTAAATGCCAGTGGGGATCAGAGTATGAGCATAAAAGGAATACAATTGATCTTAAATGTTAAATATTAAAATAAGGGAGGCATTCTACTGATGGTGATAATATGCTTTACATTAATGAAAATGATTACTCAATCTTTTGAACCTGTGATCTACAAATATATTTAAGGAAGAAAGGGAAGAGAGCAATAGAACGGTCTGTATGAAAGTATAGATGGTGAATCTGATAAAGGTGTTATTTTTGTGGAGTGTAAATATAGTTGTTGTTGTTTTGTTTTGCTTTCTTAAGGGTGGGAGATGTAATTACATGCTTAGAATGAAGAAAATAGGCAAGTAGGGGAAGCATTCACAGCATAGACAGAGTTTCTGAGAGAGCTAAAGTAACTTTTTCCAAGGTAAACAGCTACTGATTGGACATGCCAAAATGAAAACCCAAAGTTCTGACTCCAAATTCAGTGGTTTTTCTAGCATATTTATAAATTGTGTTCATGTAAATGTAAAATCATTCGAAGTGTTAGATTCATAGAAATAGCTCATGTTCATTTCTAAACTGTTAATAAAGTATTCATTTCTGTATTTATTTTGACTTATTGTACAAGCTGAAATGTTTACTCAAATGTGGTTTTAACATCTTTATTAGGCTACTGTTATGACTGTGCTGTGAAAACTCTGGAAAACAATATATCTATATTGAAAAGATGTATCGGATTTAAGACTAGAAGTCTTTAGCAAAAATTTGCATTTGAGTCACTATATTTCCAGTTATCTTTATGATATGTACTGATTTTACTCAATTATAACACAAGTATTTTTCATTTTTATAGTTAACTCACTGTATACATTAGAAATTTTAGAAACAGACAGAATTATAAAACCAGTATTAATTATTACATGTGCTTTAATTTCTATTATTTAGTAACATAAATATTATGTCTTCTTAATTCAGTAAAGGCTTATTCTTGGTAATATTTACCATTTTTAAAGAAAGTGCATAATTTGATATCTGTAGTATAAGTAAGCCTATCTCCAGTGTCTAAACTCTCAGAAATGAAATTTTGTTTTTAAATGAAGACTATCATATAAAATATTTGCATTTTCAATAACTACACTATATTAATCCCTACAATTTCATCTACAACCTGTAGTAATTGTTCATACATACACAGTAATTATAATAGAAAAGTCAACTATAATCTCAAACATCTCTATTAATGTAAACAGAAATTATAAATCCCTTCTTATAATAAAAATCAAGTGACTAACCTTCATGCAGTCATAGTTCAACTTCTATAGGAATATACAGGTAAGACTATTATTATTTCTAGAAAAACCTACAGGTAATTTTATTAGTGATATCCAAATTTGTTTCAAGAAATTCTTCTTTCTCAGTATGACAAACATGGAATAAAGATGATGAGTTTACTATAATGTGTCTTTCCTTTCCTTTCTTCCATCTTCTCTGGTTTGAGTTGTTTTTTTGGTTTTTGTTTTTTCTTTTTCATCATTAACACTGCTAACTTCTTAATGAGTGATCAGAAGCTATGATACAAGAAATAAAGAAAGTACTAGTGGTCAGAAAAGTAAATTATTTAAAGAAAAATAGCAGCATGTAAAGTTACTTTATCACTGACTGGGTAAGGAAGTTGACTTGTACTAAAAGAAAAGAAATAGGGGAAGCAAAAGAGCTATGATAAATGGATACAATCAACTATAGATAAATGACCACAATGATCTGACTTGTTCACTTATAATCTTCTGAGAAACATTTAATTTCAATGAAAACTGCTGAGTTTTTTGTGGATTTTTTTTTTTTTTTTGCTTTTGGTCAAATCTTTATATAATGTATTCTTTCCTTGAGCACAGCTAATAAAAGTGAACAAGAATACATATTAATCATTTAATAAAGAGTTTCAAGAAACATGCAATGGAGGTAAACATTTCTCTTTCCCTCATTTTAATACGGGTATGTCATCATTGTATTGTTTCTCATGCAATGATTTTACATTTCTCCTATTCTAATAATGAGTAACTGGGATAGCCAGAAGCTGTGAAATGAAAGGAGTTGAGTTCTATGTCTCTTAGTTATTACTGTGATAGCTTGAACAAACCTCTTACTCTATGAAATGTAATATTATTTAAATGGAAGACTAATTAAAGATAATGTTCATGAAAGTAGTTTGGAAGCAAAATGCTACGGTGTTAAGAGTCTGAGATACCTGCTTTTGAGTCTTTCTATATGTGTGATGCCCTGGGCATCACATATTATGGTGCTGAATCTGAATTTCCTTGCGTTTAGTGATTATAATGCTTACATGATTTGTTGTTCAAAGTAAATATTTTAGACTTAGTACAATGCCTAACATAAAATACAGACAAAAATTATAACTTTCCTTTCACTACCTGCTTATTAAAAGAAAAAATACATTTGTCTTCACATTTTGCCAGTTTTGATTCCCTTTATTAAAATACTACTGAGTTGAACAGTTACATTTAACAGTTTTTATATATTCATTGCCAGGTTTCAACATTAAACCTTAGGATTTTAAAAAAGTGTTTGGGATAAAAGAAAATTAAAAAATCCAAAGTTATGAGCTTTATTTCTTACTATTTTTTTATTTTAAAATTAAAAAAAATTAAGAAGTTATTACCATATTAAAGAAAAATATATCCATTAAAATATTTTTCATTGCATTATATATCCAATTGACATTTATTGAGAACTTTAGGTGTGCTAGTTTTTATCCAAGTTTGATAGATTACAAAGAAATATAAGAGTAGTCCTATCTCTCCAAGGACTAAACGGCTTTTTGGGAACACTATACGGTGAGCAAATATTTGCAATAAAATAAGAGAAGTGCTGAGTGAAATGTTCACACATGGTTAGGAGATATTGACAATAGAATGACTACTTGCATTGAGTTTGAGGACACTTCATAGAGAAATGAGCATTAACTAGACTCTTCAAGAAAAATATTAGAAAGGTCTCTGATGTTTGAAAATGGAATAATCAAGGAAATTATAAGCAAAAGAGAATAAAGGGAACACCGTATAAAATGTGGATGGATAGATGTTACACTTGGTGTGCCATGCATAGAATGCAGAAAGCATATGTAGAGAGAAAATACTACACACATTTTTGTATGAAGTTGACAATTGCAACTTTATTCAGAGCTCATTTTAAAAATGTTAAGTATCAACATTGTTTTCATTGTAATTTTAACTTTGGAAAGGAATTTAATAATGTTCTTTCTGTTACCTTCTTTAAAAAGTTATCATTTTTCATATATTACTAGTATTCTTCTGAGTTACTACTTTTTTTTTTTTCATTTTCCTACTTCTGGACTAGAGAGAAATAATCCGGTAATTAAGACCATATATTTCTGTACTTATTTTCTGTTTACATTAATCATTACTTATTAATTCCAGATATATCCACTAAAGACATTCTGTGGATCAGGCATCGTGCTAGATCATAAATTTTGAGTCAAAAGGAATCAATTAAGATAATCAAAAGAAATCCACAGATTGGGAGAAAATATTTGCAAATAACATATATCTAGAGCACCTGTATCTAAAATATACAGAGAACTCTTAAAACTCAACAATAAGAAATAAACAAACAACCCAATTTAAAATGGGCAAAAGATCTAAACAGACACCTTACAAGGACGATACAGAGGTGACAAATTAGTGCATAAAAAGATGCTCAACATTATATGTCATGAAGAAAATGCAAATTAAAAGAGTAGTGACATACAGCTATATACATTAGAATGACCCAAACACTGACATTACCAAATGCTAGTAAGAATGTGGAGCAATAGGAACTCTCATTCAGTGTTGGTGAGAATGCAAAATGGTACAGTCACATTGAAAGACAGTTTGATGATTCTTACAAAACAAAACATAGTCTCTGCATAAGATCTAGCAGTCTGATTCATAGGTATTTACATAGAGGAGTTGAAAACTTGCGTACATACATAAACGTGGATGCAAATATTTGTAGCAATTTTATTAAAATTGCCCAAATTTGGAAGCAACCAAGATATCCTTCGTATGTCCAGCATATGAATGAATAAACGAACTGTGGTACATCCATAAGATGGAGCATTATTCAACAATACAAAGAAACACTCTGTTAAATCCACAAAGACATGGAGTGATCTTAAATGCAATCTGCTAAGTGAGAGAATACAGTCAGAAAAAGCTACACACTGTAAGATTCAAACTATGAAACATTCTGGAAAAGAAAAAAACTATAGAGACATTAAAAAGATCTGGAAGTTTATAGAGAGAGGAGGGTTAACTGGTGAAGTACAAGAGATTTTTAAGGCAGTATAACTATACTGTATGATATTGTAATGGTGAATTTACGACATTAGGCATTTGTCAAAAACATTAAACTGTACATCACAAACAGGGAACTCTGGTGTAAACTGTAGAGTGTAGTTAATAATACCCATATTAGTCCATCAATTGTAACAAATATATCACACTCATGTAAAATGTCAATAATAATGGAAATGGAAGGGAGGTACATGGGAACACTGTACTTCCTACTCAGTTTTTCTGCAGATCTAACAACCACTTTAAAAATAAAATCTGTTAATTAAAAACAAATTTTAAAGAAAGTACAAAACATAGTTGAAGAATTTCTAGAAAACAAAGAAAATAAAAACACTATATAGAGGAATATTTATAATACATCCAAGTGTTCAGAGAAAAAATACAAAGCTTTAAGGACTTATGTAGATTTTTAAATTAAATTATTAACCAATTTTTTATCAATTTTTTAAAAATTCAGTAATAACAATAAATTAAACAAAGATAAAACAGAAGACTCAATTATGAAATCAATATTCAATAGAGAGCAAAAAATATAGCTGGATTAAATTTATAAAGCTAGTTCTTTGATAAAAGAGCATAAAAAAGACAAAACTATTTAAATCAAGGAATAAAAGTAAGGAAATCAAACGTATAGCATAAAGAATGATTAGAGGGGAACAAAATTCACAGATAAAAATAAGTTTCATAAAACATGAGAATATTTATTTCTGATACTATTCAAATAAAAATGTTTTAAAGTAGATGAAATGGGTAATATAATAGGATAATTAAGTTCACTTAAACTGATCTTACAGAAAATATAAATTTAAAGTGACTAGTTCCTACAGGAGAAAGAGAAAAATGTGTAAAATGTTACTTCCCATATTGTACAAAGGACAGATAAATAAAAAGATAGATAAACAGATAGATAATAGATAGATAGGTAAACAAGAAACACAAGGGATAAATTATTTCATAGGCAAATTCTAACAAATCTCTAACCAATCAATAATCTCATACTAGTTAAATTATACCATGACATAAAGATAAACATTTTAAATAAATTCCTAGATCTTAATGAAAATATCATAAAAAATGATTCACAAAACTTAATTGACTCTCACCAGAGATTATTTCAAGATTTCAAAGACGTTTCAATGTTAGAAATTCTGTTTATATAAAGTGTCAAATTTATAAACCTTAGAGAGAAAAACCATTTGTTCATCGCTATAAATGCTGAAAAGGCAGCTGGCAAAAAACAAAACAATTCTCTATAAATATACTTAATAATAGAGAAAGTCTAGGTTAACATTTATTAATCAGTTAAGATCAAATTAAAATTTTAAAAAGCACAAAAACATATATATAATTGAATGCACTTAAAATAAGAATAAAATTTACAATAGGCTGTTGGCGGCATTTACCAGGAGACCTAAACTATCCCACAGGTTTGAAAAGCTTTGCCCAAGGAACTGATGTTTGAGTTGAGATCTGAAGGATAAATATGGGATAAAATAGAAGGAGGGATGTCTGAGCGTAAAACACAGCACAGATGGTAGTTCTGAAGATAGAAGAATCATGGCCAAAAGAAAAACTGAGAGGACAGTATGTCTGAAGGGCAGAAGAGGAGCGGTACTGAACCAAAGAAGATGTAGAAGGAAGTAGAAGAGGAACAATGTCATGATGTCCTATGGGGAAGTCAGGAAGTGATTTACTTAATAGTTTAAGATTTGAGTAGGTAGCGAGGGAGAGGATGGAAAGAAGAGACTACCAATTGGCAAAGTAATGGAGTATGTACACAGATTCTCAGATTAAATGATATATTTTTTATTGAAGTATAGTCAGTTTATAATGTGTCAATTTCTGGTGTACAGCACAATTCTTCAGTCATATAAGAACAGACATATATTTGTTTTCATATTCTCTTTCACCATAAGTTATAAGATATTGAATATAGTTCCCTGTGCTATACAGTATGAACTTGTTGTTTATCCATTATATATATATATATTAGTATCTGCAAATCTTGAACTCCCAATTTATCCTTTCCCACCCTCCTCCCCCACAGGTAACCATAAGATTATTTTCTATGTCTCTGAGTCTTTTTCTGTTTTGTAAATAAGTTCATTTGTTTTTTTGTTTTTTTGTTTTTTGTTTTTTTAGATTCCACGTATGAGTGATAATCATATGGTAGTTTTCTTTCTCTTTCTGGCTTATTTCACTTAGAACGACAATCTCCTCGTCCATCCATGTTGCTGCAAATGGCATTATTTTATTCTTTTTTATGGCTGAGAAGATTAAATGATATGGAGAGTTTCTGTTACTTGAGTGTGCAGTCCAAACACGTGACATGTTAAAACGTAGATTTGGATTCAGTCATTCTGATGATGCCCACCCCCCTGGTCTGTGGGCCAACCCCACACTGAATAGCAGGGTTCTATAGATCACAGACCCAAAAAATGATAATGCTTGAACTAACTTTCTCTGACTACTATTCCATTCTGTTGGATACTTTGGAATATATCATTCAATGAGATAAATCAAGTAATGAATGGGAGTAGATTTTCAGGAGAAAAACATAGTTTTCTTTTAGAATTCCTTAGAATTTTCTTTGATCTCTCCTTATAAATTTTTCAATACTGTCTTACTTGCCAAGAACATATTTCTCTGACCCCTTCTCACAACAGAAAATCTTTTCTGCACAAAAATACATGAGATTAGTCACAAATGATCTTTAATACTACTAACACTTAAACTATATTTTCTTTGTAAGTTTACAACTGAAAGGGCATTGGGTTATTTTGTGTGTACGTGTGCTGTGTAAGTCATTTTACAGATTCTTTTTGACCTGTACAATACACATTTTTAAGATTTAAAAGATACTCATCATAACCATAGTCTGTAGGATAGGTAAAAACTATTAGTACTACCACCTATAAAAATATATATTTCTGTAGATGCTGTTTCACTAGCATATTTGTTCATTTGTTTATTGTTTGCATGTATTACCCTCCAGAATAATATCTAATTGATTGTTTAATTTTCTTTTTTAGCATTGATATCATGGCCATGAGAATATACTTGGTATTCTAGGAAAAGTATTCAGTAACTGCTTTGATACATTTATTTGAGCAACCACTTATCCTGGGAAATGCTCATTGCACTTGGCCCTCAACAATCTAGATACTTTTTCTTTTTTTTAAGGAAATAAGCTAGAGAGGAAATCAGTGGCTGACTTTTGAACAACTTTCTAACTTTGCACTTTTCCATAAATAAAACATTAGACTTCCCAATTTGTAACATCTGGATTTGGATACAGAGACTGCCATTATGTAACTGACCAATTAAAAGAGGCACAACTATGAGAAAACATATATTGTCAACAATTCTTTGTCTTTATTTTCCTAACCAGGAAATTAAATCCATCCAAAAGATTATAAGCTTGAGCAATGGCTTTCTCTGTGTTAATCAATGTAGGCAGAGTTGTACAGTGTCATTCTGTTGAAAATAAGCATCGTTGCATGATTGGCTCAATGACCTTACGCTGTCCAAAATGTAAATGATAATTTTACATATTTTATCAGTCAGCTTTTTATAGTAAATGCTGTACAGTGGATTACTGACTTGAATTATTTATGGTAACATCATCTTATATCCTGATTGAAATGCATACTTTATAAGCAACGTATTAAAGGAAAAACTAAAGGTTACTTATGGGATGGTGTATTCAAAATATGCAGGTAGCTTCAAGTTTTCTATAGTGAATATAGGTATATTTTTTAATGTACTTTTCCTTGCCAGTTACATGCAGATCTTTATTTGGAAGGGTCTTCAGAATTCAATTAACGGGAAGTGGCAAATTTAAAAACCTACTGGGATCAGGCAGATAATGAAAAATAAACAAAGAAGCTCAGTGGTAGAAAAACAACAATCAGTGGTTTGGGACATGTGAAAATGACAACAACAACAGAAACATGTCTTAGATACAGTGAGGAGCTGGTCGTCAGCCCCAGCCACCCGATGTCGCCAAGGAATTAGTTTTTTAGATGTTTTTCAGCCTCGTAAGTGCTGAAACAAAATGCTTTTAAAGCCTTTCCAGTGCAAACAGATTAGCTGTGCATTTTTATTCATAACCCTTGGGTTATTATCAATTGAAATGAATTTAACCATCCTTTCAAATTCATGTTTTCATGTTTTTTCTGTGTGTTCTAAAAATAGTTAACATTAATTGAATTTTTCCAGAATGAGATAACTTTATCATAGTAAACTTTACACAAGTTACTTCATTTCATCCACACAATAACACTATAGGTAAATGCCATTATCCTCCCCACCTTTTTTTTTTTTTAATATATGTGACATGGGGAGTTTACTGTACTAAGAAGTCTGTCTTCAGAAACAGTGCCCCTAACTTCGATGCTTCAAATAGTGCACATGGAAGCTAGAGGTACCCACGTGTACAGATGCAGATGGTGCTCCGTTTCTCCTGTCTATACATCTATCCGTCTATCTATCCTATTCTATCTAATAGAATTACATGTTATGAATATCTACTTTTAACCGAGTTTCTTTTCTTACACTGTTGATAGATAATACCATTTTAAATTACTCTCTCAAACTATTGATTACTGCTTCATCCACATTAGTTTATCTGCCACTTTCCCTTATAATTCACTCTTCCTGAATTTGTCTTTTATCATTTGAAAAGCCTTTCCCTAATTTTTCTCCTCTTCCCCTTTGTAGTCTATATATTATTGAGCCTTTTCAAAAACCTTCTAGACTAAATGTACCTTACTATGATTATGCCTTTATTTTCTTACTGTTTAGAATATATGGCCCATATAATTTATTACTTAGAATTATAGTATTTTAAATGTACTAATGCCAATCAAATATGCTTATGTTGTTTTAAATACAGGTTTTAGGATTTTTGAAATCAAGGATCAACAATTTCTGCTTTTTATTCTATTCATTTTCTTTCTTCTCCCACAGTGCCCAGCCAAAACCAGAAACGCATTAAGGTCATTCAATAATTGCTTGTTAAACAAAAGAAAGAACAAATATTTGAAAATGGCCTAGAAAACTGTAAGAGGGTCCTTTTGACCTAAAAACATTATACTAGTACCTTCCAGGAATGTCAGAATTAAGCATATAAGTACTAATATCAATGAAAGTGTCCTTTATCTGGGTAATGTTCTGTTTTCTGAGCAAAATCCTAATGTACTTTGGTAGTTAGGCCTGTTGGGATCATTAAGAGTATATGATGGGTAGAGAACCAAGTTCATGGAATGAACACCACCCTAGGAATTCAAACCACCCATTCCTATGTCAAGCCATCTTTTTTTAAAATTTTTGAGTTCTTGCCTCCCTGAGCTTTATTTCTCTTTTCTATGAAATTAAGTAGACAATCTTTAAGACCTCTTCTAGTTCTAAACTGTTATAATTTATTAACCACAACTTGTTGCCTCAATAGACACAGAGGTTCAGCTTAAACATCTCCTAGGGACATTCTAGCTTTGGACTCTGAGCAGAGGTTCTATATAAAGGAAAAGTGGGCTTGGGTGTTCATGGAAAGCATGTTGAGAATAATCATATGGTGGTTCATTTCTTTTCTGTGGCATTTCACTGGAAAGTATTATGGTTAGTGAATCATAAAGACTTAAGTTTTATTTTAATAGTTTTTCCTTTTCTTCTCTGGAGCCTCTCTGTCTCTCTTGCATGTACCATACCAGCTCAATGTGACATTCTACTCCCTTTTCTTATCTTCTCTAAAAGGATGCAAAAATATATTGACAGAAGAAAAAATTAAAATGTCATTATGTGTAATTGTCAAAAACCTCACAATTACCTGGACATTTTAAGAAGGGCGAAATTAGTTGTTGATATAGACAGCATGATTAATTTGTTTGTCCAATGCTTAAGGCCTATATAGGCCTCCTGGTTCTTGGCAAGTGAAAGAGATGTTTATACCTCTAGAAGCCATGAGCGAATTTAAGAATACTACGTTTCTTCCTCTGACAAATATTTTTTCAATAATGTTTGCACTTTAGTTCAAAGCTATTTTCCTAACATTCATATCCTCACTGCATTTTTTGTTTTTATACAAACATACTTCCAAAAATATGACTGAGCAAAAGCAATGAGTTCCATTATGTCTTTATATCAGTGAGGGTCCAGTCAGGAGACAGAAAATACACCAGTAATTTAAACAAGGAATCTTTATTATAAAGAAACATTAGCTTATAAAAAGCATCTAACTACCTCTAAAAGAGGTAAAAGGGAGTCTACAGAACCCAGAATTAGCAAGTGCAAGTGAATGCATTGTATTATTACTAGGTTGAAGGATACTGGACAAAGAAAGAAAATAAGAGCTTATGAGAGGTTCCTCCACCCAAGACTGGGATTTCAAATTCTTTGAAGAAGGCATGGCTAGAGAGAGACAAGCAGTCCTCCAGTGGCAAAAAAAGGTCTCCAGAGGATGCTGACCATTGTGATCCACAGAAATGTTTTGCCATTGCCAAAGGAGGTGGGCAGATGTGAGCTGGACTTGAGAAATAAATTACTTGTTGCCTGAGGTCACACCTGGACCTTCTCTGGAAGCAGATTCATAGGAGATAGTCAGTTGCCTGATGATGGATGAAGTTCATCTGTAAAATTAGCCAGCCAGGTAGCAAGAGCATGGGTTAAAAGTTAGGGAGCAGCTTCTGTGAAAGACAGTGAGACTAGAACCTGTCTGTGAAGGCTCATGAATTGAGAGCCACCAGACCTCAATGCTGGCACTGAATAAAATATGGAAGCAGCACCCAACTGGAGGGAAGTGCCTTCTTGCCACTGTCACCTCACAAGGTCACTCTAGCACTTGTTATTCAAATAATAGTCTAACAATGTACCAGTTAGAGAAACAGAAATGTGTACAGGGTCCACAAAACTGGGAAAAAAAGGTCAAGTTTGAAGCTGAAAGACTAAAAATTGATATCTGGCCTGATATTTTATCACTAAACAACTTTCCTTAAAAAATTGAACTTATTATCTTAGTTTATCAGAGAAGGAATCTAGATCAGTCCTTTATTCTTCCATTTATGTTCCTCATTGGAAGTAATCTGGAGGCATGCTGGCATCATCTCAATACCAAAAAGTATGATGATATTGTCAATTAAGCTGAATGAAGAAATCTGTGTTTAATTGATTTGAACCAAATACTTTAATAAAATGCTTATTTTGGCAGGTTCAGATACCTCATTAACCAATAAAATCTATGCACATATGCCTTTCTGAATTTATTCCCAAGTACATATGTTTATATAGTATGTTTATATTAGTTAGGACATGGGGTTACAAATAGGATAAAATAAAAAATCATTTCCAACTGTGACTTTAGCCTATATTTTCATCTTGTTCTGAAATGATTAAAATTAAGGACATTGCTGATAATAGAATTTCACATATTGTTCATTGCATGTATTCAGGTAAAAGATTTACCAATGTCCAGAGACACTTGTTCACTTACCGGTGTTTTATAACTAGATAGTGGCAGATTGGTCTAGAACTAAAGTCTCATGCTTTGAATCCCAGTTCTTTTTTCATATTGTCTGGGTTAGAAAGAGCTAATAATAAATACACTGCTTACCATATTATCCTTTCAGAATTAAACAACACTGCTTCTTAGTAGCAAGTACACAGTGACCTAAGTAAAATATTACTGAATGCTCCATGTTATGTACATGTTAATTCACATAAAGTGGTTTATTTTAATTCAAGTAATGTGAAAATTCTTTCTTAGAATTCTTTAAAAATTAACAGAACATGTAATTTGGTAAGGAAACATTTAATAAAAGAAATCTGTTCAAGAGGAATTATAATATGCCAGGACTATCTTCTAACATTAAAGTCACCCCATTTTTCATTTTTTTAAACTTTGTTTGCTAAATATAGGTTATCTGATCTGATTTTTACATTCCCTTGTAGTTCTTAAGAAAATAATGTTCCTTTTCTTTAGTTGATACAGAAATGGCAGGAGAAAGTTAAGACTGATAACACAGTACAACAGAGGCTGAAGAAATTACCTGAAATGTCTCTGCACAACCATGGCACAAATCCTACTAACCTTCCTTACCTCCTTTGAAATGTTTTTTTGCTTGATATAAATGATAAAGTAGTCACTATCTAAGGACAGACTATGACCAGAGGTCAGCCGCGTTAATGTAGCAGATATATAATTTGCTTCTTCTTAAAAAATTGCCATATTCTGGCATGCTTTAATCTGTCAGATTTCAGGGTCAAATAACTTTCTTAAAGTGGATAGGAACAATTTATTCAGAGGAAGCCAGTATACTGCACTTTAAGGTAGAATGACCCATTCATATCTTACAAAGTTTTAAAGTTATATTCAGATAGAAAGCAAAGCCACTGTAGAGTACAGGAAAGACAATTCAGGTACTAAACATTAGAGCAATTTTTCTTTCAGAGAATGTTATACTTTCTCTCAAAAATAAACATACTTAAATATGATTCAAATATATAAATCAACTTCAGAGAACAAAGATCATTTTCTATTCCCTACCAGGGAAACCCTTCCAGGCACTTAAAGGGATTTCAGAATCATATAGCATCATTGACCACTCTGATTGATTAATGTGAATAGGAGACTTTGAAGCTGAGGAAATTAAATAGGCTATATTGATTAAGTATATTTGAGAATATATTACTCAGAATTTAGGGGAAGAATAGAGCCCATAGCTTTTATTTGGTGCTATTTTGTCCATTATTTGCTTATTTTATATATATATTTATATATATATATGTATAATACATACATATATATAATATATACACACACACACACACACACATACATATATAAAATGGATTAACTGGAAAGTGATGAAGTGTAAGCCCTTTTCTGTTCCTGTTTTAAATAAATACTTTTAAACAATACACGTCTACACAGATATGTATACATGTCTATATATATGTACACATATATACATGTATATGCAGATATATATATTTTATATATATATATATATACACAAAACCATAATATTCCAGGAGTTGTGCTAATACCACAGACATTTATCTAGAGCTGTGTCCTCGCATTTATATAATTACTTATGAAAGGACCTTTAAGAAATGCTGGCTATAGGAAAAATACCATTTTCCCCTTCTAATCCAAACAGGGTATTGGAACCTTCAGAGTTGAAGCATTAACACTTATCTAGATGCAGGCTCATCAGAGAAGTCATTCTTAGGTCTGCCAAAAGTGCGTCAGCATAACATCTTATCCAAGAGGTATTTTTTTGATCACTCATAGTGTAACCGTAAGCACTTCAAAAGAAAGTTACAGAAATAAAGCCAATAAGTTTGATTCATTTAATGCAGAATGCATTTAATGAGGCACTGTGATTGTAAATGAATTCTATTATCTACTTTTTCAAGTGGGTGAAAAATAATACAACTTTCACACAACATGCGCCAAACAAACAGTGCAATAAAAATGGCATTGAAATAGATGAGCTTTCTGACAACAGTATTAGTCACATCTTACACACTGACCTTTCTAGTGACAGGGACATTCAGTAAGCTGTTACCAGGAGTTGGCATTTTCAGAAGTAATAAACCTCTTTAATGTCAGTCACCTGCTTAGCAGGACTACCATCTCTTGACTGATGAGTTTCCTGTGATACAAAAATCCACCCAAGTGCTTTAAGGATGTTGCCACTATTCAGAAGACACAGTGGCTTATCTCAAAGAATTAGTACTGATATCATTAGCAGCCCCTAGACATTTAGTTATCTATAAGAAGATAATGGAAAGAAGTGATGATTGACTAAGCTATACTCTTCAGGCGTATGTACCGATGGAACATGGCTATTATGCAGAGCCAAGGGCTCCATATTAATAAAACTCCATTCTCAGGGGGCTCCAAAAGTTTGGAGGCTAGCACACTGAAATTAGACTCTCTCTCAGTTCAATGTCAGCTCCTAATCCTGTTTTTGATTGAAAGGCATATGGCTTTCAGCTTTTATCTTTATGCTGATTTATTTTACAATGCTCAAATTCTTGAATTTAATGAAATGGATTAATGGTGAACAATTGGGCTCTTCATTCCTCCTCTGGCTTATCTAAGCAACTATCCATAGTTGTCATTAAAATTTTTCTAAGTTGGAAATTAGGTTATTATATCTCCTTGTATTATCTAACACATTTCAATACCACTTGGCCTTCAATAGTAAAATGTGCTATTTGTTAATTCATGTCCTCCTTTTGTATCAGTGCTTGAGCACAGTATGGAATTAATGAAACCTCAATGTGATATTTCCTTTCTCGCCATAATAAGTTGCTCTAGCACATATTCACTGCATGAGAGACTGTAAAGGGATTTATTTTTTTTAATTCTTTACAATCACTCTTGGAAACCCAAAGATTAGGCATGTATACACATGTATTTATAGACAGTTGTATCTCAGAAGTAAAATTTGAAAGAAAAGTACTATGGGTTCATTATATACAAAAAATGATTGCCACATCAGAACATAATTTTGAATATATTGTAAATTTATCACTATGTGTAACCCTCAAGCTTTGTTGATTTCTCCCAACACTACAACATAAATAAATAGCAATACACACACTTTTAGATGGGAGTCTAGTAAGGATAGTTAAAATGTAAAAATTACAGATTTTTCATGGTGGGAACAATCCGCTGATCTTCATACACATCATTATAACTTTTCATGTTATTTTGACTATTCACGTTTCAAGTTACTTTGATCTGTTGTCAATTCAACAAAAAATCTTAGGGCTTGTAGAGAATTTAAGGATTATCCCAAAGGCAAACAAGTATATTTCCCACATGAGGACTTGGTGGTTAGTAGAGAGTACACAGCTTGGCCACAACAAAACAAAAGCAATATGTGTAGGCCAAAGGCTAGAGCCCAGACCTCCAGACTTTCCAGTATTTCCTTTCCTCTGCAGTACACCCTTTCTGTGGAATGGTGTGAAAGAGATATCATCTGTTATTCTTTAGTCACTATGCTAGAGGCTGAATGTTTGTGCTCCTCAAAGTTCATATGTTGAAGCTTAATGCCCAGTGTGATGGTGTTAGGAGATGGGGCCTTTGAGAGGTGATTAGGTCCCGAGGCCCTGTCTCTAAATACAGTCACATTGAATGAGGTCAAAAAAGACTCCGAAGAGACTCTTGTAAGAGATTCCAGAGAGATCCCTCACCCTTTTTACCGTGTGAGGACACAAGGAAAAGACTGTGTATGAATCAGGATGTGGGCTCTCACCAGACATATCTCCTGGCACCCTGATCTTGGACTTCCCAGTCTCCAGAAGTGTAAGAAATAAATTTATTTTGTTTATAAGCTACCAAGTCTATGGCAATTTTGTTATAGCAGCCGAAATAGACTAGGACACACCATGACAAGACATTATAAGTTTCACACTTATCTTGTTCTGTCTCATAAATCTAATATTTTGCAATTTACTCTGTACAGATACAAACCTAACAAGTGATCTTCACTGTTCCTCTCCTGCTAAATGTATTGACTGTGGGTTTGCATTCAGTAGGTTGAAGGCGTAATTTGTGTATCAGGTCATAATATTACCCTGTTACTAACTTAATTTTGAGTCACAAAAACTGAACAGGAGATATTACAAAAAAATACATTTTTGTCACTATTGAAAAAATGTGAATGTTTTTTAGATTTTAAAATCCTATATATTTTAAAAATATATCTTATTCAGAAGAAATTGAATTAAATAATTTAAAAAATAAACATGCTTAAAAGGAAAAAAAAAAAGAATTATAGAGCACTCCAGCTGCAGTCTTTTATTACATAGTTTGAAAAACCAGAAGGAGAGGCAGAACCAACTTTAAGACACAGAGAGAGGAGGCTCAGATGTTCAGAAGAACATATAGCCCACATACTCCAATCTCCTCATTTTAATGCTAAAAATAAGGAAGCGATCCTGCTCCTAAATTACTTAAGGTCATGATGCTAGACCCTGGCCCACAAACCAATCCTCCAATAGTCAGCAAAGTCAATAAAACTTCTTGAAGTGTTAAAAGTGTTAAAATATATTAGACTTACTTTGACACTGGTATACTTATTTTGAATTTGGCTTTGATAAACTTATATTAAGTTTAAAAAGATGATTATTATTTGGTTAAGTAGTACTAAAGAAATCAACAAGAATTGGCTTTTAAAAAGAAGGAAGAAAAACTATTATTTTTACATCTGAAATATATGGCAAATAGGATCTCAGTAAATCTGGCATTTTAATAACTTTTTACTCTGATGTGAATTTCTCCACTTTTAGTAGCACTTTGCTACCTCATCTGTAAAGTGAACATAAAATAAAACAAAGAGCACAATTTACAAGAGAGCACAACATATTCCCATGAGACCCCAAATTCCACATACACATCTGAAACATCTAAAACAAGTACTAAGAAAATAGATGTAAATAAAAAAGAACTAAATTGAAGCCTTCTGGGAGACTTATACTAAAAATTAAATATTAAGTATAATTTTAAATAAAGTTTGGCTTCATTGGATTCTAAAATACTATTTCAAGTTTATTTCTCTTTTTCTAAATTGAATGTCCTTGATTCCAACATTACAACCAAGTCAATTAGTAAACTTAAAACCAAATAGTAGAAAGATAAATGTGAAAGATGTTAAGTAGGAAAAAAAGATTTGGTTGAATGGTTCATGGAAAAACAGTATTAGTTAGAAATATTTTATTCTATGATGAAATTTATTGTACTTCTAATTCATCCTTCTATTTCAATCCAGCCATTATTATTGCCAAAAGAGAATGGGCCAGATTTCCAACCTAAAACTAGTACAGTAGAAGGAAAGAAATATGAGTGTATGTGTGTGATACAAACTTTGCACTGCAAAGATTGAAATTCAAGAAGCTGTAAACATAATTAAGAATTATATCTGCTGTGATTCAAATCATTTACAAACCAGTGGCTATTTAGAGGTCAATATTGGTAATGCACAGACTTAGAACACATGAGCAGACATGGGAGAAGGAACGCTACACCAACACCATCCCAAGTACTTCCCAGTGACCTCTGTCTAGGAGGACAAAAAAGAGACTGATAATCAACACTAAAAATAAAATAGTTTTAATGGCTACATGTGTAGCAATTTGATTAAATATAGACCTACATTAATTTTTATAAATGTACAAGCAAATATTGAATTGAGTTAATTCAGAGGAACTTTAATTTATTTTAGTGTCACTCTCCATGTTGTAACTATTTATAATAATCCAGATAGTTAAATTTGCACTTCTATTTATTTGTATGATTTATATTTACCTTCCCTACCAAAAAGTAATCATCTTAAAGGAAGACAATCTCCTATTCATTTTGTTTTAGTACTTAGTAAAATGTCTGACATATATAATATGTATTGAGTAAGTAGATGTGAAATATTGATGGAATCCATTATATAATATAAGATCATATAACATACTTACATCCGTTTTATGGAAATCACTGCTTAACACAATCTGTTTTTACCTAATACATCTGTACACAATAAAAAGAAGTGAGCAACACCCTTTTCCAGGTTGTTGCCTATACATTACCTATCCATGTAAAGCATTATATTCACTTATTTAATCAGGTCATCCTCTGCTTTAATAATATTGTATATTTATCATATTTTAATCTTCATACCAATTTTAACCACTCCTAGCAAATCAGTTCTAAATATCCCTTCTTTGGGAACAAATATCCTTTAATGTGCTGCATTAAGTGTTGGTATATACACTTTCAAAATCTTGACATTTTAAATACAACTTCAACATAGCAAACTTCCTAGCAAAAACAAGTAATACTATTCCCAAAAAGCAATTAAAATCAGTATTCAGAAACACATTGCCCCAAACACTTATTTCATAGAATTTTTTAAAATTATATTTTTGAAGGAAGCATTTAGAAAGTTATTTCTGTCCAAATTTGAACATACATTTTAGTAATGCCCATATTAGATACAGTCGCCTAATGCTGTATTTAAATTGTTCCTTCAGATCTTTCTGCTACATTTCAAATTTTGATCACACACTGAGTTAAAAGCTCTGTCATAGTCATCTTTACTTCTAGTTTCAATAGCTCTGTAAAATAATTTAGTTTTTATCAATATGGTTATTAAATCAGGGTCAGAATAAAGACTGATCTAGCCCTAGGAAACACTAGAATGTAAGTAGGTTCAAAGCTATATACTTCATAAGTGTCCTCATGGAATTTTTAATTAAAAAAAATCCCGGCTTGGGGATTAGTTTCAACATTACTTAATATATGTATATATTGCATGATCATTAGCTGTTTGTCCATTGGGGGCATATACAATTAGATCCAAAATATTACTGTATTAAGTATCAAGTAACAAATAATTAAAGATAGATTTTTGATACTCACTGCTTACAGTCTACCATTTTAAATTTAAAGATCATTTATCGCCCCCTGAAAAACTGTTGAAATCAAAAGCATGTTCTAACCGTGATACACTGCGTGATTAAATCTTTACATTTATCTATGTCTGGAAGTTAATAAAATGAAACTCTGGAGAAATAATAAGATTGCTTTCATCACACATAGAGACTTCCAGCCATTTCCACTGAAGCCAATAATTTGTCATACTGCAAATAAGAGGAGCACAATTAGCAGCAGAGGAGCCCTACAGTTTTTGTGCAGACTGTGCTCTCGTCAATGAAGAAGGAAAAATACAGCCTCTCCTAGACAGACACTCCATATTCATCCCAATAAGCCATGCCATTTGAGAAAAACATTTCTGACCTTTCCCACCCTCAATTCTGCCTTTCCGTCTCCGGAGCCTACTTTACCTCGGGTATATACCATATATAAATTATAAATACCCTAAGCACACAGACATTCACTAGTGCTTTTGTTGTTGTTGTTGTTGTTAACATTTTTGTCAGAGCTTGGGTCTCTAAGAAAACTTGTTTGACATCTTAACTATTTAAGTGTCACTTCTTAAATTTCAACATTTTTAAGGGAAATATTTTTAAATTATTAGACTTCCCTGACTTCTTAAACAGAGTGTGTGGAACTTAATTTCGTCTTTCCTGATTACTCCACTGTTACGCTAGAAAATCGCTGCAGATTTAACAAGGCTCTTGTGAGATGTGTGGTTAGAAAGGACATACTATGAATCTTGCATTCTTGAAAAATCCTCTTAATGATGACTTATTTATCTGTCTGTCTCGCTTCCAGTTCACAAAGGTGAATTTGACTCCTTGGGCAATAGAACATAGAACTTCTGCTAGACAGATTATTAAATCAAATGTTATATCAGTGTCTTACCCTCTAGAAAATATTTTGTCCTATTTCTATCAATTTTAAAACTTGAGACTAGCATTTAAAACTTCATGTTTTTTTTTCATAGAGAGTTCAGTTAAGTACAAACACCACTTCTACTTACTTGAAAATTGTTCCAATTTGTTGTTGTTGTTGTTGTCACTATCAGAGGAAAAGCATCTGGACCTAAATTCAACTGAAAGCCCAAAGTTGAAAGCTTTGAAGTTAATGGTATTAAAGACTCAATCTGATATCAGTGTCCTGATTATTGCACCATTTCTGTTGTCTTGATTTCTATTTTCTTGATCAAAAGAGGTCATGTTTTGATATGCTGAGGCCTTGAATCCATCTCATATACTGTGGCATAAAAGAAACCAAGGTAGCCACCTTACTTTTCATCACACAGTAACTGGTAAGCAAGCATCAGTCTACTGCTGAACCAGATCTGAATGGAGGTCCAGCTTGTTTCTGCTGATGGTCTATAGCACTATTTCACCTAAATTTTGTTACTGATATTATTTCCTTTTTTTTCTTATAATGTGCTTATGTTGTTATGATATTCAGTCTTTAGTTCCTCATACTGGTACCTTGTATTCTCTCTCAATTTCTCCTCCTCTCTTTAAATATTTAGTCTATTTATATGTTTATCAGTTTTACAGATATTTTTCACAGAAGCAGCTTTCAATTTTGTTGACATTATCTACTACTTTTTTTCATTGGTTTCCATTACTGTCTATATTATCATTTATTTGTGTCATTTGAGGCTACAGTTTGCTTTAAAAACCACTTTAGCTGCACCCCCAAGTTCGGATAGGCTATGTGTTTATTTTCACTCAGTTTCAAAATAATTTCTAACTTTTCTGTGATTTCATAATCAAAAGTTAATGTTGAGGTGGTGATGATACTTGATTTATTTTTACGCACTTGGGATTTTTCTAGGGATTTTGTGATTAAATGCTATAATGGACAGGAACATCCTTTGTATGATGTTTTTAAAAGTTTAAATTTTGTTGATATATGTTCTATGACTTCTCTTATGGTCTAATTTGTAGAATGCTCTATTAATATTTGAAAATAAAATGTTGACATTTTAAAATTGAGTGTTCTATAAGTATCAATTAAGTTATTTTATTTGCTACATTTCTTCAATTCTTTTATATTTATTATGTATTAAGCATGCCCAATCATCATTTCTCTGTGTAGGTCTCTATCTCCACCTGGTATAATTTCCATTTTGTTTGAGAACCTTCGTTTTCTAAAACATTTATTGTATTTCATCTTAAAATCTTACTTTTCTTTAACATATATGAAATTGTAGAACTGTTGGTGACAAATTCCTTTTGTTTTTATTCTTTGGAAAATATATATATTTTTTCATTTTAAAGGCTATTCTCACTGGACATAATACTCTATGTTGACAGAATTTTTTGGCTTGTTTTGTTTCATAACTCTAATGAAGTTGTAGTGTCCTCTAGTTTGCATAGTCTGGAATCATCCCTGTATGTATTCCTCTGTACAAAATAGATAGGTAGATAGATAGATAGATACATACATACATACATACATACATACATACATAGAGATAGAGATATATCTTTTTTGGCTTCCGTAAAGACTTTTTTCTCATTACTTGTTTTAAGCAATTTTATTATGATGTGTTTTGGTGAAGAATTTTTTAATTTACTTTTTGAAGGACTACCTTAATATTTATGTACCTGTGGATGTATTTTTCAATAAATTTGGGAAAGTATCACTCAGGTTTTCATTAAGCCACTTCTCTCATATGTTAGACCACTGAGCTTCAATCCATGGATCACTGAGACTTTTTTTAAGGTTTGTTTTTTTTTTTCAGTCATTTTTCTTTCTGTGCTTCAGTCTGAAAGACATTCTGCTGCTGTGTTTTTGAATTCCCTGAGATTTTCTTTCTGCAGTGTTTGATTCACCAGTAGTCATATGCAGTGGGATTTTCAATTCAGATACTATAGTTTTCACCTCAAGGAGTTCTACTAGAGTCTTGCTTTGTATTTTCAATTTATGTCTTCATTATATTCATCTTTTCCTATAAATGCTGGTAAATAGTTTTTAACAGCTGTTTTAACATCTGTCTGCTAACTGCAATTTTTTACTTCTAGTTTTCTACAGGCTAAATTTTTTATCTTGATTCTGCTTTTTGTTACATCTATTAATGTTTGATTAGATGCTAGAGTCTGTAATTTTGTTTTTCTGAATGTCTAGATTTTGTTTTCTTCCTTCAAAGAATATCCATTTAATTACTTCAGGTATAGGATTTAAGACTTACTAAAGTGGTTGAAAAGTAGCCTTTACTCCAGGTGTCATTTACCCCTAATAATAAATCATGACACTCCTGGAGTCTCCACTGAATACGACTGGGACTCCCTTGGATTCTGTACCCTGGCCAGAACATCTCACTGCCTTGTGTGAGCTCTGGGAACTGGTCAGCTTACAATTTCCTGACTGTTTTTGCCTTGTCTTGTGGAATTTCACTCTACTGATTGAAGGGCCAGTACTCAGTAATCACTCATGACAACTCCCAAGCAAACTGTAGAGCTGTTTTCTGCATAGCTCATTCATTTCTGGAACTCTGCTTTCTAATATACTATCTTAGTTTCCTTATCTATATATAGATTTTATATATATATATAAATATATATATATACACACACACACACACACATACAAAAATTATAAGGACTCAAATAATAAAGGTTTTGATCAAATTTTACCCACAAATAATAAATAGAATAAATGCAGAAAACATTTTCAAGATGTTATGATGCTAGGAACTTGCTATTTGGTATACTCCAGTTTACTAATGTCTCCTCGTAAGTGATACACAGACCTGAATCTGTATCTCCAACTGGGTTCACAGAAGTTTGGTTAAGATCTATATTTTAAGCCTCCCTCATTCCCATCCCACCAATTTCGGTGGAGGGACAAGTCTCCCACTTCCATATTCAAAAACCGAGAGTATTCCTTTTTCCAACACTCTCTGAGAAGGTATCTCCTACACAAGACTCAACTTTCTAATGTGTTTTGTAAGAAATCCCTTTAAGTCTTCATGTATTGTCTTGCATTAAAAAAAAAAAATCCCTCTAAGATAAGATTACCTAATTTCCGGGGCTGGAAAGTGCGATGGTGGTTCTGACAAGTCAGGCATTGACTCTGTCAAACTTGTTAGAGAAATTGAACTTTACAACACACAACAGGAAACTGAGTTGGGATGTCCTAGTGATCCTTAACTGCTCCTTATTGAGAACTGATACTTCACTTCTTCTTTTTGTTCATTTTTAAAATTTTTTTGTTACTTCATTTCCTGACAATTAAATAAACATCACAGTAAACTGTTAGAAAATGGCACGACTTGTTTTCTCAGTAGAATAATTTCATCTTATAAGGAATATTTTGCTGTGATGAATTTTTATTTGTTTTTATTCTCATCTTTGTATTAAGAGGGAGTAGTATAACACTGAAAAATGATTTATGCCCGTTTAACTTAATAAATCATACAGATTAAAAAAAACTTTATCAATGTAATATCATTCTCTTTTCTATTCTTCTCCATAAACTCTGTTCCTCAGTAACACCTCCCTAGTTTAGGGAAAATTGCTAGAAGCAAGACTGCTGAGGTTATTTTATAGCCAATTTAATTCTTGACCTCTTCACTTACACCGTCAAAAGTGTCAGTTATTGTCAAAAATACCAGTAGCTTTTTTTAAAGTTCTCATCCTTTTACGTAAGTTTGGGGTAGGTTACTTTACATTGAACTTGGGCCAAATTGTCATACCTTGTGAGTATCAGTTGATTACCAATATGGTCCATTATAGCTCTGACTTTAAATAAAATGGAATAGAGTTTATTGAGACAAACGTCTTCAATTTTTTTTAACATTTTTTTATTGAGTTATAGTCATTTTACAATGTTGTGTCAAATTCCAGTGTAGAGCACAATTTTTCAGTTATGTATGAACATACATATATTCATTGTCACATTTTTTTTCGCTATTAGCTACACAAGATCTTGTATATATTTCCCTGTGCTATACAGTATAATCTTGTTTATCTAAAGTCTTCAATTTTAAGTGTTTTAGGCTATGTATACATCTCTAAGCTAATTTTTTTATGTTTCTTATTTATATCTAAACCATTTATTTTCATTATATGTCAAAAATGTCTATGGTTACTCTTACCCCTAAACAACAGCTCCTTTGTCTTATCCTCTGTGGACAAAGAATGTCACCTGCCATATCAGTAAATAAAGGAATGTTACAGCCATCAAGCCACCAGCCACTTGCAGCTGCCCTGACTGCCTGAGTCCAGGGAGAAAAGCAAGATACTGGCCTTCGATAGTTAAGGTGTGTATCAAAGGAATAATTTCAATTATTCTTGCATCTTCCCATACATGAAAAAGTACTAAATTCATTAACCTGAGATTGCTGATTTCCTTTAATTAACAGCAATCGTTTGTTGTTCCGACTGCTTAGATTTTGTTGCAAAACTTCCTTTGTATCCTGTCACCTCCCTTACCTCTTAGGAGCCGTCCCTCAGAGCTAAGTGAGAGGCTGTCTTCTGAGCTTAATCCTCAGCACATTTTGAAACCCTCATTATCCATCATGTTTACTTTAGTATACCTTCCTTTATATACATTAAATACTGAAAATGCTTCTTATAAAACCAAAAATATGTTGTGATCCTTCTTACCTTTAAGGTTTAACGTTTACTATTGGAATTACAGAAAAAAATTGAGAATACTTGAAGCTTTGTACCAAAGACAATGGCTTCCAAAGCTTCTTATTTAAATGGGACAATGGATTCCAAAAAAAAAAAAGAAAGAAAGAAAGAAATAGAAAAAAAAAAAAAAGGAATTGAAATCAATCAGCATCTCCTTCTCTCCACCTTCTTCCAGGCTTGTTGAAGACAGAATTTGAGATTTATCTTCTCTTTCTTTAACATGTTTTGTATAGAAAATAAATCACCTGAATATCATGATGAATCATTTATTCTGTCTCTAATCCGAAGTTATACTGGGACCAACTATGATTTACCTAAAAACACTAAGAACTGGTGAATCATACATTACACAAAAATTCCATGTAAATGTGAGTCGTTTTAAATATGAAACCAATGGAGGGTAGATTCTATTGAAGGAGAGGGAGAGGAAGAAGGAGAGGAACGCTAATGATCGTTCCTTTCAGCCCGGCAGCATGTCCTACTCAGAACTTCAGTTCAGCATTAACTGACAGGAGGAAGACGCTTTCGGATTAGACTGTCTTCACTTTCACCTGTGATCATGTATTACCTTTCCATGTGTTCCTGTAAGATTTTCCTGAAACCAATGGAAGGGGGAACAAGACTTAAGAAAATTTCAGGGAATGTTTGAGTAGTGGAGGGATTGATAAAAACTGAAAAACCAGAACAGTTTCCAAAAGCAGATGGAGACTTGAGTTAACAAAACAAAACTGTCTACTTATTATAGCTCTAAATAAGAAATAAATTGCTTTGTAGGATTCATAATCCCAGCTAACCACAATATTCATGCAGAAGCCAGAGGAACTGGCTGGAAACCTTAACCTAAAAGATAAAAATTTGGATAAAATTTGAGAGTAGAAAAATCAACACTAATACTTCATGTCTTTCTAAATTGACTTTTTCAGTAGTGAAAAATGATTCTGGAGTATCAATATTTGTGTAGAGTATAGAGAAAACTTTAAGAGGAAAAGACTTACAGCAAGAAAACCAACATAAATGCTAATCGTTAGTTAAGTTATTAGGTCATTAAAAATAATCATTTCCCCTGATTTGTAATCTGAATTGTGATCAGAGCTATGTGAAAATCAGTCATGTTAGCATATCATTGATGGTTTGAACGCCCAATTATGAAAGGCTCAGAAGACAGCTAATGGCTCATATCATATGAATTTGTAGAGAAAATTAAATATAATACTTAATGAAGCATAGAGGCTATCAGTGCTATTACCTATAAACACTTGCAGAAAATAAAAAGGAGGATTAGTATGTGTTGCTCCAAACCCTCAAGTGACATATGGCAAGGTCAACTGGAAAGGATGAGAAAATATTAGAATGTTGTAAACATATGGCAACAGTTGTAAATTTTAAAGAGAAACAACCCTTTAAAAGATGGAAATATAATTCTACTTTAGGACGTTCTTTTTAAAGAGAGTACATATTCAAAGATAACCATGAATACGTCTGTGATTTCATGTGGTACCAACTGGTGCCCGCCAAGGCTCTGCGACTCCCATTCCAGGGCTCTCAGCTATCTGAGTGCAAGCCCTCAAGAAAACAAGCACACCCTTTTCTGATGTGTGATGCCACTGCCTCGCACAGACCCTAATTCTCTTACACCCACTACCAATCAAAAACTTGTGCACGAGTTATTCGTGCAACCCCCTCTGTTCGCCAACTCCTTCCCATAAAAGACCTCAGCAACTGACCCTTGTGCTCATGCAGGCACCTCTCGGCTGTGGCCTGCTGTTGCCTGTAGCAGCCTATCTATTACACTTCCCTTTTTCTCTTAAATCTTCTTTGTCTCTGGTAAATTCTTTTACCAGCTGTGACGCTGGCTCACCATGTCCCACAACATTTCAGGCATGAGAAAAATAGCATTATGACTTCAATTTTTATTTTGGGTGATTTTAAACTTTATAATAATTAAAGAAGGTAAAATGGATAGCATATTAGTCAAGTGTCTCCAGAGAAACAGAACCAATAGGAGATACACAGATCTTCCTTGACTTATGTTGGGGTTACATTCTGAAAACCCCATCATAAATGGAAAATATCGTAAATCAAAAATGCATTGACTACACCTAACCTACTGAACATTAGAGCTTAGCCTAACTTACCTTAAATGTGCTCAGAACATTTCCAATAGTCTACAGTTGGGCAAAATCATTGAACACAAGGCCTATTTCATAATAAAGTGTTGACTAGCTCATGTAATTTATTGGATACTGTACTGAAAGCGAAAAAGAGAATGGCCGCCTGGGTACCGAGCGGTTTTGAGTGTATCAGTGGATTACCTTTGAGATCGTGTGGCTGACTGGGAGCTGCAGCTCGCTGCCCCGGCCTCACATCATGGGGGAGTATTATAGTGTATATCACTCACCCAGAAAATGATCAAAATTCAAAATTCAAAGTACAGTTTCTATTAAATTCACTTTTGCACCTTCATAAAGTTGAAATATCATTAAGATGAATCATCGTAACCAGGGATCATCTGTCCAGATATCTCCAATTTATGAATGAATCTAATAACTGTCTTACACAATTATGCAGACTAAGAAGTTGCATGATCTGTAGTTTTTGAGCTGGAGAATTTGGAAAACCAGAACCTGGAGAGCCCGTAGCCTCAAGAGCCAAGGTGCCAGTGTCTGAAGGCAGGAGAAGATGGATGTCTCAATCAAACAGAGAGAAAATTTGCCTTTTTATCACCATTTTGTTCTGTTCAGGCCCTCAGTAGATTGTGTGATACCCATCTGATTGGTGAGGGTGATCTTTACTCAGTTTACCAATTCAAATGAGAATCTCGTTCAGAAACACCGTGACAGACACACTCAGAAATGTTTTACCAGCCATCTGGGCCCTGCCTAAGTCCAGTCAAGTTGACACAAAATCACATCACAGGTAGTACAAGTCAGAACATAGACTTTTAATTTGGATTAACCTAAATTGAACTCATGTCCTGGGATTGTGAGACTGGCCAATTGAATACATCTCAATAGATAACTTTTAAACAATAATGATGGTCAGTTTTATAAAATGAGAATAATGAGGTATTTGAACAGAAGAGTCAATAAAGAGACTATAAAAGTCATCTCAGCAATAAATAACAAACAAATTTCATCTGTTTGGGTAACTCTGTCTAACTGATAATGATGCTCTAGAGCATGGCATGAAAATTCTGAGTCACCATTAAAACCTATAAGTGAAAAATATCATGATCAGTTAACAGTGTCTGCCCTGGACACAGGATAGGGAGATGTATGCACCTTGGATTTACCAATCCCAATCTCTTATAAGTGTCTCCTCTTTGAAACTTCTCACCTCTATCCTAGAAAACAAAAAACTGAAACCTAGAGAGATCATATGTCTGATAAGAAGGAATGTGGACTAGCTGTTAGTCTTTCCATTATTATCATAGTTTATTCAAATTCTGTTGCTACTTGGATTCTTAAAGTAATGAAGTAAATTTATTTTTGTATGTATTCCTCTAGATTCAATCTGTTCACTTGATTCCTCTCTATTTTTCTATTCCTCCTTATTTTAAATTGAGGGAGCAGATTTTATTTTTTATTATGCTAATGTTGAAAAATAAACACAACTACTGGGGACTGAATGTTTAAGTTAAAACTCTTATATGTGATAATAATGTCTTTGAGGCACTATGACTATGGAGAACACTTAAAAATCAAACAGAAAGAGATAAAACATAATTAAGAGATTTGAACTTATCTAGCTTTATTTTTTAAAAAACATTTGATATTTACAACAAGCTAGCAAGAAACAATTTCATTTTGACAAAATTACATTATTTCAATCCTACACATAATTTGAATAACTTCTTTGAGTTAGCTACCATTCCAACAAATTTAAATTCACAATATTGTGTTCCACAGATATAGCATAAGCAAAAGGACATTGGTTAGTTCACCTAATCCTAAGACCAGTCTGCAGGTGACTTCTGCTCTTGCTTTATTGGCAAATACAGTATCTCTTAAAATTCAATAACCATATCTCCTTATGGGCCAAGTGGCTGATTTTTAAAGAGGTAAGTGACAAATTTTCTCAGCATGCCCTGAATGACGACCTCTGTTTCTCCTCTCTTGTTCCATAATATTTTCTTTGTTCTTAAACACGTATATTTTCTTGTGTTATCCCAATCTTTCCTCTGTATCTTCTACCATGTACATTGTGAAGGCATAAGGAACCTTCTCTTTTGCCAAGCAAACTGTTAAAGCAGTGATCTTGGGGGGAAAGTTTGGAAAAAATACTAACTTCTAGTTTTGACTTTATGCAGTTTATGTAATTATATGATTTTAAAATAAAATAGTATATTAACTTTGAGAAAATTGGAATACTTTTGTAAAAGTTGCCTTTGTATTTTAAATTTCGCTACAGTTTTTCTGGGCCTTTTACTGAATTATTACTGAAGCATCATCATAGTGACTGACACATAATATTATTCATGAGATTCTAATGAGAAGCATAATATATCTATTACTTATTTGATATTAAGAAGATATTTTATATACTTAAATTCTGAGCTAATATAATTTTGTTATTTCATTGTCATATCTCTATTGGCTTCTTTTTTTTAAACATTTTTTAAATTAAGTTATAGTCAGTTTACAATGCTGTTAATTTCCAGTGTAGAGCACAATTTTTCAGTTATACATGAACATACATGTATTCATTGTTGCATTCTTTTTTGCTATGAGCTACCACAAGATCTTGTATATATTTCCCTGTGCTATACAGTATAATCTTGTTTATCTATTCTACATATGCCCATCAGTATCTACAGATTTCGAGCTCCCAGTCTGTCCCTTCCCACCTCCTTCCCCCTTGGCAACCACAAGTTTGTATTCTATGTCTATGAGTCTGTTTCTGTTTAGTATTTATGTTCTTTTTTTTTTTTTTTTTTTTTAAGATTCCACAAATGGTATTTTTCTTTCTCTTTTTGGCTTCTTCAGTTAGAATGACATTCTCCAGGGACAGCCATGTTGCTGCAGATGGCATTATGTTGTCATGTTTTTATGGCTGAATGGTCCATTGTATAAATATACCACATTGCTTGTTTAGGTCTTCTGCTTATTTTTGGATTGGGTTGTTTGCTTTTTCTCATTAAGTCATATGAGCTGCTTATATATTCTGGAGATCAAGCCTCTGTCGGTTTCATTTGCAAAAATTTTCTCCCATTCCATAGGTTGTCTTTTTGTTTTACTTATGGTTTCCTTGCTGTGCAGAAGCTTGTACGTTTCATTAGATCCCATTTGTTTATTCTTGCTTTTATTTCTATTGCTTGAGTAGACTGTTCTAGGAGAACATTTTTGAGATGTATGTCAGGTAATGTTTTGCCTGTATTTTCTTCTAGGAGGTTTATTGTATCTTATTTTATGTTTAAGTCTTTGATCCATTTTGAGTTGATTTTTTGTGTATGGTGTAAGGGATTGTTCTAACTTCACTGCTTTACATGCTGCTGTCCAGTTTTCCCAAAACCATTTGCTGAAGAGCCTGTCTTTATTCCATTCTATTGGCTTCTTCACTTTATACTTCAGCAATTTCTTTTAGATTTTGCTCATAATATGCACTTCATCATAATATATTCAAGGTTAATTCTGTACTATTTCATTAAAAAATGTAAGAAATTTGCAAAAGCAGTTTTATTATGCCCCATTCATAGCACTTTAACTGTCATGTATGTTACATCAATGCACATTATAAACCTCATAATACAATATTATAATTATTTCTGAAAGCAGTACTATATTTTTAAAATAAATAGAGAAAAAAAGTCTACATTGTGCATATCCCTGTATATATTTACCATTTTTGGTGTTATTTCTCCTTATAGATCTGAATTTTCATCTGGCTATTTTCTTTTAGCCTAAATCCTTCTATTTAGTATTTCTTATGTGCAGAGTTGCCAGCAAAGAATTATCTCACTTTTTCTTTATAGAAAAATGCACTTGTTTGCCTTCATTTCCTAAGGATATGTTTACAGGATATGGAATTTTTCAGTGACAAGGCTTTGCTCCCTTTCAACACATTAAAACTGCCATTCTACTGTTTTCTGTTATGCATGTTTTCTTGTGAGAATTCAGCCATTACCCTTGTATCCTCTACATAATGTGTCCTTTTTCTCTGTTGCTTTTCAGATTTTTACTTTTTAATCTTCAGTTTGATGTTACTTGACTATGACGTGCCCAGATGTTACTCTTCTTGTTTTTATTCTATGATAGCGTCCGAAAGGTCTTGGCTCAGTCTTTGAATAAGTTGTCTGGCTTTTTCTTTAGGTTTAGGGCTTACTTGTCTTCTGCATATGGAAGACCAAACAGCACTCCAACTCCACACCTGCCATTCACACCCTGTCCGCTAAGGTAACCACCATTATTTATTGGTGAATATCTTTTCTAATCTTTATTTATACTCATAAACACACATATGTTGATTGTTAAAACGTTAATATTATACTTACTGCTCTGTACTTGGTGCTGATCATTTAACAAAATATAACTATCCTTCCAGGTAAATGGTTAATATCTAAGAAGTGTCTACATCATTTTGTTAAATACTGGCATGCTATTCCATATTAGATATATAGCGTAATTCCTTTATGAATATCCAAGTGGTTTCTAGTTTGTTACCATTTTGTTTAATTACAAATAAAGATATAATTGTATTTGTATTTTAGAAAGATCAATCCACCCCATATCCAGAAGAGAAGAAGCCTTAAAGGAAACTTAAAGGAAAAGTCAGTTACATAGAAACCATTTACAAAGTGGACTTAAAGATTTGGAGAAATCCTTTGGAAGGAAATAATATGTAGACTAAGACTTGATGGATGAGTAGGAATTAGGTAGCACAGAAAGGCAGAGGAAACTTCTAGATAGACACTTCTGTATGACAAAGACAGGGCACATTTTTGTGGAGGGAATACAAACAGTTAATTATTGAAAATTTGAAATTGGAAAGAAGAGATGACAGAAGATGACACCTGACTAATATCATGGGCCAGACAGTAAAAGTTCCACAAGTGAGTTTGTTCTATGGACTACATTTTTTTTTTTACTGATTTTTTCTGTTTCAAATAGATCAAAATAATGCTGTTATTTAAAATTGTATGTTTTCATTCTTTTCCTTAAGTCTGTGAAAGAAGGAGCATAATTCAACACAGTTTTACTTTTCCTCAGATTCCTAAGTGTAGTCTCATTTGTACAGCAGAAAAAAAGAATGTGGGTTAAATAATATCATCTAATGTGAAATATGACTATCAATTACAGAAATTCATTAATTAAATTAAATATTTGTCAGCAGTTCTATACACTTGCATTATTTTCAAGATTTTCTATCAAAACAATCTCATTAAGTACTGTATATTAATCAGAATGTTTACCATTTAATTTTGCCTAACATTGCTTTGCACTTAGGTTTTGAAATCTTTTTCCATTATAATTTTAAAGTAATTAGCTCACACAAAAAAGTAATTTGCAGGTTTGTATAATTGCACAGATGTTAGTCTGCTACACTAGAAAGAGAAGAATAGCAAGACTCTGTGATTCTCCTTCAACAAGAAAATAAAGAGACAAGAACATGCATAAAGTTGTTTTTCTCTTGATAATTTCTGTAAATCTATTTAAAAATTGCATCCAGTAGATTGAGCTTAATAAAAGTGTAGTGTAGAAAATTGTTTCTGAGCTCCTGAGATTAGTCTAAGCAACTTAGAAAACTAATTAGTATATGGGGAAAATGTAATTTAAAAAGGCAAAATAAGACATATGAATGATTTACCCTTTTTATCCCTTAGTCTTACATAAACTTAAAGACAGAAAAGCAAAGATAAAGAAATTATTTTCCATTCAGCTGTACCAAAGTTTAAGAATTTACATTTGAGATCAGTTTATCCATTGACTTTTCTTTGTTGAGAAAGTTTTTAAGTAAGTTCAGTTATGAAAACGTTTACAAAGGTAGATATACAAACCTCAAGTTGTATGCAAATATTTAATTATTTCTAGCTTCACTGTCCCTCAAACTTGTTCTGAAACATGCAAAAGATATAGCATGTTACATGTGGATATTTATACTGCAGATAAGCCTCATTAAGTGTTTTAATTTAATATTCATTGAAATTACCTGCATGTATAAAATTAAATAATTTTTACTATGCACGTCATTTTATTGTTCTCCATATCTACTGTTCCAAATAATGATCTGCTGACTTTATTAGTCTGTACACATAAAAATATCCATTCTGTTGACAAAATTGTTTTACTAGTTGGTATCATTATTGCTTTATCTCATAAATAGTATTGAAACATACTGGGCTGACTTGCATGACCTTATAGTACCTAGTGATTAATAAGACATTTCTCACTTCTTTCCTTCATTGTGTTCTTAAGGAACTTTCCTCTCGGCCTGCCCTTATCTCATATTTTTAATAAAGTGGCTAATACATGACTTTCTTCATCCTTGACTGTGATGTACAATGGCAAACCAGGATTTCCACTGGTATGCTGTGGCTGACATCGTCAAAAGGGAGGTAAGATTACCAATAATGGAATTTAAGAAGTTTCAGAATTCAGGTTCACCCTGGATAAGCTTGGATGCTTATCTAATGCTTATTCAAACCTTCTGAATCGGTAAAATTGAGCTGTAAATGTCACAAAGCACATTTTCTCATGAGATTTGCTATATTTTAACTTCTGTTCCAAACCAGGAATACCAGTAGGACAATTTCTCTTGCAATATCCTTGTAGCACTTTTTCAAATCAGAAAAGTGAGAACGAAAATGCAAGGGAAAAAACAGACAGAATCCAGATTTATTTAAATATATATATTTATTATATACATAGGTTTAAAAAATGGAGATGGCAAAATTGGAAAATATATTCTATTCTTATTGAATTTTTCAAAACTAAAATACGTCTGGGTCCAGTTTTCTCATTCAGTTAGTACGTGGAATTAATAAAATTTGTGTCATCAATGCATTTTCAAGATCAGCAGAAGAATCAGTCTATGGAACTGTATTTCTGCTCTCTAAAAAGCCATCCTGCCAACATGGACACTGAGCAGACCTAGAAGGAACATTTAGTATTTAAGCTCCTTCAAATTTTATGCTGAGAAAGAATGATATAAATATAAGAAAAACTCATATCTCTATAATTTTAGTTACGTATCTATACAAATAAAGCTTACATGTTTATATATTTTTATTTCAAATGCTGTTAATTAGCTAGAATGCTTGCCATGGTGACTAATAGTAGCAACGTAAACGTAAGCAAATCAGCCTGTAGGCACACTTCCTGCATTTGACTGTCAAGGTTGCCATTTATTTGCTGTTTGATCTTGGCACCCAGCAGAACCTAAGACCCTCTGGTTCCTAATCTGTAAACATAGATAATGATAACACTTAATTCATTAGTGTTGGTGAATCTAAGAGATAAGCACTAATCTCCTAACACAGTGCCAAGCATAAAATTAGTATTAATGTCATTATTGTTTCTCTAAGTTTATTTCTCTATGCTTATATCATTATATCCTATGTGTCATGAAGTGTAGAGTAGAGCTTATAATTTTTTAGCTTTCTACCTTTAGAATATTACATTTCTACACTCTGCAAAATATCTTTTTTTTTGAGAGTCTTGTCATCTCTTCTGTACTTTCTGCTCTTCCACTTTTCTGTCACCCAATAGCCTTCTAATTACTCCCTACTCATTCATCAAGGACATAAACTTGTGTTCCATTTCATTCATAAATCCTTATAGATTCCCTGAGAAATGTGTCAATGACAAGAACCCTCCCAATCTTGAAATCACTAATTTCTGAACCTAACCACCCATCTCTCTAGCCCCCTTACTCCCTCACTTGTGACAATGACACTTTATTTCCAAAGCCTTAATTTTAGATCATTCAAACATTAACCTACTGCAGCTCTTCCCCAGTACTTGGAATGATGACTGCTTATGAAAATTTCACTCAACTATGGGAAATAGGCCACAACCATCTCTGCCCTTAATGATATCTTATCAGTCCCATCAGCCCTTCTTTTACAACAAATAGGTGTTGACTTCATTAATTCAACAAATAGGTGTTGACTCGCTACTCTGGGGCAGGCTGTTCTAGCCTGCAGGAATGCAGCAGTGAGCACAAGTTACATGGTGTTTCCCTTCTTAGAGCTGGGTTCCTACTGTGAGAGACCTGGTTTTAACCAGTAATCACCCAATTAGTGTACTTACACAGTGCATGAGTGTTATGAGCTAAACTCAATGAAAGTAGGAGAAAATAAAACTTTAAAAAAATCTCTTCTTAAAGGGATGATAGGCATATATGAGGACTTAATACTTAAACTGAGACTTAAGGATAAGAAGAATGAGTGAAATACAGGACAAAGGGTGAGCAGAATGAGAAACATCAGGTGGTAAAAAGAGCACGCAACAGAATCCTGAGATAGAAGAATCAGTCACAAAATAAAGGGGTGGCTGGAAGGAAGCCCAGGGCCATCACATAAATCATTTTTTAAAATACAGGAATGTGTGTGTAAAACTGAAAAATTGTGCTCTACACTGGAAATTGACACAATATTGTGAACGGACTATAACGCAAAAAAAAAGTTAAAAAATAATAAATAAATAAAATTAAAAAATATCAAAGTACAGAAATAACCCCTGCTGGATTAGAATAGAAATCTGGAATAAAAACCCCATAAACTATAGGATAAAAATATTTCTTTAGATCATTCTGATAGTTGTTTGAATGGACAAAGGCTGGAGTGAAATCAAGATGACAAATCCGAGAGATATGACAGTATCTCAGCTGAAAAAGAAAATAAAATGTCCCTGGATTTAAAGATACATTTTGCACATAGGACTGAGCTGGATGTAAGGCTGAGGAAATGAGTGGAATCAAGGATGACTTCCAGGTTCGTATCACGGGAATCTCCATGAGCACTACTGGCATTAACTAAGATGGGAAAGGCTGGAGGAAAAGCACATTGTGATGGGGGGATACCATGAGTTTCTCAGATCTCCCACCTGGAATCTCAAATCCTGTGCCTTCAACAATGTGGTGGGGATTGATGTATCTGTACTGCCATTTCAGACTGCCAATATCTGCTTACTAGCTCACTTTGGTTTTTAACTCATTGGTGCCCCCATTGTTAACATGTTCAAACCCTACACACATGTGTGTGTGTGTATGTGTGTGTGTGCGCATCTATATTCCATGTATCAAAAAGCAAATAGTGAAATCCGTTCCAAAAACACAGTTCACTACATGGATATCACTTTACATTGCAATAACGTGATGTATTCTCAAGGTACTTTTGAATTCATACCTCTTCATATGGCATGGCTACTAGATATTATAAGTGTAAATGTTAAGTTGCAAAAATATGCAGAATGAAGTTCAAAATAGGCTAATGATTTGTTTATTCAAGGCTCCAAACCTCGATCAGATAAATCTAGTATCAAAGACTTATAAGTCTGACTTTAAATTTAGCAAAAATATACAATCTATATTTGTAGTCAAAGTTCTTATGTTAAGATTCTAGCCCTATGCTGGTCATTAATTAATTTGTGATGCAATAAAAATACAGTGAATGGTTATACACAGCAGGTACTTCAAAAGACACTGGAGATTTATAACTGGAAAAATACAGTCTATGAATTCATAGAGTTTGCTATCTTTATTTCAGGAGGAATGAAAAGCCACTTCACGTTTCTGGGTCATAGTGTCTTAAGCTTTAAAATAGGGAAGAAAATAATGTTTGCTTTATATATATTGAGTGTGTTCAAGTGTATGTGTGTGAGAGAGAAAGAGAAAGAGAGAAGGGAGGGCAGGAGGAAGGAAGGCAAGGAGTGGGTGGGGGAGAGAGTGTTTTGTTAGGAAGATAGGAGGTTTTGGTATAGCAATCCTATGATTTCTGCAGATCTCTGCTGTTAGATTGCCTGGGTTTTTATCCCAGGTCCAACACTAACTCCGTAAAATCAGACAATAAATATAATAGGAAGCACACAAGTTGCGCTTGCGGAGGGCCAGGCACTGCTCTAAGTTGTATGTTCATATTTACTCAGCAATCCTCCTGACACCCCTCTGTGTTTGTTACACATTATTTTACCCCCATTTTATGACTGGGAAAGTTAAATACAGAAGGTCTAAGTAATTTGCCCAGATTTAAGGAGCTGGTACAAAACAGAGCCAGTCTTCAAGTCCAAGCTGTTTGACTTTAGATTTCTGTACTCTTTAACTATTGCATTATGCAATACTTACAATCTCTACATCGTTTTATTTTCTTACCTGTAAAAGAGAAAATATTACAGTGCCTATTTTTTAAGATTGTTAAGACTAAATGAATAAGTACATGTAAAGCACTTTAGGTCAAACTGAGATCATAATGAACTCTCAGTAGGTATTAGTTATTACACGTTTTGTTCATGCACCAATGGCTACATAATAACCTTTAGTGATTTTAATTTCTCTAGTCACCTTTTATTCTGGATCTTGCCACACTGTTATTTCTCCTATTCTTTCTTATTTCTGTTACATTTTCATCTTAATATTCACATCATCTGAAACTCTCAGCTTTTCCTCTAACGACCACTGCCAAGGGCAAGTGAGCACAAGAGAAGATGTGCTAGGATGCTGACAGGAAGATGGTGCTGTGACAGGATATTGTAAGAGGAGGATCTGGTAAGGGTTAGACGTGAAGGTAGAAGAAAAAGTACAGGCACTATCTCTTTCTTAGGGATGCTGTTAATGGGGAATCTATTTAAAATAAATACCTGAGTTGGAAAAGATGTTATCTAAAACAAACATTGCAATTGAAGCATCAGAAATTATACTCATAATTGTTTTGAGTAGAGGCTTGCAGATAAGCTCCATTTTTACTTAGCACCTTGGTATTCCTCTTGGTACCCCACTACAGGATGTCTCTCCTCATCCAGGAAGTCTATTTACCTGCCCTAATGTGTAGGTTTATATTCAGAAATTGGCCAGTTCTCTAAAGAAAGAAATGGCTGTTCCTTGAAACACCCTCAGGTCTTGACTCTTCAGCTCTTAAGCTCAAAGTGACTGGTAATTTTTTTTTTTAAATAAGATGTAACACCAAGTCTAAAGCCTAAATAATAGCTATAATAGATCAATCAGGATTTTCACAAAGATGTCAAACTTATGTTATATACAATATATTAGAATTTTTTTATTTTGATCACTTCTACTGAGATTTGTGTCTTCTCATTATCCCAAAGAAATCATCTGACGTTTTTATTTGTATTTCAGCTATCAGTAATAAACAAAGAAACAAGGTAGAAAAGATTAATAAAACTATAGCTCAAGGTGTAGGACACATTGATGAAAAGCCAACAGGCAGCCTCTACCTTTGGAATCTGTGTGACAGATCTAGTACAATGAAAAATGGCCAGAAAACAGGGAAAGATAACAAAGGAAAAAAAGGGATACATTGATTTAGAAATACACAAAATGATTTGCCTTTTCTCTTTAAGGAAGGATATGGCATTTAATCAAAGTTATAAATGCAATATAAACAAAGGAGGATTTATCAGTGTTCTTATGGTTCAGTAGTACGTCAAAGATTTCAAATGCTCATCCATCTTTTATGAAAAAATAAAATAGTGTAACTCCTTCACTTTTTGGACATATCATGATCTGTAATTGAGTAGATAATTATTATAGCTATATTTCATAAATAGTTCATTTTAAAACTCCCTGCAGCTTTTTAAAGTTACATATTAAAATGCATATACTTATAATACATTTATATTTATAATTTTAGACAGATGTAAATATATATGCTATAAACATATATATTATAAATGGTTCAAAGAGATCCTAAAATACATAGTATTTAGGCATCAAGGGAACAATATTAAGCAAATGAGACCCCCAGATCTATGTGTGTCCCTGTTTTTGAAAGGACGGAGTATTTTAGAAGAGAGGAGAATCTGAATTATATTAAAATTGCCCATGACTTCAGTTATGACCAGTCCAACAAGTATGTTTCCACATTGTTTTATATATATATTCAACATTTAAGTGGACCAAAAAACAAGTAGCTTCAAAATTATATCTCAAGTGCACCAAGGGGAAAAAAAGAAGCTTCAAAATTAGATTATACACATTACTTTAAAAAATGTTTTAATCTTATTTGATTTAATAATAAAATCAATTGCAGTGCCAGGTGATTGTTTTATGTGCTAGTAATGTCAAATGTTCTTCATTTATCCTTTTTTTTTAGGATAGTAAAATATTCAGTGGAAAATATCTACAAGTCCACACAGTACAATGAAGTAAGAGTACGATGTGAGGACAACATATGGCTTTTCCCAAGCAAACTTCAGTTCTTGAAATTTAATTTGAACAAGAGAAAAATTAATTAGAAACATGGTCTGTGTTAGTAAAATTTCGAATGAACCTTAATGTTTAGCAGTAGAATTTTTAAAAATTATGTTTATGTATTTGGAATATTTAAGAGTCATGAAGCATGTATACATTTGTAAACAACTTCCTTATGTACTAGTAAATGAAAAAGTCAGATTTCAAGACAGAATGTGAAGTAAGACCAGTACTGATGTTGAGAGAGAGGGAAACTTATAAAATAATTATTACTGGTTATAGCCTAGAGGACTATTGACTATTACTTTCAATGCTCTACATCTCTATATTTTTATAAAGTTTTGCAACAGAATACATTTCTTTTGTATTAGTAAAGATATTTTCATTAAAAACACACATTTTCCTCGCTGCACAGTCTTTTTGTTAAACAACCCCCAAACTAATTATAATCTCCTATAAAATATGCTGGGTTTATATGATGAGCAGTCCTTCTTCAACTTGATTTGAAAAGCTAAACTAAGAACAGGTTAAATTAGAGTAGATTACTTCCCTCTATTGTGAAAATTAAAATGTAAGCCTCATTTATTTAAAAAAAATCAGGACGTTTATTATTATCTTCCAGGAGAAGTACTGCTGCATATTACTGTTCTGTCTGACATTTTGTAAAAACGCCACATCACCTACAGGGAGAGTTCCCTAATCTGCGGAGAGCTGTGGTATGGGAGATGCACGTATGACCAGAAGAAGCTTTACTAAGCTTATCAATGTGTAGCACGTGGCGCAGAACATTCTATATTATGTTTGAGTGCTTCTTGACCCAGAACAATTCAGTTGTGTGTCCTAGGGTACAGTAACTTACCCTTCAGTAATCACTACGATGAATCACAAAGAATTGGATTCAAAAGGCTGGAAAGACTAAGGGGGCTCTTTTTATTAAAGGGCTCATCTTGGTACTATTTACTTCCTGCTGATCTTTATAAATCTTGCTAGTCTCATAAATCTTCTTAGTCTCCTCTCAATCCCTTTTTTATATGTTAATACATTTTAAGAAGAGAAAACTGATGCCAAGTTTTGCCTAGTATTATTGCCTTAAGGGACAAAAAAAGGACAAACAATGAATAAAGAAAATGAATGCTTTTACAATGAGTTAAAGTAGTAAATTAATGCCAAACTGTATACATAAAATAGAGGAACAGTTATTTCTATATTCCTGTACGAATTTATAAAGAGTCAGTTTATTTATGAATTTACTATCCCAATGTTTTTTTTTATATTCATTTTTTATCCTGGTAAAATACACATAATATCCCAAATACTTTTAAGTAACATTTAATAAGTAAATAAATAGAATCAAATGCACAACTTCCACTTCTTAGTCATTAGACAATTTTGGTGTTTTGCTAGTTTGAGGTTATCTGAGGGTGAACTGGGAGGAAAAAGAGATAAACGAATTAAGACTAAAATACTCAATTCTGAGCACCTTAACCTTCCTCCCTCCTCCAAGGACCTTAGTACCTCTCCATTGCCTCAGGCTGGGCTCTGTCTGTGGGTTCTAAAATTCTAATAACTTTTTTTCTGTTTTTTGGGTGGGGGGGAAGATAATTAGGTTTGTTTGTTTGTTTGTTTGTTTGTTTGTTTTTATTGGAGGTTCTGGGGATTGAAACCAGGACCTCGTGCATGCTGAGCACATGCACTACCACAGAACTGTACCCTCCCACAAATTCTGATGAATCTTGATTATTATAGAAGTTTATTCATCCAGATCTCACGATTCTTACTTTCAGTTAACCTCCTTTCAACTCATTAAATATTCCAATGCGTGGCCTTTCCTTGTTTTCTGAATCTCACTTTCACAGCCCCAGTTTCTCATCTCAAATTATTCTGGATAAACTACCTTATTTTGTCACAATTCATTTCTCTCTCACTAATAATATCAATGACCTAAGATTCTTGTTCATTCATGCTACTAGGTGGCTTCATTTTGTCAGAATCTAGTCAATGCCCATTGTTCTTTTATTTAAAAAGCAGTGCATTATTAATTTCTTGTGCTTGTTTTAACAAATCACCACAAACTTGGTAGCTTAAAACAACACATTTCTCTTGAAACAATCGCACTTTTTAGGGTCATCCAAAATCCGCTCCCATGGTGTGAAATCAAGGGGACAGCAGGGCCCAGCTCCCTCCAGAGGTTCTCTGGTAAGAGCCATTCCTTGCCTTTTCCAGCGTTTAGAATGTTCCTTGCATTCCTTGACTCTTGGCCTTTTCTTCATCTTCAAAGACCACAGCTTACTATCCTACTCCAGTTCCCAACTCACCTTCCGTCTCTGTAGTCAAACACCCCTGCTTCTCTTTATAAAAACACTTTTGACTATATTTATGGTCCCCACTGGTAATCCAGGATAATCTCACCATCTCAAGATCCTTAATTTAATGACATCTGCAAATTCCTTTTGCTGCAAGTTTCCAGGGTTCAGGACCTGGGTACTTTGGGAGGCCATTAGTAATTCTACCAAATCCAGGTGTTTTCACCATTGGAACAAAATTATGATTGTGTTGGTGGGTGCTACTGGTCTTCAGTTTTATCTGAATCTCCAACCACTGCCATTATTCTTTGGTAACTTAATAGTCCAGGGCCCACGGCACCATTTCCTGCCTCAGTTCCAGCAGATGACTTCTCCATAAGGATACTTTAGTAAAATCTCTGCAGCCGGTGCTTCATATTCTGCTTTAATTCTTGGATTAGGATCATTTAATCAAGTACACAAACAGAATTTTGAACCTGACCCAGTCTCATGTATGCCCTCTACATTACTCTTCTGCAAGATATCAGTGTTCCATATTCCAGAAAATATTCAAATATCTGAAACATATTATGTTTTTTCATGCTTTTTCACATGTGATTTTTTTCTTCCAGAAACTTCTCTTTGCATCTCATTTACATAATTCTATCTGCATCATTTACTTGATTAGTTTCCAGTCATAATACAGCTATTTCCACTGTTCGATGGGTGTCTCCTAAACACTTATAACTTAGAAATTAACATAGAATACTACCTAACAGCTAATGACATTTCAACCCTTTTTTATTTAATACTATAAAAATATTAAATAAATTATATACTCCACCATGCTCAAGCAGAGTCCTCTAAATCATTTCCACTTCCATGAAACTTCATGTTGCAGGCTGTACATCTCAATAAGAAAAATCTTCAGTTATATTTATATATTTAAAAAGAAGAAAGTGATATGTATAGCTTGAGAGGATGAATAAAATAATCTATGATCTAGAGAAAGCAAAAGTTTACTTAAAAAGTAAAATGTATATCTAAGAATAATGGGAAATAATGTTAAGATGAGTTTTGAGTAGAGAGTCTTCACAGTAAGCTATGAAAATTTGAAGCAGAAGACAGTAAGATTCAATCTAGAGCATGGGAGAGTTTTCATAGTATTTATATTGATCAGAGGGAAAAATTTATTGAATAAAAGTAGGTAAATATATTAGTTTATATACTCTATATAACAAATAGTTCTAAATGTTTTTAAAACTATAACTACTGTGAGTTCTTTTTTCAAGCAAAGACAGAGGAACAAAAGAATCTATAAAAGAAAAACTACTGGCTAGGAATATGATAATGAGGAAGTGGCACTGAGATATTTGGGGGCAGAAATAGAATAACTTAGCAATAAGTAATATTTTGAAATGCAACTGGACTTCAAGTTCTTGCATTAGATACATCAAAAAAGTTTGGTATAAATCTATATGTCAAGGAACCTGACTTTAATATTTGGCTTCAGGAAGAATATAGGTAGATTTCAGGAATCAATTTGTGTTTTGTTTTTATTTTGCTTTGCCTTTTTTTTTCTAAACAAGTCTTTATGATAATTCTGGTGCGCAGACAAATTTGACAGACATTACAAAATTTAGCTTTGTAGTGTTTAAAGGGACCAGAGGGAGCTAGAGGAAGAGAGATTTTAAACAGTAATAAGAAGTTACCAATTATATGAGCACTTATTTTTTCAATACACTGCTTCAAAATCTTTATATATAGTATCCCATTTATTTATAACAATACAATGTAGTATGAGTCTATTATAACCATTTTATTTATATATAAAAATAGAGAGTCAAAAAGATGAAGTAACTTGTCCTGAGTGGTAAGGTTGAATCAGCACTCAAATCTAGACATTAATACCAGAGCATCACTCACTGTAGATGTGTAACAATGCTTTGCTAGTGACCTCAGATAACCAGCCCAAAACGATGTTTTAGAAAGGGGTAACACAAGACAGACATGGAGGAAGGCTGCCTGTACACTCTTTCAAAGAATGTATATTTCTAATGTGATTGCATGCATGATAAAAATTCATAACCACTCAAAGTTTGCTAAAACACTGGGATAATGTAGTTTCTCTATTGAGATGAAGAAATACATGTAAAAATATCCACAAGTATTCACCCCACCAATGCCATCACACTATATTGATGGCCTACCACCTGGGTAAAGGAGCAAAAAACCAAAAATGACACAAATAAAATATCTAAATATGAGTTCACATTTAAAATGGATTTTATCCATCTGTTCGGTTTGTAGTCATAGTCAACAGCTTCAGAACAAATGCCCTTCAGCACTCATTTTTGATATGGGATTTAAATAACAGATTTAACAGTTGAGATTACTGTAGATCAGAGTAAAGCAAATAAACTTTACAATCTCAGATTTTACAAATATATGTATCTTTCTCTCCCTCTCTCTCCCTCTCTCCCCTTCCCTCTCTCTCTCTCTCTCTAGGGTGTGATGAGCACTGAAATCTAGAGACAGAAAATATGATAAAAGTTTACAGGATCCAATGGGGACCCACACATGGAAGCATTCATTTTGGAATCCCTGTGGCTATCCTCTGGCTCTCAAAGATGCATTTGAAGCTTTAAGAGATTATGATTAAATAGGATTTTACCAAGAGAAATCTCAGCTCTTAGCTTCAAAAGTCATCATGAAAATATTCTCCTAGCTGCCAAATTCACTTGGCACTACTGAACAATGCTTTCACTTTCAAAATTTCAATTTCACTGTTAAGAAAAACAGATAGCACAAATGTTCTGCATTAGAATAAAGGAAAAGATTGCCTAAAACAGTCTTTCTCAAACTGTATGCCAAAGAACATGGTTGCACAGGCTTTTAATGCCAGAAAATAGATTTTTTAGTCAAATACTTTTAAGAAATTCTGGGTAAACAAAGTAAATAAATCGTTTTTCTGTATTACTTAGCAGAACCATATGAAAAGCTTTTGTTAATATCTTAATGAGGAGGGTGTAAAATATGCAGTCTTTTCTAAACATTTTTTTCACAGAATTCTTATTATTCTACAATATCTAAAAAGGGCATTTCCTCAGAAGCCACATTTTGTGTGTGTGAGGTTTATTTATTTTTAGAGGAAGTACTGGGGATTGAACTCAAGACCTCAATACATGCTAAGCATGTGCTCTACGACCTGAGCTATACCCTCCCCCTCAAAAAGAAGCCACATTTTAAATGTCAGATTGTCTTATAGGGATGCACTGGGGACTATTTCTCATTATTTCATTGATACACAATTATCAGAATACTTTATTGCATTTGATTTCAAAATTTATACATAAAGCTGTTACAGGGATTTTCCCCCAAATTGTGAACAGAAGATGATAACTATTCTAACAAATACATATCAATAATAATTAGTAAATATGTAGTAGACTTTGAATGTTCCTATCTGTCCTTTTGCCCCATAGTGCTTTTATCCACACTTTTGAAGGAAACTGCTTATTCCTTACTGAAATTTTGTGTAACTATTGAAGACATTAAGGGCAGTTCTTCTTTAAGTACCATTGTGTGAATATACAACCTACTGATGCCTTATCATAGTACCACGTCAGTCATTCACATTGATAGTTGCACATATATTGGGCAATCAAGGGATAAACAAGAGAATGTTAGTTGCTTTGCCCAGCATAGTATTTTCATCCCATCTTTGTTGGGAGGATTACTTCGCTGCATCAGGATCCTGTGATACATTAGGGTTAACCCAGCCCACCTGATTATATCACTCAACCACCTAGAGTCTAAGACCTGAAAATGTAACAAAAGCAAGGTTAGGTTGAGAGAGAGCCATATAGCATAAGATAGTTAATTGAGCACTTTCCTGTCAGGGTCAAGAGCTGGTTTATAATCTGGTAATATTTTCCAACTCTGTAGTAAGAACACACATGTGATAGGCATTTCGTTGTGTCCTTGATGACAATAAAAATATGTATCTTCTTTGTTATTCCATAACAAATATTTCTAGTAGCTCTTTGTATTTTTCATTCCAAACATATTTATCATGATAGTGTCACAAACTTTTCAATAAAAATGTGACTTGTAATTCCTTTCCATATCACAGTTGAATGATGAAACCGTGAAACAATTTCTGGTGAAACAATTTATAGCAAAATTAATCAATTTTGTATTAGAATGCAATACTTTATGTGTAATCTGGAAAAAGTCATTTGAATTCCTAAAGAGGGCACTTTATGCTTTTTCAAAAAATGTCTCAATATTTTGATGGCTATTAGAGAAAATTTCATAACACAAGAGATGATGGTTGAATGAGTTACATTTCTTAAAAATATTAATTTTCATCTTGCTGACTTTGTTTATATCCTTTCCATTTTTAATTGCCAATAAGATTTCTTATCATTAGCATATCCAAATTCATATTTTAGTTACATTCTGTTCAAGAATGGTTCACTTACTCTTTTGCATTCATTGAACAATTTTAAGCCCAAAACTCATTTGATTTGCTTCTCCATTTTATTCAGTCTTTTCCTCAAATATTACTTTTACATAAAGATCTTCCAATGATCACATTATTTAAAATAATCATCCCCTATCACTCATCTTTTTACTTTGCTTTACATTTCCCTTTAGTAAATGCTATGTAAAATGATGTTATATACACACATATATATATATATATTTTTTAACTATTTATTGTGCTTCTTCCCACTATAAGGTTCATGAATTTGGAAACTTTGGCTTGTTCACCATTGAATATCCACCTTTGGGCACACAGTAAGTTCTCCATTAATTTTCTTTTTTTAATGTCTAAATTATAGTATTCATAACTGCTAAATGAAGAAATGTATTTTTACTTTTAATTAAACAAATGAATGATTTAAATATTTTGTGAATTGAGAAGCTAGAGCAACATAATAGTGTAAATGAAAAATAGAATTTTTAAAAGTGTGAACTCTAGAATAGAAGTGCTATGAAAATATGTTGGTTAAGATGAACTGTATCTTTTTGATGAAATGTCAACTGATACATTCATGTTTTTGAGCATATGTTCCACCTTTAAAAGCGCAATTATCCTTAAGAGAAGTTTTACATATCAGGTTTGTGAAACAATTGCTTTTCCTGCCATTCCTCTTAAACTAAGCTGCCTGTGAGCCACTTCAGAGACCAGTAGACACCACCTAATTTTCATGGCCCACATTTTGAAAACTGTTTCCTCAACACCAAAAAAGTGGTGCTTTCTCATCTTTGCCTTCTCAGTATGTATAATAGTTTTCAAAACAGATCAAATGTGCTTTAATGTTTCTTTTCAATAAATCAATAAAATAATAAATGAAAAAATAAAATAATAAATGAAAATATAAAATAAGTGAGGAAAACAGATTGATTTTAGAATAGATTCCTTTTTGTTAACTCTGACAACAGAGTCACCATCTGCACATAACTGATTTTTTTCCTATATCACCACCTGGTTCTCAGCAGTGCAGCGTAGCCTAGGCCGAAGTATCATGGTAGATTCTCCATTTTCTATGAATATTTCTATTGTTATAAAATAATCTCAAGGTCTAAATTGGTATTAAACTCTATGTTCCATCATCTTCAATAACATATACTGTAAGTATTTTAATGATAATCATTTCTCTCATGTCAGTTTTCTGATTGACAAGTAACGGTGATACTCTTAGGCTACTGCAGTTTGGAGCAGATATCACACTGCTTTCAGAATATATTTTGGGGAGCGTCACTCCAAGAAGAAAAGACTGAGTTTCTTTACAAGTTTGCTGGGAATGTAGTTCTAGGTATAATATCTGAAGCTGACACTTTTTCATGGGTGAATTTGCTCTGTGTAATGTAGAAGTTAGTATTTTCCTCTTTCTTTTTTTTTTAACCCTCTTCTTTTTTTTTTTATGGTTCTCCTACACTCTTTCTTCTATCTTTCAATATACCAAGAAAAATTACGATATTATTTATTTACTTCTCTTAAGAAGTATATATAAATTTGATACTTTTCCTAGGAAAATTTTTATTATGGAATATACTTATAATGTAATAAGTAGACAAAGTCTAACCATGTGAAACTATTTTTTTAAGCATACAACCTACATTGGGGACCATTTTTTCCTACTAGCTATGCCTGAACCAGGCTTCAGTAGAAAAAAAATCATCCCTTTTGTTTCCATTAAGAAAAATAGAAAAAAGAGGGAAATAATATATTGTACTATAAAATTACAGTTTGAAAAGGATGCTGATAACATACCCTGTAATTTCACATTAATTCAGTTTAGTATAACAGTATGCACTGATATGTCTCATTTTGTTCAATAAATAGAGAAATTTCCTCTCCATCATTTGTAAGTATACCCAGTTTTACTTTTATTTAGAATAAATCTAATGCCTTATTCATTCTTTAATTGTTTTTAATTGTCTATAGATTTATGCCACCTTCTACCTTATTCATTTATTTCCATTGTTAAATTTTATCTAGACTGAAAAGTGCCAGTCATGAAGCAATTGTCTTTAAACTGAGTTATCCCTTACAGTCTCTTAATTTATTCTTTCCTTCATAGCCAAGTAAACCTTCAGAAACTCAGCCATTCAATTTAATGAAGAAAGATTCATAAAGAACTTGGTAAGAGAAGTGAGAAGAGTTAAAGCCTGATGCACTCATTTTTCAATCTCTCACTTATATAAGAAAGACCTAAAAAAAAAAAAAAACACACTTTCCACCAACAGAGTATTACCTGCCAACAGATTGACTAGTTTAGCCTCATGATAAAGAAATAACAACTCACTTAACCAGGTCAGTGGGTGCTTTAGATTGAGAGGCTGAATATGGAAGAAAAGTGGGAGCATGGATTCACAGAGGTACTAAGACACTTGAGTTTTTTGGCAACTTCCAGTATAAAATTGGTTATAATCCAGAATCCTCAGAGGCCCCTGAGAAACATCGTGTTCTCCATGATAATCCCTCCCTGGTATATCCTCGTGGGTGTTTTCAGCTGAGTAGATACTCCCTCTGGTTGCAGTGATTTGCAAATATTTTCATTTATTTATAACAAATAAGAAAGTGTTATCCCTGTTATACAGCAAACAATTAAGAATTTAATGATTATAATTAGCCATTTTAAATGAAGGTTTTGTTGCAAGGCTCTCCAAATTTTCATGCAGATATTCAGTATAGAAATAATTACAGTGAATTTGTCTAAGTAGGTAGAGAATTCATTAATTTAGTGTTCCTTCCATTATTTTAGACTCCCTAAGAAGTTCAATCTTACAAACAATGGTAATTTATGCCTTTTTTATAGTAAGGGGATGAATGAGTGAACAATTTCTCCTCCACATAGTTTTCTGCAAGGACTTCAACTAAGGGAATCAGCATCTAGCTATGTGAATGACCTAAGATCTCCAGCCTAGGGGAGCCTTCAGATGATTGGAATTTCATGGACAATTCTACTCAAGAACACCCAAACCAATCCTTGCTCCAATTTCTGAGCCCTTCTCCCCAAATTTGAGAAAAATACAGTGGTTATTTTAAGCTGCTAAGTTTTTGCAACAATAGTGTTCATTAGAAGGACACAAGGAGTTTATGTGAGCCATGTCTGCAAAAGGCACACTTAACTTCCATTAACACATTGTCTTAGTCTGTTGAGGCAAGTATAACAGAATAATATAAATGGTGGCTTATGAACAACAACATTTATTTCTCATAATTCTGGGAGAAGTAGAACATCTAAGGTCAAGGCACCTGTAGATTCAGCATCCAGTGAGGGCCCACTTCCTGTTTCATAGCCAGCTGTCTCTTTCTGTCATCACGTGGTGGAACAGCTGAGGGAACTCTCTCTAGGGTCTCTTTTATAAGGGCACTAATCCAATTCATGAGTGTTCAACATTCATAACCTAACTACCTCTCAAAGGCCCCACTTCCAAATATCATCACACTGGGGATCAGGTTTCAGTATATGAATTTTGGAGGATACAAACATTCATTCTATAGCAAAAATCATTAGCTAGAACTCAGGAACATAGCTTAACACATAACTTACAGGGAGATTGGAAAATGCAATCTATATGCTCAAGAATATTAAAGAGGAATATGATTTTGGCAAATATCTCCTGTTGGACATGTGATATAATATTTGTGTTGGGGATGAGAAAGGAGAAATAAGCAAGAGAGAGATTGTATAACTGCCCATTATTATTGGTTTCAATTCTTCTTCAATGCTCTGAGAAAAAGCATAAGACACAAAAATGCTAGTAAAAATTTATGAAGTATTTGTCACAGCAAATTTTCATAAGCACCTCAAATATCTTTCTGTGGTCTAGTTTGAATGCCCCTGAACTTAACTTTTGGTAGAAGTTCCAGACTGCCACAACCAGTTTATTTACTTTATTTCCCATTTCTTTACTTCTCTAATAATTTAATTTCCATTTGTCAATCTATTCAATAGTTTCCGGGCTACTTTTCTGATTCTCATATGGCACCACATATACAGCAATTACTCAATAAGTTGTTGCCAACTGAAGGTAGAAAGAGAAGAAAAGAAGCATAATAGTTATTGAGAACCCACAAAATGTCATGCACATTGTTGGTTACTTGGGTCAGTTATTTCTTTTAAACATAAAACAATTCTTCAAGAAATATATTATCAAACCTTATTTCACAGATGAATATACTGATTCATTGAGTTTCACTGAGCATCTTTAACATTGTTATCTATTTCTGTATAAAAGAGTCATTATCTTTGAATTTTGCCAGCAATGTGAAGATTATCATCAAATACATAAATTTTAATTTTAATTATTTATATTATATGAACATTAGAAGAGTAGCCAACGAGATATTTCAGAATCATTTCACATTCACCAAAATGAATATATCCCAAAAGCTTTTTTCATATTGCAACATTTTTCAAATACCCCACCAAATATAATGCCCCAAATCATAAATATTTAGGTTAAAATTTTAATTTTGACTCATAACAAAAACACTGAAATTAGAAACTGACTATAGAAGTATAGGAGAAAATAAAATATGTCTCCAGCCAATAAAAATTAACTAGATTAAATCTGTCTGACTTTTTAAATGCCATTCTTGTCAACTTGATTGTAAACTTTGCAATGTCAGTGTTTTCCTAGTCTCATTCTTTGTATCTCAAATGGTTAGCATGTTGACTGGTCTATACTACCTGCTCAATGAGCAAATAGATCAAACTGTAAGGCTGGATCAGACATCTAATTCAGCTCCACCTTCCGGCACAGAGTAGATCTCACCTAATCAAATTAGTCTCTGGACTGTAAGACTCAGACTAGATATGTGTAAGCTTCCCATATATATAAGTACCTATATACCCTAAAGATCTAGTAATTGGAGGAACTGTGATTGAAATCCAATTATGTCTGACACCAAATTCCATTTCCTTTCTACTATATTTTTCTGCCACAATGTAATATTTGAAATTTTAATATATATATATGAATTATATATTTTTATTCAATGGATTCTATTCAGAATTATTTTGTGTATTTTTATTTCATATGTTAAATAAGGGAGGATTGTGTCCCCAGGTACCAATGCTATAACTTAATAAATTGATTTTTAAGTTATGTTATATATATAATTGCTAATGAAAAGATTGCCTTCTCAATGTCATATATATCCTAAATAAAATGTCAGCTAACGCATTTTATTGATTCTAGAGGAAAACAAAGCAAAAAAAAATCCACTTTAAATAGATGACCTTCTGTGAAGCTTAAGTAACTACTATTGGAATGAGTGGAAACACGTTATTTTATAGAGATCTCTCTAGCTGACAATCTTGGGAAGATGGCAGATTCAGTTCATCCCTCTGGCTATCCTCTCTCAATTCCTATCAAAATATTAACTATTTCTCTTGAAACAGCCAGACCACACATGGGGCTTGAAGGTTGTGAGTGAGGTCTAGGACCCAGAGAGCAGAATGTTTCCCTTTCTGAGAGCTTGTGACCCAGCATTAGAAAGTACCAAACAGCATAGATTCTGGGGAGACCTTGGCCTTGTGGGTAACCACGAATAATCCAGGACAAAGGGATCAGTAAGGAACAATGCCAATTTTCCTAAAATGAAAGTCCCCCAAATCAAAGACTCTCCAGTACAGATTGCTCTTCAACAATCCATCTTTCTTTTAGATACACAGAGTTAACAAGTAAATCATGTCACTTAAAGAGGTCTGTTCCTGATTTTTGAGAATTTTCAGAAAAAGGGATACATACAGATCATTTTGTGAGCAAGGACACGAGTCCTCAGAATCTATCATAAATTTTAGTGAAGTAAACAGTAGAAATAAGAGAAAGTTTTAGAGAAACATCAGGAATCAGTAGTCGATTGATGTCATGGGGATGATCTGCTTTCAGTATTTTGTGGGATAACCAATAATAATCCCTTTCTCTATTCATGAACTTAAAAAAAAATGTTTAGTATCTAACCAAAGCCATATTTAGCTGCTCTAGAAAAAGTCACATTAGATGTATTGTTCAGAACTTTGAACAGAGTTAAATCCTTGAGAAGTCTGTGAATTTTAATTTTTCATGACCCGTGGATAATAGAGACTTGATTTAAATTGACCATAGAAAATATTTATACTAATGATTCTAAAATGGATTGGTTTTGAGGGCAAAATTACATCTTGTAGTTTATCTTGTTTTGCATATACATGCCTCCTTACTTGGAGAAAAAGCTGAGACTCATCATATTTAAGTCATTAAAAAAAACCTTAGCTACTAAAGGGGAACTATAGAGGCTGTCTTTTTTTAAATTAAGTTAAACTCTATCCCTTCGATCTGCACACTTTATTGCCACTTTTACTTTATAAGTTCTATTTATACAGAGTCCTCTGGGTATTAAACTGCTTTTTCGGCAAGTCTAGTTGCTTCTTACAAAACCTTTTTCTCTTGGTTCATTGACAGCTCATCAACCAACGAATCTCAGTAGTGACAAACTCTAATGATTGAAACACATAATCTTGATCTCTCTCAGAATCTCAATATATTTCTGATTCAATACTGACTTTACCATTATTAGCTCATCCCCTCTCTTACTGCCTCCTTTCATCCATCAAGGATAAACTACATGTCAGGCCTACTGTTTGAACCAAGAGAAGAAAAAGGAATAAAATAACTTTAGTTCACTGTAACCCTATCATTTAATTTAGCTTACTATAAATAATTGTATCTAGTAAGAAACTATACTTTTTCAATTTGCTAATAAATTTCTGAAAATTGAAATTATTTCTCATTTGGTAGCAACCAAACATGTGTTCACTTTTTCTCTGGTATGTTTCAAGCTACCAAGTTTCTTAGCAATCTTTATAATAAAATGTCATATTATAAATGTCACCTAGTGCTGATATCCAACGAGCATATCAAACTAAGCTTGTATTCTGAAGTGATGTAATGCTTCAGTTGACTGGATAGTGCACACAGTGTATGCATCATGAGTCATGTCTGTTAAGGAAAGTTTGATTTTCATTATAAAATTATTCCTTTATTTATCATCTGCTTATACCTAGCAATCCAGAACAACAATTTCAATAGTCTAAATGAATTCGGCGCTGAATTTAGGCTCTAGGAGCATGTACCATTTTCATTAACTTAAAATGATAAAACAAAGTTATAAAACATTAGATGGATCATGGCAAAATTATTTTGTATTAGTATATATGTATGACTTACATTTATATATATCCTACATTCATATATATAATATATGCATATATAAAGGAGATATATATGAAATATAAAGGAGATATATATGTGTGTGTGTGTGTATGTATGCTAAAAGTATCTAGTTAAATGGCAAGCTACATCATATTGGAGGTCCCTGAAAGACAGAGAATTATGGGGAAATAGACCAGGGAAGAGCTCTGGGGAGCAGATCTGGTCAGTCATTTTGTGGACAGGGAGAAGCAGTCTGACGTAAAGATGTAACTGGACTCCTGGATGGTAGTGAATGGATTGACTTTTGTCAAGGTTTGGAAGGAAAAAGGTGCTAGGCAAAAGGAATATTGATGGAACTGTGGAAGTGAACACTAAATGTGAGGATTGATGCATCCCACGTTAATGCTCACCAGGGAGCACCCCCTGCTATGATTTCACCCCTATTTTGTTCAATTGTAAAAAAATAAAAAATTGTCATGAAGAAATTTCATGAACATATTTCTTTAAAACTTATTTTGAACTTATTATTTTTGAGAAAGCATTTTGATAAAACTTTTACCTAAAAAGTAAGCTGTCCTAGATCAGGTTGTATATAAGTCTGAGTTCTCCAGAAAAATAAAGACAACAGGAGATTAGGTAGGTAGGTAGGTAGGTAGGTAGATAGATAGATAGATACATAGATACATAGATACATAGATATATAGATCATAGATAATAGATAGATAGAGATTTATGAAAAGAAATTGGCTCACATGATTACAGAGGCTGATAATTCCCATGATCTGCCAAGCCAAGACCCAGGGAAGTTGGTGATATAATTCAGTCCAAGTCCAAAGACCTGAGAACTAGGGGAGCCAGAGATATAAATCCCAGTTTAATGGCTGGGGAAGACCAATGTCCCAGCTCAAGTAGGCAAGCAGGAAAAAAAAGTGACAAATTCCTCTTTCCTCTGCCTTTGGTTCTATTCAGGCCCTCAACAGAGTGGCTGATGCCCACCCCCATTGGGGAAGGCAATTTATTTATTGAGTCCACCAATTCAAGTACTAATCTTGTCCAGAAACACCTTCACAGACATACCCAGAAATAATGTTTAACCTGGACACCACATGGTGCATTCAAGTAGACACATATTAGTAAAACATCACGGGCTGCTATAACAAAATGTCATAGACTTGGTGACAGAAACAGCAGACATTTATTTCTCACAGTTACGGAGTTAGAAAGTCCAAGATCAAAGTACTGGCATGGTTGGTTCATGGTTAGTGCCTGATTCCTGGCTTGTGGACAACCACCTTCTCACTATGTGCTCAGATGGCCGTTCCTCAGTGCATGCCCTTGGAGGGAGAGGATGTGCTTGTGTCTCTCTGTCTTCTTCTAAGGACACTTACCGTCATCTAAACCTAATTCATTCTCAAAGGCCTCACCTCCAAATATCACCACGCTGGGAGTTAACACTTCACCATACAAATTTTGAGAAGGGACACAGACATTCAGTCCATTACACAACGTAATGTAAGCCAGCTGTTTGTGTTTGAAAGTCTGTAGAAGCCCTGCTAGAGATCTCTGCTAATGCTCCAAGCTCCTGATCCTCCAGGAAAAATCTAGCACAAAATCTCAGGCAGCCTGACATGAATAAACATTGAGCATCAGTCGTCCTGTGACTGTCATAGATTGTGCCGAACTGGGTTTTCTGTGTACTGAGATGCACACACTGTAAGGAAACTCCAACTTCTTTATGCAGACCATAACAAAATGTTTTTTCTAGTAGAGGTCATTGACCTGCCAGCAGGAGAGTCAGAGCATCTGAATTAGTCATAGACTGACTGACCATTTCTGATACAACAGTGTCCTTACCGTCCTTCTCACCCTCATTAACTCACTGCTTGCTTAACTTGTAGGAGGAAATAAATGTAAATGTTTCATAACCAAGTGTGAGTGTTAGTAATTTCTATCAATGTTGTCCACCCTTGGACATCTTGAACTTTTTTTTTTTTACCTTTAACCATCAGCTAATCCCCACAATATAGCAACTGCAAAAGAACCAACAAACACACAGGTAGAAAACATAGCTAATTCATAGATATGAACTAGTCTCTGATATTGATAACTCATATGATTGTCCAATAGCCCATGAAGGGAGTAGCCATGGAAGCCTTGAATAGGCCCAAAAGCACATGCTCCCTCTCACCAAGACTGATCTGGTCACCAACCTTCTGTGTGAACAATTAGGGGACAAGGAAAACACAGCTGTCAACATGGCACCATACTTCAAGGAGGATGTATTACTGTCCTGCTGCTGCATAGCAGATTACCACAAACTTAGTGACTTAAAGCAATGCATATCTATTACCTCACAGTTCTGAAGGTCTCACAAGGCCAAAATTAAGGTATCAGCCAGGCTTAGCGCCTATCTGGAAGTTCTGGGGAAGATTCATATCTAAATTCATACAAATTGCTAGCAGGAATCAGTTGCATGTGGTTATGGGAATCTAGCCTTTTCCTGGCCAGCTGTCAGTCAGGGGCTGCTTTCAACTCCTAGAGGCTGCTCTTGAGGCCTTGCACTTGCTCCCTCCATCTTCAAAGCCAGCTAAAATAAGTTGAGTTGTTTTCCTGCTTCAAGTCTCTGTGAATCCCTCTTCTGCATCCTGCAGGAGAAAAGTCTCTGCTAAAAGCCTGTCTGGAGAATTTCCCTTATGATTAATTCCAAGTCAACTGACAGATGTAAATAACTGATGTCCATCTAAATTAACTACATACAAGTACTACAGATTTAGTAACTAATTACCTCTGCAAAATTCCTTTTTCTGTGTAATGTAACACAATCACGGACATGATCTCTCACTGTATTCACAGTCATAAGGATTAGAAATAGACATTTTGGGGAGCCATCTCAGAATTCATGTCCTCACAGAGAATAACCAGCCACTTGTGAAAAATAGTTTATATCACACCTCTTTCCTGGAAAAGGCAGCAATTGTTTCTAATTATGACTAACAGTAATTCTGGATCTGGTTAGTTTTTCCTCTACAGCACTTCAGCCAGTATCACTGTCCAGGAGCCCACAAAGTATGCAATTAATTGACATGGGATCCCAAATAATACCACCATGAACTAAGGAGCCAATTTTATGGCTAAGGAAGTGTGGCAATAGGCATATGATTATGGATTCAATGTTCTTACCATACCCTACATCCCTGGGAATATGGTAGCCTGATGAAGCCCTGGAATAGCCTTTTGAAGGTGCAACTAAGAAGCTAGTTAGAGATAACATACTGGGAGGTTAAAAAGATGTTAGGATCTGGTATATAGCTTAACCATCTGGCCTCATGTCGTATTGTGCCACCATAGTAAGATCCCCACTGAACAGGCATCTGCAGCTGTTGCCTGATCACTTTGGTCTCTTTGTGCTGATCATTTAGTAAGCAAAGAAAGGAATTATCACACTTGCAAGATTATCACCTTATTTTAGATATACATGTATGTCTATATGCATATGTATACATATGTAGCAGTATATAACGATATATGCATACATATACTTATTTAACTTTTCAAAAGAAGTATTTCTTCTAAAATGAGGTTGGTATTTTTTGTCAACGTCATGTTACTAATGTTATACTTCAGTTATAAATGCCAGTAAGTCCCTTTAGTTCATGGAACACTCATAATGATCATTTTAAATCATCAATAATTTATTCTGTGCATTGATCCTGGAAATATATTCAGAATCACCCAGATATATTAGATTCAATATATAATATAATAAATCATTGGCACAAAATGAGGCTAACAAAGATATAAAACTTGTTCAGCAGCTCCAAAATGGAAAGTGAAAAAGAAAGATTTTAGATTATAATAAAATGAAAGATTGGGACAAATTAACTTGTTCCCATATGTAACTGAAAAAGAAAACATAGTATTCTAATAAAAAAGTATTTCACATGTATAAACTCACTCCTCAGCCTTTGAGGTGGTTTCTACTATTAAATCCATGTTTAAGGAAAAAAACTGAGTTGATAAATTAAGTAATATGACTATAGTGATTTAGCTTGAAAGTGTTAAGAACAACCTAATAAAAATAATAACAGTATATATAATTAATGAATACTGAAGGTGTATTAGACATTGCAGAAATAAATGAAGCATTGTCAACATGTAGTACTAGCCCATTCATTTGCTGTACAAAATTTTGCTACTAATTTTAAGTAAAAGCCATTTAATTGAAAATAAGTTGATCCCCAAGATAGTTTGTTTAAAACAATCGTTTATTTGAAAATTAACATACCCTATTTTTCTGTGTCTTATATTGATTATTTTAATGAACTGTGTCCAATTTTCAAGCTTTACAACATTTTAAAGAATTTTTGTGTTTATGCTGTTACTTAATTATTTTATTTATTTTTTAAAAAATGTGTTTTTATTGAAGTATAGTCAGTGTACAATGTTGTGTCAATTTCTGGTGTACAGCATAATAGTTTAGTCACACATATACATACATATATTCATTTTCATATTCTTTTTCATTACAGGTTACTACAAGGTGTTGAATATAGTTCCCTGTGCTATACAGTAGGACCTCGTTGTTTATTTATTCTCTATAGGGTAGTTTGTGTCTGCAAGTCTCAAACTCCCAATTGTTTTATAGTTAATTAATTTTCCTCCTTTTGTATGTTCAATACCTACTACTGCAGCGATAGAAAAGGAATGAAAGTAATACATAGCCAGGTGAATCAAATGCCAATTTGTAAAGTGAAATCAACCAACCACGTTAGGTTTTTTCCCTAGGACTATGTCACTATTTACTCTGTGACGCCCTTAATACCTTACTATACTCAGCATGCTTGTATCAAATAGTTTTCATATTCTTTGTAGTCTATGCCCTGGCAAATAAAGTTGCCAATCTTGTGAGAACTTATAGAAAAGTATGAATAAATATATGTTGAGTGAACATTTGGGATAAGTGCAAACATTACCATTCATTGCATCTAGTTTTCATTTAGAAATCTGTCTTTATGACTTTCTGGTTTTGGTTTGCATTAACACGATTTTTTTTTCCAGAAGTGTCATCTGGACACATTATAGGATAGAATTGAAGAGAAAAGACTTTTGGAGTCAGGCTGACTCCAAAGCTGGGGTTTGAATCCAACTCAGGACACCAATTTACTGAGATATCTTAGGCTAGCTGCTCCAATATTTCAAGTCTCCGTTTTCTTACCTATAAAGTGTGAAAAATAATATTTCCACTTTCTAAAGGTGCTTAGACAAGTGTCTGACATGCAGTAAGTATTCCATAGATGCTACTTATCATTGTCCTATTATTATTATTAAATGAAAAATTAATGAACTATAAATAAGATCAATTGAAGAAACATCGAAAAATGACGTCCCATAACTATCAATTTCTTGGGCCATTGGTTTTGAAAATAAAAATTAAATCAGCCATACTCAACCCAAAAATTACATATTTCTAGTGATGATACAAATTCCAATACCTGGATTATACTTTATGACTTAAAATGGTTTTTAAAAACAGTATGTGTCCCATGATATTACAAATAGGGGAATTCTTAACATTTCTAGTTTCTGCTTTTACTTATTAGTTATTTTTGAGATGATAGAATAGTTCCATGTTTTCAAATATAAATATCTAAGTATGTATCATCCAAGAATTCAAAAGAAATTAATACTTGCAAGCATTCAGCAATTAATTCATACTGAAAGTATACTATTTGGTCCAAGAGTAACATCAGTTTCAGTTTATTTTCAAATTTTCAACATATATATATTTGGGAGCAAAACTGGTTTATGTACATACATTAATTTTTCTGCATTGTACTGTGATATACACAAGAAAAAACATTTCAAATATTTCATTTAAATAAAATCAATGCAAACAAAGTTTGGCTTCTTCAGATATATTTTGTCTAGATGTTCTTGAAATGTTTATATAAAGCTCTTAACAAGGTAATAAGTGGTAAGAGAAAGAGTAGTTGCTATTGTTAATACTGGAGTTCCAAGAAATAAATGCCCTTCAATTCATAAAATTTTAAATTCCTTATAAATATTCATATTACTCCTTCCTATGAATATTTATGGATGCATACTTCTAACAATGTTCATTAAAACAGCCAAGGAAACATTCAGCTGAAAATCTCCAACTTAAAACACAGTAGGAACTTAAAACATAGTAGGAAACTATCTCAATGAGATTAATATTCTGCTCCTGCATATGACAGAGTATGTGTGTGTGTTTCAAATTAAATTTAATTTTATCCCAGAGAAGTGCAAACTAAAGAACATGTAACTGATCTTGGTGAAAACTGAGGGAATTTTAAAATTTCTACTTACACTTTGTTCTTCACTTTCTAGTATCAAGCATTGTGCTAAGCTCTAGGAATCTAGAAGTGAGATATATACATTACGTGCATACGTATATATGTAATGAACATACTTGTAAATGTGTATACACACACATATATATGCCTTCTTTTAAAGCACTAGTGAGAGATATCTATGTAACGAGAATGATAATGGCATGGAAATTCTTTTTTTATATACCGATGTGCAAGAACTGAGAGGGAGGAGAGAGGAAGAGAAAGAAAGACAGCGGAGAAAGAGAGAGTGTAGGTGGACATACTATTTCTAGCTTTGACACAGATAATTCTTCTACCCACCAAAGTGTTCAAAAAGGCCACCCCATCTCTGGTCACACCAGGTGCTGGGAGTGGCAGAAAGACTGTAACCAACTGCTCTGCTTCAGATCAGCAGGGCAGGGCTATGGCATCAGCAGAACCAGGAAGACAGTGTTTCCTAGAAGCTGATGAAGAAAATCAAAGCCGTCCCTGAAAAGCAGTAGCTTACTATTTCCATCACTAAAAAAAAACCATTTGTGCACCTACTCTGTGCCAGGCATTGTTCTAGAAGGGAACATATCTGTGAACAAAACAAACCAACTTGTGTTTTTCCCTGATGTTCATACTGTAACATATTCATAGCCTTTCTCTAGAGAAGTCACTGAGGAAAGTCTAAATATAAAATTCTTTTACAAAATACAAATGATTTGATCCAAAGGTCTAAGAAAGCATGACACTCAAAAAGACCATTTGGCATATATGCATTCTTCCGAAGGGAAACACATTCAGAAAGCCTAAATCCTCATTCTCAAGTAAAGTCCGATGAGATGTCATACGTCATGATAACATAATCTTAGAAAATGCTCCAACCATTTGTCCTTCTTATTGATTAAAAACACGTATTAGCAGATTAAAATCTTTGAGATCTGCTGCAGTGCAAAAACTACTACATGTGATTGAATCCCATGTTTTTCAAACTTGAATTTCCTATAAAAACTGCTTTTCACTGATCATGTGACTTATGGAATTAATATTTCATGGAATAGTTTTTGAAGCACCTTGATTTAGTTAATACATCTGTATAGATTCATATAATGCTTCAGAATAAGATCAAGACACTTCTTCAGAAGTAAAGATATTTATACTGTAGGAAAAAAATTGGACAGAACGGTTATACTTCTCAATTATAATCAATATTCATATGTTTGTCTCATCAATAATCACCCTCATTTGTATCACAAAGAAGATATGGTCATTAGAAATGCAAGTCATAAAGGAATCAAAGATATATTAAATAGCATGGTAAATTTTATTACAAATTAATGTTACTTAACATGTCATTAACATTCTCATTTCATATGGGTTTTCCTTATTATTTTAACTTAGGGACAAAAATGTAATAAATCTTTGACCTCAACCATGTCTATCTCCTACACTGAGACGAATATACTGTGAGTTTTCGGAAACCTAACTCTATCCCTTAGGGAATCTCAATTTAAAATATTCAGCTGTCCTTATTTCTAATACTGGAAGCCAGTTCAGTAGAATCATAAACCTACGTTCAAGGCTACTACTAAATTTTGAAAAAAGAAAAAGAAAAAGAAGGAGGAGGAGGAGAAGGAGGGGGAAGTGGGGAGGAGAAATCTAGGTCTAGTTATTTAATGCATCTTAGTGTCTATTTATGATAAATAAAAATTGTATTTTCAAAAAGGACCTGAGGTCTTCAGATTGATTCTCTGAAGGTGTAACTGTCATTGATAACTATGGCATTAGGCTTTTCATAGATTACAGAAGGTTTAAATAGGAATAATAAATAACCCCAAACTGCCCACCTTAAAATGGCCTTCACCATTTTGTTCTGCAGGTCACTTGAATAACTGTCAGGAAAGCAAGCTATTAGAGGAGAATTAGTTTTGATTAAGCTTAATGTTTTCTCTTAACTATTTTTCTTAACTTCAGAGACGATATTAATTTATATCAATTGACTAGAGTATTCTGTAACAAGGTCATCTGTATTCAAAAATAGATGAATTTTTAACCTGTTTCAGGCATGAGACATCTTAAAGATTCCAAACCACTTTTTTTGTACTAGCAGGATTTTAAAATGATTAAGAGAAGCAAAGCAGTTCATGACATACGGAGAACAGGTACAATTCCTTTATCTTAATAAATAGTAAAATACATTAGAAACAGCAAAGAAGAAACTGATAAAATTGTTTCAGCCCAATAAAGTTCTTTATTTCTTAAATGACAAAGAAAAAAACCATAAAATATACCTCCTTTTGTAGTTTATGCCTCCAAATGTAATAAAGTAGTAATATTTATTAATGTTAATTATTATAATATAAAAATGAAAGTATTATAATATAAAAATATGAAAGAGGGCTGAGACATAAGCACAAAGCTGAAATAAGGTAAATTTTGTAAATAATTATATTTTTATTTATAAAATTGAGAAAGTCATTTGAATAAACATCTGTAGACATTTTAGACAAGATATTAGAATGAACAAAATAGTTATATCCCTTGCTTTCCACTCCCACTGAAAGAAATAATTGAAGAAATAATACAAAGAGAGAAAACCTGTATCAAAATAGAAAACAGAAAACTTAGGATGAGCGCTGTTGCTGTAGTTGATGCAATCAGTGACAAGTGCTTGATAGAAAACTTGAGAAACCTATGCCTCACCCCTCTCTTACTCCACCTGACCCTCCCTACCTCTCCCCTCCAAAAAAGAGAACTGATTTTCAGGTAATAAAGTTTGGGGAGATCTTCATGAACTCTCTCTGATCTTCTCAACTAAAATGATGGCAGATGGAGGTAAGGCGTTTGGGCTCCCATCTCTTCTGACTGGCTAAAGGACTTCAGAGGTCAAAGATCTCCTCCTACTGTAGAAAGTCACGACAGTTGAATTTAGCTGTGGCAACCTGGTATTATAAACAACAAAGAAAAACTTCAACAAAGAAAAAGCTCCAGGACTTACAACAGAACTTAAGTATCACATTCCTATGAATTTCATGAACATGTTTTCAGTTTATGAAAAACCCCCCTCAAAGCATTTATGGCTATCTATAAATTCAGCTCTTTTTGTTCATTGCTCCCATATTCTCTCTTTGAGCTAGAAATTTACCATCAAAAAGTTTTTACTTTTTCACCTCCATCCCTGGAGGTCCTCCAGGTAAAATGTGGTCAGGAATCTCACCCAGTAGTGAAGAACCCTTTCAACCCTTAGATACATATATAAACCAATGGAGTGCAGGTATTGCCCACATGTGTATGCAAACAGCTAGATAACATCAAAGCTCAGATGCTCCCACTGATCAAATAATTTTGCTCAAAACCCAAAAGACATGGAAGATGCCATGATCTGGCATGAACTTACGACTGGAAAATAGGAAGAAAAACATTGTTTGAAATCTAAACAAAATTCCAAAGAAAAGTCTATCCATAAAATTGATACAGTAAAAGGAAGATAGATTAGGAAATATTTATAGGCAAATAACATAATATTGGAATTAAAACTATAATGGTGTCTGTGAAAAGCAGGACAGATGCAGAGGAAAATTTTAAAAAGAGAATATAAAATTACCCATAAAGAAAGTTGAAAAAATTTCCTAGAACTGAGAAAAAAAGAATAGAAGTCTTTTGATTTTTAAATGAGAGAAAAAGATGAAGTTTTAAAACTAAATTTAAACTCTAATTATACCATGTGTATAGTTGGTTTTAATACTGTCAGTTAATACCCAACAAATTTATTTTAAAAAGTCAAGTATTTGATATATTTTCTTAGATTGCACAGATGATCAATAAAATCTCAGAATAGAAGTTCCAGAGCAAAGAGAAGGAAACTGCAGATGAAGCTACAAATGTAGCTAAGAGTAAAAAGCTGTCCTGATACATTGTCCAAAATTTGACAGTAAGCCATGCATTCAAAATTAATTTTAAGAGAAATACTCTTGAAAATAGATATTCTTGTGTACTGCTATATTGTCTCTGCCATTGGAGATGGAATTCAATCATACATAATACATATTTTAAAATGTGCCTTTTAGCTTATGATTTTATTTCTATGAAATGAATCTAAGAACAGAGTCATAAGTATGGAAAAAGACTTAGGTTCATCTTTGTTCATTGAAGCTTCATGCAGTCACCTTAGGAATTGAACAGTAAAGTTACTAAGCAACTAAGTGTATGTCTGTATAAATACATATTATGTGTTTATTAAATAACTTTAAAGAATATAATTATACTGAAAGATGTTTAAACAATTATGTTAGATAAAAAGATCACATACAAGCTGGATAATAGTATCAACAGTATTTGTTATAGCTGTATTACAGCAATATATCAAAGTAAATCAAAAAATATAATGATTATTGATCAAGTTTTCTCTTGGGCTTGAAATTATGGGAGATTTTAATTTTAATGTCATGCTTTTCTATATTTTCATACTTTCCGCAAAGTGCATAAGTAGTCTGGTATTATTACCAAAACTTTATTATTTACATTAATAATAGATGTATCTTTTTGAAATTTTCATATATAATTTATAAATAAAATAAAAGAATCTATAAAAATCCAGGAAAGAAAATATTGTTACATATAAAGGACAAAAATCTAAGCAACATTATTGACTTTTCTGCAATACCATACTGTAAGAGAAGACGTTAAAAATAGTTGCAAAGTTCTGAAAATAAGTTTGTGATTCCAAAACAGTGTGTACATAGCCATAGACAGACATTCAGATTTGAGTGATCATAGGAAATGCATCAACTGTGTAACCTTCTTTAATAAATTTGTTGGCTATTAACTGACAGTATTAAAACCAGTCATACATATAGTATAATTATAGTTTAAATTTGGTTATAAAAGCAGTTAGAATCTGAAATGTAAAAATATTCAAACAGCATAATTTATCACTCTACATAAAATTAACAAAGTCAAGTAGATATATGAAAACCTGAAAATATAGTAAAAGACTCTCATGTTCCTGTAAAGATAATTCTATGACATCTTTTTGAATAAGGGACATTCGTAAGTCATCTACTAAATATGCACACATAAGATAAAGCCACTGGAAAAAAAATATTATCCCACAACAATTGACTATTTTTTATATATGAGAGAAACACTTACAGAATGTAATAGAGAGAAGGCCAATTCACAATAGTAACAAAAGATATGAAGTATTATCTAGATACACTTGACAAAGAATGCCAAAAGGCTATATTAAAAACTATTATAATGTCAGAGATTTGCAAAAAATCAACATAAATAGGATAATATTATATATAATAAAGAGGTAAAGTTCTCCAAATTCACTTATAAATCCAAGGTAATTAATTAATCAAACATTACTAAGAATTTAATTTATTTTAAAATTTGACTAAGGCATCTGAGTGACGTAATCAAAATAGAAGTCGCTAGCACTCAGCTCCCTGCCGAAACATCAGCTTGACCCACTATCTGCATGTGAAGAAACCTTCACAATAGCCGAGGATGCCGGGTGAGAGCTGAGAGCACCTGGGAGAAGCACAGAAATAAGAAAAGATGCATACAGGAGGGTAGAACACAGATTTACACTACCCCTTCCTCCAAGAGTGGACAGCCCGGCATGAAGACTCCCTCCCTCTAGTGAGCGCTCAACTTCACCTTGGACTCCAGAGGTGATCCATCCTAGTACCAGGCTGACTCCTGCAGTCTTAGGTAGCTCCCAGTGTGCTCCTGTGAATTCAGGCCCCTGGCTCACCGTGGCTGCCTAATCCAGTGGCCCAAGTAGATCTTATTGGGCTCCCAGCTCATCCCAGTGCGCCTACTGCCCCAGAGGCCCCAGGCTGCTCCCACAGCTTCAGAGAGCTTTGAGAGGACAACTATCTAACCATACTTTGGGCTCACCCACCCAGCAGTCTCCCATGGCCACTGGCGGCTTCTGTGGCTCCTGGCCTCTTTTCTTTACAACTCCCATTAGGTAGATACTTGATATTATTACATAGCAGGCAAACATATGAAGAGTCGGAAAGCTAGAGAAGTAGAAAGCCCTATTAGGACCTCAAAAGCAAAGGAAGAACACAGCAATGAGTTCCCTGGAATTTCTCTTCGCCTCACCTACCTCAGATGTGAGACTGAAGATGTCAGCAATCTGGAACTATCTAACAGACATAGACAAAAGCATCCCCAAAGAAAAGCCTTCCTTCTAAAGCCAAAGGACCAGGAAAGGAGCAGCCTACCTAGATAGAAAATAGACAATAACCACTTTATTCCAGCCAATGTCACAGAAAAAATACATAGCTCCATCCCCACTCATGAAAATGATAATAATCTATCAGTGTATTTACAGGGACAAAATAATTTAAAAGCTCTTGATTAAACTCAGACTACCATGACAGGGAGATAGAAGTAAGAGAAAGGCAGCAATGTCTACCAAGTTAAGAGAAATATACAAGGAGAATGTTGCCATTAAATCAGCAAATCCATCATCCATCAACAAAATAATACAAAAGGTCATTAAAAGATATAATCATAGTAGGTCTCAGACTAAATCTTCTGTTCTACAACAGAGGACCAAAATCCTTACAAGAATTCTGGTCCAAACTGTCGATAGGCTTTTCTGGGGTTTGTTGAGTAGAAATTTTCTGAATACAGGCCTAGGAGAAAACTGACATCAATTACAACACAACATCACTTCCATAAAAAGAACTATAGAGGCAGTGAGACACAGTAGATGCATATGGTGTGTTTATTTTCAAATTCCCTGTGAAGCGCATGGTGCAAACTGAAACTTTATGAGAATAAAGTGACTATACTTTCATAACACTTTGTGCACTCAGACTTCTTTCTTATGCATTATCTGTGTTTCTTAACTGCCTTATATATTCTGTAACCCAGGTGCAAGTCTTACATCTTAACGTCCATTTTATTAATAGAATAATTATGGAAAGCAAGACTCAGAGAAATTTCACGTTTTGATGTTAATCACATGGCTAATAAGAGATGGAACCAAGCTTTTAATCTAGGCCTTCTAACCTGAAAAAGCATTCCACTTACCTCCCCTTATACTTACATAAACGTGCTGATATTTTTTCTCTTTCCTGAAACCTAGAAAAATTATCATTGAGAAAAGATTTGCATTTGGGAATGGAGACTTGGAATAAATCATGTGGGAGGGAAACACATGGCATTATTTCAAATAAAGAATGGTTTAAAAATTAACAGTGTTGTAGGTTAAATATGCCCACAAAGTTTTCTCCCATAATGAAGCAGAATGTATTTCCCCAGAGTGGGCGGCTCTTACTGTGACTCGCTGTGACCACGAGATGGTGTCTGAAGAAGTTTGTGTAATTTCAGTATCCAAGACTTAAGAGATCTTGTAGCTTCTGTTCTCTCCAAGCATTACTCCCCGTACAGAGGCTCAGGATAGGATCCTCCAGGGTGACAGATCTCACGGAGAGACACTGTGCAGAGAGAGAGGCTCGGCTGTCACAGCTTTGCCAGTGGGAGCTAAGACCCCATCCAAGTGAGTGAGGCCTTCAGAGATGACGCAGCTTCCACCATCACACCCAGAGACTACAAAACCTGAGTGAGCCCAGCTGACAGGACGTGGAGCAGAAATTACGTGTCCAGACTGAGTTGTGCCCACACCACCAACCCACAGAATCATCAACTAATTATAGTTATGGCTTTAAACCAAATCACCCCAGTTTGGGGTGATTTATTATTCAACATTAGATAACTATGACTGAGGGTGAAAGCATTTAGACCAACAAAACAGACCATCATCATCATAGGAGGATGTTAGAAGGATTTATATGAAAAGCAGGAATAAAATCCATTGTCATTCGAAGATAATTGGATGATTTATTGATGATGAAGCTTCATTATTTCTGAGTGAAGCTGCATTGTGATAAAAGCCGGGCTGAGTAATGAATTCTGTATGGTGCTAGTGCATAGCATTTATGTATGTAGTATCTTAATAGCCAGTAGGCGCTACTCATGAAAATAATTTGTGGTAAGTGTGTTACTCTGCTATCTTAGAAGACAACACGAAAAAGGAATTGAATTTTTACAAAAAAGCATATACTAATGAAAGCCACTATTCATACTTCTGGTCTTATGTGTTGGATTATTATCCATAAATATGCACTTGATCTAATGACTCATATAACTACATATTTTTGTAAATCAGTAGATCAGAAGCCTGCAGTTACCACCTTCATCTTCCATTAATAAGCTATTTCATGGTTTCTCAAAATACTAAAAATCACATTTTCAGTTAAAACATTTTAATGTGAAATTTATTTATAAACAATTATAACAGTCATGTTATCCCAAGATATATCCACATGTCAAATTAAACTTGAACCAATGATTTACTAAAAAATATAGTTGCTCTAATAATGGTTTTTCTCTGTGTGAAGAGTTTAGAGTTGGAAACCAAAAGTGTCAGCCTTGAGACAAACACAAGGTCCATTCAGGATTGGTTGGTCAATTCTTCAGGAGTATCTGAAGAATCAATCACATTGCTTAAAATTCTTTCCCTCTGTATCCAACTAATCTGTCATTTATTAGAGGAAAAAATGTTATAAGGAGAAGATGAAATAATATAAAAATAAATAATAAGTAACAAATACAAGAAGTATCAACAAGTCTAGGAAAGCAAATAATAATCAAATGCAATTTATATAACATAAACATCAATAAAAAACTAATAAGGTAGGAATTGTACTTTTTCATTTCATTTCCTTTTCTTTTCTTCCCTCCACTTCTCTCTACACTTCTTTATTCCCACTCTGATTTTCTTCTTCACTCATTTCTTTCTTTACTCATTTTCTAATTTCCTCTTTTCCTTCCATTTTTCATTCCTTTCTTTCTCCTTTTTTCTTGTCTGACTGCCTTTTCATAAACAGTGGTGATAAAGTGGAACCAAATCAGGTTTCATTAAAAGAGCTGAATTGTCAACCATATATTTAGAAGTTTAACTTGAGTAGACCAAACAGTACAGTAAGAATATCACTCAGGTCACATCCTTAAAGAGGGACAAGTGACCACAGTTCAAATTCCAGTGTAGCCCCAAGAGGATTACCATTTGATTCCATTATTTTGCCAATGGATTCTTGCCCTCTGATGAAAAAAATTGTTAGTCCATGTCAGATATTCAGTGTGACCACTAAATGAAGAGTCACCATGACTCTTGATCAGAATTCATAGCCAAATAGTCACCCACTGTAAACACACATTGACGAGAAGAACAATGTGGGTTAACAAATTTTATATTTGTTGATGACATCTGTAATTTGTTGATATTTGAACCAAATCCCATTTCTCTTTTACACATTTCATTTTTCTCTATTGGCTTGTGGATTTATATGGTTTGATACTTTTACTTGCAGCCATCCATCTCAAATACTATATTCCTTCCTCTTTATTTCTACAGCCAAGATTTTTGAACACTGGATAGTGATAATGAGTTCCTAAATTTTAATATATATGTGCACAAAACCACCTTATTATACCTTTTTTCATTATTATACCTTATATTGCAATGTATGTCGTCTATTCTAAGTAAAAATATCCCAAGAATATATGCACTGCAAGATAACAGATGAATGAATATACACAATACACATCCAACAACAGTCAATGTATATACCTGGTAAAAAATTACCTGTGACAGAGTGCTACACAATGAACCAGGTTAAATATCCCAAATATTTCCTGCATTCTCCTGCTTTCCTATGAAAATACAGCAAAGCATTATTACTAGGGAAAAATCAGAGCTGGGAAATGTGTCCGTGGGATAGGCGTGTCTGAGAAAGACACAGACAAAACCGTATTTGTCAGGCTTTCTTCTCATGCCCATGGAACTAATATGTAACAACAGAAGCAATAAAGGTAAATTTTGGATATGACTATTTCATAAAAGCGATTTTAAAAAATATTTTTATCTTCTGTAAAATTGAGACATATGTACATCTGGTGTCAATTTTAAGTCTTCAGAAAATCTTACATGCCTTACAACTTCAAAAAGGATATATGAAGGCATAATGGAATATATCCTGAGGTTTTTTTTTTAATTCTTTACTTATGTGAGACATGACTTAAATTTAAAGTAGCAAAAAATAAATTTAAAAAATATATTGATATTCACAGTTTCAGTGTTTTCTCTGAACCTTGTGGCTGCCTCTGCACTTAGATGCAACACTGTACAAGGCTGAAGGATCAGGAATTATAGAGCTGGTGACTGAAACAACCTCTTTTGTTGCATGTTTTGGCCATGCAATGTGTTTCAACCATATAATGAAAACTTTTCTACACTCATTACTTCCCCCACAATTCTCTCTCCCTTGCCTTTCCCCAGATTCCTCAGTTTGCTGTTTCATAATAAAAGACTTGAGTAATTGTCCCAGGTTTTCTATTTAGGAGCTCTGTACCCCTGAGTGTCAGTTCTTTAACCTACAAAATGATGATAACATCACCATCAGTTATTGTGAAGAATAAAGTAACATGTAAAACTTACCTTAAAGTGTATATGAATAAATGTATGTACTGTGAAATGTTTACCACAATAAGGTTAAAGACATCCATCACCTCAGTTAGTGTTTGTGTGTGTGTGTGTGTGTGTGTGTGTACGGTGAGAACATTAACGATCTACTGTCTTAGCAATTTTCAAGTATATAATGCGTACTTGAAACTATAGTGGCCATGCTATATATTAGATCTCCAGAACTTACTCATCTTAGAGCTGGACATTTGTACCTTTTAACCAATATCTCCCCATCACCCCCATCCCACAGCCACTGGCAACCACCATTCTACTCTTGCTTTCTATGAGTTCAGCTTTTTAAGATTTTATATACTCCAGCAAATGTTTATTAATAAATAAAATGATATTCTTGGTTGGAGAAACCAGTTCAATGAAATTTCATTTTCTTTCATTATTGAAAATAGTAACTCCCTTATTTGGAATAATTAAATCAGCATCAAATTACTTCACACTTAAAAATGTGTCATCCTTTTAATCTCCATACAAAGCTAAATGCAATTTGAAATACTGATACATCCCCCAATCTGGATTCAAGGATGGTTGACAAAGTTTAGGAAACACAAACTTTGTCTTCTTTCCAATTTTACTTTGCCCCTGCTCTGCTTGCTTTTTTGTTAACAAAAGATGCATATGAAACACATCACAGTAGGTACGTGATACACTTTTTGACATTAAAAATGAAACTCTGTGAATCATTAATTAAAATCAACAATATCAAACGTCTCTCTAGCTTTCTTGTTGCACTTGCTTTCTTTTCAATTTCCCTTTTTAAAATATATCAATATAAGTAAAGTATGAATAATTATGAATAAATAATAATCATTTTAATATTAATGATCATTTCTCTATATTCAGCAATTAAAGGAGATATGCCATGTTCCTCAAGCCTCTTAATAGTACATACTGACAAATTACAGGGGTGCTTTGATGAACAAAAGTATCCAAAGATGCTAACTGTAACAAATTATAGCACTGTTCTTAAAAAAAATTTAAAGGAACTTCAGCTACTGTTTAATATTCATTTAAAAGGTAAAATGTTCACTTTTGGAAATTTGACAAGACAGCTAAGCTATTCTTGGTTTTAAATTACTTGGACCCCATTTTCCTTCTTATTCTAATAAGCTGATGTCAAAATATGTAAAAACAGCATAGACATTAATGCTAATAATTGGTTCCTCGAATCGGTGATGAAGAAAGATTTGAATTTGTATTCAGCCACAATCTTAACAGAACACTATTATTTTGGATTTGTTTGTTTGTTAGTAGAGCTAATTTCAGAAGATAGCCTGATGTACTTATACTGGTATAGATTCATCAGGAAAGATAATGGCCAACCTACCACCATCTCCTTAAGTATAAACAGTATAGTCATAGTAGATGCTTACCAAGATTCTAGGCACTTTTGAGCTATTTTAAGCAAAGAGTACTATCTTATGACTCAGATGGAAGACTCCTGAAAAGTAGCATTTTCTCATTACTCAGAATTCTTAGAGACATTTTCTTAAATGAATTGTATTAATTAGAGTCACTGCATTATTAGGTTCAAGGGCAGACAAAAATGTGTATTGTTTTATTTCCTGCACATTTTCATTCACAAAAGATTCTTCTTTATTTAAAAATAAAGTCTTAATAATTTTGAAAGGACATAGAAATTGGACATTTGTGCAAGAATAAATGAGAAAAGCAGATTTTGGTGCCACACATGTTTATGCATAAATTGCATGAAGTTACCCCTTGTCAAACATTTTTTTTCCCTGGGACCAGCATCTCTTGCTTAAGTGAAGTAAGGGTATTTATATGTTGTTGTTGCTTTTTTGTTTTGTGTTTTTTTTTTTAAGACAGTAAAATCTATCATGAGCTCAAAATGAACCAATATAACTTGTAAATTATTTCAGCTGTAAGAGAAGAAACTCCTCTCTTACTCTCACCTGCATTTAAAATAACCAACAGAGCTAATAGAATAATTAATAGAGAAATAACGAATAGAACAGCACAATTCTGCTGGTACCAGAAGAAAAAGCTCTGTAAATCCCATGCAATGGTCAACATGTACTACTTACTTATCATTAGGGCAAAGGTGCACTGCTTTCTCTAGTGCTCAGAGCCATCTCCTGAGAAGTGGTTATATCTTCGTTGTTAAAGTAAAATTATTGAAGTTCATTCAGGTGCATTGTGCAGGTTGCTCAGCAAGCAGGAGAAAAAAGAGAATTCAAACCCAAACCTGCTGATTTCTCAACTCTATGTTAGCTTTCATGTCCCTAATATGAATAAGAGAATAGGTGTGATGAGTATAAATTTCTGAAGAGGATCAAGCATCTTAGGAAAGATGATTTAACATCTGAGGCAGACGAATGGGGGATTGAGAGACGCTCAAAATATGGGACTTTCAGAATCGCAACAGTGCCAGCTGACCAATGACATTTCTGATGCATTCATTCCAAAATATTCTCTCTCTCTCTGTCTCTCTGTCTCTGTCTCTCTCTCTCTCCAAACTCCCTCAGCTTTGGCTGCTCTGAATCTTTTTTGTTTTAATGATACCATAAAAAGTCTCCAAGCGTATGTGGTCATGTGCACGAAATAGACTCCATTTTTAGTGTCTTCTGGCCAGGGTCAATATAGCCTCCACTAACAGACCAGTTGGGCTCATACTGACCCATATTTCTCTTGAAGACTGTGCAGCGGAGCCACGGTAGTGTCACGGCAGGATCGTGGATCTGCTCTCCCTTGTTCTGATTGAACCTGACTTTCCTTAAATCTGCCAAGCATCAGTTTTACCACCTTCAAATATGTTATGACACTGTTTCAAAGGATTGTTGCAAGAATTGAAGATAATATTCACTAAACAAATAGCTCATAAGCTAAGTTTAATAAAATGTTCAAGAAATTTCCATGTTCAGTCCAGCTTTTTCCTATTTGTCCACCATTCTTTCCAAGGACTGTCATTTTTTTTTTGAGCCATAATTCAGGATAATGTCAAAAACACTAGATTTTTTGCTGAAAGACAGACCTCTTGCCGTGGTGACAATATGTCATGTTTCTTTTATGTACAGCGTGCCCACTTTATTCATATTCTCTGTCTTTGGGAGACCCACAGGCACATTAAAATCATTGATTCTTTTCTTTAGAATTAGTTGTAATGTGTTTCATTGTGTCCCTCAGTGTTATAATGCACAAATAACTTTATAGTATATGTGCACATCTCTAGAACTCCTTAAGTCCACCACATTCAGAGAATGAGTAGGGTTCAAAAATAGCTTACGGTCATTTCCCAAAGCTCATTTCCCAAAACCATGGTATTGTGCATTCATTGACAAAATTGAAATTACATATTTCATTTCTTATTAGATAATGACTCCTTTGTTTTTCTTTCTTCTCCAGCATCCATTCTGTTAGAAGAAATATTGTCTTGCCTGGTACTTTCACAGTTAAAGCTGATGCATTCGGTACAGACTGTCCAAGTCATTTTGTCTTTACTTACAAAGGAAACCTACTGGGTGATGGAACGATGCTTTATAACACTAACAGTGCACTTCATTTGTAGTTATTAAACACTCAGCAGGCTCCTCACTACACTGACATTTGTTCCCCAGTCAAGACTCCTGTTTGACATGGTCCCACTGTGTAAGGTGCCATTTACTGAAAATGAGAATTCAGCTTGGATAATTAATAAATGTCACGATGCTCTCAAACAAACACATAACTTGATATATGAGAAATAAAATGCACAATCCGAGGACAAACAACACAACTTTCTTGTTTGGCTTGTTAAAGTTTATAAATGCTTAAGTGGACATCTGGCCCTGTCTTTTTCTCAGGACAAGAAGCTGCTCTGAAAAATCCCCAAAGGATGGTGAGATGGTATGAGTTTGGGCTAGCATACCAAGGGACAGGAACTTACAGGTTACTAGGTTATGAATTTTACACTAATATGAAGCTCTACCTCTGACACACTGTGTGCCTTTGGACATGTTATTTGATCTCTGTAAGTCTCTAGTCTCAAAATCTGTAAAATAGGTATAGAAATGCATCTAGTCCTTCCCAAAGTGTAGCTAGCAAACCAACGGTGGAGCAAGAGATTATTTTAGAAGACATATTAATCACCTTAAATTTTCATATTTGTTTTATATTAATCAGGATTAGGAAACAATATGACTAGCCAAACCGTACCCATTCTGTCAAGGGTAATAATTTTCAACAGGAGGCTAAAGTTAGTAGGAAAAAAAAAAGTAGGGTAAAGTAAGTAGGCTAAAGTAACTAAGTAAAGTAAGTAGGAAGTCTATGTGAACTTTTAAAAAATGTACTAAGTAAATAATAGTAGAGGTGATCTACGGAAATGGAAAATTCACTGCATTTGTACATGGCAATTTATTAGGAAGCTTTTGAAAACTTTCTGGCATAACGAAAATTGTTATTGTTGCTGTGCATGGTGGTGGTGATAGTAGTGAAATAGTAGGAATAGGACATTGAGGGGAAGTCTGCTTCCAGTTATTGGTTTTGTTTCTGATTTTTGTTTTGTTTTCTTTCTACCCACTTATTCCTTGCAGAAGATTCAAAATAATCCTACAATATCATAACAAAAAATAAAGAAGCTACATTTTACACATTAAATTCTTTCATGTTTGATGACTATCATTGCCACCCACACCTACAACTCCAAGCTACTGACCACACACAGCTGCCAAGCTATCCTGTCCAAGAGGCTCAATGGACAGTTAACTCCCAGGGCTAAAGCAACTCAAGAGAAAGGCTAAAATTCTAAATGATATGCTTCATATATAAAAACTTTTTAGTCCAAAAGAGTTTTTTTTTTGTCACCTATCATTTCATTTGATTTTTACAATGGTAATAGAGGAAGACAGGTAATAATATGCCCATTTCTAACAAATGAGAAAAATGAGACCGGGTGGACTTAAATGCATTACCAAAATTTACACAAGTTGTACTGGAAAAAGAATTCTCTCTCATTTTAAGGGAAAAGTAATGTTAGAGTTTTATTTGTAATAAAACCTAGAAAAAAGTTGAAAAATAACTTAGAAAGATTTTATATTTTTACAGCAATTTTTTCCTTAAGTTTAATTTCTTTGTCAAAAAACAAAATTTTATTTTGAAGATAAATATATTTTTATAAGTGGACAACAGTCTGTGATACAAATCCAGTTAGAGTCTGAAAGTAATTTTTTTTCAGGAGTAATGAAACAAAGCAATTAGAGCACTGAATCTTAGATTTCACAGGATTCTTAGAGAACTTATAGACCCATACTTCAAATTACATTAGCAAATACTAATAATTATTTAATTATTATTGAATTAATTAAATTGCATAAAATTAGGTGCATCCTGAGGAAATAGTGTTTGCAGATTTGCCCCTTTGCTACCCAGTCAGCCTGAGATCTTTACGCGCATGAACAAATAGCTGTCATTAGTATACCTCACTTTTCCCCAAGGAAGAGGCAGAGATAGTTTGGTTGAATTAGCTGAGAGTCCAAAACATTAATTCAAGTATCTAAACATTGATTCTTCATGGATAAGTAATTCCTCACGTTATGCTATGGCATTGATCTGAGTGATGGTCCCTTGTTTAACCTAATTAATTCCTCCTATCCCACCTTTACACCTGTTGCTTGAGGAACATTCAGAGGAGGGCCCCAAGACTTTCCATTTTTGAAGATTATCCAGTTTTTGTATGTTTGCATTTTACATATCTATATATACATATTTAAGTTTAAGTTTCACTACTTCATCTACCCTGCAAACATGTTCACCTTTTGTGATAATATCTTTAGGTGATTTTCTTCAACACATAAAGCCAGGAAGATCTTCCTTTTGAGGCTAGGATCTTGAAGTTGCATTCACCTTCTCCATTTTCAAAACTGAATATCATTAAGTATTTGAAGAACCTTAGGCAGATGACATCAGTCCATCCTCCTTTAAGCAAGAATGGAACTAAATTATTAAATACAAAATTTTAGCTTCAAAAGGACACAATTACAATAAGAACTACATTTATTGTGAGCTACAATGTGCTAGGTACTACTCTAAGAACTTCACATAATTTAACATAACATCAATAAATAAGTACTCTCATGATCTACATTTTATTGATATGGTTACATGATTCAGTTGAATAAATATAGTACAATATGGTTAAATGATTTACTTAATATTTCATACTTGTTGAGTGCTAAGTTATCATAGGCAGAATTACTACCTGCAGATACGTATGTTCTAGTCCCTGGATCCCGTAAACAAATGTTACACAGGTGACAAGGGGGAGACTTGATTTCATACGGAATTGATGGGGCTAATAGGCTGACTTTAAGATAGGGAGAAGATCCTGGGTTATTCAGGGGGACTCAATATAATCACAAGGATCCTTAAAAGCAGCAGGAGGCAGAAGAAAAGTCAGTGTCAGAGTGATGCCACGTGAGAAGGAATTAACAAGCCATTCCTAGTTTAGAAGATGGAAGATGGCCATGAGCCAAGGCATGCAGGCAGCTTCTAGAAGCTGGAAAAAACACAAATATGGATTTTCCCCTCTAGCCTCCAGGAGCAATGTTGCCCTGCTAGGACATTGATTTTAACCCATGGAGACCCATGCCAGACATCTGATCTCTAGAACTGTATGATAATAAATTTGTGTTGTTTTAAGCCACTAAAATTGTGATAATTTGATATAGCAGGAATAGAAAGCTACCATGCCGGTTAAGAACTGCATTTATTTATACTGTCATTCATTCATGAAATCTTTAAGTTTCTGTAATATGTCAGGAACTCTTCTAGTTCCTTGGGATACACCAGTGAACAAAACAGGTAAAATACATTTCCATGCGTCTTATATTTTGTTGGATGTGAGGCGGGAATGAGGCCAACTGCAGTCAAGTATTCATGCTATGTTATCCTGTCTCTGAATAAATGTTGGAAAGAATGTACTCCCCATCTAAAACTTAGCAGTTGTATTAAGAATACACACACACACACACACACACATATATATTTTTTAAGCAGTAGAAATGTATTTATATCTTATTAAGATGCACTTAGAATCTCCTATCAAGACATATTTACAATCCCTGGTTTAACCCACTGATTTTTGTTCTATTTGGGTCCTGCTGATGCAGGTGCCAGGGATAGAAAGAAAGTAACTTTTAAACATTATCATGGCTCAAATTAATTTTAATAGATAGCGCTAATAAATTTAGTTTATTCGAATACAGCATGACAGAGCATCTAAACAATTAATTCTTATGAAGACATAAAATCCTAGCTTTTGAAAATTTGGAGGAAATACATCAGTATAATAATGAAAAAAGCTTCTTAAATACCAGGAAAACATCAAAACATATCTTGTTGATAAATTTGATGGAACTATTATATTTTAAATATTAAAAAAGTGATGAAATGTCATCCTGAGGCAGTTATCTGATGGGTCTTGCTGTTAGACATTCTGCAGACCTCATAAATCATGAGTCCAGTTTTAACTACACCTAAGTTCCTATAGATTTACCCATTTTTTCCATATATGCCATGAAAATTGCTGTGTGTTTGAAAAATTTACACCATTCAATAAGTGGAAATATATTTTATGGAAGGAGGAGAAACTGATAGAAGATAGATTCATGAAAGACATGGGAATAGCACAAGGCATAAACAACCACAAGTGTCTAAGGCTTTTCTCTGAGCTCACACAAATTTGCAGTCCTTTGAAAATAATGCTTATTGTCTTGCGTGTTTAGCACTCATAGCTTTTAGCTGAAATGAAAAAATGAAAATGGAAAAAAAAAAACCCCTAGGATTCTCTTTTTGAGCATTTTTCCTGTAGAGATTCATTGTTTAAAACTGAGGAAAAAAATACATTTACACAATTTTAGTAACCAAAATTTAACATAAAAACATAGTTTGCAAATTACTAAATAGGTATCTGACTCTTTAAATAAATGATAAACTTTTATAGTGATTTTCTTTTTAATTCCACGAGATTCGTTCTTTCTCTGTTTGCATTGCACAGTTGACCCTTGAACAACACAGGTTTGAACTGAACAGGCTGAACTTGGTGCAGTTAATTTTCAGTAGTCAGAATTACAGCACTACATGGTCTGTAGTTGGTTGCATCCACAAATGCTGGGCAACAGTGGATACAGGCCAACTGTAAGTTATATTCTAATTCACTCCCTTGCTGTCCAAGGATTAACTGTATATTTAATGATTAGGTGTCAACCACTGTGAAAAATGCTGGAGAACAAAAGAGTGGGGCAGTCTTTGCAGTCTTTATGCTTTGGGAGTTTGGTCCAGTACAATGGTTTTTAAACAGCGTACGTGTGTTGTGGGGGGAGAGACTTTTGATTTCCAGCCACCTCCCTACTCCCCACCCCTCACCCTCCACCCAGGGGAATTTGGCAGTATCTGGGGATATTTCTTCTTATTGCAACTTGAGGGAAGAGAAGGTGCTACAATCAGGTAGTGAGTACATGCTAGGAGTGCTGTTAAACATCCCACAGTTCATAGAACAGGCTCCCACAACAAATAATGATCCAAACCAAAATGTCAACGGGGCTAAGGTTGGGAGACTCTGACTGCAGAGCAATACGTGACTGAAAGTCAGAGTTAGGTCTAGGAATACGAACGAACCTTTGAGATGCTCTTTCCAAGGATATCACCTAAAACGCACCTAATTCTGACTAGTTATTGTGGGCTTAGATTAAGAATAAAAGATAGGGGGCATTGGATTAAGACACCTGGACTCAATTCTTCTATCATTCATTTCTTCTTCTGTAAAATTGAGAACATAGAAAAAATATAGGATTTTTCTGAGTCTAATGGAGCTAAAGTGTATAGTATGCCTGCTATATGGAGACATTCAATAAATTTCAATTAAATTACATTTTCATTTGTGTTCTGTCTAGAGCATAGCATGAGGTAAGCACTTGGTTACAGGATTGTAGGTGATAGATTGGTATACGGGGTAGGTGATCCCCAGAGGCAGAAAGGAGACGGCTTTAAGAGAGAGAGTCAAAGAAGGAGGATATGGCCATATGAGGATGTATTATTGAGTTTGTTGACATTACTGCCATGAGATAGAGAGGTTATGCTGGTGGTATCTTCCGAAAGCCCACAGAATTCTTCCCAGAGCTGTATATATTGGGAACAAAAGGGCAAGGATATTTATATCCAGAATGTTATTCACCCTTCCTTGGAAATTTCCCTAAGGATGTTTGCTTGGCCATTCAGCCTTGCTTGCATAGCAGCTGAGGGCTGGATGAGCTCCCTGCTTTGGAGAAGCCCTAGGTTAAACAGCTGTACTGACTACACTGAACAAGGGATGTTGGCTTGGAGGGGTGAGGCTGAGCTCCCACTGAACCGCGTCTACAACAGAAATCAGTTGCGACTTAAACTGTGGCAAGAGCAACAGAGATCTTTTTTTTTACCTCTTTTAAAAAAAATTATAGTGGTAAAATAATACATAAAGTAAATTTGCAATCTTAATTTTTTGTAGTTATTATAAAATATCAACTATAGTCCCCATATTGTACAATATATCCTTGTAGCTTATTTTGTACATAACAGTTTGTACCTCTAACTCCCCTACCCATATATTGCCTCTTCCCCTTCCTTTTCCCCACTGGTAATCACAGTGAGTTCTCTATATTTGTGAGTCTGCTTCTTTTTTGTGAGCACTAACTACACCTCCCATGGCAATTTATGATACAAACATCTTAAAACTGTAGTTCAAGACAAAGGCAGTCAGCACTTTGCAAACAAAGTGTGTGGAAACAGGAGACACCCAAAGAGAATTGTTTCCCACAGTGGCTACTCAACACAGTATTAATCCATTCTATTTTAACAATACAATAATGTCTCAGGGTGAGAATACAGTTGAATGTACCTGGTTTATATTCAATTATATCAGAGATTATTTGAAGAATTAGAAAAAATGTTAATCAATGAATTTTAAACACCTACTATACTTGATACTGGATGGAAAATGTTGGAAATTTTGTTATTGATACAATCAATAAAGTAAGCAGTGAATCTTAAAACTTAAATTTATAGAGCTCTCTAAAATGTGACACACATGAAACAGCTTAAAATCAAAAGAAAAACAGTGATTTATAATAAGGATAAACGCTGAAATCCATTGGAATAAAACTAGGGAAAAAAAGACTCCCCGGGTTTTCTCTCCACCTCTCACCTTGTTCCTCACAGCATCATTATTCTCTGACTCTGAGGACAGAAATTCTCTGCCTTTGTATTGTGCATAGAAGATGAAAGGTGCTCACCTCACAATATCTAGTTACAGCAACCTGAGGAGAGACCTAGACTTTCCCTCCGTATCAAAAATTCGAACACCTAGGGAAATAAATGATTTGGCCCACTCTGGGCTCATCAATTACGCAAGGCTCGGGGATGTGGCACATGGTGGGATACACTTCACATTGTGCAGAATGTAGCCCAAGATTCTTTTTCTGTAATTTTGTGGATAAGGAAGAAGGAAGCAGAAAAGGCAATTCTCAGAATGCAGGGTTGGCCAAATCTAATTATTGTCTTTCATGTATTTCCACTGTTCCTTTTCATTTACAATGATTTCTTTACAACTTGGACTATAGGAAGAAAAGCACACTCTTTTTCATGCTCCTGATACAGAGAGAGAGAAAGAAAGTGACTTAAGTCTCTGCTATCCTAAGTGGTTTTCCCTGGGATGAAAGAGTTCAACTGTCATTCTAAGCGACACACAATTTCTTATGTCTTAGACACTCTGTCGATCAGGATGTGAGTTATTAACAAGAACACCTGAAATGTAGAAAGCGTCTTTCAGTTTATAAAGATTGATTCTCGGACCGATATTATAATATCGGTCTTTGTTAGTTTTGGTCAGCCTGAATGGTCGGTCATCTATTTAAAAATCTGATAACGGCAAAAAAAAAAAAACCACTATAAACACAAACACTACAAACATGATCATAGTCTATCTAGTCAGTCTTAGGCAAGGTCACTTGTTTTAGTGAGCACATGTTTACATGTTTAACACAGTGGAAAGGCATTGCTAGGCACAGTACCTACAGCATCAAATATCTTCATCAAAATTTACTTTTGTATAAAATATTAACTACTGTTTTTCTACTTTTGTTATTAAGGACAAAGACATTCATATAGAAAATACTATCACATACTTTTGAAACAATTTCCAAATACGTAAAGTACGGAATACATGGTTCAGATCTTTACCATTTTCAAAATCTAAGAGTTGCATAATTTGTTTAGTAAATGACCCATGCAGTATAATAGATGCTTGTAAGATAAGCTTTGAATTGTATTATGATCTTTTGAGCTGAAATATACATTTATTATATATTTGGATAATTAATGATCCCTTGCATACATAATGCTCAGTATTTGACTCCTTGGAATATATATAACTATATATATATATGTATATAAATGTCTATTCTCTCTTTTTTGCCTGCATTTAAGTGCATTTCTTTACCCCTCCAGCCTAAATGAGAAATGTCTCTTTTAAGATGAGTGACAATTACTCTGAAAAATACAGACCTCACTAAAATTGTCCAGCTAGAGGCATCAAAGGTGAAGGGGGCTTAGATAAGTGGGGGAGAAATGGCCTTACAGTGTACTTTTAATTTTATATCTCTGCTTCACATTTTAATTTGCTCCCATGTGCTCATTGGTCCATTCAAAATCCTGATGATATGTTGATTATAGTCACTTAAGAATTAAGCACCTGTCTCATGGTTCAGTGACTTGGAAAAACCACCATGGGTCGGAAAAACACTCAAAGAAACAAGCAAAGGCCTCCTTCTTCCTTTCTTTCACATTACATGAAAAACCTTCAGAGAACAATAGCAGATCTGTATTCTTGAAATTATATAGAAAGTTTAAAAGGAAATAAACAAAACTACCTTCATAATGAATTCTGAACCACTAGCGGCACTGTAAAATCACATTACACAATACTCTTTTGCATACATTATGTAACATGATCAGTTGATGTAGAAAGAGGAGTCTCCTCCACTGAGGTAAATATAAGAATTGAGAAGAAACAGATGATGAGACACAAGACTTTTATTAGCGTTTTATAGTGTAAATTGCTTGGATTTTGTAACAAGGCATTGGAAAATAGTATATGATAAAAAATCTCTTAGGGCTTTCAGTAAAATAGAATTTTTCTGTGCTCGAATACAAATGTGGAACTTCTACTGACAGGGGAGGGGAAAAAGGCATCTGGGACTGAATTTCTCCCCATGGAAATAAAAGAACATTTGACTCCATAATGGAGTGGAATGGAATTTCAATAACAGATCCCTTTTAGTGACTCTACTGGAAGCATAAATTTATAAATTTTACATAACTAGGATACTGTTTTAATATGCTTGAGCTGTTCCCTTATGCTAACTTTACTGTCAATATTTTCCAGTTTCCTCTGCACCGATACCTTGCATTAAACCACCTTTTTCATTATCATCAGAACTGGCATATGTTACCCAGTATTTTGAAAGTCTCTCGGGCTCAGAAGAGACTGAAAAGCTATCTGATTTCTGGAAATCCATGGAGATGCTTGATACCTTTCTGGCACACAACCAGAATAAACTGCTTACGTGGCCATCTCTCCCTGATGTAGTGCATCCCATGAAACTCACTGACATAATTCCATTATTGAGATGATAGATATTCTTTTACTCAATTCAGAAAAGTCAAATTGGATTCAAGAGACTAGCGTGAAAGTTTTAAAGTCTCTTCTACTCATGAAATGAACCCAGAACTTATTTCTAAAATACAAAATGAAAACACTCTAACCATACTGTTCTATTGACAGTATTCTATTCAAGTTATTTTGTCCACCATGCTACTAAATTCGATAACCTGGTAGTATATCCATTTTGGCTATTATGAGGCAAACAACCAGACAGACATAGTTTATTTAAACCTAATCTTTTTATCAGACACAGTCCCTCACTCAATTTAATCTGTTAGTAGAATTCAGGATTACACAGTCTACCCCCTTACACCAAATATATACAGAAACCTCACACCCCATTTTACTGACAATTTACAAAATAGTGGCAAATGTGCATTAAAAGTTCTAGATCACAGGTGTTTGTGTGTTACAGTCCAAGATGTTTACTGGGAGGCTGCACACTCATCCAGTCCTAGTGCCATTGCCCATGGCACTGCCTTTTAACATTATCCTGGAGATGACTCTGTTTTTCACCAGTAAAGAAGCTGAAAAAATTATTTTTCCCGAAAAGTATTAAAGAATAGATTTTTTTAAAGGCTGTAGTTTAGGCTACATCTTTTGTTGAATTATTTTTAAAACTTCCTTATTATTGAATCTGTATCTACTTATTGAATCTAAATCTGTAATACATCCTCCACACCATAGCCAGAGAAGTCCAACCAACTTGTCTGGGCATGCTATTCACCTATTCAAAGTGCTTCAAAAGAATCTATCCTGTATATGAATGTCTATTCTGACTGAGTCACAATAGAAATCTCTGTTATTTGCTTTTTAGTGTTGCTACCCCTGTCACTGGGATGCTCTTAGAGTCCATCTAGCCTACATTCTTTGACAGATCATCCCAAATCTTATACTCCAAATTTGGTGAATATATGATTAGCTGGATTCCAATTCTATTAACATTAAAACAAAACTAGAGAAACTTGCTTTTATTTATATAGCGTTTTTGTCTATGTCCTATGTGCCCCCCAGTAGAATATAAATTCCCAGGTGGCACAAAACACATTGTATTAACATTTGGAGAAATCATGTAACCTAGGATGATGCCTGGATCAAAATTTTAAAATTTCAAAATAAATTTAAAAATAGAATACATTTTTATTTTAAAAAATGATTTTATAGGTATATCTACAAACATTTTTATAATTTCCAGATTTAAAGCCTCCTTCCAAAAAATAAGGATTGAATTCATTTAAATTTCTTCTATAGGAATTAAGAATCTTTCCAAATCAATGGTATTAAATATTTTTCTCCATTAATGTTTTGAAACAAAATGACATGACTGAACTTTTTGTCTGGTTTCCATGGGCAATCCCCACAGGAATATATTCATTGCATTAAAATGTTTTTTGCATTGTGTATTGTTTGTCTGCCTAACATTTTGTATAACTGTAAAGATTAAACAAATCTCACAATTATTTAATATTTGAAAAGCCTCCATACTGGTAATTTTTCCTATAGTGTTAAATATTTATAACATGATAACATATTGAAATAGCAATCATTGTACTTTACTTTTTAACTCTTGTTTGTATATGATTCTTCTTGTTGTATCTTATTTCAACAGTAGCTGCATGCTAAACTCCGCAGGCAACTTTAAAAAAAAAAAAAACACTGATTTTTAGGCTACATTCCAGAGAAATTAGATATGATTCATGAGTTGGTGCATGAATATTGGTAATTTTAAATTCCAGTTGATTCTAATGTATAGCCAGGTCTGAGAATCACTATTTTAGTGGGAGAAGTATCCACATTTCTTCCGGAAATTTAGGCTTGTTATAAACGATCTGTACAAACACAACAAATAATAAAACCAAAATTTTGATTTCTAAGAGCTGGTTGTGCTGAGAGTAGAAAGGTCTCGAAGTAATCAGAATGGAAGACTCTGAGGGAGTCAAGGCAACAGTTTTTTATTACAACAATCTGGAAGACTTAAGAGCAAAATCAGATTATTCAGCTCTGCAGGGATTCACAGGACTGAATAGTTGGAGAAGAGAAGGACATGATTTTGGAGCAGATCTGAGAAGCCTGAGACAAGGGGATCACACTCACTGATGGAGAGAGAGAACTGGCGCCTGGAAACTGCCCAAAACCATGCTTGACCAATACCTGGGACACCTATGAGAGTCAAAGCCTACAAAAAACATGACTTTAAATGAGCACCTTCTGTCAGCAGAGCTGGAGTGCTCTCCTAGCTGAGCACAACGTCTGGTTGGTCTTTGCTGAGAGGCCTCCACCTACAGCTACCAACATGCTGTCTATGGATGAACAAGAAGCAGTGGTGTCATTCCAGGAAATGACTTTGCCGCGGTCCTCTCACAGTATCCCAAGGTGAAGTGTTGATTTTCAAAGCTCTAAGGCAGAGGGGGAGGTTAAAGCTCAGTGGTAGAGTGCATGCTTAGTATGCATGAGGTCCTAAGTTCAATTTCCAGTACCTCCATTAAATAAGTAAATAAATAAATAACCTAATTATCTACCCCCAGAAAAATAAAAGTAAAAATAAATAAAATAAAATATGAAATTTAAAAAGCCCTAGGGCATATATAATAGCCCCAAACAGAAAACAGCATAATTAATACTAGAGAGTTATTGCTCATTAGGAAAGGAATACGCAAGGCACCTGCCCTTGGGTGGTACGGGAGAGTGACAAATTCTTCCCAGTCACATAACCATTCATAAGTGATAGAATTTTACTGATCATGTGATTCCATCCTCCATCATGTAATATCATGGCAAGATTCCACCTATTTTTGAAAGATTTAAATAATCAAAGAGAGGACTGAGTCATTATTTGTACGTTAAAATGTTCAGAATGAAACATAATGACAATTGATAGAATATTTTAAGAGTGGAGATATACGGATTCAGAGTGTATTCATTTCTTATTACTACAACAACAAAATAACAAATTACTACAAATTTATTAGTGGCTTAAAACAACACAAATTTATTATCTTACAGTTCTGGAAATCAGAAGTGCAGCATTATCTCACTGGCTAAAATCTACATGTCAACACATTGCATTCCTTTCTGTGGGCTCTAGGGGAAAATCCATTTCTCTGGGCATTCAGGGGTAGGCATGATTCAGTAAGCTCCATGCAATTGTCCTGGGGTCTCCATTTCCCTGCTCGCTGTAATCTGGGGCTGTCCTTTGCAACTAGAAGTGTCTTTCTCATCCCTGCACACGGCTCCCTACTTTTGAAAACTAGCAACAGGGTCTGAAATCCTTCACATGCTGCCATCTCCTTGTCTTCTTCTTCCATTGTTTTACCTCTCTTTGCTTTCTCTTCCACTTTTAAAGACCTATGTGACTACTGCACTGAACCCACATAGATAATCTAGGATACCCTCCATATTTGAAGGTCAACTAATTAAAACATTAATTCCGTTTGCAACTATAATTCTCTTTTGTCATGTGATGTTAACATTCACAGATTAAACCCAAGGAATGAGAACAAGCACATCTTTGGGGAGCCATCATTCTGCCTACCCATGAAGCTTTCCAACAAGATATCTGGGTCTCATTATCACCTTTCACAGAGACTGTGATTGGGAAAATTAAGCCAGTGACTACAAGGTAGGATAAACTCATGCTGGGAAATAGACTCAAACTTAGTGGCCTTTGAAATTTAATGATGTATACCCTCATGGAAGACTTCTATTGTCTTATTTAAACTTATTACCTCCTTTACTTATTGAAGGGACTGGCTTGATAGTGTGCAAAGTAGAAAATAATTTAATTCTTTCCCACTCCAGCTTTTAGAAGAGTTATGTTGAAAGTCTTCCCCCTGTGTCTGGATGATAAATTAAAGAAAACCATAGCTTTTAAAATTGTATTCAAGCATTAACAATTCTATTTGCAGGTATTATAATGCTTATTCCAAGCAAATTTTAAATTTGCAATCTCATTCTTGCCAAAATGTCTTTATCTTTAGAATGGGGACACATTTCTCACCTACTGTGATAAACTTTAAGGTTCAGTGTTCAGTTATGAACAATATGTAAGTAATATTCCATAACTGATGTTAAAACATAGAACTTGTATGAGGTAGGTTGGATGTGCATAGCAAGGTAAATGCTAGAAGTCTATTTAGTTCCATAATCTGAGTCATCATCCTGGAACTTTCTTCCTGGTTCTGTGTCCTGGGGCAAATCCCTGAATATTTCTGTGCCTCAGCCTTCTCAGCTGTAAAATAGGGTAATGATATAGCCCAAGTCATAAAGTTGAGTATTGTTGAAGTGATACATAACAAGGCATAGAAGCATGCTCCAGTGAAATATGTCCTAATCAGCTGTGAGAATTTTGTTTGTTTTAATTTCTTCATTTAAATTTTCAACATGCTTAAGTAGAGGTATAGAGATCTGGCATTAAGTTAGACACTAAGGAATAATGCCAGCCTGAACATATAAAACATAGCAGAGCTGCAATCTTTTACATCAGAACAATTTAAGACAATAGGAAGTAGGCATGTACATAGGAAAAATTTTGTTTTGAGTACTAAAAAAATTTTAAAGAATTATTCTTGTAGTAAATATTACCTGATTTCTTATCCATAATATTTAAAATTGCATGTAACTTGGTTACTCTAGTCATGCTACTTTTCATTCCAACCCTTAAAATAATTAAAAACATACTAAGGTAGGTTGTGAAATATTAATGGAACTTAATAAACAACTATTTTTTGTTCTTCCATTATAAAATTACTTTTTAAAAAGTTCGTTCCAAATAAAAGATTATACCAAAATCAATAAGCTCAAAGAAGGAAGTCGTCATGTAAGATAGCCATCACTTTTTTTAATGGATCAGTTTATTGTTATTAGTATGAAACATTCCTGAAAACTTTTTAACACTGAAGCTGTGGGAAACATATAAAATAGTAAAATATACATATTTTATCAACTATTTACTTCCTTAATCTAAACTTTAATTAAGTTTTTGTTTGTTTGTTATTAGTGGGAAGCTGAAGTCTGACTAAGTGGTACAAATACTACAAAGCCACTGGGCAGGGAGCCTGGGGACAGGACAGGAAGTGCAAGCTAAGCACTTTAATTTTGCAAGTAGAGGGTTCTAAAATCCTAGAATATGATAAATCAAAAATAAATGAGGGAATTGGTATGGACTTAAAGAAGCAGACTTTAGTGAAATCTTCCTAGGACTTTCAGAGTTTCATTTATTAAATCGGTTAATCTAGGGAAATAGTAGGATAGAAAAGATATGAAATAGTCATTCTACACAATAACTGAGATTAACGTTTCTGTTCTTAAATTAATGGAGTGCATTAGCATTTTTTATTAACAAGTAAGATTTTTCTGTAACAAAAACAAATTTGGTTTATTTATTATTTACTTTCTTGCAAAATTTATCAATCCCAATAAAAATACAGTATGTATAAATAAGGAAACATTATCTGTGCAGTTTTCCAAGAGAATTAGATTGTTTCCAGAAAGAATTCTGTCTGCTAATGGAATTCACTGATGCAAGAAGCTCTTGAGTCAAATATCATGCTAAATTCCAAAAAGCACTGTGTAACGTTATGACCAATTATGCTGCTTGTAGCTATCTGGATAAACTAAAGGTAATTAAATCTTCATGCTTCAGGATACAAACGGAGAGCCAGCATGCCTCTGCTGCAATTGACTTCATTTGTTAAGTGCTCTATTACTCAAATATCACATAAAATTATCAAAAAGATTGAATATCGGCAGTACTAGGAACAAAATGTCCATTGAGACATTTTTGGTACATTTTCAATATGTTATCTGTAAAGGCAAAGCATTAGTATGCTAAATTTCTATTTGGGTTGATTTTTACTCTCAAAGCAAAAAAATAAAATAAATATTCCATAAAGTAACTCTCAGCCGTGTAGGACACCTAATTATATATATACTTGACCTAAAACTGTCTATTGAGGTTGACAGAAATGGCCATATTGTTTCAGAAGAGCAGCTCTTAAAGCTTGATAAAAGCAGTTGATGAGGTGTGAGCACTGGATCAGTTTTCTTTTTCAAGTAGGATTTAATTAGTCAGTTCACACTTCTTCAACAACACATACTACGTTATCAGAAGTTCACAACTGCCCTTTCTCCACTAAAGTTACCTGAGATGAAAATAATGCAATGAAAAAAAAAATCTCATAAATACATGTAAACACTCCTGCAAATATTGAAAATAGAGGGTAGAAGTAAAGTTTCAATAATAAATTAACAATCTGTTAAGTAATACAGATTTCTTGTATATAGATAAGTTGGTAGATCATCTGTTAGTTCTGTGATTGTAAAAAAAAAACCCACTGTAGTATGTTATAAAAATATGCTATTAGGTCTTTTATTTGGTTGAGAAATTCTACCAACACTGTATATGTCAGTCCATCCTCACTTCATCATAGACTAACCATCTGCAGATGACCCACAGTTAAAATATTGTGAATTTTCATACTGTTAGGTTTTCCCTAAAATGATTGTTTAATCCAAAGAGATAATAAGATACCACTCTTTATAGTGTAAACTATAAAAACCTTTCCACAGTAAAAATTATCCTTTGTTTATCATTAACAAATTATATATACATATATATAAAATATATGATTATATAATCTTTACATGCATTATCTAATTTAATTTTTCTCAATCCTATGAAACAGAGGCTGTAATTATCTCTATTTTGGATCTGAGAATAAGAAAGATACATATATATATAGCTTGAATCTTCATCCTGAGATCTAAAAGTAAATTCTCTGTTATATTCATGATCTGTGTGTCTACTTCTTTGACAAATAGAATATGAATGTATATTTTTAGTTCTTGTGCAACTAGGTATGTTGAGGTCACGTGTACAAACTGTCTACTGAAGGAAGCACAGTCTGCTATTAAGTAAACAAGATAAAATCTCTCTTTAAAGAACATGTGTTTTCCTTTGAACTTGAGTTGGTATTTTTGGATGCCTTCATATAAGTATTTAAAGTCATCTCCATTTTCTACTTATTAAATACATATTTATTTCAAACTAAGTTATCTTTATTGAGAGAAACAGATACAGAACCATGATGCTGCTTTTCCATATGTGATGAGAATTCCACAGACAATTCTACTACTGATCAACATGAAGAACGACACTGATGAGAACCTTCGTGATGATAGCTGGCATTTACCGAGTACCTACTGTACGACAGAACCTGTGGTAGCCCTTTACATGCATTATCTCATTTAATTTTTCTCAATCCTATGAAACAGAGACTATAATCATCCCTACAGAGAAGGAAACTGATGTTTAGGGAGGCTTAGTTACTTTCCCAAGTTGATACATATATTAAGTTCACAACTTTGATTTGAACTTAGATGTGTGTATTAGTAAAATGAAAGTCCTTAATTACTCTGATGTCAGGATCTAAGAGCATTTTAAATTTGAGTTCATCTTCCACTGAAAAACTCTTCACTCAGCAAAAGCCAGTAGCCCCAGCAGAAATCTTAGCTGTCAGAGCCAACTTCACTTTTGTATTAGAATGTACAATGATGAGGTCATTGATGTGATGTGTGTTTCCTAGCATTCATGACTGATATAGTGGTACCTTTGTAGAACTTTGGTCACACAGTTTTGCTGAACTGAATCAACATTTGCAGCCATACAAACTAATTAACAATCAGACATCGATTCATTTGCTAAAGCATGCACAGATGCAAAAGATATCTTTATGTAAGAGAATATAAATCGACATGTTTTGTGATACTCTTGTGAAAGATAAAAAATAAGACATCTGAATACTTGAAGAGGATGCTGTCACCTGCTTCTGTATTTGGAAAACAAGAACTCAGACCTAAATTAATGAGAAATTACCATAACCCCAAGTAAAGGCCTGCACAATCTTTGAATATGAAAAATTGAAAAGTAATTTTCCTGTACGTTAAAAGAAACCTATCACCCCCAATATCCTGAAACTGATATTAGTAGAAGAGAAAGAAAATGTTTAAAACAGTGGCTTGTTCATTAATCTGATCTATGCAACATGATGAATCCAAAAATTTGGAAGAATTGCTCCTTAGGTCTTCACCAAAATAAGCAACTGAAAAGAAATCTGTACTGGTGATGTTCTAGTCCAACAAACCAAACATAGTTTAACTGTCACAATGTCATCATACAAGAAGAAAATTAAGTCTGTCATACTATTGCAGTTAACTCCTACTTCTACTCTTAACCTTCCCTCCAATAGTCCATTCTTAGCTAAGCAGTTATGGTGATCCTTTTTCAAGATGCAACTTAGCCAATGGCAATTTTTTCTGTTCAAACCCTCCAATGGCTGCCCATTTTCTTCAAAGTAAGAATCAGAATATTTATAATGTTTAATAGGACCTAAGCTAGTTGTACACCTCCCTGACTTCCTCTCCTAATCTTTTGCACACTGTTTTCTAGCCACAGTTGCCTCCTCAGTGTTCCCTGAAAATGTCAAGCATTCTTCCATTTCGAGGATTCACACTGGCTCCTTCTCTACCTAAACACACTCAAATTTTCCCCTCTTGCTTCCTCTCCTTCAAGTCTTTGTTCAAATGACACCTTCTCAGTAAAGTTTGACTAATCTATTGAAAAATTCATTGCCCATTACTCAAAATCTTCACTTAGTTTATCTGACTTTTTTCTAAAGTACTTAGAATTGTCTTATATCATTTACTTTTTTTTTTCTGTCAATTACTATCAGAATGCAAATGTAACAAGAGTATTTTGTTCACTGATACATACTTAAATCAGCACCTGGCACATAATGGAAGTTTAATAATATCTGAGTAATGAATAAAGACTAATTGATTGATTTAATGAATAAATTAGTAGCCTTTAATACATTCAAAGTGCTAGAGTTGATCAGTAGATGTAGACTGGGCAGAGAGTCTTAATCAAGGAGCTACAAATGATTTATACGTGAGCCATTGATTCTCTTAGTGGTGGGTCTGAGAGATGTGAGGTGGCCTAGTCTGGGTACCTCTAGCTTCAAAGAGGGTTTTTTCATTTTCTCCAGTGATCTGTAAAAACATCATTTTATCTGTGTTTCTTGATGTATAAAAGTTTGAGAAGCAAAAGTTTAAGGAAAGTGAAGTGTGATGCAAATGCTGGCATTTTCAGGGATCCCACTCTCTCTCTACATCAGATTTCAGCCTTAATATCATAGGAAAGCCAGATGTGGTATCTTTTAGTCCAACAAATGCAAGTAGGTCCCCCCACAAAAATGTAAGTTGTCAAAGCCAATCACAATTATGTATAACAAAGATTGAGATAATGAAACTTTTAAATATTATTATGTGAGGTGACTGTAGATGTGGGTAAAACTAAGAAGGAAACAAACAGGAATGAAATAAAGGAAAGCACAGATATACACAGTAGGCTGTCAGGGAATATACTACACAAATTTGAAATTGCCAGTTATTGCCGTGCAAGTCACTGATGTTATTTCCATTGATTTTTTTTTTAAACTTTTTCTCTCTGTTCTTCAGGTTGAATAATTTCTATTGATCTGTCTTCAGATTTACTGATCCTTTTTTCCTGCCATCACCAATATACTGTTAGGCCTGTTCTGTATTTTGTTTTAACTTAAGATACTGTATTTTTCACTTCCAGAATTTCAATTTGATTTTTCTTGCAGTTACATCTTGCTAGTGAGATTTCCCATCTATTTAGTATTATGGCTGTCTTTTCCTTTAAATTTTTGAAATTTTTTTTTAAAAAGTATATTCTGCTAATTCCAACATCTGAGTCATCTTGGGCTCTGTTCCTATTGGCTGCTTTTTTCTTAACGAAATACCACATTTTCTTGTCCTACACATTTCTAGTGACTTTTCATTTATTGAAGACATTGCTCCTGATTCTTTATGTTCCATAAGGTTGCTTGATTATTCTCATGGAAGGCAGATGAATTATTAAGTGATCACCAGGAATCTGTGGAGGCTCGATTTTAACATTGGGTGATGCAGATTTGTGTAAACTCATCAAACTCATCAAACTCAGCAGAACTCAAACAGCAAACTGTGTTTCTATTGCAATAGATATCAGCTAAAACATTTGTCCTTTTTTCTTTTTCTTTTTTTTAGCTTTCAGTTGTTGCTTTTAGCAGGAACTCCAAACACATGATGTTTAGGGTCAGGCAAAGATTTGAGGGAATTTATACACAGATTTTAGGTATCCCTTCTTTCCTGGATCTCCCTGCCTCAATTCTCATTCACTCTGACAGCCTTAAACTCTCTCCTCTGATACCTTAAGTCAATAAAACTGTGACTTTATGTTTATATTTCAGGAGTCTTCATGTCACACTGCCTGGGGAATGACTCTGAGAAAACATTGTATAATGGTGAATGTCGCTCAGTGAATGTGTGTTTCTTCTTTCAAGAGTTGATAATCTTTTCGTATTTGCTTATTATGGCCACTCCTTAGTGTATTTGAAGAGTTGATTTATATTTTGTACAGTGTTTACAGTTGTTACTTGCATGAGTATTAGTCCAATGCCAGATATGTTGTCATTTCTAGAATAATCTTGTTAATTTGTTTAAATAAATCATTCCTAGTTGATTTATCATAAATTATGTTAATTATCTCAAGAGTGTTGGTGTTGCCAGTGATTAGATTCTTGTCTCTTCACAGAAAGAATTCAGAGATGAGACACGGAGGTCAAGAAAGTAAAGTGAGGATTTATTAAAGGATAAATATATGCTCTCAAGGGGAGAGCAGTCAGGTTCAGGTGAGCAGCTGCACCGAGTTTCTTTGGTAAGTTAGCTACATGGAGGGTAAAAATGAACAGGCAGAATATTCACTGTGGAGGGAAGGGTTTGGGGTTGTATTCCTTGATTTTCAGCTCCACCTTCACAAGGGGAGGAGGGATTTTTGCCTTTATTTAGTCTGAATTGGAAATGTCATGGTGGCAGTGCATGATGGGTACTTCTAATCTGCAAGTCCAATTTTATTGTAATGAGGACATAAAAGAGCAGAAGGTTACATTGGACACTGGAGATTCCTGCCTTTTCCCACCTTTCTTTGCCTGCCTCCAGGACACTTGTCATCTTAAAATGTGTGATATCTTACCAGTCCCAAGGTTCCTGCTTTTCTCTGACTGCCCAAGGACACCCTCCCCCACGTTGTTCACATGATATATGGTTTTCTGCCTTTTGGCCAGTGTCCCCCTTTCTCTTTCTCATATCTAGCTATCTGTCTGCTCTGTTATAGGTAGAAATCTTAGAATATTGATGGTTGATGTTTATCTAATCATAGATATAGATATACCTATATGGTAACCGACTCCTATATTAAAGAGAAGACTTACAATGAATTAGAAATCACTTTTTAATTTATTAGTTGCCTAATTAATTACCCTATGTCATATGCTGTACTTTATGTTGGATATACCATGGTTTCCAAAACAATCATGAGACAAAACTTTATAATTCATCATCTTGTTTTCTCTACATTTATGATGGGTCATTCAGCCAACCACTGAATTATAACTTGTCTTGTGAAAACAAATGGATTAATAAGCTACATGTTCTTAAAAAACAAAGTTCAACTGAGAAAATTTGAAAACCTAATTGGCTTTATTCAGCAGTTCATGACTCAGGCAGCATTTCATCTAGCAATTAGTAGGATGCTTGGGTAGGGTTATACACAATGGATGGGTTTTATAGGGAGAAGGGTGAGGTGAAGGAGCTATTAGCAAAAGAAAAGAAAGGATTACTTTTAGGTCAGGACACCCTCATGTCTGTAGAAAGAGAATTGCAAGCATTTTATCATGCAAATTTCCTCTTCTTTCTCATTGGTGGAGGGGGAATTAGAGAGGATCCACGTGATAGATTACCCCACTGGTACTGACCAGAAAATTCCTAGTTAATTATGACCTTCTGAGGAAGGTTGAAGCAACAGTTAGGTTGAGTATTAAATCTAGGTTTGGTGTCATGGACTTTAGAACAAATGACACCATTTGGGGCTTGTGGTTTTTCTCTTTAACAATATTTTATGCTTCTAATACTTACTCAGAATTATACTTTTATTATTTAGATTAATGATTTCATTGTTTATTTCTTATCACAATGGATTTAAATGAGGGCTGCATCTGAAAAGCATGAAGATAGCGAGCATGCCAAAAATATACATAAATGATATTAGAGTCAGCTAAGGATTTTAATTAACATAAGAAGAGATTTGTATATAGATTTTTTTATGTCCAGTAGTTTTCCAGAAAGAACAAATGTGCGAGAAAGTGATTTCTCCAATTATATGTTAATAGCTTTTCATGTGACTTGCTCGTTGGAGGTGGGGGAAATGTAATTGCATGAAACTCAGAACTGAATTTCAAAATATCTAGAGTCAAAAACCCAGAGGAGCAGAAGGAGTTTCACCTTAATAGCATGAAGCTATGTATAGTATCTGGATATTATTATTGTAAATATACACATATACAAATATATGCTTATAAAGTATACATTCTTTTTGATAATTTTAAATGTTTAAAAGACTGTGATGGACACGATCCAAAAGCCCTGTTACTGTACACCAGGTAGGGAAAGTTCTGTAGTAAGGGATGGTTAAACTCCTCTAAACAAGCTTCAGCAGGACAATGTCCTTTTGGTGTTTTATGTACACAAAAACCTTCCTACACACAAACAAATATAGAAATCTCCATTGTAATAGCCAAATACCGCATTTAAAAAAATGAAAAAGCTGAGCTTGAAAATCCGGAGGTTTATCCAGTCCCTGGTTAATTTATTGAGCTCGATACCACTTTCTTCAGTATATTTCAGGGCAAAGCTTTACAACTGGGTTTCCTGAATGGCCTATTTTACTTGCCAAAGGAAGTAAAAATGGAAGGTATATTTGTCTCCTTGAAAAGGTTATGAAACTCTTTTGTAAAAACTTTCCCTCGGGGGCTTTCCAAAAACAACTGGGCCAATTCGATGTCAAAACACAATGAACAAAACATACAAGAAGAGCAGACTTTTTGAACCAGCTGCTGGACTACCTGCAGCTCTTCTTAACAAGCAGGCCAATTCCACCTGGAAACAGAATGAACACAAGATATAAAAAGATCAAAATGGTTTGAACAAGCAGCTGTTTTAACTGCAACAGTTAATCTTTCCTGGCAATCTGTTAGAGACACGTGAACAGAGCTAAGAACATTTTTGCTGACTCTGCCTCTGGGATGTGCTCAGTAAAGGTTCTTTCCACACATCTGAGAAATGTCAGTTATCCACTTACACAGCATAGAAACATGGTGCCTTTTATTTCAATTTAGATGTAAAGAATGCAGTATTAATGGTCAGCCTCACACAAGGAATACAAACTCATTTGTTGTTTACATCTTTTTTTTTTAAGTGGAACAGTTGCACATTTTATCTTTACAGTTTATTATTGAAGTATAGTCAGTTTACAATGTTGTGTCAGTTTCTGGTCTACAGCATAGTGTTTCAGTCATACACATATGTATTCCTTTTCATAGTATTTTTCATTATAGGTTACTATAAGATATTGAATATAGTTCCCTGTGCTATACAGAAACTTGTGGTTTATCTGTTTTATATAGAGTAGCTAGTTTCTGCAAATCTTGAACCCCCATTTTATCCTTTCCTACCCCCTCCCCTCCCCAGGTAACCATGAGTTTTGTTTACATCTTAATTTCACCGACAAGATATTTGAGATATTTTTAAGTGTGCTAGCAAACTTTATTTGTTAACGAAAATAAAACCTATATTTGAAACAATACATGCCACAATGTGGTCTATAATTTAATTTAAAGATCAAAGACTATGTGTAGAATGACACATGAGTAAGCTCATTGTGTCAGCCACAGTTCTAAGTGAGGTACATATGTACATCAAGTAATCACACACTTGAAGATGTAGGGACCAGAGACTTGAGGCACTGAGAAGGAAAGGAATTTATCCATGACTACATAATTCACAACTGGCAGAGCTGGGATCCCAACACATGCTGCCTGAATACAGGGATCATGTTCTTGGTAACAGTGCAGCAGGATGAACATCCACTGGAAACATTTCCTTCAAAGAATTAAAGACTGAAATATGAACAACTGCTGTGAATTTCATATTGTTTACAAGCTAGATCTTTTCATATGAACTATATTTTTGAATTTATTTCTGCATTATATTGTGGCAAATATAAAAATCATTTCTAGTATGTTTAAAATATTAATGGTATGAAACAATTCCCCAACCACATTAAGTGCTCTAGAGGTTTATGACAATTAATGTATGAAATGGACAATCTGACTACTACTGCTTTCCATTTTTCAGATTCAAGCTGTTGTGATATTTTCATAATATGTACAGGCAATCTAGTGGCAGTCTAAATTGTTCAACTTGTGAAATATAATTTTTTAATCAACTCATTTCACCACAGTCAGATTCTACATAGTGCTTTGGGTAGACACATATGAAAGTAATTTTTTTTTCACCCTAAGAGGCCAAACAGCTTGTTTGATGAAAGCCAGATATGAAGTCCTGATTCACTTATACATGCAATTATGACCTTTACATAAAATAACAACACTATTGTGATAGTTTAAAAAGTATGTACACAGGTTTCATAGAAAGGACAATTCTGACAAAAATCTCTCAATTTTAAGCAGATTTTAATATATTTCTCAGTTTTGTATAAATGAGGCAGTTATATCAATAATCAGTAATATCCAAATAAGTCATAAAACACTCTGATCCCAGAAAAACTTATTGTCTCCTGGAGTTTTCTTTATTAGATCAGTTTCATTGAGAGAGAATTTTGTCTGATGGGAACTCATCTATTTCTGTACAGTCTAAAGATCTCAGGCTCATCATTCAAAAGTCCACAAATGACAAATGCTAGAGAGGCTGTGGAGAAAAGGGAACACTCCTACACTGCTGGTGGGAATGCAGTTTGGTGCAGCCACTGTGGAAAACAGTATGGAGATTCCTCAAAAGACTAGGAATAGACTTACCTTATGACCCAGGAATCCCACTCCTGGGCATATATCCAGAAGGAACCCTATTTAAAAATGACACCTGCACCCCAGTGTTCATAGCAGCACTATTTATAATAACCAAGACATGGAAGCAGCCTAAATGTCCATCAACAGATGACTAGATAAAGAAGAGGTGGTATATTTATACAATGGAATACTATTCAGCCATAAAAATGACAACAGAACGCCATTTGCAGCAACATGGATGTCCCTGGAGAATGTCATTCTAAGTGAAGTAAGCCAGAAAGAGAAAGAAAAATACTATATGAGATCGCTCATATGTGGAATCTGAAAGCAAACAAACAAACAAACAAACCATAAATACAAAACAGAAACAGACTCATAGACATAGAATACAAACTTGTGGTTGCCAAGGGGGAGAGGCATGGGAAGGGACAGACTGGGATTTCAGACTGGGATTTCAAAATTTGTAGATACTGACAGGCATATGTAGAACAGATAAATAAGATTATACTGTATATTATACAGGGAAATACATACAAGATCTTGTGGTAGCTCACAGTGGAAAAAAAAAGTGATGATGAATATATGTATGTTCATGTATAACTGAAAAATTGTGCTCTACACTGGAATTTAACACTGTAACATTGTAATTGTAATTACAATTTAACATTGTAAAATGACTATAACTCAATAAAAAATGTTAAAAAAAATAAAGATCTCAGACTCTAAAGACAGACAAAGCTAGATTTGAACTCAAGCTTTGGAAGAATTTAGCTTTGTAACCTAGAACATGAAGCTACTGCTCTTGAATTCACACTTGGTTTATGGGGATGATAATAAAATCCATCTCATACAATTATTATGAGTATGTATTAAATGTGATATTATAAAAAATACCTTCATGTCAGAGACAAACACAATATATTCATCCTGCCAAGGTGACCAACCACCCCAGTTTGCCCAAGATCACCCTAGTGCCATGAAATCCCTCCATCCCAAACCAGGACATCTGGTCACCATACACTACTCATACAAATATACATTCCATATATATATCTTCAGACTTTTTGGGAACACAACTAAACATTTTTTTAACTACAGATAGGAAGATAGATAAATAGATAAATTATCAATATACAGTGCCTTAATAACCTAAAATTTAACTGTCCTAGAATTTCAACAGACTGTAACATTTAAGATCATGGAGAAAAAAAGACTTAGCAAGCAAAACAGATGCCTCCAATGTCACAAATACGGTGCTTGTGGCTTACTCATATGAGAAGTGACCAATCTCAAATCCTACAATTATTCCACAAAACAATCCTATCAAGTCTTGTTATTGGCTTTGCAAATTAATAGCAGAATAGAAACAAAATCTAAGATGAAGAAGAAAGTCTGCTATGGACAGTCACACTCAGAATTGAATTTCTGGGTCTTCCTAAATGGCAGTCACCTTCTAACAAAAAGTTCAAGGCCCTCATAAAAATGATTACAATTAAGGATGCAACAATAGGTAGACTTCATTCACACAGTTTAAATTATGAGCTGGCACCTGAGAAGAATAGAGAAACACAAGCAAACATGAGCAAATCTAGTATCATTTATTGAAGGAGTCAGTAGGGGAAAGACAAGGTGGAATGTGTTGCCTCAAAGCACAGCGAACCGAAATGCAGAAAGTTGACAATATGAAGTATTACATTGACCTTTTCCTGTAGTATTATTACAGAAGGATTTATTTATCCATCTAGCAAGGATTTATTGAGTCCTGTCATATTCTAGGAATACAATATTAAAGAAGACAGATAACATCCCTGTTTATTCTACCCAAAAAGGACAAACATATTAATGAACAAAATAATATTGAATAGTGAAAACTGCTATAGAAGAAATAAGGTAATTCGATCAAGAATGACTCAAAGGGCACTTAACATGGGATGGTCGGGGTGGGTCTCTCCAGAGACATGTCCCTTGAGCTGACATCTAAATAAGGAGAAGCAACTTGTCATAGAAAGAGCCTGAGAAGCTTCCTGGTCAAGGAAAAGACAAGGGTAAAGGCCTGGAGGAAATAAGTTATGTTCTGTGGAAGAGGAGCAGAGAAGAGACCACTGTGGAGTGGAGTAGCCTCTTGGCGTGTAGTGATGAGGGCTGCAGTCAAGCAGATAGAGATGAGGTCTTGAAGTCTATGGGACCAGGATAAGGTTGCTCTATGACGTCAGAGGAAGGTTCTAAGCAGAGGACTAACCTGATCTATTCTACATGTGTATTAATTTACAAGAGCTGCTGCAACCAAGTACTACAAACTGAGTCGTAAAGCAACAGAAATGTATGCTCTCACAGTTTTAGAGGCCAGAAGTCTGAATCAAGGTGTTGACCATGTGGCATTCTCTCCAAAGCCTTTAGAGGAGGGTGCTTCCTTGCTCCTTCCAGGCATTTCTGGTTATCCCCAGGCACTTCTTGGCTTGTGATAGTGTAACTCCAATCTCTACTTCGATCTCATGCATTCTTCCTGTATGTGTTGCCTTTATAGGGCCATCCACTTATGGGAATACCAGTCATCTTAACTGCTTATATCTGCACTGACCCTATTTCCAAACAAGGTCACTTTTGGAAGTACTGGATGTTAAGACCTTAACATATCATTTTGGAAGAACACAGTTTGACCTATAATGACATGGATAAGAGATCACTCATGCCCCTCTCTTGCAAAAGGACGATAAAGGGGCAAGAGTGAAAGGGGACCAGTTAGGAACTCATTACCATAGTTAAGGTAAGAGTAAATTTATATCTTGTTCTAAGTTATTAGCAGGGAAGACTGAGAGAAGATACTGTTGGAGGGCATCAATGGACCAGCTTGTGAATTAAATGTGAGGGATGAGCAAAGAAAAATTCAGTTATAACTTCGGCATTTTTAATGTTAACAGTGGAAGACATGAATGGTGGCATTAATTGAAATGGGAAATATTGGCAAAATAACAAAGAATAAATTTGGGGTACAGGAGGAAGTGTATGTGTGTTTAATGTGTTAAGTTTGACACATCAGATCTTCAAGTGGAGGTACTTGATATATCAGTCAGAAGCTCAACAGAGAGTTATGTAAGTGAGTTTTTCAGTCACATGTGAATGTAATAATACAACATGAGTAATAATATAATACAATTAATTAGTATTAATCCAGGGAATGGCCTGGATAAGAAACCACAAAGAAGGAGGCCAGGACTGAGTCCTGAAACAAAACTGTTTCTGAAGCATGTCATGATAAATGGAGTTCTTCAGCAATATAACTGCTAAAAGGAGCTAAAAAGATGAAATATAAATAGAATGCAGATTTCGAATTTCTATGAAATGATGCTATGTGGTGGTAGTATTAGTGGTTGTGTGTGTGTGTGTGTGTGTGTGTGTGTTGGGAGAGTTGTCTTGAAGATTTTGTTCAGTATAAAGGGCTTTTCTATGGAGATATGAATATACACTTGGTATTAAAAGCTAGGTATAAATAAAAGTCTGTGCAAGTGGCTATTTGTCTTTATTGGTAATCAGGGTGAAAGAAATTAAAGAAACTCTCCTGTAATCCATTCACTCTCTTTATTGGGAAGTGGTGGCTTCCAGGGAAAGTCATACAACATAGTCTAATCTCCTCATAAATATACTAATAAATGACCTTCCTGGTTGCAGACTAATGATATTTACTAAGCGAAAGATTCTTAACTACACTACTGCTCTTGTTTTTGGTAAATAAACTCAGAATTTATGAATTTATGGAAAAATGTCATCTAGGCTGATGTATAAAATGGAAATGTTTCATGAATTAAATGCTCCAGGATGTGTCAGGTAATATTTCACATTCCTCACTTAGAGACTCATCCATCCTGTTCCCGAGTGCATAGCTGATGCAGCGAAGAGAGGAAGTGAGGAGGCGCCCTCCACATGCCTGCCCTCTCCCTGCGTTTCTTGTGCCTTTTGAAAACTGGCACGTTTGAAGCTATTAGTAATGCTTATTACTGGATAAGATTTCTGATTCTTGTGAATCTGATTTGCCAAATTTACTTTTTGTTAGGTAAGTAATTACTCTCATTCCAAACCTCTCCCGCCTCCTACAAGATAGTTCCCTTAGAGTTTTCTTCACAAAGGCTCTGAAACTGTGGAGTAGAAATGACCCAGGTGACCTGAGCTGTCTGCTGCAGGACTGCTTAACTTTCAGCAATGGCTACTGCTGCTTGGGGTGAGAAAAACAAGGGTTACAAAATAATTAGTTTGAATATTTGAGATCAAAGCTAAGTTTCAACTCTATTTCTACACTATTCTGTGCTATGTATTAGTGTAGAAAAATCTGTAATACATATTGGAAGGAGTCCAAGCTAGAAATTACTAAAACTATAAAACTGTTTGTGTTTTAGAAGTGAAACTTAAGTTATTAGATAAATTTAAATGTTTTTTTCAATATTCATTCTCTGGAGGTCCCAGATAGTTAAGACTTCATTGTCTGTACATTGAAGACAAATGGTAAGAGATGGCATGCTACATCAATTATTTGGGCATTATTATCTAAAGTACCTGATATAGAAAGGTGGCATTTTCACAAGGATTGATTTAAACTAATGTTTGTATTCATTTCAAAAGTCCTTCCCCTTTTGCCTTTCTTTAACCTTTCCCACTCATCACCTGCCATTTCAACCACCCATAGTGATTTGGAAAAGATGGCCTTACCAGCACACCCGAGAACAGAAGCATCAAGTACCCCCTTTGGAATATGTAAAAAAAAAAGTATTTGTTTTATCAATAACTCAAATATTATTTTGAGCATTTATTCCATGTAATAGTAACAGAATAAATGATCACGTCAGTATTTTCAATGTTACTCCAGACCTCACCCTCTATGATTCTTCTTCTCAGGGTGAATAAAATTAAGGGTGTGTATTCAGTGCTCACTGATGTCTCCTGAAAGCTGGCACATACTGATACTGCATGACTCCTGGGTTTTTCTTCCTCTGCCTTGCCCTCTTCCACAAAGGGTACAGTCCCATCTCATCTCTGCTGGCACAGGACAAATCCGGTATTGCTTCTGTGGCCTCTTATCACTTCCGAAAGACTCCCTGGGTGCTTGTCTCTGAGATGACAACTAGATGTACCCTGTCCAGCCACTGGGCAAGGGACTGCTCTTCCAGCCCATTCCACAGAAAGTGGTTTTGGGCTCGCTCTCAATGCCCCTGGCACCAGTCAAAGCCAGTTCTCTTCTACTATTGCTGCATGTTGGCAAAAGACACCCCTGTTGAGCTACTCTCTACCAGGGATCTGTGAAAGAATTAGGACAAAAGGTATCTCTTCACATTCATTTCCTTAAATACACATTCTAGATTGAAGTCCCTTCCCAGATATTTCCAGTACTATTGGGTTCTATTATTTCCTCTGATGACACTTCCAGCCAGTCATAAAATCTTTAATAAGTCTAGGATAGAAAACCCAACCCATAAATCAGAAATTTTTTTTTTATAAAATCTAGTGTTTGCTTTTAAATAACTTTGACATTTAAAATGTAAATATTCTCTAGGAGATCAAAGAAATCTTTTTTTTCAAATTATTATGAGTTTTAGAAATTTTGAAACATTATTTTAAAATAAAAAGATGATTTTTAGCACCCCTTTATGCTCTGGTGTTCTGCTAAGCCACACTTCCCAGATAGCCCTAGATGGTTGGATTGGCATGTGAAAGGTTGGTTAGAATTAAAGAAGTGAAAAAAAAAATGGGGAAGAATTATTGGAATAAGTTATCACATTAGTTTAAATCAAGCAATTTCCCTGCTACAGGGTTGATTCTTGGACAAGAGCAAAGGTAGCCTAGTATTCGAATCTTTTCAAATCCCTACATAAAAATAAGAAGAGAAAATAGCACAATGAAAAGACTCGTGTACCATTCTTAAAACTAAACCAGGTGAAAAGGTATCATTATGAGCTCAAAAATACAAGTCACTGTAAAAAAAAAAAAAATACTTGCATGTTATCAGCATCTGTAAGGAGAAAGCAGAGGGTAGCACCAAGGTATCTGATGGGGCTGAGAAAGAAAAGCTCCAAAATAATCGATAGGTCCTCACTAGGGATCATGGTGAGACAGCCACAGAACAGCAGCTGAAATGGACAGAGGTGGTTCCCAGTCCAGAAGTTGAGCGCAAGGCATCATGGCAAGATCTGCAAGGGGCTAGAGGACCCATCTATAAACTCAACAGAAGCTGAAAACATCCAGAACTTCTTCTAGGATAAGACCCCCGCATTGAGGAGAAAGAGCTCAAGGTAGAATAAAAATTTAGTAAAAAAGTGATATTAGAAAGTGAAAACCCGTATAAAAGAAAGGAGGCGATACAGCCAGGAAATCTTAAGAATCAAGTCACCATGCAGTTCTTCACCACATGAACAGAAGAGGACGGTCTGTGAAGGTAGGAAAAAAAAAATACCCTGAGCCACACTTTCTTCTAAAAGTTTAGGAAAACCAATTCAAGTAAAATTAAAGAATAGAACAGTATCAGCACAGGGAATTACAGCTATTACTTTGTAATAAACTTTTATAAACTGTAAGGATACTGAATCATCATGCTGTATACCTAAAACTAATATAATTCTGTAAATCAACTATACCTCAATAAAAAGACTGATATGGAGCGAATTGTTTCCCCTCAAACTTCATATGTGGAAGTACCCCCCACCCCGCCCAGTACCTCAGCAAGTGACCTCATTTGGAGACAGGATCTTTAGAGAGGAAATCAACTTAAAATGAGGTTATTAGGGTGGACACTAACCTAGTATGACTGATGTCCTAACAAAAAGGAAATTTAGAGATAGACACACACATGGGAAATGATGTGAAGATTTATGATACCACAAGTGGTAGTATTTGTAATGTTATTCTAAGATTTGTATGCATATAATGTGGGATAAAGTTAATGAAAAATTATGGAATTATTTTAATCCTCTCATCCATTATGTCCTTTAGGGCAAGAATTCTCAGAATGGAAAAAGAGGGAAATACAGATTTAACACAGAGGGTTAAATTTTAAAAGTTAGGCTTAAATTTAAATTGCAAGTATGAACACTAAATTGGAAGATATAATGTGGAAAAAAATGACAACCTTGGAAGCTGCAGGAATCTCTAGAGCATAGCTTGTAGTTTGAGTTCCCAGTACCTATGAAAAGAAACCAGCACTCCTTGAAGAAATGCTGATTCCAGGCTGGGGCAGAAAATTTATGTGCTGACCCTGGAATATCCTAGTCACACCAAATACTGAGGAGGCTATCAAAGTCAAATAGGGTCATATCAGCCAACTGGGTGACGCCAAACAAATCAAGCAATAACAATAACAGACCAAAGGTGCCAGCTCAAAGAATCTCCCACTAACTTGAAAATGTAAGCTTGAAAAAGAATAAAAATTTCCATTGTTTGAAACTCATTGATTCATTTGAATTGATAAATTGAAAATTATGTCAGAAAAAGAAAACAGCTAATTGGTCAACTTTGGAAGATGATAGGGCATCAATTCACTTATTTTGAAAACTTGTAAATGTGAGAAAATTACAGCTACTTAGCCTATTTTTCCTGAACTAACTGTGCCACTGCATAACCAAATACTACATGATGTAAAGTGCCTCTTTATAAAAAGCATTTAAGCTATTAAATGAGAAAGGAGTGATTGACTTAGTGTCACCATTTTTGCAAATGCCCAACAAATTTTGGGATGTACTAGGCATTGAATATCAACTGCATTTCTAACAAAGACAATTAGACATCATGTACCTTCTACTGCAGAAACACACCTCGGTCTATAATCTTAAAATAGGGATCAGAAAAGAATCTGATCAAGCCTCTGGATCCAGCCACCCATATGCAATCAAAAACCCAGACTGTTGGAACATCAACAGATACATTATAAGAAAATTAAAGTAGAGAAGAGGATACTTATAAGAAGAATTTTAAAATATACCACAGCTTCAAAAAATAGGAAAGACTATAATTTCTAGGAATGTACTTTTAGTGATAAAATTGCAAAGAAATTTAAGAAATTGGTTACCATAAAAGTCAAGATAATGATTGCTTTTGGGGAAAGAAGGAATTTAAAATTTGAATGGGACACATGAGGAGTTTCAAGGGTGGGTGACAAAATTATATTTCTTGACCTGGGCATAAATAAATTATTTGGAGGTTAGCCTTACAATAACCCATTAAGGAGTACATTTGTTTATGGTGATTTATCCATGTATGAGTTTTATTTTATAATAAAAATGATGAAATATAAATATTTTTAGGCTCCACAAATTTTATGTTGAAAATCTGTACTGTACACCCAGTTTTGTTGGGCAGGTTATCTCCATTATTGCCATGACTCTGTTATTTGAAATCATTAACTATGGGAATAGAAAGAAAGAGAAGAGATTAAGAAAAGAGCATAGCAGGGGAGTGGGTATAGCTCATCGGTAGAGTGCATGCTTAGCACTCACAAGGTCCTGAGTTCAATCCTCAGTATCTCTATTTTTAAAAAAAGAATAAAAATAAGTGCTCATAAAAAATGAAGTCATAAGAAAAGAAAAGAGCATAGTGAGTATAATATACCAAGCACAAGTGCCAAGTTGGCCCTTCACATTAGGGAGTACCAGGAACCCACCATGTGAGTGAACAGGTGGACCGACCAGAGAGAATTTCTTGGATAATTTATGAAGGATAGTAGAAATGAAGAAACATCCCATTTTTCTTAACTATTTGAAGCTATTGAAAGTTATCAAAATTTCCTAAATAAAGCTATCAAGTTATACTTTATGTCTTAAGAGCCAAAACTAGTTTGGGAGGTGAGAGTAGACACATAGCGAAGCTTCCAGATAGCAATCAAATTCAGTATATACAGAATCCTCTGGTGTACTGCAACACAGATAACTCTAATACACTTTAATGAGCTTTCCCAAATAGGGTGACAGCTTCCCATCTTCCCTTTTACTCAATAAAGTAACTAATGAATCTAACTCTCTTACAGTTCATTAGGATCTCAAAAAATTTTCTTTCTGCTCAACATCCAGATTCCCTGAGTCCTGCAGTACATCTGTTTTCTTTACCAGTTCGTGGTATCTGAGAAAAATTACTCTAACCCTTAGGTCTTCTTTGGGAGAAAAGGGAAAAGGAAGAACAAGTGAGCAAATCACATATATTCACAGCAAAATTGCTCTAACTAAATAAATACACGAGGGGATATATGAATAAATGAAAATCGTACTTGGGGAAAGACGTTATTTATATAATTTAATCATATAATTAGCACTTATCTTGGTCTCAAACAAGGAACTGCAGAAGAGCTGACCAAGCTTGGATTTCTGTGGCTTGAACACATGCTCCGGAGGCACCAGGTACCACAAGGACTAAATCTGGCCCTGGAGGGACTCTGTACATATGAGGAGAGATCCTTTGGTAAGAGGCAGGTTTCTCTTTCCTCAGCAATTCTGCCACAGCAGTCAGTAGAAACAAACCCTGCAGCACACGACCCAGGAATGCCTTCTCGTGAAAGGAGATTTTATTTTTCTTTTAATGTTTGGAGTTTACATACAGTTCATTACTTGTTGGGTAGTAGAGTACACTTGGATATATGGATAGGGAAGTGAAGCATGGAATATGAGTTCAGTCTAGTCACCATACATTTCTGAACTTTGGGAGAAGTCAGCAACTTCTCAAATATCTCAATTCTCACTCTGAGAGAATAGCTCTATGGGCTGATTCCCCCTAAGAATGTGTGGTACCCTGATCAGTTTAGGGTCACAGGTCACAAATTTCTGACAACTGGCAAAGGCCAAGTAGCATTCTAGTGCAGTAAAAACAAAGAATTCTCCACCTTTCTACCTTCACTCAAGTACTGGTGGTTTTAGACGAAAGTGTGTGTGTGTGTGTCTGTCTTTGTGTTTACAAAACTACAACTAGAGTTCTGGGAACACAATTGTACATTAAACTTGAGATAGTTGGCCTGAGGGCTCAGACTATGCGTTTCCCTCATTTGGAAACCATGAGCTCCGTGCCAGAATATTCTTGCACAGCTTTTTAACTCATTCACTTCTTTCAAAGTAAAGCTAAAGAAAACATTGATGTCAAATTAATACAATTTCTGAGACCCTGAACTTACACACTCATTCTAGTAGAAGACAACTCAGCTTCTAAAGTATCTAAACCCTACCCTAGAATTGCAAACCCTCTTGTTGAATTTGATCAAAATGAAAAAGTGGGGAGGATGGATTTTGGAAAAAAAATTAACAATGATTTTGGATTTTAGACTCTTAATTTAAAAGCAATAAAATTTGACTTAAAATCGTTTCTCTTTCTGACTTTGTTTCTGGATTTAATTTTTTTCAAGAGAATTTAAACCTTTAATGTTCCATGTATCTTTGAAAATTGATCAGAGAAAAAGGCTTTATTAAAATTACGGGCATCTCAATGTGGTTGACATTTTGCTATTGAGGTGACTAGTATTTTAATAATAGAAATCCCTTACAATTTCATTTCATCTCATTACAGAATCTCTAATAGATTATATTAGACAAGGTGGCTGAACAAAGTTTGTGAGAGGAAACAGAATAACAAATGAATTTTCAGCCTTGTGAACAGAATGACCCTGAAAGAAACTTACTAAAGACAAATCTGATCCATTTTGGAGATTTTTGACAGTATAAGCTTAATCTCCTCTGCTGATGAATGGCCTCAGGAAGAGACCCAAAAGAGCGGTCTATGGTACTTGGAGAAATGCCTCAAGAGGTTCTAAAGACTTACCATCTTGATGGCTGGTCAGTCATTGACTTGTGGTTAAGTCCAGTAGGTTAAGAGCGGGGAAAAAGCTATTGATATGAATCTTGCCTCCCTCTTTCCCCTTAACCAAGTAAATGACGTGGCTCGGGAATTAGAGGATAAGGTAAGTTGACGCTCAGTGTCTACTGCTCACTCCTAATTTGCCTTTCTCTGATGCAGAGGTTGTGAAATGCCGCCTTCCCTAGATACCTTTATCTTCATCAATAATAGCATTAATATTTTACTCTTTCACTGCTGATTCTTGTAATACCCAATTGCTTCATAACCTGAAATAGATGAGTGCTGTTTTCTGGACTTCATCACAACCCATTACATTAAAAAGGGAAAACACACCAATTTCAGAAAACTAGAAAAATATAGGGCAGCAGACTGTATTCTTTTTATTTTGAGCTATTTGACTTTTCCTCACTAATGAATAGAGGCCTTAACATTTTAGACAGTAATCTTTTGTCTGGCAAATACTAACTCACATTTCATCAAATTGGTATTCCCACTACTCCCATCCGTCCTTCATATCATTGCAAGTGATCTTTCTAAAATTTAAATTTAATTATATTAATCCTCTACTTGAAACCTTTCATTTCAGGCAAGACAAAGTTAAAATTCCTTGTTCAAATAAGGTTCTCATCTGTCTGGCCACTGCCTACCATTTCAAACTTACGTCTCACTTCAGTTCCCCTGGTTACTCTGTCATCACCCTTGTGCTGCTTAAACCCACTCTCTACACAATGCACCAGCAGTAGGAATACACTCATGTCCATGTCCTGCTCAACACCTTGTAAAATCCCCTCCTGACCTAGCACATACAATGTAAGCTCATTAAAACAGCCTTCAAGGTGACCCATGACCTGACTATAGCCTTGCTCCGCAGTCCCATTTTCTGTCATGACTGATGTCACACTTCATGCTTAAACAATGTAAAACCGTGTATAGAGTCCCCAGAGGTACAATATAATTCCTAACCTCTGAGTCTTTGCTCATACAGGATTTTGTTTTTGAAATGTCATCCCTTTCTTGTTTATGGCTCTCTCCCAATTTTTAAGTCGTAACCCACATGTCCCTCCCTCCCTGCCAAACTCTAAGAGAAGTGAGATGGCGCTTACTGCGTGCTGCTGGGATATCCTGTGCAGACTTCTATAATAGCCCTTTCCACATCGTTTATAATTATCCGATTGTATGTATTTCCCCCACTGGATTTAAGCTCCTTGAGAACAATGACTTACTTAATCATATGATTACTTCTCTAATGCTTGAAGAACAGAAGAACCAACAGTTATATGTTGGATTGAACACTGAAGAATGAAGTAATATATTTTATGGTTAGTCGTTACAGGGAATTACTGAAAAATCCTTGACTGCATCTTGCAGTTTCACAGACCCTTAGAGTGTACACTGAGGTAGCATTTTTGGATGACAATATCTTTCATATTTAACATACAACACTACCTTTCCCCAGAAATTCCACTATTAGAAAAATATTCTAAAAATACTGTAATAATGTTATACTATTATTTTATAATGACATAAATATTTATATCATACCCACAAAATATCCTATAGATACTTAGATTATGCCACAAAAGATAGTTCTTTGCAATGGCTGTGATGGCAAGTAAACTGTGAACCGTGGTGATTAATTTTGTATGTCAACATGGTACACAGGTTTTAGTCAAACATCAATCTAGATGTTGCTGTGAAGGCATTTTTTTTTAGATATCTCTCCAGAGAGACAGAGAGAGAGAGATGGAGATATAGATCAATACGGATATATAGGTATACAAATACAGTCACACCCTGTCGGTTCTGATTATCTGCAGAAGGCTGACTAACAAACTACCTGAAGGAAAATGAACCGGGAGCTATTTAGGTAAATGGTAATCATTTCCCACCCAAACCTTTTGCCACTACTGTAGTGTTATCAAGAAATCGTAAGGCAGATCTTTGTGTTAAGATAGAGAACAAGTCATGAAAAACTTTCTGATGTGTACGCAGTACCATTGCCATTTAAAAAATCCATTCATGTAGATGTGCAGAGAGAGAGTAACTACCAAGTTGATAACAATCGTAATCTGAATAAGTGGATTGTAATTGTTATTGTCTGTTTTCTTAACAGTATATTTTGAATTATTTTCAGAGGCCCACTATAGTTATTGTAAAATAATAACCAAATCACTTTTTGGAAGTACAAATTACTTCATACCTGTTCTCATACGTCTCTTCCTTGTCAATTTTTTTTTTTTTTTTTTTTTTTTTTTTTTTTTTTTTTACTGGCCATACAGCCCCCTTTCCTCTCTTCATTTGTCTGGACAGCACATAACCAGATTCCAGGATTTCAGATCATGACTCACCTTTTCTCAGAGCCTTTTCTGACACATCCTTTCTGAGTAGAATTGCTTACTACTTTCTCTGAGTTACCACTGAACCCTGAACAAAATATATCAAATCCCAAGTAATATATTACTGAGCTATTTCTGTCTTCTAGATTGCTCTTGAATACCATCTGCCAAATTTACCAAATGTATATCTCTGTCACATCTCTCCGTACAACTTCACAGTTAAATGATTAAATGTCTACTTGACACCTCCACATGGATATCAAAGAGGTGTCTCAATTTTCACACGCCCTAAACCAAATTGCTGGTAACAGGTAATCACTCTCTGCCAACAGATGGCACAGACTGAGAATATTAGTGGTCTATATCTCTAACTGAAGATTGAAGCTGTATCCAAGGTGAAATACATGCTAAGAAAAAAATTTTTTTTAATCTACTGTACTCAAATTACTATATTGGTTGGAGACTGGAATTCAATCACTGCTGTGATAATTCAAATACAACAACCATGCAAACACTAAGCAAACCCCCACTGGAGCAGCTCTTTGTAAATGCTGTCTAGTAATTTCAGTAAGCTATAGGTCCTGTGCTGTGTTAATGCAAACATAACAGATGGTTATGCAAATGAAGTGCACGCACTAAATCTTAGTAGTGAATGTAATTAATTATGAACTTATGAGTTGGAATAATTTCAAGATGCTTTCCATCTAAAGACAGTTTGAAAGGAAAGCTTGAGCATTCCAGTAAAATCAAAAGTGGTTGTAGGCTAATGGGCATTTTGAAGACTTAGCAAAATTACTTAAGGCATTTTATTTATTATAGCTTTAATTAAGTTTAAAATGCTGACTTATTTTCCTGATTCTAAACCATATTCAAATCCCGGAAGGACAGGCAAATACATCAAACATTCTCACAGTGCTATAGGATAATTCCCTAATTGTTTACTCTAGAATTTGTTCATGATCATCAGACAGCCATCAAAACTTAGTTCAAATTCCCTATAGCATTCAATTATTGGGAGCTATAAAAATGAGAATTACTGATTAGCACACTAACTTGGGTTTCCATAGCGACAGAATTTTTAAATCCTTGTCTCTATTTTTATGCATTTGTTTTTTGTTTCTTTATTTGAAGCAGAATGAAATTTCAAAGGCTACTAAGGATTCATAGCATAGCTGAGATCAACATATCATTCATACCAATGCCACTGTGAGAGTGATTCATAGGGATCCCTAAGCCTCCCTGAGTCTCAGTTTTTACATCTCTAAAATGAGGAAGAAAGTTGGATAACTGCATAAGAGAGATTATGCTTTAAATGCTTTAAAATGTATTATTTATGTGGCTAATATCCTTTAAGTGTGGGATTATATAAAAGATTTTATAAACTGATTTTTCTTGTTATTTGCATATTATTTGATCTTGATTAACATCCAAGGAGACGTGTCTTCACTTTCAAGATATAGCCAAACTAAAATATTAGATTATTATCATATTAAAAGGCAAAAAATAAACTGTGGCAGTGCAAAAATATTAACAACTAGCAAGTATCATAAACTAAAACAAGTAGTTTTAGATATGCCATTTTAAAAGGTAAACAATGAATTTTCCGTATATGAGCTATCAAAGTCAGAATTCCCATGTACTATAGACATAAAAATTTTATTTGAGCACTTTTAAAATGAAATATAAATAATTTTATTTTTCCATCTTAAGAAAAAAGTACAAAATACATCTTACTAGCATTAAATCTGTCATTTTAAAAAATTCAGTGATATTAAATGTTAATGTGTACATTTTTTTGCCTTTCCCTATGGTACATAGCAAAAAAGCAAGATGATAAAAAAAAAGAAGACAAATGAACTTTAATATAAAACAGAAACAGTCTCACAGACATAGAATACAAACTTGTGGTTGCCAGAGGGGTGGAGAGTGGGGATGGACAGACTGGAAGTTTGAGATTTGTAGATACTGACAGGTATATATAGAATAGATAAACAAGTTTATATTGTATAGCACAGGGAAATACATTCAAGATCTTGTAGTAGCTCATGGTGGAAAAGAATATGCAAATGAATATGTGTATATTTATGTATGACTGAAAAATTATGCTGTACCCCAGAAATTGACACAACATTGTAAACTGACTATAACTCAATTGAAAAAAAAAAAGGCAAGATGATGATACTGTCTCTGGGGTTAGAGAACATGTACTTTTTTCTTAGTATTAAATTCAAGCCTACTTCTACTTAAAATCATTGAGTAAAATGACTTTAAAAAAAGAGTAAAGTTAAGGAAAGAACAAATTAAGTATTAAGAGCAAAAATAGCATACAGAATAAAGACGAAAGGAAAATACAGTGAGGAAATGACTGAAGATGGAGCTATAAGGTGCAAAGAGAAAGCAGTTATGAGACTGAGAAGCAACAGAAGGTGGAAGAAAGCAGAGAGAAAAGAAGATTAAATAAATCAGATAAAAAAAGTCTTTCAAATGTATCAAATGTGATTTCTCCAACAGTTTATTATAGTTTTAAAGTGTTACAGAGTTGCTGCATATGACTGCGAATTCCTAAATATTCTTTGATGAAAGTTTAGGTCTACTGGTCAATAGATCTGCAAAAAAAGAAAAGTTTGTATCTGCTAATAATGTGTGTTTTTAGTTTTTGGCTCATTTCTGGGAGAAATTCTTAAGTGAAAATTTTGCTCAAGGGCAGATTTTTGCTATTCTTATTAAAATTAACTGGAAGCATTGACCTAAATGGTAAGACTTCATATTGTAGCTTAAGTTACAACATTACTGTAGAATGATGCAAATTCATAATCATTGTACTAAGGTAAAACATGAACTATTCTGCACAGATCCTAAAGTAAATAAGTTATTTTGCCTTAGGAAAAAATATCTGAGCACATGAGGTAACTATTAACTTCTTCCAAGCTCTTTTAAGGAGAAATTATGTGGCTTTCAAATGTGTAGTGTAAGCATCTGGTAACTAGTACCAGTGCATGAATGATCATCGAAGTTTAGCCTTTGTCTTCCCAAAATTGCAATATCTTCTATGGAGTCTAATGGAAATACATATTCAGAGATACAGAGCTGTCAATTTTATCTATTTTAGCCTCTAGAAAAAGTTAAATAAGTTATTTTGAAATTATTATTGTTCTTTTCCTATAGAAAAGGCTGTAATTAGAACATGATAAATACTGATGATCATGTAGGAAAATTTGCAGTTCTGAATCAGATACTGGCAATTGCCTAAAATATTATTAACATATTATAGAATATATTATATATTTCATATGTGATTTATATATTATTATAATTTTATTTGATACTGAATGCTTAAACATCTATAAAGTGCTTAGAAGTATGTGTAGCATATGTATGTGTGTGTAGCATATGTATAGTAAGTCCTATATAGTTATCCCCTACCGAACAGTCCACTTCCATTTCATACTCAACACACCTAAAGGAGAATTCATGAATTTCTCTATATATGTAATTCCTCATTTTTTAAAATGCATCACATTCTTCCACTTCTCCAAATCAAAGTCCCAAATTCATTTTACACTTTTCTCTCTCCTGCTTGTATCTATTCAGACAATAAATCTTTATATCTTTACTTTGCATTGATTCATGTTGTCTTTATAGCCTTCTCTAATAGAACACTTCAGCTGGGCTGCAATGACTCCACTTTTCTATTTCTCCATATTATACGTTACTGCTCTATTATTCTTCTCAAAATATTTTCCATATTGCTACTTGCCTGTTGAATAACTCAAAATGGATTACTGTGATCTACTGAATTAATTCCAACCATTTCTTCCTGAAAACATCAGTCTTCCACAGTTAAACATAGATGCTCATTTATTTTCCTCTCCCATTTCCCCATATAGACCACCTCAGATTCACCATACAGGTATTCTGAAAATTTTGATAGCACGTTATTATTCATAGAATATCTTATTTTCATTAATCTTGTTATCACTTAGATTTATGCTAGACAAAAATATACCATGTTCTAAATTTAAGCTGCTCAAAGACTATATAATATTATCATGGTTAAATATCTCCACATGCATGACATTATATTTACTGACAATAACAAGCAATATCTTGTTTTCCTGAACCCTAGTGTAAGAATCTAAGGTCTAAAAAAGCGATGAAGTGTTATTTTGAGATTCTCACAGTCAAAATTTAAGGTGGGAAGGGCCCTGAGGAGAGGTATGGTAGAATTCTTACTGTTTTATGAGAGCCAGACATTCATTATTAGGATTGGGAGAAAGAACTAGGACATTTCACAGTCTGTAAAAGGAACATAATAACAGTTCTTTAAAATGATAATGACTTAGCTAAATTGATACTGAAATATGTCAACATTTTTACTTTTCCAGTAAAAAATGGTCAAATTTTAAAAATTAAAATAGAAAAAGAACCAAAGTGTTTTAGGGGGAATTAGAGAGGAGCTGCCTATGATACGCATTTGGAGCAACAAGGAGACTAGTAAATAATGTGATTCAATACCAAGGACAGTACCCTGCAGATTCTTCCCTGTACATACGGAAGCCCCTCCTTTCTCTCAAAGCCTACCTTAATATAACTTCTTTTAATCAATCAAATTAAGATGTAATGTACTGTGTTTTTTATTTCCTGTGAAAAAAATAAACCATTAGATTAACTCCCTGAATGATTTATACTTTAACTGCAAAATGTTACACTGAAGTATTATGGCTTTAACAAACTTTTTTTTATGTTATATGCTACTAATAATAAGAAATCTATGGTATAATTAGCTTGAAAATGCCTATGATAAATATTGTGAATATTCTGACTATCTCATTTGCATTCAAAATGACTTTGCTTGTCAGTTATTGAGAAATATCAGAATGCTCCTAAATACTAACTTTACACATAGGTTTGTTGATGGAGTCAATTACATGAAACTTAAAGGTATATTTGCTTTCTGTTAAAAAATGAATCATAAATTTAGAAAATTATTCTGGCTATTAAAGTATAGAACATATGACACTCACACACACATGGACTTCTTAAAGCTGAGTCATTCATTTAGGTTTTTTACAATTTAGGGTGTGTGTAACAAATTGGACAGAAATAGAGTCCATTGAGTTTTAAATGCCCTCATTTCTGGAAATTATGTATGCCTCTCGTTTTATTCTCTGGCAATATTTATACATGTTAGGGAAGGACTAATTAAAGACTTTGATGTTTAGGCTATTGATATATTTCTTAAACTCAAGTTACTCTTCCCATTTTCCTAGATATCATTTTCTTCATTTTAGAACTATTTTATTTACCAACATAAGATGTAGATGATAATTTATAGATTTTTCTACAGCATCTCCTTCTACATTTCTCCCCATAATTTTTATTCCTGTATTAGTCAACTCAGGTTGCTATAATAATAAACCACAGATTGGGTGGGTTAAATAGCAGAAATTAATTTTCTCACAGGCTTGGAGGCTGGAAATCCATGACTAAGGTGCCAGCAGGGTTGCTTTCTGGGGTGACGTGTCTTCCTGGATTGTGGATGGCCACCTTCTCACTGGTTTCACATAACATTTCCTCTGTGTTCATACAGAGAGAGGTCGATCTTTGGTGTCTCATCCTTTTCTAATAAGTGCACCAGTCCTATCAGGCTAGAGCCTCCAACCTTATGATTTAATTTAATCTTATTTACCTCATTACCTATCTCAAAGTATAGTCACAATGGGAGTTGGTTTTTCACCCCCATTTGAAATTTGGGGGGTGGACACTATCCAGTCCATAAAAACCACTGGTGACAATTTCTTTTTTTGTTGTTGTTTTTGTTTGTTTTTTTTAAACTTTTTTTATTGATTTATAATCATTTTATAATGTTGTGTCAAATTCCAGTGTTCAGCACAATTTTTCAGTCATTCATGGACATATACACACTCATTGTCACTTTTTTTTTCTGTGAGTTATCATAACATTTTGTGTATATTTCCCTGTGCTATACAGTGTAATCTTGTTTATCTATTCTACAATTTTGAAATCCCAGTCTATCCCTTCCCACCCTCTACCCCCCTGGTAACCACAAGTCTGTATTCTCTGTCCATGAGTCTATTTCTGTCCTGTATTTATGCTTTGTTTTTGTTTGTTTGTTTGTTTTTGTTTTTGTTTTTTAGATTCCACATATGAGCGATCTCATATGGTATTTTTCTTTTTCTTTCTGGCTTACTTCACTTAGAATGACATTCTCCAGGAGCATCCATGTTGCTGCAAATGGCATTATGTTGTCGGTTTTTATGGCTGAGTAGTATTCCATTGTATAAATATACCACTTCTTCTTTATCCAGTCACCTGTTGATGGACATTTAGGTTGTTTCCATGTTTTGGCTATTGTAAATAGTGCTGCTATGAACATTGGGGTGCAGGTGTCATCCTAAAGTAGATTTCCTTCTGGGTACAAGCCCAGGAGTGGGATTCCTGGGTCATATGGTAAGTCTATTCCTAGTCTTTTGAGGAATCTCCACACTGTTTTCCACAGTGGCTGCACCAAACTGCATTCCCACCAGCAGTGTAGGAGGGTTCCCCTTTCTCCACAGCCTCTCCAGCATTTGTCATTTGTGGATTTTTGAATGATGACCATTCTCACTGGTGTGAGGTGATACCTCATTGTAGTTTTGATTTGCATTTCTCTGATAATTAGTGATATTGAGCATTTTTTCATGTGCTTTTTGATCATTTGTATGTCTTCCTTGGAGAATTGCTTGTTTAGGTCTTCTGCCCATTTTTGGATTGGGTTGTTTATTTTTTTCTTATTAAGTCATATGAGCTGCTTGTATATTCTGGAGATCAAGCCTTTGTCGGTTTCACTTGCAAAAATTTTCTCCCATTCCGTAGGTTTTCTTCTTGTTTTACTTATGTTTTCCTTTGCTATGCAGAAGATTGTAAGTTTCATTAGGTCCCATTGACAATTTCTTTTTGCATTTTCTCGACTCTTTGTTTTTAAGTTTCATGGAACTTCAATCTAATGTTTTGGATTAAAAATTGTATCAAAGCATATATAAAATAATATTGTCCTAAGTTCAATAAGTATCTGGAGTGTATCTACTTCCAAGGGCAAAAGATAAAACTGATAAAGTCACTTTATGCTTTACAACTTCAATAACTCTAATGAAATCGGTGATATCAACCTTTCCATTAAGGTTTCATAAAATATCATAGAAATGATGATTCTTCTTCATCAAATTATATCTTAAAATTCTGAAAGAACTCTGACACTGTATTTCCTGTTCCTTAAAGAAAAACACTCCAAATAAACATACAGTGCACATAAAATATACTGACACAATGAAGAGAAAATATTTCTTCTCAGATTTGTATTTGACAGTCATCAAGAAACTGAGAAAATGAAATTTTCTATTTTAACTTGTCATGTGAAGCATTTCAGATCCTTTAATCAAAATGTGATGTATATAAGCATATATATACAAAATATGTGTACATATATACACACATAGAAACTAATTATATGGCCCTGGAAAAGGTTTTAAATTTGCTGCAAGTAAATTTTCTTATTTACAAAAAATATTTTGTATCATATTTACATTTTACAGTAATTTATTTGATCTTAGTTTGGTCATCTTGACGTTTTTGAAGGCTTACAAATTATTTCCATAGATTACAACTTTTCAGCGTTTATCTCCAGTACTTTTGAAGTTATAGAGTCTATTTTATACAACCAATTGTTAAGTCACAGTATTCCAAGGTATTCTTTATAATGTATATCTCTGTACTTCAGAGTTGGGAATAAATAGGATCTTTTGAATATGCCTCATTAAATATGAGGAACTCAGCAAAGGTAGCTCTCCTCAAACCAGTTCACTTATCCTCCCACACACATCTTGATCTATTTTAAAAATTCATCCAAGAATGATTTTGTCAGCTTGTTTATTATTAATCTGATTAAATTTAGTACTTCATTATTTTTATACCAAATATGAACAACATTTATGCTGTTTGGCATCTAAAATCTGCAGAATTATATCAGCATGTATGTATGCATTTCTGTACATATATTACATATATAATAGATATATCTGTATATACTTTTAGCCCTTATAAGATTTCCATGAATTATGTGTTACTACTATTCTCATTTTACGTTTGAGGAAACCTGAATTCAGAAATTTAAAATAATGTTTTCCAGTGCTACCTAAGTTAAAACAGTAAAAGAGAAAATGAAATTATGTCAATTATGTCAATCTGGCTCCAGAGCCATGGTGTACACTTCTCAAAAACCATCTCACATCTTTGCTTGCCTACTTTCTTCCTTGAATTGATGCAGCAGCCAGCCATATGTAGGAGTGACTTGACAGCACCCTGCCACAGCTACACAGGGCACTTCTTGCTTTCTGATCCAGATTCTCTGCTACTCCTCTTAGGAAGCCTGTGGGAATCCATTCAGACAATCTAATGAATGTGCAAAGTAAGTAACATGAATGCTGATGGACTCAGATTATTTGAAAGTATGTATTTCAGGATCTGGGACAAGCACTAGAATTTTTTTAAATAAATGTAGTCAATGTGATAAGAGGTGAGATCAAATCAAATCAAATCAAATGATCAATTAAAATCAGAGATGGCAGAAAGAGAGAGATTCAAGAACAAAGAATAAATGCAGCAAATAGAAAACAGTTACAAACAAGATTTTAGAATGAGAGGAATGAGCAAAGATAAAGAGGTGCATTATATAAAGATAATGCAGCAAATATCCAAAAAAGACATAGCAGTCCTAGCAGTGTATGCACCTAACAACAGATAATCCAAATATAGAAAGAAAATCAGATAGAAATGAAAAGAAAAAAAATTATTTACTTTTATTTTCAGAGTTCAATAGCCCTCTTAAAGTAATTGACAAATAAATCAGACAGAAAATGTATTTGGATGACATGAACATCATTATAAGTCAACTTAACCTAATTGGCATTTATGAACATGTTTGTTATCCAACAACAGCAGAATACATGTTCTTCTCACACTCACATAGAACATTCACCAAAACAGACTACATTTGAGTCCATAAAACACATCCTACTAAATTTAAGGAATAAAAATCATATAAAGTATGTTCTCAAACCATAATGAAATCAAAGTAAAATTTAATAAAAGAAAGAAGAATTCCAAGATACTTTGATCTCAAAGAGGTGGATCATACCTCCCCACTCCTTAAGAGGAGGATGCACTCATAGTCACTTCCAAAAAACAAAGAACATGAAGAATGGTAAACGTGACTTTTTACTAGGTAGACCTGAGAAACACAACCTCAGCCAGGTCATCAAAGTTAACATCAACAATGATGAGTCATGTCGATGAGAAACTCACAACCTAGAGGAGCCTGAGAAGACCTGGCTACTAAATGTCAGTGATATATCCTAGATGGGAGTCTAGAACAGAAGAACATTAGGTAGAAACTAAGGAAATCTGAATAAAGTATGGAGTACAGATAATAATAACACACCAATGTTGATTCATTACTTGTGAGAAGTGTAGCATACTAATATACAATGTTAAAAGTAGGGGGAAAGAACTACAGCATATATGGAAACTCTCTGCACTATTGCCAACATTGTCCTATAAGTAACTATTCTAACACAGTTTATTTAAAAAGAGTCAGACCAGTGACATGAAGAACTGGAGTGTCACCTACCCATAGAACCTACTATAGAGGTGTTGCTTAGTAAGTTAAGTCTTCTATCTGTTTTTAGCTGTTTCAAAATTACCTATGTAATTATGTTTTATTCTATGTTTATTATGCCAGTGTATCAATAACTTAGTCCATCAAAACATTACAGGCAGAAGTAGAGTTACTACAAGTAGTTTGGTGCTTACAAAGTCATTGGAAAGGGTAGGGGATAAGCCTCTGCACCTTGAGTTTCAAGTCACATCACTGCAACTGCAATCTGGTGGTCAGGATACTGCTGTCATCCTGTGACATCACTGCTGCCACCCCAACTGCCTGTTACCCAGACAGTGGGTAATTAGGCAGTGGACTGTGGGGTGCGTTGTGGTTCAAACCCTTATGCTTATCAAGCTTGCTTCTCATCCACACCACTGCAAAAAGCTGATACATCTCACTGCTGCCTTCAGAGTCAAACCTGAGTAAAACCCATTTCCTGTACATAATTTACATAGATATCATTAGTGATAAATTTATATTTAAAAAATTCATTTTAGCATTGTTATGTTTTATTTTTTAAAAAGCTTTACTTTTTAGATGAGTTTTAGGTTCACAACAAAACTAAGTGGAAATTATATAGAATTCCAGCATACCCCCTTCCCCACACATGCACACTCTCCCCCTAGTATAAATATCCCACATCAGAGTGGTAAAATTGATGAACTTATGTTGATGCATCATTTCATTATAACCCAAATCCATAGTTTACATTTGGGTTCCCTCATTGTAAACTCCATGGGTTTTCTGAATGTATAACAATGTGTATCCATGATTATAAGACTAGTTTTACTGCCCTAAAAATCCACAGTGCTCTGTCTAGTCATCTTTCCCTCTTCCTGATTTTAGGTTCTTTAATTATGTAAAGAAATAAGAATTAACACCAATTCTTCTCAAATTCTTTCAAAAGAATATTTCCAAACTCATTTCACAAGGCCAGCATCACTGTTATACAAGAGAAGGATACTGTAAGAAAAAAAAAAAATTACAGGTCAGTAACCCTGTATAACACGGATGCAAAAATCCTCAGCAAAATACTAGCACATTGAATTCAGGAGCAAATTAAAAAGAATACACACCATGATCAAGTGGGATCTATCCCTGGAATGCAAGAGTGGTTCAACATACACAAATTAATCAGTGTGATCCACCACATTAACAAAATAAAACAGTAAAAATCATGTATATACAGAGAACAGAGTAGTGGTTACCAGAGGGGAAAGGGCAGGGGTATGGCAAAATGGGTAAAGAGGGTCAACTATATGGTGACAGGTGGAAACAAGATTTGGTAGTAAACATGCTACAGTGTATACGGAAGTATATATATAGTGTATACTAGAAGTATAATGTATACATGAAACTTGTGTAATATCATAAAACACTGTTACCTTAATAAAAAATAAATGAATATCACTGGAAGGAGAAAAAAGTGAAAGAAAATGTGATATACATACACAATGTTGAAAATTATTCAGTCACAGAAAAGAAAAATTCCTGCCATTTGTGATATCCAGAATGAACATGGAGGGTATTTTGCTGAGTGAAATAAACCAGACAGAGAAAAACAAACACTGTATGGTATCACTTACAGGTGGAATCGCAAAAAAAAAGAAAAAGTAAGTTGATTTCATAGATACAGAGAACAGAAGGGTGGTTGTCACAGTCCAAGGTAAGGGGAGATGGAGAGGTGTCGGTCAAAGGGTACAAATGTTCAGTTGTAAGAAGAACTTCCGAGGATTTAATGTACATCATGGTGACTATAGTTAATAGTATAGTGTTACATACTTAAAAGTTGCTGAGAGTAGATCTTAAGCATCCTGATCACACATAAAAATTAACTATGTGATATGATGGATATGTTAATTATCTTAATTTATTTAATTATTCCACAATGTATATGCATATCAAACCACCATATTTCACACTTAAAATATATACAATTATATTTGTCAATTATTCCCCAAGAAAGTTGGGTGAAAAAAAGAAAGGAGATCATAAATTTTGCCCATCCAAAGAAAGATTAACTTCATTTTGAAGAGATGTACTTATAATTAATATAATATAGTTATAATCACTTTATATTCATTTTATATATTTTTTTACATTTTTTATTGATTCATAATCATTTTACAGTGTTGTGTCAAATTCCAGTGTTCAGCACAATTTTTCAGTCATTCATGGACATATACACACTCATTGTCACATTTTTTCTCTGTGATTTATCATAACATTTGTGTATATTTCCCTGTGCTATACAGTGTAATCTTGTTTATCTATTCTACAATTTTGAAATCCCAGTCTATCCCTTCCCACCCTCTACCCACCCCGCCCCCGGTAACCACAAGTCTGTATTCTCTGTCCATGAGTCTATTTCTGTCCTGTATTTATGCTTTGTTTTTGTTTTTTAGATTCCACATATGAGCGATCTCATATGGTATTTTTCTTTCTCTTTCTGGCTTACTTCACTTAGAATGACATTCTCCAGGAGCATCCATGTTGCTGCAAATGGCATTATGGTGTCGGTTTTTATGGCTGAGTAGTATTCCATTGTATAAATATACCACTTCTTCTTTATCCAGTCACCTGTTGATGGACATTTAGGTTGTTTCCATGTTTTGGCTATTGTAAATAGTGCTGCTATGAACATTGGGGTGCAGGTGTCATCCTGAAGTAGATTTCCTTCTGGGTACAAGCCCAGGAGTGGGATTCCTGGGTCATATGGTAAGTCTATTCCTAGTCTTTTGAGGCATCTCCACACTGTTTTCCATAGTGGCTGCACCAAACTGCATTCCCACCAGCAGTGTAGGAGGGTTCCCCTTTCTCCACAGCCTCTCCAGCATTTGTCATTTGTGGATTTTTGAATGACGGCCATTCTGACTGGTGTGAGGTGATACCTCATTGTAGTTTTGATTTGCATTTCTCTGATAATTAGTGATACTGAACATTTTTTCATGTGCTTTTTGATCATTTGTATATCTTCCTTGGAGAGTTGCTTGTTTAGGTCTTCTGCCCATTTTTGGATTGGGTTGTTTATTTTTTCCTTATTGAGTCGTATGAGCTGCTTATATATTTTGGAGATCAAGCCTTTGTCGGTTTCACTTGCAAAAATTTTCTCGCATTCCGTAGGTTTTCTTCCTGTTTTATTTCTGGTTTCCTTTGCTCTGCAGAAGCTTGTAAGTTTCATTAGGTCCCATTTGTTTATTCTTGCTTTTATATCTTCTAGGAGAAAATTTTTGAAATGTATGTCAGATAATGTTTTGCCTATGTTTTCCTCTAGGAGGTTTATTGTATCTTGTCTTATGTTTAAGTCTTTAATCCATTTTGAGTTGATTTTTGTATATGGTGTAAGGGTGTGTTCTAGCTTCATTGTTTTACATGCTGCTGTCCAGTTTTCCCAACACCATTTGCTGAAGAGACTGTCTTTATTCCATTGTATATTCTTGCCTCCTTTGTCGAAGATGAGTTGACCAAAGGTTTGTGGGTTCATTTCTGGGCTCTCTATTCTGTTCCATTGGTCCATATGTCTGTTTTGGTACCAATACCATGCTGTCTTGATGACTGTAGCGCTATAGTATTGTCTGAAGTCTGGGAGAGTTATTCCTCCAGCCTCTTTCTTTCTCTTCAGTAATGCTTTAGCAATTCTAGGTCTTTGATGGTTCCATATAAATTTTATTATGATTTGTTCTAGTTCTGTGAAATATGTCCTGGGTAATTGGATAGGGATTGCATTAAATCTGTAGATTGCCTTGGGCAGTGTGACCATTTTAACAATATTGATTCTTCCAATCCAAGAGCATGGAATATCTTTCCATTTTTTAAAGTCTTCTTTAATTTTCTTCATCAATGCCTTATAGTTTTCTGTGTATAATTCTTTCGCCTCCTTGGTTAGATTTATTCCCAGATATTTTATTACTTTGGGTGCTATTTTAAAGGGGATTGTTTCTTTACTTTCTTTTTCTGTTGATTTATCGTTAGTGTAAAGAAAGGCAACTGATTTTTGAACATTAATTTTGTAACTTGCTACCTTGCTGAATTCTTCGTTCAGCTCTAGTAGCTTTTTTGTGGACCTTTTAGGGTTTTCTATATATACTAACATGTCGTCAGCATATAATGACACTTTTACCTCTTCTTTTCCAATTTGGATCCCTTTTATTTCTTTCTCTTGCCTGATTGCTGTGGCTAGAACTTCCAGGACTATATTGAATAGGAGTGGTGACAGTGGGCATCCTTGTCTTGTCCCAGATTTTAGTGGGAAGCTTTTGTGTTTTCACCGTTGAGAACTATGCTGGCTATAGGTTTGTCATATATAGCTTTTATTATGTTGAGATATGTTCCCTCTATACCCACTTTGGCAAGAGTTTTCATCATAAATGGGTGTTGAAATTTATCAAATGCTTTTTCTGCATCGATTGAGATGATCATGTGGTTTTTGTCCTTTCTCTTGTTGATGTGATGTATTACATTGATTGATTTGCGTATGTTGAACCAGCCTTGTGTCCCTGGGATGAACCCCACTTGGTCATGATGTATAATTTTTTTATGAGTTGTTGGATTCTATTTGCTAAAATTTTGGTGAGGATTTTGGCGTCTATATTCATCAGTGATATTGGCCTATAATTCTCTTTTTTTGTAGTGTCTTTGCCTGGTTTTGGTATCAGGGTGATGGTGGCTTCATAGAATGAGTTTGGGGGTATTCCCTCCTTTTCAATCGTCTGGAAGAGTTTGAGAAGGACTGGTATGAGTTCTTCTTTGTATGTTTGGTAGAATTCCCCGGTGAAGCAATCCGGTCCTGGACTTTTATTTGTAGGGAGGTTTTTAATTGCTATTTCTATTTCCTTTCTAGTGATCGGATTGTTCAAGTGTTCAGTTTCTTCTTGATTCAGTTTTGGTGGACAGTATGTTTCCGGAAACTTGTCCATCTCCTCTAGGTTATCCAGTTAGGCTCCATATAGTTTTTCATAATATTCTCGTATGATATTCTGTATTTCTATTTTGTTTGTTGTAATTTCTCCATTTTCCTTTCTTATTTTGCTAATTTGTGCTCTCTCTTGTTTCTTCTTTGTGAGTTTGGCCAGAGGTTTGTCGATTTTATTTACTTTTTCAAAAAACCAGCTTTTGGTTTGGTTGATTTTTTCTATGGTCTTGTTAATCTCTATTGTATTTAATTCCTCTCTGATCTTTATTATTTCCTTCCTTCTGCTGCTTGTTGGGGGATTTTGTTCTTCTTTTTCTAATTGATTCAGGTGGTGGGTTAACTTGTTTATTTGAGATTGTTCTTCTTTTTTGAGGAAGGCCTGTATTGCTATAAACTTCCCTCTTAGCACTGCCTTTGCTGTGTCCCATAGGTTTTGAGTGGTTGTGCTTTCATTATCATTTGTCTCGAGGTATTTTTTAATTTCAGCTTTGATTTCCTCATTGATCCATTGTTTTTTTAATAACATATTGTTTAATCTCCATGCTTTTCTTTTTTTCTCCTTTGTTTCTCTGTTGTTGATTTCCAGTTTCATGGCATTGTGGTCAGTAAAGATGCTTGAGATAATTTCTATCTTCTTAAATTTGTTGAGGTTTCTTTTGTGTCCAAGTACATGATCGATCCTGGAAAATGTTCCATGTGCACTTGAAAAGAATGTATATTCTATTTTTGGGGGTGTAATGCTCTGAAAATATCCACCAAATCTAGTTTTTCTATTGTAGTATTTAATTTCTCTGTTGCCTTGTTTATTTTCTGTCTGGAAGATCTGTCTAGTGATGTTAATGCAGTGTTAAAATCTCCAACTATGATTGTATTCCCATCAATATTCCCCTTTATCTCTGTTAGTAATTCTTGTATGTACTTAGGTGCTCCTATATTGGGTGCATATATATTAACGAGTGTAATATCTTCATCTTGTATCACTCCTTTAATCATTATAAAATGTCCTTCTTTATCTTTATGGCCTTTGTTTTAAAGTCTATTTTGTCTGAAACAAAGTACTGCAACACCTGCTTTTTTGGCTTTTCCATTTGCATGGAATATCCTTTTCCATCCTTTCACTCTCAATCTATATGTGTCCTTCTCCCTAAAGTGGGTTTCTTGTATGCAGCATATTGAAGGTTCTTGCTTTATTATCCAGTCTGCCACTCTATGTCTTTTGACTGGAGCATTTAGTCCATTAACATTTACAGTAATTAATGATAGATGTGTGTTTATTGCCATTTTGAACTTATCTTTGCAGTTGAATTGGTATATCCTCTTTGTTCCTTTCTTCTTCCTTTTGTGGTTTGGTAATTTTCCTTTGTATTATCATGGATTTTATTTAATTTTTGTGACTCCGTTGTAAATTTTTGACTTGTGGTTACCCTTTTTTGTAAATCTATTAACCTATACCCGTTTTTAATAAACTGATAATAACATGATCTCAAACCCATCCTACTGTTAAAAAAATTTAAAAAAAGAAAGAAAAAAATTCTATATTTCCCTGCCTCCCTCTCCCACTCTCAGTGATTTGTATGTCTTCTTTTATAATTTCGTGTTTTCTTTATTTGTAATTCATGAGTTATCACCTTTCCAGTTGTGAGTTTCTCATTTCTGTAGCATCCTGCTGCTTTTCTATTTAGAATAGCCCTTTCAATATTTCTTTTAGCATGGGTTTAGTGTTGCCAAACTCCTGCAGTTTTTTTTGTCTGTGAAACTCTTTATTTCTCCTTCTATCCTAAAGGATAGCCTTGCTGGATAAAGTATCCTAGGTTGCATCTTTTTTTAATTCAGGGCTTTGAATATATCTTGCCACTCCCTCCTGGCCTGTAGTGTTTGTGTAGAGAAATCAGCTGAGAGCCTTATGGGGGTTCCCTTGTAGTTCACTCTGCTTTTCTCTTGCTGCCTTTAGAATCATTTCTTTATCCTTGACTCTGGCCATCTTGATTATGATATGTCTTGGTGTGGGTCTATTTGGGTTCTTCCTGTTTGGGACCCTCTGAGCTTCCTGTACTTGGATATCTGATTCCTTCTTTAAGTTTGGGAAGTTTTCAGTCATGATTTCTTCAAAAACCTTTTCAATTCCCTTTGATCTTTCTTCCCCTTCTGGGACCCCTATTATGCGAAGATTGGGACGCTTTATATTATCCCATAGGTCCCTTATGCTATTATCATTATTTTTTATTTGCTTATCTTGTAGTTCTTCTGAATGGGTGCTTTCTGTTGCCCTGTCTTCTAGATCACTAATTCGTTCCTCTGCATTAACTAGTCGGCTTTGCACCGTTGTTAGATCATACCTCATCTCTGTCAATGAGTTTTCCCATTTGGCTTGGTTCTTCTTTATAGCTTCAATTTCATTTTTGACATATTTTATTTCTCTAAGCATTATCTCTTTTAATTCCTTCAGCAATTTGATCACTCCTTTTTTGAAATCTTGATCTAGTAGGCTATTGATGTCTATTTCATTGAGCTTTCTTTCAGGGGATTCCTCTTGTTCTTTTAATTGGGAAAGGTTTCTCTGCTTCTTCATCTTGCTCATACCTCTCTGGCACTGTGGTTTATGGAGTATCAGTTGTCTATTTTGGATCTTAAGGATTTTATCTATCTAATGCCTATTTAGGAATAGAACTTAGGAAAAAAAAAAGAAAAAAGAAAAAAAGAGAAAAAAATAAGAGAGAGAGAGAAAGATTTTTAAAAGAAGGGAGAAAGAGGGTTTGAAAACAATGTATAATGAATAATAGAAGAGCGGGTTGAAGCAGAGTATTAATCGGGTGGAGACGTCCTTTTAAAACCTTTAAAAAAAAAAGCGGGGGGTGGGGAGATGAATATATGTGTTTGAAGCCTGTGTCTAATCAATAACAGGAAATCAAAACCCAAGAGAAATAGAAATGAATTAAGAAGTAAAAATTAAGAGAGTAATTGAAAATAGAACAGGTAAAAACAGATTTAAAACAAAACAAAAACAAAAACAAAAAACAAAACAAAACAAAACAAACAAAAAAAAAGGTTGTCGGTGTTCTCCTGGAGTGTGTGTGCTTTTAATGTGATGTCCTTCTGTCTTCGTCCTCTTTTGGAAGCTCAGCTTGTTTTTATAGATCCTCCGTTGGCGCCCTCTTCTGTGCTGCTCCCAGCACCTGTCGGCAAGCAGATCGCGCCTCCTCCTAACACGGGGTCAGATGCAGCTCTCCTCTGCTGCGGGCGGGCGGGTCACTGCCCCTCCGGATGCCGCGGTCAGATGTTGCAGACCGGCCAGGCAGGAGGGCGGGTCGTGCCCCCTCCCAGCACCTCGGTCAGGGGCTGTGTTCCTGCCTGACAGGCGGGGGGCCGCTCTTCCCCTGTCTGCGCCGCCGGTAGCTTCGCTGCTCTGTGCGGCTGCGCGCTCTGAGCCGGCGGTCCGCCCTGGTCGCGCTCCGCGGGTGGGTTTGGGGAAGACCGAGGGGCAGCCTCGTGTCTGCTCCAAGCCAAGACCCCGCTGCTTGTTTGTCTTTGTGGAGCAAGTTCTCTGGGGGACCAGAATGGAAGGATCCTATCTGCCCAGGGCTGTAGGCCCGTCTCAGTCTGGCCCTTGAGGCTGCTAAGCCCTTCGGTGCGGATGCAGGTTTCGCCTCTGCCCCGGCCTGGGTGCTAAGCGCCAGAGAATATGGCGGCTCTGCCTGGGCCCCGCCCCTCTTCCCCTGAAAAGTTTCCGCGGGTTTTCAGAGATGGGGGTATGCACCCTTCCCCCGAGAGCACATCAACCTTGCTGTTTTATGGAGGGCCCAGGTTGTTCTGTCCTGTACACCCACAGCCACGGCGCCCAGCCCCTTGCAGTCCCCCGGGGCTGCCTCCGTGCAGCCGCCCCCGTCCTCCGCCCGGCTTGTGCAGCCTGGCCCTGCCCGCCGCTGCCGGCCCGCGTCTCAGGCTGGGTGTCGGGGGGACGCTCTGTGCCCGCTTAACTTAGTTCTGTCAGGCAAGGGCTGCTCTGTACAGATCCGAGCCTCGGAGGCTCCCCCTCCGTCCCGCTGGCCTCTCAGTTGGAGAGGGGAGACCCAGCGAGCGAGCGCCAGTCCTCCTTTGCCGCTCCCTCCCCGCGGGACCCGTCCCGCGCTGCTTTGCCTTTTGTTCTTTCTTTTTTCCTTTTCTCCTACCAGATTTTTGGCGTCTTTATCTTTTGAAGAGGGCGATGATCTGTTGGAGTTCCGCAGGTGCTCTGGTTGGCTGAGTGGGTCTGTAGATGTGGGTCTTGGTGTATTTGTGGGAGAGGGTGACTTACGAGCGTCCTTCTACTCCGCCATCTTGCCCCTATATTCATTTTATATTGATACATAACAAATTACTATAAATTTATCCACATAAAGCAACACAAATTTATTATCTCATAGTTTCTTTGGGTCAGAAATCTGAGCACAGCTTAGATGGATTTTCTGCTCAGGGTCTCAGAAGCGGGCAATCAAGGCCCACCTTCTCGTCTGGAGGCTTGACTGGAGAAGAATTCAATTCTAAGCTCATTCATGCTGTTGGCAGAATTCATTCCCTTACCGTTGTGTGAGTAAGGATGCTGCCTTTTTGCTGACCATCTGCTGGAAGCTGCCTCAGGTGCAAGAGGCTGCCCATGGTTTCTAGAGGCTGCCCACAGTTCCTTGCCAAATGAGCTTTCTCAGCATGACCTCTTATTTCACCAAGCCTGCACGGAGAATCTGATCTGGGGTTTTAATTATATCTGCAAAAGTTCTTCACCTTTCCCACATTCTATTGTCTAGAGGCAACTCTGAGGTCCCGCCACACTCAGCGGGAACGGACTACACCAGGCATGAACATCCATCCAGGGGCAGGAATCATGGGGCCCACTCCAAGGTCTACATTGCACACCAAGTGATAATAGTGATTTTGTTTTGTGTGGTTAGGATCATGGACTTTGAGGAGAATAGACGGGTTATAGTTCTAGCTCTAACAATTGTCACCTTTGTCAAGTTAGATCACTTCACTTCTGTAAAGATCAACTCCTCCATACATAAAGTATGGATACTAAGACCTACTTCATAAGGAAGACCATGTGAGATGATAATTCTCAGCACTTCCTCTCATACCTACCACTTACAAATAATTTGAACTTTTAATTATTATTATAATTACTAAATATGTACTTTTTGAGTAATCATAATTTATTTTTTAGAATAAATAGATTAAAAAGATATGTACTAGCTGTTTAACTTTATTTTTACTAAGATCCTAGTTCTGAGCCCAAATCTGTAAAAGGGAATTTGATTATACTAGACCTATAAATAAATTATTTAAGTGGAAACGGCAAGAATTTTTTGTAGTCATTCAGCTTTTGGGTACTTTAAAATTAGCTCCAGAGGAAATGATTCTGTCAACACACTTGTTTTCCTACCAAGTTATCCAGCACTGTTTGAGGTTTTTCTAATCTTGTGTCTTTTTTCCCCAATTATGTTTCCCACTTTCCTCCTGGCTGCAGATTTCAACTCTATACAGTGGCAGCTTAAATATTTATAAAGCATAAGCTACAGACTTTCTTTCAAACCTGCCTTAAAATTGAAAAGTGAAACTGAAAATGTAGTGATAACATCAAAAACAAATATGTTGACTTGGCGAATTCTGAAGAGCACAAAGAAGTTTTGGAAAACTGTGGTTTTTCTATCCCTGTTTCCAAATGACAGCAGGCCTATTTCTTCTCATAATACTTTGCAATTCTATTTTTAAATTGACACCAAAAAATCAATGCTGATAATTTCACAAGCTACCAACTCTACTTGATCGTGAAAATCCAACTGGAAATTCACAGAGTTGGCGTCCCTTCCCTCCAAGGGTCCAGAATAAGGAAATGACAGGGAGAAGGGGAACTGTCATTTGTTGAGAGTAGGCCACGTATGAGCCACTTTCTTTCACTTTTATAAATGCTTTTCTTTAATGCTTTCACTTCATGAAATGCATTAGGGAAAGATAGGAGTTCTAAAACATATGATCAATTTCATAATTTCAGATTGTAATCTTATAATTTTTTTAATCTTAGATTGATGTTTGTCAAAAAAATTCTCAATATTTTCTACTGCCTATCAAATCTATCCACAAGTTAAAAAAATATTTTATCACTGAAAAGGTGGACTTTGACACACACAAACATGCATGCACAAGCCCGTGTATGCACACACACCATACCTATAAGGAAATTTTGAAGTTTTTTTTTTTTTTTCAAAAAAAGGAAGGAGAGGGGAGGTATTGACTATAATTTAAGAAGTCTGAGGAAAACAAGAAAAATTATGGGTATATTGAAGAGCCTTTGAATATGATTATGAAGTTTGTTCAGTTGTCCTGGAGGAAGACAACATGTGGTAGCACAGAGCTTCTTCTAAACTAGAGGATGAGTAGGTCTAACCCTGAAGCTCACCTAATTTATATTCTTTAGTATCAGTTTTATTGATAATAAAGATCCTACTTTAATTTTTATCCACCAGAACCTTTTTTTTTCCCTTAACAGATGTTGAACTTAAGTGAAGAAAATAGAAATGCCATCCATTGAATTTCTTCCAACCCTAACAGAATGGTGAGTTTACAGTGATGACTTTTTTATATTAAATAATATTAATTCTAATCAATTACCTTTGATATATTGCATTTTGCCTTTTATGCTTATTTGTGTGTTTCTCATTCTTGTATTTTGATTTTTTGATTATTGCTGTCTTACTGTTATTGTGACCTCCCTTTGAAAAGAGACAAGCCTACTAGGCTGGAACACTACTCTGCCTTTTTAAGCAAACATTATGGATTTTGAGTATTTGTTCTAGTCAGCAAGCCTATCAGAGTTCACAGCACAACTGACAATTAAACAGACACAGATTTTTTTAAGCTCCATTATTATAAACTCTTCATTCTGATTGTTCTGTTATCGTAGGTTCAAACAGAAGTCACAACCATTGGACAAATAATTAAAGCCAACTTAAATGCATATTTATAAATAATAAGATCTTACTATTTATAGAACAGGATATAATTTCACAAGTTTTCCAATACTTTTTCAAATTCTAGCCTCTCATCCACTTGGAGGTATATGAATATATAACTGAAAACTATGTTTGTCTACCAGTCTTCAGAATTTGAGAGCTTTATGGCTTCACTATATTGACCTAGATAGGTGGCATTTGTTATCTTTACTTTATTATATAATTTTTTACAGAGAAAAACTCAATATGGGTTAATGAAATAAATATATTGCCAAAACTTGATTTTTCCTTGCAGTAAACCAATTCAATTACTCAAATGAACCCATCGGGTATGTCATGAAAATGAGTAGCACCTTTGAATGTAACACAAACGTAGTAGCATGCCATGTCCAGCTCTCAGGAACTAATGAGGCAGCTCACAGAGCTGCTCGAGTCACAGGAGACCTGTGAAGAGGGTCAAGATCTTTGTGATCATTGTTTGACAAGGCAGCCAGCTTAAGGGATTTTTTTTCTTTTTTATCAACTGCACTTCAGATCTGCTTAGTTTCTCTCCTGCCAGCTGTGTGTTCTCCCCTTTCTAAAGCCTCTCCTGTATTTCCTCGGGAAATGAATGAGACCTGAGGGGTGAGTCTCGGCAATTATATCGACGTGACCCTGTTTTCCCAGGCAGTGCTGACCTCACAGCAGTTCCACGTCTCTCATTTTTCTCACAGATGCATCTTACACCAGCACCTTTGCTTGTGAGACAGACTGCAAATTGCTCTAAGCACAGACTTTAAGAAATTGAGAAAAACTTCTAAAGTCTGAAATTAGCTGTTATTTTCAACTGTAATTAATTTTATGTTAAAAGGATATTCTTTCGGTTATAAAGGATATTCTTTATAAAACACAAGATAAAATATGCGTAGAACCATTCAAATGCGTTATCCTTTTGTTCATGCTCCAAAGATGTAAAACATTTGAATCGCTTAGCAAAATACATCTTTCTTAAAGGTTAATCAGTGAACCAGTTCTCTCCCCTAAATCTCTGCTTTTTTTTCCTTCTATAAAAATCTAGGAAAATTACACAGTCTCAAAGATCCCTTCTTCTTCATTTGTTTTCTAATTGTTCTAAGATGAAGCAGCAGAGTTAAATAACAAAGCCTGAACTTTCTCTCCCCAGGCTTCGTGTGGGACATCCTCTCCATCCCTCTTAGAGTTTCAGAGTCAATGTTTCTTTTCTATAAGAAGGCAACATAATTGGATGCCATATATATATGCAAAAATTACTCGTTATAAGGATACTTTGAAATTCATTTCAGTTTATTTCATTCTCAGTAATGTTTCCTGTACTACATCTTCTTCAGAACCATCCCAATGCCCTGCTCCCTTTACAGCAAACCGTCCTAAAAATTAGTTCTACTGCTGCTGTTTCTAATTCCTCACCTCACTTCCCTGTGCGCATACTCTAGTTAGGTTCCAACTCTCCTTGTGCAGCTAAAACTTCTTATTAAGGACCACTGCAACATCCACACTGCAATCCAGTGTCATTTTAATGCATGGCCTCATTCAGGGTTGCAACAGGAAACCTATAACATAATAAAAGTTAGTGTAATTCAAGGAAGGTTGAATACAGAGTTTAATTACAAAAGGGGGGAAGACTCTAGAGTTACCACAGGAGTAAAATAGCACCCAAGGTTGGCTAACAGTGGCGCTATTATTAACCCTAATCCTGGAATGAATATTAAAGAACACATTTGCTAATTAGAAAGAAAACTGTAATGAAGATGGGGCCACGTGGAGAGGAGTTATGTCTTCCAATAAAGGAACAAAGCCAGCCCAAGGCAAGCCCCCAAGAAAGGAGGTAGGAGATAAACATTCTGACTTGACTCTCGTCTTTCTATCTGATCTCATGCTGGGGGTCCCTGTTAACTGAGCTGACAAAATCCAGAAATCAAAAAAACACTCGATTATTTAGCACATCTCAGCCTTTGGGGATAGAACACAGGTAAGTGAATAATAAAGAGTGGACCTGGAAGGTTAAAGAACACATCCTTATATGCATCACCCCATTCACTCACCTCTCAGGAGTGCTCTACACGGTTGACCGCTCCCCACTGCCTAAAACGCTCTCTTCACTTGTCCTCCATGCCAGCACATCCTCTTAGGTTTCCTCTTAATTAACTAATCACTCTTTCTCTCCATCTCTTCCTCCACTCAAATTTTAAGTGTTGTTATTATTCCAAGGTAGATCTTAGGCCTTCTCTTTCCATAAAACCTTATTTTATGAGTGCTTTAAATACTATAATTGTAACTTTTAATTTATAACTCCAACATGGAACTTTTTGTAAGATTCAAACTCACCATCTGTACCAGATGTCCAAGAAGAAACCTCAAAATTAATATTTAAAGAATAGAACAATCCCCCTTCTCTCCTCCCATCCCTGCCCAAGTTGTTATTTTCTTCATCTTATCCATCCCTCTAAACAGAGCCACCATCTACCTTCTTGTTCAAACTGAAAATGGAGAATCATTCCTACTTTCTTATTTTTCTTTCTGTGTCACAATCTTTCCATTTGTAAGTCCTGTAAGCCCTATCTCAAAAACGTACTCCTCAGATACTCTTCTCTCTCCATTCATCACCATTTCTGATGTAGATTTCAGAAGTAGCTTCATGACAAATCACTTTACCCTGCTACACTCTCTACACAAAATTCCCAAGAAACCAAAACTGACTCTTGAAAAATATAAATCAGATAATGTCCCATTTTTGCTTGGAATCTTCCAAGCTTCCTTTTTGCATACGGACTCAAATCCAGATGTTTCATCATAGTAAAAATTTCCTGCATGACTTGCTGCCTACTGAGCTCTTTGGCCTAATCCACTCTTCTCCCAGTGGTTCTTCACTCCTTTGCTTCATGGGCTTTCTAACTATTTTTTGCCCTCACTGTTTTCTCACTTGGATCCTCTGTTTTGTCATCCCTTTAGGGCTCACTCTATTACTCTTTCATTCAGATCTCTGCCCAAACACACCTCCATAGTAAGACCTACTCTGACCACCCAATCTAAGTTATCACCCAAGTCATGTTGTTTTGTTGTGTTTCTAGCAGTTATCAGTTTTTTGCCTCTATACTTTTTGTTTTTTTCTGTTTCTCTTCACTAAAATGTAAATTCCATGAGATCTGTGATTTTATCTTGTTTGTTCACAGCTATAACCCCAGCATCTAGAGAAAAGTGACTCAGAATAGATACTGATTTTGTTTGGTGTAGAATGAATGAATTCTTTAGTTTCAGTATTCAATTATAGTTCCATGTAAGGGAGAAGATGGGTGGTCTTTTAAAAGGAAAAACATAGGACATAAATTTTTTTCCAAGCAGGAAAAGAACAATTAAATGATTTGAAGGAAAAGGACAGGAACTGAGAAATGTGTCCTAGATCCCCTGTCTGGGCAGAAACTCTGAAGCCAGCAAAAGCTAGAAATAACCAGATATACTAGGGGTTTTGTTTATCACTTACAAAATTGGAAGCTTTTAAGCATTTTAGAGAAAGGCAGAGTCCTCTGCCGCATTCCAGATGGTCATGATGCAAAGGAGGGACTCCCAGTAGAGCACCAAAGGACTATTAAATGTGCCATATGATAGTTCTTGTGGTGCTAATATCAATAGTGTCACTGAGCTCACCAAGAACTGGAACCAACAGAGAGCAAACCATAAATTTGATTACCTGCAGATTTTAGCAGTAGATATCAGTACCTTGCCCAAAAGAAGACAGCAACATGTCATCATTAGATGCTCAAAGACTAAGGCAATCAAAGTAAGGCAATGAAACAATTTTACCTATTGCCATGAGAATATACAATTCTTAACACCAAAGAACATTCCACTTTCCTAGGTCCAGTAATACTGAGTTCATATTTTCAGCCAAATTTGTGAGACATAGTAGTTTCTTCCTGCAATAAACTTGCTTGGCTTTAAGAAATTTGATAAGCAAGTAACACCATAGATTTTAAGAAACACAACAGAAAACCAGGTCGAGCATCTGAACATCCTGAAATCACTCTGTCCTTGAGACGTGCAAGGTCACAATGATGATTAGATGTGTTCAACCTCAGCTTAGGGAAGTCATCAGATCTAAACTTCTTTTCAGCTTTTTTCCCTAAATTATAGACTTAGAAATATGCGACTCGCTTCTGTTCTCTGGTTTAGGTGCATCTCGTCAACACCAGTTAGTCATCACTCATTAGTCAATATTTATATTAAAGTCTAGGTGTTGCTCTAATACTCAGTTATTGGCCATATTCTCATTTCCCTTGGATACTGTATTCTCCTAGAAACTTCCTAAGTCAGTGTTACAAGGGGTATTTGACCAAAGGTCCTTTGGCATTTCAGAAAGTAGAAGAGAGAAAAAAGAATTATCTATTTACCCTACCCCTCCTCCAAGTTCACTGTCTAATCATTGTCAATATCCCTTAGTTAATATTTCTCAGCATTTTCCTAAAATGTATATTAGAGCAATTTCTATAACATTTAATGCATAATAATAGACATACAAAAATACTATCAGTCATTATCATTTGTATCAGTCAATAAGTTAGAAAAAATATGGTTATTGTGATCATACATGCTTAATTTTTTTAACGTTCTGTTACCAACTAGACTATTTTCCCCTCTCCTCTTTATCCTACTTGTATTTTTTATAGGTACTAGCAGAGGTATATAACACTCCAAAGGCACAATTATTAGTCTTTCAGCTCATCAGTCTTCAAGGACATTTTATCAATTGTGGCTTTTAAAACAATTTGCAGAATAATTTCCATCCTGGGTTTATTATCTATGTAAGCTTTACTTTCACTTATCTCTATAAGTAAATGTATGAATTCTTTACCAAATCATATGGCTTTGGGAATCATATCCAGAGTCATTATTTTGGTTATTGACTGCTAAATAACAAGCCACCTCAAAATTTTGTAGCTTAAAAAAACACTTTAAAACTTTTTTTTAATCTTTCCTTGTTTTGTGAATTCACTGGGATGTACTGGGAAGTTGTTTCACTGGCTTCACCTGGAGTGTCTCATACAACTGCAGTGAGAGGACAGCTGGTGCTGAAGACCCTGGAGTCTCAGTGTAATGATGGGACTCCTGCATCTTTCCCTGTCTTCATGTGACTTCAAGGCTTCTCCTCTCCAAGTGGCTTCTCCATAGGCTCTCTCCATATATTCAGCAGAGTAGTCGTACCTCTTACATACTACCTCAGAGCTTATGATTGTGAGAGGAAGCAGCAGCTGCCTGTCATCTTGAAGTCTAGACATGTAACGGGTGCAGGGACCCTCTCCATAGTCTATTGGTCAACATGAGTTACAGGCCAGCCCACATTCGAAGTATAAGTAGACTATACAGGGGACATCCTAAAGGCCAACTTTAATTTATCCCCAAATTCCCACAAAGATTTCCAGAATTGCATTCTCCATATATGGGTATTCTTAAATATCCAATTATCTAGGATCCAGTTTCCAGACTATACAACAAAACTGTTGGCCAAAACCCAAGCAGAAGTGAGAGCCTAATTCTTCCTTCAGTACCAGATACACTATTCTCATTTCTGCTCATTGTACAGGTTCATCTTTTCCTTTCTCAGCCAAAGTGAATAGCAGCAGACTTTCAAATGACACTGTGTTCCTTATTTTGAGATTTCCATCAGTCAACCAGGCAGTTTGTTCCATGCTAAATTCATGGAGAATATTTAAATATATTTTATCCATTAATAGTTACTGACCATTTCTTTGGGGATTGCCTATCCAAAAGCAGAGATGTAACCTGTCCTTGGTTACGATACATAGGTGGCATATTACTGTAATCTATTTCTACATTATCTTTGAGCTTTGCTGAACTGGTCCATCCCTATTGAAATACAACTATGACAGAAAAGTCATTTCAGTTCTTAGCTTATTTGATGTCTCCCAGTGGTGATGTTTCACCAAAGTTCATTAGCAGGTTGTCATATGTCCCTCAAAGGAGCTATAGCTCTCCACTGCATCAGGTAACTTATGAGCCCAAAGCTTCAGTGATCACTGCTGTGGGAAAATACTAGATTTCTGCAATAGACCCCATCCTCTTTCTGTCTGTATAGCAGTTACTTCCATAATCATTTGTGCAGTAACATCAGATGGCCTTAATGATGCTGCTTGAGTTCAGCCTGCTACATGCCTAAGTGCTCTGGACCACATGTCAATGTGCGACTTCATGTCTCAGGACTAAAAGGAGGTCCAGGAGAGCAGACATCAAGATTTTAATGGGTCCAACTAAATCCAAATGACCTGATAATAAAGTATGCATTTTTCTTATCAGTAGGGTCTGGTATAGACTATAGCATATTCCATAATTTCTGTGGAACGTCACGGAATGTCCCATATGGCTACAGACCGAGTCATTCACAAATTTAACTGATTGGGTTGGGCCCTATCTTTTAGCTTCATCTAATCATATGCATCATCACAATTCTTAAATAATTTATAACGTCTTCCTCTGATCAATCAATGTTATGGATTCACTAACTTTTGTCATTGACCAAATCTGTATGGCATCTCACTGGGCTATGACATATGCCTGAGAACCCTAATAGGAGGATGATCAGTGCTTGGAGACTTCCTTCTAAAACTGGCATGGAAAGAAAGTCTCGACCACGTCTCGTAGAACATCCCAGTAGAGTTGACGTTAATTTGTTAGAATTCCTGAATTCCAACACTATATGTGACGTGCAGAAGCTATTTTATTCAAATCAAATAGCTTTTCCCCTTTGATTTGTTTAAAAACATACTAATAAGAGGAAGAGAGGTATTTAAGAGAAAGACTAGAACCATAACCTAAAACACTATCAGCAAAATATTGAGTGGTTTATCAGTCTGTTCTATTCACAGTTATGTTCTCTGAAGTTACACCTGACTATTCTAATTGTCAAACTCGCAACATCTATCACTTTTTTTTAAATGCATCTGATTTACTTCATGTCTGCTCCTAAAACTGTAACTTATTCTTAGATCTAATTGTCCACCTTTTTCCAAATATATTTTTCTTTACTTTGTAGCACTAGAAATCACAGTCTTATTTTTTTAATCACTTTTATCATTTCCTGAATAATAGGAACGATTAGGAAGGGTGATATAATATTTCTCGATATAGGTATTCCTATAAAGTAAAGAACTTATATGTACACGTGTACAAGTTTAAAGTGGAAAAAGAAATAATCAGAAGGTAAGTCTAAAATAAGCACTGTTTTGGGGGGCAGGGGGGTTGTTTTTTGTAATTCTTACCCTAGAGGCTATAAACAGATGAGATAGGTTCTGAGAGCTACGTAATAAAATTGGAGCTAAAATTTTAATTTTCTTTACTATTTTGAAAAACTGTTGTGTGCTGTTAAAGTGTACACTATGAAAATATGTTTAATTTTTGGCATTGTGTGAAAAAATAATAATGTAATTATAAATGAAATTGTAAATTAAATGAGGAACAACCATATTTCTCTTATGGAAGAAACCAGCTAGGAACACATCATCTGTTTACATTTACTCATAGTCACATGTAAACCTCAAAGAAAGAAGGAAGGAAGCAGGGAAAGAAGGAAAGAAGAAAGAAAAGAAAGAGAATCACCTTTAGGATAAATTTCTTTATCACCCAATTCAGAATACCAACGGATCAACTGATGTAAAGAGGTACCCTCTTTGTTATAGACTGAATGTGTCTGTTCCTCCAAAAGTCATGTTAAAGCTTTAACCCCAAATTGTGATTATATTGGAGGTAAGGCCTTGAGGGGTATACAGGGTTAGATGATGTCACGAAGTTGAAGCCCCCATGATGAGATTAGTGATGAGATTTCTTCCTACAAGAAGAAGAAAAAAAGCTAGAGCTTTCTTTCTCTGCTCACACACAAAGAGATCATGTGAGCACAAAGTGAGGTGATTACCTACAAGCCCCGAGGCCTCAGAATAGAACCTGCTTTGCCATCATGGCACCTTGATCTAGGACTTCCCAGCTTCGAGAACAGTGACAAACAAAATTCTATTACTTAAGCCACCCAGTCCATGGTATATTTTCATGGCAGCCTGAGCTGTCTGAGCCACTCCCAGAGATGTCTGGGTTCTGAGTTGCAACAACTGCATGCTATGTAAGTCTGAGCAAGGTTTTATTTTAGCTCTTTTAAACTTAGGGCTGTCTCCCCCTATGGGAGTGTATGGAATGGAAGATGAGATGATGATATTTTCTACATATAATTTTTACTATTTATAATTGAATAATAAATAACAAAATACATTAAGTGTCTAGAACATCACAGAAATTTCTTTTACCTCCCGCTAAACTTTCTCCTTGAAAATTCTAAACCAATCCTCCCATTACTTTTTATTTTTTAAATTATTTTTCTGAAACAAATTATGTCTCCTTTTATTTTCTTGGAATATCCATACTATTACCTAAATACTCAGCTAATTGTTACAATAAATATTTTCATGTCAAGTCAGAATAGAAAAGAAATTTAAGACATGCTCATTTTTAAAGTATGATTTGCATTCTCAAAAAATTAAGCAAAAACATTGCCTCGTATCCATAAACATTTTAGCATTTATCAATCAAATCGGTAGAGGGAAACTAGGAAGGTGAGGTGTGAAATTTGGGATATGAAAATCAGGGACACTGAGGTTTGTTTCTGTGGTTTGCAACTTTCTCAAGTGTGAATTTCTGCCCCTAATTTAGGCATTGCTTGAATAATCAAAAATTGCTCTGATGACTAATGTATCATAGGATTCCCAAATGATTTCCCAAACAGAAATTCACTTTTAAATTTTTGCTCCAGTATTTTTCCTGACTTTTATATGTGCTATGTTATTTCCAATAACTCTGATGTATCTCTGATTATGAAGAATTATTTCACTTGTACTGTTACTACATTGTAATATTATTTATTTGCTTTATCCGAATATTGCAATACCTAGGAACAATTTATTCTTTAGAAAGATTATTATCATCATGTGAACAATAAATCGCATTCTTCCACTAACATCCGCTCTATTCCATGAAGGCATAATTTCTTTATTCCTCTAAAGAGGACAATATGTCATGAATAATGAAGTGTAAATCCCATTTGGGTCAGAGTTTCAGATGTAAAGAGATGTGAAGAGACAAAAAGTGAGACTAACAACAGAAAGTCCTTGTGTATCTTTTCATCTTCTAGCCTGTCAAAAACATGGAAGTTTGTACTGAACACAATGTCTATAATTATAGTGCTAGTTGCCAAGAAGAGTTACTGTGTCTGTTAAAAAGATAATTACAGCTGCTTTACAATTCAAATCTGTGTGTTCAGTTACCTTGTGAAATCCAAATGAATGCTAATCTGACCTTATGTTTCCAAAAGGCACTATACTTTTTAACACTTTTAAAAAAATTGTTTTACTGAGGATGACAAACACCCTCACATCTTCAAAACGATTACACATAAAACAAGCACTTCAACCACCACCCTGCACACGGTAAAGAATTTCAACCACCATAAAATTCATCTCTCTGAAGCACTTAACATTTTCACATGCTGCAGATACAACTGATTAGTCTACAATTCAAACTTGGATGTATATGTCGGTGAGGATCTCAACAGAAAACAGATGGCACGCTCAAATCGGGTAATTCAAGGTGGACTTCACAAGGGTAAATCAGGGGGAACTAGTATGGGACAATGCAATTCTGTGGGCTGGCAAGAGCTGGAGTCTTAATGTCTCTAGGTCTAAATGGGCAAGAAGAGGTAGCAGTTATGAGAACCAAAGCAGTCAGAGCTGTCTGGAGAGGGCCACCTCACCAGGGTGTGGCCTTCCACAAAGACAGACACTCAATTCCCTGTGACCTGGTGGAGAGAGAGAATCAAGATCACACATACCCTCACTTCCCTCACTTTTGACTTCTCCTCTTCAGCTAATGCCCCTCTTAGAGCAAATCCACTAGGAAGCCATAAGACAAAGGTGCAGATTGACACGGTCCATATGTCATGAGAGAGAAGTTTCGTGTTGTCGCAGAAAGAATTCAGAAACAAGACACAGAGGTCAAGAAAGCAAAGCAAGGATTTATTAAGGGGTAGATAGTATGCTCTCAAGGAAAGAGTGAGCAGACCCAGGTGGGTAGCTGCCCCGAGTTTCTTCAGCCAGCTGGTTATATGGGTGTGAAAATGAAGGGGCAGAATATTCATTGGCATGGAGGGGTTTGGGGTCATCTTTCCTGACCTTCATTCCAGCTCCCCCTTCCTAAGAGGGGAAGAGGGATTTTTTTGGTCCTTATTTAGTCTTGATTGGGAAGTCAGATGAGGACACAATGAACAAAAGGTTACATTCAGATGGGGCTATCATAAGAAAAAGGTTACATTCAGATAGAGGTCATAATGAGTGACAGGTTACATTCAGATGGTGGAGATTCCTATCTTGTCCCACCTTTCTTTACCTCCAGGACACTTGTCAACCCAGAATTTATGGTTTCTTATCAGTCCGGAGGATCTTGCTTTTCTTAGTCTGTCCAATGAGCCCCGTTGTTCACAAGATGTATGGTTTTCTGGCATTTGGCCCGTGTGCCCCTTTCTCTGCTCAGATCTAGCTATCTGACTGCTCTAACACATAGATGCCAGCCTTCTGGGGGCACAGAGCCGAATTAAGAAGGGTTAAGAGTGGAACTGGAGGAAGAAAAGGAAAATACTCAAGCAACACAGTCAATTTGGAAATAATTTCCAAGTAACGCATTGCAATACACAATTTTCTGTAGTATTGTAATTACAATTTTTGTAAAGAGTTAACTTCAAAGTTACTCTGAATCATTTATAATAGGGCTAGTTTTCTAACTATTAAAAAATATAATTTACTAATGTTGCTTCATCTAATATGCCAAACAACTGAAAGGTAGAGGTGTACACACATTGTGTCTTTAACACACAGTGGTTCAGAAAATTTAAATGCATGTTTCTCTAAGCCACAGAACCAAGAAAGGAATAAACAATGAATGAAAGGGTGAATGCTATAAAGTGAATGTTGGTTATATCTCTCATGCTATGTACTGGACAATGTTTTAAGCGTATTAAATGTATGAACTCATTCAATCCAGGCAACGTTATATGAATTACTTATTATTATTATCATCATCATCATCATCATCATCATCACTATTATCCATATTTCACAGGTTAAGTAAACTCCATCAGCAAACGAGCACCTTGTCCAAGGTCACAGCACTAGGGTCAGGATTCATCCTCAAGCCATTAGTGTCAAAGTCTGTGCATTAGATCAAAATTTTCATCAGAGTTATACTGGCTGGGTGACTTAAGCAAGAAGTAAACATCACAGAAAGAAATATTACATTTAGATTCAAATGTTGGCTGTAAAATAAATAGTAGATAGATGTCAGTGTGATGTGAATGGAATCTTTCTAAATTCAATGTATATTAAATTTTATAAATCCTATCAAGGGATCATTTAGCGATAATGTCAATAAAATAGAGTTTTGTCACAAGATAATGATCTCCTGCTGTTACATAACCATGAACACAAAGCCAAGTTGTTTATTTTCAAAGCAGGAAAAGTCAATTCCAGAATTATGCTCTATAACAGTGATTTTAGCTCTATTATACAAAAATGATGCATGTTGATTTAATAATTTTGCCTGATGGATGTTTGAGAGGGAAAATGACAGATGTTCCCTGTGCCATTGTGAGCCAGAGGGTTCTGTCAGGCTTAGAAAATATACCTGTTGTACGTTTTGCCTAATCAGAAACAGTCATCCACAAAAGTGATGAGGTTGTACCCCTGTTGTAATCTGCACCTTTATAAATGAGATGATTTATGACCTGTTAAGGGTGCTGTGGTTTTTAACTTTAATCAGGGAATAGTGGTCAACCATGCAGCCATTCGGTCTAAAAGAGGAGGATATACATAGTACTTAAAAATTTAAACTGACAGCAAAACAAGTACAGAAGGGGTCTATTGCACTTGGTAATGATCATGACTCAACTTTCATTCTAACTCCAGATGGAACTGTAGTGATTTTTAACTAGGGTCCCAAATAGAAAAACATTTCAAAGTTTCACTTAGCCTGGAGTGTATCTAAAAACACCTAACTCCCACAACGACATAATAATACCTATCTGTGAGAACATAGTGAATGAAACCTTGCATTTTAATATTTGTGTTTGTTTTCCAAGTGTTTTCTGCATATTTATTCATTATTCATTTCATGTTTACAACCAACTGGAGAGTTAGACAGCACTGTACTGGTTAGTTGAGTAAACTGAGGAATGAAAAGAGAAAAATCAATAAGAGCTGGGTGTTCTGATTCCTTCTTCATGTGCTTGCATCCAATTATACACCAAAGCCCTTCTTTCTCGAAAAAGTATCTTGCTATAGATTACTCTTTTCTAAACAATGAAAACCAATGTAATCAGAAAGTGTGTTTTCAAATGCATTTCAAAGCTAAGGTACAAAACTGATTTATTTAGTCATTGCAGATCATTTTCAAATACATGGATATCTGTATTTTATAAAACTAAATACATTATTGATTAAGTAGTTAAGAATTGATAGTCAAATTACAAACCCTTTGTTTATAAAGTGAGTTTCAAAACATCATTCTTGGATTTGAGGTTAATAGCACCAGTCCTGAAGCAGTGCCCTGTAAGTAGCATGTCTCTTCCCTAACCAACTTCTAAATGACTGAGAAACTGAACAAAGAGCTGATGAATGGGAACCAGAGAGTCACTGATGGGGCTGATGCTGTAGAATATGGTTTATATGTTTAAGAAAGTTGTCTTCCTGACACCAAACCCCAAATTTAGATAGATGTACTCACCCACTTGTACAGTACAAGAAACGGCAGTCCATGCCAGGTTGGAACTAACCCTTTTAAGTCTTAAGAGATGGATGGACAGAAGAGAATGGGTACAGAGGAGTCATTGCAAGAGAAAAGGAAAGACTGGCCTATAGATGGCTTTGTTTCTCCTTCCAAACTCACTTAAGACCAAATTCATTTCACTTCCTCTTAGTCAGAGTAAGTAAGGAGGGCATAAAAAGTCAGAACTGTTACCTATTAAAGTTCCCTTTCAAGGAAAAAAACATGTTTCTTCCATTGCCCGTCACTACTCCTACATCTACACTTCTGCTAATATTTTCCCTGACAGAAAGAGTTACTCATACTTCTCCAACCTAGAGAAGGAAATATGATTTGCTGCATAAGAAATCATTCCAAACCTTAGTAGCTTAAATCATTAATGATGTGCAGTTTCTTACCATTCTCTGTGTTGATCGGGCAGATCTGCTCCCCATGGAAGTAGGTGAGATCACTCAAGCTCAGCAGGCTTGGCTGGGATTTCTCAGGAGACCTGTCTCATATCTGGCGCCTTGGTGCCAATGGTGGACTCAAGTGCCTCTATTCTCCTCCACTTGGTCTCTTTCTAACAGCGTCATGCCTGAGCCTCCAGCACCTTTCAACATGGTCTCTCTCTCTCCAGAAGAAAGGCTTGAATTTCTTTATAACTAGATGGAAAGAGAGCAAAAGTAGACACTTACAGGTCTTTTCAGGGCTGAATCCAGAACTACTAGCACAATAGCTCTTCTGTAACATTCTATTGATAGAGGCAAGTCACAGGTAAAAAGCAAGGGAAATACACTCCACCACTTAATGGTTAAGATATACAAACAGAGATAGCATAAATTGTTGACCATCAATTTGTAGACCAGCTACTGTAAATCTCAGAGGAATTTCCCCATGATTCCATATGATGCCTAATGCTCTTTCCATCCCAGCCAGAAGATATCTACCCTCACAAGCATACATTGCCTCTGACCCTCCTGCATCTAGGCTTTCCTTCCATGATTCTTTCACTTTATCCAGTATTCTAAAGCAATTCCATTTGATCTCCAGAGCTGGAAGGTTGATGCTAGATCACTGTGTGCATGGGACCACTCTTTGGGAGCAATTCTTTATTCCCTCTCCCTCATCCATTGATACAGACACAGCACTCCACCTTAAATTTTGACATATTATTCATCTTCAGCTGAAACTAACTTACTATTCTCAATAGACATTTTTAACAAAAATAGTCATTTATTGAAATCTATTGTATATTTTAAGGCAATATTTATAGGTAAATAGGCTTGGAAATAAATTTCCAAATTTACTGGGAGTTAGTTTGAAATTCTGCAATTTAATATTTTCACTCCCTAAGATGGTGCCATGATCACTGTTACATCCTTAGTATATACAGTTACTCTGAATTATTTCATTAATGGATTCAAGTTGGCAGTCATTCCATATACATGATTCTAGTCCTTGGAACTTAACTCAAAACTAACTTGAAAGCAATGCCATCATGTGTTACCCAGAGAGACAGTCTTCAGGAAAAGGTTGACTTCCACATTGTGCATGTATAACAGGTAGTATTTTTCAATCTGTCTTTACAACTTTGAAGTTCACAATTATTTTTTTTTAAGAAAATTAAGAGAGAACTGGTACCAAAAATGCAGAGCCCCTGAAGGCAAAAATAACAAAAACAGTGAAGAAAACCACAAAGATTGAAGTCTCCTATAGTTACAATTTCTTTGACTAGAGAATTAAAAATAGGCAGTGTGGTGAATCTGATACACAGCTCAGCAGTAATGTTGCTGTTACTGCTTCCAGTGAAGTCAAGAATCCAGCACATTCTAATGGGAAGAAAATGCTGAAGTGACTAATTTTGAGTTCTGCTGCCTGGTCCTCTGATACCTGCTCCAGATTCTTGGTGCTAAGTCATTTCTTCTCTGTCTTTAAGGATTTCAAATGGCTGTCTCTAACCTCAAACTTGGAACTCAGTATCTCTGTTCTCCTTGCTGAAAACATCAGTGACCCATACAAAGCAAAAATCCAAGAGATACTCTCTGTATTAGCTGTCTGGGCTTCCATAACAAAGGACCACAAAATTGGGGCCTAAGACAATAAAAATTTATTGTTTCACAATTCTGGAGGCTAGAAGGCTGAAACCAAGCTGTCAGAAAGGTTGTTTCCTTCTGAAAGCTGTAAAGAAAAATCTGGTCCAAGACTATCTTCCAGTTTTGGTAGCCTAAGATGCTCCTTAGCAAACAGATGGCATTCCTTCTCTGTGGCTTCACATTGTGTTCTCTCTATGCATGTCTATCTCTGTGTGTCAATTTTCCCTTTTTATAAGTATACCCAGTCATATTGGATCAGGGCCCACCCTAATGACTCATCTTAATTTGACCATCTGCAAAAACCTTCTTTCCAAACAAGTTTATATTCATATACTCGGGGTTAGGATTTCAACATCTTTGGTGGACACAGTTCAATCAATAACCATCATGAGTTTGGACAAAGTCCAAACTCCTAGGTACAGAAGAGAGCTGTGACAATCTGTCCTCCACTCTTCTCTTTAGGCTTACCTTTGCATACCCCACATCCCAGTCTATACTCCAGACTGTTGAACAGGTAGCACTGTAATTTCCCTGATTATACATTACATCCTGTCTACAGGCCAATTAAAAAGAATAAAAGAGAATTCCTTGTGCCTCCCTAATTGTGATCTCTCCAAGTGTCTGTACCAAAATAGCCCATTTCATTTTTGAGTTGGACACAATATTCACCTTGGCCGACTTTTCACCTGACTGCAAACTCTCCAAATCATTCCCACCAATACTCACAAGCTCACGTCCTGTTTTTTATGTTTATTCTAGGTGAGGTCATTTTGTACACGTTCCTGAATCTCTGGTGCATAAGAAGTAAGAATTTTCAGTTAGGAATTTCAGAAAAGATTTTGATCTAAGGTGTAAGATATAAGCTCATGAACTGGCAGCTGCAATACATTTCACTCTACAGAGCAAGGGTTGGCAGACTATGGTCCATGGGCCTATTTTGTTTGCCCCATTAACTAGAATGGTTGGTACATGTTTAAATTGTTGAAAATTTAAGAACACTGTTGAAAATCAAAAGAACAAATCTATGACATTCCAAGTAAAAATTACATGAAATTATAATTGTGATGTCCATAAATAGAGTTTCATTAGAACACAGCTAAATTTGTTTATGTATTTTCCCTGGATGCTTTCACGCTACAGCAGAGTTGAGTAATTGCAATAGAAATTACATGGTCCACAAAGCCTCAAATATTTACCATTTAGTTCTTTCTAAAAATGGTTTGGTGGCCCCTTATATAAACTAATAAGATAAACTAGAGATTTGGAAAGAGGAAGAGAGACGAACAAGCCAGCGAGAAGACCCAGGGAGAAAGAGAGACAGTTAAAGCTTACACTGAGCTCCAACAGTGTCTAATTCCTATCGTTTCTGAAATTCAACAACATTTGTAATCTTGCATTCCATGAGAAACACCAAATGAAATATAAAAACCAAATTCGTTGACTGTGATTAAAAGTGTCCCCTGAAACACCTTTGCCTTTCCTCTATAGTTGACTCTAAGCTCCTTGAGAATAAGGATGAATTCATTTAGCGTATTATCTCAAGTACATTATTTAAGTCACTAAATAAGCATTCCTTCAATGACTAAATACAGAAACAAATATATATTGATAATACTGAACTAAAGGTGTGGGGAGGGGTGGAGGGGCTAAAGAGGATGAAACCTCCCCACCTCATTCCTGAAGCACCAGTTTCTTCAAAATATACTAGGAAGTATTCTAGAAGATCGCACATATGGCTCTCTAAATCAACTAGAGGCCCTCAACAAACAAACAAACAAACAAACAAACAAACATAGACAGTTATAGTCATTGTTGACCAAATGCAATGAGTTCCTGGCAAATACATTGGTGTCGTAATGAGTCCGGGTGACAGTCTGGTTCTTGCTGTGTCTTTATATGAAGCCTATATGTGGTGCGTGCTGCATTTTCTATGACCTCTAAGTCATTACTCATCCACCTTATTCCGATATTATACTCTCTGTGACTCTGAAGACTGCCATAAATATCCCCAAAAAGAGAGCATATAGTATTGCCACCATCATTGCAAGTTTATGAATTTTGAACATGAGGTTGCTAGTATGGGTAGTTCCTTTTTTGGGGAAAAACTACAAGCTGATTGAATGTCAAATTATCTCCACTGGCAACAAGAGCTTTAGGTGCTTGAAGAGCTTCCCAAACTCATTTACCAAGCTATGGAATTCTGTGGGGCTCATAAACTTACCTTCCACTTAGTTGTAAAGTGTGATGTTGCTATCATAAAACCCTGTCTCCTAATGCCAAGACAGTGGAAGCCAGCAAAAATTAAATCCAGCGTTGTCTAAAAGCATACAGATGATTACCAGCACAGTGTAACTAAAATCAAGGTCAAAACCCAGTGAAATTGGTGGCTGCACTTTTCACTATTATCTTACTCTCCTGCAGCTCTGCATAGACATTTTGGGCATGGGCTTTGGACCTGAAAAGATTAGCTTTTGAAACCTGGCTTATGGTCTAGCTGTATAAATTTGGGAGTTATATAACTCCACTTAGCCTTGAGTAATGATACTAAAGTCATAGAATTGATTCTAAAAGCACAGTTCATGGCAGGTAGCAATTAAAATTTGACAAATACATAAAAGTAAAGAGAGCCAGAGCCCTTCAAATTGTTCATCATAAATATTTCTAAATAAGTCATCACTATATTGCATTATTTTAATCAAAATATGACTATAAAAGCCATGATGAAGTTAGCATGGTTTTATTTGTGCATGGTTTCTTTTGTCCTGTTAAACCTAGAATTCAAAAAGAGGAATGCAATAGTCAGTAATAAAAGTGTGATGCTGAAAGTAAAAAGTAGAGGGAATAAACTGTGCCATGGTTTGGGGCATTCAAGATACAGAGCCTATTCAAGAGAAGTAGGTCATGATGGGTCATTTCAAATAATATCAAACAATGTCTCTGCATGGCCCTAGGTGGTAGAACAAATAGGTGGCAGCCCAAGAAGCAAAGATTATTTACAGATTATTTGTATGTTGCTGGGGTCAACATGTAGTATTCAGCATCATCAGTGGAGTAAACACATTTCCTCAGTAAGTAATGAGATCCCTGATAATGTGGGCATTGATGACACTTGACCAAGCCATGAGAGAAGGGATTCAATCTGGACCATTTTTCAGAGATGTACAGATAGATTCAGAGACAAAGACAGCCATAGACATAGACACAGACATATATCTCCCATTTATCCCACTTATCTCTTCGGTAACCAAGTCTGTTTGGTAATAAAAGTCAGCCACTTCATCAAATGACTGCACAAAATCAAATATTTCAATTCAGTTCTCTTCTCCAGCAAATTTCTGTGGAACTCACGAGTAATTCTGACATGGTCCATGATTCGATCCTACTGACCTCTTGTTAACTCAATCAGTTGGTCCTCACAGCACAATGCTGCTGCCTCAGAAGACTGGGGAGCATTTTGTCATCTCACACTAGTTTCTTGTCAGTGCTCCTCCTCTTCTTACAGTATTTGATTAAAATTTAAGCTGGATCTCTACATCCTAAACAAGGTAAGGGTGATAATCAACAATTCACTTCCCAAATCTGGCTGATTCTCATGCTAAGTTCCATTTAAATGGACCTTTGCACTCACTGCCTGCCCTGTTTCTCTTTAGAACTTCTACCTCAGTATCAGGGAAGGATCTGCCCCTTAAGCTCTCCAGTCAGTTTTTACTTCCAATTTCCTGTAAACAACTCTTGTTTGAGATGTAAACACAAGCACATACTGACACACACACAAGCGCACAAAACACGATTGCATGTCGGGGAGTTATGTTCCAATTATGCAGGGACAGAGGGAGTTCGAGCAATGACATACCTGGTTTACATTAATAATGAAACATTTAGCACCTTAATCTGGAGTCTCATTATTTCTCCAAAAATACATGGAACTTTATCCCAGCCTAGAGATTTCTCAAAATGAAGAAACATTTTTACTATGAGAGAAAATTTGTAGCAACTTTTAAATGGCTTTCTCCAATCATCAAAAGATACTGAAAACCCATCAGATACAGATATAAATCTTTTCTATTACTGTCTTCATTTTCATCATGGCTAAAAATGTCATTAAATGTGTCTCTTTGTAATGAATAAATGAAAATGCTGTTGTTACTATAGAAATACAAATTCAGAACACATGCTGACTACAAGTTCAAAGTCAATGCAATGAGGCCAGTGATTTCTCACATTAAGAGTTAAGGTAAAAGGTCACACAGCACCACATAAATATCTCAGCCCTTTTTTCAGAACCATTTACTTTCTTGTGGTTGTAGCTCTGTCCCTTGTGCTCTTTTCTCCCCGTGTACCATCTGTCTCCTCTGCTTCATCTCACCTTCTTTCTTTCAACATTTTAAGCTACTATGACAAGAGTTAAAGATCATGGAAGTCATAAAATCTGGCTTGAAACCTTAGCTGATGTTATGTTCTTTGAAGGTCCCCATAAGTAAAAAGTGTTCAAGTCCTTGGTGAAGAAATCATTGAAAGACAACTTTCCTGGATCTTTTACAACCCAGAAAAGCAAAGAATAAACTTTTCTTTCTAGGAAACAGCTGAAAATTAAAGTTTAAGTCCAGGAAATGTTCCATCCATTAGAGTTCATTACCTTAAACTGGGAATGTTTGGAAACTGCTTGTCCTAACAAGAGAAAATATTGTCTCTTAAGCATGAGCAGGTTATTACAAATGCTTTATTATTGTATTTATGATACATGTCATGTCCTTACATCTTGAAACAACATCAGTGAAATCTGAGTAAGCATAAGGAAAGCTAGCTAGTCTGAAATGCTACCTATTTTCATTTACTAACTAGTATACATCACATTTAGATTTTAATTTTATGTAAAAAATGTGGTCTAATTTAAGTCAGAGACTTCACAGAAGATATGTCTTGTTGGCACCATGCTTTTGCAACATATAGAGAAAAGAAAATAATCAACTTCATTAAAATAATTTATTTAGCTGCATGAACATAAATGACCAGTTTAATCAACTTTAAACATCGAAATTTGGCATGTTTACCAAATTTAAACCTAATATAGATGCAGAGTACTGAAAAACATTTTTATGTTACTTTACATACTTGTCATTAAAATATATCTCTACCCAAATATTACTACTATACTAGAGGTGACATTTTCCACTGTCTCTATAAGTAATCTTTGCTTCTTATCTTCCATAATTCAGCTAATGAATTGAACCATTTCCAAATACTTAAGTTCGATATCTCAATTATCTTTTAATATTCCTGTTTCTCATTCTTATGCATTAAACCAATCAACAAATATTTACTGAGTCTCAAGCAATCAGGTTGAATAAAATTGGTAAGACAGATAAGGTCATTCTAGTCACGGATTTTTTTAAGTTTAGTATGGAAGATAATATTGCCTAAATATTATGTGTGATAAATATTTCAAAAAACAAGAATGCTATGTGAGCAACATGTTACTATATGAAAAGTTGGTCCTTCCAGAGATATGTCATTTAAGCTGAGACCTGAAGCATAGGAAGAGTGAGCTATGTGAAGACATAAAGGACAAGATTCCAATTAGACAGAATAACTAACATGAATGCATTAAAATTAGGAGTGTGATGAGCTCAAAAAAAGGAAAAAAAAACTTTTTGGCTCGCGTGTGGAGAGCAAGGCAATCTTGTCTTGATTGCATCTACAAAGACTCATATCCAAATAAAATCACATTCACAATACCAGGGGCTAGGACTTCAACATATTTTTTTAAGGGACAAAATCCAAAGTGTAAAGAGAATGGCAGAGTAGAAGGATGCATCACACCCTGGAAGATGTCATGGAGGCTTCTTGGAATCAATTTTTTTTTTAATTTTTCTTTTTACAATAATAAAACTCTTACCACTTCGGCTAAATTTAGTTAAGTCTGATTTTATCTGAAGCTAAAATGGCCTAATGATGTTCAGGATACAGGGAATTATTTTCAGAGCATTGTGATATTATCATGAGATTTTAAACAAAGGAGTAGCATAATCAGATATTTATTTTGCAAAGGCTGCAAAATCCATTTGGCCCCCAAGTCCTCTAGAATTTCTTTCTAAAGATCTTCTAATTTATAACTGGCCCTATTGAGTTCCTGATTACTTCACTTATACATGAAATGCCAGTTTTAAGACTCTTTACCTTTCCCCTTCAGTCTATTCAGAACATCAAAATAATCTTCCTTAAATAACACCTAACAATTCATCCTTTCAATCAAAAGTCTTCCATAGTCCCCATTGCCTTAAGGTTCTTGGAGCCCTCTTAAATCCTGGCTTCAAACTACATTTCCAAAATTAAATCCAAAAGAGGTGGGCTTTATGTTAAAGTAAATATCATAGTTCATCACTGAGTAGCGGTTTAAACCTGTGCATTTGAGAAAACTGTAAGAGGAATTATTAATAATAATTTATTGGAAGAAACTCAGAGCAACAACCAGTTAAAACTTAAGCATAACACACCTATCTGGTGACTCCTATCCTACACTGATAAATAAAGAACAGCAAAAGGGAGAAAATAGATCCAACAATTCCTGAATTCTTGTTTTTCATGCAAAAATTGTTGCATGCTAACAACTGATTAAGAACTAAGGTTAATTGCCACCCAACATCATTAATGAAGTTACTGTTTCAGAAGCCATCTAGTGTAGGCACTATGCCAAACATTTTATACACATTATTTTATTTAAGTCTAACAATAAGTGTATAAGACAAGTTATTATTCCCCACATTATAAATTAAGAAATTTGGCTTTAGAGTGATTGATCAAGTAACTTGCCCATCATCATGCAACTCTGAAATCCCAGAAATGGTTCTACTAAATCTTCGTACCAGGGTCATAAACCTATAGTTTTTTCTTCACCAAAAAGACCTTCTTTTCTTGACAAAACCATGTCACTCTTTGTGCCTTCAGCTTCCTCTAATAGTCCAGTGCCAGGATTCTAGATAGATTATAAAAATTGCACCTGTTACTGCAGTAATGATGCATATATGTATGTATGTACCATGGCTTCAGATAAAGAATTTTGCTATTAGTATATTTCAATACTTAATATTCAAATAAATTCAACAAACATATTTTGTCCCAGAAAGGAGGGAAGAAGAGGACAGTAGAGGAAGAACAAGGTGAGATTAACAGATAAGGCAATGAGAAAGCAGTTTCTAGTTAATATGTATGAGCTATCAGTATTGATTACAAAGAGATAAGGGATATTATGGTATAGAGATACATGTCCTGCCCTATTTGAAGATAGCATTTAAAGTGTGGTATTCTTCAATAAGCATTCCAAAGTGTTAGAACTTTGAGGTTTGAATTTGAAAAAAAAATTGGAAAAGTCTAGAAGAGATTTTTGACTCTTTTTCAAGTCATCCCCTTTCCATTAATTAATTAACTTGTAGAAAGTAAAAGATTATATTTCACAAACAACTGAGGGATTCAATTTCCTTGGCTTAATATAATTTTGAAGAAAGTGTATTTTCAAAAAGAGAAACAAGCAAACAGGCAAACAATTATTCTAATCTATCATGTCATGTCTAATCTTGACTCTATGCTGTATTGACTTTTGAAGAGGAAATTATAGTCCTGATATAAATGCTGTGTTGAAATGTCCTAGTCTTCACAGAAGGGCAATATAAGAAAGAAACCTTAGGTAGGTGAAGAACTATCTTCTTCCCAGCCATACGTTTACTTGATCATGAAGGGCAAATAACAACACAGCTTTATGTTGTTTTACGAAGGCTATGCATTAGTTAAAGGCTAGATTGCATCCCTAAATGTCAAACAATTGAAAATAGTCACAGGAAAGTGGTGATGGCTGTAAAGAACGTTGTAGTAAGTTCAACAAAAACTGGAAAGAAGAAAAGAGTCTGTCTTCTATGTATATCAAGATGACTCACTTAGGAAGTCATTGTGGGTTTATAAAGCCTGAAAACGTTTTCATAAGCTTTTCTTGAAGTACTTTCTCAATGATCCAGGTTCTGCAAATTCCAAATGAATCACTAACCCAGCACTGTGTGTGTCTGTCAGTGAGTATGCATACAATATGGACATGGGAGGTATGAATAAATGAGATCTATGTGCTGAGTTAGCAAAGAGTGATAGGGAATTGGTACTAATGCTTTTACTACAAGAGCATTGACTTCTGGGGTTTCTACATGCTCTCTCTACTTTTATATTTTCAAAAGCTACATGAATGCCATCAACCCCATAAAAATTCAATAACACATATATCTTGCTTAAACAATAAGCACAGTGGAAACCATTTTTAGAATATATATATGTATATACACATTACTGAATGTCATTAAAATTGCTTAATCGACTTGAACTCACATATACCTATATCACTTCTTCTTCTGAGGTTTTCAGAGGCTGAGAGTGTATTTTGAGCAAGGAAGCAAAAGAAGTCAGAGGAAACAAAAGTGTTCTGTTTGGAGAAGTCTTTTCTAGGCCTTATTGTGTCTAAACGTCAGGCTCAAAAAAATATAGCAATCAATGCAGTGCACGTTTTAGTAAAATCATCCTAGTTCTAGATCAAGACAGATCAAGACACACATGCCCTGAAAAATTACACTCATATCATAATTTCTTATCTTGGGCTAAAGTGTGAGATTTCAGGGAAGGGTAGAAAATTGCTACCATTTTATTTTTTCCTTCTTATTAAAATAAGCAGGCTTTTCTATGTTTAACTACTTGGTATACAAAGCTATTATCTGGTACAATGAGAAAGGCAATGGAATAGATTGGAAAGAAATACTAATTCCAAATTACATAAGCCAACCCAGAAGACATTAAGTGATGGCAGCACTCTTGGTGTAGATCAGCATTTCCTGATTTCTCTATTAATATCACTGACTCAGTGTATTCCAGAGGGATCAGGACACTTTTCTACTCCATGAGAAAGGTAAGTGTATACTGGTTTATAGGGACAATTAGGTATGAAATAGGGAACCCAACTTTCCTTCCTACTGGAGGAAGAACTGGGATTTTTATCAACAGGAGAAGATGCAAAGGTCAGTCTTTGAAAAGTAAATACCCTAAATGTACATGTACACATACTTATTAACAGAGCTTCTGGAAATATTTTTGACTTTTTTGCAGTGGCCAGAATTATTCTGATAATAAAACCAGTCAAATATATTGTAGGCAAAGACAATTATAACCCAGTGACCACATGGACATAGATGCAAAACATTCTTCAGGTATTAACAAATAGATTCTAGTAATATATTAAAAAAAAAACAAACCAGGATCATGTGGGTTTTATTCCAGGATGGTAAGGTTGGTTTACTACTTTAAAGTCAAGTAATGTAATTCATTAAGTTAGCAGAAAAAAGTAGAAAAATAGTATATGAGCGTGTCAATAGGTGCAGAAAAAACATTTGACATATTCAACCTTCATTTGTGAGAAAACAGCAAAATCTCAGCAAACTAGGGCTGGAAATGGACTTTCTCAATCTGCTATGGGCATCTGAAAAGCCCACAGCTCACATCACACATAAGGATGAAGTATTTAATACTTTCCCTATAAAACTGGGAGAAAGGCAAAGACATGCATTTTCATGCTTCTGTTTGACTCACTGTCTGCCACCCTTCCCATGTCCCTCTATGTTATTTCCATTCAACTTCATGATAGCAAATAAAGAGCCTCAACCCCATTGTCATTTCCACATGAAATACAAACAAGCTGCTAAATTTATTTTCTTTGCTAAGAACTTGAAATGTTGCAAGAGTACACTCTGATTAGTTTTGACTTACGTGGTTCTGAAATTTCTTGTGCTTCCTACTTCAGTATAATACTGCTAAAGATATGAGGCTTCATGAAGAATGGAATAGGTACAGACTAAGAATTTATGAGTCTAGTGTCAGTCTGAGAGTCCTTACTGAATTTTCTGAGTCTCTGTTTTCCCATTAGGTTAAGTGCCATGAACAAAAGTGTTTTAACACAAATTAAGATGATGTGTAAAAATAGCAAATTTTAAACTGCATAGTGATTTTTCTCAAATAAAATGCAATGCTAGAAAAAAAATAGAGCATCCATTCTCTTCTGTTGGTAAAACAAAACAAGGAAACTAATATTTATGAAACATTACAATGGGTCAGACATTATGCTAGATATTTTATATTTGTTGCTTTCTTAAGCCTGTAAAACAACCATAAAAGATTGTTTTTATATTTCAAGTGAGAAAATGAAGGCATAGAGTAATTAATAAATGAAGGCATAGAGTAATTAATAAAGTCATTGACATAATATCATAATGTCATCATGAACAGATTCAATGATACAGGTATTATAGGAGACAATGCCACTAAAATGCTTATAATGACTACAACATAATAGGCACTCAAAAGATATGAGCTTTATCATTGTTAACATGATAGTAATAATAATAACAATAAATATTCCTTTAAACAGAGAAATTAAAAATGCTTGAGACAAAGAGGAAGCATTGGAAGTTCTACCATATATTTTGGAAAGTGACTCTGTGACTATAGATTTTATGGAATCTATTTCTGCTCCATTGGAAGGGCTGTGCTCTTCCATGTGCTCTTGCACATGAGTCAAAGGCCTTTTGAAAATCATTAGTAATAGGGAGCACTTTACATATATTTATCAACTGCACTAATGGCTTTTTTTTTTTCATTTTCACAGAAAAGTAACTTGCAAGGACACAAGGACAAGTTGCAAATACAATGTTCAGAAAAGTGACACTGAAAGACTTAGGAGCCATAAGAAAAATATTTATTGAAATTCTGTGACTATTAATAAATCTGAAAAGAATGAGCTATTATCAAGAGGCAAAATCAAGACACTTAGCCCTACTCTTTTTTGGACTCAGCTCCGTAGGTCTGGCTTTCCCAGAAGTAGCCCCTAGAATTCTCCTGGGACTACTTTGTCCCCAAATCAAACATCACAAGCAAGCATGCATTAAGAGAGATGGTTTGTTTGTGCTAAGAATAAAGAAAATGAAATGTAACACTAGTAACATAAACCTTGTCAAAGACATTTCAATTTTCATCATTAGCATTAATAACAAAAATGGTTTCCCCATCTATAACTATATTGAGCAAAGCTGTATTCTTCAAATATCTGAAAAGGATAGAAATTGAAAGAAATTGAAAAAAGAGCTGGTTTGACCCTGGAAATGTGAAATCCCAAGTGTCAAGAGAAATCATATTTTCATAGGTCAGTTAGGAATCCCTGGAAACCAAGATCTGGAAGAAATCTTAATAGATCTTTAAGATTTTAGGAAAGGTAGTTGATACTGCCCTAATAAAAGTTTAAATTAAGAACCCACATATGGCATATAGCAAGCAGAAACCAGTTAACAGTGCCCAGGCTCATTTCCAAAAGAATTCAAGGAGTTCTGGCAGGCCAACTGGATTTATAAGGTGGTAAATTAAAAAATAATAAAACATTGATCTGTCAGCATAAGTCTGATTGCCAAGTATACGGCCATTATTTTGCAATTAGTGTCACTTACTGAAATAGCACTTTCAGAGTGATTCAGCCCTTAGCCACATTTTCCCAGAGCATTTCCTTCCACCAGTTCTGAAAATTACTACTGAAATAGTCACCCAGTATTAAATCATTCTGTCAATTTGCAATGGTGAGAACCTACTCTCTCTTCTGTTCAACACTTACAAGCGCCCAGACAGTACAACATGTAACTTCTTTCACAAAGTCATGATGTTTTGCAGCAGCCCAAAGCTTCTAGAAAGATAGAGAGAGTTTCCTCTCAAATATGTGTTTCTATCATATCCCATCCATTAGAAGCAAATCTCAGAGCCCGTCATTCAGATATCTGATCTGACTTTGCCCATCCTCAGCATGATTAAGCAGCCCAGCTTTTCTGCTGTACTTTTTATCTTTAAACTTTACTTGTCCTGTTTTTCCTTGCCAACTGCTTATGCAAGGGATAGCTTTATTATTAAATAAAGGTATATTAAAAAGTTAATTATTTTTATCTTTAGCCCTCCTAAGTGGTATCTGCATTTCAAAAGATGATTCAAGCTATTACGGTTCCATGGGGAGTGAAGACAGGGAACGGATATGCACGGTTCTGCAGAAAGCTGAGCCCTGCCAAAGCTGAGAGGATAAAAATAGGCTGAAGCCCTTTCCAGCTTCATGTGCAAAGCTAAGTACTCTGAGCAGAGTCATCCAAAAAAATGGAGTCCCTCATTCTTATTCACACAAGCAGTTTGGGGAAAGGGAGCTTTTACTACATTGTTTGATGGTGTGTACAGATGTGAATTGACATTGTGCAGGTAGCTTGTCATGTTTTGTGCTCCAATAAAAAGGGTTTAAAATCTCCTTCCCAGTAAAACAGTAAATGGAAGATGTTCCAATGCTACAGAGAGGAAGCAACCGTAAAATGCTTAGAGAGAGAGACAGCCTGCCTATAACACAAGCACAGCCAAGAGCTGCAAAATATACAGGAGAGTGTAAGAGCCTCTCGATGAGGGCTCAGTCAATAAAGACTCATGTTTAAAAACCATACTGGGCTTCAGAGCTCCTAAAAATAATGGCGGCTACGTAAATTTGAACCTCTTCACACATTGCTCTGAAATGACACAGATGGAAATCAGAGAGCAAATACAACTATTCTCAAAAATAACTTGGAGACTGAGAATAGTACAAGCATAAGTGTATATGTAAGTCAATAAATAAACATCCAAATGTTGCAGAGCTGTCTCCAGACCCAATACCTAAGCAGGGTCAGGCCAAGTAGAGGCATCATGGAAAAGAGGGGACTACCAAAGGCCAGTGGCGGCAGAGAACACATAAAATTACTCCCCCAAAAGAGAAATGCCTGCATGATGTAGGGAAGATACTCAAAACATGGCCATGACCTAGTGAGTCAGAGCAGTGCTACTGAGGAACTGAAGAAGAGGACTTGAATATGTGCATGAGAAGAGTGGTGTTCTCCTGATAGGCAGACAGGATAGGGGGTCCTTGGAGAAAGAGAACCAGGCATGACTTTCTTGACATAAGAGAAGCCGTTTTGTGATCTAAGTCTGGCCACCATGTTTGCTCTTGAACAGGTCTCAGTAATTAATGATTTGAAGGGAACGAAAGAATGCAAAAACTAAGACTGTTATTAGACAAGTAACAATAGCAAAGACAGTACATCAGTTGTAAAGACTCCTGACTCTGTTTCAATAACAATAAAGCTTAGCCTGAAGCACAAGATCAACTGGAATCTCAGGAATGTTGATGTTGACCTTTTCTGACCTTGGTGACTTCAATCAACTAAAGCCTGGATTTTGTCTGCCTTCAGATCAGACCCTACGCTTCCTCCTTTTCTTACTAGAAACTCTTCTTGATTTAAATTGTTCTGAAGAGGATGGATCTTTAAAGATATCCAAGTTGATCTCTGGGCCACACATAAAAATGAAGTTGAATTGTAACTAAGTACAGGGCCCATGTGTATTACTTGGAAAACAAAAACAAAAACAAAAAACTGTTTCCATCAGTAACTCAATACCCACTCTCCAGAGATACAGAGCAAGGGAATGAACCCACAGCTGGGTGTACATGTCTTTACTTCCTCACCTGTAACACTCCACTCCTGCCAATGAACAAAGAAGGTAAATTTGACTCAGATGGGTACACAATCTATTGGTTTGTACAAGACCAACAAGCCATAAATTCCACTGTAACTCCTCACCATCCCATAGTCTCTAATCCAGTCACTGCACTTACCTCTATCCCTGCTGATGCAGCCTGCTTTACAGTAACTGATGTCTGCTCAGCTTTTTTTTCAATCCCATTGCATCTTGACTCTCAATTTCTCTTTGCATTTACACGTAGAGGGAGACAGTTAACATGGATGAGCCTACCTGAGGGATGTTATGAGTCTCTCTCAATATTTTCCCAAGTCCTTAAAACTGACTTACATTCTGCAGTTTTTCCCCAAGGCTCCACTCTTGTTCGTATGTTAATGACGTTTTACTCTGTAACTGAACTAAGCTGGGTGCCCATATAGCTGAAGGCGCTGGCTGAACAAGGCCATAAAGTCTCCCAATCCAAACTTGAATGGGTACAAAGAACTGTTATAAACCTAGAACAGGAGATATCTCAGGGCATTTGAAAGCTCACCCCAAAGTGCTTAGAGTCAATTCTGTGCATTCCTCTCTCTGAAACGGAAAAACTGTTACATAAATTTCTCCAGGCAGCTAGCTGTTGCTGCCAATGGATGACTAATTTTGCTGCCCTTGCTAAACCTCCGTAAGTCATCCTCCCAGATAACACTTCAGAGTCCATTTCCTGACCTTCAAAGGCATTAATCTCCTTTGATGCTTTAAAATTAACATGGCCCACACCCCCAGCTCTCAGCTCTCCCAGTTTTGACAAACCTTTTCATCTCTGCTGCCGCACACATGATGAGATTGCTGCGGTATTCTAGGACAAGATTTTGCCTCTCGGACACGTCCTATAGCATATTTCTCATGCCAATTAGACCCTGTGGCATCAGGTGTGCCCTCAAGCTTGTGTGCAGTAGCCACAGCTGCCACCTAAATTGACAAAGCCAGTGCTCTTACATTAGGCTCCCCCATTCACCTTTATGTTCCCTGTGCTATGTCTGCCCTCTTACTAGTTCATAAGACACAGGACCCGTCTACATGGTGACAGATCACCTATGAACATGTCGACTGAAAGAAAAAAGCACAATGGAAAAGCTGTGAGTTCAGTTTTTTGGGAGAAAACTACTGAGGACTATAGACTGGGAGACAGCCTCTCAGATAGCTCTGAGGAGCTGATCCAAAGAGGTAAGGAAGGAGCCAGGATATAGATGATTTTTCTTCCAGCTGGGAAAAAATAAATGTAGTCCAACATAGAAAGATCACTGGTAATCACAAAGAACAAACATTTCAAGTTAATGATTTCAGTGCTTTTTTATGTGTGGGAAGGTGCACCCCTTTTGACTAACCCTTCCATCACCTTACATCACAATAACACCTCAAACCCAGCTACTTTACCCCCCCTTCCTGATGATGGAGAGCCCCACTCTGTTCCACATGATTACCTTGCAACTAGAGAAATGGTCTCAAAGCCACAAAAGAACCTCCTAGGTACCCCCTTAGACAACCAAGACTTACTTCTATTTTGTGATGATTCCTTTAAACAGAATTTTCAGGGAAACTTAATACTGTCTTATGCCATAGTTTCCCCACATGGAAGCCTTGAAATATACTCTATCCTCTGTAAAATCAGCCCAAGCCGTTGAACTCAGAGCTCTTACTACATCTTATACATAAGCAAAGGGGAAGATTGTTACTATTTACACTGACTCTAGACGTGCTTCTGGAGTCTGCCTTACTGTTGGCACGATTTAAAAATTGTGTACATTCTTCACCTCTGCTGGCACTCCTCTTGCTAAAGGGCACATCATTGCTGCTCTATTACAAGCTAATCACCTCCCTTCTAATATTGTCATTCTTCACTGCTTAGTCTGTAGTAAGGAGATGCTACATCTTTAAGAAATGATAGGGTTAACAGGGCTGCTAAATATGAAGCCCCAAATGGACCCTCTATCTTTTCTCCACCCAATTTTTAAACCTGCCTTTATCCCTGACTGATAGTTATTAACTATTAGGCAAATGCACCACAATCTGAAAAAGACAAATTGATACTAAAAGGTGCCAAACAGTTATCAGATGGATTACACATTGGTTCAAATGAAGGGCTATTCCTGTAGCCCTCTTTTTTTTTTTTTTTGACCTTTTGGCTAGCACTTATCTCCTATTCAGTGCAACATGTGTGCAGATGGGGGATAATTAAGGAACTAAAAGACAATTGGTTCTGCTCTAGCATCCACAAAATTTCTGAACAAATTATTTCCCAGTACATCATTTGTAAATCTCACCAAATTTCTGAGATATCAATATACCCCGTGAAGTCCTGCAAAGCCCACGCTGCACTTTGCAGAACTCCAAATGGATTTTGTAGACTTACCTTCAGCTTTAGGCTATTCTCACTGTGTGGGTATTGTCTGCATATTTAGTGGATGGACTGAATGATATCCAACTAGACATGCTGATGTCACAACAGGGGTAAAAAAAAATTAATAACTGAGAATATCCCACCAGGGAATATTACCAAGGAACTCATTTTACAGCATAAATAAACTTGCTTACAATAATTTGAGGGTACTCAGTAACATTCCATATCCCATACCATCCTCAATCATCAGGGCAAGTGGAATGTAGAAATGTAGACATGGAAAAAAATCCAGACAAATGACCTTAAAATAAGGATTTCCAGAGCCAGTGTTCACACTACAGAAGCAGACAGCATCACGCAGTAAGCAACTTTTCCCAAGAGCATGGATCAAGAAACTGTTTTCATCTGTTCCAACCCCTCTTTTTAAGAATCTGTACACATACACACACACACACACACACACACACATCAAAAACAAACAAAAATCCTTTTCTTATTAAACACTTACTTTCTTCTAAATTTATTGATTACTTATTAGAAAGTTCATTGGAGTTTGCTTGTTTCAATCAGTCCTACCCCACTTCTGAGTTTTGACTATGGACTCTCTTTCAACCTGTGTCTTGCCCTTAGTAACCTTTACTTTTTCAATAGGTCAGGCACAAACCAAACACCCCTTTGTGCCAGTTTGCCAAACCTTGGCCATGTTAACTAATCAGTCTGGCTGTTGGTTATGCCAACTTCTAGATAGTGCAAAAGAACCTGAGCTAGTTCATTTCTGCCAATCTGAACACCTGCTGGACTAAGTACAGAAGAGAGAGAAACTACCAGCATGGTATCCATGATTGAAGAAACATCACTCTGCCTCTTTTTTCTTCTGGTGAGTTATTTGGATCAACAAAATTTCTATAGAAGCTCAAGGGCTGTTCTCTGCGCAGATAAAGATGATGGGGAAAACATTCCCCTTTGTATTAAAACCACTGGGCCTTTCCTGGGTGACATACCGGGTAAACCTGCTATCAAACCCTATGGTTTGATTCCACAGAGGCATCTTCAAACCTATCAAGGAAATTAAAAGCGACCCTAGCACTACCCTCTATGGCACAGATGTTTGCCAAATTACCAATTGTTTTGAATAGTTCTTAAGTTGCCCCTCCTTTTATTGACCAAACCTCATGCTCCTTCCTAAATCAATAAAAAGTAATTCATCCTGAGTTCCACATTCATCATTGCATCATCAATCTCAAATTACATTTATATGCATTACTAAAAAAATGAGTATAGTATAGAATACCTCTATGGAGACTATTAAATATACATACACATACACATATACATATCTTAAATGTTTTTAATTTTATAAAAATGTCCTATTCTACATGATCATTTACTTTTTTTGCTTAATATTTTATCCCTAAGAGTCATCCACGTTATTGCATGTCATTTTGATAGAGTCATTTTAACAGTTATATAGGAATAGTTATTGTGAGATTGCATCATTATTTAATCTATTCTCCTTTCCATGAACATTTGTGTTGTTGTTGATAATTTTCAAAGTGTTTGCTATATTAAATGTGGCTGCAGTGAATCTAGCTAAATAGATTTGTGAGTTCTTTACTAAATTAAAAATTTTAAAGAGCAAGAATGCAAACTATAACTCCTTTAGTACCAAATCAGATGTTTGAAGAGAACAATCAACATATTTCTAGAAGTATCATGCTGGACCAAAAGAAGTCAGATTAAATTCTCAAACAGTGGCAATTAATTGAAACTGACCATACATGCAATAAAGGAAAATATAGTTTAGTTGAATAACACATCTAAACCCTTCCAGTTCTTTATAATTTGCATCCGACATCTATCTCAGAAACACTTTGGGAAGAAGGCACAGGTTTTATCTATTCTTCTGTCACTAGTTGCTTACAGTATTTTATCTAAAACATAGCAAGTAAATCTTGAATAAAGAATAATTGAGTGAATAAATGGGTAAGTCAACTAGTATTGAAACAGAGTAGGACTCTGTTGGTCCCTCCCAAGTGAAAAAGCCTTTCAGTGCCCCCCATTTCTTATTTGAAAGAAAAAGACTTTCAGCCTCCTGGACCTGCCCTGCATTCTGAAGGGCAGATTCAAGGGAAGTAAGAGAATACAGAAACAAAGGCAGTCAAGAAACAATAGTGTAGTGATGGGGCAGGGTCCTGGTTCCTCCGAAAGGGATACACATAACAATCTGATACATATCTCTGAGTTCTTCCACAGGAACAAAGGTCCCACCCTGGCAGAGGATGGGAACTTCAGACTGAGCTCAAGCACATGGACCCCAGAGTGGCTGGACTCAGAAGGCTGATGACTAAGATTCCTGGAACACCACCCTGTTACCTACCACTAGCCAATCAGAGTAGCTTACACACCCTGCAACCTCTGCCCCCTCCAAATTTTGCCTATAAAAATGCTTCCCTGAAACCCACTGGGGAGTTCAGGCTTTTTGACCATGAGCCGCCCATTCTCCTTGCTTGGCCCTTGCAGTAAACCTTTCTCTGCTCCAAACTCTGATGTTTCAGTTTCCTTGTCCTTGCTGTGTGTCAGGTACATGAACTCAGATTTGACAACAATACATCTTTTCAAACAGAAAGATAACTATCTTTACCACACCACGCTATTGGAGCCTTGTTTGTTAGTAGTTAACAAGTTTAAAATTAAGATTCAAATATAAAGTCATCATTTGAAATTGGTATTTGTTTTATCAGACAGCTCTGTACAGTTTTCTTCACAATTAACTATTAAGAAAATTATTTAATTCTTGGTTATAATTATTCATATGCACTTATTTATATACAGAATACATACTCCTTCTACTTTTGAGAAATCTAGAACACATTCATATATTCAATTTTTCATAGAATAAACATGCTATCATAGTAATCTCAAATTAAAAGTTACACTAGAGTATTTTTTCCAAAATGTTTTTTCCATGCGCAAATCATGTTATATAACTCTTTGAAAAACAGTATTTACTCTTGTAAAAATCTTATAATCTAAATTATATTATTTATATTTATATATTTATATTATTATATTGTTTTTAAATTTAAATGTATATTACAAACTAAGTTTAAAAAATGCCTGTGTAAATTATCTGGCAGTTTCTGTCTATGAAATTAAAAAGAACACTTTGCAAAAGAAAATAAATTCAGAGGAAGCAATGTTGTTCTTGACCTACCGTAAGTATAACAGTATATTTAAAAATATGAAATACGATCACCTAAAAAGTAAAATGAATCACAAATAAAATGTCTGATATTAAAACTACAGATGGTTACATACAGAATACATGGGAAGAAAATACAAAAATACAGTAGAATTAGGAAAAGCTATCATACTTTCCTATAAATAGCAATTTCTGTTTTGGATTTAAGAATATGATTGCCTTAATTTTATCTTAATGCTCCCAATGTCACATCATTAAGTATATCTCATACACATTTGTAATGCAGTAAAGATCCTATGATAAATATTTTTGAATATTTAGGACAAACTTCAAAGTATTAAAAAATCTACATGTCGTTTGATTAAAAAATTATATTAATGATAACAGACTAATCTAAGGCAGGGTATTTTCAAGGAGATTGAGCAAATCTCACTTATACCAGTGGCAAAATTAATAGGATAAGTCATTCATAGCTAATTCCTCATTTTTATCATTTACTCTTGCCCACACAAAATTCAATTTAATCTGTCCCTCTTCAACACCTGCTCCGTACTACACATTGTGGTTGGTTGGAATGAAAAAATAATGGCACATTCCAATTCTATTCAGAGAAAATTAATGTTACCATGTTTTTAAATTATTTTAAAATACTTTCTATATGGAAGCTATGATATTATATGTAGATGTTGAGTCGGTTAATCTGTGCTCCAAGGACAGTCAGTTCCTAATAAGTCAATCGCACTTCAAGGGTAGTTTGCTATCATTTAATCAGAAAGCCACTCTGGAGTCAGCTTCGACAACTTCAGCTCTTCTTATCTTGAACAATGCCAGAAACATTAATTAGCAAAAGAAGCATTAAAAATGGGTTTTCATTAGTAAAATTAGAAGCTTGTTTATGAGCAGACTGGATGTTTAAGAAGACTCTCCTTGGTGAAATATATATATATATATATTTTAAAGTGGGTGGGTTACAAATATTAGAGATTTTTCCTAACTAAATGTAAAATTTATCAGATTCTTCATCTTATACTTAGAACAGCAGACCTACACACCTATATGCCTATTACTGCAGGTGCTTTGTTCCATCATTGGTTCTGAAGATTCCTGGTTGATTTAGAATCAATCTAGTCTTTTAGATGATTAGACAAATGTTGTGTTAGGATATTACTGCATTTGCTTATGAGAACCTTTTCATGCAAAGTGGATTTATAGCACCTAAAAAAACTAAAATACGAATTTCTTTGAGCTCACAGAACAAGCTGTATTACTGTTTAATGTCTGCTTGCTAAGAAGTGTATGTCTGAGCAGTCAAATTTGGTTTAGAACTTTCATTATGATCAGGTAGTGAGCTTTTGGAAGAATTTCTAATCCTCACCTACCACTAATCATAGACTTCCACCATTACAAATTGCCAAATGAGAAAACGAAAATGATTTAACGATAAGTTTTATGTTCTTTATTCAAGAGAAAACAAAACAATGAATTGGAGGAGTACAATGTGTCGCAAGCAGTCGTGCACTCTTTACAAGGGATTTTGGGCAAAATGAGTTTTATAGAGCTTTAGAAGAAGCAACATGGAAACAGGAGGTGATCGGCTAAGAGCTGGGGGATTTTCTTATAGGACTTGCAGGTCCTATTCCAGGGTAAGGTGAGCTAGCTAAAGTTGAGCTGGAGGATTGTGATTGGTGTACGTTAGATTTCCTTGACAAGTATTTCCCGTAAGTTGAGGCTGACTTTAGATTGAGGCTGACTTTAAATTAAGGCTGACTTAGATTTGTGATGTGGGTCAGACCAAAGTGGCTTCCTCCATTTTGCAGATTCTGATATATAAATTAACTTTATCACTGCCAAACAAACAATAAATAATGGAGCCCTGTCAAACCTGCTCTTAGTTTTTCTAATATTACAGACATATCTAGATAATATAAAATCGCCTTGAAATGGATATCACAGAAGCAAATGGCCATTTAGTCAATATCTGATATGCAGTGTTTGTTTAATGCTGTGATCTCACAGATTCTGTTAGTTATTAAGTAAATGGACACAATGATAGTGTTATTTGATGTTATTTAATTCTTCATTCATTCATTCCACTAGAAACTCTGAGCATTTTCCACCAGAGTTTCAGTTTACCATGGAAATGAGTTTATATAAAGGATTTTTTCTCCTGAATCTTTATATGCATGGCAAGAAACAGAATAGACCAACTATTATAGTATCAGAGCATTCTTCTACCTAAGAAGCTGTTGATTCACTTCCAGTTGTGGGGGGGAAAGTGGTTACTCTAATCCCTGGTACTCAGACACATTAAATGGTCTGTATTTCCTAGTTTACAAGAAACAACTAGATTTGGATGCCAACTTAATGTATTCAACAGAGAAGGAAGTAATTTCTCAGGGTGAGAAGCAAACATTTCCTCTCTTGTGAACCTGCTTGGCTTTGTCTTCAAAGGGAGCATATAATTATTGCAAGATCAAGAATAATTCAGAAAAGCTTAAAAATTGAATCATTAGGCAATGGATTAGGATAACACAGTAAAAGGGGCAATTAAAATCCAGTATTGGTGAATAAATAATGATCTGCTAAAAGTGCTAAAGGCATCCTAAATATAAGATGGAGAAAAACAGCACTTTTTAAAAAAATTTGGAAACACTCAGTTTACATTTATTTTATAAATAATCACAGATATTCAAATAAAAATATTCCTTTTTATTGAAGTATAGCTGATTTTTAATGTTGTGTTGGTTTCAGGTGTATAGCAAAGTGATGCAGTTATATATATATATATATTCTTTTTCAGATTCTTTTCCATTATAGATTATTAGACTGGGATTTCAAAATTGTAGAATAGATAAACAAGATTACACTGTATAGCACAGGGAAATATACACAAAATGTTATGATAAATCACAGAGAAAAAATGTGACAATGAGTGTGTATATGTCCATGAATGACTGAAAAATTGTGCTGAACACTGGAATTTGACACAACATTGTAAAATGATTATAAATCAATAAAAAATGTTAAGAAAAAAAGATATTGAATTCCTGGGCTACACAGTTCCCTGTGCTATACAGTAGGTCATTGTTGGTAATCTTTTTTATATATATGTTAATCCCAAACTCCTAATTTATCCCTCCCTACCCCTTCCCCTTTGGTAATCATCAGTTTGTTTTCTATGTCTGTGAGTTGCTTCTATTTCTAGAAATTGTCTATTATTGTAAAGTTTATTTGTATCACTTTTTAGATTCCATATATAAGTGATATTATGATACTTGTCTTTCTTTGTCTGACTTACTTCATTTAGTATGATAATCTCTAGGTCCATCCATGTTGCTGCAAATGGCATTATTTCATTCTTTTTTATGGATAAGTAGCATTCCATTGCATACAAATACCACATCTTCTTTATCCACTCATCTGTCGATGGACATTTGTTTCCATGTCTTGGTTATTGTAAATAGTGCTGCTGTCAACATTGGGGTGCATGTATCTTTTCAAATTAGAGTTCCCTCCGGATATATGCCCAGGAGTTGGATTGCTAGATCATATGGTAAGTCTATTTTTAGTAAGGAACTTCCATACTGTTATCCATAATGGCTGCACCAAATTACCTTCCCACCAACAGTGTAGGAAGGTTCCTTTTCCTCCATATCTTCTCTAGTATCTATTACTTGTAGACTTTTTGATGATGGCTATTCTGACCCATGTGAGGTGATACCTCATTGTAATTTTGGTTTGCATTTCTCTAATAATTAGTAATGTTTGCCTGTTGGCCATCTGCATGTCTTCTTTGGAGAAATATCTATTTAAATCCATTTTTAATTGGGTTGTTTGTTTTTGTTTGATATTGAGCTGTATGAGCTATTTGTATATTTTGGAAATTAATCCCTTGTTGGTTGCATTGTTTGCAAATATTTTCTTCCATTCTGTAGGTTGTCTTCTCATTTTGTTTATGATTTCCTCTGCTGTGAGGCACATTTTATGTATACAAATGAAATAAGAGAGGGGAGGAGGGTATAGCTCAGTGATAAAGCGCATGCTTAGCATGCATGTGGTCCTGGGTTCAATTCCCAGTACTTCACCAGGAAAAAATAAACACACATAGTTACTCCCCCCAAAATAAATAAGTAAATAAATAAAAGAAAGACATAAGAGAATGTTGATTTATAGGAAACAAATGAAGAAAAAAATTTAAAACAGTTATTTTTACCTCTTCCCCATATATCTAATCTCTGGTTTAAAAATATAAGTAAAAGGTTTTGCTTTAAATACTAGAAACAAAAATAATAATGATTAAACACAGGTTTTACATTTTAAGTTGAAACTTTTAATGTCACCAGATAGTGAAAGGCTTCTCAAAAGATCTAAAGTATTGCCTAAAGATAAAAGCATACTCAGAAGAATTAAACATATGCATATTGACTGAACTCCATGAGAGTTATCATATGGAATTAAGATAATTATCTTGTAAACTCATTATACATTTCTAATTATTTTGACAAATTCTGGGAGTGTTAGACCAATATCAAAAGGCACAGGATGTGGAGAAATCTTCATAAATAGAAATGACTGATTAATTAAAAATGTTGAAATAAAAATAGAAATGATACGCATATAATGAAAAAATGAGGAAATGTCAGATCACTTAAAAGGTAAAAATGGTGCTTAAAAGAACACATTTCTACAGTATTATGTATGCACTTAGCATAAAGAAAATGTATGAGAAACAGTATCATTGTCCTAACAATGGCTAATTAGCAATTTATGATTGAACATATCTCAATTATCTCATTTAATTTTCATATCAACACTATGAAGCTGCTCATTACAAAATGATCATCACGAGGAATCTATTTACCATCTTCTCCATACAAAATTATTATATTATTAACTGTATTCCCTGAACTGGGATGTACATTACATCCCAATAACATTTATTTTATAACTGGAAGTTTGTACTGCTTAATCTTCTTCACCTATTTCATTCATCCCCCCATCATCCTCCCCTCTGGCAACCAATACTTTGTTCTCTGTGTATATAATTCTGTTTCATTATGTCTGTTCTTTTGTTTTGTTTTTTAGATTCTACATGTAAGTGAAATCATATAGTATTTGTCTTTCTCTGACTTATTTCACTTAGCATAATACCCTATAGATCCATCCATGTTATAGCAAATGGCAAGATTTCATTCTTTTCTTATGACTAATAGTCCATTGTGTGTATACACACCACATATTCTTTAGGTATTCAGCTATTAATGGGACCTTACCTGCTTCCATATCTTAGCTATTGTAAATAATGTTGCAATGAACACAGGGGTGCCATATCTTATAGAATTAGTGTTTTTGTTTTCTTCATAAAAATACATAGAAGTAGAATTGCTGGATCATATGGTGTGTTTCTTTTTTTGTTTTTTTTTTACTTAATTTTTTGAGGAACTTCTGTACTCTGGAACAATTTACATTCCCACTGACATTGTGCTAGAGTTCTCATTCTCCAAGTTCTGGCCAGCACTTGTTATTTGTTGTCTTCTTGATGTGTTTCCCTGATGATTGGTGATGTTAAGCATTTTTTCATGTTTATATGTCTTCTTTGGAAAAAAAAAAGTCTATTCAAGTCCTCTGTCTGTTTTCTAACCACTTATTTTTTTTAATGTTGAGTTGTATGAGTTCTTTGTATATTTTGGCTATTAAGCCCTCATCAGATACATCATTTGAAAATATCTTCTCCTATTCAGTAGGCAGCCTTTTCCTTTGTTGATAGCTTCCTTTGCTGTGCAAAAGCTTTTTAGTTTGAAGTAGTTCAATTTGTTTATCTTTGCTTTTGTTTCCCTTGCCTGAGGAGACAGGTCCAAAAAAAATATATTGCTAAGACCAATGTCAAAGAGCATGCTGCTTATTTTCTATGTTTTCTTCTAGGAGTTTTATGATTTCTGGTCTTACATTTAAGTATCTAAATCATTTTTAGTTTATTTTTGTACATGGTATGAGAAAGACATCCAGTTTGATTCACTTTTCAGGTAGCTGTCCAGTTTTCCCAACATCTTTTATTGAAAATGCTCTTTCCCCCCATTGTATTTTTTGGCATCATTTGTCATTTAATAATTGACCATGTAAGCATGGGTTTATTTCTGGCTCTATTCTGTTCCATTGGTCTATGTGTCTGTTTTTGTGCCAGTACTATACTGTTTTGATTACTGTAGCTTTGTAGTATAATTTGAAATCAAGGGCATGATACCTACAGCTTTGTTTTTTCTTAAGACTGATTGGTTATTTGGGGTCTTTTATGTGTCCATACAAGTTTTAGAATTATTTGTTCTAGTTCTGTGAACAATGTTATTGGTATTTTGATAAGGATTTCATTGAATCTGTAGATTGTCTTGGGCAGTATGATTATTTTAACAATATAAATGATTTCAATTCTTGAGCATGGTATATCTTTCCATCTGTGTTGTCACCTTCAGTTTCGTTCAATGTCTTTTAGTTTTCGGGGTATGGATTTTTTCCCTTTGGTTAGATTTATTTAGGTATTTTTTTATTTACCCTTTGATTTCTTTGCTGACCCTTTTGTGGCTTAGTAACATGTTGTTTAGCCTCCATGTGTTTGTGTTTTTGTAATTTCTTGTAGTTGATTTCTAGTCTCATAGAATTATGTTTGGAAAGATGTTTGACACCATTTCAATCTTAAATTTACTGAGACTTCTTTTGTGGCCTAGCATGTGATCTATCCTGGAGAATGTTCCATACGTAATTGAAAAGAATGTGTATTCTGTTTTGTATGAAATGTTCTATACATACCTATTAAGTTCTACTGGTCTAAAATGTCACGTAAGATCAGTGTTTCCTTATTGATCTTCTGTCTGGATGATCTGTCCATTGATGTAAGTGGGGTGCTAAGGTCTTACTCTTCTTGTGTTATTGTCAATTTCACCACTTATGTCTGTTAATATTTGCTTTATGTATTTGTGTGCTACTATGTTAGGTGTATATACATTTACAACTGTTATATATTCTTCTTGGATTGATCCCTTGGTCATTATGTAGTGTCTTTTTTTTTTTTTGTCTCTTGTAACAGTATTTATTTTAAAGTTTATTTTGTCTGGTATAAGTATTACTACCCTTGTTTTCTTTTGATTTCCATTTTCATGGAATATCTTTTTCCATACCCTAGCTTTCAGTATGGATGTGTCTTCAGATCTAAAGTGAGTCTCTTGCAGGATGAATATATATCATTTTTGTTCCTTTGTTCTTTTTCTCTCTTCCCTTGTGATTTGATGACTATTTTTGGTATTATGTTTGGATCCCTTTCTCTCCGTTGTGTGTGTACTTATTATGAATTTTATGTTTTATATTTATATATGATTAGTTTAAATTGATAATCTCTTAGGTCCAAACACATACTAACAACCCACTTTTTCCTTCTGCTCCCTACTGTTAAATGTTTTTACATTATAATTTTACTGTTTTTTTGGTTTTGTGTACTTCTTAACTATTTGTTGTTGTGTATGTGAATGATCTTACAACATTTATCTTTTAACCTTCTTTTAGCTTTATAAGTGATTGATCTATTACCTTTACTGTGTGTTTACCTTTATCAATGAGATTTTCCCTGTCAAATTTTCATATTTGTGTTGTGATCTTGTCTTTTCCATTTAGAAGTCTCTTAAATATTTCTTGTAAATCCAGTTTGGCAATTCTGAGTTCTTTTCATTTTTGCTTGTCTGTAAAGTTTTTTATATCTTCTTCAAATCTTAATGATAGCCTTGCCAGGTAAAGTACTCTTGATTGTAAGTTTTTCCTTTCATCACTTTTAATGCATTATGCCACTCCTTTCTAGAGAGTTTCTGCTTAAAAGTCAGCTCATTGTCTTATGGGAGTTCCCTTGTACATAACTAGTTGCTTTTCTCCTGCTGCTTTAAAAATTCTCTATCTTTAATTTTTGCCATTTAAATTATAATGTGTCTTTTTGTGGATGTCTTTGGGTGATCTTGTTTGAGACTCTCTGTGCTTCACAGACCTGGATTCTTTTTTCTTTCCCAGGTTAATGAGGTTTTCAACTATTACTTTTAAAATAATTTTTCTGCCCCTTCATCTCTCACTCTTTCTTTTGGGACCTCAATAATGTAAATTTTAGTATACTTGATAGTTGTCCCAGAGTTGTCTTAAACTATTCTCATTTTTAAAATTCATTTTTCCTTTTTCTTTACAGCTTGGGTGATTTCTTACTATCTTCCAGTTCCCTGATCTGTTCCTCTGTATCATCTAATCTACTGTTGATTCCTTCTTATATATTTTTAATTTCAGTTTTGTATCCTTCAGCTCTGTTTGGGTATTCTTTCTACTTTCTAACTCTTTGTTAAAATTGTCACTGTGTTCATTTATTCTTCTCCAAAGTTCATTGAGAATCTTTATGATTATTACCTGAAACTCTTTATCTGGTAAATTGCTTATCTCCACTTTGCTAAATTCTTCTGTAGTTTTGTCCTGCGCCTTCATTTGAATCATATTCCTCTGTCTCCTCATTTTGCCTACTTCTCTATGTTTATTTCTGTATGTTAGGTAATTCAGTTACATATCCCAATCTTGGAGAAGTGGTCCTATGTAGTGGATGTCCTATGGGGCTCAGGAGCACACTGCCCTCAGATCACCAGAGCTATATGCTTTAGGGTGCCCACTGTTCAGGCTGCATGAACTCTTCTGATGTGACAGGGCTGACTATTATAGGCATGCTCATAGGTGAGGCTAGACCCTGGCCATGTTGGCTGCCAGGCCCTACCTCATGCAGTAGCTTCTAGCCCACTAGTTAGTGGGATGAGGTCCTGGCATGGCTGGCTGTGTGTTCCAGTGAGTCCTGAAGGTGGTGCTAACTGCTGGTGGGCAGAGCCAGCCCTGCAATGTCTGGCTGCAGGGCCCCAGAATGTTTTTTATTACTTTGCCTTGGGAGTCATGATTACAGCTTCCAGGATATCTACAGAAAGACTATGATGTACATAAAAAGCATACACATATGGGTACCAGACAGGTTTGCTTCAAATGGGAAAAAAAACAAAACAAAAACTCTAAACAGACCTTCTTTAGAGACAAAGGAGTAGTGTGTCACTCTTGGAGAAAATTGAGATTGTGTGATAACCCCATGTTTAACTCTGTCATACCAGATATTCATTTTGCTTAGACACAAGGTTATTCCTTCAACCCTATGTGGTCCAGAAGGAAGTCATTAGGCAGATTTGCTTCAACATTGGGTGCCCAGCTAGAAAGCATTCCACAAGGCCTTGCCCAATGGTGTAGCAGAAAAAGAGCCACAGTAATTTTTTACTGAATTTATTATTACTTCTAGCAAGTTTGCTACATTTTTTAAGTCTCCATGGAAATGTCTTTGAGAGCTGAGTTCTAAGGTGAGAGGCATGCAAATATAGGTAACAAAGCCTAAAAGTGATGCAAGTACAAGTTCTCTTTATATCACTAAAGACTTTGTAGCAATAAATCCAGAAGCTTAAAGCAAATGAAAGTTGTAAATAAGACTTTTCTCAAAGCTCACAATTTGACCCCTCAGCAGTCATATTTGGAAACTTGGGACAATTGTGACATCCCATTAAGTCTCAAAAGGAATTTTTCATCAGAAATTTTGCCAATCCAATTAGAAAAAAAATGTGTGTGCTAGTGTTTTGGTCTATATAAATGTAGATGCATGTCTGTTTGTGTGTGTTTCTGTATATACTAGCTAGGCTAGGACCTGACATCTTTAGAGAAATGAATAAAATTCAATGTGACCAAAACACATCATGCACTTCAGAAAATGATGTAATGAACATATTTTCACTAGATGTCCAAAAATATTAGTTTGAAATCACTTTGATTGAGATTATATATCTTAAATTTTCATAATATCTAGTTTTAGCATGTCTTTTTAATTTAAGAAGTTTGGAGAGCATCCAGAGCAGAGAAATTTAAATAAAGAAGTCGACACAATATCTTAAGTGAAAAAGTTAGAGGAGCTAAATTTATAGAACTTAGCAAGAAAAAAAATTTATAAATATTTGAAAGGTGTGAAGAGGAAGAAGTAAAAGCAGTTATTTAGCATAACTCACAGGAATATGATATAATAGAATAGAATAATATCAAAAAGAAAAACTCCTTTTATGTTACCCTCAAAATATCATAATTTCATTTAAAAAAAGAGTAAATAAAACATAATTTCCACTTTTGTAGCTTTGATTCCATTAATATAATTAATGAAATCTTATATTGACTTGTAAGATAGTGTGCATTTGACAATGCCAATTATGGTAACAACAACAACAAGAATTGTTAATACAATCTGCATGCACTATCTAACTCATTTAATTTTTACAATAATTCTGTGAGACCCTATTATGGTTTTACAGATGAGGAAACTGAGGTAAAGAGAAGTAAAGGAGAATGATAAAGCCTAATCATTTATATTTTTGTATTATTAAATATATTTAATATTAGATAAAATACTCTAGTATTAATAATCTAATAATTCACATCAAACATAAATTGTCAGTAATGCAATGAGTGATCACTGGTTTGGCTACTATTAAAAATGTAACAAGGTAATTGAAATGCACAATTATTCAAAATAAATATTCTAATTTACCAGATTTGTCTGTAACTAGATTATGTTTATATGTTCATATATAATTGGTTGTATAGCTCACACAAGAAAACACATGACAATTGGAAGCCCCCTACTGTTATTCTTTTAAGCATCCTTATATTTGGATTGTATCATTAATTATAATAGTCAACAATAATTTATTACTACATATATTCAGAATAAGAACCATTCTAAGCCCTTATATCTTGGGGATATAACCAAGAGCAAGAATATTAAGGTCACTGTTCTTATGGAATATACCTCTAGATGGGAAGAAAAAATATAATAAACAAACATACTGCATAATCAGGGTTCTTCAGAGAAACCAGTAAGATAGATAACAAATTAGATGGATAGATGATAGATAGATAGATAGATAGATAGACAGATAGATAGATAGATAAAGAGATCTATTGCAAGGAACAGTTCATGCAATTATGGAGGCTGGCAAGTGCAGGGTGGGCTGTAGCCTGGAGACTCAAGAGGAACCAATGATGCAGTTCCAGGTCAAAGGCCATGAGGCTAGAAGACCAGGGAGAGCTGATGTTTCAATTCAAGTCTGAAAGCCATCCACTGGAGAGTTTCTCTTGCTGGGGTTAGGGAAGATCAGCCTTTTAAAAAAAAAAATCAGGCCTTCTACTGATTGGACAAGGCCCACCCACATTATAGAAGGTAAACTGCTTTACTCAAAGTCCTCTGATTTAAAGGTTAATCTCATTCAAATACATCCACAAAGAAACACCCAGAAAAATATTTAACCAAATATCTAGTCACCCTCCATGACCCAGCAAAGTTGACACATAAATTTAACATGTTACAGTAATGTGATGGAGAGCTGTAGGATTTGAATGGTCAGAAAGTCCTCTCTTGGGAGGTAATGTTTAAGATGAGATCTGGATGGCAAGAAGTAAACACCTGTGGTACAGTCTATGGACAGAAAAACAACTCTGCAAAGGAAACCAATGTCGAGTCAAAGAACAAAACAAAGGCTCGTGCGATCAGAGCACTGGGGAAAGAGGACAAGGAATGGTACTAAATAGGAAGAGAGAAAGTCACACAGGCTGCGGTCTGCAACTTAAACTTAATGTTGAATGGGATGGAAAGCTTCTATGTGGTTCCAAATGATGCACAGCCGATAAATCCATGAAATCAGCATTGGCCTCAGCAGAATTCTCCCTCACGAGCTATTTATATTGTCTGAAATGATGTTCCTCTACATGCAATCAGTAACTAGAAGCTCACAGACATTCACTGAGTACCTAATATATACCAATGACTAACCATTGGGGAATCAAAGAATAATGACACATCATCCCTACTCTCAGTACATTTCAATCCCAGGAATGGAGAATAATGCAGAAACATAATTTTATCTTATACTTATTCCCTGTACAGAAATTCTCTTGTGGTACAACAGCTTTCTCACTGATGCATGGGATTACTAATTCTGGAGAACTGTTGGTGAATTTACAGATGCAGACAAAACCAAAGATAGAATTATTAACAACTTCAACATATTTTTTTGCATTTATTGATGAGAACTGGAGTGCACGGTGTATGGTAATGAATTTTAATTTCAGACTACCTATGAATATTAGAATAGGACAAGAGAATGTTTTCTCTACCAGCGTAATTTAAATTAAAACACACCCATAATGAGCTAAGCTAAACTACAACTGCCTGAAACCTTAAGTAACATATTCTGGCTTTAAATCAAACAGAGGCTTGCTCTCAATTAAAATAAAGTCTCAGTGTAATAAATGTTGTGTTAATAAGTAGAGACTCAAGTGGTTTAAAACCCTATTTTAGAGACATCGTTCTCTATAAAAAATAATCTCTCCAAATAACAGATAAATAGGTAGAGCTATAGATATGAACACTTTTACTGACCTCGATAAAGTACTATCAATGCTGCTTCTTTGTTTGCGATGGCCAGACCAGCATTTTCCTATTTCTGTGTATTACACATCTAAATTCCAAATCACCACAGGAGCAGGGCTCTAGCTTCACATTCATAACATATCCTGAATATTCATATAAATTGCCTCCGAAAATGCTCTCATTAAAAAAGACCTGAGTAATAGTCCTTGGAAAGCACTTTAAAAATATGAACCTTTGTGTAAATGCTAAGTAGCATTTTTATTAGTGTTAAACATTAAACAATAGCAGAGGGAGTAATAAATTTAGATTTACGGCATGGCCAAGGAAGAAAAATATTTTCATGAGGAGCATCAAAGGACAGTAAAAGGAGCTTCAAGAAAGCAAAACTGCACGATGCTAAGGCACAGGAAAAGAGAGTCTCAAAGAACATGCCAGTCTGTATTGCAAGAATCTAGTCCGGTATAAAACATTAATGCCAATAGTAATGATTAGAGTAATGAGGGTCAAGAGGAAAGGCATTGAAGCTGTTTGAAAATGGAGCCCAATAAAGCATAACCCTCAATTAGATCGTTAGCCACCCAGTTTTGATAAGCTTACACCGGTAGTTCAGATTTCTTCCAGCAGACAAGGAAACATGAAGCAATTTGACTCACTTCACCATCTTGTAGTACGAAAGAACCTTGGAATTTTCTCATCCAGATGGATTAAGGTTCCCACTCTGCCATCCCTGACTCAGTTAGCAAAAATGCCCTCTTTTGGATGATTATTTAGATGGAGAGTGATTTCTGGCAGCTCTCACTTTGTTCCTGGACAATGACTCACTGGTGAAGGCCAGTTCTTTCACCAATTCCAACTGGAGGAAGACCCTCCACTTGCCATTGCTTTGGTGCTAAAATATAACACTGGAGTCAGGACTTCTGGCTCCTACTGCACCTCTGCAGGTGCAGGGACTGGACCTAATGGAATAGAGCCTGCTCAGGTCATTCAAGGAGGGAGGAAGGATAGTTCAGTCCTCACAGCCATGCATGACCATTGTCTGTGCTCTCAGAAATACTGCCTTTTAAAAACCAAGTACATGGGGCCATATCATCAGAGCCAAGTTCACTGTAGGGAAACTTACTAAGGTCAAGTTAAGGTACCCTCCGGCTCATGATGATTACCAATTATGCTTGTGTTTTTCACAATGCAGCTCTGTGCAGGAGCGAGCACAAGTGGTAATCATCATCTGTGTTGCTTTTTAAAAACTTTAGGATATAAATATTAATTAGCTTTACATTTTGTTCGGTCAAGTGTAAAGTTAAAAATTTAAGGCTAACCACACACACACCCCAAATGCACACAAAACCAGTGCAAGTTGGATGATCACATTCCATCCTGAAGATAAAAATAAATTTGAATTAGAACTATTTCAAAAAATCCAATGAAGTTAAGATAAAGCAGCAAATCTGAATATATTAAGAATAGCAATATAAAGAATAATAAATGCAAAATGGTCAACTCGATCAGATTTTTAAAAAGAACCAAATATGTGTAAATGTGTAAAATGTGTAAAAAAGAACTGCAAAATTATCAAACTGAATAAAACCAAATTCAATTAAATAGTGTTTACAAAAGACATAGAAAAGACATAAGAAAGCATAGTAATTGGAAGCAAAAGAAAGAAAAAAGCTACTCCAAGCAAATACTAAATAAAAGGAAGAAAGCCTGAAGTTACAGACCTATTGACAAAATGGACTAAAGATAAAGAAGAAAGGATTAAGATGGTCAATGAACAACAGAGTTTACTAGCAATTCAATCATATGAACTAAGAACAAAGTATCACAATTTATAAAGCAAAATATTGAAAGATTACTATAATAGACAAAATTCCAACAAATTTAATCAATGCAGTCCATTTATACTCTAATTAGAATTTACAAAAGTGTTCAGCAATTTAAATGAACAATATGAAACTATAAAACTCAGCTGCACTTCTAACATATTAGCAAGAAATAGTTAATAAAATATTCTTAGATATATCAACAAAAAATGTGAAGCACTAAGAAATAAAACTAGCAAAATATGTATAAAGACCTCCCTAAGAGGATAATACAAAATGAAATTGAAAAATGTAAAAATAAGCAAAGAAATGTAGAGACACATTGCTTTTATATAGGAAAATTTTCAACATCAAAGGATGTCTATTCTCCATAAATTCAAAGTTGTCCCATCAAAATCACAGAAAGATCATCTGTGTAACATGAAAGTCTGATATCAGTTATCTACATAAAAAAGGAAAGATCCAAAATGCTTTAAACTATTATCGTAATTTAATCAAAGATGTGTCTTCTAAAATACATGCTTCTTTTTTTTACTTTAACATTTTTATTGAGTTATAGTCATTTTACAATGTTGTGTCAAATTCCAGTGTAGAGCACAGTTCTTCAGATATACATGAACATATATATATTCATTATCAAATTTTTTTCACTGTGAGCTACCATAAGATTTTGTATATATCCATGTGCTATAAGTATACTCTCGTTTATCTATTCTACATTTCAAAATCCCAGTCTGTCCCTTCCCACCCCTCACCCCCTTGGCAACCACAAGTTTGTATTCTATGTCTGTGAGTCTATTTCTGTTTCATATTTATGCTTTGTTTTGTTTATTTTTTTAGATTCCACATATAAGTGATCTCATATGGTATTTTTCTTTCTCTTTTTGGCTTACTTCACTTAGAATGACATTCTCCAGGAACATCCATGTTGCTGCAAATGGCGTTATGTTGTTGGTTTTTGTGGCTGAATAGTATTCTATTGTATAAATATACCACATCTTCTTTATCCAGTCATCTGTTGATGGACATTTTGGCTGTCTCCATGTCTTGGCTATTGTAAATAGTGCTGCTATGAACATTTTGGTGCAGGTGTCATTTTGAGGTAGGGTTCCTTCTGGATATATGCCCAGGAGCGGGATTCCTGGGTCATATGGTAAGTCTATTCCTAGTCTTTTGAGGAATCTCCATACTGTTTTCCACAGTGGCTGCACCAAACTGCATTCCCACCAGCAGTGTAGGAGGGTTCCCTTTCCTCCACAGCCTCTCTAGCATTTATCATTTGTGGACTTTTGAATGTTGGCCATTCTGACTGGTGTGAGGTGATACCTCATTGTAGGTTTTGATTTGCATTTCTCTGATAATTAGTGATACTGAGCAGTTTTTCATGTGCCTATTGATCATTTGTATGTCTTCCTTGGAGAACTGCTTGTTTAGGTCTTTTGCCCATTTTTGGATGGGGTTGTTTGTTTCTTTCTTGTTAAGTCATATAAGCTGCTTATATATTCTGGAGATCAAGCCTTTGTTGATTTCATTTGCAAAAATTTTCTCCCATTGTATAGGTTGTCGTTTTGTTTTACTTATGGTTTCCTTTGCTGTGCAGAAGCTTGTAAGTTTAATTAGGTCCCATTTGTTTATTCTTGCTTTTATTTCTATTCCTTGGGAAGACTGCTAAAACATATACTTCTTGGTAATTTTTGAGGTTTCTTTGCATATAATTATATAAGCTATTTTTGTAAAAGCACTACATATTTTAAAAGCATAGATGTTTTCTCTCTGCATTATAACTTATTGATCATTTAAATAAAGCTTTTTATGACAAATCAGCTGTTGTTCTAAGAATGGAGTCATTTCCAGACACACTGGGCCCAGGGAAAGATGAACAATGCAGTTTGTAAGCAACAAAACTACTCGAGACAAATTATTCTTAAATCCATTTGTGGAGCTCTCAGTCAGGCAATTTTGAAAAAGAATAAATGAGAAAAATCTGTCTAACAAAATATCAAGATTCAGTCCAAAGTTAAATAAATAAGAACTAATTTTAGAACAATTATGCACAGTGGAATGGCCACTGGAATTAAAAACAGAATGGCCAATAGAATTAAACAGAAACTCTAGAGACGTATCTAAATATAGATGTTTTATATATGTCAGTGATGGCATTGCAAATCAGGATAAAATTTGGGCTCATCAATAAATGACACTGGGAAAACTAGTATCCCATATTAAAATGAAAAAAAAAAGTTACTTCCTCATATAAGATTTGAAATCCATTTCATGGGAGCAATGACCTAAATGTTTTAGAGGAAAAAAAAAAGGAGTCTATAAAACTTTTTTTAGAACAAAACATTGAAGTATCTCTTACTAATAACTGAGTAAGGGAAAATGTGTTAATTTGACACAGAAAGCACAAAAGACAAGATAAAGGACTGATAAATACATTTCTGCTGTTTATCTCCTCCCCATAGCAACTTTCCCTTCAGTTCTTCAAACTCACATTCACATCCTAGCCTCTGGATGTGCTGATCTCGTGGCCTGGAATGTCCATCTAAACCCTGCTTCCAGGTTTTACCTCGATTAACTCCAACTCATCCTTCATATGTTGGCTCAAATGCCCAATTTCCTCAAGGAAGAGAGATTCTAGAGTGAATCTGTTAGCCAGACAGTTTTCTTTGACATAAAACAATTATAAGAGTGGCATATTGTCACCTTTGTAATATCTCATTAGTTAGAAGCAAGTCACAGGCACCTCTCCTATTTCAGGGGAAATCTGCCCACCAGGGAGTTTTTTAAATTCCTGGCTTTCAGAATAATCTTTCATGTATGGTGCATTTTGTGCTAAAGTTCTTCATCATATTTACTATTTACAATAAATACGAGAATGATAAGATACCAGTATTCAGGTAGTACTGTTCTCATACTTCATCTAATGCATCTTTTGAACCACGTAGTGAGATAAGCAGTAGCAGCAGCCCCAGCATAACTATTTCGTGTCTGAGGAAACAGAAGCCCAGGGAAGAGATCTGCACTCAAGAACACATAATCTGTAAGTAACAGAGCTGGAATCTCAGCACTGTTTTTCTGATAATAATCCCAATGCTCCAGCTGACCACTTTGCTTCACTGGGAAGTGCGCTGACAAAGGCTGGCTTCCTCAAACTCAGCAAGCAGATTTAACTCCAAGAAACAAAGAAAACCATTACTGCTTCCAAAATTTAATGTATCTTTTTACAACTTAATGATGATAGGAAATTAATAACACTTTATTCCAGTCATACAGAGAAAAGAGAGTATAATTATCTTCTTAGCCTTTTGTGTACTAGCTTCTTCTATTCCACACACCACCCCACCCCATCGTTGGCTTGTCTTAGCAAGCTGTGCTGTATCTCTCTTGCACAAGGAATTGAATGAATTCTCCACTCCGCAAAAATGCCACAAAACAATCTCCATGTCCATAGCTGACTCAGAACTTAAGGATCCATTTCTCCTCTTTCTATTATGTAATTATGATGTTTAAGGGAGTAGATATCTTTTCTTTCGAAGATTTAAATTACTAAACAAAACAAATATGTTTTAAGCCACTTAACACAGCCTTCTTTTAAAAATGTTTTTAAAATTTTTATTGAAGAATAGTCGGTTTACAATGTTCCATCAATTTTTGGTATACAGCATAATGTTTCAGTCATACATATGCATACATATATTTGTTTTCATATTCTTTGTCATTATAGGTTACTACAAGATATTGAATATGGTTCCCTGTGCTATACGAACACAGCCTTGTGCACACACACACACACACAAATCACAAATAATGATCTTTGTGTAAATAATTACATTTTACTCAACATGTAAAAGTATAGGAACTTTTTTATTTGATGTTCAGGGTCAGTCATTTGGCCTTTAATTTCCATAGGGTATTTCCTTTACAGTCACTTGAGATTTCTGGTATTTATTCTTCTTTACTTAACATGCTCTGGGTGGAATGGTTGTCATATTATCTTGTGTTGCCTTCAAAAGCTTTACTGGAGCAATAGACAGAAAGGAGATTTATTTTGGAGAGCTTGGAGAGTGGAGGAGATGAATTTATGGGAAAATAATCTGACTTTATGGGAATGTTTTGGCAACTTTTAATTTATCTTAAACTGAGTATTATTATCCAGATTTAGTATCAGAATAATTAATGGTATCAACTGTTCATAATATTCAGCTAATAAATGTAATGACTTATAAGCCACAGAGGAGTAAAATCTAACATGTTATATTACAGTAGTTATAAGCTGATAACTAAAGGTCAAAAAATTCATGAAAATGGGTAAAAAATACTAAATAAACATATTATAAAACAGCCAAGCCAATGGCCAATTAACAGGTAAAATCAGGTTCAAACTCAGTGGCCAACAGGAAAATTGACATATAACAGAAATAATCTAGTAATCATCTATCAGATGGATAGAAATTAAAAAGAGTACTCATAATTAGTGATGCTTGAGATGACATGGAAGATAATATTTCATGGATGCTTTCTAGAAATAAGTTTATTATTTTTGAAAAGCAAACTGGTGATATGCACTTCAATTAAAAATGCCATGTTTCTTCCATAGAATTATAAGCACATGCACTTTAGGATATTTGCTGCAGAAGATTTATTGCAACATCTTCTGTGTAGTTACAAAACACTAGAAGCTAAGCATATACCTATCAATTGCAGAATGATTGGACAAATTGTGGTTCACCAATGTCATTAAATAAAATTGGTTAGCTTTGTATCAGTTGATTTGAAGAGATTGCTAAGATGTGTGGTTGGAGGCAGAAAGCAAGGAAGCAGTGTACATAAAGTGACCTCACATGGGAAAAATCGACCAAATTTTTTATGATTTTGCATGATGGGAGCCTGGAAAAGGCTATGAAAAGATTTGTGAGAGATTGTTAACTTAGAAAGGAGTTTGGGAGAAAGTTCAAAGGAAAGAAAATCTTGAAATCTGCAAAATGAATTCTACTTATAAAAAACAGATGATAATGTGATGTGATATATATATGTGCATCCACAGAAAACATGCAAAAGGTAAATTTTTAAGATCTTATTGGCATTTATATCAGAGTGGTATAATATGTTTTGGATTTTATATTTTATTTAAAAATTTTGATATTATTTAAATGTTTCACAATGAGGATAAGAAGAGGAAGAAAGGAATAGTAATTGTATGAAAACAAATAGAATTTTTATAATCTGCAATGTATTTCAGAAAACTATTTAGACTCCATACTTAAGAGATATAGAGTCTTATGAGGTACTTAACCTTTTAGGCAATATTTCCTCCTACGAGTAGAAACACTTTCAAATGCCATGTCTTTATTTCCCATAAAAACTGTTTGCCTTTTGGGTTTCCACCTCTTGTTATTGGCAGGGAGGAAGCCTTTCTTTTTCAGGGCTGCAGGTTAGTTACCAGATCAGCAGGAAGGCTGCCTGTAGCTGAACACGATTCCATAGATTCTTTTGGTCTTACACCTCAGTCTCCACCTCTGAGACCAAACACCCATGGATGAGAGAGTTTTCTATTTTTCATGAAATATTAATTCCCTTTTCAGGAAAGTCTGACAGTTCTCAAAATGATATGCTCTCATAGAGAAACAGAGTTCTTTTTTCTTTTGCTATATGTTCAGAATTAAAGTCCTTGAAGGCTAAAGTTAACCATCTTGTCCTAACCTCACAGTTACAAAAAATAAAGGAGATGCCTTTTAAAATAATGTTATGTAACCCAAGAGGTGACAGATTAATTTTCTGTGTTATTTTCTGTTGTCTCATGGGGATATTGATAATTCGTAAGATATGAGCAGCTGACAGACGTAAATATCTAGTTAGGACAAAATTAATTATTTTGCCTTATTGTAAAAATGAAGTTGTTTCTCATCTAAGCTCTTGAATTGAGACCAAAAATAACATTTTAGTGTTTTTGTCTTGTGTCAATTTTAGATTATGCTCAGTTTAGATGTTTGTTTTAAGCATAGGAGATCTTTCTTTTTGTTTTCTCTTGGCAAGTCAGACTCCAGAAAACAAAGTAACTTTTAATTTATCTTAAAACAAGTATGATTACCCAGATTTAGTATCCAAGCACTTAATGGTAACAACTGTGCATAACATTCAGCTAATAAATGTTATGCCTTATAAGCCACAGAGGAGTAAAATCTAATATGTTGCAAGGTTAAAGGAGACAGAGAAATCAAGACCAATATGGAAAAATTTACTATTGCATTTGTATGAAGTGACGTGGATATGACCCTATCTCCCCTCCCTCATATCAAATACAAAGTAATTGCTAGTGATTCGCATTTTTTTTGTAAACCTCCCTATTATAGAAAGTATAAATATAATCAAGGAGGATAAGTAAATGTGTCACAAATAGTTTGGGCTGCTTACTGAGGATCTCGTTTTTATATTTTAAAATATATAAATTATAGGGACGTTTCAACCCTGTGGATTTTTTAAAGCATAGGAATCCTATATTGAAACAACTTCTTAGATTCCTTCCACATAAGCCTGAATTACAGTTGCCATAATTAAATTCCAGTTTCATTCAAACTTTATATGTTTTAAGCCCATGTTAAAATGTAACTAAAACTTCTTTTGCATAAATGTCACTAGAGTGGTTCTCTATGTCTCGCCCTAACACACACAAACATACACACACACACACACAATCACACACACTGTTCTGTTCCACAACCCCTGTGGCTCCGAACAAACTCAACCCTAAAATTTTTGAGGCTATTAAAACTCTATCAAAATTGGAACAGTCTGATCTGAATTACTCCCTATGGTCCCTAAAATCCCAACAAGCATTCAGAATTTACTTCAAGTTCCTAAAATGTCCATTGCCACATACTTTACAAACCAGAAATAGTCGTTCCTTCCTTATCACCCCATTCCATTTGACTTCACTCATACCAGTTTGTTATTTGTGTTGCAAACATTTGTTTACTTTGAGTCTGTGGGAGTTACTTTGTGAAGAAAGATTTCCCATATTAATTATCTATGTATCCCCTGTATCTAAATCCAAGAACACCTTCCATGCAGAAGCCCGTCAATAAACATTTACTGCATTTAGTTGAAGTCTAGTATCTAAATTCACAGGAAGAAAAAGGCAAATGACAAAGGCTTTCAGTCTTCATCTTCTTTCCCTCACTAATAGAATTCTCAGATACATGGAATGTGCACTTGCCTATATATATATACACACACACACACGCACACACACACACACATACACATATTTTAACGGTATCTAGTGATCTCTCCTCTCTTAGTGATCTGTCCATTAACACATGGAATAATTTAGATGAACTTAAAAGATTTGCCTTGCTGAGCATCATTTGCCAAGTGTAGCTTTAAGCAAGATGAACACTTCCAAAGGAACTGCTTTAAAACTGCTTTAAAATATTTTCTAGACTGAATCAAAAAGAGTCCCTTAGTCCCTTATCTGACAAAAATGACAGATTCACTACACACATCACTATTTCTTAATGGGGAATTATTTCAGTTTCCCAATCATCTAGGTCCTAAAGCTAAAGATAGATACACTAAAATTAGTTTACAAAAATGCCAGACTTCCCTTGTGATTTCTGATGCAATGATTAATACAGCCTGCCATGGACACATTGAATATATAACTTAAGAAGTCTTAAGGTATAGTAACTTCTCTGGAATCTCTTTTGAGACAATCTTTCTACTTATTTTGCAACTCCCCATAACTAAAAAAAAAAAAAGGTTTAATAAAGAACAGTTTGCTCTTAAGAACAGATACCTTGAACTTAGTACTGATTTAAGTGTATTTTAAGTGTAACATTTATTTATCCAATGAATATGTAATGAGAATCTTTATGTGCCAGGTACCAGATTGTATGGCAATTAAATGGCAATGCAGATTCAAACAGGACTTTGTCTGCACCCTCTTGTTGCTTAGGCACAAGAAGGAGAGGACAGACCACAAATAAATGCATACAGTTGTGTATAATTTGAAATAAAGAGCAGTAATTTGAAGCACTGACTATAAGGGCTAGTGAGTGGCTGGGAGGGTAGCATTTTTAATGAGTTGCTCAGGGAATTCTCTGAAGATGGGGTATTTCGGCAGATAATGGAATTTAAAATTCAGAAACAGAAGGAGAAGTCAGCTAAGCAGATAAGGATACAGAAACTTGTGATGTAGGAGGGAAAAGAAATCAAAAGTTACTTGGTGAAAGTATATCAAGGGTTTTTTTTTTAAGACTTTTAATTATCTTAGTGTCTTAACCTTAGCTATTAGCAAAGAGCCAAGAATCGTCAGATATTTGATGAAAGTCTCCAACTAAGAGAGAAATACTAAACTTAAACAGAAAAAAGAAAGGAAATAGAGCACATCCAGACAATGCCAAAAGTAGACATCCTCAGAAAAAAAATCAGTTGGTGCTCTCACAGAATTCAAAGATATTGCATCAAAATTATATATGCGAGCATTTTAGTGCTATCTGATTTATAAGCCATGAGCATGTATTACATTAACAATGATGATAAACTAATTGAGAGATTCTTTTGTATAGTATACAATAAGCAGGTAGTCTTGACTTGTTAAATTTTTTGATGATAAACTGTGACAGAAAGATGAAAAAATGATAAGAAATAAGAAAAATGGTTCTGAATAATTGGAGAGACATTATATTTTTTGATAAAGGGATTTCTGTGATTTATCAACTAAAGTACTATGACTGAAAGGAACAGAAAAAGCAATACACACTGACTGAAACATTGTGCTGTACACCAGAAATTGACACATTGTAACTGAATATACTTCACTTTAAAAAAAAAAAAAACACCAGTTCAATAACCAAAGAAATGAATGGCAGGGATGATAGTAAGGCTACATATAAGAACTGGCGAAAAGGTATTAGAAGAAAACAACATTTTAAAAATGTATACCTGACTATAAATTTAGTCTACAGTACCAACAATGTTTGCACTTGGAGAGACTTTTCTACATTCCGTAGGATGGAATCCTTGGTTCTTGAAGCCTTTCAGTAGCCTGTTCAGCGTGGTGGGAGACACTGCAGAACGTGAGAATTTCTGCTGGTATCATTTTGTTTGACTTATTTAAATAATTATTTTAGTATTCCAAGTTAATGTGAGGTTTCATAAAACTAGTAAACACCTCTTAAATGACCCTCTAAATCTCAGAAATGGCAATTTTAAATCAAAGAAGGTTTTGTTTTTCCTTTTTGTCTTTCTTTCCCTAAATTGAATATTCTACATTACAAGACAGTATTAACAAGAAGCAAACTTTCATTCAGATGGCTGATGGTGTGAATTCCCTTTGTGCTTTATTTTTATTTCTAGTGTTTATATGACATTTAAAGCACCTCTGCTTTGTTGATAGATATTGAACACCAATAATTGTACTACCTGAGCTAATAAGGCAACTAGAGCGTGTTTACTGTGCCCATCAATTTTCTGTTCAGCAGAACATCTCAAATCCAGTTAACGAGGAAGAGCAGTGCGAAATGGCTGCTTAATTGTGTATATGGTATTCTCCAAAGCTAACCAATGACCTCAATTAACAAATCGAGGTTAGCACTGTTCATTTCACTGTCTTTCACAGCCTTCTGCAGCTGCTTTCCCCAAAGCAAGCCTCTGTCTCATAGAGAATCTTTACTGGGTTTGCACTAAGCAGAGAGATTGGTCAACCCACAGAGGAAATGATGAAGATCTCGGTTTAACCTAAACCTGAGTAGAACCACAAACAGCAAAACAATTTTAGCTGTTATTTTTCTTTTCAGAGTGCTTTGAGAACCTACGAGTAGGGAAAATAGAACTTTATGTCTTCATATCATAGACTTCCTTGGGGCTGTACTAGAATGTTAATAAAATGCTAGGTAAAACATATATCTAGCATCCAGGGACAGGAATGTACTGTCTTTGCAAATGTTAAATAAGCTGTTCCATTATCTTGCACATTAGCTCCATAACAAAATACACTTTGAACATAGCTTAGATATTTTTAGTGGTTGATAGCTATCATTAAAAAGACAAGGGATGGCATGAATACCCTTTAATCTGAGTAGGCTTTTTTTGATGGAAATTTAAAAAGATATACTCAGATTTGTTTTTTACTTTTTCTGTAAAACCTAACTTTTAAGACTAACCGTAGACAGAAGGCCACATTATAGGAAGACAGGGGGAAAAAAAAAGTTAAATGTTCTGGTTCTGGGAAAATTGGGCAGCTACATGTAAAAGAATGAGATTAGGACATTTCCCCACACCGTACACAGAAATAAACTCAAAATGGATTAAAGTCCTAAATGTAAGACTAGAAACCATAAAACTCCTAGAAGAAAACATAGGCAGAACCCTCTTTCACATAAATTGTAGCAATATTTTTTTGGATCTGTCCCTAAGGCAAAAGAAATGAAAGAAATAAAAATTAACAATGGGGCTTAATTACACATAAACGCTTTTGCAAAGCAAAGGAAACCACTGACAAAATGAAAATACAACCTAATGAATAGGAGAAAATATTTGCAAATGATATGCTGGATAAGGAGTTATTATCCAAAATATATAAACAGCTTATATAACTCAACAGCAAAAAAAACCCAAAGAAACAACCAGTTTAAAACATGGGCAGACCTGAATAGACATTTTTCCAAAGACATATAGATAGCTAAGAGGCACATGAAAATTTCAACATCAATAATTATTAGAGAAATGCAGATCAAAACCACAGTGAGATATCATATTACATCTATTAGAATGGTTAACGTCAAAAAGTTATAAATAAAAATTACTGGTGAGAATGTGGAGAAAAGGGAACCCTAGTACACTGTTGGTGGGAATATAAATTGGTGCAGACACTATGGAAAACAGAATGGAGGTTTCTCAAAAAACAAAACATAGAACTACCATACAACCCAGCAATTCTAATCCTTGGCATGTATTTGAAAAAAAATGAATCATTAATTCGAAAAGATACATGGCACCTCAAAATATTCATGGCTGCATTATTTACCATAGCCAAGACATGGAAACAACCTAAGTGTCCATCAACAGATAAATGTGTGTGTGTGTGTGTGTGTATATGTGTATATATATATGATTTTATATATATATATATATATATACATGTGTGTATATATATATATATACACATATATATGATTTTCTGCTATTTGCAACAACATGGATGGACCTGGAGATTATTATGGTTAGTGAAATAAATCATACAGAGAAAGACAAATACTGTATGTTATCACTTATATGTGGAATCTAAAAAAATAAAACAAATGAATCTATATAACAAAACAAAAACAGACTCACAGGTATAAAAAACAAACCAGTGGTTACCAGTAGGGAAAAGGAAGTGGGGAAGCACAAGATAAGGGCATGGGATTAAGAGACACAGACTGTTATGTATAAAATAAATAAGATACAAAGATGTAATGTACAGCACAGGGAAAATAGTAAATAATTTATAATAACTTTAAATGAAGTATAATCTATAAGAATATTGGATCACTATGCAGTACACCTGAAACTAATATAATTTTGTAAATCAACTATAATTAAAACAAAAAGGATGAATAAAGTCAGAGCATCTAATGAAAAAAAGTCAAATCTTGCTAAAGTCAGACTATGTGAAATACATTATTTAAAAAAATTAAAAATATTGAGTATTTTTCTTTCACATTCGTAACTAAGCATGTTGTATTCTCTTCACGACATATTTAATAAACCAACACAGGCTTATACAAGCTCTTTCCAACTCTGGTTGTAATGAGGAGAAACTGTGGTGCCTTGAATGTACTCTAGAGAAAGAGATTAAAATATTCTACTATCATCACTGTACTATGTGAACAAACCCAATTTCCCCTTTATTACTTCTTTCAATATGCCAGGAATGCTTAACAAAACAGTATAATTAAATTATGGTGAAATTCTTCCATTTATTTACAGAGAAACAAAATATTCTGTAGAAAGTTTTAAGCAGGAATATAGGTGAAAAACAACAAATGGGAGATATAATACTCCTATTTGACTCATGAGAAAATAAGAGGAAAAATTTTTTTCTAAAAATGAATCTCCATTGTTTGAAATATTTTCTGGCAATCTGAAACAGGAAGTTGAAACCAGCAATCTTTGTGTTGAATCTAGAGTATCTATTTTCTTATGATTGTGCCAGTATTCATTAAAATTCTATTTTACTGGTTTTTATTCTCTGCCTCACATAACCCTTGTTTACTCTACTGAATACCTCTATAAACTAGTTGGCTGAAAAGTGACAATGTAGAGGATAATTTTACTCACTATTTATAACAGTTCCATCCCTATCTGCTTCCTAATAAGGGGAAGCATGATTTTGGAATATGGTTCTGGAGTCAAACACTGGCTTGAATTCAATTTCTTCTTATTAGCTATATAATTTTATGTGAATTACTTTTCCAACCTTGAATTTCCTCATATTCTGTACTAGGATAATAACAGTAATAAGTTTCACCCTAGAGTTTCATTTATTTGAGATGGTGCTTCTTAGAGCAGTGTTAAGTTTATTGTATACATAAACTATATGTTATCTACCATTTTGTTTTTATTGCTATCATCATCATTATTATTGATTCAAAATAAATACTGAAGTCACCCACCCTTTCCCAGCAGAATTCTAAATCACAAGAAGTGCAAAGCCAATGATGACTAAAGACCAGAGATGTGCAGCTATAGATGTGTTTCTTAATCCCATGGGTATTAAATAAACAAATGTTCACAAGGAACAATAGTCTCGTGTTGCCAGTCTTGGACTCTTGTATAAAGCCTATACCGTATATAGCAAGAGTTCAAAATCCATGGGTTTGTTCTAGTTCTTTCCTCCCTGATAAAATAAACTCATAACTAATCTTACTAGCTCTTTTTAAAATTTTCATTTTAATTACAAAGTCTCTAGAACAACAGATCATGTTTCTTATGGATTAGCTCCAAGAGATCTGTGAGCTTACTGAAGTGAATGCAAATATTGGTAAGTACAGTTTTTACATTGTCTCCTAGAGACTTACTTGTCTTTATCCAATTCTTTATTTAAGTTTTTCACTGGAGTCAGAGCAATATTTTAAAATGAAAAATGCACTTTCAATAATACTACCAATAAGTCTGATTGACTAAGGAAAAATTAATATTCTCTTAATTTTTAGGATAAATATCAAAATCCTTAACTTGAACGTGAAGGCTCTAAGAGGCTTGAATTTTATCAACCAAAGTAGTCACATTTGTCTCATTTCACTTCCTAAAATGTATTATTCCTCCCCATGTCACAGGGCCTTACTACATGCTGGTCTTTTTGCCAAGATGCTGGCTCCTCTGATCCCCAACACACTCTACATCATTCTTCAGGTCTCAAAACATCTTTTCCTACCCTCCTTGATTAGGATAGACACCCGTATTATACCCTCTCATGGTACCATGTAGCTCCCCAATGTAACTTTTATAACAGTTCAATTTTTAATTTACTTATGTATTAATCTCATTAATCTCTGCCTCCCACACGTATTTTGTAAACTCCTTTTTGGAAAGTATGTGATCTATATCTGTTCACCTTTGAATTATACCATTTAGCACAATGTTTGACAAAATAGATACTTGTTAAATGAGTGTATGAATAAATAAATTAAAAAAATTTAAAAAAACATATTGCTAGCTCCAGTGTTTATCACATTATATTGTTATATTGAAGGCAGAAGATTTTACTGATTAATCTTTGAGGTCGTAGTTGTTTCACCTAATGTCTACTACATAAAAATCAAGAAATCTGTTGAATAAAGGCAAAAAGAAAGTCTAGCATAGGAGTGACCATAGAATAGTCTTCTAATGAATGATAGCTAATGCTGATACTACTCTCATGATTACTTTTATTGTTACTTATGACTTTGAGGTAAACCATTATTCAAAACTAAAAATGTGCTATTGAATATACATAAGCATACCTAAACATCTTGCATAGTTTGCTTTAAATAAAAAACTTTAAATATTTTGTTGAGATTTTTAAAAACTGACATTATACTGAGATTATAATCTTAGCATGATATTTTTCTCCCTTTTAAAGCAAGCCTAATATGTTTATTAATTTAAATGAATCAAAAACATAATTATGTTAGTATTTCTTTAACTAGGTTGATAAAAATATAGAACTAATTTTCAAAAGGGCATGTAAAGGCACCTCTTCCTTGAAGACTAAAGATATTCATGCCTTTTTTTAGTCTTTTACATCAAAAATATATATTATAATTTATCCTAGGTATAAACTTCAAACTTAATGTTAAATTTCTCCTGATGCATAAATGTTACCAATATTATAAATATTATAATATTTATATTATATGAATATGAATAAGTCAGAACTATATAACTTCATAATACTTTTCAGAAACCTACAGTAGTTAATAGGGTTGCTGAATTAAACAAAAATTAGCGTATCATTGAAAGCCAGGTAAAATATATAGACTTACTAATTTGTTCAAAAGGCTTATGATTGGAAACAAGAATCTAAATTGGGACAATAAGCAACTTTGGAACCATGCAATGATGCATATGAAAAAGTGACTTAATACTTGAGGGAAAAATAACACTTCAGCAACTGATGCAATTAAAATCTACTTATTTTACAGAATCTGATTTCTTATTGTTCTGCTTGATCAGCTTCCTACCTACCTTTTCCCCCTTATGAAACAAAAAGCTCAGTTTTGACATGATGCCCAATTGAACAATTTAACACCAACACTCATAAACTAAAATAAATAATTTCCTCTAAATGTTATTTCATCGTTGAATGAATTCCTGTGTTGAGAGACTTCTATAGCTTTTGTAAGAGTTCCAAAAGTTTAGCTCATGGCTATTTTAACCCCATGCTCTTTTTAGATTTTTACAAAAATAATCAGAAGACCAAATTTAAGCCTCTTCCCACTATAATTGTTGATAGATATTTGAGAAAATGATAAAATAATGATAAAGCTGACATGAGAATATTTCAGAATTAAAATAAAGCATTCTCCTTCTAGTAATCTGAAAAAGGAAAGAAATTCAAAAATGGTTTATTGCCTTGTTACATATTTTGTATTTTATGTTCTGATACTCCCTAATTCAGGCCAAAACTTTCACACTGGATTTTGCTGAAGAAACAAAATTAAACCAATCTTTAATAAAATCACAAAGAAGAATAAATGACTTCAAGGCAGAACCACCCATTCACCGAGCTTTCTGTGTTTGGAAGCATGTTGAGACTTATGACAATATTCTACAGCTTTTGTCTAATTAAGCTTTTTAAAAGTATAAATGTATTGACTGAGTAATCAACTCTCAATTCTATGAAAACAAAAGCAAATTCTTCAAAAAACCCCACTTCCATACTGCAACTTAAATTATATAGGGCCAAAGAAAAATCATACTTCAGTATGTTTATTGTTAGGGTATCAGAATTGTAAGTTCTATTGTCGCAGTTATTGTTATGGTTGTCAGTTTTAAACCACCCCTTTATACTCAGTTTGTGACGCTGGGACTGGGACCGCATTGTCCTTCTGACTTCTGTTTAAGTCTCTACCATTATAAGATACTAGTAAAGTACCGGAAGAAATAAGGAAAAAGAAGGAACATGCCCCTTCTTGTTTGTTTCCTATTCCTGTTTTTGCTGCTTGCTGCTCTCACCATCACAACAGCAACAATTTTTCACCCTGATGGTAACATTTCATTTCAGTAACAGCAGTTGATTTCAGTTTGCACTTTTCCAAACATTTTCAGAACCAACCTTATCACACCTCCTTAGAGATGTCAGCTTCACAGACTGAGAACTAATTCCTCCTTGGTCATCTGAGTTTCAGCCGCTGGAGTTTCAGGCACTGCAGATTCCCTACTCCATCTCCAACGTTTTAATAACTTCAGCCTTTCCACTGCCCCAGCCTTAGAATGGAAATCACCTTCCAGTAGATACCACCCCTGATGCATTAGTATATCCTTTCTGCCTATCCTGTCCTCAAATAACTGGTATCAAATCTTTGTATTAATTACTCCTGATCAAAACCAAAACCAAAAAGAAACAACAACAAACACTGCTATAGTTTTTGTCTCCAGATGGGACCCTGAATGACACACATGTCATAATCACAGACTAACAAGGGATTGTCCAAATCCTTTTGCTCACACATATTTGTTTATGAAATCAGTGTGTGAATTCTCATGAATTTTTCAGCTCAACTTCAATCCCTAGCGGCCATTGAGAAAGAAACCAGAGTTACATTTAAATACTTTGCTTTTTGTAAGTTAAAAATGAGCCACTCGTCTGGAAGAGTTTGAGAAGGACTGGTATGAATTCTTTGTATGTTTGGTAGAATTCCCCGGTGAAGCCGTCCGGTCCTGGACTTTTATTTGTATGGAGGTTTTTAATTGCTATTTCTATTTCCTTTCTAGCGATCGGATTGTTCAAGTGTTCAGATTCTTCTTGATTCAGTCTTGGTGGACAGTATGTTTCCAGAAACTTGTCCATCTCCTCTAGGTTATCCAGTTTGGCTCCATATAGTTTTTCATAATATTCTCATATGATATTCTGTATTTCTATTTTGTCTGTTGTAATTGCTCCATTTTCCTTTCTTATTTTGCTGATTTGTGCTCTCTCTTGTTTCTTCTTTGTGAGTTTGGCCAGAGGTTTGTCAATTTTATTTACTTTTTCAAAAAACTAGCTTTTGGTTTGGTTGATTTTTTTCTATGGTCTTGTTAATCTCTATTGTATTTATTTCCTCTCTGATCTTTATTATTTCCTTCCTTCTGCTGCTTTTTGGGGCTTTTTGTTCTTCTTTTTCTAATTGACTCAGGTGGTGGGTTAACTTGTTTATTTGAGATTGTTCTTCTTTTTTGAGGAAGGCCTGTATCGCTATAAACTTCCCTCTTAGCACTGCCTTTGCTGTGTCCCATAGGTTTTGAGTGATTGTGCTTTCATTGTCATTTGTCTCAAGGTATTTTTTAATTTCAGCTTTGATTTCCTCATTGACCCATTGTTTTTTCAATAACATACTGTTTAATCTCCCACTCCTGGGCTTGTATCCAGAAGGAACCCTACTTCAGGATGACACCTGCACCCCAATGTTCATAGCAGCATTATTTACAATAGCCAAAACATGGAAACAGCTAAATGTCCATCAACAGGTGACTGGATAAAGAAGAGGTGGTATATTTATACAATGGAATACTACTCAGCCATAAAAACTGACAACATAATGCCATTTGCAGCAACATGGATGCTCCTGGAGAATGTCATTCTAAGTGAAGTAAGCCAGAAAGAGAAAGAAAAATACCATATGAGATCGCTCATATGTGGCATCTAAAAAAATAAACAAAACAAAGCATAAATACAAAACAGAAATAGACTCATAGACAGAGAATACAGACTTGTGGTTGCCAGCGGGGTGGAGGGTGGGAAGGGATAGACTGGGATTTCAAAATTGTAGAATAGATAAACAAGATTACACTGTATAGCACAGGGAAATATACACAAAATGTTATGATAACTCACAGAGAAAAAAATGTGACAATGAGTGTGTATATGTCCATGAATGACTGAAAAATTGTGCTGAACACTGGAATTTGACACAACATTGTAAAATGATTATAAATCAATAAAAAATGTTAAAAAAAAATGAGCCACTCAACATTACTAACTCAGTAAAAAGTGGTTTTCAATACCGTTTCAGCTGTCATTAGCAGGTTTACAGAAAGGATTTTTTTTCATATATGTATATTAAAGTAGTCTGAACTGGAAATACCCAAGACTTTCACTCCTAATTCTTTACTCACTTATCTCTCTTCCCATTAAATACGCTCCCATATGCATGATACAGTGGTGACAAACCTCAGGACTTCAAACATAGAGATGGGAATTCCCCCCCAGATCCTTCTCTTTTACCAACCTTATGTCCCAAGGAAGACACCCCCGCTTGCACAGAGGCTTATCTGCTTTCTGTTTTTTCCCCTCACCAAAATCTGTCAGTCTATGCCCACAGCTGAGCTTGGTTAACAGAAACTAAGGCAGATGCCACATAAGCAAAACCACAGACCCAGCCCAGAGCCAGAAAGGACCCAGCGGGCAACAGTCAATTGCCCCGAACCTGTTCCAGCTTGACCGAGAGGGCAGTGCGTGTGCAGATGAGACTCAAAGTGTCTGAAAGTTGCCTATGCTTCATCACCATGCTAGGATCTCCACCCAAAGAGAGGACTTTTGGTGAGGCACAATCAGTGCCATGTGCAAAGAATTCCAAACGACTGTGTGTGCTCTGGCTGTTTCTGGAAATCACTGCCCCTTCCCTGAATTCTGATGGCTACCCACCTCTTACCCTTAAAAGTTTCCCACTTCCCCTCCCAAACCCTCAAAGAAGGGTGTTTTAGAGCACAAGCTCTCCCTTCTCCATTCCTTGATCAATGAATAAATTTTATGGTCTATTGCCAAACCTAGTCTCCCATTCAATTGGCAGGAGCAGCACAGGGCAAGGAGAGGACCTGGTTGGGGTCCACCTGAACCCAGAGGGTCAGTAACACTAAGACTAGGGTGAATAACTCTCTTCCATGCTTCATCCTGTCAAGCAAATGCTCCTGTCCTTTACTTTACTCTCTGAACTATGCTGTCAACTTCCTGCCAATAGAAAGCTTTGTTAATATAATTCCTACTGATAACAATTCAGTTAATACAATGCTGAGCTTTCTGCATGTATTCAGCAAATGTGGGATGAATAAATCAGTGAACACAGTCATGACTAATCCTCTTGGATTACACAACAAACATTTGCCGTGTCTATACATTTTTCTATGATCTGAACTTTAGTGTTATTATCTCCCCCCAAGATATAATCTAATCAATAGCCTGCTTTCTTACTGCATATGCTTGAGTTTGTGTCACATTCTACACCTGCTGAATCTCACTTACTTATGTAAAGTATTTCCAGCAAACTTTGGAGTCATTAAAATGATTAATTGTGTTGGATTTAATTTAGCGTTAAGTATATTCTGTTGTTTTCTAATTCTTTGGGAAATTGGTAATCCCCCTGTTTAGTGTATGTGATAATTCCTTATTAATTAAAAATCTGTTTAACAAGAACAGCAGATTCCCCCTCTACAACAGATAACACAGAATTTACTCTATAATTAACTCCCTGTCAAAGTTCTTAAACTAATTTTATCTCAGGTTCTCTTCCGAGATGCTTTGGCTCTATCTGTGGTTGTGGAAACCATCTGGTGCAAATCTCCCTTGATTTCTGTATTTATGATGTCACTTTCCCCACATAAAACCAGACTTAACTATATCTTGCATTACTATAAATATATTTTACTCTATTTTTTCACTTACCTCTTGCTGTTGGTTCAAAACCGGGAACTTCCCTGGTGAAATCTGAAACTGGCCTCTGTATAAGAGGCTAGAGAGAGACTCAAGAAAGCAGCAGGTCACTCCAGTTGAGCAGGTGGGTTTTAATAAGCAAGGGAATTTACACACAAGGTTTGCTTTGGGCTGCGGCAGCAAGATAAGTAGATTTCCAAACTTGCCTGCCAGAATCTTAAAAGTTTAAATAGAGGTCTTAACTGGATTCATTTATTCTGTCCTGATGGTCTCAACTAGCACATTACTATCTCAAGGCTGTGTCCTTGAGGCAGCTTCTATTGTAGGGAAGGCAATCAGAATGCACATTCCAAGGACAGGGGAGGAGGTGAAAGCTTTAGATTGCCTGGGTCCATCTCACAGGTCAACCGGCAGTCACATCCTCTCAGTGACCTCCAACACTTGCGTGTGGTTTTAAATGACTGATTACCTTTTTTCAGCAGTCATCTTCCTAGAATGTGTATCTTCTCTGTAGAGTGGAAAGCTCAGGGTCCTGAAGGCTGTAACGTTAATATATCATGAGAAAGTAAAAATTGCTAGAGAGGTTACGTCAAGCCCCTGAACTCTGGAGAGACAGTGTTTTCTTGCCTCAGTATGAGGGTATAATACCTTCCACTTATTATGAGTGCTGTTGAGAATTTAAAACGAGATGATTCATATACATGTGCTTAGAAAATGACCATATAAATTTAAGGCAGATGAAACCTTCCTAATGTTCAGATTCAAACTTTCCAGGAATAATGATATGCATTCTCCATTGTTTCTCAGCCTCACAAATTGATCTCTGCAGTTACTGTTTGTTTTGTGTTTTCTACCTGATTCTGATCGTGATCAAATTTTCTTGTCCGAATAAGTTTCTAAATGACATTGGGATTCCTAAGGGATTCTCTTCTTACAGATATAAGCAGAATTGAACATTCCTCCCACAGCCATTCAATTGATCTGTTATGGTTTCTCTATCTTTAATAAATTCACTCTTGATCCCACATCTCTAGTTCTTATTATGAACAATAGCATACCTCAGCATCTAGGGAGTTTTTGACACTTGCTGGATCTCATGACTCAATTCCTGTTTTGTTTTAAACCAATTCTGTTCTTTATTTTCCCCTAGGGGGTGATAATTAGATTGATTGATTTATTTTTAGAAGAGGTACTGGGGACGGAACCCAGGACCTTGTACATGCTACACATACACTCTACCACTTGAGCTGTACCCTCCCCACTAAACCACTTCTATTCAGACTTTTACCCTGCCATTCCATTGGAACTGCTTTTGTCACAGTCAACAATGACTGCTGCATATCTAAATCTGACAGATAACTATTGTTGGTCATTTATTCATACTTGAATTTCTTCACTGGACTCTCAGGACAACCTCCTTATTGCCTATCTACAGTGTACTGTGCCAGAATCTACTTATATCTTCAACCTGTAAACACTTGAAGGCCCCACGGATTAGTCTTTGCACCTCTTCTCTCTTCTATCTATGCTACTTTCTTGGTGGCTCATCCAGCCTCTTTGTTCTGCACACCACTGATATGCGGGCAACTACTGAATACATGTGTCCAGCCAGGATTTTGTGGACTCTTGTAACCAACTATCTGTCTTATGCTTCCACTCGGATGAATAACTTGAATTCCAACAGTATCACGTTCAGCATAAAATTCCTGGTGCTGTTGCCTCTTCTACCCTTCTTAGAAAATGGTAGCTGTCATTCTTCCAGTTTTTCAGGCCAAACATCTTGGATTCATTCTTGACCATTCTATTTTTCAAACATCTGGATATCATCCTTGTTGGTTCTAGCCTCAAAATAAAACCAGCATCAAGTCACTTATCACCTCTGCATTAACACCCATATCCAAACCATTACTATCTTTATAGCACTTGATTCATTTTCTTACTTGCAGATTCACCTGCCTTTAATGTATTCTCAACAACAGTAGGGAGGGGGATTTTTCTAAAATGTAGGTCATATATATATATACCACTAGCCTATGCAAAACCCTTAAATAGCTTTACATTCAGAGTGAAAGACAATACCCTGTAATGGTACGCAAAGCTCTATGTGATCTGATCCCCCCACCCCCACCCCAACATTACTTCTCTAAGAGCTCATTGCTGACCGCTCTTCAATTGTTCATTCTGTTCCAGTCACACTGGCCTCCTTGCTATTCCTCTAATATGCTAAATTCACTTCTGCCTCAGAACACTCATACTTGCTATAAGCTGTGCTTAGAATCCTCTTCTAGAGTTTTTTTTTTTTTTTTTACAGATCACACATCCATTTCCCACAGGGAATAAACCTTTGGATTCAGACGGGAACCACACCATTGGATCTCCTAGTTCTCCAGCTTGCAGACTATAGACCTTGGGACTTCTCAGTCTCTATAATAATGTGAGTCAATTCCTTGAAACAAATCTTGTGTGCGTGTGTGTGTGTGTATTCTTTTGGGGCTCTGTTTTGCTGGAAAGCTCTGACTAATATAACCGACAAAAGAATTTACTGTTTCTTCCAGCCAAAACCTGGCTATAGGCTCCTTGAGCTTCCTTTTTTTTTAACATTTTTTATTGATTTATAATCATTTTACAATGTTGTGTCAAATTCCAGTGTAGAGCACAATTTTTCAGTCATTCATGGACATATACACACTCATTGTCACATTTTTTTCTCTGTGATTTATCATAACATTTTGTGTATATTTCCCTGTGCTATACAGTGTAATCTTGTTTATCTATTCTACAATTTTGAAATCCCAGTCTATCCCTTCCCACCCTCTACCCCCCTGGTAACCACAAGTCTGTATTCTCTGTCCATGAGTCTTTAGATTCCACATATGAGCGATCTCATATGGTATTTTTCTTTCTCTTTCTGGCTTACTTCACTTAGAATGACATTCTCTAGGAGCATCCATGTTGCTGCAAATGGCATTATGTTGTCAGTTTTTATGGCTGAGTAGTATTCCATTGTATAAATATACCACCTCTTCTTTATCCAGTCACCTGTTGATGGACATTTAGGTTGTTTCCATGTTTTGGCTATTGTAAATAGTGCTGCTATGAACATTGGAGTGCAGGTGTCATCCTGAAGTAGATTTCCTTCTGGATACAAGCCCAGGAGTGGGATTCCTGGGTCATATGGTAAGTCTATTCCTAGTCTTTTGAGGAATCTCCACACTGTTTTCCACAGTGGCTGCACCAAACTGCATTCCCACCAGCAGTGTAGGAGGGTTCCCCTTTCTCCACAGCCTCTCCAGCATTTGTCATTTTTGGATTTTTGAATGACGGCCATTCTGACTGGTGTGAGGTGATACCTCATTGTAGTTTTGATTTGCATTTCTCTGATAATTAGTGATATTGAGCATTTTTTCATGTGCTTTTTGATCATTTGTATGTCTTCCTTGGAGAATTGCTTGTTTAGGTCTTCTGCCCATTTTTGGATTGGGTTGTTTATTTTTTTCTTATTGAGTCGTATAAGCTGCTTATATATTCTGGAGATCAAGCCTTTGTCGGTTTCACTTGCAAAAATTTTCTCCCATTCCGTAGGCTTTCTTCTTGTTTTATTTCTGGTTTCCTTTCCTCTGCAGTAGCTTGTAAGTTTCATTAGGTCCCATTTGTTTATTCTTGCTTTTATTTCTTCTAGGAGAAAATTTTTGAAATGTATGTCAGATAATGTTTTGCCTATGTTTTCCTCTAGGAGGTTTATTGTATCTTGTCTTATGTTTAAATCTTTAATCCATTTTGAGTTGATTTTTGAATAGAGCTTCCTTTTTTAAGAGCAGTTACTTTAGAAAACTTGTAACTATAAATCCCTTCTCTGTCCCTTAGAGACGTATATCTTCTACTATGCAGAAATTTCTCCTTAAGAACTTAACAACCAGCTCTTTGAAATGCGAACACCCAGGAGACAGCTCTCCTGTCTCCCCGTTCCTGTGGGACAGTAGGAGCCTAACCTTGGTGGGTGCCTTACCCAATCTACAAAATGATCTCATATCCTAAAGGTATGAAAAGTTTGCCTCTCCTCCAGGTAAGTGTGAATTAACAAGCACAGGTGGCCTAGTCACATTGACAAACAAATGCCCATCAATACTTTCCCCTTAGCAGACCTAGCATTTTAAAAGCTTTCTATCTTTTGTTTTGGTCTAGTTAAGCGCAGTCTCTCTCCCATACTGCAATAGTCTGAATAAAATCTGTCTTGCAATTTTTAAGCAGTGTCTGGTGAATGATTTCTCTTTGACACTACTCTACTTTGTCACTCTATAGAAAAGAAACTGACCTTGGATATATGGTTAGGAACACAAAAGATAATAAGAACTGACTTAAGGATATTTTATTCCTGTTTGTTGAACCTGGGGCCCCACATTTTTATTTTTTTAATGTGCTCCACAATGAATGCAGATGGTCCTGGTGGTAGCAGTTAAATAGTAATAGTAGTAGTGGTGGCAGCAAAGGCTGACATTTATTAAGCAGTTGCTCTGGACCAAGTTCTGGTCTAAGTGTTCTATGTGTATCAATTTATTTAATCTCCTAACAGTGATAAGACACTATGCTAATACAAATCCTTTTTGATAGTTGAAAAACTGAGACAACAGAGAAGTTCCGTAATCTAAGAATTAAAACCCGTGTAGGGAAGTGATAGTGAAAAACGGAATGGAAATAACACATGCAAAAGACAGGATGGAAAAAGAGTCAAAAGGAAATAATGAAGGCTTAGCCTGAAGAAAGGATTTCACATCAAGTTTGTTTTCCTGTTTTTGTTTTGTTTCATTTTGCTTTGCTTTTGAGCAAGGAGATTAGGTACATTGTTGAATATTAACTGAGATGGTCTTGAGGAATAAGATAATAAGTTTAGCTTTAGTTAAACTGAGTTTATATGAAGATACAGATAATTGGAAATACAGATCAGTTGCTCAAGAGAAAACTGGAAGCTGAGGAAATAAATTTGGAAGAACCCAGTAAGATGATATTTGATAAGAATATACCAGATTGACATATAGGAAAGACAGCTGAAGAAAAGACTTAAACAAGGCCTTGTTAGAAATCCTGGAAAAAGAGGAGGCAGAAGTGGGGTCTGAGAAATGCTCTTTCTTCTGCAGTGTCATTTAACTCCAGAGAGGAGAGAGGTTAAGTAAGCAAATTATCAAGAGTTCTAAGTGTTGCAGAGAGCTCAAGGTGGGATGAGGAATTACTGAGAACAAAATACTGGAGTTAAGGATAAACACTGGTGACTATCAAGAGAGCAGTTTCAGTGCAATGAGAGGCAGAAGCCAGATTGCAAATGTTTACAAAGGGAATTGTTGGTAAGAAAGTGAGGATTGTTTGTTCTTTTCAGATGTTCGAATTGAGAGGAGGAAGGAATAGAATGGTGGAAAAATAGAGCCAAGGAAATGGGTTTTAAGGTCAGAGAGGTTTGCCTTCTTAAAAAGATAAAGAGACAGAAAGAGTTGAGAAAGAGACAGAGCATTAATTATGGGGAACTGTTTCTTTCACCCACCTTATTGCAATTTTGGATCCATTTTTCATTGTGTTTATGTATTAAGTGTGTTGTGTTTTGCCACTTTCAAGCAGGTAATCTTAGCAATAGACTTTGTCTCTCTGTATCTTCTTTTCCGTCTATACAATTAGAATAACCCAAATAGTCTTTGTCTGGCCTGCCCTATGGGTTTAGTCACTCAGAGAGTCCAAACTAATTTGTAAAACAGATCATGACATGCATAAGTAAGGATTAAAAACTAAAATATAACTGTATAGAAAGTTTAAATTTTGTTGTTGTTTTTACTGCTTGTTTCCTGCTCTTTGGAAGAATTCCAAGGAGAGTCATGAGACTTGTCTTTGCTGCTCCCGTAAAAGGACCTGCCTGAAGCTCAGCCTGAACTGCTTCTAGCTATAGATTCAAGCTTGCTGTTTTTCTGTTCAACTGGGTCTACAAACTAAAACTGTAATGGCAGAAACTAAGCAAAATTGCCAGTGAGATATGTATTGGTCAATTCTAACGAAAATAACTTGCTCACCATTGTTCCTTTATGTGTAGCAACTGACATATTTATATCTTCATTTCCATTACTCAGGAATCCATTCTGTTCCTTAAAGTTAGTGTGCTCTGGTTATCATATGATTATGTGTGGCATTAATTTTCCTCCCTGCTACATTCCCTTTTTACAAGCTGTAAGCATCATAAACTTGGAAGATTTTATTGGAAAGTCAAGGTGGCAGAGTTATGGAAATGACTCAGAAATGATGCTTCCCTGCCGCAACAATGTTGATTTACTTGTAATGCTAAACACACTCCACTAAGTCATACACAGCTCTTGGGAGAGGGATGACTAATTAGCTCAGTGACTTATCCGCCCACATGCTCTGCTGATTCTGATACATTAAAACATTTTATTAGCCTGCAAGGTCAGGAAATCTTACTGCCTGGGTAGTGTTTCTAAAAATTTAATAGCAATAGCCTGATGTTAGTTCCTTTGCATCTATAGATTGGCAATAAATCCTCAAAGATGAATAAACTCATACACTTATTTTTCAGAACTCCTTTTCACACAAAAGCCTCAACAAATATTGAAATGTTTAAAAGGGAATAATCATTCACAAGGTCAGATAATTAATTTTTCACATGTTGACAAATAAATTCAGTTGTCTAAAAACTTAGAATGATGCACCATTGTTCATTTACATGTACAAATTGACATATTTGCATCATTTGGGGTAGAAAAGAGCTCAAGAAAGGGTATGGGTGATTCAAATACCACAAATCGAGGTTCCGCTACAAACCTCACTGTGTAACCTTGATATATCGTTCTCAGCATCAATTTTGGGGGCTGTAAAATGATGAGATGAAGTCAGATGACCACTAAACACTCATGTAGCTCAAAAACTCCATGCTCTGTGCCAAATAACATACACCCAGAATCTCAGCATATACATAAATGAAATGTGGACGAATTAGAGCTTTTACATATGTGTGGGGAAAAGTACTTTTAAACACAGTTGCCGTCTGAGTTAAAATGAGAAAATCAATAAACATTTCATTTAAGACAGAAAACACGTTCAAGCTTTCTTGCCATACTTAAGACAAGGCATCTTGTGACTTTGAACTTTATTTTCTAGTTAGAAGCAAATCTCCCTTCTTCTTTCAAGATGGCAGGTGCGTTTTGCCTACCAAATCATCTGGTCATTAAAAATCATTTTTCATGATTTCATGTGAGATTTTCTGTTGGAAAGCAGGAGCTCTGTTCCACTTAGACAGTGTAATATCTGTACTATATCTCTGTTAAGCCCCCGAGTTTTATTAATCCCAATCCTTTTCATGTGCATTTTACTTGCTAAGCTAAAGTTGTGTAGCGCACAGACTGTTAATATCCATTATACCTTCTTAAACTTTAGCTGAATTTCTTGAAGCCACAATGAAGAGTTATTTTTAAGCTCATATGAACGGGGAAAAAATCTTCCATTGAGTTAGATTTATGAAGACTGAGGGAGTCATCTAGCTACACAATCATCAGGTGAGTAAAACATTAAGAATAACAAAATGAACATATTGATATCAGAATATTTTTTTCATTAATATTCCAGTGAACTAGAAGGGGATTGCAAGCAATTATCTAGACCAAAAAAAAAAGTCACTTTTTAGCTGAGTAATTTATAGAATAAATGCATTTTCAGATGAAATGGAGGCACTCAAGCGTGGTGTCAGTTGTATGCCTACAAAAAACTCAGCCCCTGTTTAGATGCCCTTGAAGCAAGCTCCTTGGGTATCCATTTGCAGAAGGACCATAATATTTTCACCAAAAAAGAAAAGAGGGTCCGAATCTGCATGCTTTGTCCAAAGACAGATGATCAGCAGAGAGATTTTTATAAAGATTAACCTCTGGCCTGAGGCTTTTTCCATCCCCAGGAACTCAGTTCAAATTCTGGTACACAGATAAGATTGAAAAAAAAAAATTGTGTCTCTTTCTATGTTACTAAAATATGTTTTTTAAAACATATAAAACAGGAAGAGGGGACTAATACTGAACTGCACACTTCAAAGCAGTTACTTTTAGGTCATTTTGAACATTCACCAATGTATAGGAGGACAGATCGTTAGAAAGTAAATGTGACAACCTCCCTGAGATCTTCTGAAATTGGTTAGGAGCCAATCAGAGTTTCTGAACTTCTACTGATTTACAATTACAAATGAAAACAGGGATGGTCTCTTATTATCAATAATGTAAACTTGTTTCTGTCCAGGCTGGTTGGGACTGGTGAAACATTGGTTCTACTTGGAAAGAAAAAAAAATCGAAGAAAATATAACATGTACATTGAAGTCTTTCTGCTGCCGGCTAGGAGAGATGCCCCAAAATGGGGTATGAAATGAACCTGTATTGTTTATTTCAACAGAAATCAGTAAGCCCTGAGTTATTTTCCAGCTTGGAAAATGATAGGATTACTCTCATTTAACACGGAATGGTTTCAGAGAAGGAATATATATATGCATATTCCTTTGAAAGCATTATGCTTTCTGGTCTCTATGCAAAAAATATGTAGCTAAACTGCTTCAGTTTCTGGGGCCACCAAATGAGACATACAGAGATCAAACACTTCATATTAACTCGGCTTTCGTGCTCTAGCCTGTGTAAGTTCAGGTTCATAGGGCTGTGAAGGGGAAATATGTCATTAACAAGAAGGTAGCGGTGGGTCACATGAATATGTAAACGTCTGGCCTATTGCAACCTTCAATTCTGAATTTAAATCACCTTTGAAAACAGGAAATATGAACATAAGTGAGTATAGACCATAAGAATAAATGCTGCATTAAATACTTAGTCAAAAAGGAAATAAAACTCCTTCAGGCAGGCAAAAATATACAAGTTCAGAACTAAACACTAACCGTAAGTCTAGATTTCCACAGCCTTCATCACCTTTCTGGTAGTGACCCACACTTTGCGGCAACCCCTTAGCAAGGTAATAGACATGAGCTAAGGAAAATTACTACATTTTTTATTGCTCTTCACTTTGGCTAAGTAATTTGTCTGGTAATAATGTAATAATATATTGTAATATTTAAATGTACTTTTTCTACCTCTAACAGCACGTGGAGTCCTATACCCATACTTACCTAGCAATGACAAATAAAAAAACTTAATATTTGTTCTTGAAGGCAGAACTGCAGGTAGTTGGAAGAAGGGTCTAATCCAAAAATTCTGGTGCCCATTGTTTATTAATTCACTAATTCACTCACTCAGTAATTATTAGTGAGCTCAATGATGTGTCCTAAACAGCACCATGGACACAAATATATAAAAAAATCTTGACCTATGCAGTTTAATCTTTTAGCCATCCACTTGTACAAAGAAGAAAAATAATGTGTATGAGAAAAGTAGTGACACAGAAGAGGAAGCTGTCTCTCCAAGACAGAAGGAGAGAAGTGGGCTGAATTCCTAAACCAAATCAAATATGCTTTGCTCAGCCACCTGCTGCGACCTCAGTCACTTCTACTCAGTACTTGAAGAAGAGACGTATGTCAGCACAATGCCCATTTACTGCTAAGGAGTTTTGCCCGCCTCTCAAGCACCCCTGTGGAACTCTTGATTCCGGTGAAGTTTTGAACCACAGGGAGCGGCAAGGCTTCCTTCTGCCCAAAGGAGGCAGAACTATGAGAAGTAAACTCTACATTCACTACTCTGTGACCAGGAGAAAACAACCGAAAGAGCAACAACCTACCTGCTATTCCTATTTCACGTCTCACTTGAATGCATATACTGGAATTGATGAAGCCAAATTTGCATTCAGAATCCTAGCGTCCAAAATAGCTGATTTTAATTTTTCAGCGTTTGCAGTAGAAGGAGAATGGAATGGACATTTAGGTAACCGTTACCCAGCACCCACTAGAGAAAACAAACCCCTCAAAAAGTGTCAAGGAAAGTTCAGAGCCTTTTCCCTCTTCTTTCTTCGTACCTAAAGCACTTTTTTCTCTCTTTCGAAACGTGGTCAGAGTCTTCTCTTGTCTTTGGCAAACCCCTGTCAGTAGCCTTCCTCCACAAGAGCAGTGTGTTCTGGGGCTGAGGGTTGGGAGCTAGAATCAGAAAATGTGAACGACTTGATTTCCCACTGGTGGTGTGCTTCTCAGCCTTTCCTTTAAATCTGAAACTTTTCTTTAAAGTTGGAAAGACTTAAAAATACCATTACCTCCCTCTGTCCAATCCCATTGTTTAATTTGTTTAGTATGCTTTCTGTGGGTGGGGACGTGTCACCAAAGCATTTATGTAGAAAAAAGTCCTTTTGCAATTTCAAATTGCCTCCTTGCCATTCTACCAGTAAAAGTGAGTGCTAACCCAACATCCATTCATGATAAAAATTCTCAGTAAACTGGGAATCAAGGGAAATTTCTTCAACTTCATAAAAACTAACTACAAAAAACCCCACAGATAAAATCATACTTAATTTGAAGAAACTTGAAGCTTTCCCACTAAAATCAGATACAAGGACAGGATGTCCCCCATCACTACTACTGCTTTTCAGCATTGTACTAGAAGTCTTCACTAATGCCATAAGGCAAAAAAGGGAAACAAAAATTATACATATTTGGAAGGAAGATATAAAAATGTGTTTATTCACAGATGGCATGATCACCCAATCTAGAATATCTGAAAGGGTTAAAAAAAATCTCCTGAAATTAATAAGCAAGGATAATGAGATTCCAGGATACAAAGTTAACATGCAAAAGTCAATTCTCTTTCTATAAACCAATAAGAGAGTTAAAAGACAAGCCACAGACTGGGAGAAAATATCTGCAAAAGACACATCTGATAAAGGATTGTTATCCAAAATACATAAAGATCTCTTAAAACTCAACTATAAGAAAGGAAAAAGCTCAATTTAAAAATGGGCCAAGAACCTTAACAAATACATCACTAAAGATTTGCAGTTATCAAATAAGCCTATGAAAGGATGTTCCACATCATATGTCATCAGGGAAATGCAGATTAAATCAAGGAGATACCACATCACTCCTATTAGAATGGCCAGAATCTGCAACACTGACAACACCAAATACTGGTGAGAATGTGGAGCAATAGGAATTCTCATGCCTTCCTGGTGGGAATGCAAAATGGTGTAGCCACTTTGGGGGACAGTTTGGTTTTTTCTTCCAAAACTAAATATTTACGAATGCATCCAGCAATCATGCTCCTTGTTATTTACCCAAAGGAATTGAAAAGCTATGTCCACACAAAAACTACACACAGAAGTTTACAGCAGTTTTATCCATAATTGCTAAAACTTGGAAGCAACCAAGATGTCCCTGAGTGGTGACTGAATAAATAAACTTTGGTACATCCAGAGAATGGAATATTATTCAGCAGTAAGAAGCGACCTCAAGCTGTGAAGACATAGAAGAAACTTAAATACATATTACTTAGTGGAAGAAGGCAATCTGAACATCCTGCATACTGCACAATTCTGACTATATGACATTCTGTAAAAGACAAAACTATGGAGACAATAAAATGATCAGCGGTTGCCAGGGATGAGGAAAATAAGGGAGAAAAGAATAGGTAGAGCACAGAGGCTTTTTAGGGCAATGAAAATGGTCTGTATGATGAGTTATGTCCTTATACAATTGTACAAACCCGTGGAATGCACAACAAGAGTGAACCCTAAGGACTTCAGGTGAATATGATGTGTCAGTGTAGCTACATCCTTGGTTACAAATCGGCTGGTGGTGGAGGAGGATATGTATGTGTAGGGCCAGAGAGTACATGAGATATCTTTGTAACTTCCTCTCAATTTCTCTGTGAACATAAAACTGCTCTCAACCATATTCAGTATTTTCTAGTAACCGATGATGAAGAAAAATATGAGAACGAACTTACGTATGTTCCTATGTGACTGAAAAATCATGCTGTACACTGGAGATTGATACAACATTGTAAACTGACTGTACTTCAATAAAAATATATTTAAAAATACAATCTTAAAAAAAGTTACTGCTATCAAAATACCTGATTACCTTTATGAAGAGGGATCTAGTCTTCCTAAATTAAGGAAAACGTTAAGTGAGTGGGCTCATGGAGAGGCTAGGCACTTGAAGTAAGAGCTGTTTAACTACTTACTGGTCAAATGAATGGGTAGTGAAATTTGAGTTTGTATTATAGTGATGGAGTATGCATTTCTTATTTTTCAGTACTTAATATATGCATTTTTGACTATTTTTCAGCTTCTGACACTATGCCCAGCATGTGATTAACACTTAATGAAAATGAGCTAAATAACACAATGCCTATGTGAATGACGATTGGCATCAAGAACCAGTTTGTCCTACTTATGGGAGTAGAAATAAGATCCTGCGTTTGAGGTTCAAGGATGGAATACTAAAGTCTTCTTGGTGTATTTTGACCAATTCTCTCTTTCAGTGTCTCCAGGTGCCTGTCACTCTGAAGTTAAGGTGACAGAGATCACTCGTTAAGGTAGGGTAACTATTGCTGAGAAACAAAAACAAAATAAGCAAAAAACAAAAAAAAAAAAACCTAACTAAAAAGTTACTTGCTAAGATGTGAAAAATAATTGAGAATTGGAAATAGGTGGTTTTACAGTTGATGTTCTTACTAAATATTTAATAGCAATATACAGAAAATGAATTAAGCTAGCTTCAAGAAATGACTTACATACATCAATTTATATCTTATAATCTGTAGCAGTGGAGGAATGATATAAATTTAAAAGTAAAAATTAAAGGATTACATCCCTCTAGAAAACTGAAAAGCAAAACAGACAAAACACTAAAAACATACTGCAGAAAAATGTTCTATCAGCTTGACTTAAATCAGTCTAATTTTTTAAATCATATTTTAGTTTTCCTCTAGCTGTCTCACTCATTAATATATTTTATCTTTGTTTATGTTGGGTATTACTGACATCATTTTTTACAGTTAAGTTTTTAATAAGCATAATAAACAAACAATCCATTCTAATATCATATTCCAAATCCATTAGAAATAATCAGAAAACTAGAAGTAGAAGTCAAATTTTACTAATAGAAAATGTGAGGCAAGAAAAGTTAGTACATTCAATGAAGAATTTTATAAATAAACTGAGCATGAAATGAAAACAATAATGAAGCTGACAATGTCACTCTAAAAGAAGTAGCAGTTAACATGTCTGGTTATAAAACACTATCACGAGATGTATTTTTGCCTTCCAATATTTCAGGGTTTTCCTACCAAAAGAAAATCAAAGTGAGTGAAATTTAAACATCTGATTTCCATTATGTCCTTGATTTTATGAAATATTTTGTATCAATGCAATGAGAACATAATATATCCTTCAGATTTTTCCACTGGATAAAAACATATTCAGGACTTTGCTTGCCTTAAAAGAAGCAAGTCACAAATATTATTCATTTTATTTTATAGTGTAAGTCCTCTAGGTACACAGTGCTAGAAGTCTTAACCTGGAATTTATGTGCCATTTATGAGTTTCCAGGATTCAATGAAATCCTGAAATTAGTTGGAATGATTTATGTGCATATGCATATGTGCATATTTTAAGGGAAAAGATAAAAATTTCATTGATCACTAAATGTATCTATATTAGTCAGAGAAATAGAACCAACAGGATTATATATATATGTATATATACACACACACACATCTAAAAGTATAATATGAAAAATTGATTCATATAATTATGAAGACTGAGAAATTTCACAATCTGCCACGTGCAAGCTGGAGACAGAAAAGCTGGAGACAGAAAAGTTGGTGGTGTAGTTTAGTCCAAGTCCAAAGGCCTGAAAACTAGCGAGCTAATGGTTCTAATCCAAGGACTGAAGAAGACCTATGTCCTAGCTCTGTCAGGCAGAGAGAAAGAGTTCACACTTTTTCTTCTTTTTTGTTTTATTCAAGCCTTAAGCAGATGGGACGATGACCACCCATATTGGGAAGAGCAATCTACTTACTCAGTCCACTAATCCATAGGCTAATCTCTTCCAGAAACGCCTTTACAAACATACCCAGAAATCATGTTCTGCCAGCTATCTGGGCATGACTTGGCCTAATCAAGTTGACATGGAAAATTATTTGTCGCATGGCAATGTCTTTGATCCCAAAATTACTAAGAATCATTGAAAATTCATTTACGTATACTCACTTCACTAAAGACTGAGTTACTTACTCTTTCTTCCTTTAATGAGCAAAAATCTGGCAATAAATCTACTTTCTTTTTTGTTCTATTTTACATACATTTGCAGCCTAAATTTTTGCTTTGTTTTTCATCGATATTAATTTTGTCTCTTCTATTTATTCATGTTCTTCCTTACAACTTCAGCTACCTTCTTGGCTTTAGCTGCAGTTTTTGTGCTGTTGAACTCTCTCTGTTCAATCTCTGATCACTTTCCTGAACTACGAGAACCAAATAGCTACTTTTCAAATATATTCAGTAGGTGTTTTTAAATGAACTGATTAACATCCACCCACTCAAATTCTATTATAACTTCTTCATTCCCTGTAACAATTAATTTCATCATTCATCAGTTTCTCAAGGTCAGCACTAAATCATGCCATACTGAAACTTTTGCTTCTTATTCTATTGTACAGTCTTTTCATATGGCTGGATAAATGTCTCCCGCATCTTCTCTCTCTTCATATTGTCAATATCTAATTTAAGCTCTTGTCAAGACATACGTAAGCAATTTCAACTTCCTCCTAAGTCTTCTCTAATCTACTGTTTCTCTTCTAATGCCACCAGAATAAACTATACAAAAAGCAAATTTTCTGATTAAGCATTGTTTTCAACTCCTAGTGCTTACCACACTGTACTACATTTAAAAAGATTTTTTGCATTCCTGCTTACATCATTAGATAGTAATGCTCAATGTCTCACTCACCTTTCTAGTGGCTCTAGCAATTGGGTCCAATGTGCAGATAATGGATGAATAATGCAAATAATTACATGTACAAATTATGTACCAAATATGCATGTTCAAGTACAAACGATACTATAGCAGAGATGGGCAATCTGTTGACCAAAATTTACACTTCTCCTTTCATATTTCTAGCTGTTGCTGGGGAAGAATGTCCCACCTGTGCACTAGATTTGCTAGCTCCCAAATAGTGTATGTGACTGATTCTCAATAGTGAACTTTTAGCAGAAGCAATATATTACTTCTAGGCCAGGGATTTTAACAACTTGGTATATTCTACAATGACTTTTGCCTTTCACCAGCTAAATGAGGAGAATTCCAAGACTTTGGTGGAAGAAGAAGCCAGAAGATTAAAAAAAAAAAAAACCTGGGTCCCCAAAGCACAACCTGGAGGCAAGTGTCCCTCTTTGCCCAAAGGACCCTCATTGGGGAACATGAGTGAGAATAAGTTTCTATTATATTAAGACATATTTGCTTAAGGTGTTGTAGACGCTAATTACTCCAGCTAATATAAGTAGATAGTCAGCAAAGTATTTTGAAATGAATGTGTATAACGTACCCAAGTATTATACATTTGCATAAATGGATGAAGGCAGCAAAAAGGAAAGTGTTTCTCTCTTGCATTCTCCCAAATGTGGTTACAGTATAATGATCATTACATGTCACTTCTTTCAATTAAAGAAGGAAAAAACATTGTAAAGTATTAATTTGGAACCTATCACAAAATTTGTATCTTTATAAAGTTTCTTCACTTTAATAATTTTTCACTTTAGCACATAACTGAAAGTACTGTTTTGCTCAAGAAATGAAAAAGAACAATACAAATAATTAAAGAGAATCTGGAATATGTTGACAACTAATTAGGGCAATGAAAACATTTGGATGAGGGTCCAGTTAAAACTATCCAAGTAAAATAGACTAAGCTATTTAAGTAACCATATTACATACATTGCTTTTTCATATAAATCTGTGAAAGTATCTTGGGATTGTTTATTTTGCCCAGTTTATGTGTTGATGGCTTTTTCCATTTTTGCATAGTCAGTCAATTTATTTCAGTAAAATTGAATTAAGTGAGAAAAGAAAATTTAATCAAGTTTTCCCTCCAGCACTCTATCCTTCCCATAATGCATTAGAAATTTGTGAGATGAGATTTTTTTTTTAAATATATATTTGAGGTGATGATGAATGTGAAATATACAACTGTTTAGAATTGAATTCTATGTAGAAATAATCATTGGATCTTTTTGAATATAATACAATACATGGCCAGAGTCCAGTGTTTACTCATTTTTGGTCACCAAATATTTAGCCTGGAATATAATCCAGGCTAAATAATTGTCTTCTTTAGACTTTGAGTGCTAACATTAAGCTTCAGCGAAAAGAGGCATAATTTTCTTAGGTAGACTTATGTTAGTTAAGGGGTTTTCAGTTGAAAATAATGGGAAAAATCACCTCCACTATTCTTAAGTAGTAAAGAAACCCTGAGAGTGCAGTTTAGGGCAGGCCTCAGAGATGATGCAATCCAGCAGCTCTGGCTTTCTTTGCTGGAAGTTTTCTTGGCTTTACCCTCCTTCCTGTGCAGTTTCATCCAGAAGCTAGTAAAAGACGGCAAAGTAACAACTCTTGCACATAGTAAATTCAAGTCCAGAAGAATAGAGACTGTCTTTTCTTGTGGCTAACACTTACATAAAAGGAAATTTCCCCCAGATTTCCCAAGTAAATACTATCTCCTTGCAGCTCGTTGTTTGATTGGAAGAGCACACACTCACTCCGAAACCAAGCCCTGCCTTCCCAGGAATTTAATTCATTCATTGGCTTAGACCAGAGTCCCTGAAAAGGTGATTGTCAAGGGGATGAAAGTACCTTGGTTGGCCTATTGTCTTGGATCACGCCTTCCAACTGCTTCTCAGGTTGCTAATCAATGAGCAGGGGAGAGGTGAATGTTGAGAAGTTAATCACAATGTTTACTGAATTCTGCATTCCCTTTATTATTAGACTTACATCATTGTGCCCCTCTTATCTCATTTCCATCCCTCTAGTCATATTGTCACATGACCTTCTGATACTTTTAATGAAACTAACTTGTTAAGTTCCATGACACTTGTATGCACTCTATGCACTGTCTCCATTAATGTCCAAAATGCTACCCCTGTCTCCTTGGAGGGAGGAATTTGGTTTTGTTTCCATTGGACTGTTTTGTTTTTACAATTCTCACGTAAGAGTCACTGAGGCCACCTTATCTGCCACAACCTCCATGCCCAGGAATTCTGGCATCTGTATTTTCTTTTTTTTAACATTTTTTATTGAGTTATAATCCTTTTAAAATGTTGTGTCAAACTCCAGTGTAGAGCACAATTTTTCAGTTATGTATGAACATATATATATTTATTGTCACTTTTTTTTCTCTGTGAGGTACCATAAGATCTTGTATATATTTCCCTGTGCTATACAGTATAATCTTGTTTATGTATTTTCTACTGCAGATGTGTGCAGTGAGAGTGGAACCAGATGTTCAAAACACTGAGCCCCACATTTACTATACATCACTAGGGAGAGGAAAGTCTGCTGTGTTTTAGATGACCAACTTGAACGTGTTCCCTCTAGTTACTAAAAGATATTTTACAGTGAATGATGCCAAAATGACCAATAATCATACTTGCAGGAATAAGTCTATGACACCCAGAGTGAAAACTGATTATTCAAGCACAGGTCCAGAGAGATACAGGGCAGCAGTCTCTGAACTCTCAAACATGTTCCAGTGCCAAGAAAACTTCAAGCTATTGTAACAGAGGGGCTGCAGGGGCACCCTCCTCTCTGTGAGAGCAGGTTTCTTTGCTTAAGCAGTTGCCATATAGTAAGCCTTCAAAATGTACTTATTGAATAAAAAATTCTTATCTTGAGTAAACTGGCTGAAAGCACCACATTTTTTAAGTGGTCTATGAATTTTATCTTATAGATAATTATCATTGTTGAATTCTCCAAACTATGATCAGAAGCTACTAGCAACTCAATGAAGAATTTTTATAGTATGTACCTATTTCTTGGCACTAGAATTATTTTTTTTCTCTTGTATTGTATGGCTTAGAATTAATTGCAAGACTGACAAGCAAACCTAACAATAAGTGAAGACATTAATTATAAAAGGGCTTAAAGTAGTCGATTTTTACCGAAATGTGTCTGGTGTGAGTCAACAGTAACAACGCATAAGTGAAGAACATATATCACATATGTGTCCATCTAGTTAATATACATAAGTGAATATCTAATGAGTTAGTGATATCCACAGTGTTTCAGAATATCTGGAAAGCTTTTCTCCTTTGAGGTGTGATCATTTCCTCTGTCTCTCTAGATGCTGTTAATTTTTCACTCCTCAGTTCATGCTGTCGTCCTGGGAAGAATTTCCAACTACAAAAGTTCATAGTAATTTTTTTTCATTTTTTCTATTTTCATAGCCCTTACTGACTAGATACTAGTCTCTAAAAGTTTTATGAATGTCAATCTCTTTTTGCCAATAAAATTCAATTTTCTCAAGAGCATAGTAAAATCAGCATACTTCTTTACATTGTACACAGGTTAGAGTATAGAATAAGTCTGTAATGAAAACTAATTAATTAAAAAAAATCACCAAATTTCCATTTTCTTTTCTTTGTTGCTAAACTAAATGACATGTACAAAGTATATGGTAAAAATTGTTATTGTTTGAAATTATCTGTTCTACTATAAGATCACCTTCAAATTTCCAGCCTCATCCTTCTCATTGTAGTTGGTTCAATACTGATGGAGAATCCTCTCCAGATCTCTTGTGTTATCCTGCTTTGTCTAGTGTTCAACCCACCAGAGGTGACAGCAATAATAATTTAACACATCTAATAACAGGATCTATTTTTTCCAATGCTGTTTTTGCACAACACCTCTAATACTTCCCTATCAAAGAGTGAACATGTTTAATATAATTAAATTAAATATATTACATTTTAAAATATAAAAATATAAATAGAATTCCACCATAACACAGCTCATTATGACATGCAGATCATATCACAAAAAATATACCTTGAAACATCAAAATCACATAGAATAAAATTATCAAAGAATTTGCATGGTAAATTGCCTATTCTTTAAAAAATGATATAAAATATTAAGAATACAATAGGACTGGGATTACTAAAGTTCTGTTCCTTGAAGCCATAGTCTAGAGGACATTAGTAAGAGTGACTTGAAAATGTGATATTTACACTTGTAGAGGTGTTCTGAGGGACATTGTCTGGGGAAATGCTGAGGTAGGTAAAATGGATTCATACTGGAAATCAAGACCTCATTGCTAGTCTTAGCTAGGTAGATCTAAGGCTTAGGAATTCACACAGTTATGGAAGGACATACTACATGCTTTTAGTTCCAATTAAAACATTTTTAAATATATTCATCTATCAATTAAAATATAGTACTGATATTTCCACTTGGATGCTTTTAGTTTCAATAACAGCAAACCCAATTTGAACACATCCGGAGGCTTGAGCCAGGACCACAAGGATATTACAAAGCCAGGCCAATTTTCTTTTTCCTTGTCTCTGCTGTCTCCTACTTTGTCTTCTTCTGCATAGGATTCAACTTATTGTCTCAAAATGCTTTCTCTAGGTACTTGGCTGCATACACCCTCTTTCATATGCTGCAGATGTGAGAGAGTATCTTTTTCCCGAAGAATTCAGCAAACTCTGAGATATACTCCAATTAGATTAAGTCATATGTGCTTCATGAACTAATCACATTGCCCAGAGTTCGTCATGCACTGACAGGGTTTACCCTAGGTCATATGCTCTAACCCTGAAAGCGAGAATGGAATTAGCTTCCCTCAAGCTGCAAGGATCTGCTAGTTTCAAGTGGGGATTTTGAAGAATGGAAAATAGGACATGGATGCACAGGAAGCAACAGATCTGTGTTCTTCATTCAAGGAGAATGCAAGGAAGGATTACAAATTATAAATTTATAAAATGATAAAAACTTGAAAAGAGAAGGGTAGAGTAAGTGAAAACAAAGTGATTTCAGGAGAATCATTAAAATATACATAGTTTCTGTTAAGTGTAAACATTGCTATCTAGGGCTGTCTTTTTAAAATGTGATCCTTTCTCTGTAAGTTAATCAAACAATTCTTTGATAAGAGATTAATCTGTGTTTTCTAGAAGACACCAAAATGCCTATAGAAATTTGGTAGTTACTGATTTTTCAACAAGAAATTTTATGATGGACACAATTTTGAAGTGTGAATCAACCAAAACCAACTGAGATAATGTGTTATCCACCAATTTTTTCAAATGTTTAAGAAAATACACTTTTGATTTTCCCATTGAAATTTTAGTGCCTTTACTTAGATTTTGGGCAGCCATTTAAACTTCTGAAAAGAGAAATGTTAGCTCTTCTCAGGGACTGATTAAATTTTAATAATGAGGGCATTTTTAACTTACTTGAATTCAAATAGAACAATACATTTATATATTCATTGGCGCTGTGTAGAAAATAATAATGAAAGAATTTTGTAAGTTATACATTACATTTTGTTTAAAACAAAGCAAAAATAATAAAGAATGCTTACTTACATCACTTGTTATCTTTGCCTAAAGAAGTTGATAGTATGAGGTTCAGGCAATTATGAACTGCTCTGGTAATGAATATCTTGAAAACCTAGAAAAGACAGCCTCCTTCCCCTTGTTTCATCAGCAAGGCACAAGCCTAGAGACAATTCCAAGTGGGGTTGGGTGGGCCAGGTTTAAAGACTCCATGTTTGACAGGGAAAATTGATTCAAGTGTCAATCCAAAGTAAAGTGTTATGCACAATTGGTGTTGAGTCCCTGACTCCTTCCAATCAGAATGCAGCTCTGTGCCCTTCTTCTTTAGAAATTCATGACTAACTGCTACATCAAAACTTATATTCACACAATGCATTTAAATTTTTTTTTTGCTTTATTATTGTTTTCTGTCAGCCTGGATCCAAAGAATCCTAAGAAATTCTTTGTTCTAAATGTTCATGGATATTCCTCAAAAAACTAAAAATAAACTTACCATATGATCCAACTGTCCCACTCCTGGGCATATATCTAGAAGGAAACTTAATTCAAAAAGACACATGCACCCCAATGTTCATAGCAGCACTATTTACAATAGTCAAGACATTAAACCAACCTGAATGTCCATTGACAGATGACAGGATAAAGAAGCTGTAGTATATTTTTACAATGGAATAGTACTCAGCCATAAAAAATAATAAAATAATGTCATTTGCAGCAACATGGATGGGCCTGGAGAATGTCATTCTAAGCGAAGTAAGCCAGAAAGAGAAAGAAAAATACCATATGATATCAATTATATGTGGACTCTAAAAAAAAAAAAAAAAAGACAAGAGAATGTATTTACAAAACAGAAACAGACTCAGACATAGAAAACAAACTTATGGTTACCACGGAGGAAGAGGGGGAAAGGGCTAAATTGGGAGTTCTAAATCTGAGATACTAATTACTATATATAAAACAGATAAACAACAAATTTATACTATATTTGATATCTTGTAGTAGCCTATGGTGAAAAAGAATATGAAAACAAATATATGTGTGTTCATATGACTGAAATATTGTGCTGTACACCAGAAGTTGACACAACATTGTAAACTGACTATACGTCAATTAAAAAAATATATATATATATGTATAAAAGAAAACTTAATGTTCCAGTCCTACTTAGTCTTGGATCTCCATATAACTCAGAGCCAGTCTGTGCCGGTCTATGACTTGGTAAAGGTTTCTTCCAGACTGAAGTATCTCAATGACATTTGTGAAAAAGAGCATGTTAGGAGACCTTTATATTCTGCAAACTGCAGAGGATGTAAATGTATCTTCAACTTACTGTATTTACACAATGGCGGGTTGGGGTGACACATGTTACATTCAACAAATGGCATACTTTGTGCTCAGCACTTTGCTGAGTGTAACAGGGCTAGTGAAGAAGTGAAAATCCAGTTTTCAAGGAGTCCGCTTCATGGAATAACAGTGCTACAAACTGAAAATACGATTAACAATGTAAACAGTACAAGTGCTAAAATTTTGCTGTTTGGGAGAACCAGGGGCCCGCTCGGTTACAAAGGTCACGAAAAGCTTCAGAAGAAGAAAAACACCAGCTTTATCTCTTTATACACAATTGCAGCATAATGGTTTCCCTGCTATTGTCTTTCCTAGCCCCTTCCATCTTGTTCTAATTTTGCATTGTCTGCATAACTTTTAGCAACATGATAGACATGCAGATCTTCAAATGAATGATTACAGCATGGATATAATTTTTTTTTTTGCAATTGATTGACTTTATAAATAATGTTTTATTGAAGTGTAGTTAATTTACAATGTTAGTTTCAGATGTGCAGCAAAGTGATTCAGTTATACATATGTATACACACACATATGTATTTTTTCTTTTCAGATTCTTTTCCATTATAAGTTATTACAAGAAATTGAATATAGTTCCCTGTGCTATACAGTAGGTCCTTGTTGTTTACCTATTTTACATATAGTAATGTGTGTCTGTTAATCCTCAACTCCTAATTTATCCCTCCCTGCCCTTTCCCCTTTGGTAACCATAGTTTGTTTTCTATGTCTGTGAGTTGATTTTTGGTTTGTAAATAGAATTTGTATCATTTTTTTTAGATTCCACATATAAGTGATATCATATATTTGTTTTTTTCTGTCTGACTCACTTCACTTAATATGATAATCTCTATGTCCATACATACAGCATGGATATTGAATATGAGTGTCAATTGTGTGTGTCTGTTAGAGGGTGGGAAGTTTCCTTACCAACAAAACGATTGTGCATTTATTTCCCATCTCCCCAGCAGTCAAGGAAATGGAGTGGTAGCTATAACATTCTCATTCTGTTCTATAAAAATGTTTGTGAAATATTCCACCAATCTTCTTCTAAACTCGAAAGCCACTTCAATAATAAACTTCCTAAGCACCAATAATTAACTAAGAAACCAGAAGAAACATTACATATTTGGAAAAATTCAGTTTAACTTACAGCTAGAAATTCTCTCTTAAGAATACTAGCTCTATTCAGGAAAATATTGCTCTATTTGGAAGATTCTGGTCATCATTAAAATGTGAAACCTGTGCCACTTTTGCAGAATGAAAACAGGACAAAGAAATATTTTCTTCTGCAAAAAAATGATATGCATGCTTTCCTTGCTGCTACTGTGATGGAAATGTGTCTGGAATCTTTTGTGTATTTATTTTAACATATTTCAGTGTTATCCAGAATCGCATGATCCATCAACACTGTGATAAGCCCATCCTGTTTGCACATATGAGCAATGTTTAAAAAAAATCTAATATAAATCAATGGAGAATGAATCAGACAATAACACACCAGGTAAACTAGTCATTTAAATTCCTCAAAATAGTTCTCAGTGAATTATTCATCATTCACCATTCTTTGCAGTTTAAGTGAAATATTACAGTAAATATCTTCTTTCCAAAGAAAATCAATTTTCCTTTACTAACATGTTTTATTATAAAAAGAGCAATAGTTCATGATGTGTGAATAATAAAAAAAAATCTGCTATCATCTCCACTCTGCCTTCTTTATTCTGCATATGAATATGAAATTGCGTGCATAAAAATAAGAGACTAAAGTGATCATGCATCGTAATTTTGTAAGAGCACTATTTGGTTCTTAGACTCAGATTTAGCAATAATAAGCTGAGGGACACATCTGTAATTTTGTACACCTTACAAGTATTATTACCACAGAGTTATACTATTCTTGAACTTGGTTGCTTCATGTTACCCGGTTTTCAAATTTTTGCTTAGTTGTTTGATTCACGCTTTAAATTCTCCATTTACATAAACATGCTTTATAGAAAGAATATGGCTTTGATTCATCCTTCTACACCGGGTTTTCAAAATTGCATGCGTATCAAAGGTATTCAGTTTGAGGAGATAACCAAGCAGGTGCTCTACTCCCGCTTGGTTCTTACATCACATTTTCTGATATATCTAAGAACTGAGTTGCACTGACAGACGTACTAAACAAAACTGACTGTCGAAATCAGAAACAAGAAGGTTACATCTTGTACTGTACTCTTCCATTCACTTATACTTGCTTCCTTTTGTTGCTTAGGAACTTTTTCCTGTGTATAATCTTCAGAGCTCCAGCCACTTAACTTTTAACATTTGCTAATACTTTAGAAGCAGCTTTGTGTGGAGATTTTCCCCTTATCCTAGAAGACCAAGGAATTTCTTTTCATTATAGTATTAAAAAAACCCAAAACCCTTTTTGTGACAAATTTGGCAAGTTTGGATACATATCAATGACCAAGTTTCTTGCAGTTATTTAATCTATTGTATGTTTCACCAGAATGTAGTTTTATAAGTTTTCACCCCAGCTATTAGCATAGAAATCTAGAAGAGTCCTAGGATGAACAGCAATAATAACTAATATTCACATAAATACATAAAACTTACAAGTATTATCATATTTCATATTTTATGTGGAAACTCAATTATTACCAATATTTTGGTGCTGGAGATGTTATTACTATCCCTGTCTTATATACATGAAAACTAAAACTCAGAAAAAAAAATACAGACCAAGTCCACAAAACCACTCCATTGGAAAGCTAGGAAACAATCCATAGCTCTTTTATTCCAAGTTTTCAGCTCTTTCCAATTCAACAATAGGCCTTTCTAGAAGCCAATTTACCCAAGCAAAATGCCTCTCTTACAACATATTAAATCCCAACTGGTGGTTTACTATTTTATTTAATACTATGTTAGTGTCTATGTGTATGTTCTAGATTACATCCACAATCTATAAAATATGCAGAGAATAATCAGTTAATGAAGGAGCTTTCTAAATGCAATTATAACTACAAAAACACTAAAGATTTGGATTCTTGGTTACAGACCATGAAGGCTCTCAATCATGAAGATATTGAGTGTTGTACTATCTAATACTGTTATATAAAAACATCCTTGGCCATAACCCAGTAAAAATCAGGATGGCTTTCTCTGATTTCTTCAGTCTTTACTGATATTTTTTCTGCTCTAAATTAGAAGTTGAGGCCTAATTTAACAATCAATTAGATGTGGTCTGATTTCTCACTTGTAATTTATAAGCATCCCGTTTCTCTGAGTATCAGACTTTGGGTATCTTGGGAGAAGATATCTCCATAAACTCTTTTTTTGAATCCTGGGGATTATTTAGCACAGGTCCTTGCACATATTAGGGGCTGAGTAAATACTTATACTTTATCAGATAAACAATAGAAAATGTTTTTTTAACCATCTTTTTAAATTATCGTAATCAGATGACAAAGTACGAGGTATTAAAGGCACACTCCTTGATTTCTAATTTTCTGTCATTCAGTCCGTAGCTGACTATACTTTGTAAACATACATGGTCCATTCTACGATAAAACATTTCATATAGAAAGTTCTATTAACATGGAATTGTAACTTAATATAGACAAGTTTTCTCTCCTTGCATGAGAAATCTGTCTCAGAATGAAAATGCACATAGGATACACTTGCAGAGAAACTTCTTATTTATGACGTGGAGCAAACAGAGACAATGATTTCTTATGGATGTTTGAAGTGGCTGTATTCAAAGAGAAGGATGCCAGGGGAAGCGAGTCTGCTTTTCCTTCACTGCTGATCGCTAAACTGGATCAACTAGTTTGCCTTGTTGTTGCAAGTTACGGAACACACAGCTCAAACTGTTTTAAGAAATACACTGGGTTAGCTATATAGCTGAAAAATCCAGAAGAATTAGTTTCAAGTATGGCTTGTTTAGGGCCCCTGCTCCTTTCCCCTGTAATTCTGGAATTCTCTTTGTTCTGCTCCAAGTATAGAATTTATGTGCAAGTGGACTTCTGTCATTATAGCAAAGTTATTGTGCATTTTCAAGCAAGACCATCACAATGTCCTCCTCATCAAATCTAATGAAGTTAAGCTGATTAAACTACCCTTCAACTTATTCCTGTGCATGAGGGAACGCCATGGGAGTGCTTCACTGGGGATGGAATTATCCATGATGAATGTGTACAAATTAAAAATCAACCCTAAACTTGGGATCAGTTCAATCCTAACCACAATTCATAAGAATGAATGTTGCAGAGAAAAATCACAATGATCTCTACAAAAAACAACACTCTGGTCATTTTCTTACACAGATCCTACATTTAGTTTCATATAAGTTATTATTAACCTCAACCCATAATCATATTTTGGATATTAAAAGTTAACTCAGAGGCATGATTCTACTGGACTTCAGCCTTCAGGATTTGAAAGTATAAGCTATTACTTTACAATAATGATAATGTAGGAGACAATCTCTCTAATAACTATGACTTCATCAATAAGGACACTTTTAAAATTCAATTTCATAAAAATACACCTGGCAAAAAATTCATTAAATGAATATTTATTTTTGAATTAGTTAATAAATCTTTACATTAATGTAGTGACTCAAGATATGTTGTGCCCATTTACACTTGAAGAAACTGTGGTTTAATGTGAATAAGTGACTTGCCGAAGTTCATACAACTAAAAGTGGGAGCAGAAGAGCACACAGATACTGTAAATCTAAGTCTCTTTCTAATCTATTATATTGGATGGAAGAACATACATAAAAAGCAGGATCTAAAATACACACTTTAAAACATTTAAGGTTGTAAAGATAGGGCAAGAATATAAAAGTAATAAATGAAGAATGAAACACTTATATATCACTGTTCATAGATTATATATTAAATTTCATTTTGTAGTTTTCCACTTAGGAGCAAGGAAATGAAGACATAAATATCAGCCCCTAAATTTAATAAAAGGCTGAAGAGTGAGGAAGAGAAAAAGGTTGAAAGAAGATACCTGCCTCCCTGTGTGATCAGGATTTTTTATGGGGGTGGTTTGATCAGTTGCTCTCTCTGGTACAGGTACACACACAAGAAAAAAACTGTGTTTACATCAAAGCAAGAAAAGCATCCTTTTGAGAAACTTCTCCTATGTTTAAGAAATAGAGATATCTCAGTTCCCAGGAGATGGCTCAAGCTCTCTGTCCTTCCTGCAGCACAAATTGCCACTTCCACAGCTTCCATTCTACCTGACTCTCTCTCACTGTCTCTATCAATTTCTCTCCCTCCAGTGACTCACTCCTAGAAACAAAAATGCTTTTCTTTTTCCTATCTTAGAATAAAAATTCACTTCACTCATTTCTCCACTCCAGCTACTGACTCCTTTCTATGCTCTTTCTAATGTTTATATTTAGTCACTGTTTTTAAATTTTCTATACCCATTTTGTCTTGAACCCTTGCATGGAAAACCATTGTCCCTAATTTTCCACTGAAACTGCAAAAATCAAGCTTAGCAATGGCTCTAACTTGCCAATTCCAGTGGTCAATTTTCAGTCACCCTACTTGACCTATCAGTAGCATTTGACTGAAAATTATTAAAGGGTAACCTCATTTAAAACAAAGGCAGAAAGGCCTGAAGGGGGAGGTCTAACTCACTGTCTTCTGCAGATCCCCAATAGGAAGATACCTTGCATCTCCAGCAGGAGGAAAGTTACTACCTTACTACTCCAGCAAGAGGAAGGAAGATTTTCCTCTCCCCCATTAACTGCCCCAGCCAATGAGAAATAATCATTCCCTAGCCAATGAGAAACTACCACTATCCTAAATTCTCCCTTCCTCCAATGGACTTTCATTTAAAGAAGTCCCTCCCAACTCTTTCCTTTCTCTCTATAAAGTAACTCTCCTCTCCTTTGTTTGCCAGACTTGCCATAGCTCATATATCCCTAATTGAAGTTCTTTTGCTCTTCCTGAATGAACAGAGTTTACTGGTAAAGTAACTGGCTATTTTAAAGTAACTGGCTATGACAAAGTTCACTATTCATTTTTGAAACACATCCTTGGCTTCTTAGGCATCATTCTCTTTTGGCTTTCCTTCTTTCTCATGCTCTCCCCTTCTCATTATCCTTTGTTGGTGTTTCCTAATTGCCCCAACCACTATAGGTTGTTGTGAAATTGGGCCAACTCAGCAAACACTTCTGTTTTTTCCCACCTTTACTCTCTAGGTGATCTCACTGGCTTCTTGACTTTAAATATCATCTATATGCTAATGACTTCAACATTTATATCCAGAGCCAGAGCCCAGTTCCTGAACTCCAAGCACATAAATCCAACTTCCAACATCAATCCTTAGATGTTCAAATTCCTGATCTCCCCACCTACCACCAAACTTGCTCTTCCCACAGACTATCCCTAAGTCAGTAAATGAAAATTTTATTCTTTGATAATCCCATCCATCAGCCAACCATGTTAGCTCTTTATTTTAAATATAGCTATTAACTCTGTTTTAAATATTCCTTTAGCTCCACAAAGTCTGTGCTCAAATGCCATGTTAAAGTGAAACTTTCCTTGACATATTAGCAATTATTAGATCTGAAAAAAATTAAAAATTTGCTTGTTTGTTATTGAACCTTCTCAACTAGAATGTAAGCTCCAAGAGGGGAAAAATAATCCTGTTTTTCTTCTCTATCCTAGTGCCAGAATAACATCTGGCATAAGGTAGCTTGTCAATAAATATCTTCTGAATAACTATATCATTATTTCTTTCTAATCCCATGTGGTACTAAGTCAGAAACTGCCTTAGAAGTTTTTGTATGTTTTTATTTTTGGAGATATGTTGTGGAAAGTTTCTTGTAGATTGCTGATTATGTAGCTCTATAGCTCAGGGCATAGGCAATGAAGAAGATAGGTGCTCAATTCATGTTTAGAGAATGTATGAGAAAAATGGAATTGATGAGGAAAGGAAGGATAGGAAGAAGTTATTTTGAATTAGAAAGTATGCCATTGCTTGTTGTTACTACAATATTAGAGTTATTTGTTGACACAGAATAACCTAATTTACCCTGATTCATACATCACTTTAAAGTTTTCCTACACCTCTTACCCAAATGGTCAAGGTGATCACATTAGTACCCTACAGGTAGTGTGACTATATATTTAACCAGGACACTTTCGAATCCTAAAACAGAGTGTTAAAATAATTAAAATTCTATGCTTTTTGAAATACTTATTTTTGACTGAAAAATGTGTTGTAGTATATCAGTAAACTTATGTATACTTCTGCTTAAAAATTATTTTTTAAAATGTAATTATTTCCCAAAATTAAAATACGTCAGTGAATATAAAAACAAAAATTTAAAATAAACTCTATAATAATATCTTTTACATTAAAATAAAAACAGATAATTATTCTTGATAGATAATTGCATACTTTAATAAGCTTCTTAACTTTATCTCTCTAATATTGTATTTTTCAGAAGAATGTATTTTTTAATATAATCTTAATTTCTTTGGTTTTCATAAAATTACCTGGAATCTATTTCACAGTTGAAACAAATGTGTATAAATTTTGAAATAGTTATCCTTTTCAGTTGAGTTTTGTGTTAGTTCAGGTCCTCCTGGAATAAGATGCCAAGAAGAATTTATGTGTGCAGCATACTTATAGAGGATAAAGGGGACAAAGACCAAGAGTAGGCAGGGAGAGTCTCTAGACCAAGATACGGGTCTGACACCTGTGAAAGGAGTGATCAAAAGAAAGAGCACAGTGCTGATAAAGTCTAGGCGAGGCTTCTGGGGAGTCTCCAAGCAAAGATTGCCTTGGGTAGGAAGGACCAGGTATGTACCCCAACCAGGCTCAGTTATTGGCTGGTGTCTTAGTCTGCTCAGGCAGCTATAATAATACAGACTAAGTGGCTTAAACAATGGACTTTTTTTTTTTTCACAAAATTCTGGAAGCTGGGAAGTCCCAGATCAATGTGCAAGCCAATTTGATTTCAAGTAAGAGTTCTCTTCCTGACTTGCAGACAGCTGCCATCTTGCTGTTTCCTCACATGGCAGAGGAAGACGGAAAGATCAAGCTCTCTGGTATCTCTTCTCATAAGGACACTAATCCTATTGGACCAGGGCCCCACTCTTGTGACCTCATTTACCTTAATTATCTCCTGGAAGGCCCCATCTCAAAGTACAGTCACATGGTGGGAAAGTGGTTTAGGGCTTCAACATAGGAACTTAAGGAGCATAATTCAACCCATTGCAGCTGGGTTGATCTCAGAGGGAACAGGCCTCAGAATGATCGCCACACCAGATCCCTAGGTGTGGCCCTGGAGGCTGTGAGACAAATATACTCCTGTAGCAGTTTCCCTTGAAGGAAGACATGAGCTGCCACAACTCTTCCCTCTGTAAGTACTGAAGCACCTGCCCCTAGAGAGCCAATGTGTTCAATGGAGAAGATTCTAAAAGCAACTTTTATAATAAAGAGTATAAATATTTTACTCCCCAAATACTGACAGTTAAGTTTATTTGACTGTATTAAGAATATCTTTCTTTGACAAATCTATTTTACAAGATAAACTCATCAAATAAATTATATTTTATCAAAATTTGATCCACTAAATCATAGGCTTTTTTACTTTTATTCCATAATGACACAGAATAGAATCTGACATGTGAGAATGGACTTCGGACAGGCTGAACCCTGGGTCTGCTAAGGGACACTTTAGAGAAATTGAATTTCACCTCACTTAATCTTGCAGTAAGGAAAGTGAAGGGTTTCTTGCAATAATTATTTTCCCCTGAAGAGTAAGCACACATGAACCTATTGTCATGGAACGGTCAGGAGTCAGAGAACTGGTCAAAAGAGTTAAAAAAAAAAAACAACACTGAGAGAATAAATACCCAAGGGAGTCTTCGACACCCTCTCCCCTGGGTAAGAGGGATTATCCTGTTGACTGAAATAACATCACACGATGTGACAGTTGTGGGTTAAGATCCATTTGAGGCAAAGTGAGGACTGTGGCCTGGGAGACAGCATCTCAGAAAGCTCTGAGGAACTCCTCTGAAAAGGCAGGGGGCAACTCAGTATTATATATGATGTCAGTGAAGTGGGGATGTGCAGTCAAGCACATGTTTAGGCAGAGGCTTGTCGCCAGTCACGAGGAGCAGATGTCACCGTTAATAATATTAGTGCTTTTCTAGATATGAGGAGATGCAAGAATTTGAGCTCATAAGATCCTCTCCTGAAAATATCCAGCTGTCTGAAGGCCTGTTCCGCCAGTATTCCCAGAGCACTGAGCGCCTCGTTCCTGGTCTCCACCCTGAACTCCTCTCAGAGTGTTGGAGGTGAGCAACTGCGGCGGCTCTTGATTTCATCAAAGCAATGTTAGATGGTAAGTGTGAATGTGATCCAGTCCTTGTAGAGGCAGATGGCAAGTGCCAATTTTCAGTTAGCAATCCACAACTGCTTACATCTGTTGGAAACTCTGGGAAATTGATCTTTTCTGAGAGTACTCTGTGTTACCACCTACATCACTAACCATATCCGTACATTTCTGTAACCTTCTGAGAAAATCTCTCTCACTGTGACTGCAGGACTCCACCACGCCATTACCAGCCCACCATAACAGCTGGAAATGAGAAAAAGAAGCTCACATTTCTTCCCTTTATCTTCCAAAGCGTATTTAATTTGCTGTTTAGAAAATAAATACAATAAAACATAAGATTAAAACTGAAATGTTTAAATAAGGAAAAATTTTTAAAGATGGTCAAAAAAAGTATTATCATTATATGATTGAGAAGTGATATGAAACATATAGAATTCTTCCTGGAAGCAGAAACCTCAAATTTGACTCAGAGTCATCAAGCAGCAGTTCAAAAAGATATCACGACAAAAGTGACACAGGGCAAAGCTGAGCAGGCAAGGAAGACTTGATTCAACTTATTGCAGTGGGGGAGGCGGACTGAATTCAACTCTGCTCAAACAAAAGGTGGGATCGTTTTTAAGGGCTGAAATGATCTAGTGGAAAGTACCAGAGAACATTAGGGGACAGGCTGATCAATGGAATGTGTGGAGCACACTGAGTTATTCCTAACTCTGCAAATGTTCTTCTCTGGGATTAGGCCATCTGTGTTTGCTAATTGGCATAGGAATTAGGCTCCTCATCTCCTACAGAGACCTGAGGATAGAGATGCTATCTCCTTCTATGTTTACATTTTAAAGGGATGATTCCCAGGTCCTTGAGAAAAGACATTTTCTGGGTTGTAAAGCTGGCAGGAAGCCGGGAAAAGAGTCACATACATTTCAAAGGGACATAGGAAGAATTTACAAGTTTTCTAAAGTAAATATGCCAAGAAAAAGTCAGAGGCCTAGAGTCAGGAAAGACTCTGAAGTTTTCATAGGCTGAGGAGAACATTCAGGTCCCCTTAAGGGGTCAGAAAGTAGGATGTTTCATTATGTTGTTCACTGAACTCATACTGTTAAAAAAAAATGGATTACCCCCACAGAAGAACATGTATTTATAAAAATGAAACAGAATTAGGGATAAATTCCTGCCGTGGTGCCTTATACATAAAAAAATTGTAAAGAAATAAAGAGGATTCACAACATATTTATAGTAATGATCATCACATTTGCACAGGGATTTTTCTTCAGTGTAGGTGAAAGAAATAAGGCCAACATACAAGTTATTAATTAAACTTGAGAAGGAGGGGGCATAGGTAATGATACAGAGTTTAGATTTTTTAGGTGACCTGCTCTAATCAGAGGACAGACTAAAAAAAAAAAAAAAAACGAATAGACTGCCTGTCATAGAATCCACCTCTGTGTTTCCTGAGGAATTTAGATGCAGCAGTGTTTGTAGTTGTGCTTGACGACTCCCTATTAATGACTGCTAGTTCCAGCTGCCTGAGAAGGGAGAAACAGGATTAACACTTCCTTTTGATACTGAGAACTGCCAAAATGCACACAGCCACAAAGAAATCTATTTCATCACTGCATGGAAGTAGCACGTATATGCAACATCTGCTCTGCACCAAGGGTATCCTGCAAACATCGTCTCGTTTATTTTGCACAAAAAACCGTCTGACGTGTATTTAATTTCTATAAACATTTTAAATGCTTTTCAATTTCAATAGTTTTAGTACTTTCTTTTAGATATCCAAAAGGCCTGGCAAGGTTAAGTCACTTGGCTTTATTTGTATAGAGTTAACCCTTGAACAATATGGGGGTTTGGGGTACCAACTCCCCGACTCCATACATGGTAGGAAACCCATGTATAACTTTATAGTCCGCACACATTCTTTATCCATGGTTCTGCATCAGCAGATTCAACCAGCCGTGAATCATGTGGTATGGCATTATTGAAAAAAAAAAATCCATGTATAAATGGCCCTGCACAGTTCAAACTCCTATTATTCTAGGGTTGACTGTATTATTTTGCCATCAGTGAATTTGAACCCAGATCTGTCAGAATCTAAATCTGCTTGATTCTTTTCACTATACTAGGTTGACTCCCCAGTGATATAGGGGTCCTAAAATCATGTACTTTTAGAGGAAGGCAGAGAATACAGTTGAACTCTGTGTCTGCACATGCAGAACCTATAGAGTTAAAGAGCTGACTACATAATTTACACAAGGGACTTGAGCATCTGTGAATTTTGGTATCTGTAGGGTGTCCTGGAACAAATCCCCCATGGATGTCAAGGGACAACTGTGTAAATATGCAATGTTGGCCTCATATAAGATAGAGGCAGGACTATAAGAAATATGTATTTTTTCTTCTCACTCAACAATAAGAAAAACAACAGCACAAGTGCCCTGCTAAATAACAACTGAGGTTGGGCCTCTGTGTTGGGAGGCGATAGGGAATGGTGGGGACTGTGGTGCTGTACAGGGAAGGTGATCCTAACCCAGCCAGTAATCACACTGTCTGCAAAAAGATCCACTGATATAAAATACTTTGGTATTTTTTTCAAAGGAAGTCAATTATTCACATGTAAGATGAAATCCCCCAGTTCTAATTAAGAATAAAATGTAAATATTGTGTAAGCCAACCTTGTATGAGTCAAACAAAATACATCTGTGAACCATCTGGGGCCCTCCCGCTGCCAGTTTGCAACCTCTGATAGAAAAACACACTCAGTATTGCACTTGGATTTCTTAAGGGCAAACAGTAAAGGAAGCCAAGAGAGGTAAGAATGGGATAAATCAGTAAAATGTTTCAAAATTATCACTATTCTTCTTCCTCTTCCAGTTATTTGACAGACAAGGTCTAAAGCATTAAGGTTAATATCGTTTAAAAAGGAAGATAAACCCTGTTCAAAAGACTGCTTAATAAGTCAAGAATATATATGTCCTACTCAGACATATTTTAAAAATGTGTCCTCTACTCTAGAAAGTAAAGCTAAACAAAGAAATTGTGTTGCAGTAAGATCATCCTATGTTATGAAACGTTTTAGCAGTTTTATTTTAAATGTAGCAAAATTGTAGAAATGGTCTATATAACCTGATAATTCCAAGCGGGCTTTAGAAGAGATGGGTGTCTTTCTCAGGCCGATTGTAATAGATAAATTTATGTATACAGATGTAAACTAACTAAACATAAACACCAACACACACTTAAGGTCTCCTTCCAGTGAATTCCAAGCATTTATTTGCTGTCATATTCCTATGGTAATAAAAATGAGCTACTTTTGACGTTATAGTACATTCCATTTGGGGCATGACTTATCGCCACTACTAGCTTGAGTCTCCATGATAGTAATGACAATTCAATCCAAATCTGCCTGCTGCCAACACTAATTCAACTACATGATGCTACCTCATTCTTTTGCATCTCTTATAAATCCATGTCTGACACATAGTAGATAATCAAGATCAGGTGACTAAATAAATAAATACATACATAGTAACATAAAGGTTTGTCTCCATGTGAGGAAGTGGGAGGTTTGTATCAATGGGAGAGGCACCACAGTAGACTGGAGTGCATATAGACTTGTAGCTAGATTTCTAAAATTTTAAATTTATGAATACCAGTCTGATTATCTATGAACTAAATGAAGGCAGGCGATTCTCTTATCTTCCATTGGTAACCCCTTAAGATTGTGATGAGACCTGTGGAGAATGTCACATTTCAGTACGCTAGTTTTCTTTGCCCCTTCTTCTGTGTTGATCTTTTTTATTCCCTATTGCAGGTTATTTATTATTAAGCAATGCATATGATATTATTTATGAGCTCATAGCCTGAATTACTGCTGAGCCTGGTAAAGTGCTCATCTCCCCTGGCTATTAACTGGAAACATGTGGCATCAATAGGGCTAAAATGGAATGTGCAAATCTTAAGCACCAAACCCCTCCAGGCCCACAATGCTGTCCCTTATAATGTTCTTCCTTTGATCAAATTTATAATGCAAGCATGAAGGCTTCAGATTCATAATTCCACATAGCATCTGTAGAATTCAGATCTGTATATGCAGTGCTAAGTCCAGAAAATAAAACAAGCGAAGAGACATTCACATCTCCAGAAGGCAATCCATCATAGAAATGGAGAGAGAACAAAAGTGAGATTTCTCAACTTTTAAAAGTTTATATAGTAACAGTTCTCTGACCTCTGAAGCCCTAGGACCCCCGTGATGAGTATACAATCATCCTGCAAGTGTTACAGATCAATGGAACTTTTTCCCATGGAACTGGAACCTGACCTGGTTCCTTGTGGTGCACAGTACATGTGATGGATGGAAAGAAAGAAAGAAGGAAGGAGGGACTCAAGGAATGAGAAAGGGAGCAATTGAAGGAGGGAGGAGGATGAAAAAGAGGGAAGAAAGAGGGAAGGAAAACAATTTATATATATGAATTGATTAGATCATTCACTACAAAACACATTTTTTGTAAACAGTAATTTGTAAACTTAAATTTGTGAATAAGGAAATTTAATTTAGTATATAACATACATGCTACCCTATAAAGAGTTTAAGAATAAGATACAGATGTAGAAGGAAGATCGTGACATAACAAAAAGAAAATCATGAAAGAATGATTTCTCCCTGATGGTCTACATCCCGCCTTTTGAGCACAATCAAACTCTCTAGTTCGCCCTGGGTTGTTACTAGTCTTTGAGTTTATAGGCTGCCAGTAATACTCATTGGAATTCTGGGCTGCAGAGAATAGGTAAAAATGTATGTCCCAGAGTTTCAGTTTTTTGAGAAAACATTTACTTTAAGGTTGAGAAGTTCTTAGGTTTAGGAAGAAATGAAGAAAACCTGTATCTTGGCTCTGAATTAAAAAAAAAATGTGCTACTTTTCAAAATGGCAGAACTCTGTTATAGGGAAAAATAAGGCGAAGGGTGCATTTCTTTTTCCTGCAAAGACAGCAAATATGTAAGCTTCACTGGTTTCTAGTGTTCCTTTTATGAAAATAATAGTTCAATGCTGCTTCAAGGTTATATTATTTAAAAGATACACTGTATGTGAAAACAGAGTCTGTGAGGCTTTTCAAAAACGTGTGTAAAACAGAGCTGTTTAGTTTGACAGAGCTTCAGATGCCGAGAGATTGTGTTGAATGCAAAATCAAGTTCTGAAAGTGAGAAGCTGAAAGGCAGTTAGACAGGCTTGACTCTTGACAAGATTTCAGCACTGCTTTGTCTCAAGAGGGCAATCAGTCCATCTCAGACTCATCTCAAGGGTTTTTAAGTGGTGTCTTGGGACATTTCCACTAAGAAGTTTTTTGGTCTAATACTTAAATCTCAATGGTAGACCACTGTGTATTGTTTTTTATCACAAGTGCTGTGTCATTATGCAATTCGTTACATCAGTGAAATAATTCAATACTCAAATTCTAGGAGATGAGAAACATGTTAAAATGTTGACTTCCATTTAATACTCTGATACTTGTATTCTGATAAAATCCATTGGTATGTTTGTCAGTAAAAACTGTACAGAGAATGTGAAGATACAGTAAACATACTCCAGCACAAATTGAACTGACGTCAGTAGAACAGAGATCTTTATTTTCCTTTCTTGTAACCCCACAGCCTATCACTGGGCTTGGAAAAATACATATATATTAAACTTTAATTTATATTTGGTTTATAGATAAAGGAATGAATGAACAAAAGTAAAGACTCATAATAACTTAAAAGTACATCATGAACATATAAGAAGTCCAGGGAAATGGATTTCTAATTAACATTCAAAGGCATGCAGGTAATATTAAAAAATGTGTTAAATCTGACTCCAGAGATGTGATGCAAAGAACTGCCCAGAGGCCATGTCTTCAAATTCAGTGTCTGTCACCCCCAGTCTGATTGCTAAGGACAGAACTACCTGACCAAGAAGCATAGATTCAGTTGTCGATGTTACTTTATATTTAGAACATGTTTGCTCTATTAGCTAAAAGTCAGGTAATAAAATTCCCACACGAAAAGGAAAATTCCCACGTTGCTCTGTTCAGAGGTGGCTACACTGTGTGCCTTTCTCTGAACTTGCCTTTTCTCCCACTAGATCTGCACTGTCTTGCCAGGTTTATGAGGATGTGATTTGCCAGGTCAACCACTATACGGGCCCGGGTCTCTGATTTCTGAAACCTGGGACTCCCTGAGTCAACTGTAATCTCCTGAGAATTATAGATCAATGAGCCCGTGCCCCCTTAAAATGAAACAAAATCTGATTCATAGTGGTGCCCAGTAAAAATGCTGGAAGGAAAGGGAGAAGGAAGGAAAGGAAGGAAAGAAGAAAAGGAATGTACTTATATGACTTGGTTGGATCAATTATTACAAAATACAGTTTTTATAAATATTGTGTTATAAAGTACCTGGTAAGGAATTTCACTTGCTATGTAAGGACTGTGCTATCCTATAGAGTTTAAGATCAAGAATATGATATCTATATCTCCAGCTTTTCTGTTCCTGACTATGAGACCCTGGGCAACTTAATGTCTCTGAACACCAGTATGCTTATAAATGTGATCAATGTAAACATATCTTTTTGAAAACATTATTGAGGGAATCAGGGGAACTCATCTCTGTGAGAGTGGCTGGCCCATCACGGACACTCATCTCTCTATTTCTCCATACTCCTGATCATCCAAAGCTTGTTGTTTCATTTGACATCCATAAATTTTCCATTTATGACTTTATATGTAAGCCAATTTGAATCTCTAGTCTCTGAAGCCCAATTATGGAAGAGTATATTGGCTTGAAATGTAATCAAAGCTTTTAAACTGGATTATAAATGGTAAAGCAGCAATAAACATACACCCACTCTGACCACAGGCATCTAATCATCCTTAAAGATAACAAGATTTACCTGGGAAGTTTATCTGGTCCATTAAGGCAATTTTTCTCTGACTAAATGTAAGGAGTTACATTTTTTAGTAAGTAATCTGTGAAAAGAAAAACAATTTAGGTTGCAACATCTGACTGCTGGAGCTACGCTAATCTTTCAGTCCCCCAACTGCATCTGCTTTAGAATGTAGTCCTCTTTGGTGCCCGTTTTTCCCCAGTAAATGAAGCAGAAAGATGTTCTTTCCAATGTATGTTTTCTCAGGCAGTGACAAAGACCCAACGTACTAATTCCTGCCGCAGCCGTGCCTTTCACATTCCCATGCCTATTTGTTACACACTTGGGTTATCTCTTACGTAGCTGGGTGTGAGTGGTTCTGAGGAATATTCTCTCTATATTCATCACATAAAATGATTTTTTAAATAAAGGCAAAAAATATATATTTAGGACAGATATGAGGTTTTTTGGGCTACATTTCAGAGTAACTTTACTGTCTATTAGCTCTTTTGGAAATTAAAAAACAAATGAACACCAATGGAGTTACAAGTGAAACTCAGACTTAAGAACTAGAAACCAGAGTTGGCAGCGCAGGATAGCAATCAGTCCCAGGACAGCCTAACATTTAATAAGCCAGTGATACTTATGTGCACATAAGAGTTTCAGTTTCATAACTTAAACAAACAAAAAAAATTAGAAAGCCAAGATAACACGTCACTAGGACCTTAGCTATGACTGTCTCTCACTGTGTCAAATCTTCTCTTAGATTTTTAATTCTGGCTTCATCATTCTGGCTTGACCAAACTCAAAAACCTTAGCTGGGTGACTTTGAGCTTATCTGAAAAATGATGATGCCAATATTAATTTACAAGACTGTTGTCAAGATTAAACCAAATAAAACATGTAAAGTATTTAAATAAGTGTTTAAATGCTTAAAAGGGCAGGTAAAGTACAGTCAGAATGCTTCTTGGTAAATATGGTTAAAGTTATGTGACATAACTATTTCCAGCATGGTGGTACATGTACTATTCAGAGTAGAGAGTTTATGTGAAGAGTTGGTATCTCTGGTCCGGGATATCACCAACCGTAGCTTGGGTTTGACAGGCTTTTCTAAATCCTTTTTCTGTTTCACAGCAGAACAAATAACTCATAGTGGTTTCTTTAGACAGGGTGCTATGGATCACACTGTGTCTTCCCAAAATTCACATGTTAAAGTCTTAACCCTCAGCACCTCAGAATGTGGCCTTACTTAGATATAAGATCGTGGCAGATACAATTAGTAAAGCTGAGGTCATATTGGAGAAGGGTGGAATTCCAATTCAAAAGAACTGATTTCTTACAAAAGAGGGAAATTTGGACACGGGTGCACAGGGAGAACATCATTTGATGATGAAGGCAGAGATCGTGGTGATGCAGCAGAAACCACAAACTGCCAAAGATTGCTATCAAATCCCCAGAAACTAGGAGAGAAGCATGGACAAGGTTCTTCTCCACAGCCCTCAGAAGAAGCAAACCATGCTAACACCTTGATCTTGGACTTTAGCCTCCAGAACTGTGAGACAACATGACAACACCTTTGTGTTGTTTAAGCCACCAGGTTTGTGTAAATTCGTCATGGCAGTCCTTACAAACTAGTACACAGGATAAGACCTCTACCTTAACTATAAACATCTTGTGTTGGCCTAGAATTATTCTACTCTTCAAAATAAATGGCATCTCTCTGCTCTGATTCATTTTTAAAAGCCTTTAGAAAGTGTTTGTATCAGTCAGGGTTTCAGCAGAAAGCAGTCAACAGCCTCAGCTGAGCATTTTTAATGAAGGAACTATCTATAGAGGTATGGGAAGTGCTAAAGGAACCCGCAGGATGTTGAGACACCCAGCAGGAAGCAATAGCAACCAGCTAATATTGCCCCCCTCAACCTGCAGGAAAAAAGGTGGGGGAAATGAACGTCATTAAGCCTGGCTGAGAGCAGCAGTCATGAAATAAAGGCTGTCAGATAGAAGCCACCACCTTAGGGGGCACAGTACAGCAAGAATCACATTGAAACAGGGACACAGTTGTGGGGGGAAAAATGCTCTGATTTATAGAAGGTTCTTTTTAGGTGATGCCAGCCAGAAACCAGAAAGCAAAGAGGTCCCAGCAATGCAGTCCGTAGGGGTCAGCCTTCCAGGGCACACAGCACACAGAGAAGGGCAGAGAGAGAACCAGGGACCACGATGATGCTTTTGGCTTTGAGTAAAAAATTGCCTGACTAAAAGTGGCTTAAGCAAATGTAATTATTTGTTTCATTTTTTAAAAATGTCTGATGATCAAACTTTTAGAGTTGGTTCAGCAGTTCAGTGATGCCAGGGCACTAACCTTCTTCAGGAGTCTCTTAATTTTCTCTCACGGTGAAAATGGATCACCGCATTTCCTAATGTCACACCATCACACAAGTAAGTTCAAAGCCGAGAAAAAGAAGGTCAGGGAGTTTTCACTTTTTCTTCTCTTTCTTTTGCTAATATGACCATTTTCCCCAGATTTCCCCTTATATCTTACTGGCTAGATCGGGGTCACATGGCCACCACTCATCCAATCACTGACAAAGGGAAATGGAATCATCACGATTGTCTTCATTTATTCATCTCTTGGATCAGGTGCCTCCTTCCTTTAGGCAGAGGCTGCCTATAAAATAACAGCAAAAGTGAACTGAGAAAAACAGAAGAAAGCTCAGGAAGAAAAGGCAACCACCGCATCTCCTTACTTCCAAGTCCCCAGGATCAGAGTCCCACCGTTCTCTCCCAGTACCGACAACACCTCACAATTCTACTCCTTCTCTTCCTGCAGCTCTGGTACTATTTAAGCTCAGCTCTAACTTCTATCATGGTTGAAAAGTCAGTGAAATCCAGTCCAGTCCTGTCCTTGTCACCAGTGATCATAGGAATCTCATAGCTTCTCCCTGCCTCTCTCTGCCTGGTTACTGAACTGAGATGTGGTGTAACTTCAAAATATCATCGGCACTTTTGTCATTATCAATGTATGGTACATGAACAAGTTGGAAAATACCAAGCTGAGGGAGCTTTTCACAATAAGAACACAGATTTTGCTGAATAATTAATATTTCAAAAAATCAATGTTAGTGATAATGTAAAAATAGTTTTCCAAAATAAGAGTCAGAAATTCTGATTTTAATCTCACTTCCTGCTGACTTACAGTGTGAACTCCATTCAAGAAGAATCGTAAGCTCTCTGAGCTCATTTCTTCATCACAATATTAGGGTAGAGGGCTAATGTTACAACCACCTCACAGAATATCTATGAGCAGTTTGGGATGTGGGTGACATTCTACAATTTCAGATCTACAAATAACAGTAATTAACATTTACACTTTTTAGCTTACTAAATGCTTTTATAAATGAAGGGAGAGGCAAATTTGTTGACTCTATTTGTCAATACTCTCAAACTTTGAACTTAACACATCTGCTTTGAGATTTCCCCCCATTCTACTGGTGAATATTAACATCCTAATACAGTGTGCCCCAGTTTCATAAAGCCCAAGCTAGCCTAGATGGGTTAGGTTTATTTTCGTATCATGAGCCGATCCCCTGATACCAGTTGGTTGCCAGCTTGTGCAGGTGGAGATCATGATGCATACTCGAAGAGCAAGACAACTCCTGTCTTCAGAAAAACCTTACACTGTTACTAGCATTCCCTCACGTTTTCTCCAAACCTGACAAATTCACAGTAGCCAAGCTTACATCTTTGATTTACTGACAATGTCACATGATTATTTTCATATTGGAGGAAAGCTAGCCTGAGAACAGTCCAAATAATTGACTTATAGAGGTGCATTTTGAATTCTAAAAGCTTCAGCAAGTTCAAAATGTTCTCAATTACATATTCTTAAGGTTTTCTGAGTATATACACTTCCATTTCTGCAGGGCATAGAATACTTTCAAGCTATTAAGTTACCAGACTCCCAAAATAATGCAAGAAAGATATTTCCTTCTCAGAAAAGTCCTGAAGATGATCAAACAACACTTAATCTCCCTGCTGAAATGACAACTGATTCCTTATTTTCCACATGAAATATACTAAGTTTAAAGAAGCAGGTGTGTCACTGCAGTATTTTCTCATCAGAAATCTACTTTAAAACTAAGGATAAAGACAGCTTTAAACATCATTTGGTATTTACAGTAGACACCTGAGGCTCTATCATTTTCCCAATAAGCCCAGAAATATATGTGCTGCATTAGTGGAATATGCAATAAATAGAGTTTTATGAGTCCAGGGAATCTATTCATTACGTGTTTGTGAGCCTTTAGAAACATTAAACAGTATAAACGTTATAGCCTATGTAATCTTCAACTGATAACTTAAAATACTGAAGTGTGTACAATATTTTATCACTAAATTTGGGCACATTTCAAAGGCTCTATGTATTCAACCTTTGCCATAAACAAATTTGCTTAATAGACATATCAGTAGAATTCATGTTTCAGAAATGTTTCTCGAACCTAACTTTCATAAAACGTCCTCCCATCATTACGGGCATGTAGAACAAGGACTACGCACTTACCATTATCTGGATTCAATTTACTCACTGGAGTCATTCTTTTCAGTCATTTTCCAGTGAACTGAGGGTGAGCCTGTCACGTGAGAATGTTCCGAATGCTTTGGAGAGGGGCTCAGACATGCCTGTGTGAGGCATCGTGGCCTGAGGCTGGAGGCCCGGCTACAGAGTTTCCTGTAGTTGAACGATCTCACTGGGTTACTATTGTCATTGTTAGAAGGGGTAAACAAGTAATATTGGAACTCAGTCTCTTGAGTCTTACTCCAGAACCTTTTCACATTGTTACTAATACAGAGTTATTCTGTCCCCACTGAAGATTCAATATGTCTTGACACCTCCCCTCTCCTTTGTCTGAAAAATGAGTGAGTGTATCACCTCAGGAAAACAATAACTTCTTTTCTGACTGTAGTAGAATCAGACTCCTCTTACTGTGTTTTATCATCAAAGGACTTGATATGCTAAGAGGAAGTCTAAATCGAAATACGGAAAAAGTGATTGTAATAAATGTGATGGGCCCATTTTTTCCTTGACCCACAAAATATGTCACCACACATTCAGAATTTGTAGAGAAAGTGAAAGTTGAATAACTTAACCATACTATGTCTCTAATTAGAATGTTCCACAAAGGAAGATGCTCTGTGACACACAATCCACAAAAATGATGCTACCAGAGCCTACCACAGTCCAGGGAAGAAGGGACCATCACTTTTTCACTATCCCAAATATTGCCAGGAATTTCTGAGTACCTAAAGGAGGATTTAATCAGTTCTTCACTCAACAATATGACGGTTAGTACACTGAGCAAAACAGAGCTTCTGGGGATTATAATGCAATTGTACAGGCTTACAAAATCCAAAATCTGTAAGTAGGCCAGTAGACTGGAGAACCAGCAGAGTTGCAGTTGGAGGTCCAAAGGCATTCTTTTGGCAGAATTCCTTCTTTTTCAGGGGAGGTCAGTCTTTGTTTCACTAAGACCTTCAAGCGATTGGATGAAACCCAACCACATAGTGGAGGGTGAACTTCTTTACTCAAAATCTACTGATTGAAATGTTAATCTCATCTAAAAAACACCTTCACAGAAACATCCAGAATAAGATTTGACTACATTAACTGGGCACCCTGGCCCACCCACATTGACATAAAATTAACCATCAGAGAGGATTTCCCCAAACCATCTTCAAGTTTGATGATTTGCTAAAGAAAAAGTCACAGGAACAAGTGGAAATCTATTATACTCATGGTTACGTTTATCATAGGAAAAGGATGAAGAAAGTCAGCCACAGGAAGACAGAGATAGGGGAGAGTCTCAGGGTCTCCTTAGAATGTGTTACCCTTTCAATTTTCATGTGTGACAATCTGCACAGAGTGTTGACAACCGAGGAAGCTCCCCCAAACTTCAGTGTCTAGAGTTTTTCTTGGGGGTTAATTGTGTGGACATGATTGATTGGTTAACTGCCCATGTGTTTGAACTCTATCTCACTCCTTTCTGGAGGTCAAGCCAATATTATGTGGCCCAAGGAGCCCTTCGCAGGTCATGTCATTAGCATAAACTATCAGGTACTGTTCGTGGGGCCTGCTGTAAAGAACAAAGGCATTCCTATCATTCAGGAAATTCTAAGGGCTTGGCGGTTACCTGACAGGAGACAGAGACAAAGGTGAGATGACTCTTTGGGTGAGGCTAAATTCCCCACTGCACACTTGTTCATCTTCATCTACTTGACTCCTAATAGAGTCTGTTCTCACACCCCACAACCACAACGGTGTGTCCTCCACACTTCCCTGTTGTTCTCACCACAAAATGTTAGACCTAGTTGTGTTCCTAACTTCCCCCCAGCCTCATTCTAAGTTGTACTCCTGCTCCAGTTTCTCCACTGCAGTGGTGCAGTCCTTCTCTGTTCCTTTAGCACAGGACCTTGGCTGGGCTGATCCTTCAGCCATCAGTCGTTCTTCTTCCCTCTCCTCTTTGCCCAGTTAACTAGGACTAATGCCTCTCGTTTCTTTGCCTTTACTCGAAGTCGTTTTCATTCTATAATTAAAATGTTCTTTCCCACAAGATCTTCATCTGCATCCAGAAGAACTCTGGTTGATTCCATGCCTCATCGTATTCCAGCATTTAGCTTTATTATGTAATAAGTGTGAATTAAGAATTGTTTAACTAACCAAGGTCATTATGCTCAAATTGATTCACCCCAGTCCTAAGAGTGGGACTTGGGGAATAAACACATTCTCCCCATCACATAATCAGCACACGTTTGTGGAGCACTTAAATGCGAAGCTTTGTGTAACTGGAATCCATGGCACACAAAACAGTGGTGATGAGGGAAGATGTCTGGAGCCATTATGTTATGTAGCTGGAAGTAACAAAGACGTAGTCTCCATTGCTAGTGTGAATGATGTCCATCTTTCCATATTTCAGGGAATTGTAACTGTAAGCAACCTGAGATGTTCATTCAAGTACCTAGAAGTGAACAAATATTCTTACCTTTAACTCTGATTGGAGTTTGTTTTCTGTTCAGCTCCACAGAATTAGGGAGGTACAAACTGACAACAAAACTCCCAGCAGGAATCCACACGAGATTTGGGTAATGAGTCATGCTGATCACAACGTTCTCTCATTATTTGCTCACATACACCCTGGTGTGCCATCTCAGAACACACGTGCAGAGATGGAGCAAACAGAGCCTGCTTGTGCATTTGCTTCTTTCTTTCCAACACAGATGTTTGGCAGCACTCAGGAGACAGGGCACTGTGCTAATCCTGTGCCACGTTTGTTTGTGTTTATCTTCAAATATATCTAACTGGTTTAAAGCCATGAATTTTTTTAGCCATAATTACAATTATAGCGCTGGGTGACATTGTGGATGGGTTACTATGTATCTAAAAAGGTAGGAAAGTTTGCTTCTGGGAATGAATGAGTGGATGTAATGATTCTAGAAGCAACAATAGGTATCATAAAGAACCCAAATCAGTATTTTTATGGTGGAAGTTGATGTGTTTGTTGCTGCTTTCTTCCCCTAAGTAAAAAAAAAAAAAAAAAATCAGATTTGGAATAAACAACTAACATTTGTATAAAAGCTGAAAATTCTAAATGCATGGGTTATTTCAAAAGATAATAGAAAATATAGAATTGGAGAGACTATACAGTGAATTCATCACTTAGTATAAGATAGTTTGGATTGTCCAGATATTCAAACATCCTGAAGCACAATTCCTTCTTGAACTCTCTACTTATTTTTTTTAGTTATATAAGTTTCAGGTATATAGCATTATAATTTGACATCTGTGTACATCGAAAAATGATCACCAGTATAAGTCTAGTTATCATTCATCACCATACAGTTGACCTCTTCACACATTTTACCCACCTACAACCTACTTCCCCTCTAGTAACCACTAATCTCTTCTCTGTATCTTTGAGTTTTCTTTGGCTTCATTAGATTTCACATATGAGTGAAATCATACACTGTCTTTTTTCTGATTTATTTCACTTAACATAATAACTTCAAGGTCCCTTCATGTTGTCATAAATGGCAGAATTTCATTCTTTTTTATGACTGAGTAGTATTCCATTGTACATATATATTCTACCTCTTCTTTCCATTCATCCATCAGTGGACCTTTAGGTTGTTTTCATATCTTGCCTATTGTAAATAATGTTGCAATGAACATAGGGGTGCATATATCTTTTAAAATTAGTGTTTTCATGGTTGTCATATAAATACCTGTAAGTGGAATAGCTGGGTCATATTTTAGTTCCATTCATAATTTTTTGAGGAACCTCCATACTGTTTTCCAAAGTGGCTGCACCAATTTTTGTTCCCACCAACGGTGCATGACAGTTCCCTTTTCTCTGCATCCTCTCCAGCATTTGTTACTTCTTGTCTTTTCTGTAACAGCCACTCTGATATGGTGAGGTGATATCACATTGTGGTTTTGATTTGCATTTCATTAATACTTAGTGATGCTGAACATTTTTTCTTGTGCCTGTTGGCCATCTGCTTGTCTTTTTTGAAAAAAAAAATGTCTTTCAGATCCTTTGTTCAATTTTAAGTCAAACTCCCTACTTTGAGTTTCTGAGTGCCTTATATTTGAAACCTCTCTCAAAGATGAAAGAACACAGAAATAAACTGGAGACAGACAAAAATAGTAAAATTTAAGTATACAAAGGCTTTGGGGGTAAATTGGGTTTTAGTAGGTACATTTTCAGAATAGCTGAAATTTTTGCCTTTAACACTAAATGACACTAACCTGTGTCACATGTCTATTATGTGCCAGGAACTGACCATGTGCTTAAGAATTTCCTATTATTTCCTTATTTTGTGAAGGAAAGAACTAAGCACCAAAAATGTTGAGAAAGTTGTCCAAATATCTACAGTTACTAATAGCTGAAAATGCAAAATACCTGAAAGATTCATTCCAGCCTTTTAAAATAGAAATCTGCCTAAATTAGAGCCTAGGTAACTGCCTTGCCCCTGTGTAATAGAAATGTACAACTTCAGTGCCCAGCACTGTGCCTGCTATATTACATGCACACACTATTTATTGAATCATTAAAGAATTAAAAGAAAAAAAGTAGAAAAACAAAGAAAAAAAGATTTAAGCTTTTGTTGATAACACAGAGTTATCATTAAAATCCGTAAAATAAGAATACCTATCAAGCTTTCCTCCAATTTCCTATTTCTATATCTAATGGATACTGTCTTGGAAGAATTTAGCCAAGTGAAAAACAATAGTATTTGTAGACAAATGCATGTCGTCCAGCATGAACTTTTGTGACATTATTTAGACAACTCATTGCTGCCTCTTTTTCTTTTAACTTCCTGACTTTGAATTATTTTAGGAGAACTGAATCCTGGATATCTGAGATTTTCTGCTGGTTTTCTAGTTTTTTTTTTTTAATCCAGATTATATGTTATTGTTAAAGGTCAGTGGCTATCATATATTTCTCTTCTAAAAAGTGAAGTCATCCACAGCAGGAAAAGTATATATATGCAGTTGAATATGAACCTAATTTCATCATTTATTCCTTAAATTCTTTTCTTATAAATAGAACTGTGTTCAGTTGTAGAAATGAATCTCTACATTTCTCTCTCTCTGTTTCTCTCTCCACTTTTTTTTTACATAAAATGAGGTTTGTAATCTAAAATTAGACACACCACAATTTCTTTTTTTTTTTTTGCCTTTTTTAAATTGAAGTATAGTCATTTTACAATGTTGTGTCAATTTCTGGTGTACAGCATAAAGTTTCAGTCATATATATACATGTATATTCCTTTTCATAGTCTTTTTAATCATAGATTACTACAAGATATTGAATATAGTTCCCTGTGCTATACAATATAAACTTGCTTTTCTATTTTATGTATAGTGGTTAGTATCTGCAAATCTCAAACTCCTGATTTATCCCTTTCCTCCCCTCTGTCCCCTCTGGTAACTGTAAGTTTGCTTTCTATGTCTGTGAGTCTATTTCTGCTTTGTAAATAAGGTCATTTGTGTCTTTTTTTTTTTTAGATTCCACAAATAAGTGATATTATATGGTATTTTTCTTTTTCTTTCTGGCTAGTATACTTCACTTAGAATGACAATCTCCAGGTCCATCCAGGTTGATGCAAATGGCATTATTTTATTTTTTATGACTAAGTAGTATTCCATCATATAAATATACCACAACTTCTTTATCCAGTCATCTGTCGATGGACATTTCTATATGTTGGCTATTGTATATAGTTCTGCTATGAACATTGGGGTGCATATATATTTTTGAATTAGATTTCCCTCTGGATATATGCCCAAGAGTGGGGTTGCTGGATCATATGGTAAATCTATTTTTAGTTTTTTAAGGACTCTCCATACTGTTTTCCATAATGGCTGCATCAAACTACATTCCTACCAGTGGTGTGGGTGGATTCCCTTTTCTTCACACCCTCTCTAGCATTTACTGTTTGTGGACTTTTGAATGATGGTCATTCTGATTGGTGAGAGATTGATACCTCTTCGTAGTTTTGATTTCCATTTCTCTGATAATTAGTAATTTTGAGGATATTTTCAAGTAACCATTGGCCATTTGTATGTCTTCATTGAAGAATTGCTTGTTTAGGTCTTCTGCCCATTTTTGGATTGGGTTGTTGGTTTTCTGTTATTAAGTTGTATGAGCTGTTTGTATATTCTAGGAATTAAGCCCTTATCAGTCACAAGGTTTGCAAATATCTTCTCTCATTCTGTAGGTTGGTTATCTTTTTGTTTTGTTTATGGTTTCCTTTGCTGTACAAAAGCTTTTAAGTTCAATGAGGTCCTGTTTGTTTATTTTTGCTTTTATTTCCGTTGTCTGGGTAGACTGCCCTAGGAGAACATTGCTAAGATTAGTGTCAGAAAATATTTTGCCTGTGTTTTCTTCTAGGAGGTTTATAGTGTCTTGTCTTATGTTTAAGTCTTTAAGCCATTTCGTGCTGAGATACCACAATTTCTAAACAGAAAATAAAGGCTTCCTCCAGAGCTTTATGTGTCATGGTTCCTTGCTTACTCCTTTCTATCTATTTCCCAGTGAAATTTCTGTACACTCACTTTGTTCAGAGGGGTTTCCCAGCTGATTCATGTGTCACCATGCACTAACATGTAGATTAATGATATCATTTATAATTTAAATTATTTCATGATGTCTTAACCTTTGCCATTTAATTTAGTTCATGGATATCTTAACCCATAGAAGTGGCTAATGTGACATCTAAGAAGATTAGAGTGTAAGAGGAAAAATCAGAGAATACAACAATGGATCAGAAAGGAGGTAAGTTAGATGAGCCCAACAATATGGGAAGAAATGCCTTCCCATCTAAGAAAAGTTGTCCCAGAGAAAGATATGTGCCAAAATTTCTGAGGCTAGGCACTTCTGTTTGCTGATAAACCTAGTCTTTGTTCTTTTCCACTAAAACTTTTAAATGCTCCCCCCACCCCCATTTCTGGAGCCTGTTATGAATCATTTTATAGATCAAAGAAGAAAGAGAAAACTATCAGCAGTTTGTCAGACACATTAGAAAGTAGAGAAATTCTCAAGATATGCATCAGTCTGAAGAGTCTAGGAAATCACTTCTCAAAAGTAACTGCCTACCAGTGGACATCTGCCCTCCTAAATCACCAGGAATCAACTTTATTGAATCAGTTAAAGCAGCTCTTCATTTTTTTTTCCTGTTGATCAGAATTTCATTAAGCGGTTCTTTAATGCTCCATGACTTTGTTTGCTCTGGATTTACATTACTCAACCATATCCCTTAAGCTTAATTAAGTTTGTTTGTTCAAGCTTTGAGTACTTTTCTCTGTTCTGCAGCAAAATGAGGTAAAAATCAAGGGACACTCCTTCATCTGTGAAGCTGTCAGTCCATCATTTCTTGAATATTGATTTTGGGGGAGGTTGTGACATTCCCTTGGTAAGCATGTCAAGTTTGTTGACAGAGAGCTCTCTACTTAATTGAATATGATGCCCATACGGGAAGTGATGGAGTATGTCAGTGATGTGTAAGTTTTCTCTCCCACTGGGTGTGCAGTGGAGGGTAATGCTATTCCATTGTGTACTGACCAAACTCCATGTGCCTTGTCTTATTACTTCAGTATCTTTTTTTGTCTTAAAGACCTCAAAGCAATGCAATTACTCATCCAAGAGATGATTATGCATTAAAAAAACCTGAAGCATGAAATATCAGATGAGGATAGTCATAAATGTTTTGCCACATGAGTAATAATTTTAATTTGGTCGCCAAACTTGCAATGTAGTTTTACTCATCTGTAATATGGGAGTAATGACCATCCTTCCTGTCATTAACTACTTCTCCACAGTGTTGTAAAGATTAATTTATGTTCTTCAATGGCTTTTCAAATAAAAAGCATAGTGTAAATGTTAGTTTCTAAAGATAGCTTTCCCTGGCCAGAGCTAGCCTTTTCCCTGATTAATGTCTAAAATGCTGCATGAGAAATAAAATTGTTCTTGTACAATAACAAAGATGTATTTTTCAGTTAGTTTTAAAAGAGGGAGTACAGGTTAACTTACACAATGTTATATGTCAATTGTATCTCACACTGAAAAAAGGGAAGATAACTTGAGAAAAAAGTTCTCAATACTTTACAAAACTTATTCTACTTATCAAACAAATTGCTTACTTGCAAAAAGTTTAGCTACATCAGCTTAAGAAATATATTATTTAAACCATCCCTTTATAATTTAAAAGTTTTTGATAGAAAAAATAAATCACTGATTTTCACCCTAACAAATTGCATTGTATTGTACTGCTAAGTTATACAAATTAGTCTAAAACCACTTCTTCTGATAATGTATGTAAAAATATTCTATGGAAACATTCTATAGAGTCTGGATTTTTCAAGGTTTCATTCGGTTCAAAGACAGATTTAAATGATTGGTCTCTAAGTCCTCTGGCTATTTCATATCTGGCAAAATTATAAGGTACAGAGTTTCATAAACATGAGTAAAAATGAGAGAAGTAATTCCATGTGCTGGAACCTCCGATGAAGCATTAACATTGCTGTGCAGCTAAGTAACACATCGGGTGTTAAGGGGCTCAACATCCAACAGCCTGGTCTCCCGCGCCTTCCGTGAATGAAGGAATGTCAGTTACATTTTCTGGCCCCTTGTCAGATTTACTTCTGCGCAAATGTCTTCTTGGTCCACTCACTCCCATTCAGTCTTTTTTTTACATCCTGCTGTAACTGGATGCATCTTAAACCCTTTATCTTCGCATTTAAAGCACAGTGTCCACAATACCCAAGAGCTGACTCCTTGTCTCCACACACGTAACCCTCAGGTATCTTCTGAAACTCAACATCAAAAAGTGGTGCAATAAGCACATTCTCCTACCTTCGATATCTTTTCCTGCTCTGCCTGAATGAATGACAACACTATCCAATTAGTTGTATACCCACATCTTACCAAGAACACATGAAGATGCCCTGAGGACTTCCTAATCACTAAGTTCTTGTAGAAATTTTTATTGAGTGTGCACTGTATGTACCAAGCAGTGTGTGAGGCATTGAACAGAATGCAAACAGTCCCTGTTCTCAGGTAGCTTGCTGTCAAATAGAAGAGATACATGAAATAAGGATAATGGCTAATCCCTAGTGCATCAGTGAGATTCTATGACAGTATTTAAGACTATGTCATCCAGGTGGGATTTCCTGAGGAACTGATGACTGAGCCTAAATCTAAAGATTGAGAGAAGAGTATGAAGATGAAGAAGGGAAGAGGATTGAGTGGGGAGGGCATTTCAGACAGAGACAAGATAAAGTGTCCTCTTCTCCTCTTTTAATCAGACCCAAATCATGAATCCATGAGCTAATTCTCCCTCTTAAATACCAGATCTGCCCACCGTGCTCAACTTCCACTAACTCTTCTTTTACTTGCTAGTATTATTTTATCATTACCCTAATATGCAGGCGTTAATGAACTGAATGTCTGTATACCCCAAATGCACATGTTGAAAACCTACCACCTCAGTGCAATAGTATTAGGAGCTGGGGCCTTTAGGAAGTAAGTAGGATTAAATGAGATCATGAGGGTGAAGTCCTCATGAAGGGAATTACTGTCTTCATAGGAGTCACAAGAAGAGTTTGCTTCCAATCTCTGCTCTCATCCAGAAGAGGCTAAAACAAGAAATTGGTAATCTGCAGCCTGGAAGAGGGCTATCACCAGAATTCAACCAGGCTGGAACCTTAATCTCAGATTACCAGACTCCAGAATGGTGAGAAATAATATTTTGCGTCACCTAATACTTTTTTATAGCAGCCCAGATTGACTAAGGCAGCAGGCTATCAACATTTACATATTCTCAAAATCTTCCTTACTTCTTCAAAAGTTGCTCTAAAATCTCTTATCAAAATCTAGTCCAGTCCTTACAGACTTAACCCTCTTTCTCCTTTCACTTCTCCTCTGCAAATTTCATTGTCGTCTGCCTTAAATTCTCCTTTCTTTTATAGTGGAAATCCTGATAGTTCTCAATCTTCCAACCGTCTCCAAGTGTTCTTGTTGTTTTGTTTGTTTGTTTGTTTTTTGATGCTTTTTCTAATTGTCAAAGATGTACAAAATTTCTCATAGGGGTAATGGAGAAGGAAAAGGAAGAATAAATTTCACAAATCTTTTATTTACTTTCTTTCCTTTTTTAAGTGGAGAGGACATAATTATATATTTCGTAGTTTTATTTCTCAGTATGGCTCAAATTTAGGCTCATATCTTTTCCTATATATTATGAGTTGAAAAAATATTAATTCTAATTTAGAATAAGGTTACGAGGTTTATTTTATGACAAATGGTGAAAAGATGTTTTATTATAACAAAATATTTTAACCTGAACTTGAATATATTCTTGATATGGCATACCTGAGGAGAGAATCCAGACCTTATGAATGAATTACTCTAAGAAAGTGAACAGGGTTTTGCATGGTAGCCATGCAATTCTATCTTACCCGGACCTACATTCCCCATCTACTATGTTAACATTCTGACTCTTTTTTTTTTTTTTAAGTCATTTTGTAGTGTAGGTCAGTGACAAGTTAGAAGCAATCTTTATTTCGCTCTAGTGCTTGCAAGTATTCCAAATTCATGGGAATCAGCAGTGTCCTGAAATTCAGTTAGAAGTATGAAAAAGTAAACAATCTGAAAATACACTTTTCATAGCCCATATCATCTGCATACTATCACTTAATTTTCAAATAATCTAGTGGGATATTTTAATATTTATCCCTAGCAATAGAAAATTAAAATTCATGGAAAATAATAAATTTGCTTTATAACATACACTATCAGCAGAGGAATTAGAACAATAATTGATTTAGCCAATAGCTAAATTCAGCGGTCAATTTTTTAGCCACTTCTCCCTCAATCTAGTATTTATATTTAATGATTCTAGTATTTTTAAATGGTATTTTTTGCCATCTGACTTCTGGAACACCATATTCCTTTATCATTTTTTCTTTATCTCACTGGCTGCTGCTTCTTACTTTCCTTTCCTCTCCCCTCATCACCATTCTGATTTCTAAATACTAGATTAAGAGTTAGTCTTTGGGTATCTTCTCTAACTACACTAGATCCTTAGGTGATCTTAGTTAGTCCCACAACTAAAGTACCAATTTGATACTTAGAAATACTCAAATTTATGCTTCCAAATAAGACCTGTCTCCAGAACTTCTGCTTCTTGTTCCATATTTTTATAATATGTAAGTATATAGATCTCAAATTAAGTGTATGCACAACACAATACCATCTTTGCTATAGTCAAGCCCTCCTTCAGTCTTCCCCATGCCCAGTATAATGGTGACTTTTTGTATTCAGTTGTTTAGACAAAATTCTTCTCATTTTGTCACATCTAATCTCCATTATATCTGAAAATTTCATTAGCTTGACCTTAAAATAAATGCAGAACAGAACACTTCTCACCACCTCCATGGCTAACACCCTCGAGAAAACAATGTATCTTTCCCTTGGTTTGTTGCCTCCCTTGTAGCACAAACAATACTGTCCAAAAAAAAAAAAAAATCAGACTATGTTCTTTCCTTGCTTAAAGCTCTCTAGTGGCTTCCTGTTCCATAGTAAGAGCTTAATTCCTTAAAATCTCTGTATCTTTGCCCCCATTATCACTGTGGCTTCATTGCCTACCCTAGCCTGCTCAACAATTTAACTCTAGTCTTTGGTGTTATTGCCATTGCTCCAGCACACTTAGGAATATTATGCTGTCTGAGACTTTACACTTTCGTGTTTTCCTCCTAGAATGACTTCCCCAGGATATTTATGTGGCTTGCTCCCCAATTTTCTACAAACATATCAATAAAGTGCCAGCTTTCAAACATACTTACTATGACTATCCTGTACAAAGAACTCTCTTCCACTTGCTTTCACCTTGTCCTTCCTTGGACAGGAAAAAAAAAAGGTTTTTAAAATATCGCTATTGCCACTTAATGTTTATTTCTTTTATTTTTATTCTCCCCACATACTTTTCAACTTCATGTCACCAAGGACTGAAAACTCTCTTCATTCTTATCATTTTCAACCCCTGTTCCAATGTCTTATACAGAGGAGATTCAAAACAAGTATCTGTTGAATGAATTAGCAATCCTCAAACACATTATGAACACATTAGAAATAGTAATAATAACCGTGAGTAAGAAACAGTGCATTGATCCAGGGAGCTTTGTCAAAATTCATTCACACTGTTATCTTTCTCCAATTACTCTTAAATATTGTATCAGATCCTTTCAATGGAGGAAAATTCTGACAATGTTTTCTTGATGATGCTGATTTAAAAATCTCTCCCTCAAATCTTCGAAACTCTTGGACTTCCACTAGCTCCAAACAGCATAATTGTCTTCATGGAGTTTCATAGCCACTCAGGAAATATTTTTGACAATTAGTAAGACAGGATGAGTTATGAGATCATGGTTACACAGTTCCAAGTAAATGCTTGATGAATTATCACTTATTTGGGAGGATGTAGGTAAATGATGGATAGACTCCAAATGCTTAAAAAACTACTTCACAGTGAACTACCAACACAGAAAGGTCACAACCAACCCTCAGGATCCCTGAGGCTCCCGTGTAAACCAGGAAGTAAGGTTTGAGATAGTGGATCTATGTAAGTATACTTAGAACAGCAGTTACGATTCTGCATAAGAGACGCAGGTGAATAATAAGGATCACGTCATTTTTATCTCTGAATTGAACTTCTAATACGAAGCCCCACTTTACCTCTTAGCAGAAATTAATCTCATTCTTTTTTTTTTCCTCTTCCACATCCTTTTCCTTGAAGCTGATTCTGAAATCTGTAGTCTTCATATAATGGCAAGGTATGGGATGGAGATGGAATTGCATTGTTTAATTGAATTTATTACATTTATTTAATGGAATCTGTTAATGATGGCATCCACTAAGAGTTAGATCTTTCCATATGGCCACCTCTCGGTCTTCTATCAGTTGTAGTAGCTTTTTAGGTCTTGCAGGTCTCTAGTCAATCTGATAAACAGGTAACATTTTTCTGCTTCAGTAAAAATTTGAGTGTTTCAGATAATTCTTTCCCACTCCCAATTCCCTGTGTTCTTAAACAAATGGAGTTTGCTTGCCAAGTACGTGACATCTTATGCTGCTCAGATGTTCTGTGCTCAATATTCTTGCCACTCTTCTGTGCACAAGACTTGTTCTGCTCTTCCTGTAATTTTCTGGGACTTCCTTGAAGCTATCCTAAATCCTGTCTAAGGATGTCACAGAATTATATATTCTTAGGGGCCCTACTCTCTGCTCTTACATCCAAAAATCCTTTAGGATTTACAAAGTTCTCCTTTTTAACTTCCAACTCTTTCCTAACTCCCAGACCAGAAAACATTACAAATCACAGGGATAAATAATCCTGCTCTAAAGTCATAATTTTATTGTATTTTTCCCAATATACATTGTGTTTGCCTGGAATCCTTTCTATTTCTCCCCACTCATTCCACTTTCATCCTTTTTTTTTTTTTGCTCTTTGAGATGGTAAGTACTCTCATAAAATGATGAAAGAGTGGACTGGAGGAGGTGACAAATGGTAAAAAAAAAATACAAGGAACAAAAGCAAGGAAGAGAAATAATGTTTTCAAAACTTAGAGTCATCAAAACTGTAGATACAGGAAGTAGAACAATGATTTCCAGGGGCTGAAAGGAGAGGGAAATGGGAGATTGATGTTTAATGGGAACAGAATTTCAGTTTTACAAGATGAAAAAAGTTACTGTTGCATAACATTATGGATGGATTTAATACCACTGAATTGTACACTTAAGATGGTTAAGATGTGTATATCTGGGTATTTAAATTTGAATAAAAATGTTAGCAGAAGATGGATCTGAAAAAGGCAGTGAGGTCAAAAACACATTAGTAAGAACAAATGGAACTTAAAGCTGTATAATACAAATGTTTAGCTGTGATCCTCACATTAACACTCACTGCCTCTTCTAAGTAATCTTGTAGTTGAATCACTTTGTCCCCAGGGCTCCTCCTTTCCATAAAACCCTGCCTCTGATATTTCATCACAATTAGGATGTCAATGACATTGAAACCTAAGGAGTTATCCTTTCTTGGAGACTGACACACCCAGAGATAGTGTCCAAAAGTAAAGGTAGGAAGTTGTAACCATGGACATGCCACTGGGTGAGGGAAGCTTGAGGACCTGAGGCTGCGCTCTGTCCTCATCCCCATGATTACACTGTGGGCCTTACACCGGCTTGTTACATTAGGCATGGGGACACACTAAGACAGAAGTGAAAAAAATTTTAAGATGGTAAATTTTATGTTATATGTGTTTTACCATCATTTAAAAATAGGAATAAATGCCTTATTTTGTCAGATAAAAAAGTATGGAACATTTGCCAATGATACATGGTTTCTTAATACCCCAGATCTCCCTAAATAGTACCTCCTCATCTAATCAGTGTTTTCTTTGCACCGCACCCCATACACACACCCAGTTAAGAATATGGTACCTTAGTGCTAAATTCTTAAAGTCATACTAGTATGAAAATGGTTATCAACAGCCTACTTTTCTTCAGGAAAGAAAGAAATCATTTATATAATAAAAGGATCATATGGACAGGATCTAAGGATAAAATATAATGGAAGAGGGGTAAGGAGCCTGTTCAGATATTTTGGCATAGACAGGTCTCACGCTGCTGCAGGTGTCAGCATGCAGGCCTACACAGGAGACTGAATCAGGTGTGTGAACACAAAATAAAATTTCTTATATCAGTCAGCATGAGTAATGCTGGCTGCTATGACAAAAAAAAATTCCAAATCTTAATCAGTTGACACAATACAAGTTATCTCTTTTGTAATCAAAATAAAACATGGATATTTCTGACTGAGCTATTTTCCTAGTGGCTGGCTTCCCAGCAGTCACTCGTGTTCAGGCTGCCCACACCTTGGGTACCACCCACCATCCTCAATGTGCAGACTACAGCGTCACTGTATAACACAAGGATGTTTACTGTCTCCAATTGGCAAGTGGTAACCTCACTTCCACCCTGATGCCAGTGAACCCAATTACTTATGTGGCTCACCTAGATTAAGAGGCTGAAACATGTAGTCTTCTTCAATAGAAATTCTTCGGTGAATGCATAACTTTATCACTGCCACAGGACTTTATGACCAACTCTTTGAAAGACAGGAAAGGAGGGAAGAGACTTTAACAAAAGTAAGCCCTCTAACAGCAGCTGTAGCTTCCAGCTAAAAGCTAGTTTGCCAGAGAATGAAGCATTAAAATGCCTGGTGGTCAGGCATTTGCCTTTTCTGCCTTTCCCACCCCTCTCTGGTAATAGCAACATCTTGGGATATGAGAGCATAATGGACAGCAGTATGTCAATAACTATTAAATGTCAAAGGGATAGAAATCAGATAAAAATGAAAAATCCTGAACTGTTTAAGCCCTCAAACAAGTTTGACAGGAAGGCCATATCTTCAATTACTCATAACCCCATTTTCATACAAGAGAGTCTCCCATCTTTTATGAAGTCTCCCACCATACCCTACCCATCCTCATTACTACCACATAATCACACACACACACACACACACACACACACACACACACAGATAAAGGACAATAGAAGAAAGAAGTTGAACTTTGTGGAAAATAGAAAAGGTAGAAGGAATTTTGGAAAGAATGCAGAGAGGAAATAGGGGTTCTGACTGATCTCTAATATTAGTGACTATCAAGAAAATGTTTAAGCAAAAAAAGCAGAGGTGTGGGATTTTTCAAGTAACATTTTGAAATGAAAAATCAGCAATGAGTTGAAAAAAAAAACAAAAAAAACCCAAGAGGTGATTGTTCTGATGTTCATGCTAGGATTTAAATTTAGCTTTTAAAATTTTCCTGCTCTAACAGCTTTGACATTTAAAAAAATTAAGAACTTTTACAAAGTTAGGTTTATTCTGTTGCATTTAAAGCACTCTGTGTGTTCAGTAAATGTCATAATGCCATTAAATCGCCTTCACAGACATGCAATTTTATCCTCTTACTGTGGGCTCTTAATGCAATGAGTGCTTCAGGGAATACAATGTAGAGCCTGGGAGCCTGGCTAGAAGTTTTCAAATCCTTAGAGTTGAGCTTGAATTTTCCTACTGTGTCATTAAGAAAGATTCTCAATTAGTGTGGTATTTACTCTCTCTTATTTTGTTTTTATAAGATTCACCTTTCAAAAATTTCCATCTGTAAAATACATTCATTTAGTTAGAAAAGTGTATAAAAACTAATACCTGAAAAATAGCAGTTTATCATATTGCTTTCATTATATGACATAACCAAGTGTGTTGCTAGGCAACTGGTTATGGCTTTTGGAAAACTGCATACTTTATAATAGACTACTTTAGAGGCACTTTTTCAAAACAAATAGAATAGAGTTATCTAAAAGCATCTCCTGAAACTCTATATAGAAAATGGAAAATGGTTTTTTAAAAAGTCAACATCTCTAAAAGTGAGGAGGAGATGCTTCTGTTATATAGGTACTGAAGTTCTCATTTTGCAGAGACGAGAGAGAGAGAAATTGAGATAGAGAGCTTAAATTTGTTTATAAGCATTCAAACTGCTAATGGAAATGTTAATTATAAATTATTCATTATATTTAATTTTATTCAAATATTCCTTTGGTTAGGAAAAACATTATAATCACTTGGAAAAACTGAACTAAAAAATAGATTTTTAATAAATAAACATAAAGTACATTTCTGAAGCCCTGGTTCTGTCTACTGATTTCCCAACTACTCTCTTATGTATAGAAATGGTTAGCAAACTAAAGGAACTGTTTTTGGTGACTAGCACTCCTCAGCAATGATTTACTTTAGTATGGAAAGGATTATTGCATTGAACAGAAATTCAGAATACTTAATATCTAAAGTCTATTCCAAACTCAATTTTTTATGACTTCAAAGTGTTATCTTTATTCTTTAACAGAATATTTTAAATGATAAAGTGATATATGTTAGCTATAGAAATTCTGAGAAATATAGAAACACATTAAAAAAGAAATTAATCACTCCCAATATTAAAACCTAAAAAAATTAATTTTAGTATAAATCTTATTAGACATTTTCTTTTAATTTTGTTATTAATATTTTAGTATTAATCTTATTAGACATTTTCTTCTTTATGTGTTATTTTAGATTATTCATTTTTGTTTTCACTTTTTTATCAATTTGATATTCTATATATCATATCATATATATAAGATATAAAATTACATATGAGATATGTACTATATATGTATATCATATTTATAGTTTACCTTTTCCAGTTAGTTATATTGTGAGCATTTTTTCATATGTAACTTCTTTGAAATATGTTTTTGTATAAGTGAGTGACAGCCACAATATGGCTGTAACAGTATTTAGTTATTTTACTATAATTGGGATTTTTCACCAATTTTTCATTATTATAAATAATGCTGCATTGAATGCTCTTATTTACAAATCATGATTCACATATCTGTTGATTTCCTTACGGTAGGTGGCTGCAAGCGCATTTACTGAGTCAAAGAGTACATATTATTTTAAGACTGTAAATACATATTTCTTGTTGTTTTTCAGTAAGCAAAAGAAAAAAAAGAGTCTACCTTCTTAAAAAATACCAATGGATAAGCATGGGTAATGCAACCTCATTGACACTAGATATTACTAGATTAAACATTACGTCAGTTTAAAGACAAAGAGCCTTTTGTGGTTTTACTGAAATTGGATATAATTTTTCTTATGGTCTATATTTCTTTTTTTTTTTTTTTGTAAATTTGGGTCCTTTGCCCATTTTTCAGTTCAAGCATTCTTGCCTTTCTTTTTAATTTGTAAGTTTTTAACCTACATTTATTGGGGTGACACATTTCAGAAAGCTGGATTTATTTGGACTCTTTTTAGTGTAATTAAGATGGAAGTTTCAAGATATTGAAAAAGACAGAGTCCAGTCTAAGATTTTTATATCTTACAGCAGGGACAGCTATCTATTGGAGGCTATCTTGCCAAGAATTATGTTTGAGGAATTATGTTTTAAGGAATTATGCTTCTTTAGTTCTTGTGTGTGTGTGTGTGTGTGTGTGTGGTTTTTTTAAACTGAAGTATAGTCAGTTACAATGTGTCAATTTCTCATGTACAGCATAATGTCTCAAGCATGCATATATATATACATATATTAATTTTCATATTCTTTTTCATTAAAGGTTATTACAAGATATTGAATATAGTTCCCTGTGCTATACAGCAGACATATGTTTTTTTATCAATTTTTATATATAATGGTTAACACCTCATATCTCAGACTCCCAAACTCTCAGACTATCCCTTCCCACCCTCTTCCCATGTAACCAACCATAAGATTGTTTACTATGTCTGCAAGTCAATGTTTCTGTTTTGTAGATGAGTTCATTAGTGTCCTCTTTTTTATTTTTATTTTTTTAGAGTCCACATATGAGTGATATCATATGGTATTTTTCTTTCTCTTTCTGACTTACTTTGCTTAGAATGACGATCTCCAGGTTGTTTAGTTCTAATTGTTGTCTTTACTTCTAGTGGAAACATCCTCAGTCTCTGCCAGTCAAATGCTGACTATGAAGAAGTTCTAAGAGGTGGCAGAGCCATCACAGAATGAGCTCCAGTGCTTGTGTCACCAACTGTAGGAGTGCCACCTATTCACGAATCCCTCCCTTGATTGTTACTTGCATGAGAAATAATCTTCCAGTGTTTTGTGCTCTCTTTGCTTTAGCTGCTCTGTTTCAGTAATGCACTGATAATCTGTTCCCTGAGAGACATCATTTCCCTTCTTCAGCTTTCTGCAAAGGTAAATCCCAGTGCTCACTTGATCATGAGGCAAATCTAGAATTTTTTACCCATAACTCATGGCCAACCTCTGAGGTCACACCAAGTGACAGCCTCAGATGAAGGTGTTCTGACCCCTTGTGTTATTTCCCCTGGGACAGAGAAGATTGACCACCACAAATCACACACTTCTTAATCTCATTTTATTTACTCTTGTGGGATTGATGGTGATGTTTATTCAAAGTTTCTTTTCTCACCTCATTTGAGACTTTAAAAGATAGTCTCTTTTCTCTCAATAAAATTTAATGAGGAAGCAAAAAATAGACACTTTTCATAGCATTTTTTTTAATTGAAGTATAGTTGACTTACAATATTGTATTAATTTCTGGTATATAGCATAGTGATTCAGTTATACATATACATTCTTTTTCATATTCTTTTTTATTATGGGTTTTTATAAGCTGTTGAATATAGTTCCCTGGGCTATACGGTATAAACTTGTTTTTATCTATTTTGTATGTAGTACTTTATATCTGCTAACCCCAAATTCCTAATTGATCCCCCCCCTCACCCTTAGGTAACCGTAAGTTTGTTTTCTATGTCTATGAGTCTGTTTCTGTTTTGTAAATAAGTTCATTTGTGTCTTTTTTTTTAAGATTCCACATATAAGTGGTATCATGGTATTTTTCTTTCTCTGACTTACTTCACTTAGTATCATAATCTCTAGGTCCATCCATGTTAGTGCAAATGGCAACATTTCATCCTTTTTATGGCTAAGTAGTATTAGTGGAATACTAATAACACTGTATATATACACCACTTCTTTATCCAGTCATCTGTCAGTGGACATTTAGGTTGCTTCCATGTGTTGGCTATTGTATGTAGTGCTGCTATGAATATTGGGGTGCATGTACCTTTTTGAATTAGAGTTCCCTCTGGATATATGCCCAGGAGTAGAGTTGCTGGATCATATGGTAAGTCTATTTTTCATTTTTTGAGGAATCTCCATAGTGTTTTCCATAGTGACTGCACCAAACTACATTCCCACCAACAATGTTGGAGGGTTCCCTTTTCTAGACACTTTCTCCAGCATTTATCATTTGTGGACCTTTTGATCGTGGTCATCATAGAACTTTTGAACACACTATATATTCTTGCCCCTGTTTTAATGTTCTATCTTCTGGGAACTTTTAAATGCTATAGACAAATAGTTGCATTTTTCTTCCCCACCTTTATCAGTTGCCCATGGGAAAGGCTGCATGGTAGGGTGAGGCTCTTCAGTTCTCTTAAGGAAGATTTGGCTGGCTGTCTCTCAGAACTACTGGGAGCTATGATAAACTATGTATGTAAATGTTTACATGTCAGATACATGAAAAAAATACTGTGGTGAGCTTTTACAATGACTTTGATTCCCTGGCTTCACATTCTCTTTCTGAAGATCTGAGATGAGTCTTGGCAATACTCAAGCTTAATAACTTGCCCAGATAATTCTGGCTGTACTTAGTCTTGGAAACACATGCTTAATGTTTTGAAAAATCAGTATCACATAATTAATTATAAATTACTGACTTCTACTATTAATTGAAAATTGCCCTCTGGTTACTCCTTCCTTACTCATATTTTTATTGCAATAATTTTCTTAAAAATTAATAATATTTTTGATTCAAAATTCTGTTTGTTTTATTATGTTAACAATAATTGTTTCTATGTTACTTCTTCCTGGTTTCGTGGCTCATTAAAAAAAATGTTTTATACCATGAACTTCCCTTCTTGAAAAATTTATTTTGATGCATGTTTCCATTACCTGGATATATCTTCTAGTAATTTTTTCAGGATGACTACTTAGGTAGCATAATTTTCATGTCCTTGCATGTCAAAGAATCTCTTTCTCCTGCAAATAAATTATGGCTTCTGAAGGTATAGAGTTCTTAGACCTTAATCTTTTCTTTCAAAGCTGCTGGTGTTGCTGTATTGATTTCTGACCCTTAATGATCAGGAGAAAAAAAAAATCTAACACCAACCTCATTATATCCTTTGAAAGCAACCCATCTTTTCTGCTGGACATGCAGGGTGTCTATTTTTACTAAATTTGCCTGGTACTCTCTGACCTCTTTTGATCTGATGTCTCAAGTCTCTCCTCAGATCAGGAAACTTTTTAAACTTTTTAAAGTTGATGATCATATTTCTACCACCTTTTTCTGTTCTCTTTTATTCTAATTTCAAATAGCAATATAGTGGTTCTTCTCATCCTTACCCAATATTTTTCAGCTCTTACTATCTAAATGAATACTTTTTCCTGCAAAATCCAATCAAATGATGATTACCTCTATTTTTAAATTTTATCATAATTTTCTTTACATGAGTACATTCTTTTCTGATCTTAGTTTCCTCTTTTTAAATTCCAATAGTCTAGATTTTGTTGTAATTAAAATTTATATACTTTATTAGGTTCTGCCTACCATTTTTTGTGAAGCCACTCCATAGCTCCCGAGTTTCAATAGATTTGTGTCCAGTTTTCTGCTGCTCAATATTTCTAAGGTCACATTATGTGTACGTATTGTATTCAAGTTTAATTTCTATCCCCCATCTGTTGTTGAATCATGAATTTAACAGATGTGCTTCCCCTTTTATATACAAATGTGTCCTTAATAAAAGCCAGATGCATACATGCCCTTGCTGTTGTCCATGACAAATCTAAGAGAAGAACTCCTGGAAACAACCACTCTTTTTTCACAAAGTATGTAAATTACTCTTTTATATGCTTATGTTGATAATTTCGATAAACTTTCCAATATATATAGAAAACCATTTAGGAACAATCCTTGAGAAGCTTCTCTGAATTTTTTATAGTAAAAGGCCAAGGCATTATGGGTAAAATTTGATAAATTGAGAAAAATATTTAGCTATTACAGAAATTTTTATGCTCAGGTACCAAGCACCTAATTCAAATCCTCTTAAAAAATCAATATGTTGCAGTTCTCAGCTCTCCCAATGATTTTTAGAGTTTACATAAAAGATTTTACTTACATACAATTTGTTTGCTTGCACTTATAATTGAATAATGATTACTCTTCAAGTAATATTTTCCTCTAAGTATTTATTATTATTAGATTTCTTTTTAAGCCAAAAGTCACATTTAGAAGAGCCAAGTGGACCCCTGAATGGAAGTCCCCAGGGGGGGTCAATAGTGAGTGGTGTATGACTTGCTGCCTATTAACAAGTTTTCTAACATTAATTATGCATGTCAGAAACTCAATGTGTGTATTAGTCAGAGTTCCCAGAGAAACACAACCAGCAGGGTGTATATTTATATAAAAAGGTTTAGGATAGGAATTGGCTCACTTGAATTTAGAATCTGACAAGTCCCAAATTTGCAATGTGGGCTGGCAACCTGGATACCCAGGAGAACTGATGCTGACGGTGTCTGCTGGGAACTGCCCCTTGTTTCTGGAGGAAGCCAGTCTTTTTTCTATTCCGGCTTAACTTTAGCTGATTGGGTGATGCCACTCTGACCATGGAGAGCAATCTGCTTTACTCAAAGTCTACCCACTTAAATGTAACCACAACCAAAAACACACTCCAAGGTAACACATAAAATGAACCATCTCACTATCATAGAGGAAAAATCATGATTTGGAGTCTAAAGACCTTAATCAATTTATTTAACCAATTTAAGTCTCCATATACTTCTCTATAAAAGAAAAATAATATAAATTAAATAGTTAAGAGGATGAAATAACATGACATATTGAAGCACAGGATGCAAGCTAGAACTGGGTAATTAACCAGAGTCAGAAATTTTTTCCTGTGCTACAGAAAGGAAGAAAAGATACAAGTTGATCTTTGGAGGATATGGGTGAAGAATCAGGAGGGGAAACATAATATTAGTTGATTCTCTATAGGTTTCCAGTTTACTCTCTCATCTCATTAATTTCACATTATGGAGCTGGGCAATTTCTAAATGAGGCAATATTACATTGGCTAAGAACAGTGATGCTTATGCAGACAGCCCTGGGTGTGTGCTCAAGCCCGGCACTTACTGGCACATGGGCTTGTGCAGCCACATGACCCTTCTGAGCTTCAATTTCCTCATCTGTGAAGGCAGGAAGTGCTTGTCCCTCATAGAGTATTATAAAGATTTATAAGATGATGCATGTAAGCACTTGACAAAGGGCTTAGCATACAGGAAGAACTGAACAAGTGATAGCTTTTTCATTGTTATTATAAATGTTAGTAGTTAGGCCCTCCTTATTAGATTAGCCCAAGAAATCACATAAACAATTGTTAATGAAAGCATATTGAGGACACATATCTATTAAAATACTACAGAAACATGGAAAAATTATAACACAATTACTCTGATTTTTTTACTTTATAAAAACTTACTTTCCAGAGGAGTTATTTCATATCAACTCTAAAATGCGGTAGGAAAAAAAAAAAAAAACACACAAGATGACCCCTGCTACTAGGTTTCAGGATCTCATAGGAAATTTCACTTAAATCTGTACAACCTCTCGGTAGTTAACCGCTGTTGAATTTAAAGAAAGTGTTTCATCAGTTTTGTTTCTGAAGATTACTAATAAATAGAGAAACAGAACTTAAATCCCAAAATATGACATTCTCAGGGACAAGAGTCCAAAAAGTCATAAAATCAAGTTAACACTTTGCTTTGTTTCATTTCCCATCAACAATGAAATTTTGCACTTAACTTATTTTAAATTGTCAGTATGTGGTGTTGATAAACATACGTGTTTGTAGGAGAGGAACAGTAATTCTACATTAGGTTAATAAGTGATTGGAAGTCAAATCTAATCACATCAAATTACCAAAGAAACAAAACAGAGACAGAAATTTCAACATGCAAAATTGAGTATGAATCTGCAATTAAAAGGGGAAAGTGATTAACAAATGTATCAGAAGTATGTTCACAAACCTTTTCAAAAAGTTTGGCTATGAGGAGAACAAAAATAGTGGAAATAGACCTCTTATCTCTAGAAAACACATTTGTTAGGCTTAGAAACAAGATATAAATTATGTATACCATTGCTGCAATGAAAAAATACAATTGTTGCTTAAAAAATTCATTAAATTGTAAATAAATTTTAGTTAACCCATGAGTTGATTATTCATCTCAGGAATTTGTCTGGGAGGATTTGAATGCCTACGTGGTGAATAGAATTAAGATAGGCAGTGTTTTGACATTTTATCCAATGTGAAGGTGGAAATCACGGAGACAGAGAATGAGAGAGAGAGAGAACTACTTAAAAGCAGGCCCCAAAGCCAAGGCTGCACAAGAAAAATCAGGTAGAAATTGGGGTAATGATTTCCATGCATTTTAATCTAATAAATCAAACCACAAAGTGCCAAGTAATCTGATGTGTGGACTTCGAAGAGTAAACCTAAAAAAACTGCCCATTTTAAGAAGTGATTTTGAGCGATTTGAAATTGCATCAAAAATGAAAAAAGATACCAATTATCTGAAATCTTGGGTGTTGATTCCAATTCATGGCAGACTTCTAGCTGTGTGAAGTAATTGAAATGGACTGTCTATTTTTTCTTTCTTCTCTTTCTCTTCATCATATAACAAGCTGGTTGCCTATTTTTTTTTTCCAGTAGCTAAAATCAGTATAGTAACTGATGATCTCCTCATACACTGAAAAAATTCCCTTATCACACTCCATTAATATCCGTCCATCTCTAAAGTGGAAGGAGATCCAGTGGCTTTAAAGTGCCAGACTCTTCTGTGATGCAGGCACTTGCCTGTATCAGAGTCTAGAGACTGTAAGGATAAAGACAAATTAAAACTAAGGTGCTTATCATTAAAAAGTCCACAAATGACAAATGCTGGAGAGGGTGTGGAGAAAACGGAACCTTCCTACACTGCTGATGGGAATATTATTTGGTGCAGCCATTATGGAAAACAGTATGGAGATTCATTTAAAAAACTAAAAATGGACTTACCATATGACCCAGCAATCCCACTCCTGGGCATATATCCAGACAGAACTCTAATTCAAAAAGATACACGCACCCCAATGTTCATAGCAGCACTGCATACAATTGCCAAGACACAGAAACAACTTAAAACTCCACTGACAGATGACTGAATAAAAAAGTTGTAATATATTTATACAATGGACTACTACTCAGTCCATTATGAAAAATAAAATAATGCCATTTGTAGCAATATGGATGGACCTGGAAATCGTCATTCTAAGTGAAGTAATCCAGAAAAAGAAATAAAAATACCAAATGCTATCACTCATATGTGGAATCTAAAAAAAGAAAAGAAAAAAGAGGATGCTAGTGAACTCATCTACAAAACAGAAACAGACTCTCAGGCATAGTAAACAATCTTATGGCTACTGGGGGCAAGGGGATGGAAAGGGATAAATTTGGGAGTTTGAGATTTGCAAATGATAATTACATAGAAATAGACTAAAAAACAAATTTCTTCTGTATAGCACAGGGAACTATTTTCAGTATCTTATAATAACCTTTAATGAAAAAGATTATGAAAAGAGTATATACACATACATACACACACATGCACACATACACACAACTGAAACATGATGCTGTACACCAGGAACTGATACATTGTAACTGACTATATTTCAGTTAGAAAAAAAAGAAAGGCTTAATTATCCTGTTGAAAATGAGGAAAGACATCTCTTTCTTTTTTCTTAGGGCATTTATCTTAGAAAACTTTTATGTACTTTTTCCTCTCTTTGAAATGTATACAAGTCCCTTTGAAGACTAGATAGGCCTTTCGTCAGCTCTCTGACCTAGGTCTTTCTCAAGGCCATGAGACCTATGTCTTTGAAATGCAGTAATTAGAAACAGCACCTCTACATCCCAGTTTCCATGCGAGGCAGGAGCCCAACTTCCATGAGTGCCTTGCTCCAAGTTGCAAAACTACCTCCTGCCATAAGATATGAGAGTTTGTTTTTTCTCCAGATAAAGGCAGTTAGCTAACACAGGTGATCACCCCACTTACCAGGGACATTTAAGATGAATTACGTGCGACAAATAGTATTGTGAAGTCTTTTCACCTGAGGACCCGTTACTGTTTATTTTAGAACATGTATGTGAGGGGCTATACCTGCTTGACTCTATAAAAGAGTGAGATTTCTTTCTGTCTTTGCAGTCTCTGAGAGGATTGTCTGATGTGTGTCACATTCTGGTTTAATGATTATTCAATAATAAAATTGTTTTCTTTCTCTACTACATCTGTGGAGAGGTTTTTCTGGGTTGGAGATTTTGTTTCTAAGTACATTTCCCCAACAAGATCCTCTTGTAATGTTGAGTAGGAGATAGGGCAACATACCTAACTAGCCTATACAGACTTTTTATTAATATACATATATACATTTTAAAAGCATTTTCACTGACACGAATATCTAACCCAGAACAGTCCATTTTCTTCACCAAGATAGAGTATCAATCATCTCTTTGGATATTTCATTGAAATATTTTCTTTTCATCCCCTGCTTTAATTTAGAACAACCTATCTAATTTATTCTTAAGGAAAATTGAATCTCTGCTGTTTTCTATTCAGTAAAAATTATTCTATTTCTATAAAATAGAAACATAATCTGTTGACCAGCTTCATAATGTAGTCCATAGTGGTAACAATAAATATGTAGTCAAAATCAACAGTTTGTTGTTATATTAGAGTTGTGTTCCAATCCATGCTCCAGTAGAAGGAGCATGGTCAACCCAAGGTAAGAAATCAAAAATAAGAATGCTAGAAGAGGACAGAAACAGGCAGCAAGAGATAAAACTTAAGGAGAAGTAGTATTTCCCCTATAGTACTGAATTTTGAATCATGGAGGATAATTAATATTAATTCCTTATCCATTTCTCATTGGCTAATGTCTGGAATTGGGGCCACTCATCAAGACTTGACTGTAGAGCCTCTTGAACTTAGAAGAAAGAGACACCAGGAAAGAGTAAACAGGAATTAGGGTATAGTAATGTTCCATTAAAAAACAATGTCTTTGGGATATTATTTCTGTTGGAAAATATCCACTTAATTTCATCTTTAAACCAGTGTCATTTGGAAGCTGACAGATTTTCTTGGTAAAGGTGAATTGTGTTTCATTTTGACAGTTGTAACATTAATTTTTCAAAGAATGTTTTTCAACTATTGATCGGGTTTCAGGGAAAGTGAAGCCTGGTTCTCTCTCTATATATGCCCATATTTTTCTAGACATTATACTTTCTATTTTGTATTTTCAGTTGTTTGTAGCAATTTATTTTGAAATCTTTGAAGGCCTAACAGATTTTGTCCTTTTAAAGTTTTTCCACTTCCTATCTTGTCACATCAAACATGCTGGAAATTTTTAATAAAAGATGAGTATTTCATTTTATTCTTCTGTTTCACTGCAAAGAGATAATGCATACTTTAGAACAAAGTATCAACTAGCACAATATGTTGTGTGTCCTGACAAAACATCAAGATTGAGGATTCCACTGGGGCCGGGGGGAGTATAATAATCCTGCATCAAGAAATCCTGGTTCCTCTCCTGATGTGTCAAATGGGAAGCAAGATGCTTAACTTTTTATATGTTTATTCCCTCTTTGATGGAAAAAAGAGTATGAGTCCTTGCCTGGTTTAATCACAGGGTTGTGGTGAAATGCATATATGCATATGAGATAATATTAGTAAGCGCATTTAAAAAAAAAAAACTAACACAAGGTTATTGCAGTTGTAAAAACTTCACTCACCCTAACACCGGCTAATCCAAGAGAAGCTGCAGAGAAGACTAGCTCTCAGCAAAATGGGTAGTTAGAGTTATATTTCTTGCTGACTCTAAGAAACCCAGTATGGTCCCATACACCACCAAGGCCTCAGTCCTGGAGCTGTGATCTAAGCAAGCCAAATTTGCCACTGTTCTTTTGCCCCTCGCTACACATCTGTCCTCACCTTGAAGTCATTCTTACCTCTGGAAAAGACTCAGTCAGCACTAGCAGATCCCTCCTTTTGTACTTATGGGACATATCGATGACTAACTCTAGAACTCATTCCCTCAGAGCTCAGTGTCAGAGTTCTTCAAAGCAAAGCACAGTGTACACCCACTACCAACAAGCAGAGATTTGCACACAAGATATTCGCCACTTTTGAGCTAGAGCTAATTATTTCTACTCTCCCAGTCATGATGTATAGGTTTTAAGACTGGCCTTTAGGAGGCAGTGTCTTTGCTGTGGAGGTCACTTTTTTTAATGAAAACTGGGACTTGAACTGGTTAAAATAGATTGCTTAGAACTAGCGTGAACGAAGAGCAAAGTAAGGGCAGGAACAGGTAGCGGCTGCACAACACAGTGGTCTCTGGTTCTGGTCTTCTGTAGCAGGACCTTACACACACAATTAGTCAGTAAAAGGGAGCCATAGAGAAAACAATAAAAACAAGATTTACAAGTTAGGATTATGTCTTTTATTTTGAGAACAGATGGGAGGGGGAACAGGGACAGAAGTCCAGGGTGCATATGTGATAAATGGCACAGGAACTCATTTTATGGAAGTGAGATTTAAATCTTTGAGTCAATGACTGAGAAAGAAGGAAGATTACATTGAGGCACAAGGAATACTTGGGAACATTATGTTCATGTCTTAAGGAGAAATTATCTCCTTTTCTAGGTTTCATGAGCAGTGTATATAGAAATACCTGAGAAAGCGCTACAGCCCAGTAAGAGATCCAGGCAAGGGAAGGGTGGGCTCCACTTTTCTATTGCTGCATGATGACCCTTTCCACAATGTAGTGCCTGAAACAAAACCACTTCTTTTAGCGCATTGTTTTGTAAATGAGGAGTTAGGTAGGGCTTGGCTGGGCAATCCTACAGTTTCCTTTGGCATCACTGATCACTCCGTTGCCTGGGTGAGTCTGGAAATTCAATACTGCTGAGATGGCTGGAAGGCTGGCTCACCAGGTCTCTCATTGTCTCTTATCTTAGAGCTTCTGCACATGGTCTTTTTGAGACAGGATGGAAGGGGGCAGGACACAGCCATTCAAGGAATGCTACAGCAATTAACATCAAAATGGTGAAAGATTCAACCCCCAGTAGGCCTTGAGGCTCAGGATGGTGGGAGATTTAACTTCTAGTAGATCTTGAGCTTCATTATACGCTCATTGTAATATATTAACATGGTAAATAATATGTCCATAGGCACCATGGCAGTCCCAAGGCTAGCCACAAAAGGTCAAAGAGTGGGAAATGGCCAGCTTCCTGGGATCCCAGCCTCCTCCCCAGGCTAGTTAAGACTGGTCCTTCCCCTTGTTAGCATATGAAGCCACCAAGCCCATAAAAACTAGCAACAGGGCACCTCGCGGCCACCCCTCTCTCTCCCTCTTCAGAGACGGCCCGCACACCGTCTATGGCGTGTGTACCTACTTTTAATCTGAGCACACAACCCCCACACCTTGTGGCCTTTCTCTTGCCTTTCAATGTATCTCTCTGAATAAATCTACCTTCACTTAACTGTGGCTCACTCTTGAATTCTTTCCTGTGCGAAGCCAAGGACCCACACTTGGCAGGGCACGTCCCAGGGGCTCAACTGAAGCCTGGGACACGGCCCTTCTCATGCCCCACATCCATTTTCCTGCATCATCTCCATCCAGGTGGCTGGACAGCTTCCATAATAGCTTCCAGTGTCTTAAGGTCTGGGCCCCCCAAATAGCCCAGTGTTATTTCCCCTGTAACCTAAAGGTCAAGTACTCACAGATTATAATTCAAAAGGAGGAAAAACAGATTCTCTCCCTTGAGGGGAAGCGTCTGAGAGGATCTGACCATCTCACCTGTGTCTTTACATGTTGGGAGGATTTTTAGTAGCATTGTATCTTAACTCATCGCTGGGAAATCACAGGCTCCAGAAAAATTACTCTTTTGTTCTTACTTTTGTTCTTTTTATGCAGTCAGTAGGAAGAATTCCTAATTTAATAGTCAGTTTTAAGTGGATGGCTTGAGTGATCTTTTTTTTTTTCCTTGTTTCAGTTAATATCCCTTGCCCTCCACATTATTATCCCATAACTTCCTAAACCAAAGCCATCTGTTTTAAAAGTACCAGTGACCCAGAATGACTTTTTTGGCACAGATCCATATTACATAAGAAATGATCTGCAAAAAAGTTCCCTAGACTACGGGCAATAAGATATGTTTCCTTTTTGGATTTATTATAAGTGAGAATCAGTCTTTTAACCTCTCTGATTCTTGCGTGGATAATAAGCTCTCCTTTATCTAAAACTTGGAATTGTAGCTAATTAACAAGGTAACGTGTATTAAGGTCTTTTGACTTTTATGTATGAAGGCGTATTATGATTGGACTCATTAAAATTCCAATTTCAAACATTGTAAATTAACATATGCAACTTCAAAAGATATGTTAAAATGTTACAGTGGAAAAATTCATGAAAAAATGTTAACTATGATGTACTTTTGATGATTTTATCTTATTGTTTCCAGTTCAAAACTTTTTTCTTTTTCTTTTTTTTTTTTGATTTATGATGGTCTTTAGATTTTTTTGATTTATGATGGTCTTTAGATTGTCTCATCCTTCTGCTTTCCCAAGATCTCACCTTTTCCAAGGTTATGCCAAGAGACTTGACCTTATTTGACTTACTCTCTTCTTCCCCCCAAAATTATATATAGCAACTTCATTTCTAGTTTAATAATTAAGTCTGAATTATTTTTTTACATTAGGGATCATAATTACTGATCTTTCCTAGTTCTATTTATGCACATGAAAGACTTTTATTTAGGGAGAACATTTTCTTTAATTAAAGGTTGACTGAGAAGGAAATGTCAGGAACTGATGGTCCAAGGCATAGTGTCACATTCAATTCATTGTGGACACATTCAGCAAAAAATTATTACTGGGAAATGTTTTCCAAATTGTTCCTTAAATGTTAGAAAAGTACTCTTAAAGAACATATTTATTTTCCTTCTTAAGATTAGGGCCTCTTTCTGTTCTAATCAGAGAATACCAAATTCTAGACAGCCAAAATTTTTCAATTTATTAGTACTTCAGACATTGAAAAGGTTATGGGTATCTCTAGTGTGCTACCTCCCTGTTACTTAAATCCAAAAGTGGAGAAATAGTATCATAATTGTTTAATAGGACATGTAGTAATTGGCTGGATACGTGGCAGGCAATAGGACTAGAACACTCTTTCCCCGGATGTCGGCATGGCACCTCCCTCGCCCATGTCAAGTTTAACTCAGTTGTCACTAAATGTGACCACCCCGATCACTCTTTTTAAAATTGCAACATTACATACATTTGCACATAACCTCCCCTCTCGCCCTTGCTCTGGATATACACCCAGGAGTGAGATTGCTGCATCATATGGTAAGTCTATTTTTAGTCTTCTGAGGAATCTCCTCTCAGTGTAGTTTTGATTGCATTTCTCTCATAATTAGCGATATTGAGCATTTTTTCATGTGCCTGTTGGCTTTTTGTATGTCTTCACTGGAGAACTGCTTGTTTAGGTCTTCTGCTCATTTCTGGGTTGGGTTGTTTGTTTTTTGATTATTAAGTTGTGTGAGCTGTTTGTGTATTCTGGAAATTAAGCCCTTGTCAATCACATATGCACATATTCTTGGTCTCTCTTATTCTGTTCTATTTTTTCTCTTTTTCCATGGTACTTAGCAACTTATAATACCCTATATATTCAACTCATTTATTAGAGTTTATTGTGTTTTCCTGTTCTTCCTATAATGAAGTGTCATGAATGCAAAGGTCTTGTTTTATTCACCTTCAGGCCCTTAGAACAGTGCCTGGCACATAGCAGATGCTCAGTAAATATTATTGAATTATTGAAGAAATACTAAGCTTAATAATCATCAGTAGATTATGCATTACAAAAATATAAATGTCAAATCAATAAGCAAATTATCACAAAGATGGTTATGAATCTGTCAAATAAACAGTTGTTAAGTGGAGCACAGGTGCCAGGTGGCAAGCCAGGGTTCTACAACAGACCACAGGAGAAATTGAAACAGAGAAGCTTATTCCTCACCAGTTCCAAGAAAAAGTATACCTCGAAGGGCCACACAGGGAGGCCAAGGCAGAGTGCAGACAGAGACAGAAAGGTAGGACCTGGGGCACATGCATTTATTAGGGTCTGTGGGTGGAGTGTTTTGGGGTTCCTGGGCTACGGCCAACCTGGACACTTCCAACCAAAAGAGCAGGATTTTGGTAAGCCCCATGGGAGTCTTATTTAAGGTGCATATAAGAAATACAGGTGCTGGGAGGCAAGGGAGACTGCTGATCATGAAGACTATTGGGGAAGTCACATCAAGGACTTTTATTTGCCTGCGTCTCTGTGGGCTGCTAACCAGAGCATGTAATTGCATGAGAGGATATATCAGTTTAAGGTCCCCGCAGGCTACTTGGTCAAACAAAATATATGTCAAGGGAACAATACCATGGGGTAGCTTAGCTAAACTTCATCAAGAATATTTTATTTTTTGTTTTGATCTTTAATGATTATTTTCAAGATTTCTTAAAGAAATTGCTCATTGTGAGTTTGGAAAAGACAGTGTACAATATGAGCCTGGGATATCTTTTATCTGAAAGCAAGGGATGAATAAAATACCAATTGGGTCATATCTAAATGACATGCAATCCAATGTACTGGAGATTCCATGATTCTCGGAGGCAATCATTCGAGGATTCAATAAGAATACTGCATTTAACTTCCAGTCTTAGCTCTGACATGCAAAGAACTTGGAAGTCATCACTTTCATTCTTACAACAAGAAAAAGTTATACTAACTGAAAATCAATAACTTTTCTTAAAACTGTCAGAAAACTGAGGTTTGAGAACAAACTACAACCCTGAGATCTGTAGAAAGAGGTGAGTCAGGGTGTCTCAGCTAAGATCTCCTTACCTGTACAGAAGCTTCTGGAACACAAACTGGTAGGAAGACTTAAATAGTAATTTTGAAAAATTGTTAGAAGCTCCGTGTTGGCCAGTGTGAGAATTAAAAGTTCTTGGGGGCCATAATTTTAGGAAGGACTCCACACTTGCACGGATATTACCATTGAGAAACCCAAAAGTTCTTAAGATGAACACCCAAGAAAGGTCTTATCCTAGTTTTAGAAGAAGAGGGAAAGAATAATCTTTGTGAAATATGCTTAGCACTTTCTCCACAACAAGGATATACTTTCTAGGGAAAAAGACTTTACCAGAGGACCTTCCAAGCTGAGGAAGGGCATTTTTCCCCCTCAAGTCTCTTCTAGCTTTCCTGTCTCATAAAAGCAGGAACAAAACATAATAAACAAAGATCAGTTCTCCAAGGAAATTGAGAATAAGACTTGAGCCCAGGAAGAGAGTAAAGAACAGGAGAGAAAAATAAGCTACTGGAGAAACAATTATAAAGTTCACAGCCCAGAGACACATGTCTACAAAAAGACGTGTGTCTATAATATTAAGATTATAGAATTCTTCCCATTCTTAAAACTTCACCCACCCACCAACAGAGCTCTGCTATAATAGTAGTGGATTATGCTGGAAGAGCTTCAAGACACAAACCCTGTCTCAGGAGGAGTCTGTAGGGTAGCCCAGCATGAAGAGGAACAGCATATACTAGGACGCTAGAGGATCTGAAGCGTCTGATACACATGGTGACAGAAAATATAGCCTAATAATGAGGTCAACATCAATCCTCACACTAAAGGTTTACGTATCTCTGGTCCTATTACCTGAGATAGCATGTCTAGCTTTCAACAAAAATGATAAGGCACAACAAAAAGCAAGTAAAAATAGAGTATGAATAGACAAATCAGGCATCAGAATTAGACTCAGATATGACATGGATTTTGGAACTATGAGACAAGGAATTTAACGTAACTGTGATTAATATGTTATGGGTTAATGGGAAAAGCAGACAACATGAAAAAAAAATAAAGGTAATCTAAGTAGAGACAACAAATTTAAAAAAGAATCATAAGGAAATGCTAGAAAAATTTTAAACAGCGACAAAAATTAAGAATGTTTTATAGGCACATCACATCAGTAGATTGGACAGGGCTGAGAAAAGTCAGTGAGCTTAAAAAATGTCAATGGAAACTTCCCAAACAGAAATGCAAAAATTAAACAAAATTTAAAATAAATTTAAAAACCCTAGAACAACGTCAAGAACTGTGGAACCTTTTATAAGTTGTGACATACTCATAACTGGAATCTCAGAGAAGAATGAAGAAGAGAATATAGAATAAATGTTTTAAATGATAATGGTTAATAACTTACCAAAATTAAAGACAGACACCAAATCATGGCTTCAAGAGGCTCAGTAAACACCAAGCAGGATAAATGCTAACAAAACACACGTAAGTATATCATATTCAGTCTGCAAAGACAAACAGAAAGTAATAAAAAAAAAAAACAGGTAGAGGGAAATAATCTTATCTATAAAGGAAATTATGCAAGCAAGAAGAAAACTGAAGGAAATACTTAAAACTTGAAGGGAAACACACACACACACACACACACCCCAACCTAGAATTCTATATCCAGCAAAATTATCTTCAAAGGTGAAAGTAATAAAAATTTATTCAGACAAAAACTGAAGGAATTTATTACCATTAGACCTGCCCTGCAAGAAATGTTAAAATACTAAATTTTAAAAATGAAACACATTAAACATATAAAACCCATTAATTCAACATGCTGCCTTCTTCCAAACACACACACACACACGCATGAACAAAACACATGGGTCTCCATTGAAAGCTACCAAGAAATGAACTCATTATTTTGAAAACTCAGTAATAAAGTCAATGAAGCAATCATTTATACTGCCTTTTTTGAACAAACTGTATTTTAAGATAAGAAAATAGTTGATGTGTGAAAATTCTTTAAAGAAGTATTCCAGTTAATAAATGCAAAGCCTGCCAGAATTGTAACATTTTCTATTTCTTACTACCTAATGAAATGATGAAGCTTGACAATAATGATCTACTAAACACTAACTTTCAGTTGACAATTTGACAAAGAATTTTATGAAAGAAGGATCACAATGGCATTATCTCAAACCACGAATGAGCTGAAGTATCACTAAAGTGAGACAGCCATAAATCCTGTGATCCTGATAGGATGATCTACAAAACAGTCTTCCCCTTCCCATAAATTGAATGTAAGTCTAATTAAATTTCTAGATCTAACTAGCAGTGTGCAGGACAGATGGGTTATAGTAGAATAAGAAAAGTGACATCCTTGGAAGCAGTTAGATGAAGTTTGGACATGCTACAAGGAAAAATAACCTGATTTCTCCAACAAACCAATGACACAACCAAACAATAATTTTAAAAAGACTCACAGACATAGAAAACAAACTTATAATTACCAGGGGGAAAAGGGGTGGGAAGGGACAAATTAGAAGTTTGAGATTTGCAGATACTATATAGCACAGGGAATGATATTCAGTATCTTTTAGTAACCTATAATGAAAAAGAGTATGAAAATGAATATATGTATGTTCATGTATGACTGAGACATTATGCTGTACACCAGAAATTGACACAGCATTGTAAACTGACTATACTTCAACTAACTAAATAAATAAAAGCAATATGTGGACCTTATTTGGATCCTGATTCTAGTAAATGAACTCTAAGTGACATCTTTAGGACAGTTAGGTCCAGATGGATGGCTATTAATGAAATTTAAAAATTAGTTTTAACTTTGGGAAATATTACAATGTGGTCTTTTTTTCAAAAGTTCTTCTCAGTTAGATGCACATGTGGATGAACTTATGGGAAAAATAATATGTGAGATTTTCTTTAAAGTGTTTCAGCTTAAAAAAAGAAAGAAAATGCAGCAGGGGTTGTTGGTCAGTGAAATATGACTGTCAAAATGCTGATAATTGTTGAAGTTGGGTGATGGATATACATTCATGAAGATTTGCCTTATTATTGCCTTTATAGGTACATTGGAAAATACTCAATTTTTAAAAGATGCCTTTAGTAGAAGAAACTAGAAGTAAGAGCTTATGGGTCAACACACCACTTACATAAGTGGACAAAGGGCTGCATTGTATCGCTGAAAAGCCTTAAAATGAAATGAGCAGATTCCACACTTATACAACACAATAAAAGAGAATTAAATTTACTTTAGTGTGAGAAAAAAATATTAATGGAAATTGAGGGGTCTGAGCAGCTAAGCCTGATTACCTATGAAAACAGTTTAGTTGAAACTTACAGGTGAAACTCACCAAAAGAGAAAAGTTTCATGCTCCATTAGTGCCTTTCTTGAAGAAGTCTCACCTAATGATAGATCATTGATTGGAGGACGCGATACCTTCTAAACTGCTGAGAACCGCCTGAGGTCTAACTGCGGGAACATGTCTCAGGGGCCTCCTCTAACACCCAGGGGAAGACGAGAGAAGGCATAGAGCAATCGACTCAAAGAAATAGCTGCAATCAGAAACTGTAGAAGAATGTTCTTTTTGACTTAAAATTTAACAGCCCTTCCTGTAACATTCACTAGGAGAAACACATTTTAGGGAGTCAAAGTGAAAAAAAATCTGAAGACAATGAAGAGTTCGTCTCTTCAGGAAATGAAGAGACCCAAGACACATCCAGCTGCTGGGACTGCGCGTCATCCCCAAGTGTCAGAGGATGAAGCTGCGAGGTCCTGGGACGACTCTCAGCAGATGTGGCCCAGAGGAAAGAGAAATGAGGGACATTAAAAAATGACTCCTTTAGTAAAAGTCCTAGAACTTATGCGGTGCAAGGCCATACAACTCACATTGTACAAGGTGAAAATGAGAGAATTGCCTTTTCGTATGTTTTCTGATTTATAGTGAGTAAAGCAGACACTCACATACAATTAGAATCTGAGATTATAAACTAAAAAGCTAGATATAGATGTAGATGTAAATGTAGATATAAATATAGGTGCAGATACAGACGTAGCCAATCCCTTATACAAAAAAAAAACATATGACTTTCTAAAATCAGTGACATAATTGCTGGGTGATTTAATGTTTCATGTTGCTTTTTCCTATGATGTTAACGTGGATAAAACTATGCCCAATATAGACATTCCTCTTAGATTATTTTTAATTATGAAAAGGCTCAGCATATTTATAGATTTAAGAGTGGGTAGAATAATCAGTCTATGTCCTGGTGCCTACTTGGGTAACTTAAAATGCTCGCAGAAGCATGAGCAACTATTCCAAAAAAATTTAATTTTAATTGGGCCTATAAATGAGAGGCCAAAAAAAGAACTATTAATATTTTTCTCTTATGTTTCTTACACACTCACCCTGATCCTCCCTTATTAAGAGCAGATAATCATAAATTTTCACCCTGAAGAAATCTCCTTGCAATTCTAAGGGTCAGGAGGAGAATGGAATCACAGAAGAGAAATTTTCATCTCAGGGACTAGAAACAGAACAGAAAGATTTTTTTTTTCTTATACCCATAAACTTTTTATTCCAGACTATAAACATTAGATGTTATTTATTTAATAATTCATATTCTGCTTCATTTCACAAACTGTTTGAGGCAGTACATTAGATATATCCACTTTGAAAATATTCTGGAAATAAAGAAAGTTCCATTTTTTGAAGAGCAAAGAGCTAAAAGATAGAGGAAAGTTTCACAAGGTCAAGTACAAAATCAGAGATGAGCTGAGTAATATTCAGTGATTTTCAGTGTTTTTATTCCTTGTTTCCATTTCTGAATTTTTCATTGGGATGGCCAAAAGTGATTCATTGTTTCTTTCACCCTCTTTGAAAACATTCTGTGAGCTAGAATTTGAGCCCTAAGTGATTTCTTACAAAGGTTGAGTGATTCAAATTCTGAAGCGCCTGAAGCAATATGTATTAATTGAATACGTTATAAACCACATTCTTCAAATGTCATTTTTTAGATTTGAAAAGAACTGAATGATAGTGTGAGGATCTTATTAAATGAAAACTAAGATTAAACCCTCAGCTAAAATAAAGAATAATTTACAGTATAAGTATTCAAAAAGTACTTTAAATACTACTTTTTCTATATAAATAGGTATGTACACAAATGCATCTTCATTTATGCCTCTTTCTTTCATTATTTTTCCTTTCCTTCTATCAGACATTTATCTTACTCCACGTATCTTAAATGGGTTGAATAGCATTGAGCAGAAATGAACAGTAACGGAAAACAGCAGTACAAGCAAAAGCCATGCAATCTGTTACAAAGCATCTACTCACCGGAGCCCCGATGCTGCCCCCACCCAGCCAGTCAAACCCAAGCCCCGCGTTATCAACCCCCTTAAATTCTCACAGGGCAGCCCAGCCTTCAGGTCATGGCTTCCGTTCTGGTTTTCCATTTTCCTCCCTTTTTGGCCTCCTTGTATCTGGCTTATTTTTCAGTTGCCCAGCTATGCATTTTACATGGCTTTGTTACATTCTAACAAGCACATCATATTTGCTTTATCTTATGCAGTATCTCTAGGATTTTTGTATTTTGAGGCATTTCTGGTTTCCCAGGCTGGAGCTGTTTTCACAGCTCCTTAATGACACCCCATGGAGAAAAGTTTAGATGTCATTCTTCCCACAGGGACAGCACGACTGCTCTATTAATCTACGGACTATAGATCTGTAGACTCTACGGGTATATATCTATAAAAATAAAGATTGACCTGAAGGAGGGGTTCATTTCAAGCAATCACCTGAAGAAGAGGTTGACATTTACACTAGAAAAATTTTAAATGGGGAACACAAGCTTTCAATAACAGGTTAATGTCTCTTTTCTATACTCTCGAAGTGTAGCTAAGACGGTGCTGGAATATACTGCAGATTAAATAAGGCAACGGCCAGGAGCAAGGAAACAAGAGACACGGGCCTGACCTGACTCTTTCTTGGGGTTCCACGTGTCAAAAGATGGAGCCGATATGTGTAGAAGTACAAATCTCTTGCTTGCAAATTTAACTCTTTAGGCTCCTAATTTTCTCAGTATTTAATATCTTCATATTATCCTGTGATTTTCAGTTAGACTTGTTTGGAACTGCCAACCTCTTTTGGCCTTGCTGAAAGGCATGGGATTAAAAAAGATCCTGCTCTTTAAGGGGAAGCAATTCTGGAAAATTCCAAAAAGGGGCTTATGCCCCCTGGTCAGTTGTCCTGATCCAGAGAGTCTTTTCAAGTAGTTACCTGTGAAACTCTAGATTTCACATGATTTAAAGGAAGTAGCATTTCCTTAAACCCCCTCCCCATCACATTTCCCACAGCAATTTTCCCAAAGTTTTTCCTCTTTCCTTAAGGATTCTCAGCCCCCACCTAATTATCAACACCTCACTGAAAAGATTTGGGGAATATTATTTGAAAACAATTTTTTTTTTTACCGTGTAACTTTAAAATTTCTCTGCATCTCTATTACCACATCCCTTTGTCCCAGACACTGAGGAAGAAGTTGTCCTGCCCAGTTCTTCTGGCTCTACTTTCTACCACAACTGTTCTACATCTAAAGACGTCATGCTGCTCTCAAGGTTGAAATGCTACTTATATCTCATTCTAATAGGCATTCACTGCGCACAGGTACAGGCAATGCAAGATGTCAAGCGGCAAGGCCTCATTTTTTTAACCCATAGGTAACTGTAGGTCCTACTACTCATAGACCAGGTATACAAAGTTGTATGTGACAGTTACATGAGATTGAATGGACACAAAGAGGGCTACCGTCAAGTGTCCCTAAAACTTGAAAATCAGCCAAACTTATTAAAGTACAACAGTTAGTATGAGAACCACTGTCTTCAGACACCATCGTGAAAAACAGAACGTCTGTCAGAACTAATGCAGGAGTACAGGGTCTGGAAATCTAGTCAAGACCTCATGACATATAAAAGCCAGACTCTAACATATCCCATGTGTCCAAGAAATAAATTATTAACATTAGAAGAATGTTATAATGTCCTAAGCAACAAAAAAAAATTCAAGACAGAACCCCTGAAAAGACAACTGTCAATCTATTTCCAACTCTGCCTATGTGGAAGGTACTCTCCTGATCATGCGTCTAAGGTCAGTAAGAAAACCCCACGTGGAGCCTGAAGTGTCATCTGCCTATGATCTTCTCCCTTGCTCTAATGCAGATTTACCTACCAGCTTTCAGAGTCTAACTTGATTTCTGGCCTGGATTTTCCATTAGGTGGATTTGGAGTCTGCCTTGAAGAGCTAGTGTCAGAACTAGGACTTCTTGTCAGTTACTTATCACAAGAAATGACTCCTTCAATACATGGTTTACACATCAGTCTTTCATGAGTTTTGTTTTAGTGAGTCATCTCTAGTTTCTGATTCACCCTGAGTGTAAATGACTCTGGCTCTCTGTGCCGAAAGGTAAAGGTGGTAACTGCCAAGATATGGGTACAAGAAAAGGGCTCACTTGTCCTCATCTGTGACATCTTTCTCTTTGATTTTCCCAGTCATAGTCACATTTACATACATGAATATTCATATGATAGCTATGGTTCTTCAAGGTTAAGTATGGAGAATACAACAATGACATAAATGAGTATTTATTATGAAAAAAAGCCACAGTTGTAACTTGTAACATGAGGAATTGGAATAGATAACAAAAATAGGAGGGAGAAAGCAGAGACGAAAATCTTCAATGGAACAGCATTTCTGAGGAAATAAGTGGAGGCCATAACCTGAACATATGTCAACAATTTCAAATATAAAAAACCACGTAGAAGAAGTCAAGCGTATTAGTGCCACTTGACGATTCTCTGCTGAAATGAAGTTTCCTGCTACATGGAAGCATTACGACTTCTATTGTGCTCTCTCTTTCATAGAGCTCAGATTCGTGATTCAAGGGATAGGCACTATTCATCAGCAGTGTTTTGACAGTAGGAGATAACAGATATTAGGTGAATAGTTCCCTGAAACGAAATATAAGAATATGTCTAGACATTATTTTTTCAGAGTAGCTCCTAATTTCATGTGCAATCAAGTTGCCCTTGGCAACTCAGAGAAAGTTAGCTTATCTCCCCGAGTTCAGCATGAAGAATCTAGTCAAGTCTTCAGATGAAATGTGTATTGTCTTGCTGAAAGAGCGGATATCCACATCCTGTTCTAATGCATCAGACCCAGTTGCCAAAGCTAATGCACAAAGGTGACAGAAAAGATAGCTGAATATTCTTTTTTAAGCTTTAAGCCTTTTAAAGATGTGAATTTTTATATGAGACTCATTTCTTCTTTTCACATAACCATTTCACATTCTTTTCAAAGTAGGTGTGACAACTAATGGTGACAAGAGGACAGGGTACCCCAGGAGCGGATGAGTGTTATAATCAGAAAAATAAATTTCATCCACAGTAATTTCACTGTCACTATGATTTTCACTGCTTATAACGCGGACGACTTCTGATGCCAGTCATCCCACTACGCTGAGAGGAAGCCACTGTGCTCAGTGATCTTCAGCAAGAAGGAAATTTGAATAAGACTCAGAAATCAAACGGAGAATTCCCGGAGAAATGTAGATTGTCAACTCTGAAAAGATATTCAATGTCAATTTAAAACTGACTTATTAGAAGGATGTGGAAGGAATGAAGGAAAGACTATGTATGCTCAACTGAAAAATAGCCAGAACAGGCAGAAGAAGATAAAAGTTTCAGGGTGTGTGACTCACAGTGTTTGGTCCTCATCACACTTTTCTTCTGATAATATTTAATTCCATTTAAGCTCATAATAGACCAAAGTTTTCCTTGAGATTTGAGACTGGAACCAAAAAAGTAATATTTGATTTGTAAATACACCTGCTTGATACTTTTGCATTCTCTTTGAAATTTTGTATGTAATATTCACATTATCTTTTGTAAATAAATATATGCTGTAAGAAGTATTTATTTTTACATTTTATGCAAATTTTCTCTAAATGAAGTATCCTTGAGCTCTAGTTCTGTAATTGAGGTGATACATTTAGTGAAAGAATGTTGTTCCAAAGCCCAAATGCACATCAGAATCACCTGGGTAATCTTTGAAAAATACAACTTCTTGCCTCATCCCAGACTTGTTGAGTAATAATAATCTATAGTGAGTGGCCTGGAATTTGCGTTTTCAAATGTTCCCATGGTGAATCTAAAGTAATTAGCCCTGGTCTTCAGATTTGTGTTTGAGACCCAGTGTTTGGAAAAAAAAAAAAAAAAGCAAAAAGAGAGAGAAGAAAACTATTGTTTACTGAGTGTCTACTAGATGCTTCCAAATGTTATCATAATGCATTTTCTTAATACAAGGACACTGTGGCACATTGAATAGTGTCCCCTCAATATCCATATCCACCCAGAACCTCTGTATGTAACCACTTTAGGAAATAGAGTCTTTGTAGCTATGATTAAATTAAGACGAGGTCATACTGGCTTACGGTGGGTCCTAAAATCCAATCACTAGGTTTGTATAAGAAGAGAAGGGAACACACAGAGAACCAGAAAAACACCACGTGTCAGTGGAGACAGAGACTGGAGTGATGCAGCTACAAACCAAGGAATATTAAGGATTGCCCAGAGCCTCCAGGACCTAGAAGAGGCAAGGAAGGGTTTTCACAGGGAGTCTTCAGAGGGAACATGGCCCTGCCAACAGCTGATTTCAGACTTCTAGCCTTGAGAACTATAAAGGAACACCTTTCTGTTGTTTTAAGCCAACCCAATTTGTAGTAATTTGTTATGACAGCCTAGGAAACAAAGACCCAGAGGTCCAAAGATATGCAGTAGTCTGCCTGTGTCATGTGGGTAGAAAATGACCAAGCAGAGTTCCAATCCCTGGTCCATTGATTCCAAAGTCCTTGGACACCTGGGACCACACTGGCGGAAATTTCCATTGACCAAGACTACAGTAGTATTTGGTCAAAGTCGGGTTCCAGATGATCTACAGTAGAATTACTGTGGGCCTTTTTAAAAAATATGCTTTTCTTGACTCCATCTGGAATTCTGAACTAAAAATCTTTGCACGTTGGATTCAAGAACCTACTTTTAACAAAGACCTCAGAGCATTGTCATTCTTCTAAAAGTTTGGCACTGTTGACCTAGAGAGTTAGGGGTCTCTAACACAACATCCATTTGCATTTTCAAATGTATTCTGAATGCATGAAACCAACAAATGACGTGACTGTGACGTCATTACAGAAATTAACTTGATGAAATCCACGTGTACTTTATTTCAATCCATTTTTGCCTAAACCTGGGATACTACGGATGACACACATAAGTAGTACTCACACTGCTCTCCCCTGTAGGGAGCTCTTTCACGTTCATAGTGTCAGCTGATTCTCACCCCAACCTTGAGGAGGAATGGGTAGACATTACTATTCTCCCTACTTGATAGGAGAGGAGGCTGAGACTAGAAGCTTAGAGAAATTCACACTCACTCTCCTGTGGTTCTTTGTTAGAGCGTGGCATTTTTTTGCTGTTCTGACATTGCCAAAGAAAATCAATGGGGAATTATGATGGAAAGAACGTGGGTGAGACAAGTGTGATCTCACTCCTTTTGTGCGAAAGCAAAGAGTAACCTAACAATAAAAGGAGATTTTATTGGTAAAAGAGTTGAAAGGGCAACAGAAAATAAGTGTGTGAGAAGCCAGAGAAAAGAGCCTATGGTGAAGAGAACCTCAGAGAGCCCTGGGCAGCATAGAAACTCAGGCTAGCAGACGTGAACATTTTCATCAGAGCATGTTCGAGGTAGCTCTAGCTAATCATTACAGAACACATACTCCCCATCTAGATGATGAAAAAAAAAAGGATCACTTTCCTCTGAAATACTTGCCTATACCCTAAACGCTTCTCTTCTCTTACTGAAGTACCACATCCGTTTACTGACTTTGCAGACGCAGTTCAAAATATTTTCACTTTTTTCAAGATGCTTCTTTGGTGGCATGTGTGCGACTTGTCTTTTTCTTAAGTGCATCCTTAGCTTATTAAAAGTTGTGTGTGTTTGTGTGTATTTGGTTTTCCCATTGCTTTTAGAAAGTGGGAACTATGAGGAAATATTCAAAGAAAAAAAATCGCGCCTGAAAACATCTTAACTGAAAGGAAAACTGGGGGTGAGAATGACAAAAATGGTCAATGATGAAACGTACAAAAGTACAAAAGGCTTTGCAAGGATCTGTTTAAGTTTGAATTGAAAAATACATTTGGGTTATTGATTCTTTATGATCCAAAAGCAGCACTTTTTAAATCAAAGGCAATTTAGAGATGAGGAATGACAAATACTAGATCCTGTTCATAATGAAATGAATAATGACAAAGCTTTATTGGAAAAGTTGGTGATTACAAATTACTTCAAAATCAACACCAAAGATAAGTTAAGATCCCAAATAATTATATATTATGGAATTCAATGTCCTTGTTGGTATATTTTATTTAACATTGACTCTCCACCATGAGGAACTCTGGTCTATATATCAGATTCTGTGGTTAACTCCTGTCCTCATTGTGTATATTTCTTCAGTTTTTGCTTGCCTTGAGAATTAAATGAGATGATATAGGAAAGCAATTTTATAAGCTGAAATGTTCTACAAATGACAGCTTTCCATCTGTGAGTAGTGATATTTTTCTTTTTTCCTTGGCCCTGACAATACTATTTTTTTCATTTTTCATTTTTATTGGTAAAATTGATACAATTTGACAGCACATATACAATAATATTGCATGTAAATACCTATATACAATATACTACACATTTTCTTAATTTACATATATGTACTGTTCATTGTTTCTAAGAGAATAGTTTAGAGATTTAGCTTTTTAAACTTACATAGTTACCAAAGGAATAAAGCCAACCACAAAATAAGAACCAACAGAATGCAATAATCCAATCATAAAGGACAGTCAAATGTGTGTACACATATTTAAGAAATGAATCATCTAAGTTATAAATAATAAGTTTTTTATTTGTGTCCCTTTTTTTAGATTCCACACATAAGCGGTATCATATGGCATTTTTCTTTCTCTTTCTGGCTTCTCTTATAATGACGATCTCCAGGTCCATCCCTGTTGCTGCAAATGGCATTATTTTGTTCTTTTTTATGGCTGAGTATTATACATAATACATCTTTTCTATCCACCCATCTGTTAATGGACATTTGGGTTGTTTCCACGTCTTGGCTTTTGTAAATAGTGCTGCTATGAACATTGGAGTGTACGTGTCTTTTTGAATTATATTTTTTTCTCTAGGTATACGCCCAGGAGTGGGATTGCTGGATCACATGGTAAGTCTATTTTTAGTTTTTTAAGGAACCTCCAACTGTCCTCCATAGTGGCTGCACCAATTCACTTTCCCACCAAAAGTGTAGGAGGGTTCCTCCGTCTCCACACCCTGTACAGTTTTTATCATTCGTGGACTTAGTAAATTTGATCAAGAGAGAAAAGGACAGGCAGAGATAAATGGGGTGAAGGAGAATCAGGTCACATCTAAAATGTATATTTTTGCCATATTTAAGGACTATATGTTTTTAAAAAAATCAGCACATTGGTAAATAACAAATGGAGAGCAACCACAATAAAGAGAGAATCGAGAACCAACATGTAAAAGAAATGGTCAAACAACAAGAGTCAGTTCACCTGGAGGAGAGAAAAGTCTGATCTGGAAAATGACCACTGATACCTGAATAGCTTCAGAGGTGGAACTAGTTCCGTCGGGAGAAAGACAGCGGGTGAAAGAATTAGGCTCAGCCCAAAGAGAACTTTTTAAGAGATCTACCCTAAAACGCAGTTAGCTACTTCATGCCTAGGAACTCCCTGTCACTGAAGGTTAAGCCTAAGAATGGGCAGCTGACTACTCAGAGAAGCTGCAGGAAGTCTTCCTGCATTAGAAAGGTTGGAAAGCTGGACTCCACACGATGACGTGCTAGTCATCCGACTCAGATTTGACTCTGAATCAAAATCTTCTGTGCTGTGAGGAGGATGGAGAACAGGACATACTGTCAGAAACTGTGGAAGAGCTGGGATTTACTGTTTCATGGATACTGGCAGAAAAAAAAAAATGAAACTCCTGAATCAGAGAAAAAAGACTTTACTACCCACGGCAAAGCAGTAGCCAGAGCTTCACGTTTGTCTGCCTCGGCTCCCCCGTGTCCCCACGTCCCATGGGGCAAGGCCGAGGAGCCGTGATGGAAGCTGGCATCACAGAGGAGGAGCCCTGGGCTCAGGGGAATCACCACTTTTACGGTAGGTGAAAACAAGCCTGCTCTTTCCCAGAGGGAGAAGCACTGCATCGCCCCCGGGGTGGCTCCTGTACACACAACCCTGAGCGATAGCCCAGGGAGCCACGGTTTTGCATTCTCAGAATACCCAGAGAGAATGTGCAGGGACACTCAGGCCCGTGGTAAATTGCCTGTCTCAACACGGCTGCAAAGCCATTGAAAATCTGGATTTCTTGGGCATGCCAGGGTCTCTGATTACCAAAGAAAGCAGATAAAGAAGAAGATATTTCAGGGACATAATTCCTATTTAAAATAATCCCTGAATAGTGAGATATAGATGAAATAAAAACAGTTTGCTTCTAAATCTATTGAATCCGGATGGAAGTTAACATATGTCATCAACCTTCTTGTTTGTCTGCCAAAAGAACTAACCTATTTGGTAGAGGTTTATTTATAAGGTTTCTAATGGCAAGAAGCACCCATTTTTCAAGTTCAGAATTGCCCAAATCAGCTCTTTCCTATGCAGGAATTTTCATTAGATTGGGGGGCGGGGGGAGGAAAAACAGACTCTGCTTTCAAGATAAAAATGTGAGGCCGAATCATATCCGTGGATAAATCAACAGTGCCACCTAGTGGAAGCATTTATTTACCTGACATAAAATTATATTTTCAACTCTATCCACTTTTCCCTTGCGTTTTTTCCAGCAAAGATGAGCTCTTTAAAAGGATAGTTTGATCAATATACTTTAAAGAATTAAACCATACTTTTTAACTTCTTGTAAATTTACTTTAATTCATAAATTGTGTGTAGTGGACAATGGGATGGTTTCAAACATAGATCAATTTTAAGAGCTGCTGGTTATAAGCATAAAATTAAGAAGTGCACAGTTTCTGAAAAATTTTGTGAAGGAAGCATAAGTTAGTAAGAATAGAATTTAGACTCAAAATTATTTAAGTAAAATTTTAAAATCTAGATCTAGAAACTGAAACTGAAACCTTGAAACTGACAAATCATAGTGTCACTCTAAATTACTGTAATTATGAGTCACAAATAAATTTTCAGGGTCTTTCTGACTTTTTTAAGTTATACCAATTGAAGTGCTTAAGAATAGAAGCTGCAAATAAGAAAAAGCATTGGAAAAATAACACTTGCACAAACTTTTACAAACAGAAAGTTTTGTGCATAATTTCAACCTTTTCCAATTAAAAAAGAAAGAGAAATATGTTACATTCTAGTCAACAGGCATCTTGTGGAAAACTACTGCAGAGATCACAGGACTAAAGACCACTTTTAGAATCAGGTTTTTCAGTAGCTTCAAAATCTTGTTGGCATCTTGATCCAATTCCGTAAAAGAAATAGGAAGAGAGAAACAGAAGAATCAGAAAATTTTGAATGAATGTGAGACTCTTTCCAGTGATTCTGAAATTCCATTATTTTTCCTTCAAGTGAGGAAGTATAACAGGATGATTAGAATCATAAACTTGGAAGTCATATCTGTCAGATGGAATCATATGGAGTGATGTTTGTTTTTGTCATAAATCAAAAGAGGTCACATAGCCACAGTTTCACGTGACTCAACCCCATACATTAACATCCTAACCCCATGAGTACCTATATGACCTTCACGGGGCAGATTTCTTCCCCTTAGTAAGCCTCCATCTCCCCCTCTTTTCCATGAGGATAATAATACAGATCACAACCGATGGCAGTGAGAAGTCAATGGAGGAATTATCACATAGTGCTTGGCCACTACCCAACTGACGGTGAGCATGCAAAGAATGACTTCCGTAATTATAAGCCATTTTACAAAATATGTTTCAGGTAATATGGGAGAGGAGAGCTTAAAGCTTCACTGTCAACTATTAAAGTATCAGAATGACAAAACCACTCACTCTGCTTACCTCATTATCAGCCACTTTCTGTTTCTTAGAGTTACTTTCTAGCACTTCTTCATAGACACACCTTCATCATTTAAATAACAGCCCTTTTAAAATGTATTTTTGCAGCTAATTAGATGAGACACAATCCATTTCTTTCCCAAGAGCCCCCAGAGGATGAGCTGCCATTTGGTAGCTGTTTCTGTTGATCTAAGTCTTCCTCAGCTCAGATCTGGAAAGGATTACAGGTGATGTGCCTTCAATATTTCCATAGCAAGATGTGCTTTTCCCCTGTTGTCATACCTGTTTCTGTGCCCCAGCTAAAGTAACACGAATGTAATCATTATTGAGTCCTCGTGTGCTTACACACCTCCCTCTGCTATAATTCATCAAGCTCACAGGATCTCTCTAAAGACAACAGAGCTGTTCAGTGATGAAAGGTGCAGTTTCTAAAGCCAGAGTGCCTAGAGTGGGAACTCAGCTTGGACAAGTCTTTAGCTATGTGATCAAAGGCAAGTTGCTTCCCACCTCTGTTTTTTAATCTGTGAGACTGGAATAACAATAGTACTTGTCTGACGGGGTTGTGGTCGAGGGAACAAATGACATAATGCACCTGCTTGAACCAGAGTGAGAATACAAGGAATGTTAGCTATTCGTAATGAAGAGAGGCTGTTCTGAATTTCAGGCATTGAGACGTCCAGAAAGTAATTCAGAGCATTCTTTCATTCACTTAAAAACTAACGAATGTGCTCTATTAAACACGGGACTCTGCTGACACGAAAAGGTAAAAGTTGACAGGATTTCTCTCCTAGTGGAATTTGCTATGAGGTGGTGTCTTGTCAGCAGGACTGAAAATTAGGGTTGTCTCTGACCCTCACTTATGCGTTCCAGGAAGAAAGTGGTGCCAGGTTGTCCAGTGTGTAGATGAGAGAACTCTCCCGCCAAGACAGTGCCAGGACCAGCAGCTACCCCACTTCCAGTGTTCACCCTGGGCCAGCCCATTCATGCTCCAATTTCAGTTTTTGAGAAGAATTCCCAAGGTCGGTGCATTTTTTTCAGTCAGGAACTTAAAGTCCAGAAAGATTGAATGACATGACCAAGATCTCCCAAGTCTCAGGTTTCACATTTGAACTCACGTCTGTCTAGCTCCCAAGAACAAGTGCCTGACATTTTCTTTGGCGTGGAAGGAATGCCGACAGCTTGGGGTTAAATATAAAGAAATCTTGTAGATGCTGGAATCTCATCATCACTGGAGTAGAGAGCCAAGACGCCCCCGACTGTCAAAGTGAGAAGAACAAAGTTACATTAGAAACAAAGAAGTCTACAGAACTGGTAAGCACCAGAAAAGCTCCCACGAAAACTAACAGGTCTTGTGAAGCCCAAGGGCCTGGGTGCAGGGAATTCGGTCAAGCTTGGTCGTCACTTCCCAGGTCCTACCTCCCTTCTCAAGGCTTTTGTGAACCTCCATGCCTTTTGTTTTGCCTCCGGTGCTCTCGCTGGTCTCCTACATAAGGTGCAGGTAGATGGGGTCCAAATACAGTTTGCAGGAGGGCTTGAAGGAACAGCGGGAGGCCACTTACTAAGAGCAGAGACTTTGCAGACATGCCAGGTCTGGAGCTCTGTTCTGCCACAGAATATCCTCAGGAGGTAACTCGGCTTGCTCACTTCTAAGAAAGATGCTATCATACTTGCCTTACCGAACCCTGGGAAAATCAGGGGCGGTAGCATGTGTGAGATGGCCAGGCAAAAGGCTCATGTAGAACAGATGCTCCGTACATGTTAGCTCAGGGTATCTCAGGTTGTTCGCTATCAGGTCACCGGAATGGAATGAAATAGATCAGAGTACATGTACTTAATAAGGACAAATTTTGTTCATGAAACTGCTTTCGGATATACATACATATATATAGGCATGTGTGTTCTTGGATCACAGTATAAAATGCCTTTGTTACCATGAGTCACACTTTAAACTTTCGAGAGCCCCTGCGTTAGCTGCCTTCTTAATGCATTTCTAGCTAATAGAACCCATGGTAGGAGATTGAATCTGAGCTTAGTCATTCTATTTGAGAATTTTACAGGATGGTTCTTATTGTTTTCCACTCTTGTTTCATATGTTACTTTTGTTTCTCCCAAAATACTTTGCAATTGCCTTTATTATATAGCATTTATCTCCCATAATTATCATTATTTGTTTACATACCTATTGTCCCTCTAATTTTTTAAAGGCAAGGACAGCATCTTATGGTTTCTTTCACCTCTTTCAAGGTTAACAAAGGGACCAATGAATCTTTGTGTGTTACAAAGAAAAACATGAGTTGAAGGTCCATAGTGATGTTATACTGTTTAGATGATGTTAGTAGAGCTTTCAAATGTTCCTCCATATTTAAAAATTACAAAAAATTGGGAGGGAAAATTGAGCCTGAACTTAAGAAATACGGATTCCTGACATGACTTTGCCATTCTAAGAAGATAACCTTGTGAAACTCATTTAACCTTTCTTGGCCTAAGTTGCCACCTCTTTAATGAGGCAGGTAGACTGCATGATTTTTTAAGTCTCTCTCAGATTTAATGTTTTTTTATTTTGTTGATGATCGCATATAGCAGAAGATAAGATTAAATATAAGTGACAGTAAGAAAGAGATTTAGGATTGAGACCCCCTGATTATATAGTCAATGCTTTAACTCCCCCAAGATATATTATGGTATAATGTTGATTATAAATTTTGGGAAAGAACTAAAAGCATTTCCAACAGCTCTGCTTTGGTAAATCAGGGAGCAATTCCAAATGCCAGTTTTAATAAACTAGAAAACCAGGGAGAAGAAATGAAAACTGAATCTTGCTTACTTTCTAGCTTTTGGTTGCATTCAATGGCTGTGGTGAATCCTCTGTGCAATTATAAGTGGTTTCAATTTATAGAGTAATGCACCAGAATCACTGTTTTAACAGTTTTTTTTTCCAAGTTGGTAGGCTGCACATAAAGAAATCATTTTTCAGAAAAATAAAGTAATATATTTTTATTTTCAGAATGTCCAGAAGATGGTAGGTGCTTAGTATGTGTTTGGTGAATCTAACTATCAGCTTATAGCCATTGGGCATTTTTTGTATGTTTTTCTGTTTTATCCTCAAACAACTCCATAGGCTATGAGGCACTGTGATTCCTACTGTAAAGATGAGGAATTGAGGTTCATAGACAAATAACTGGAGACTACTTCTACAGAATTGAAAATGTTATGACCTATATATGGGACAAATGAAAACATTCTGACGATGAATAAATGTCAGACAAATTGAGTATGAGCTCCAAAGTCAGAAATGAATTAGGTTTTAAGACAAATCCTAAGATTACAAACGTCTGTTGAAATTTTACAAATAGCTCAGTTCAGTGTTTTGTTTTTCTTGTTTTGTTTCAGATTCATTTGTTTACATAGGTACAGGGTCTCTAATAATAATGAGGAAAGTGTTATCTATCTTTTAAACATAGAAGATCCTTCTTAAGTGGTTAGCTTATAAATGAGATATAAAATAGCCATCAGGGATTAGGGAAAACCCCGGGTTTCATGTATCTGCTGTCTAAGAGTGTGAATAGCAACATTCACTTTTTTAGAACATTCGTTAAAATTCTTATCCTTTCCAGTTTTCCTAAATAAAAGCTGCTTCAGAAAGAAAAATAATACCAGCTACTATCGGTCTCATGAGTGATCCCACAGACCAAGCGTGCACCTGGCCTGTGTGTCTAGGGCCGAGGTACTTATGGGTTTGCTGCCAAGAGAAAGTAACTCTAAAGCCTGGCCGCAGGTGGTACTGTCATTTGGAAGACAACGCATCTCATTTCATTCCAAAGTATTTCTGACACTGCCTTGGCCATTTGAAATGACATAATTGAAAAACATACTATTGACCACGATATCGAGGTTTTTTATTTTTTTAAGAGTGGATTGTCTTCATATTGCTGTGACCACCTCAATAAATAAAGAGTGACTTCAGCCCATCAATTGATGACTGCCACCATCAATGGATTTTACATTTCATCTTCCAGTTTAGCACCTCCACAAACCATTACATTGCAGAACATCAATAGTATATTGATTTCAAATTGAGATGTCGTATGAAATACTGGCCCTCACAACCTGATGAGGGTTGCAATTATTTCTATGCTATTTCACACCAAATGAGCAATTGACAGCAAGAATCCATGAAGAACTAATAGTCTACAAAATGTCTTGCTCTAAATCACAAGGTTAAAAGAAAAATCTATTTCAGACTTGAAATACTTTAATATAAAGTAAGTCTATTTGCTATGATCAATGTGGTCATGGAATTATTCATGTCAAAAGGAATATTTAGTCTTGATTTATAAATGTTTAGGGAAATGGGGATTATATCATAAATTGGGAATCATTTCCCATGCTTTAAAAAAAATTACCCAGACTTTTGAATATTTAGATGCTGGGTCTGGCAATAATATAGGCTTTTCCTTTACCAAAATGAAAGGCATCTGGAAGGGAGGCAAAGGATTAATAGATCAGGGACCAGGCAGGATGGTCTTAGAAATAGAGGGGAAAATAGAGGAAATAGAAAGATATATTTCAATAGTATGAACTAGTTCAGTTCAATTTCACAGGCATACTGTGTATCAGCAACTGTGCTAGATACTGGAGATTCATAACCACAATAAAAGAGGCAAAACAGAAAAACTAGGACAGCAAAGGTGAAAAGCACAATCAGTGATGTGTGGTGTCACTGCATCTTGGAGACAAGACACAGCAGAGTTGGCCAAGTTTGTATTTTCTAAAATATAATTGTTGGGGTTGAATTGTGTTCCCCACAAAATTCACATGTTCAAGTCCTGTACCCCGTTATCTCAGAATGAGACCTTATTTGGAGATAGGGTCATTGCACAGATGTCATTAGTTCAATTAGGATGAGGTCCTACTGGAGCAGGGTGGGCCACTAATCTTAGATGACTGGAGAACTTACAAGAAGGGCAAATTTGGACATAAACAGATGTACAGGGAGAAAGCCGTGTGAGGATGAAGACAGAGATCAGGGGATTCAGCAGAAGCCAAGGGAAGCCCAGGAGCATCAGCAAACAGCCGTGTGCCAGACAAGAGGAATGTGGCAGACTCCCCTCCACAGCCCTTGGGAGGAACCAACTCTGTGGACACCTTGATCTTGAACTTCTAGCCTCCAGAACTGCAAGAAAAGTAAATTTCTGGTTTTGGAATCATGCCACTTGTGGCATTTTGTTATAGCCACCCTAAGAAAATCATGCAGTCGTCAAAATATGTACTAAATTATTTTAAGTATTAGACGTATTTTCCATGAATCTTTATGTCAGGCTGCTTTTGCTAATTTCAGAGAATTCAAGTAGGAGGAAAGTGGGGGAGCTGTGGTAAGGACAGACGGCAATACTAAGAAATGGAAACACAGAGCAAAGTCCTATGTCAGTGATTCTGGTTCAAAGTCACTCAGGCTCATTTTTTAATCATTCACGCTGTTTCCACTTTCTCTTTTCGTGTGTCCTCCCTGCCCTTCCCAGCTGGGTCACACTTCTTACCTCAGTAGCACTTGAGTTTTCTGACATAGGATCAACCTACAGAAGATAAAGCAAGTCTACACTATGTATACTTTTTTCCGATTAAACAGTCCAAGATGAAAACTATGGCTTCATAAGAAACAGAAATGAGAATTTGATGCAACATTTTGAAATGTGCCCAAGTTTTGTTAGTATCACGTCTGAACTGGTGGGCTTACCTCCCCCAAATTGCAAGAAGGTGCTCAGAGCCGATATAAATATCACTTAATATTCTCAGGCAGTGAACCTTTTAAAACAGATTAGCCTTGCAGAATAGAATAGACAGAAAGAAGAAAATTGCTTCAGAATTGTAGGATTAAATGGAAAATGTCTTTTAGGAGCAATTTGCTCTATTTTCAGTTTGTAAGTTGCTAGATTTGCATTTTCTTCCTACAGTGCATGTGTATGGCAGAATTTCTAACAAATAACGGAATTCAAGAAATCGGGTGACCACCATGATGATTGTTCAATAGGAAAATCATTCCTCCACTGTTACTCCGCTCTGATCAGCTTCAACAAGGGACTAAGAAGCAGCACACATGCAATTGCTTTTCCAGAGCATTTCCCTGAATCATATTACAGCAGAGCTTGTGTTCCTGGTCCCACTTCTTTATGCTGCAGATGAGGAAATTCAAGGACAGATTTTTGGTGTTTTTAAATGCCTTCATCAAGGCCACCCAGATTGTTGCAACAAAGTAAGAGCATCAATTCCATATTTCAAGTCCTGTTCCCGATGATCAGAGCAGCGTATGCTGTCAGTAACAGGTAAACCATCATCCTACCCTGTTCCCTCTAAAGTCATTGACATAAGATGTTGAAGCCATTAAAAGCAAGGATGAGTGCAGTAAGGCTTTTTCACATTGCATATTAAAAGGATACACTTTGCTTCCCAAGATCCGACATTATATAGAAGATCGTATTTTCCGTGCAGAACGGCTACAGATCCACTCTTACCCAAGTTACCTGAACCCACCTGTGCCCTAAAATCTATCCTGCAATACCCAGTTCAAAAATATATAATCCAGCTGTCATAAATATTGCCAACTTTCCTTAGAGACAGATTTCAAGTTATCACCATCTTCCATTTCCTGTAAAGTCTCTTACATTTTTAATTACTCTGTGTCTTATTCTAAAGGCTCTTTGATAGTGTGAGATTGAGGAAGAAAAATATTAATATTAACAGTAAAATGTGATGCATCAATCTCAATAAGGCTTGACAGTCTTGTGGTATTGAAATCTAGTGTCATTAACTGTTTCGGTCTTGTATATGTTTAACAATTCTTATTTCTGTCCAGTTTATTTTAAACCACTAATAGTTTTATTTAAACTTGAACCATAGAGATGACTTGTTTTCATTTCACCCATATTTTGTCACAACTCAAAAAAAATGAGGATATTGTCGAAAGAGTTCTGTTTATCCTGTTGTGCATATGGTAAGCATTAGAGAATCCATCTCGTTCCAGATGCATGTTTAATTCTAGTGTATTCTCTATCTAGACATGTTTCCAAAAAAAAAACATAAAGGATTGCCACACTGCAGAACTATTTACCGCAAACTACAGATCATGAGCACTATATTTTCTGGTACTGTGGTTTCAATTAACGTCTCATTAAGAAATTAGTGAAGGCCGTTTCCATGCATGGCAGAAAGAAAAATAGTCTATGATGTGCTCAGTAGGAATTAATGACAGTGCTGAAATCTAGCAAAGGAGGCAGGAAGGCATGAAGGAGTTAAGCTAAGAAAAGTTAGGAAAACAATTTTCAGGTCATCTAGAACTTGTGGAGAAATAGAGAATGTGCTATGGATTGACTTGCCATATTTTTTTTTTCCTTTTCAGTATGGATCATATTTATTTAGAAACCAAAAGGCTATATAAAACTTGCTATCATACTCTACATACATAATAAACCCAGTCTTTGAGAAAGAAAAGTCAAAAACAAGAGGAAATTTGAGTTAGATTGAATCAGCGTTTGAATTGAAACAGAGCTAAAGCTAGAGGTGGCATTAGAGACAGTCAGCATCGAGCTAATTAGAGTCCCAGGTCAGCTCCGTCCTGCTTCAGTTCTCTTGCAGATGCCGGAGACTGGGAAAAACCACAAGGCAGAAGCACCCAGTCTCAAGACAGTGTAGGTCAAATCAAAACTGTCTCTACCTCTCTCTTTTCAGGGTACTGCTGTTCACCATTCAGATTTTAAACAGCAGTCTGTTGATTTCTGACACCCATGTCTGCTGCTGACTGCTTGTCACTGTAGGAAAGGTGTGTCTCCTGATGACCCAGGCCTGGACACTGTGTGGACTTCCCTCCTGGTCTCTCTCTCTGTCTCTCTGAGCACGCTAGTCAGCTGTCTCAGTGTTAAGGCTTTTTGCATCATTTGATCAATGTTTTATCACTGCTGGGAAAAAGGTACACAACTGGGTGAGAGGTGCTTTCAATATTCTCTGCTGGAAAAGGGATTCACCAATCAGATGCTGAAATATCCTTTCCATTGAGAATACCTCCTACGAGGCACCATTAACAATCCGGTTCCAGCTGCCTCCCCTTCTTGTGTTTACCTTTTTAAATTCCTTTGGGTTCGGGGGAGAAATTTATGTACCACAATAGAAAACAATAAAAATAAAACCAAGTGTTAGATTGTGTTCCCAGCAGATCCAATATCCAGAGAAGGACTTAACACTTTTGTTGCTTCTCAGTCAGGAATGCATAACCTGAATCTAATCATGAGGAAACATCAGACAAACCCAAACTGAGAATCATTCTATAAAATAACTGGCCTAGATTCCTCAAAAATGTCAGTGTCCTCTAAGGTACTGAAAAACTAAGGGACTTTTCCAGACTGAAGGAGAAAAAGGAGCCTCGGCAAGTAAATGCTTTATGTGATCCCACACCGCACCCTTTATGGGGAAAAAAAAATGCCATGAAGGACATTATTGGGACAAAAATCAGGGTATGATTCATAGAATAAAGTATCCATGTTAAATTATTTACATTTGATAACTTTATAGGTCACATAATTTCTTATGTGAATATTCTTATTCCTAGGAAATACACATTAAAATGTTAAGAGACAAAAAGATCATTGTACATGCAAACTATTTTCAAATGTGCCTCTTTTTTGTCACACATCTGAAATACATTGTTTTATTTTTAACTTTTTATTTTAAAGAATTTCAAATTCCCCAAAAAGTTACAAGAATAATACAGAGGACTTCTGTACCTCCTTTGCACGGATACATTCACTGTGAACATTTTGCCACATCTTTTGCCATCCTGCCTCTCAGTGATACCTAATATAATATATATGTTTATGTGTATGCATTTGTGGGCATATATATTATGCATATACAGATGTACATATATATACATACCTGGGAGAACATCTTGAAAGACAATGCTTAACTCCCTTCTTTTGAGCTTGTGGAAAATATTTAACAAAAACATAAAATAAATTGCATATGGTTATTCACCCACTGAGAAAATGAAAGACATATGAGCCCAGTAAATATCTATCTGTTTGCAATATAATCTGCCTCCACATAAAATTAGAAGACAAAATTGAGTGTATTGGTAACTGCATTTGCATGGTCAATTATACTTGCTTTACTAAAGTGAATATTGCTGAACTTGTTAAGAGAAAAAAAAAAAACAACCTAAGCTATAATGATAAAGCTGTTCATAACTCCTTCCAGCTGGGTAAAATATTCACTGTTAGACAGGGTCCTCAGGTGCCCTTTCTTTGGGAAATAAAGAACAAAACTGATAAAAAGATTGTCCATCCTCAGCAGTGCCCAAATGTTGATGATCATGTTGTTTCTAACTAAATTTTTTTTTCCTGTTTTTCATATCCTGCTTTGAATCATTCCATTGGAATCCAGCTGAGCTCAGTCAGGCTTGCAAGGTTGAATGTGTCTGCCAGGCAGGCTTAACTATTTCTTAGATGCTTAGAGGATACTGGAAAGGTTACTGTATTAAAGTTGTTGATGTATATGAATTAAGACTGTCCTTTCTCAGGTGTAAGCCAGCATGTGGTGTTTCTGAAGATGAGACGATCTGGCAGTAATTACAAATGCTGAAGCTGTCATTCTTCTAAGCTAGCTGTCAAGCACACTGCCAGAATGAGTCACCTAGTGAATTTTACTGAGTACCTTAAATAGTGATGTATTTTCAAGTTAAGGAAAACATACAAGACAAAAACAGACCCATGTTTTAACTGCTAAAATCTAAGATTTTTTTTACTAACAATTAAATCACTGAAATAGGAGTTAAATCAAATCTACTATCTTTGACTACCTGCTAAAATCTAATTCTGCCTCTTACCAAAGAGGCCATGACTGTGTTTATCAAATGGTGGTATCCTTACTCCTAAGAGTAAAAATGCTGGGCCATGGGGCAGTCAAACATTTAGAGGAATGTGTCATTTTTCTCAATTTGCAATGTAAAGAAATCCAAAACAATATTTAAAAGATAAAATCAATAAATTACAGTGAAATGCAAAATGTGTATACATTTTTATACTTTTTTTTTTATACATGATAACTCTCCTACTGTAGAGTTTGTTGATCCCAAACAACAAAATCCAATTGCAGATAATTTCAGGAGAAAAAAAAAGAAACTTACAGAATAAGACAAGTAACTCACAGAACTGAGGGAGGAGAGGAAATAAGGGGGAAAGGGGACCTAAGAAGACAACTGGGAACCAGAACTCGAAATAGTAGAAACTAATGGTCTCTCTAGTATCCTTTTATCTGAATGACAAAGCTGAGTTTATTTAGTGTAGAAAAGAAGAGATAACATGGACAGGTTGGCTGTCTTCAATAAAGACATTAGGTCAGTGAGCAATAAGACTCTTTCTAGATTCAAAAGGAAGAACAGAACTTAGAGTGGAATTTTTATCTAATGAAATGACCAAAAGACAGATTTCAGCTAAGTAACAATTAGAACCACTCTGAAGAGAGGTCAAGACACCGTTCATAGAGGTGACTCCAAAGAGCAACTGGTTGACCACCATGTGGCCAGGATTTGACAAAGGCAATTTCCAACTTGTTTGAATGTTTATCAGGTGATTTCCAAGATCCTTCCCAGTTTAAGATTATACGATTTCCTCTTGATGCTGATATAATCTTCTGTATCAAAAATATTTTGCCCAGGAAATTATGTCCAAAGCCCAGTGTAGCCTCTTCAGAAACAGTTGTAGAGAGTGTCTCTTATTTCAAAAGATACTATGCTAGCATTCAAAAAATTACTAGTAACTTTCAAAATGCCCAAGTTAATCTATAATTTGTCCATTTAAAACCAGAAGTAGGGTATATTTTATTAGCTTGTCTTTTTCATCTAACTCTTTTGCTTGTTAATATTAATCTCCAACTTGCAGAAGATCTGGGTACAGAGGCTTGAAACTATGGACTCAGATTGTTACAACTATATATTGACTATACATCGTCACAATAAATCTCTGATAATGTGAATATTTCCTAATCAAATGATTTTTGCCTATAACCTGATGGATTCTCAGAAGTAGTTTTAATATAGGTCCACCCGCTTTCTGAAAAAGCATTTATAATTTCACCTTTTTGCAGGTGGTATGCAAAATACACTTCCAGTGAGAAAATACAAAATCATCAAAAAGCTCCTGAACTTATCTCTGGCAAAATAAATATCAGCATTTCTTGTTTGTAGCTCAGTGGTTTACATTATTTACAAACAAAATCTCAACGGTTTGTGCCTTACACACACACACACACATACACACCACACCACAATCTAATATACTGAGTGATTAAATTTGAGTTTTTACTGAAGATCAAATAGAAATCAAGATTTAAATCATAGCATAAAATTAATGAGATCCTGAAGTTTCCAGTTTCTTGGTAGAAAGAAAACAAACAATTAAAAAGTAAAGGCAATGTTGACCTTAATGTTTTTTATTTTAAAAGAAAAATGTAGCCAGGTTGGTAGAAATAATAAAGGGGGGAAAGGGTGTAAAATCCGTTAGACATTTTCTCACAAGAGGTGGCAAGATTTCTTTGAAAAAATTAAACTCCAGCAGAGTATAGGATATTTTCTTTATTTTTAGTTCAAAATCTGTTACGAAGAAAAAGTTCCAGGGAAGAGAAGTATAAATGGCAGCACCAGGCCTCCAAAACTCCCCAGACGCCTCACACCTCCCGGGGATGCAGTTGTCTCTCCCGCCCACAGAGCTCAATCACTCCTGCAGCCCCCGTTTTCAGCCATCTGAGGACAACTCATCAATATCACTGATAGCAAACCCAATCTGTGTTCTGGTGGGAAAGTTAACAGCGAACGTATCCAAAATACCATCTATCCCAGAAGACACACTGATGTTCCAGAACTAAGAAATATGGTTTCTTCTCATATTACAACCATTGTGAATAATTGTTGACTCCTCTGCAATTTGAATGATGAATTAACAGAAACTATGAGAAGGCATCTAGAGGTTGTGCAAGAGCATGAAGCACCATAACGTGTTCCTCAAATCAACCCCACGTGTTATTAAGCAAATCTTTTTATCTCTGTATGCTCTCTCTCTATAGATAATAATAGTATATAATATTCATTATGTAATAGCATATAATATATAACACAATATATAATAGTAATATAAGGTATATTAATCAAATTGAATATTAGGATTATATTGATCCCTTAATCTGATATTGTTATTATCTCAGAGCTTTGAGAAAATGAAATTAAAAGAGTACAGAAAAGTATTTTGGAAGAGAAGCAAAACAATCTTGTGTCATTTTATCTTAAATCACTGTTTCACTATGAAAAATAGTGATGAATTGGAACATAAAATACTATGTTCATTTTGTGCTATTACTCATATAGATATTAATAAAGTAATGCAGTGAGTCCAGCACGGTGAACGACATAGAGAAGAGGTTAAGAACATGGAGCCAGGTTAACTAGATTTTAAATCCTGGATTTAATAAGCATTGAGTTGTTTATTTCTAAGTAAGCTTTGGCAAATTACTTACTTCCAGTGTCCAATTTGTGAAAATGGAATGATAATAGTAGTGATATTGCTAGGGTTATTATAAAATTGCAATAAGTAAATATCATGCACAACAAGTATGTTATAATGGAGAAAAAAAAGTTTGCTTTTAATTTGTATGTCCGCACATATCCTCAGACACAAACATGCTCTTTCCCAAACATATATGCACACATATCAAATAAAAGTGCTCTGGGGGTTATTTGGAAACGAAGAGTTATCGTGAAGAGCATTGCTTCTGGAAGCAGAGGCTTGGGGTTCATTTACCAGAACCAGCAGCAACCACTGTAGTGCAGTTTGTGGCTTTTCGACACGCTCCTTTCCCAATATTTTTGCAGCCAGTTTCTCTATGTTCCAGAACTAAAGCATTGACAAGCTTCGAAGATTACAAATAAATCTCTTCAATTTACTCTGGATCCTGTATTGTACTCTTAATCAGAGCCCCCCTTTTTAATGTGTCTGTGTCTATCTTAAATACTAGAGACGTAAAGTAATGCTTTAGGAATTTATTTAACACAGTTGTAGAAGTTTCATTTTAAAAATCCATATAGGAAATAATGAGGGGAGACCACTGAAATTAAGCCATTTTAATCTGTAGATCACATTAAATTGGGTTTGAATTCCCAGAATGTATCAGGGCTGCAGTCGTTAGAAGTCTCTGTGCTGAAATACAAAAATAGAACATGTGGAGGTTTTTTCCCCCCTCCCACTTTTTAAGTCTAGATTAAAGTTGTTAATGTAAGGGAAAAAAACACCAGTGATTACTGTTAAATGTCAATATTTCCCAGTATTCTTCCCATTTTCATTCTTCTTCTATTACGTGCTTTTTCAAGTGTGTGTTCACACACGAGCACACAAAGCTATTGGTGTCAGGGCACATATTATATTGAGAAAATACCAGATCTGTTGAATTTAAAGATATAGCCCAGGGGAAATTTAGATTTTTCTTCAGGAAGACACTTCTCTTTCTGGCTTTCATTTTCTCAAAGATATTTAATATATTGAAGAGATATTTAAACATTTAATATATTGAGACCATAATGAAGAGTGTTTCCCATGAGAAAAGGGAGAAGAAAGTCAAGAAAAAAGAATGGCTAGAAAAGCAATGTGGCTGAGATGCAAAGAGATGAGGAAGAGATGGAAGTTGGTGTGTTTTATGATCAACGATGGTCTGTGCCCTATGCCCTGTATCCTGCCTCCAACAAGTCATAGGAGGGACAGCAATGTATCTGAAAGAAATGGCTGGATCGAGGGTACGCAGACTACCAGCCTTCCCAAGACTTCTGTGCCCCAAGGTGAACAGAAGCAGCAGAATGGCATCCTTCCAATGCTCCCTGCAGGACAGGAGAGTGGGCTCCTCACAGGGAGCCCTGTAGGCGTAAGCCATGCATGAGAGATCTTCTCCATGCTTTGGCTCTCAGTCATGGGATGATTTTATCTCACACTAAGGGACAGAAGCCATAATAAAGATTTCCTTCCTGTGTCTCTCAAAGGGTCTAAAAGCAAACACACCCCAGTAGCCGTGAGCACACCTGGTGCCCAGACCTTGATTTTAATAGCATCCTCCAATAAAAGGAATCAGGGCTCCTTGGAGAAATGGCTGATTCCAGCACTGGGGTAGAAAATGTAGAAGATGAAACTGGAGAATCTGTAGTGCCAGAAAGAAAGCCGTCAGAAATAAATAAACAAAAACCACAATGCTGGGGGGGTTTCAAAAGGACGCAGGAGATAATGGAAGGAGTTCCGAACAGCCAGAGCTGGAATAACACCAACGACAAAATAAATAAGGTCGAACTGGATTATAACCCAAAGGATAAAGCAAATATCCCACTTGTCACAGTTATTAGAATAAATACTTGTATAAATATATAGGAGTGAAATCGACAAATATTACATACAGAAAAATTCCAAATAATTTGTGTAGATACTTCTCCCTCCAGGAGACAGAGCACACTTCAGCTTCTTTCCTGCAAGTTGTGTACAGTGACTTCCTTCCAAAGAGTAAAGTACGAAAAGGGACAACAAGAAAGGGCAAATTTACAGTGGAGAAAGCGGACGCTACTTCAAGCCAGGTGATCAAGGTTAACATCAGCAGTGATAAATTATATTGGTAGCATGTGCTTCTGATACCAAGCGATAAGAAAGCCAGTTTGGTATTCCCCCCCAAAACACAGCGCCCCAGTCTACTCATGAAAAACATGACACCAATTCCAGCTGAGGGGCATTCTACAAAATGCCTCACCAGTACTACTCAAAACCGTCAAAGTCATCAAAAACAAGGCAAGTCTGAGAACCTGTCACAGTAAGGGGGAGCTTAAGGGGCCCTGAGGAACAAGTGTAATGTATCCTGAATGGGTTCCTGGAACAGAAAGGTAGAAACCAAGGAAATCTGAATAGAGTATGGACTTGAGTTCATAATGATGTATTAGATTGGTTCATTGTAACAAATATTCCATGGTGATACAAGATGCTAATAATATTAAATGTGGGTGTGAAGTCCTCACTCTACTCTCTTCACGATAGTTCTACAAATGTAAAAATGTTCTGAAAATAAAGTTAATTTAAAATTTGTATATAGACATATAAGCACAATGTGTACATATATGTATGTATATGAAGTATGTATATGTATGTGTGTATGTATATGAAGACCCCATGTATCTTTCCAGGCTCATATCTTGCCAATTTCTCTCTGCACACAACAACTTTCAAAAACACCAAACAAACTTCTAACAGTTCCTCCAACACCAAGCACTTCCTTTTTCTTCTGTGCTGACTCTGTGATACCTTTCCTCTACATTCTTCCCTTATGACTAGTTCACGCTTATCCTTGGAAATATTACACATTTCCAAGAAGTCTGCTCTAAATCTAAACCAAATTAGAAGCCCCTCCTAAATATTCTGGCACCCTACACTTCTGTCAAACAATTAATCTCTTTAACTTTTATGTCCCCAGTAGAGTAAGAGTTCTACATAAGGGGGTGGGACCCCAGCTTTTTGCTAGAAACACACCACATCCATCTCGCCAACCATGTCTCTTGCCACATCCCATGTCATCATTTAACCTTTTAGTTAGTAATTAGGAAGAACTAAAAGATGGGCACACATACACGGGCCTTTCCACCTTAACTTATTTATTCTTCAATTCTCAGGCTAGGGATCCATATACTCCAAGATTTCCTTGAATTTATGGGAATTTTAAGCGATTCCTCAGCAATTCTCTTGAACAAGAAATAATATTTTTGTTTCTCTCTCCCACCAGTCTGGAAGTGCCATTCATTTTTGTACCCTTCTAATTAAAAATAAGTTCTGATAGATAATAGACTGTCAAGAGATGACAAACTGGCCTGAATGGAACTGACCAGCAGTTTTGTTTCTGGCAGAAGCACACTTAGATTAGAGGATCTTTTTTTCCCAAAGGGAAGGAATCCATTTGGAGACAGGGAGTCAAATTAATTCAAAGAAGTGGCAGCAAATGCCCCTGACAATCTGACTTTATTATTAAAAGGGCTTACCATCTATAACTAAGTGCTCTTACTCTTGGTTTTTAAAAGTCAAGTATTAATATTCTAAAACTAAAATGAGAAAGAGAGTTTCAATAAAGAATCATTTCAAGGTAACTCACAGAAACAATTCTTCTATTCTCCTCTCTCTTTCAAAATCTTAACATTTCTAAAGCATAAATTATAATTATGTATGAAAATAATATAAATGCCAATTCCTAACATAGTCTATTTTGACTTAGAAATGTATGTATATTATACTTTTAAAAATTACTATTTTACCTTTGACTCCAAATATTGTAGAATGTCCTGATCTATTTGTCCTTAGCATATTTCTTTCCCATACTTCTTATTTGTTCCCAGAGAAGATATAAAAAAAAAAGGTGCCCTGTTTCAACATGCTAAATAAAACTTTAAGACCCTACAAACTTCAGGCTTATGTAATGTTAATGCACTTCTATTTTATTTTCCAATATACTTTGGATTAAATATTAATTTTGAGGAAAAGTTACCAATGTAACATAAAATATAGCTTTTTAAAAATAAAAGCATCAACAATGACTAAAGAAAGCTGGAGATTGTGCCAAAAAGAGATTTTAATAACAGTGTCATGGTCACAGAAGCCTACTGTTTAAAAATTAATTTTTAGTTTGAAAGCATTACTGGCAGCACCAAGAGTGCACAAAACATATTCTCTCATTACCAGATCTGCTCCTTGGAGCAGAAATGCCAAACGCTCCAAGGTAAGGACAAAGAATACTTTGAACCCTACAAGAAATGTGACAATAACAAAGTGTACACAATTGTTTCCAAATCCTATTTTCTTAAGCAAAAATGTTTATGAAAATTTTAAAAAATGAACTGAACACTTGCTCATCCTATAAATAAGCAAAAGATGTCTTGAGGTCCATTTTTTGGTAACTTCATTTGAATAATTATATTTTTCTAGGGAGGGAGAAAGAAACAACCTTCAGAAAATTGTCTCTCAAACCATTCGTGCCTTCATTCAACATTAACTAAGAACACGATGTGAACCAGGGATCAGGTGAGGTGGTGCGTCCAGCGCAGTCATTAGCCTCTAAAAACCTCAGTGTAATGGGGGACCAGTCAAGAAGACAACCAGAACTCAGCTATACATTAACTTCCTCCCCTTATCCACGGTTTTGTCTTCCAAGCTTTCAGTTACCCAAGGTCAACTGTGGTCCAAAAATATTAGATGGAAAATTCCAGAAATAAGCAATTTACAAGTTTTAAACTTAAGGCTATTCTGAGTAGCATAATGAAATCTCACACCCTCTTAATCCTTCCTGCCTGGGACACGAGTCATTCTTTTGTCCAGCATATTTCACCCTTAGTCATTTAGTAGCCACCTCGTTATCAGTTCAGCTGTCACCCTCAACAGTGCTTGTATTCAAATCACCCTTCTTCTACTTAGTAAAGGCCCCAGAGAGCAGTGATACTTGCAATTCGGATATGCCAAAGACAAGCCAGAAAGTGCTTCCTTTAAGCAAAAAGGTAAAAGTTTTCAACCTAATAAGGAAAGAAAAAAAATTGTGTACTGGGGTTGCTAAGATCTACAGTAAGAACAAATCTTTCATCCATGAAATTGTGATGAAGGAAAAAGAAATCTGTGTTAGTCTTGCTGTTGCGCCTTAAACAGCAAAAGTTACAGCCACAATGCATGATAAGTGCTTGGTCAAGATGGAAAAGGCATTAAATTTATACAATAAGACATGTTGGGAGAGAGAGAGAGAGACCACATTCATATAACTTTTGTTATAGGATATTGTTATAATTGTTATATATAATATATAAATGTATAAATTTATATATATATATGTATATGTGTGTGTGTGTGTGTGTGTATATATATATATAGGATTTGATACTATCTGTGATTTCAGGCATCCACTGCGGGTCTTGCAAGTATCCTGTGCAAATAAGGAGGAACTACTGTCCAGACAAGGCAAGCTGCAAAGCCAGTTCAGATGGTCCTCTACAGAGGTAGTGGTTTACCCCAGAGCTGTGACGAATAGTATCTATGTAGGAATACAAAGCATTTAGCATTTCCATTAAATGTGTATAGTTGTTCTTAAAAAGTATCTGAGATATACTTTCCTAAAAATTGCGAAAAGCTTTGAAATGTAGTGGTTGTCCTAAACAGCTTATTCATCCAGGTTATCATCTCCATTTGTCTCTGACTAGGCTCTTTTACTACTCTGCACAGATAGAAGTTAACTTATTGTGAACTGATCCTGATGCCAATAATTCTTATCCAGATAAAGGCAAATTATTTCTACTGAAATGCAATTGATTATGGGCATATAGATTGTCAAGAGTTTTGCCAGCTCTGCAATACCCTTAAGGAAGATGTATCAGTTGTACTATCTTCCTAACTCCAAGGAAGGAATGAGTGGCATTAAGAATACCACCTAGATGCTTAATATGCATGCCTATTGGTAAACATAATTTATTTGTAAATGTATTTTCAGCATCCCTTATCTGACTATAAATGTGGGGCTCTTTGAGTTACCTTTTGAACCACTGGTTTCCCCACTAAATAATAAGTCAAATAAATTCTTTGACATGTGTTCACTTTATATCTGTAGGAGAGTCATGATTTTATCCCTTAAAAAATTATCCTTTGATAAGTGAATAAAAGAATCTTAAATCAGTTAGAGTCTTTCTGTCTACTGGTGTTATTTATACTTTTAAGAGTGATTTAGAATCTGCACAAGTTTCATAGGCTGTTATCAATGGTACTTCTCAGCATTTTCTCCTTCAGAAACCAAGAATGATGAGCTGAAGCCATGGATTCCAGGAGAAGTATGCCCCAACAAGACGAGAAATGTGAAAAACATCACATGGTAAATATTTAAGGAGACAGTCCATGATTACTGGCAGCATTTATCCTGACCAATGTGATCAAGAAATGTGTACACTCTGAAGGATGTGAAGCATCCTTTTGTAACCACTCTGCAGTGCTGTGTCACGTGGCCATAAGTCATGGTGCCAAGTAAAGTATCTCCGTTTGTTTTCAGAGCAATGATACTTCTTCAAATAAATTAAAAGTCCAGCAGATTAAACTAAATCATTCTGTATCTTAAAAATCAAAGCAGTCCTAAAATGGAAAGAAATATAGGCTTTACATGTTTCTTGAGTTAAATGAAATGTACTAATTTGCCAGCTTGTTCTGCAATATGGTTCAAAATAGATATAGATATGTGCCGATATAGAGATATATGCAACAGTAACTTAAAAATGGAAATTTCAGAAAACACATTAGCAAGTTATTCCCAAAGTCGTCTAGAGGTACCAAAGTATATGGACAGGAACGGTAGAGGACTTTTAAACCCCGTGCCACATCAAGAGTACAATAATTAGTCAGGAGATCAGACAGCAAAAGAAAGCAATGCTGGGGAAGCTTCTTTGGAGAGAGACATGCTGGGAGATGCATATCCCCAAGAAGGACGCAACAGCTGTACTCTCTTCCTAACTCCAAGGAAGGAATGAGTGTTAAGGATACCACCTAGAATGCTTACTATGCATGCCTATCGGTAAACCTAATGCACTTTTGTCTGCCACCTACCTGGGAAAGTAGGCAAGACATGGGATTACTGGCTACTTTGATGGCAAAGCAAAAGACAAATTTCTCAATTTGTGACCATTCACACTCTCAAAATTTCTCCCAAAGTTTTGTGAAGAAAAGAATGCCATCACTCTTCCTGTAGATAAGATGTGGAAGATAAGAGAATCCACATGAACTCATCTTGGGTCCTGTCCAAAAGGGTTACCAGGAAGGTGGAACAGGTCTCGTAAGAATGAAACTAGAATACAGGTATTTTCAAATAAGGATACATGTGATCCTGATAAACCTGCAAAAATAACCTGAGTTTATGGAATAACATTAGGGACAGACCAGTCAAAACCTATGCAACTTATTAATCTTACTTTTAAAAATTCATACACACACACACACACACAGCTCCAAGAGCTGGGTAATTCTAACATGTCAAAAGACATATTAGATCGTGGACAAATAAATACTATAGTAAGTGACGGATTTTATCTTAAAAATAAAGGTATCTCAATGGAAGGGCACATAGGGAAGTTTTGTTCCTGTTAAGTTATGGAGAAAAGGGTAAAGTAAACACAGAACAGAGAGAATAATGCAATAAGCACTTTGTAGGCAGAACATATGGTCAACCTCGGCCAAGAGGGAAAAAGCAAGGTGACTGGGCACCAGGTCCAGGAGTGCACAGTTCCGTAGCTTGCTGTGATTGAGTTTATTAGTATTCTTTGCATTCAACTGCAGGTACTGGTGGTCCAAAATATTAACATGCTACTAAACAAAACTGCATGTGACCCCCCTGAGACTTCCGTGTTATATTGATATCGTTCTGCTGTTTACCAGTCATGTATAACCTAATACATGTTACAGAATCGTTCTTGTTAGCAGAACAGACCACATCCACAGAGAACTGTGGGAGGCATGAGCAGCCAGCAGGAACAGAAAGTATTGGCCATTATCCCTGCAACTACAGAGGAGAGATGTTCGGCCACAGTGGTGGGGAGGGGGTTGGTGTTGAGAGGGGGTAGTTCAAAGAGCTCACAACAGCTCTCAAGAGAGAGTGTTGAACCTCCCAGGTCTAGAGAGCTCAGTATCAGCTCAAAAAAGGAGCAGTAATGTCCTCTGGCTCTCCCCATCTCATAAATTAAAGGAAGTCAAGGCTAAAAGGGGCCTCCGAGGGGAACTAGCCCCAGACCTTTATTTTATAGAAGAGGAAAGTCTAACCCAGAGATACGCCAGGACTCGCCATGTCAACAGGAACAGAGTGGCAGAGCAAGGATTAGGGCTCACTCTCCCTACTCTGAAACAGGTAACCCAGTCATCAACACTTCTGCTGATCCATTATCTCAATACACGTTGAGTGTCTAATGTTTAGAAGAAACTGTGCTAATACATTGTGGAATATATGAGGACAAATCATGTCTAGTAGAGAAATTGATACAACTTCACTGAATCTAATACCAGGTAAAAAATGCTAAGGATCTTAAGAGGAGTGACTATAGGGGTCTTAAGAAGAGGGAAAAATAGAGAATGATAAAGGCACAGAGGAAGAAACCCGTTGGAAAACTGAAAAACTATACAAACTGAAAATATAGTAGGCTCCATAAAGCATACATCTAAATGAAAAAGAATAGACTAGATTCCTCCAGACATGCAGCATACTCTCTGTCCCTTAAAGTGCATGTATACTATGTATAGTAAACGTATATTATCCTTTTTTTGGCCAAACCTCAACTAGAGATCTGAGTCAATCTCCCAACCAGGGTTTCTAGGACACCAACCACACTTGACTCTGTGGTAGGAGGTAACGTCCCTCTTTTGCAGTTAAAGTCTAACCTTTAAGCCTCTCTACTTCATCTCCATAGAAATTAAACCAATTAGGCTGAAACACCACAAGGATGAATCTGGACCCCCTACAAACCACAAAATGTGACACATCAGTGTCTATATTGTGAAACTTGGAAGTATGAATTTGGTGACAAGATTATCTATCAGAACTACAAAAAGCAATATAGAAAGATAAATAGAAACACTCTTCCAGAATATATATGCAGCTGGAAATTAACCTTGAGTTGGCAAAAACTCAATTTCTCTACTAGACATGATTTATCTTCATATATTCATATATTCCACAAAAAACTACATACTTTTGCTTCTTCATGCTAAAGAATTCTTTGTAAAATGCTACTTCATAAAAACATATTTCATGGTTTTATTAACATAAGAATGGGTATTGAAAGGAGAAGCAGTGAAGAAATCTTTTAATAATCCTCATATACTTAGGGTAAGTTCAAATAGTCCAGATTTAGACCAAGACTCTATGTTCCTGAAATTCTGTGATGGTTTTCTGAAATTCTATGATGAGTTCTCTTAAATACTTTAATTCTGAAGTAGACTTATTTTAAGTCTAGAAATAAATTCATAACCTCTTTGTCTAATTAAAATTATTTATAGCATTTAAATAGCTACTATTTCCAAGTAATAATTTTTTATTTGATAGTGCACTCACTCAAATTTAAAGTATTTGTTTCTAGGAATAGATATTCACTGTTGTAAAAGTTCTCCCACACTCCTCCTCCTCCCTTCAGCCTACATTTTTCACACTTATTTGGCTTATGTTCACATTTGACTCTCTGGCATTTACAAAAACATCTCTCCCACTGGCTCTGAAAATGTAATATTTTAAATGTGCGATGTTTGTCCACAGTTGGCTAGTTTATCATTTCGTGCTTATATGATTTTCTTTTAGCTAATGATGCCCTGTCTTTCTACTTCCTTTGGCAAAATAAAAGAAAAACCAATTCAGGCACATCACTCAATAAAACTCAGTGTGTACAGCAGCCTTTTTTGCAATTTGAATCAGTGATGATTAATAGCTGTCTAATTCTTTCCTTGGTTTTATGATTAATTGTTGAATCTTAACCATTTAAATTTTTTAAAAAAGAAGCTATGTTCTTTGGGGCTATTACAAAACCATAGCGAAAAGGAGAGAAAGGAGAGGAGTAAAAAGAGGAGAGAAAGAAGAAAATGAGGGAAGAATGAGAAGCAGGAGAAAAAAAGCAGAGGAAGAGTGAGAAAAAAGAGAAGAAAACTAGTGATCACAGATTATAGGGACTCGATTCTAATAGTTCATGTCCATTGTGCTTTTTAGGGAAGCTGCAGCTTCAAAAGCTAGTTCTCCCCAGTCCAGGTTTCCCAGCTATTAGGCAGCACTCCTGCATGCAAGTTGCTTTTATAATATATGTTACAATCACACATACTGAAAAATAAATACACATATTTGCATCACTTAAACAAAAGAGTATAATCAAGTCTCTCAAGTATTGTCTTCAGCAAGTATTCTGATAGGAAACCAATTATGCTTGGTCATAATTAAGCCAAGACTTTCTAAATTGAAACACTGATTGGGTTATTGGGTTGCAATCTTAACACTGATGATGAATGGCCATGATTTTGAGCCTGTTCCTTGATCTCTTTGTGCCTCAGTATACTCATCTGTAAAATGGCAATTATTTAGTAGTATATGTATGATAGGATTGTAAGACATAAAAGATTTAGATGTTACACATAGGAAATGCTCATTAATAAGTGCTACTATTATCTATTGCATACAGCCTTTTGTATGGTTCATTTTAGAACTTTGAGAAACATATCTTAGTTCAAATTCCCCGAGAAGCAAACTCTGAAACTAGGATATAGAACAAGGAGTTTCTTTGGCAGGTAATTCTGAGAAGCACAGATAGAATGTGGAGAATTGAGTCAGGGAGTAAATGGAAGCCAGACTGAATCTGTTAATGAGAGCAATATGGGCATCTGGGATGCAGTTCAACTGGGGACCTCTCAGTAACACTAGAGTTCCTCAGTCATCCGACCCACGGCATGAGACGGTGGGGTATTCTTCCAACATATCCCATCTGTCATTGCTTTGAAGACCTTAACTCTCTAGTATTCTCAACCTGCCTTGCACAGGGCCAGGCCCATGGCAGGAGAAAGCCCCAAGGCGGAGAGGTACGGGAACTTGTAACAGGAAGACAAAGGTGTGCACAAGATGGATGAGATCCAAGGGGACACGGGCAGATCCCTGAACATGTCAATTACACATATGCAATTTGTTTAGAATTCTTCTTCAGAAAGTATTCTTTCCAAAAATATTTAATAAGCATTTACTCTTCTCAAATCATTAAACTAAGAGGAATTAAAAGATAAATCAGGCAAGGCTCTTTCATTCAATGAGCTAACAGCCCAGTTAAAGAGGTGATGGGTAGACAGCACTGCCGTTAAGTCTCAGACTTCTTTCTTTTCTTCTTCCTCTCCATAGGAGACCCCATTCTCCAAACATCAGAAATAATAAAATTTTTTTTAAATTGGCCTCACTTATAAAGAGTAGAATGAGGTCTTAGTCTTACTTTCCAAAGAGGCTGGAAATTTTCTAGTATTCCTTTGAGGGTAACCATGTAGCCTCAGTCACTTCACTTCTACAAGCCTCAATTTTCTTTATCTGTAAAATGGGGATAAGAACACCTAAGTTACAGGGTGTTTATGAGCATTAATTGTGCCTCTAATGTGCTTGGCATTCTGCCTAGCATATAAAAAGGGCTCAACAAATGGCCATTTCTTAGCAAGCTGAGTTTTCCAACACTCATCCCACATTGCCAGGCAGCATTAAGAGTTAGAAGAGGAAGACAAGAGTTTGTGGAGCCAGACACCTGATTTTATTAGAGTAGAGGAGAGATCATTTATTGAAGAGACAAACTCAGTGTTTGCCTCTTATCTTCTCCACTCTTAGAGTTGTACCCCTTATTTGAAGTGCTTCAACTTCTCTGATACCCACTCATCTCATTTGTAAAAACAGGTTGACAATACCTGCTTAACTAACCACAGGAGGATGGTGTGAGATTAGCTTAAGACAGAAATTGATGAGAACCATTTGAAAGGATATAATCTATACAAATGGGAAGGAAAAAATGTTATTCTTAAATGATTTACAGGAAAAAAAAGTCTTCTTACATTAACTGCCACATTTCAGTGGAGACAAACCTAGACAAAGGCAACCTCATTTTACCAATGTCATGTGATTTATCATCAGACCAAAGACACACGCTGAGCTAGATAAGCCACTAAATGTATCAAAGAGTTTACAACAGCATAAAAAATATAATTTCAGTGTTGAATCTTCCTTCAGTTTCTCCAAAGTTCTCTTACCTTAGAAGTGACCTTCGATTCTGAACTGAATCCTCAAATAATTTGATAGGATGTAAGAAAGTTTTCAGGGCTGAAACCAGTGGATCTATTCCCTGGGGGCCATCACCTAACACTCGCAATAATTATGGTCCTTGTGTTTGATCCTTAATGACAGTAAACACCCGAGCGTGGAATTCCCAGCGGCCATTACTTGCAATTTCATTCTTAATATTTCATCAAGACCACAACAGTTGCTCCAACAGGAGGGTTAGTCAAGGGGTCATATTTGGTGGGCAGTTATGGAGTATAGGAAGTCTTTTTCTGCAGAGAAACTCAAGCTCCCCACTTGTTTCTTCTTAGATCTCTCCTCAACTCAACATATACTACCAAAATAAACTACTGATAGTCACTCGGTTGCATCAGTCTGGAGGCTAAGCACGTGGTTGACTGTGTACATACAAGTGATGTTACTCACCTATAGCCCCTGCAAGGCAGTGTAATGTAAAGTAGACCTTGTACTAGGAGTCAGGAGTGTTGGGCTCTCAACTTTCTCACCTGCTATTAATTTGTTAGTGGTTTTTTAACCTGTTAAATAGCAATAAAAATTCCTACTTGGACCACCCTATTGCAAAGACAGCAGAACCAAAGAAAACCTCTGTACCCCAAGGAAACACCTTCTCTTCTCCTTTCTTCACTGTTTCTGTTACAGCTAACATTTGGTTTGATGTAGAGTCGGCACTTCATAAGTGTATGTTGACAACGCTTTTAACACTGCACAACAATATACAAAGATGAGATGTAACTAAATCACCTTATGCCTGATCCTTTAATTGCCCTTGCATCTTCTCTTTCTTTACATTTCTCTATTCTCAATTATCCTCTAAACTCACCTCAATTGCTGTTTCATGAAAAGAACAGATTGACTGCTTCAAAATTACCTGGGAACTTTCAAAGCATATAGGTTACAATAAAAGATTCACCTACAGGGGAATGAATAAACAAATTTTCACATCTCCATTCACTGGACAGTGGAGATTTGTGTGTGTGTGTGTGTGCAAGTGTGTGTGTGTTACAACAGCTTAGCCAATACTTTAAACAACACAAACACAAAAACCATATTTTCATATATGTATGTGTGTGTATATATATATATATTTTTTTCTCTCAGTGTCCCTTCTTTCACCCCTTTAATAACAGCAGCCCTAGAGATGGCACATTTCCCAGCCGCCTGTGCCATGGATGTTGTCACATGACTAAGCTGGGGCTAAAAGGATGCAAAGAGAAGTGATACATAAAACTTCCAGTTCATCTCCTTAAAAAGGAAGCAATCTGCCCTGGAATCTCCTTTTCTCTTTCTCTTTAGCTGAGAAGTCACAATGATGTGCACACCCACCTTATACCCAGATGGAGAGGCAATGCAATGAGAACTGCAGAACCACCCAGGCAGAGAGCATCTCTGGATGTCGCCCCCTGTACTGAGCCATCTGCTTTCCTGGAAATAAGCATAGATACTGCTTAAGCCACTAAATTTTTATGTTTCTAAAGAAAATTTTAGCCTATTCCCTAACAACATGGTATCTATAATTTTTTATAAAATAAAAGGGAAAATCATTAAATTAGTAACAACAAGATATGCCACACTTTCAATAATACAAACAGTAAGCAATATTTAATGCACCTACCCTATGTCTGGCCCCCAGGAAGATAGTGGAGCTGCTGTAGTGATGAAAAGATGAGCATGATTCTTGCTCTCCTGAAGATTTAACTCTGCACTAAAACTGACATTTTTTTGTTTAAATTCAAAAGAATTAAATAACTCTAAGTTCCATTGCTAGAAACAGGACAGCACAAATTATCATGGGAGTGAACAATTAGGGAATACATTTTAATCCTCTTTCACTTTCTTTAAGTTTCTGCCAAATTGTCACTTTATCACAGGTTTGTAAGTATCAGCTCCCAGTGCCATTCCTTCATTGGGCTTCACTATACTATAAGTCAACAGTTTTATAAAATATCCTTATTTTCTTCCAGTAAAGCTATCTCTTTTACATAAACTAATTAGAGTGAGTTTGTTTTGGGTACCAAATGCTCCCTGAGTAAATGAGGAAGATAAACTTTGCAAATGCATATAAACATTGCATTTGATTCAAATAATAACCTTCATTTTTATATAGCATGTATTTCTTTATTCAACATATGAATTTATTTTTATTTTAAAATGAGATTCTGGAGTGCCATTTCAGGCTTGAGCAACTCCAACAAAAAGAATCCAAAATGGCATTCCAGCACATTTCCTTACAAAAATACAGTTGTTTAGCACATTGTGATTTCTGAAGCTCTTTCGCATACTCTAAAACAAAACGGAAAATGATACACTGTAGAAAATAGAACTTCCCTAAGTATTTGTACTCAAGAGCATAAACACAGTCACAACTCATACTTTTTCCAATTAATTGCTCAGGTGCTCACTTGGTGAATCACAGAAGTCCAAAACTTTCCAGCTGTATTACAAAAGCCTAAAATTTCATGCAAAATGAGAATGATAGTAATAGTTCCTACCTCCAGTGGTTGTTACTGGGGTTAAATGAGTTAATATTTAAGAATAAAGAACAGTGCCAGGCATACTAAAATTTAGAAAAATTAGTAAATACTATTAATGAGGATAAAACTAAAGTCAGAACATCAGTAGTTTGTTTTTCTTTCTAACCCAGTTTTCTTTCCATTAGTGTGTGCCTGCCGGAACAGCTTGATTTGCAGTTAGAAATGGGAAAGTTTTAGACCACAGAGGATTTAACTCTTTTGATGGATTTAACTCTTCCAACTAATTATATTTTAATTAAAACCTGATTAGGTTGCTCTGACTGTTTCCTTCTATTTCCCCATCACCTCTTTGACTTTCTGGTGATGTATCTCTTATCTATCATCTTGTGCCCCCTCCTCACTTGTTCTCTATCACTTAATTTATCTGACCTTCATCAGATTACTTCATGTCTCTGAAACTCAGTTCCCATCTATAAAATGGGGATTAAGAAATCTTCTTCTCGGATTTTCTGTGACATTCAGTGATGCAACACAGGAAAGTAGATATTAATTAGAGAGTTAGCTTCAATAAACATTTATGGGAGGGGTGAAATTTCAGATATTACAGTAGACTAAAAAAGAAGTATAGGAAAAAAATGTGAAAGGCTGAAATTTTTCCAGCTTAAAGAATTGTATTTCTTGTTTATTAAGTATACCTTTAAAACATTTATTGTAGACATTTATATTTTTAATATCTGAAAATGTTAACAAAACAATTAAATACATGGTGATTTTGACAATGTATTCTAAATTAGCCAGTTAGCTATTAACACTTCCCTATACTATAAGTTAGATATTTTATGTATTTCAGTGGAAACTATGAGCAGTTCAGAAGAGATTACCATTAGTAACCAGAGTACAAACTTGTTTCACTATTCCAAATAATTTTCCTTAACTTTTTTTCTATAAATATAATCATATAAATTTAAACACTATTTCTTATCAAATATGAATTATTTCCTGAATGGAAATAAGTATATAATGTCAAGTTTTCAACTGGTCAACATCAATTTATGTAGAAATTCTACAGTGGAAAAGTGTAATAATTAAAATAAAAAATTTACTAGAGGGACTAAACAGTATAGTTGAGCTGTCAGAAGAAAGAATCAGCAGCATTAAAAATAGGATCAGCAAACTTGAAGCTCGAGATGATGCAATTTGAAGAACAGTGAGTAAACACAACAATGAAAAATGAACAGTGCCTCAAAGAAATGTAGCACACGATAAAGCGCACCATCATAAATATAATGGAATTATCAGAAGGAGAGGAGAGAAAGGAGAAGAAAAAATTTGTAAAGAAATAATGACTGAATACTTTCCCCAGCTGAATACACTAATATCCAAGAAGCCCAATGAACTATAAGTAGGATAAACTCTAACAGACCAACATCCAGACATTTCATAGCCAAAATGTTGAAAGCCAAAGAGAAGGTCTTAGAAGCAGTTAAAAAAAAAAAAAGTTGTTTCATCAATTATAAGAGACTCCCCCCTTAATAAGATAGACAGCTGATTTTTCTTTAGAACCAATGGAGTATAGAAGCCAATGAGAGGACATATTCTAAGTGCTGAAAGTAAAATCTTGTTAACTAAGAAATATACATATAGCCAAACTATCTTGTAAAAATGAAAGTGAAATAAAATAATTCCTAGGCAAGCCAAAGCTGAAAGAATATGTTGCTAGCAGACCTGCCTTCCAAGAAATACTAAAGGGAATTCTCCCAACTGAAAGCAAATAGCACCAGGCAGAAATTAAAATCCACATTTTAAAAAGTGTGCCTATAAACGTAATTATGCAGGTAATTATAAAAGATACTAAAATTACCTGTTTTCCTATCCTTCTCTTAATTGTTTTTAAAACTAATTGCGTAAAACTATATAAATGTAATTGTGTAGACTTAAAATACAAAAATGAAATGTATTTGACTAAATGCAGAGAGAGGTGGGCAGAAACAAGCCTGTAAAGAGTAAGAAAATGAAATGAGACGGTAATAATAATCCACAGGAGGGAATGAAGATAATAACCAGAAATGGTAAATAAAAATGTCAATTTAATAAATTCTGTAAGTACATGCTTGTTCTCCTTTCTTCTCTTAGTTTCTTTATAAGACACAGGAATATATTAAGCAATAATAACAATTTTTTGTTGGGCTTTAAAGGTTACACACTCTGCATAACAACAATGGCACCAAAAAAGAGGGAAAGGAAATAGAGGTAGATGAGAGAGAGTTTCTGTCAATAAAATAATTTTAAATCTGAAATAGATTTCGATAAATTGATATGTATATTTTAAGCCCTAGAACAGCCACAAAAATGGTTCAAAAATATAATAAAATTTATTAGAAAAATTAAAATACTATTTTAGAAAACATCCACCAAAGAATAAAGAACACAGCTACAGGAGTGCCAAAACAAAAATGATAGGAGATACACAGAATATAAAAAAATGGCAAATGTAAATCCAACCATATCAATAATAACATTAAAAATGAATGAGTTAAACAATCCAATCAAAAGCCATAGATGATCAGGTCTGATAAATAAACAATCTCCACCCATATGCTGTTAACAGGAGACTCACTTTAGAGTCAAAGAAATAAAAAGTCTGAAAGTAGAAGGATAGGAGAACATACAACAGGCAAATAGCAACCATGCCAGAATGGATGGCTATACAGAAAACTAGGCTTTAAGACAAAAATGCTGTGAAGAGAAAAAGAGTGGCATTCCATAATGAACAGAGGGTCCATTCGTCAGGAATATACAATAATCATAAACATGTATGCACTTAAATGGGCACCAGAGCACCGAAATACATGAAGCAAAAACTGACAGAATTGAAGGAAGAATAATTCAAAATAGTTAAAGATTTCAACACTCCACTTGCAATAGATAAAGAAGTTATGCAGAAGATTAACAAGAAAATAGAAGACCTGTATAATATTGCAAACTACCTATACATAGCCAATATCTATACAATACTTCACCCAAAAACAGCAAAATGAAGTTTCTTTTCCACTGTCCATGGAACAGTCTCAGGATAGACAATACTTTAGGACATAAAATAAGCCTCAATAATGAAGCTTATTGTATTGAAATCATGCAATGTATGTTCTCCAACCACAACTGCATTAAATTATAAATCAATACCAAAAGGAAGTTTTGAAATGCACAAATATTTGGAAATTAAGCAACACACTACCCCTAAATAATAGATCAAAGAAGAAATCACAAGTGAAATTAGGAAATATCTTGAGATGAATGAAAATGAAAACACAACATATAAAGTTTTATGGACTGCAACTACACAGGGAGATATTTGTAGCTGCAAATGCCTACATTAAAAAAGAAGAATGAACTCAATTCACTAACCTGACTTTCTACCTTAAGAAACTAGGAAAAGAAGAGTAAGTTAAATCCAAAGAAAGTAGAAGAAAGGAAATAAAGATTAGAGGGGAAATACATAAAATAAAGGAGTGAAAATAAATAGAAAAAAGTCAAAGACAAAGTTTGTTCTTCGAAAAATCAACAGAATGACAAACATTTAACTGCACTGGCCGTAAAAAAAGAGAGAGATGACTCAAATTATTAAAATCAAGAATAATATAGGTAACATAACTACTGAACTTAAAGGAATAAAAAGGGAATACTATAAAAAAAAGTATGCCAATAAATTAGATAACCTAGATAAAATGAAAAAACTCTTGTAAATACTCAAACTACCAAAACTGAGTGAAGAAGAAACAGAAAAAGAATAGACTATAACAAGGAAAGATTGATTAGTAATTAAAAACTTGCCACACATTGTTAAGATGACAATACTCTACAAATTAATTTACAGACTCAACACAATCCCTATCAAATTAGCAATTACCTTTTTCCCAGAAACTGACAAGGTGATACTAAAATTCATATAGAGATGTAGAAAACCTATAATAGCAAAAAAACAAAGAAAACCTTGAAAAAGAAAAATCAAGTTGAAGAACTAACACTTCATAATTTAAAAACTGGCCTCACAACTACAGTGATTAATACAGCACGGTACTTATATAAGAATTAAAACATAGATCAATAGAATAGAGCTGAGAGTCTAGAAATAAACCCATACATTAATGGCGCCAAGACAATTCAATGGGAAAAGATGTGTTTTCAACAAATGTTGCCGAGAGAAGTGTATATCCACATGAAATAAAGTTGACTTCTATCTGACACAATAAAAAACACTAAACTATTAACTCCAAATGAATCATAAAACTAATGGTAAGAGCTAAAACTAGTGAACTCTTAGATAAAAACACACTAATGATTTTTCATGATGCTGGATTAGGCCATGGTGTCTTATATATGACATCAAATCACAAGAAATAAAAAATAAGTAAATCTGACTGCATCAAAACTAAAAAATATTGTGCTGCAAATGATACCATCAGTAAAGTGAAAAGACAACCTACAGAACGAGAGAAAACATTTATAAATCATGTATGTATTAAAGGACTTGTATGCAAACTGTACAAAGAACTATAATGAATTAAAAATAAAAAGACAACCCAAATAGAAAATGAGCAAAATGTCTGAATAAAGATTTCTCCAAAGAAGATATGCAAGTGACCAATAAACAAATTAAGGAAATGCAGATCAAAACTGCAGTGACAGCTGGCAGCTGGCAGTACACAGTGCAGCCTCAGAGACCACGTGGTCCACTTCCCTTGATTGTCAATGAGGAAACAGACTAACTTGGCCAGAGTGACTGGGTGTGCTTCAGATGCTCATATTTTCTGCCGCAGCCTCCCTCCTATGCAATCCCAACTGGAAGTTTAGGAATGAGGAGATTCAGATAAACATAAAAAAAAAAAAAACCACAATGAGATACCATTTCACACCCACTAGAGTGGCCATAAGCAAAAAGACACACAATAACAAGTGTTGGTGAGTATGTGAATAACTGGAACCTTTATACATTTCTTATGGGAATGCAAAATTGTGCAGACACTTTGGAAAACAGTTTGGCAGTTCCTATAAAGCCCAAACATAGAGTTATTATATGATCCAACAATTCTAATTTTAGGTACATACACAAGAGAAATAAAAACACTTTCATGCAAAAACCTGTACACAAATGTTCAGAACAGCATTATTTTCAACACCAAAAAGTCAAATGTCCATGAACTGATGAATGGGTAAAAAAATATCACCTGCAATAAAAGGAATGATGTATTTATATATGCTACAATGTTGATGAAACTTGGAAACACTCTGCTAAATGAAGCAAGCCAGTCACATACTGTATGTTTGCAATTATATTAAACGTCCATAACAGGAATATCTGTAGGGACAGGTGGTGGATTAGTGCTTGCTTATGACCGGGGAGGAAGGGAGAGAAGGAGAGTCACAATAGAGAGTGATAGCTGACGAGTATGAGATCTCTTCTTCGAGTGATGAAAATGTTTTAAACTTAGATTGTGTTGATGATCGCACAATTCTGAATATACTAAAATCCAGTAAATTGTACACTTTGGTGATTTTTATAGCATGTACATTTTATCTCAATAAAGATGTTCTAAACGTGTAATAAAATGTAATATGAGGAGAAATAAAGCCTTAGGGTAAACAAGCCTTTTTATTTTCATAAGTGAACTCTTCTTACACAAATGATAAAAAAATCAGAAACAAAAACATACGCATTTTTGGCAAAGACAATAATTTATAGGTCTGACTCCCTGAAAGGAATGTTGGTGTGCTAGCCAAAGTGAAGTCCATTTTTGTAAAAATCTCTATAGATTCTTTCAGGCTAACAGCAACTTTGAGAGGTCAATCTCATGAAAGGGGAAATATTCTGAAGAGATTGGATTTTAGAGCATAAAACTGAATCCAGAGAGTCCTAAACCTTTTTGAAGCATTTGAATCTGTGGAGACTTACCCCAAAGCATGGCAGCCTTCTCATTACATTATGTGCAGGTATTAGAAACGGTATATTTTTATAACCAAAAAAAAAAAAGCCTTGCAAAATTCAAGGTGATTTTTTTTCTTTCACCATGTGATGAAACACTTTAGCTGCAGGTTATAATTATTTCTATGATGTTTCAATGCCTAATTATCTGTATAGTATACTATTAGTACACATAGTTAGAAATAGCCTTGTTAAAGCAGTATTTTTTAGGGAGCTTTCAAATCTGTATATCTATCTACATACATGCATTACTTTGAGGAGAGACCATAGTTCAGCAGAAGAGGACACTCCAACAGTTAAGAACTGCTGCTTTATAATATCAGTGTAATCCTACATTTTTCCTGCAATTTTCAACTTGAACCCATCACAAGTCACTTGAAAATTCTGACTCCTATTTTCCTCAGTCAAAACAAAACAAAATACCCAGAGATTTGAATTATATAAAATTAAGAACGAACCTCCAACAGTTTGTGTTCTTAATTTTTCTCTTATCTAGACAGCAAACCACTCCTTTTCACTGAAGGGAAGGAGAAGGAAGGTATAAAGGTGGCTGTGCGTTAAGCAATGAAGGGCAAAGAGGACAGCAGCCGAGGGACTGGGAACTAAGAGTGAGGAGAATGATGGAATCCATACGAGGAATTTGGAGTTGAGATAAAAGTAAAGCATTCCCTATATACTAGAGTGTCCTAGGAAGTATTTGCCCTATTCTGCATGAATATATAATGAATTGCTCCAGACGGCTGGATAACTTGGAAACATTTTGGCAGATTTCACATCAGCTATTAACATCACTATGTCTATGAAGTGGGAATTAGGTGGAACAGGGTGAGAATGGGGTAATATTTTTCCAAATGTGTATATTTTTGTTTGTTTTAATTTTTTACAACAAGCTTTATTGACTTTTAATTCATCTCCTCTCTCAAGTGTTCCCAGATTCTTCTACCACAGGCAGAATCACCCACTTTCTTCTCTGTGATTTTCTCAATGGCAGGGACCATGACCAGGAAGCACTGAACACATGTCAGTCTTAATACACGTTTGTTGAATGGCCATTTAGATTGAATACCATTATTTCACAGATGGAATAGATGAAGAACAAGAAATTAAATGGTTGATACCAGATGAGTTGCTCAAACTGTGGTCCCTGGACCAGCATCATCAGCATATCCTGAGAACTTATTTGATAGGCAATTCTTGAGCCTTATCCCCAGTCCTAGAGATTCAGAAACTCTGGAGGTGGGCCCCAGAGATCCATGTAGTAACAAGCCCTTCTGGTGATTCTGATGCACACTCAATGTGAGAGCCACTGCTCAAAGGTAACATGGCTAGTATGAAACAGGAAAAATAGAGCCTTAAATGATCTAAATAAGCTTATATTGAATTATCATATATATAAAAAATACATTCAGTGCTAGATTGAATCTTTCTAACTTATTTTTCACTGCGGAACAAAAGATATCCTCTTTCATATTTGTCTTGTTTAATGTTACCTCTCTAGATACATAAACTCTTTCTTTGTTATAATGCTAAAATATAAAATGAAATGGCCAACTTGGAAATCCTGAGTTTGCTTGTTGACAAATAAGACATCTCATTTCCATAAGCAAATCGCTTTAAACTATACATTTATAATCTGACTGAATCCAATTACATTTAATTATATTCATTCCATGGAAACTATTATTTTATTTTCTGTGCTTTAAGTATTGGGGGCTACAACTGAAACTTCTGAATAATGGGGAGAGAGACCTTTTCTATAATGATGATGCCAACTGTAGAGAGACTGTTGAGTCATAGTTTTTGTGGAGTCCTATCAAACACAGTTGCGTCAATATTTGCACCATGAAATGCTCACTTATATGGTTTTAAAAGTTTTCCTCAAGGGAGAAGTCACTCTATTAAGGAAAACAATGTAAAGAAGTATGAGTAGGAAAGAAGTCATGGGTGACAGTGAGATATGGGGAAAGTATATGAGAAATCATATCACCGTGGTTGCTCTGACCATAATCAGTTTTAAGAGAAGCATCTGAGTCCCCATCAGCTATCTCCCTGAAACAAAGGAAACTTCATGCTCAGACATTCAGCTTTAGAATATAATAGTATATGACTGGGTCTCAGCCATGTTACCCCACTTTTTATTCCTTGACTCACATTGTTTAAGGATTTACTAACTTCTTGTATTATTTAATATAACAGACTTGTGGTTACCAGGGGGGTAGAGGGTGGGAAGGGATAGACTGGGATTTCAAAATTGTAGAATAGATAAACAAGATTACACTGTACAGCACAGGGAAATATACACAAAATGTTATGGTAAATCACAGGGAAAAAAATGTGACAATGAGTGTGTATATGTCCATGAATGACTGAAAAATTGTGCTGAACACTGGAATTTGACACAACATTGTAAAATGATTATAAATCAATAAAAAATGTTAAAAAAAAGAATTGGATTCAACATAAGCACATAAGAAACACCAGCAGAAAGGAAAGGAGCTTGGCATTAAAATATTCCCAGTTCTAAGGTTTTCCACATCTAAAACAAAATGAGATTTGACTAAACATTCACTTGCAGTGGACACTGCACAGTTTCCAACGTGTGAACTCTTGACGTTCACTAAGGGAGGCTGCAGGCTTTAAGGGTAGTGCATCCCTTTGCTTCTCTGTACTTGTCATTCTACCTGAATCATACTTCCATCTTTATTAAAGTAAATTTCATGTTCCTTCAAACTTTCCCTTTAGCAAGACTAAATGATTACTGAAAAATGGATAATTCTTTACCTCACAAATGAAGAAAATAAGCTACATAAATATAATCATGCAATTAGCATCGAAACATTGATTTCAGATCCAAAAATAAAAATTAGTTTTTCTCTTTTTTGTTGTTGGTTAGATTTTTGTTGTTGTTTTGTTTTTACTTTTCTCCTCATTCTAACTCTATTTCCAGTGAATAAGTTTGCTTCTTGCCTCCTGATTGAAAACTAAAATTTCCTATTTGGCTAAACTATAATAATATTTAACTTAATATTGTCCTTTTACCTTGATTTTTAACTTTAGGAAGTATGTGCCTGAGTATACATTTTAGTTTATACCAATGATTTTAAATTTTCCAGAACATTATTGTCACATTCATTGTCATAAGAGTATACAGAAAACATGTTTGATGTCTATTGTGCCTTAATTTTAAGAAGTAATGAGTGATCTTGTGGAAAGAGACTGACTCTGAAATCAGAAGACCTGCATTTGATTTTTGTGGACTGAGATTTCATTTCTTCATTTGTGAAACGGAAATGATATTAACTACTGGGCAGAACTGAAATGTATGGACTTACTTCAGCCAATAGCTACCATGTAGGAGAAACTCAAGAAAGAAAAGCAGAACCTGAAACATACAGAACATACTGAATGGACTCAAAGTTTCAATCAGGAGACAGTAAACTGTGATTCTATTCCACTACCACTTAAAGTAGTCAAACAATGTTTATGCCAGCAATATGCAAAGACTTGAATATAGTTCCATACTGAGTCATACTGAGAGATTTCAATAATTTCATCCATAGACTAAACTTATTAAAAAGAGATGCAGTGAGGTTCTAACTGCAAACCTTATACTGTTAAGACAGCTATCTCTTTGATAATTTGGAGATTATATTTATTCATTAAACAGATATTTTGTGAGCACAAACAATATACTGAGCCATGGGTGATGTAGACAAGGGCCCTGCTATTAGAAGACCTGTGTTACAACAGCAGGAGACGAGCACAAACGAGTATGGATGCATCAGGTAGTTCACACGTGCATTTCGAAAAACACCAGCTAAGGAAGGAATTGCTGGAGAGGTAACACTTTACAGCCAGGTAAAGAATCTCAAGGCAGATATTCCAACAGGGCGAACAGCTAGTGCAAAGCAAAAGACAGGAATTCAGCACACCAGAGGAATGGAAGGAGGCCCAGTGTGACCCCAAGAGGACGAAGTAGGGGTCAGGGAGAGGCTTCACAATGACGACCCAGTGGAAGGCCAATGGAAGGACGTGGCAGGGTAGAAAACCTTGTAAGGAACTCGGGCTCTATCCAAGGTACAGTAGGGTACCACTTCAGGCTACTCATCAAAAATGAGGTGACCTAACTGCAATCAATTGTATCGATTTTGACAGTAAAAGGTGCTTGAATCATGCATTTTCTCCTTTCTTCCCTCTTGAAATACCACTATTGGATCAGCTATTACAAGTATCCAAAGGTCTTCCAAATTATCTCCAAGAGTTTTATTTCAGGACACCGAAGGACTAAGTTAAATAGCTCTTATGAGGACTGAGAAATATCCTAGGCATCTGAAACGGGGGCTTGCTTTCTCATGCTCGTTCATTCCAGAATACTTAATTCTAGGCAACTCAAATGTTTTTCTTGGAATGAGCTTTCACACTAAGCTGATTTTTATTGCAACTGTTGTGCTTGGCAAAACATTAGTGAAATCCCCATATAGTATTAGAATTATACAGAATTACAGTTTTGTGATTTTGTGTTATATATGCTGAATATAATGTTATTGAGGAAAAAGAAATTTAAGATACTTGTTGGCAGATGAGCATGTACTTAAAAGGTTGTAAGCAGGTAAAATAAAAAAACACATATTTTGTTTTGTTTTGCTCACCGATATATATTTTAATCAGAAAAAAATAGAGCAAGGTAAATAACTTCAGTAAACTGAATTTTATTGTTGTTATAGAAGATTTAATAACCAATTTTAAAAGGTGAAAACCTTCCAGAAGAATCTTATTGGACAGGCAAGATCAGACAATATTTGTTTTAGACTCATGGCTAAGCTAGTAAATAAATAAAGTGAAGGTATGGAAATCTCTTTACATTGCTGTAGTGCACAACCACCTGGCTTCTGAGAGAGAGAGAGAAAGCAGTACCATACATCTCACATAATATTCCCTCCCGGGTAAGATTAGTTGATAACACAAGAGAATTTTCCTTGGCTTTCCCTGACAGAAATTTGATTCATCTTCCAGCAAGAACAATTTTTTCTACCATATTCAGCAATAGTCGCTTCTGAAGGGCTTTCTTATCTCATTTCTTATTCATCAATCTCCAAAAGACATGTTAGAAACGGCGAAATGTAAATCTCTTTATAACTAAGTTAATCCAATTTTTTTCATTTATCTTTCGTGAGACACAGCCTCATTGTCAGCTGAGCATATGTAACAAATGCTTGTCACTTCTGAGCGCTCAAAGAGCAAGATCTGAAAGAGATCATTTCTTTTGACAAATGTACGTTAACACAAGAAACCTCCTTTTTCTCCAATGATTTACTTGTCATGTATTTTTTAATTGATATCTACGCATAATTTATGGAGGAAGACTATCATAGCTACTTTATATAATTATAGTTCCGATAAGACATATCTTCTTCAGTTTTTTAATTTAGCATTTTGTCAAAATGGATAAGAAGAAAAGATAACTCTTTCCTCACTGGTTTCTTCATAAAATATTCTTATTAACATGCAGAGTTTAACTTATCTTCTGTATTAACCTAAATCCTGCACCACAAAATCTAATTGAATAGATATGCCTTATAAAAGAAAAGTAATTTCTGTAACAGATTGTTTTATCCTATATATTTTTACCACTTGGCATGTAGAGATTTTTTTCCTAAGTCAATATCTGTAGAAAAATTTGCAAATGTCCAGCAACATTTTATAAGTTCTGAAGATATAAAGTTTTATGGAAAAAACCCAAATGTCACCAATATATAGATTTTATTCTTTCATTTTGTTTCAAAACAGTTTTAAGATGTTTTGTATGGATAATTTTTAACATCTAATGAATATTAAACCTAACATTTGATAAACAAAATGGTTGGCATCTTTCACTGTTTCTATAATAGAACCTATAAATTAGAGTTGCATCTTTCTCTAGAATATCTTAAACTTTCTCAGCTTGTCATTTAAGTAGTTCTGTTTTAATTATGTTTTCATGATTTGCATACCATGGTTTGAAGGATCTATAAAAATATAAAGAGGATTTATAATTTCCCCTATAAATGATACAGTTTGTCACTCCTCTGAGAGGGAAATCAGGTTAATACTTCCTACATGGCTACTGGTTTCTTACAAAATAATTTTGAAACCACCCTAACAGAAAACTGGACTATTTAGAAGGAAGTTTGCAATCTCTTGACTTTAAAAACTAGTGTCTTTAATAATTATAATACTAATATATTAAATGTAATCATTTTCATTATAATGAGTGTTTAGTGAGTGCTAATTGAGTGTTACTGCTGTCTTAAACACTTAAAGGACACTGACTCATGGGTTGATGGAATTATTATGCAATTTTACAGGTAAGAAATAAAGTTAAGAAATTAGCCTAAGGTCATGTGGTTAACATAGACACACTATCTATCTGCATAGCTGTTTCAATATGTTGATAAAAGGACAATTTCAATGGGCAGTTGAATCTCAATGAAATTAAGTGTCATCAATCATAAATATATTATGTTTTCTAAATGAGCAAAATAGCAGTACTGGAATATTAAAAATAATAATTTATGTGTTCACATAAACACAGACTGATAGAAAATATTCATCACTTGATTTAATAGAAACTTTAACATTGAAAGTAATAAATAAAGATACCATAGACTCCAATTGTAAGTTCACTTACAAGGAATCAAAACCTTGAAAAAGAATGTCTTAAATTTTGGGGTGGGGGAGTAAGAGGTACAAACTATTGGTGGAAGGCTGCAGGGATGTATTGCACAACATGGGGAACAATATTTTGTAATAACTGTAAATGGAGAGTAACATTTCAAAATTGTGTAAAAGTTGTATTAAAGAGTTTTTTAAAAGGATATCTAAAAATTGGTAGATTCTTATCTGTCTGAGAACTCCAAATGCTATTCTGATGGATGCAAGGGAATAAATAAAGGAAATCCTTGGGGGCGATTCTGTACAGGAAATTTCCTCACCCTTGTTGAAATAGAATAAGGAACTCCGTTTGTTTTGCTTTTTTTTTTTTTGGACCATGGATGGACAGTTTCTAAATAGCACAGACTCTCTCACGATACTTGTCTATCTTCCCTTTGAAATTTTTTTTCTTCTGTTAATTTTGCTGCCACCATCATCACACTGATCCTCAAGAGTGTACTGTCTTCAAGATTTCTCTTGTCACCCTTTGGTTCAATATATATATATATATATATATATATATATATATATATATATATATATAAAACATGTTAAATATTATCTATTATATATTATGTTAAATATCGGTATATATTGTATATTGTATATTATATATAACACCTGAAATAGGTGAGCACTTTCAGAAAAATTATACTTAATATATAATATACACATATATTACATACATGTGTAATCATAAAAAGGAAATAAAGAAAAGGGTAGACACAGAAGAAACAGCCTGCTCATTCTGGACAGTGTCCTTATCCTACCATTAGTTAGCATGCTCTCCTGAGTGACCTTGACCAATTCCACATGATAATTGAGTCATCAATTGATTGGTTATACAGCATTTCTGGATTTGTTCAAGTGCTTTATTGCCCTGTCCCAGTCTTACCTCCATATGTGAAATGACACTGTGATTCATACTCAAACACCAGTCTCTAAGGCAGGGTATCAAAGACAAGAGTTTTGAGCCTGAATGCCATTCTAATGGTCCCTCATCATATTCATGTGAGACCTAAGGCTTCATTTAAAGTGAATGACATAATACATGTTCTTAACTATCAAACAAACTCAACCTTTTGTATAGACCAGTGGCCTTGCCCCTCAGTCTCTGAGCATAATTTAATTCTGTTCCCCAAATATTTCCCACATAGCATTTCCTGGACCTCTTGTGTTTGGGTGGAGACATTTGACAAGCTCTACTCAGTACACTGTGAGTAGAAGTGTCTTGATCAGAACTGTCCAAGGGAGAGTGGCCCCAAGTGGAGAATGCTCAGAACAGAGCCTTTAGCCAATCTATGACAGACACATGCTGTGAATGAGAAATAAACCTTTGCTCTTTAATGCCCCTGAGATTTTGAGTTTAGTTCCTGCCTTGGTGGATGCCTTGTTCATCCACCTTACAGACTCAGTTTCCATCAAAGGTCCTTCAAGTCTAATAGAGAAATGTCTGTACCATCTGTTCATTAAGAATTACACAAAAGTTTGGTAAAATACCTAGATCAGTAATTTGTAAAATATGTCCCAATGTAAGTTTGCAAAAATAAAATTATATGTAGATTCACGTGCTCCTTAAGACATTAGGGCTCTGTGAATTCTCAAACTCTGCCATGAAATCTGGCCTATGCATTGAGTTCCCAATACTGTTTAACCATGGAACCACATTAGTGGAATTAGGGAAATCTCAAACACAAGGAAGAAATTTTTGAGAGCTACATTTTACTCTTCACAGAAATAAAAGCCATGATGGCAGGTTTATGTATTTCCTAAATTAACTAATAGGAATGAAAGTAATTTTTAAAATTATAAGTGATAGTAATAAATTATTATCTCACCACTTAAAGAAAAAATGTGTTAAATGTGTCAATAATTGCAAAATATCTAAAGTATGATGGAATGATAACAAAGTAGCCTCTGAATAGAATTTTCAAGTTATTTATCATTATTAAATTAATAACAAAGGAATTTTTATAATGTGTGAATTGAAATTTCTATGTTTCTTCAGAAAATGTCAATTATGACATGTAGCCTCTTTAGAAAAGGCTGTGGTTTTGACTTGAAAGCTATTTTTGTAGATGTAAAATTTTGCAGAGGCAAAATGTGTTAGTCTCTTGATCTCAGAACATTTCACTTCTGTCAGGTACAACTTAGGCCTCAGGCCCCTAAAATACATTTACTTTAATAGAAAACATGCCATTTCTTCATTGCTAAACATATTATCTTAAATATTCCATCCAACCAGTTTTCTTCATTGATATCTTCATACTAATGATTTTTTCATCTTTATTTGGTGTTGAGTGTGCCCTTATTTCATCAATATCCATATAAATGGGTCTGTTTTATTAATATGTTATGACATATTTTCTGATTTGTCCTGCATATTGTCATTCTAGCCTGTACAATTTTATAAAATCGATTTATAAAGCACATTGAATCTGCATTATTTGAGATATACAATATAAGTCTCATCCATTCATATGTTTCAACATGCACAGATCTTAAGGGATCAGAAGAATCAACTCAAAGGGTTGTGTAGTCCTTAACTGGATACACTTTCTTTGAAAGATTTTCCTATTGAAATTAGGAAGGCCATGGTACATAAGGAAAAATGTTCTATCCCATGCCACCCCGACTTCTTGCCTTCCAATGCATGCAGATGTGCTATGTGAAACTCTTACATTAAACATTCAACCACGAGGGGAAAGTTAAGAGAATCACAGAGATGCTAAACATGACATTGACTTACAAAATGTGTCAGCAATGGCCTGGATCCAGATTTCTTGTTATGTAAGAAAAATTATTCCCTCTGTGTAAGCCACAATTAGGTGGATCCTCTATTGATCACATTCTATTGATTGATATCTGAAATCATTCTTCTGATTTGAAGGAGATTAAATGATGCTTGATAAATGAGAAATACCATATTAATAGAAAGATCCCAATTGGGTTAGCAAAATTAAATTCTGGTAACATCAAGGATATTGAGTAATCTGTTGCTGTATAACAAACCATCTCCAAACTCTGTGGCTTAAAACAACAACCATTAGTTGTTTTACCCATAATACTGGATGAGCAGTTTGGGCTAGGCTCAGCTGGGCAGTTCTTCTTTTAGTCTTCCTTGGGACCACTCATGCAGTTACAGTCTTCTGATGGTTTCAAGGGGCTGGATGATCCAAGGTGGCCTCACTCAGATGTCTGGCTGTTGGCTGTGGTATCTCTTTTCTTCTTCACATGCTGTGTCTTTCTCTAGTAACACAGACTAGCTTTCATCACATAATATTATATATGCTCCAAATAGGGGAAGGCACAATCTGCAAGATCTCTTGAGATTTAAGCTTTGGAGCTCACATAATGTAATTTCCACCATATTGTGCTGGTCAAATCCTATCACAGGGCAAGCCCAAATTTAGTGGGTGGGAAATAGACTCTACTTCTTGAAGGGAGTAGCTACAAATTGCTGTGGTCATGTTTTCAATCTCTATCCAAATCATGGCAAGAATATGTGTAAATATGTAGAGAGTGCTACTGGTGGTGTAGAAAGTTTGACAGACTTCAAGAAAAGTTTGTCAGTATCAATCAGAATCAAATACACATGTATCTTCCCAACTAGCCATTTCACCCATAGATCTAGTCTAAAGAAAACGTTGCATATGTGTACAGGAAAGCAAGTATAAGGATGTAGATGACAGAATTGTCTATAAATGGAAAAATCAGAAACCAATTTAATGTCCATCAACTGAATACATAAATTAGAATACACTTACATATGGGGAACTGTAGTCAGTTAAAATGAATGAACTAGAGCTATATGCATTAATACATATTAATTTTGAAGTTATAATGTCAAATGAAAAATCAAGTTACAAAATGATACATAGTGTATTTTAGGACTTAGTAAATTTAAGAAGTAATATGATACTATATACTATTATGAATGGATATGTAAGTAAGAATATGGGAACTATTGTTAGGAAAGATGTGGATCAACCTCAGGATAGTGTTATCTCTGGAACTGCAAAGGGTAAGAATGGTTTTAATTGAATCTGTAATATCTTGGGGTTTTTTACATATACCAAACAATTTGGACAAATATGAATATTCATAAAATCTGTTTCGTGTGTACATTGGTGTCTGTTCTATTATCTTTTACAATTCTTGCCTATTTGATGTCTTTCATAGTTAAGAAAATTTTAAATAAAATATAATCCATATTGTGTCCACACAGATCTCTAGAAATTGATAAAATTAATTAGCGCCAGTGGGTGTCTTTGAGGAAGGGAATCAGAGAGCTAAGGGGTACGTAGGGTAAAGAAGACCTGGCGTTTATTTCTCTGATACTCTTTGAATTTTTTATAACATGATCATGAGTCACCTTTAAAAATATATTATTTCTCCATAATGATCATGTCATCCTTGAAAATGTAAAATAAATCACACAAAATCTTGGCCAGTCTTCAGTTTGAATGATTTGGATGATCCTCATTACATATTCTTCTAGAGACCTCTGTCTATCACCCTCATTCAATGAAAAACTTTCAGTTGGTTCCCCATTATATTTATTGAACACTTTTTTTGACCTGTTCTGAGGCTGCTGGAAATTTTCTATTCTCATAAGTGTCTGACAAGGTCACATGCATTCTGCCCTTTCACTCTCATTGTCATTTAAAGGTCAGCTTGTGTCAAACCCATGCCCATTTGTTCTACCATATGTTATTTGAATCCACAAGCCTGAAAAGCCTGAAGCCCAAGACATAAAGTGACAGTTAAAAACTTAAAGAAGAAAAAAAAATTATAAATTTTTATGAAACTAACTTTTGAATATATATTCAATTCAGTGTCAAAAGAAAAATGAAAAATTGATATGCTTCTTTTCAAATCATTAATTTTGGTGCATTTTAAATAAGGTAGGCTCATTCATTCATGCATTTAGCAAATACTGTAGAGTCTCCTATATGCTAAGTATTGTTGTAGGTGCTGGCATACAGCAGTAAACAAAATTAAGTCTTTTCCCTCATGCATCTTACACTACTGGGGATAGACAGACAACAGCCACACCATTATATGTCAGACTGTGACAGCAATATGGAGTAAAACAAACCAGGATAAGGAAGATAAAAGGAGTGAGAAGATGGGAGGTGCTGCTACTTAATAGAAAGTTGATGTCATGAAATATCTAATTTATATGCTAATATTAAACAGAGACTTAAGAAACTGATAACAGCTTTCTGTGAACTGTTCTGTTCCAGGTAGAGGGAACTGCACGTGCAAAAGTCTTGGGCAGAAATATGCTTGATGTTCCCAAGAAATCACTGCATGCTATGTAGACAGTAAAGGAAAAATGTAGAGAAAAGATCAAAGAGTAAAGAGTTCACACTGGGACCTTGTAAGACATTTTTAAAAGGCCACTGTAAGTACTTTAGCTATTGTTGAAGAAGGATTTCTGAGCAGAAGAATAGAACGTAGAGAAGAAAGGGTGGAAGCAGGAAGACCAGTGAGGAGGCAACTGATGACTGATCGATGATGTGAAGGAAAGAGAGAATTTAGATGTTTAAGAAACTTGCTGGATATTAGTGCCGCTCAATTACTAGGAAAACAAGGAATAGTTTGGGAGCAAAGATGATGTGTTCCCTTGGCCATGTTGACTTAGAGGTGCCTGTGAAACATGCTGTGGGGCTATCCAGAAAGGAGTTCAATGTTTATGAGTTTATGATCGCACAAAAGTTTTTTCTCACTTTTTTCAGCATCATTCAGCATCCAGATGCACATGAGGAGCAGGCCATCGGACAAACTTAACCATGTTTTGTGTTTTCCAGTCAAGTGAAAGAGAAGTTTAATAGGGCAAGAATGTTGAGGGCATTGAAAGACAAAGAGTACAAACTTTTAAAACAACATAGACTATATGCTATATAGAAAAGGAAACCAAGACTGGTGATTGCAAGTAGACAGAGGAAAACAAGAGACCCAAGTGTAAACATATCAGTGAGGCTGAGGAGTTGATGTTGGAAATAGTTGAGAGGGGCAGGAGGAAGGGGACTAAAGTATTACCTAAAACTAGGCTTATAATTCTAGCTAAATGCACACTTAAGGATTATAGACATGCATGTTTAAGGATTATACTCATACATGTAGGTGGCTATTGTAAAGTGGAAGATCTGATCATTTGACATTAGAAGATAAAAGAACAAGAGACTAGGATGTTGGATAAATCTTATCAAGGATGATGGTAGAACTTGGCAGGAAACGGAAGACTGTTGGCCTATGCTAATTACCACGGCTATGCAACTAAATGATTCAGCTGAAACCTGAAAGGGTTTCACCTGAAAAGGAAGACTGACAGCTATCCCATGCTTTCAGTGAGTGGGGAGTTAGCAACAAAACAAGGATGGCAGCTGGGACAGAGGTTAAGGCTGATGCAAAAAAAAAAAAAAAAAAGCAAAAGCAAATGTGTTTACTTGAAAGCGAGGAAGTAATGGTTTAGATTAACAGTGGAGAGTTACAAGGACATAAACTACATCTCAAGACAGTTTTCAGAAAAATAATCTTTTCTCAAGAAAGTTGCAGGAAGCATTAACTTCTGAGGACAGTCAAGTTCCAGAGGGCACAATGGAAAGGTGGTTCTAAAAAGGAACAATGAAAGTTTAAGAAAAAACATTATTTTCAGATAAAAGGGGGCAGGGGAGAAAGCATAGACAACTTAAGATAGTCTATTTTGATTGTTGAGCAAGGATAACAGAGATTTGGCATGTTGTGTTAAGCTTACTTCAAGGTTGTAAGAGAAAAACTCAGAACTTGGGAGCTTCTGGTAGGAATGGTGTCTTTAGGCAAAAATCAGAAAACACTTTTAGGAGAAAAACCAAGAAACTCTACAGAATTCCCTGAGGCAAGCTCCCCTCTAGATTTGTGTTTATCCTAGAGTCCAATGCAGGCTGCCACTGCTCTCTTTCCCTCTCCAGTCCCTCCAGGACACAGCTGCCAGGGAATCCTCCACTATTGTTTATATCTTGTTCTTAACTAGCTCAAGAAACAGTCACCATGAGCCCACAGACCAGAATAGTGAAACTTTAAATGTCCTGCTTAGGCTGTTCATGATTACGCCAAAGAGTTTTCCAGCTGTCACGAATGCGGGAAAACCAGGGGCAGGGAAAAGTAAAATGTCACTCGGGGATCCTCCTAGAGTGACGGAATGAGTGAGCTGAATCTTTTAGTTGTATAGCAGTGGTAATTACAGACACTTGTAACAGTGTATGGCAATGCGGTTTTCCATCATGTCATATCAAGTTAGGTCTTGAAAAGAGAGCAAATTATTGCATGATCACTGGCATCTTGTTGATAAGCAGCAGGGGGTTAATGCTCAGCCTCCATCTCATGTGTTGAGAGCATCTGTAGAAAAGGCAGCTGGCAGTACAGCAGACCATGGAGGAGAGCAATAAAGTTTTAGTTTCAACCCAAGTGAAATTAGACATGTCAACCAAATGTTTGCTATTAATCTATATTGCCTGATTTGCATCTTACTATACCACATGTCAGGGTTTCTCCCAATTGGCATTGCCTGATCGTGATAATTTGATATTTGCAGAGCATCAGCAGTGAAGTCAGCAACAGGCAGAACGTAGTGATGGAGAAATTTCATGGGCAGAGACTACAGAGAGTGCTGAAAAGTAAACAGTAAAGGGGTGACAAATGTTGATTCATAACATTTTGTTGGAAAGGATTCGTTGAATTATCCTGCAATGAATTTGAAGAACAATATTAAAACAAGGAGGAAAGTGATTTAAAGAAGAATTAAAGAATGAGGTTCTCATTCTGTCAAGAGAGAAGACATGTTGTCCCAGAGTAGCCACAAAGGACCACCGTGTTGGACATGACTGTGATTCTGTTCATTAAGCACCTGCAAATTAAAACATAGATACATGTAAAGAATTGATTTGAATACCTTTATGAGAATGCTTCCCCTTCATGCAAGTTAGAAGTTTCAGAAGGATGAAGAATAAATATTATACCGAAATTTCCATTCAAATCAATCTCATTACTTCTAATAACCATGGGGTGAAATGGCATAAAAATCAAATTTCATGTTACAAAAAGTACCCAAGTCTCCGAGATTGGTAAATAAATGATATATTTGTTTTGAGTGACATTGGATCTTATATAATTCATTCTTCATTGATATTATGTCATAAGACCATGAGGTGAACCCCCAAATTGATTTTCACAGATTACTGAAATGCACTACATAAATTTAGAAATAAGTATAAGAAAAGTATTTATGAAGTGGGTAATACATTTGAGAAACTGTGCTGTGTACTTTGTAGAGGTCACTACAATCTAACAGTTTGGATTTCATGATTCTTCTATCACGGAAGAAAAAATAGAGACAAAGATGACTTAAGGTACATTAGGTTAGTAAAAGGGCGAGAAAACACTTGAATCCAGTTCTGTTGGCACTAAAACACATACACTTTCTACTATACCACCAGTCTCAACCAAAAGATATTAAAAATAGAGAGCAAAATGTTTTTTGAAATATTTGGTCTAAGTAGCACAGCTTTGTCAATACAGGAGTTAAGAGCATTCTCATATGAGTGTCATTCACTGTAGATTTGCATGGCATGCACAGTGTGTATGTAGACTGGTTTATTACTACATAGCATATTATATTTTAAAAAATGTATCTCTAAGTAAAGTAGAAATATAAAACCATGGCAAATTGGGGTTTCCTCTAATGCTGGCAATATTAAATTTCTGCTAATCATTAAATGGAATCTGTGTACACAGGCACTCTTCCTGTCATCTGTGAGGCACTCACACTTTCATCAGTGTCGTGTTTAAAGCAAATAGAGTCAGGGGATTTCCTAACCTTTTCAATAATAAGGACTGCTATAAGATTTACTTATCAATTACATATTCCATCCATGAGGTGTGGGATATTGGAGATAATTTCATAGTCAAAAATAATTTTTAAATGGCAAGCAGCTTTTTTTTTTTTGCTATTCCATTCTGGGTGTATTGGGGATTTTACATTTATGTGAGGTACACTTTTAAAAATAAGTAACATGGGAATATTTTAAACATATTAGTGATAAAGAAGGAAAACAGCTATTGACAAGTGCGGCTAAGCACCCACCATATGGATTCTAACATTTTAATTATTTTGTTCTTTTTCTTTTTAAAGCAACTCTTAGTGGTAATAATTTTTCAACTAATTAAAGACCAGATGCTACTTAACAAGCTAGACACCCAATTAGGAGTCTGAAACCTGCTAAACAACCTTTATTGCCAGCCAGCTAGCTGAATCACCTCCTGTCACTGGCATGAAATTGATTATTTTTTGTTTTGTTAAATGCATGTTGTTGTCCCACAAACTGGATCTCCAGAATGTTTTTCTTTCAGAAGAGATGAATAATCTGACACTCTGTTCAATCTCATTTTTTTCTGGACAAGGTTGAGGCCTGTAACAAGTTTCTATCTTTGTAAATATAATTATGGAATAGTTGTGGGGAATTATCTTTTGCAGAAAAAAACTTGAAATGCCAAATGTAACCGCATACAACAGCTCAGTATTACTCAGTGATTGACAATGAGATAATGATATTATGTAAAATGGTTTTTATATACTCAGGAAAAATATTACCCCCAAAAAAGATAATTTATCTCTACATGTAACAAAGAAGCTTGGTTTTAAATGTTAATGACTTTTTAAAATTTCTTTCAAACTATCTTAAGAATATCTTAAATAATGAAATGGGTGGTGCCAGGATACATTATAAAAAAATAAATCTTCAAAATGCAATTTTATTGTATTCACCATGTTTTTCGCTCTTTGAGAGTTCAAAGAGTTTCAGAGAGTTTATCTTACAAAACAAAACCTCCCAAGCTGCTGGAGGAAATAACATATTTAGTATTGATGCTATTGAAAGTTTTTAAATGAAAAATAATACTCCAAATGCGTTTTTCACTATTTTAAACCATTGTTGCTGGTCAAGACTGAGTAAATAAATCAAATTGGAAACCAGAGATGATTAATCATGCGTGAAACATTGACATTTTCTTTGACTCATAAAGAGAATTTCTAATATTCTCTCTGAATTGTCCAATGCCTGGTGACTCCCTGCCTGTCAAACACCTTAGAAACAGGTAGAGGGGGTCGTCTACATGTCACATTTTTAGCTGAATTGAATAATTCTTACTAGCCTGGAAGAGCTTATGCAATGATGGGGTGCCAGGCTGCTACGCAAGAGGTACAAGCGTCTCCCATTGCTTTCTTTGCTGTGGCAGTTTTCTGTAGCCACATTCCCGCACTCTAAGCACAGTGGATGCTCTGTAAACATGGTTTATCGGCTGCTGTTACATCTGCAGTGAGCGACAGTGAGCACAGCCAAGGACCTGCTGGCAGCTCTAGCAAGTGGTGAGGACATCTACTGGGTAACAGAGGACTGGAAGTGTTAAAGCCCTCGGCAGGGGACTGGCTCAGACTCCACAAGCCTGGAGTTGGTTTGGAAAAGATATTAATGAAGGGTGATAATCTAGAGCACATTCTGACTATTTCTTGGGTGCAGGATGTAAGCAGTGTTTAGGACGTGAATTATGGCTGGGCCTCCACCAGGGTGCCTCCCAGGACCGAGGCTGTGGCTGGAAGGCACCTTCTTGAGCTGAAAATGTATCTGCCCAATGCTGACTATCACTTACACTAGAGATGGAAATTGTCTTTGTCAGGTGTGCCAGCAGGGAGAGCAACAGTAACTGGAAGTCAGCTTTCATTCCACAGTTCTTCATGTCTCAATAATGCTGTCATAGCAAATTTTCTAGAAGGCAGGTCAGATCCTGTCACAATTATGCTTAAACACTTTAATGACTTTCCACTGCCTATGAGATTGCATTCAGGGTCTTTAGCATGGCAGGCTAACCCTCTGTGGCCCTGGCCTTCTTCTTTTAAACTTCTTGTCTGACTCAGATTTCCTTAGTTAAAAATATCTCTGTATTACCTGTTTAGCATTTACAATTTGCTAAGTGCTTATTTATGTACTTTACATATATAAACTCTCTTAATTCTCAAAATAACCCAATTTCAACTTCTTAAAGATGGAGAAACAAAGGCACAGAGAGGTGAGGTGATTTGCCCAAGGTTATACATCTAGCGGATGGGAGATTCAAACCCAAATCCACCCAAATCCATGCCCATGCGACTCCTGTAGATGCCCATCTGATTACAAGTCTCCTGATTTTGCATCTGCTATTCCCTCCATCATGAATGACTTTCTTCTTCATGGCTGACTGGGCTCAGTCTTCAAGACTCAGCTACAGAATTTCTTTCCCTATAAAGTTGTCTCTGATATTTCAAATGGAGTTGCCTACTCTTTTTTTTTTTGTAACCAAGACTAGACCTTGGCAAAAAAAATTAGCCACAACCACAGCTACCACCACCACCACCACCAACACAACAACAGCAATAATAATTACCATGTAACTATCACTTACTGTGGTATTTACCATGCACCTGGCATTGTCATATACCAACTTCAGTCTCCACCAGAGCACTGCACAGTAGCGTGCCACAGAGAAGTTAAGTGGCTTGCCCAAGGACAGGTAGATAATGAGTGACAGAGCTAAGGTTCAAATCCAGATCTGCCTATGCTGAATGTGGGACCACTTGTGAAAAAAAGTAAGAATTTCAAGATGGCTACAGCAGAGTGTTAAACCAAGTGCGGGCTCTTTTAAGCACGAGTACCTCGTCACTGCACTGAATGCACACACATTAAGACATCCCTGGAAGGAACCAGTGGGAATGCCACTAAATATTTACTTAGTAAATCACTGGGTATGTTACTGGCTTTAGGACTGAGGTACTAAATGGATATGCTAATATTGACCTATTCTTGCATTTCCAGATTAAATCTCACTGGTCTACAATGTATATATTTTTAAGGTGGTACTGGATTTTACTTGCTAATGTTTTATTTATAATTTGACATCTATATTTCTAAATGCTATTATTATCATTGTAAATATTAAAGTTACATCTGCTTCATTGAAAGCATTCAAAAATTTCTTTTTCCCTCTCTGGAAAAATTTATTTAGCATTATTACTATGATTATCTAGTCTCTGCAATGTGGTAAGAATTCCTCCATGAAAGCAGCTACATATGGTGCTGTTTTGAGTAGTATTAGTTGAAAAAAGTTCTTTCATGAAAACAGTTTAGTTTAACCATTCAATCTCTACTCTAGTAAAATTTGGTAAATTTTATTTTCATTGTATGTTTTTCCTTTAAATTTTCCAGTATAATTTGTATGTACTTATATACAGTAATCTCTCATGATTTTTCTAAAATTTTTTTTCATTGGTTATTTTCATTTTGTCATTTTTCAACTTATAAATTTGTACTTTCTCCTTTTATGTTTTTATTAGGTTGCCTAATATTTTGTCTATTTTTTTAAAGAATCAGTTTTTTTAATTCTAATTTTGTCCTCTTTTCTCTCACTAATCGTGTACCTATTTTTTTCTTAAATCTTTGCATTTACTTTTATTTCATTTTTCTCTTACTAGCTTTTAAGTATGAATTTATTTGGTGCCTTATCTCCTTAATTCTTTTTATTTTATTTTTTAGAAATTTTATCATTTTCATTTCTATTTTATCTTTTCCCCTAGAGCTGTAAGACAGATTTCCCACCAGATGGAAGTGTTGCTTTTTTCTTACTAATAATTCTAGTTTATTGTACTATGATTGAGGAATATGTTTGGATTATTTCTACTTTATGGATTTTAATGAGGCATTATTTGATACTTAATACGTAATCAATTTGTGAAAACTGAGTACTTGAGAATAAGGTATATTCTGTGTTATTAGCATGTAAAGTTTCATATATAAATACATATTACACATATCAATAAAACTTACTTTATTCTTTGCATTATTTAGATTTCCTATATCCTTATTTCTTGTCGACAGCTTTTCTTGGACTAACCATAGTGTGTTAAAGATGCTAAAGGTTAAAATCTCTTATTATTTATGTGTTTCTGTTTATTTCTCCTTGCACCACCTGCAGCTTTCATTTTATGTAATTGTGTTATTTGATGCATATACATAATTATTCACATCAACATTATACATTTCATTCTGCAATATTTTGAGGTATTCACCATTGTCACTTTTAATGCTTTTTGGTCTGAATGCCACCTCATCTGTATTCAGATTAGAACCCTTGGTTTCTAGTTAGCTTCACTTTACGGTGTACGTTTGTCCCATACGTTTTTTGCCCACCCTTCTATTTTTAGTCTTAATGAGTAATTTTATTTTACTATGTCTTTTATCTAAAACAGAGTTGATCTTTGGTCAATAAGGCAATTTAAAATGCCCTTTCTCTCAAGAGGTGAGTTAAGCGCATTTGTGCTTTGATGATTGATATGTTACTTCTTAATTGGGTCTAACATTTTACATCTACTTTTCCCATCTAAATGCGTTCTGTTTTATTCTCTCCTTTTCTGTTTCTTTTGTCACGTGTGAAGGTTTGGGGTTTCCTTCCAGAGATTACCTTTTTAATAACATTGCTAACGTTCCTGGTCCTCCTTCGCTTACTTAGTTTCCCCTACAAGTATTCCCTACTTTTCAGAAGTTCTGCTGCCTCTCATCTATGAAAGACCTACGTCAGTACTTGTTTTCATTACCTGAAAGAAATGTGAAGAGAATTTTCACTTTTATGAAAAAAGGTGAAAAGCGAAAACAGTGCTTAGTCTTTGCTTTGCAGCTGCAGTTGTAGAGAGGCAGCGCACACCCCAAGCAGTGAGAGTGGCGCCACCCAGCTCCTTCCCCAGGAATTGCACTCAGCATCAAGCCGCCATAGCTTTGAACTGTGACTGTGAGCATCTGTGCATCCCTTAGCAACATGTGTTCTAAGATAGTGTCTTCTTGCTCTACACCACTTCTGCTTACGAAAGGTTTCATAGGCATGCCTTCCTTTCAGATAGTGGGGAAATCTGTACTTGGTTTATCAGTTTACAATGGTACCCACTGTCTCCACCTATTTTTTACATGACCATTGCCGAGCTTATTTCAGTTCCTTCTTTACCTTCTCTTTCTCCTTTCTGTAGCATTATTAGTTTTTAATATCAGGGCAGATAACAAATATATTCTATTCTTCTACCCTTGACTCTTTTCTATATACAGTTAAAATATTCAATAGTCACTCTAAGTTCTTTTGCCAAACATTCCAGAGTCAGCTCTTGGTTGTATGACACTCAATGTTTTTGTATATTACACAGAAAGGGCTTTTGGATACAGTATTTCTTGAGTTTGGACATGTTTATATCTGTTCCTATAACCATGATAATTGAAGGAGAGTTTGGTTGGAAATAAAATCCTTGGCTCACATACTGCTTTTCTTGAGTGTTTGTTTTTTTTTTTTAATGCTATTGTAAGATCATCTTCAATTGTATGTTATTGTCAAAAAAATCTGCAGTTAAATGATTTTTTTCTATGTAAGTGACTTGGTTTTCTGTTTTTTTTTTTCTGTATTTTATTGATGTTCTAGGGGAATATGTTATCTTTAAAACCAAATACTTTTGCTATGTCCTTTGAGATGACAAATCTGAATCAATCTTTCCAGGTACCCCAGGTATTTTAATATATAATTGCAAGTCTTTTAGTTTCATGGAGTTTTCTTGGAAAATAGTTTTAAGTATTAATTCCATTGCATTGTTTGGTTTTTCTGCACTGAATTCAGGTTTGTTTGACTTTTTTCTTTATTAAAAATTACTACTCTCTGTGATCTTTTTAGCTATTTTTAAGGTTTTGTTTTCATAAATATTCTCATATCTTGCCGAAAATCCATTTATTATATTCTCAGTTGATCTACTTCTAATTTAATCTTAATTGCTAACATTATTTTGCCTTTTCCTTCAACACTGTCTTATGTCCAGTACACTCTTGTTTGACAAGAGTGTATTTTTTTTACTCCTATTTTTTTAACTCTTTTTTTTTTCCTTCTCATCCTGTCCCCTAATAAGAGCTCTGTACCCAGAGCCCTCCATGGGCCCTCCGTGCCCCATTCCTGCCTTTCTCCTAGCAAACCCCACTCCCGGAAGCAGTCATCAAATTCCTCTGTCTCTGATCCAAATCCTAAACTTAAAATGTGAACCTTGATCCAAATTCCTTCGAGAAATAAGAGAATGGATGAGCCCTTCTCTCTCTTAATCCCAGTGCAATGAAAATTAAGCATAAGATTGAGCTGGAGGAGCCTCTGTCTCTGCCGTGTGTCCAGGGCTTGGATGGGACCCAACAATACGGAGAGAGGGCAAAGGGCAGGGAGGGAGCTCAGCATCCTGGTGACTTGGGGTCTGTCATCCCTCCCACTCTCCTCTCCCCAACATTCTTGCTGCATGCGGGGCCATTATGCCATTATGCTATTAACCAAAATGACAACATATAGATAAGGGAACGTATGGATTGGTATGCAGCCATCAGCATTCTCTGGCTGTATGAGGGAGCAGAGTCCTAATATTTAGTGTTCTTGGGCCTCAATTCACTCCTCGTGAGGTTGCAGCTGAGGCTTCTTACTTCAGCACTCACTTCTGGATAATGTGAATACATGGCATAAAATGTAAACTGTTCTAAATGTACGATCAAATTCTGTCTCAAACTTGTTTCTCCACACTTCCTGGATCAAACTGATAAACATTATTTCACTTCTCTTTTGTGTAGATCACAGTTTCACAAATCTTTTCTCCTGAACAGCTTTTATTGTCATTTACATAAACACACAAAATTATTTTTTTACTTTTCTAACAATGACTAAAATAGGGCAAAATAACTAACTTTGAGGGCCCTTGCACAATATTGTGCAAGGAGAATACAAGCTTGGTGAGAACTCACTGGGCTGATGAGTCACTACTAGGCCCCCGTGATCTCAACCATGGGATGGAAATGAACAGTTGCAGTTGGGGGCAGGGTTGGTTCAGAACCGCTGCTTGTGTTTTAAATCTCAGGCAGAGGGTCACAGCTAGGACAGTAACAGGGAAGAACGAATCTGATTCCATATTGGATCTGTTTTTTTTACTTTAACCTTCGTATTCTATTGCTTTTGCTGTAAGTTGAGAATGTTTCCTGTAGCCTGAAATATACAGGCTAGCCCACTCTCAAGGCTCTGACCTTGAAAGGTATAACACTTTTCATTCACATAGAGATCATAAGTTGCAGAACAGAGAATATTTGTCTTGGAGTTTTACAGGAATATCGTGACCAGACCTACATGGACAGCGGCAAGAACAAAGGATTATCACATGCCCTCGGGGGTCTGCCAGGCACCAGCAAGTTTGCAACAACCAGCCATGCCCCCTCCCCTTTTAGTATAAAAGAAGCCTGAATTCTAACTCAGGTAAAATGGTTCTTTGGGACACTAGTCCACTATCTTTTCAGTCTGCTGACTTTCCAAATAAAGTCACTATGTCTCGCCCCAACAACACACCTCAATTTATGGACCTGTCGTGTGGTGAGCAGTACAAGCTTGGGCTCAGTAACAGGACCCACATATGTTGGAAATCCAACCCAAGCTTCACCAACTGGCATCAGTCAGGTACATCTAGATGGGACTGGAACACCACCACCGTAGGCTCAGATGCCCTTCCCCACATCCCCTAAGGCAATGTCCTCTTCCAGTAACCCCTGTAGGGAGAACTGGTCTGAAAACCAAGGACAATGAAAGCGGAGACCTCTCCATAAACAAGGAGCAAAGCTTCCCACCCTGTCTCATGATTTTCCTCCTTCAGTGTCAATATGAGTCCAAGGGAAGTACATTTCACCATGATTTAGGGCTGCTTATATTTTTAAGGGGATGAGAGGAAACTTATAAGCTAATAGAAAATTACCAGTTAAAAATTTTCCAATACTGTAATACTCAGCCATAAAAAAATACAAAATAATGCCATTTGCAGCAACATGGATGGACCTGGAGATTGTCATTCTAAGTGAAGTAAGCCAGAAAGAGAAAGAAAGTACCATGTGATGTCACTCATATGTGGAATCTAAAAAAAAGAAAAAAGAAGACACTAATGAATTCATTTACAAAAAAGAAACAGACTCAGACATAGTAAACAAACTTATGGTTGCTTGGTGGGGAAGGGGCTGGGAAGAGACAAACTGGGATTGTAGGATTTGCAAATATTAGCTACTATATATAAAATAGATAAACACGTTTCTTCTGTATAGCACAGGGCACTATATTCAATATCTTGTAGTAACCTATAATAAAAAATAATTTGAAAATGAATATATGTACATATATGAGATGACTGAAACATGCTTTATGCCAGAAATTGACACATTGTAAACTGACTATACTTCAATAAAGTTTTCCAATTAAAAAATAAAATAGTTTAAAACATTAGATTAAAAATAAAAAATAAATTAAAGTTTTCCACTACCATTATAGGAAAAGTTCCAGTACAACTTAGGAAAGTTCACACAGTGAAAATTTTGGAATTAAAGTGAATATGGAGGAACAGAGAGGGACATGGTTGACGTTTCAGTGGGAGTGTAGTGATGCATCTCTGGGTGGAAAGACCTATCACCAGAAAAAAGGTATGAGGAAAAGTCGGAAATCATGGGTGTGTGGGATCCACAGGGGAATTCAAGGAGAGTTTCTGCTGAGCCATGGCCTTAGAAGACCTGTATTTGTAGATAACAGGGAGGCATGGAAAGCTCTTTAGTCTTTGCAAGAGAAACATCATCTCCTAGGGGGCAAAACAAAGGCCTGCACTCATCTCACCCTTTGAAGAGGAGCTTTTCCACGTTGATTGTGCTTTAGAACCACCTGAGGCCTTCAGAACTCCCATGCCGCAGCTCCAACTTTTATCATCACGTGAGAATCTCGGGAAAGCGACCCCATCAGGAGTGTTAAACCCTCTCCAGGTAGTTACTGCAGCCTGGGTGCGACTCAGTTACTAAAGTCCCGGCCTCTCTGGAGCAAGACGAGGTAGGAATGGCCCAAGGAGGCCCCAGGCACTCGAGTGCAGCTCCTGGCAAAGTGCAGGATGTTCCTCTCGAACAGCAGATTTCATCCCAGGGTGGCTGTTAGAATCGCCGAGGGAGATTTCCACAAACACAAATGCCTGGGACCCAGACCAAAATAATTAAGTCTGAATCACAGAGGCTGGCCTTCAAAATGCCTTCCAGCTGATTCTATTGTAGAATCAGGGCTGGGACGCTGTTTTGCAGCTGAATTCACTTGGAGGATCTGCAGTTTCACCGAGCTTATAGACCAGCGGAAGAGCTTCGCTCGACCTGGAAGTTATGTTAAACCTTTGAAAGTGTCCATCAACGTTGACGGCAGAACAACGGGAAATACCTCTGAGGGGTATCCTTGTCTAGAAAGTCACTCTATGCGCTGACTGACTGCCTGAGACCCACGTCAGGAGGATGAGCAGCCTGATTATGAGCACTGCTGAGTGATAGGAGAGGAGCGATCACCTCCAAGACCTTTAATAGTGAGCGGCCCTCCTGTGGGCTTCAGAGACCACACGAAGCAGCGAGGAGCTCAGGCTTCTACTACTCTCCGGGAGCTCCTGACTCTCTCGAACTCCAGCAGGGAAGAGGAAATGCCCGCTCTCTGCAGGCCCTGTGGCTGCAGGGAAAAAAAACTGAAGAATAGAATAGAAGGTAAGTTAAGAGGGAAACTGCTTTCTGTGTGTTTGTGGGACAATAGCTGGGTTGGCTTTCATTTTATTTCACAGGTATTTTTAGAGCCATTAAAACTTGTGCCGGGCAAACGTCTCTGTTCTTTACAAATAGTAAATATTTTAATACTTAGACAAGCCTGCTGGAAGGTGTTGTTACCATACTCATTTTACAGAGAGGGAGACTGAGACACAGTATGATAACCGCCTTACACAGGGATCCACAGTTGTAACTTCAGAGCTGGGAGTGAGAACCTGAAACTGCAGCTCCTTTAAGGTCCATGACCTTAAAGCTGTTCTAGGCTGCCTCTCAACTGCTCCACGGAACCCCTCTTCACGGATTCCTGACTTTAATGGGACTGTGTCTGCGTCGGCCTTTTATGTCAGTTACTGCACTTTCCATCTCTGGAGGTTCAGTGGAGGTTGTTGCTGTCTTTCTAGTACTTCTTCCCCTTCCCCTCCAGGCTTGACCATAGAGAGTCCACTTCCCATGCCTGTTTCGAAGTCATTCTGTACCAGTTCAACCATCGGTGTTGCTTCGGGTCTGTTGATGGATTTGTTTGCTACTGATGAATTCTATTTCTCTGTATCATTATACATCTGGTAACTCTAGGTAGGAGACCAGCATTTTTCATTTTACATTGTTGCCTGCTGGATATTTTTGTTCCTGTGAATAATATCAGGCTTTGCTTTGGGTTGCCATTAAGCCATTTGGAATCATATTGATGTTTTGAAGGATTGTTTAAAGTCTTTGGTAGTTGGGAGCTGAATAGGCTTCAGCTGATGGATAATTTGGTCCCAATACTGGGCCAGTACCCTTCTGAGCACTGGATTTTAATCCCCTTGGATAGGGTTTTTTACACTCTGGCTTCTAAGGACACAGATTCTTCCTGGCCCTGAGTGACTCCAGAGAACTATTTCTATTCTGAGTATTTGAATGTCTGATTCAAAACGTTTTCATCTGCAGGATGGTTGATTTTGTAGATGAATTTTCACCTAAAATTATCTCAATTTATAAATTCTCCTTACGTTTCCCTTGTATGGATGTTGTCTGCCACTTTCTGTTTATTTGAAAATATTCTGTTTTTCTTACATCCAACCCCTCCCCTAGTAAATAGGTACCACAGATGAATAAAATTGCACTTTTATTTATACTGATAGAAGGACTTCTTATACTAAAAATCCTAGTAATCAATCCAAACTTCTCACTTCTCTTATAACTGAACTGGGAAAATAGTATATTTTCTTGTTTTTCTTTCATCTGAAATACTGATTAAAGGTTGAAAATCTTGCCCAAGATCAGAGTTAACATAACTGTATCTGTATCAGGTTTCTTGTGTTAAGTAATATACTAAATCAGCTCTCACATTTGGTAAGTAAAATGGAATCTGACATACATTAAAGAAAATTGTTTCATAGGTAGAGATGTAAAATCAAAATTTTATACTGCTAATTAGTATTTTTTCCTAAAAACGTTGAAGAAACATTTTTTGGACATTTGTTAAACCAGTAGAGAAGACTTTGCAATGGAGTACAGAGATTGAACTTAAGTCCAAACACAACAAGGGAAAGTAAAGGATGAGGGTATGAAGTGTGGGGGATGAGGAACTTGATTTTATACTGAGGGTTGGTGATTCTCGCTAAACTAGTCTCAAAGGATTCTTGCTAAAGGCAGGCTAATGTAAATGTTTAGTCAAGAAGAGAGCTCAGAGGAACCTAACTAAAGTTTCATCATGGAGACAAATATGTGCAAAGATATCCCATGTTCAGGGATTGAAAGAATTAATATTGTTAAAATGGCCATACTAATCAAAACCATCTATAGACTCTATGCAATCCCTATCAAAATCCCAAAGGCAATTTTCACAGTAAGAGAAAAAAACAATCCTAAAACTTGAGTGAAACTACATAAGACCTCAAATAGCCAAAACAATCTTGAGAAAGCAACACAAAGCTGGAAGCATCACCCTTTCAGACCTCAGACTGTGCTACAAAGCTATGGTAATCCAAGCGTATGGCACTGGTATAAAAATGGACATATGAACCAGTGGAGTAGAATCAAGAGCCCAGAGATGAACCCTCACATATACAATCAACATTGTTAATGTTACAATTTCATGATAATTTTAAGAGAAATTCTTTTAATACTAAATTGATTCTTGTACGTAATTTCCCTTTTACTTTGATACACTCAAATCTAGATTTTAAATAGGATTTTTTTTAACAAAGCTGTAGAAATTCACTTACTGGGTTCTACAAAAATACATTGTCTATGTACATGGTTAAGGGTATAAGAAAGACTATTTCAACTAGTAAAAAAACATAGTTATGTAATTACTTGTCGGAAGGAGAATCCAGATATAAAATATGCTATAAAACTTAAAAAGTTTTAATATGCTGCCTTTTTCATGAGTTTGTGTATTTTACTGAAGTTACAAAAATGTTGGCAAATAGCTGTCAGTGGTATCATTATGTTTTAAATTCCTTTTTATCCCTTCTATCCACTTTTAAAATTACAGTATTTTGTATCTTTTCTTTTTCTAGATATGTCACCAAAGGTGTGCCTTTTTGATATATTTTTATAGAAATAAATTTTCATGTTTTTATTCTTCCACATGGTATTTTTATTTTCTGTCATTGGTTCACACTCCTGTTTTTATTACGTATTTCTTTTAATCTCTTTGGATTTATTTTATTTTTCATGCTTCAGACAGGCACAACACACTAATTTTCATGCTTTTTTCTAAATAAGTTTTTTTTGAATAATTTTCTCTAAACAACTTTTTCTAAAAGTATCTAAAGGTATAGATTTTCACCACTTTGGTTCAATTCCAAATGTCCTGAGATAGAAGTTTTTCATTATCCATTAGTTCTACATGTTTTAAAATTCATATTGTAATTTTTATTTAATATAGTAATTATTTAGCAATGTATTCTTGAGTTTATATTTATAAGTTTTTAAAGCTATTTTTAAAAATGGACTTCTTAATTGCCCTGTGAGAAAGCATATGTGACATCTTCACTTTCTAATATGTTGAGGCTTTCAGCCTAATATATGATCGATTTTTAAATGATCCATGTGTGCATGAAAAAATATGTATTTGCTAACTGTGATGTACAGAATTCAATATGCTTGCACTCAGCAAAACTTTCTAATTGTTTAGATTTTACAGATTCTTACTGGCTTTTTATTCGACTTGTACTATCATTAATTTAAAGAGGTTTATTGAATTCTCCCTTTATAATGGAAGATGTATCAATTTCTCCCTATAGTTCTATTATTTTGGCTTCTTAATGCTTGAGGTCAGTTTGCTAGAAGCATGCACATTTAGAATTGCTGTATCTTTTGATGAATGGAATGTATTGTTACTATATATTTATGCTCCCCCAGTAATGCTTCTTTTCTAAAAGTCTATTTTGCTTGATACTAACATAGATATGCAGTCTTTATTTTGATAATTATTTGCTTGATGCACCTTTTCCATTAGTTAACTTTCAATCTCTGCATATGTATTTGCTTTATCTAATTATATTATAAACAGCATATATCTGAATTTTAAATATTTTTAGTGTGACAGTTTCTTTATACGACAATTTTAGTCCACTTAACATTTTTTAAATCACAACAAAAGATTGTAAAAAATCTAAATAAATCTGTAACTACTAAATGAAATGAAGGGATAGCTTAAAGTCACACCTCCCAAAGCACAGCTTACTCAAATGATTTTACAAGTAAGTTCTATCAAATTTTCAAAACAGCAACTGCCATCCCAATCTTTTCAAAACTCTCATAGAAAAGGAAAACAAACTCCACAACTAATTCTAACAGACCAGCATAACATGATTTTGAAAGTCAACAACTATGGAAATAAAAGAATCTTATGGGTCCAGTTTACTCATGAATATTAATGAAAAAGTCCTTAACTAATTAAAATAAAATCCAACAGTCTATATAAAATACTCCATGAATGAGTCTTTTTCTTCTGTGTATGCAAGAATGACTTAATATTAGAAAATGCAGAAACATAAATCATGACTTCTACCAATTAAAGGGAAAAAATCATTTTAGATTAAGACAAAGCAATGATAAAACTCCAAATAAATTCATTTTTAAAGACCTGTTATTAAATTAGTAGTAGGATGAAAATTTTAGCCTAAGTAAGGATATTCATACAAGCCCTATAGTAAACATCATGCATTCTCCTTAAAATCAGGTTGAACACTAAAATAACCACCATTCTTGCTGCTCTTTCATAATGTATCTCTTATCAATATAATAAAACAAGATAAGGAAATTAGAGTCATGCAGACTGGAGAGGAGTAAGTAAAAAATGTCACTTTTGAAGAGGATACATTTATTTTGAGTTAATGAAAACAAAGTTTTGTAGTTAAATTACAAGAAGAAAAGGGGAGAGCAAGGTGGCTAGAATGAAGATTTAGAGGCAGAAGTGCATGCCTAGACCCCAACGAACATGTTATAGACTTGTAATTTTTAAAATATTTGAAATAGTATTAGAAAACAGCAAATACCTAAGAATATTTTTGCAAACACATTTTTCTTTTTTATGATTTCAAACTATTTTCAGAGCATAATAAACATCCAGAAATGTGCACCTATCATGAGTAAACAATTCAGATGTTCAAATGTTGACCATACCTTGGAGAGTGCCCAGATTAAGAAACAGAATTTATCATCCCAGAGTTTCTCTTGTGCTCCTTCCCAGTCCTGAGCTACCACCAAAGACAATCATTCTCCTGAACTTTAACAGAATATATATGTTTGATTTATTTTTTACCCTTTGTGTGAACTATACATACAGCATGTATTCTGTTGATCTTGTGTTACTCAGCATTATCTTAGATTCACTCATATCGTTCCTTCTAATTGGTGTATGTTATACCGTTTTGTGAATATATTTATCAATTCTATATACTTCTGTATATTTCCAGTTTTTAGCTATTACCAAATATGATGCTATGAAGGTTCTAGTACATATCTTTGCATTTGTGTAGGATGTACACTTAGGAATGAAACTTTTGGGTCAATTTCCCTGAGTGTTTGTGGCTATTTACACTCTCAGTAGAGTCTGTGAGAGTTCTTCTTGCTCCATATCCTTACCAATACTTGGTATTTTCAGTGATTTTCATTGTAAATAATATGAAGTCCAATTTATCCATTTGTTCATTAGTAGTAATTTTTAATTTTTGCTTAAGAAATCATCATTTATTCCAGTATGCTAAAGAGGTTCTGTCTTCTCCTATTGTTTTGCCTTTAGCTTTAGATTGGAGTCTATTAAACTTTTAGGGTGGGTAAGGGTGTTTGGGTGTGGTGCAAAGCAGGCATTAAATTTTTTTTCTGTGTGGCTGTCCAACTGACAGAGTAACATTTGTTGAAAAGACAGTCCTCTCCCAGCTACCACACAATATTTGAATATTGTGACACAATATTTGTCACAAATGAGGTTAAGTCTGTGTGAACCTATTTCTGGAATCTCTATTCTTTTTCTTCGTTACTTTTGATAACACTACACTGTCTTAATTTTTTCGGCTTTATAATAGGTCTTGCTATCTTGTAAATTATTCATCTTTTTAATTCTCTCTAAAATTACACTGGCTATTTTTCTTTATCTTTTGTGTTTCCATAAAAATTGTGGAATCAACTTGTCAACACACACATACACACATATACACACACGTGCTCACACAAAAACATGCCCACAGATACTGAGATTTGGGTTGGGATTGGAAAGATTCTATAGATTATCTTGAGAAGAATAAACATGTTTACTAATCTGAATATTTCAATCCATGAACAAGGCATATACCTCCATTTATTTGGATTTTCATTGTCTCCACATCATATATCGTTCTAAGAGTAGAGGTTTTGCACCATATGATATAAGTCAAAATGTCATGAGTGAAAAATGATTAATTCTGTGAAAATATGGTTTAAAATACCACCTTATGAATAAAATCAATTATCCCATATACCACACTATATAAATATTTCAGTGGTTCAGAATTTAGTCCTATAACTATATCTTTAAATGCAGAACATTTTTTAAGTGAGACATTAATGTGACTAGAAAACTTATCCACTCCAGGCATCTATTCTTCAACATCCCTACCAAGCTGCTGTTGTACAGGTTTTGTTAGAATAGTTGCAAAAGCAGAAAAGTTATTTTTCCTTTTGGGACAACTCCTTCAGTTATCGGGAAGTTCAACCTATCAAAGACTTATTCCTTATAATGATCCAAAAATCCTTCTCTATAAAATTTTCCCCTGTTGGTCCTTACTTCAACTCAGTGTGAATACAGAAGTGATCTGTCTCATCTTCAACAGGAGAGTACTTCAGATTATAAGAGCCGTTTCTGTGTCCTCATTCTCTTTCTCTTCCTTCTCCTGGCTAGGTGTCTTCCCCCATTCATAAAACATGATTTCTAGTCTTTTCAATATCTGAGTCTCTCTTCTCTGAATGCACTCCAAGACTTTTCGTGCACGCCCCACACTCTTCAGTGTGGTGCCCATTATTCCAGGTGTAGGCTGAAAGGGAGAGTAGATTCAGAACATCTTCTCACTTGGAACTAAATTCTCTATTTCAGTCAATGTTCTGAAATGGTGCTGTCATCAGAAAGCTGACTGGCAGGCAGGCAGAGGCCCTCCAAATTGGCATTTACCTTATTGATCTCATCATTGTCATTCCCGAGTTTTGCCTGCCTGGTGACTTCGGTGGCAGTAAGGACCTATGCTTCAGAGATACAGTCACACTAAGCTTAAAAGAAAAGATTAGCCATGCATGTACTCTAGCTGGCCTTCTCTCCCTGAAGGAAAACCACCTCCTGCAAAATAAAATTATAATCTAAAATTGATTGGTGAGCACAGAATCAGGGCGAAGAGAATTAGTTCAGCATTTCAATATTTAATTGCTTCAGGGTTCTGACAGTTACATCCATCATCAGAGTCGAGAGATACCTGCTACCAAAACCAGGCATGGTGAATCTTTTATCAGTGTACTCTCTACCCAGGACAGAACTAGGACGAGAAGCTGCTGTCATTGATTGCCTAATGGTCTTGCTTTTCTATATTTTATGCTAATTAATCCCTGTTTCTAATAAATAATTCTTTTTTAGATTCATTAATATCTTCTTTCATCTTCTTCTGCCCAGGAGGCCAACTTCTTTCTTCAAGGTGACTTTGAATCTCATCATTTAAGGTGGATTTTATAATTCTTATCGAACAGTCTTATTTCTCTGTTTTCCAAATTCTAAGAGAGCTCCTATCACCCAGGTCAATTTATGTGACCAAGTAACTAGTCTTATAAAAATTTAGCCACGTGCATACGTAAGATCCTTTCTGTTCTTTTTCTTCCTTCTCTCTCTGTGCCATTTAGTGGGAGCTCTAGCAGATTCTGGACAGTTTGACTATGAGAATTCAGTGATTAACATTAGCCCTTTGGATATCAATCTTCTGGCATATCTTTGAGGACCACTAATATCTCTGATTGGACCCTCTCTGCCTGCACGGCTTTATAGAGAAGGCAAAAGGTCTCCTCTATCCAACTTTCCATTGTCTTCCTATTTTTTCGAAAGCATTTCCAATTATAGTTGAAAGCACTTGGCTCCCTCAAAAGACTCTGAAATGTGAATATTTTCAAACTTCAAACAAACAAAGATTATAAAGGATCCAGGAATAAAGAAGATCAGAGTAGCAATGTAAAAGCCTTGTGTTTTTCTTAAATATCCAAATGGAAATACTTTTTCATGTTTTTCCTTAGTGAGGTAACATGTGTATTTTTGAAGTTCCTTCAGAATCTCAAAAGACCCTGACAATTTGCCTTGACCTTATATATTGACTATAACATACCTTTGGTGACGTGGGCAACAGTTAGCTCTATTTTAATGTCTCAACAGAACTAGATAAGAAGATGCAGAAGAGGTAGTCTTTTTTATACAGCCGCTTTGGAGATATGAATACAAATGGGGGAGGAAGGTGAAGATGAGAAGCGATGCCGCAAAGAAAATGTGCATCTTTGTAAAAGCTAATTGTGATGATAATTACCTTCTGCTTTGGAAGCACATGGGTGATGTTGGCTCTTACAGTGGAGTTTGTTCAAAGAAGTAAAATAGATTGCGCTATTCAACAGTGACTGAATTGTTCATTATGTTAAGAATGGAAAGCAATCTTGTAAAATGTCATCTTTTTACATTTTGAAAAATTTTCCAAGAACATTTATGCCAACTAAATGTAAAATTTCCCCAGTATCACTCCTACCTCATTAAAGGGGAAAAATAATATGGCTAAATGCCTATGACAAATAGTCATACTATTTAAATAATTATCACTGTCTTTTTCAGCAGAGATACAGACAAGGAACAATCAGGTGAAGGAGTAAAAGGGGTATTCAAGGCATTTGTCAAGGATAGGAAGATACAGAGGGAAAAATGGCTCAGTGTGAGGGATCCAGGCTTTGCTGGGAACAGCAGCAGCAACTGCTGGGCTCTGCCTCTCTCCCTCGGAAGCATCTTGCACCTTCCATCGCTTAGCCAGCCACTCACCCACGCCCTCTAACAGACACTCAGAAAAGTGACTAGAATAATGGCAAAGAATAAACTATTTCCTGCTCTGGAGTTACTAGCCCTGCACTCTTTGTATAAATCTGCACATCTCTTCCAGATTTCAAACAGCTGTTTCTAGTCATTTTGTTAAAAACAAAACTACCACCGAAAAACCGCAACCGCTTTCTACAATTTCCTCCGAGCTAGCTTGAATGTGGGGTCAGTGCCTGTGTGTTCGGGCTATTTCTGCCTCAGCCTTATTTCTCATCTGGGGCTTCTGGAGGTTAACCTCTTCAGATCTGTATAGCACTGGCCTGTGCAGCTTTCATCTACTTCTGTTTCTGTGCCCTGGCTGGCCCGCACAGTTGGAAGTAATCCCTGGCCTGAATGCTAAGCCTGAAAATTCTGCAGTGTTTCCAGACTGGCTTCATATCTGTAATTTTTTAAAATTAAGGTATAATTGACATAACATTGTATTATTCTCAGGTGAACAATGTAATGATTTGATATTTGTATATGTTGCAAAATGATAACCACAGTAAGTCCGGTTAACATCCTTCATCATACAAAGTTACAAATTTTTGTGTGTGTGATGAGAACTCTCAAGCTCCAGTATCCTAGCTACTTTCAAATATGTGATCAGTCTTATTAAATATACTCGCCATGCTGTACATTTCATCCCCATGACTTATTCATTTTATAACTGGAAATGTGTACCTTTTGACCCCTATATCCAATTCATCCATCCCTCACCCTCACCTCAGACAACAACCAATGTGTTCAATTTTCCATCAGCTCAGTGGGTTTTTTTTTTGGTTTGGTTTGGTTTTTACAGTCTACATATAAGTGAGATCATATGGTATTTATCTTATTCTTTCCAACTTTTCACTTAGCATAATGTCCTCAAGGCCTATCCTTGTTGTAAATGGAAAAATTTTATTCATTTCTTTTATGGCTGAAGAGTATTCTGTTGTGTATTTATACACCAATTTTCTTTATCCATTTATCCATCAAGGAACATTTAGGTTGTTTTTAGTGTCTTGGCTGTTGTAATAATGCTTTAGTGAACATGAGGATTTGCTGTCAAACCTATCTGTTTGACTTTGTCTTTGTTTTCATTGGATTAATACCTAGAGGTGTGGAATTGCTGAATCACGTGGTAATTTTATTTTTTTGAGGAAACTTTGTGATATTTTCTATAGTGAATGAACCAGTTTAAATTAACACCAAGAGGGCACAGTGTTCTGTTTTTTCCACATCCTAAGCAACACTTCTTGCCTTTTTTTTTAAGTAGCTGTTCTGACAGGTGTGAGGTGATATCTCTATTGTGGTTTTTAACCTCTAGTTCCATGATAATTAGTGATGTTGAGCATCTTTTCACCTACCTGTATGCCATCAGTATGTATTCTTTGGAAAAATGTCTATTCAGACCCTCTGCTCAATTTTTGATCAGATTTTTTCATATTGAGTTGTTTGAGTTCTTTATATAGTTTTGATATTAAGCCTTTATCAGATATATGATTTGTAAGCATTTTCTTCCATTCTGTAGGTTGCCTTTTGGTTTTCTTGATTGTTTAGTAGCATGTTATTTAATCTCCACATATTTGTTAATTTTCTTTTAGTAATTGATTTCTAGTTTCATACAATGTGATCAGAGAAGATGCTTGAAATGAGCAATCTTCTTAAATTTACTAAGACTTGTTTTATAACCTAACATATGATCTGTCATGGAAAATGTTTTGTGTGCACTTGAGAATATGTATTTTGTTGCTTTTAGATGGAATTCTCTGTATATATCTGTTAATTCTTTCTGGTATAATGTGCAGTTTAAAGAAGATATTTTCCTTATTGATTTTCTATCTGGATGATCTATTGGTGTAAGTGGGGTATTAAAATCCGCTACTATTATTATATTGCTATTTCTCCCTTTAGGTCTGCTAATACTTGCTTTATAAATTTAGGTGCTCTCATGCTGGGTGCATAAATATGTGCAAATACTATATTCTCTTTTTGGATTGATCCCTTTATCATTATGTAATACCCATATTTGTCTCTTATTACAATCTTTGTTTTAAAGTCTTTTTTGTCTGATATAAGTGTACCTACCACAGTTTTCTTTTGGTTTCTATTCGCATGAAAAATCTTTTTTTCCCCTTCTTTTTACTTCAAGTGTGTCCTCACATCTGAAGTGAGTCTCTTGTAGGCAGCATATAAATGGGTTCCGTTTTGTTTGTTTGTTTGTTTTGTTTTTTTTAATCCATTCAGCCACTCTATGTCTCTTGATTGGAGCATTTAGTCCATTTACATTTAAAGTAATTATTAATAGGTATGTACTTATTGCCATTTTGTTAATCGTTTTCTGGCTATTTTGTAGTTCTTCTCTTACCTCTCTTTGTGGTTTGATGACTGTCTTCAGTGGCATACTTAGGTCCTTTCATTTTATCTTGTGTGTATTTACTATGGGTTTTTGCTCTGTGGTTACCATTAGACTTACATACAACTACTTATTTGTAACAGTCTATTTTAGGTTGATAACAATGTAAGTTTGATTGAACACATTCTAAAGCTCTACATTTTCAGTCTCTGCCCCTTATGATTTATGTTTTGATACTACATTTTACATCTTTATGTTGTGTCTCTCTTAACTAATTATTGTAGTTATAATAATGTTTACTAGTTTTGTCTTTTAACCTTCATACTAGCTTTATAAGTGAGTAATGCACTATCTTTACTATATATTTACTTTTACCAGTATTTACCAAATACTTTCATTTGTTTCCTTGTTACTATTTAGAGCACTTTCTTTTTAGCTAAAGAAATCCTTTTAACATTTCTGCGAGGCAAGTTTAATGGTAAAGAACTCTTTTAGTTTTAGCTTGTCTGGAAAACTCTGTATGTCTCTTTCAATTCTGAAAGATAATTTTGCCAGGAGAGTATTCTCGGTTGGGAGGGTTTTGTTTGTTTGTTTGTTTGTTTGTTTGTCTTCCCCCCCCCCCACTTCAGCACTTTGAATATACTGTTTTCCTGTCTTCTGGTTTGCAAAACTTCTGCTGAAAAATCTGATTGCCTTATGAGGGGGGGTTCCCTTGTATGTAACTTTTTTTTTCTTGCTGCTTTTGAGACTCTCTCCTTTAATTTTTGAAATTTTAATTATAATGTGTCTTAGTGTGAGTTTCTTTGGATTTATCATTTTTGGAACTCTCTGGACTTCTCTTGTATCTGGATATTTGTTTCCTTCCCCAAGTTAGAGACGTTTTGAGCCATTATTTCTTCAAATAAATTTTCTGTCCCTTTCTCTTATCTCTTTCTGGAGCCCCTATGATGTGAATGTTAGTTCACTTGATGTTGTCCCATAAGTCCCTTAAGCTGTCTTTACTTTAAAAAAAAAAAATTCTCTTTGCTGCTCTGATTGAGTGAGTTCCACCACCCTGTCCTTGAGTTCATTGATCTTTTCTCCTGGTTCATCTAGTCTGCTGTTAAACCCCTGTGCTCTATTTCTCAATTCAGTTACTGTGTTCTTCAGCTCTCTGACTTCTGTTTGGTGCTTTATTATTTTTTTCTCTTTGTTGAAGTTCTCAGTGTTTTCATACTTCTGAGTTCTGTGAACATCTTTCTAACCACTACTCTGAACTCTTTATCAGGTAAATTTCTTATCTCCATTTCATTACAGTTTTGTTCTGGGGTTTCATCTAGTTCTTTCATTTGGAACATATTTCTCAGTTTCTTCATTTTGCTTGACTCTCTGTGTTGGTTTCTATGCATTAGATGAACAACTGCCTCCTTGTGTAGGAGATGAAACTTATCTTTCAGTCCTGCCCTAACTCTTGATTATCTCTCAACCTTTTTTGATTGTGCAAGCAGCCTGTTTTATTTTTAATGGCTCTCAGTGGATACGAGTGGGCCAAGACCTGTCAGTGTCCTAAAAGGGAGGCTCTCAGTCAGAGTCTAGATTCAGGCTGATTGGAAACCAGACCCTCAGGCAGGAACTTTTTAAGTATGCAAATATACAGCATCCTGTGGGATTGCAAGGATAAGCTCTGCTGGCCACCAGAGCCAAGTGATCTGTAGGTGTCCCCTGGGTAGCAGTTGTAAAAATCAGGGCTCCAGCTAAGGGTATATGCTACTGTCTTGTGAGATACTGGTGAAGTACAACGAGGCAGAGGGAGAGCACAAAAAGTATGTCCCCCAACCTATGTACCCTAAGAGGACCTCCGCAGGCCTTGAGTTGTGTGCCAAACCAGAAGCTTGCCCCTCAAGCCAAAGCACCAGGACAAGCAACTGGCCTCTTTCACAGAAAGACTGGAGATGCTTTCCAGTCTGCTGTCTGTACCATGCCCTGAGGGCGGTAACCTGACAATGACTATCTCTGCAATTGCTGTAATCCCATGGGGTCCAAGAACACAAGCCCCTCTCGTCTCCAGAGTCAGGCAATCAAGGGGTCCCCTGGGCAACAACCACAAAGACCAAGGCACAAGGCATAAAAACTGTAGCGCTAGATGCATGTGAAAGGTCCCCCCTCCAGGAGATACTAGCGCTCTGGAGGGAAAAGCCGGGGGAAAGCACTGAGATAGTGTCCACCCTCCTTTTCCTCTTACAAGGATTAGGGTCAGCCCTTAGATGTGTGTTTAATTAGGAGCCTGCCCCTCAGACCGCAGCTATGACAGTCAGCTAACCGACCACTTTCACAGAAAGAGGCGCTCCTGACTCTGTCATCTCCTGCTGTGCTGGGGCGTGAGGCTGGTTGGGAGGGGGATGGTTAACTCTTTGTTGGCTACAGTCCCATGGGACTCAAGAGCATAGGTCCCACTGGCCACCAGAGTTAGGTGGTGGTAGGTTTTTGCAGCTTCAGAAGTCAGAGTGACAGACAAGAGTTCAAGTTCCTTTCTGAGAGATAATGGTGAACTGCAGAGAGGCAGAGGGAGCGGGCAAAGACTGCATTCACCAGGCTCCGTGCCCTGGGAGCACTTCCAGAGGTCCCTAGCTGTGTGCCAGACTGGAAGCCTGTCCCTCAGACTGAAGCTCCGGGACAAGCAAGTAGGCTTCTTTCACAGAAGGACTGACTGTGTTTCACTCTGCTGTCTGTGCAGTGCCGTGGAGGTGGTCGTCTGCCAGGAAGCGTCCCTCTGACTGTTAGAGCCTCACAGGACTCAGGATTATAAGCCCTCTTTGCCTCCGCAGCCAGGTAGTTAGAGGGCATCCCACGGACAGCCTCAAAAACTGGGCACCAGACCATGTCAGAGCCCCCCCGCCCCCCGGAGACCCTGGTGCGCTGGAGCTCAGCAAAGGGAGGTCAGGATGATAGTGCACACGGCAGCGGGAGCACATATAGATGGTGCCTACTGGAGAAAAGGAAAAAGACGGCACCTGCCAGCCTGAACAAGGCAGGCGGAGGGTACATAGACAGCACCTGCAAGAAAAAAAATTGGCACCCATTGGCTATCATGAGGCAGGTGAGAGTGTGAAGATGGTGCCTGCCCCTCAGATCGACACTGTCAGATGAGCAAATGAGCGTCATTCACATATAGTCCGGGTACCTCTTGGTCAGCTCCTTCGGCACCGGGCCCTGGGGCAAGCGAGTCCGAGGAGCACAAGATCCCTTTAAGGACCGTTTCTCAGATTGCCATAACGTGAGTGTCTTGTGGACTGGAGTCTTAATGGTTTTCAAAGCTAGATGTTTTGGTGGCTCATCTCCCAAGTGCAGGTCTTAAAAGTTGGGGTGCCTGATATGGCGTTCAAACCCTTGCTCTTTGGAGAGAAGATCTGGGTTTTGAGTTCCCTCCCAATTGTGAGTTGCCACACTGGGGGTGCAGTTTATTGGTGAGGTTGGGTCCCAACCTCTCCTATCCACTTTGATGTGGGCCCTCTCTCATTCACCAGGTACGTAGGAATTGCTCGGTTTTTAGGCGGTTTTTTAGAGGAAGTTGTGCCATATGTAGTTGCAGATTTAGTGCGTCCACGGGAGGAGGGGAGCCCAGAATCTTCCTATATCACCATAACCCTCTCCCCATACTCTTAACCTTGATTCATGTCCATGTCATGTGATGACCTTTTGTCTCCCTTCCCTTAAAACAAGTTCCTTTTATAACAGGAGTCCTGTGTCTGAGGCCTATGGAATGAAATTATTCTGAGTCTTCCCAAATAATTCTTGACTCAGCAAGTCACTGTGCTAAAGAGAATCAGCAGGCATTGAGAGAAGTGCCTGAAAGAGGGCACGGATGCCAGGTAGCAGATAAGGATGGAGCAGCTCTAATGACAAACTTAAAACCCTAAAACATATTAATTCAGGAGAAGTTTGTGTAGGGGACAAACTAGGCTACCAAGAGATGAGCAACAAGGAAGAAAAACAGTGAGTTATGAAGGAGATAATAGACTCTCCATTTAGGAAAACTTGTTTAAGAAGATGGCTATTTTAGCAGAAGTTGTAGACTCATAGCTAGAAAGATATGTTATGAGAAAGCAGATGAGGCAAAATGTACAAAGGTACTCCTGTGATTACGCTTGGACCAAAAAAAAAGAATTTCATTTAGTTGAAATCAGTGAGTAATTTGAGCATCTGCGAGTTGAATCCTATCATCCTCTTAAAATAAACTTTCATTCTGTTTTTTCACTTTTTCTTCTCTCCAGTGACAGCCAAAGAGGTGACCAAGAGAGTGGAGGTGGGGGAAGATTAGAGGGTAAGCAGAAGAAAATAGTTGTGTTGTACAAATTTGTCCACGTAGACACAAAACACATATACTGCTCATATTTCTGCAAAATACAGACCAAGATCTTGGGAGATTCCAAAGAAAGGATCTAGCAGTAGATTGCTTATATTTTTCCAACATGTGGCGTATGAAAATAAAACATTTATGAGGCTTTATTACATGCACATTAATTATCTAAAATTAGAGGCACTAAGAGTGAGCCATTAAGTGCTGATTAGACAATGATACGAGTTCTGGCAGCATCGGTAATAGGGAACTAAGTTTACTTCCAAAGGGAGGAGAGATCATTAAATTTTTAATTTGTTTCTCAACTGTTCAATTACAGCATGCCTAATGTGCTGGACATGAACCTTAAGGGACTTAACACAATTACGGGACTTTTTCAGTGTACCTTGCTCTTTTGCATTTATTTTCTCAAAAGATTAGGTATTTGTAACTCTTTTAGATCATTCGTTGCCCTCAAATACTTCATAATGTCTCTCTTCCACTTCATATATGTTTTCTATTCCTTAGATGCTTGGCAAGATTATATCAAATGTGATGAGAACTATTTATTTTGCTGGGAAAAAGACAACCCTTCAAATATGCCTTTTAAATATGGTTCAGTAGGTGCCTATTCAAAGTCTCCTTTGAGGATTTCTTGCTAATGGCCTCCTCTAGTCAAGAGTTTATTGGCCACTTACTTAATCAATAAATGCATGGTCCTCAGTTCATCCTTCTCTCTTAAACGTTTTTATGGACTGCCATGTGCTCACACCTTCCCTCCATGATTTTGCAGTCAGGTCACACTCATGATTAAGTAGCCTCATGATGCTGAAAAAGATCCCCTGAGACTTCTTCAAGGTTTGGGTGTCTGTAATCAATAAAATAATCTGTAATTTTATCAACTAATCCTTGGTAATACTGAGAAAAAACTTAAGGAAACCTTGGAAAATTACATTTTTCTCTCCACATTTCACTTATATTCTTTAATTAGACATTTCAGTATTCAGCTAAAGAAAAGTTTTTGCAGGCTTTTATGTTAAGACTTGTTGAGAGACCTGAGTGAGGGCTTCTATGTGGGCTATAATGTCCTTAAAGCCAGTGGAGGAAACAAAAATGGCATCCAAATGACCATACCAATCAGAACATCATACCAGTCAGACCATGCCAAACCAGCACGAGCCCACCTGGCCTTTAGGAGAGGGAGGTTAGCAGCTTTAGGAACTTGACCTCGCTGTGTATACCATACATGTCCGCTATGGGAGGCAGCACTGTCAGGGGTGAAGAGATGGACTCGGGGTGGGATCTGCCAGACCAGGATCCCCACCTCTTCCCTCTTTCAGTGGTGTGTGTTCCATTTCAGGTATAGTGTGTTTCAACAGGTCCGCTTGCAGCAGGACAATGGGATCTAGTGGAGACTGGGTAGTTCCTCCTTATCCAGGGGTGTGAAATAGTTCACCTATCCTGGAGGACGTTCCATTGTAAATTTCACTAGCTAACACCCTTCCCAGGCACGATGAGGCTTGATGTTCTCAGCAGCATAGCAGTAGTGGCCACCTGGTTTGCACACAGACAGGGTGTAGCTTGGGTTAGGCCAGACACAGACAGTGTCCACACACACCAAGGCATATTCAGGGTCCTCACTTGGAAGGGGTTGATAAAATAGGCTTGTCAATTCCACACCAACTGGGAACTCTAGTGAATGGCCCCAGACTCCTTTGGTAGTTACTCTGGGCATTGTTTAGAGCATGCAGGACATTTTGTACTGCATTGGCCAAGTCACTGTATTTCAAGGGCAATCTGGCATTCTTACCAATACCCCATCCCACCTGGGAAATACGGTAGCTGCTCTTCTATGCACCCAGTCTGCTGTATTTGCGGAAGGGCTGGCTGCTAGGGCTCATTGCTGGGCTAAGGCACGGGCCTCCCGATTACCAAGGGGTGTCAGTGCCATATGAGCCAGGATGTGAGAGACAGAACTGCCTCAGTTTCTGGCGGGTGAACCCAAATGTCTTTCCACATGTCCTGAACTCATAAGGGCTTATTCATAATCATCCACCCTTCTGCTACACATTGTTCAAACCACGGCATCAACCTCATTAGAAAAGCCCACATGGCAGTGCAAAGGGTTAATGGCCAGGGCTCATGAGTGATCAATCATTACCCAAACCACACTGAGTTCAGCCAGCTAACTGCTGTGGTTCCTTCCTGTTACAAGGAGAACAGTTTTTATGTGTGTGGGGTTTTTTTTGTTGTTGTTTGTTTTTACTGAACATATAAAATAATTATGAGGCATGTACATGACTTCTTAATCCAATCATCTGTTGATGGGCACTTGGATTGCTTCCATGTCTTGGCTATTGTAAATAATGCTGCTGTGAACATTGGGGTGCATATATCTTTTTGAATTAGTGTTTTTGTTTTTTCTGGATATGTATGCAGGAGTGGAATTGCTGGATTACATGGCAGTTCTATTTTTATTTTTTAAGAAACTTCCATACAGTTTTTCATAGTGGTTGCACCAATTTACATTCCCATCAATAATGGTTCCCATTAATAAGGGTTTCCTTTTCTCTGCATCCTCTCCAGTATTTGTTATTTGTGTTCTTTTAAATGACAGCCATTCTGACAGGTATGAGGTGATATCTCATTGTGGTTTTGATTTGTGTTTCTCTAATTATTAGAGATGTTGAGCAACTTTTCATGGGCCTGTGGCTATCAGTATATCTTTCTGTGGAAAAATGTCTAAGCAAGTCTTCTGCCCATCTTCTGATTGGATTGCTTGGTTTTTTTTTTTTTTTGATGTTGAGTTGTATGAGCTGTTTGTGTATTTTGGATATTAACCCCTTGTCTAATGCATCATTTGCAAATATTTTCTCCTATTCTGTAGGCTGCCTTTTTGTTTTATTGATGCTTTTAGGTTTAATTAGGTCTCATTTGTTTATTTTTGTTTTTATTTCTTTTGCTTTAGGAGACTGATCAATGAAAATATTGCTATGTTTTATGTCAAAATGTTTCACCTATGTTCTCTTCTAGGAATTTTATTGTTACAAGTATTACATTTAGACCTTTAAACCACTGAGTTTATTTTTTGTATATAGCGTGAGGAGATGCTCTAATTTCATTGTCTTACATGCGCTATCCAGTTTTCTCAGCAATACCTGTTGAAGAGATTGTCTTTTCTCCATCGTATATCCTTGCCTCCTTTACCATAGATTAATTGGCCATAGGTGTGTGGGTTTATTTTTGGGCTCTGTATTCCATTCCATTGATCTATGTGTCTGTTTTTGTGCCAATGCCATGCTGTTTTGATTATTGTAGATTTGTAGCATAGTCTGAAGCCTGGGAGGGTTATACCTCTAGCTTTGTTCTTATTTCTCAGGATTGCTTTGGCAATTGGAGGTCTTTTGTGATTGCATATAAATTTTAGGCTTAGCCTAGTTCTATGAAAAGTATCATGGGTATTTTGATGGATATTGTATTAAATCTGTAGATTTCTTTAGATAGTATGACCATTTTAATGATATCAGTTCTTCTAATCCAAGAGCATGGGATATCTTTCCATTTCTTTGAATCATCTTCAATTTTGTTCATTAGTATTTTATAGTTTTCACAGTATAGGTCTCTTACCTCCTTGGTTAAGTTTATTCCTGAGTATACTTTTTATGTGATTCTGAAAGTTTTTTTTTTACCTTTATATTTCTGATATTTCATTATTAGTGTATAGATATGCAACAGATTTATGTATATTAATATTGTATACTGCAAACTTGCTGAATTAATTTTTGAAAGTTCTAACTATTTTTGGGTAGAGATTTTAGGATGTCATCTGCAAATAGTGACAGTTTTACCTCTTCCTAATAATTTGGATAGCTTTTTATTTCTTTTCTTTTTTTTTTTTTTGTCTGATTGCTATGTCTAAAGCTTCCAATTCTATGTTAAATACAAGCAGTGAGAGTTGGCATTCTTGTCTTTTTCTTGAATTTAGTGGAAAGGTTTCAGCTTTTCACCGTTGAGTATTATGATGGTTGTGGGCTTGTGGCCTTTATTATGTTAATATGTTTCCTCTATATCCACTCTGATAAGAGTTTTTAACATGAATGAATGTTGAATTTTGTCAAATGTTTTTCTGTGTCTATTGAGGTGATCATGTGGTTTTTGTCTTTCCTTGTTAATGTGGTGTAACATATTGATTGATTTTGCATATGTTGAACCATTCTGTGAATCTGGAACAAATCCAACTTGATCATGCTGTATGATCCTTTATGCATTGTAGGATTCAGTTTGCTAATATATAGTTAAGGATTTTTGCATCTACATTCATTGAAAATATTAGCTTGTAATTTTCCTTTTTTGAAGTGTCTTTCTTTGGTTTTGGTATCAGGGTTATGATGGCCTCATAGAAAGAATTTGGGAGTATTCCCTTCTCTACAGCTTTTTTGGGGAACAATTTGTGAGAGTAATTTGGAATAATTTTGGAATAATTTGAGAAGCATAAGTATTAGTTTGGTGGAATTCCTCTGTGAAGCTGTCCAGTCTTGGACTACTGTTTGCTGAAAGTTTGTTTTTTTGTTTTAATTCCAGATACAGTTTCACTTGTAGTGTTCAGTCTGTTCAAACTGTCTGTTTCTTCTTGACTCATCTTGGAAGCTATATGTTTCTAAAAATTTGTTTCTTCTAAGTTGTCCAACTTTTTGGCATATAACTGTTCATGTTTTCTAAAAAATTTTTTTTTGTATTTCTGTGGTATTGTTTGCTGTTTCTTCTCATTCATTTCTTTTTCTTTTTCTTTTCTTTCTTTTTGTTTGTTTGTTTGTTTGTTTATATGGGCCCGCTCTCTTTTTTTCTTGCTAACCCTGGCTAAAGGTTTATCAACTTTGTACTTGTTTGAGAAGTTCTTTATTTCTCCTTCTATTCTAGGTAATAATCTTGCTGGCTAGAGTATCCTATGTTGCAGAAGTTTGAACTTTCTTTCAGAAAGAACTTTTTGAAAGTTCTTTCTGGCTGGCAAAGTTTCTGTAGAGACATTAGCTAATAGCCTTATTGGGATTCTGTTGTATATGACTATTTTTCTCTTGCTGCCTTTAGAATTCTCTCTTTAAGTTTATATTTGCCATTTTAATTATGACATATCTTGGTGTAGGTCTGTTTGGGTTCATCTTGTTTGAGACCTACCGTGTTTCCTGTACCTGGGTATCTGTTTTCTTCTTTAGGTTTAGGAAGTTTGGGCAATAATTTCTTCAAATACTTTTCCAATACCCTTCTCTCTCTCTTCTCCTTCTGGAATCCCTATAATGTGAATGTTGGCACATTTTGTTTTCCCATAGATCTTGTATGTTGCTGTTATATATTTTTTCAATTGTCTTTCTATCTGCTGTTGTGACTGGGTGGTTTCTAGTATTCTATCTTCCAAGCCACTTATGTGTTATTCTGTGCCATTTAGTCAGCTATTCATTGCTTCTAGTGTGCTTTTTATCTCAGAAATTGAAGAATCTGTTTTTGATTGGGTCTTCTTTATAGTTTCTAAAGTTCCTTTTTAAAATGATCTGTGCTTAGATCAATTCTCTTTCCTAATTCAGTTCATTGTCTGGTAGACCAATTGTCTCTGTTACATTATTTACTTTTTCAAGGATTTTTTTCTCTTGCTCTTTCAATTGAGAGTAGTTCCTCTGCTTTTTCATTTTGCATAACTTTCTCTGGCTCTATGAATTTAGGTGAAACAGTTATCTTTTGTGGTCTTAAAGGGGTGTTTTTATATGGGAGCTTCTTTATGTAGACTGCATGTACCCAATATCTTTGGTGTGAGGGCTGGATTTGGTATGGACACTAATCACATCTTTCCTCATGGTGTGCTAGCCACTTTCACTCTGGTAAGTGGTGTGGCTGATGCTGGAGTAGCAAGAGTCTCTGCATGATGTGAGATGGGACTTCCTTTCTGCTCAATGGCATGTACCTACCTGTCAGGGACAGATCTACAGATCTACTCCTATGTTGCTGGAGCCAAAACCCTGAGAGTCGGGCTCAAGCTGGCACTGTTTTCATTAAGTATGTGTTTTTCCTTCTCCCCACACTGGGGCCTTTGCCCCCAAACAGTGGAGTACTGAACTCAGTGGGGCTCATGTGCTTACAGCGGTCCAGCTCACTGTCTATGTAGGTATCTTCAGATGCAGCCCAAGATTGTGTCTTTTCCCCTGTGTGCTCATCCAGACCTAGTGCCGTATTGTCACGTGGTGTGAGCAGACCCAGAGCATTCACTCAATTGGGAGTGGAGATCACAGTGTGGTGGTTGCTGGAACTGAAGCAGCTGAGCTGCCATCAGAAGTCTAGGCTGCTTCTGGGGAGCTGTTTGAGTAAGTTCCAGCAATGGCTGCCACTGCCCCACCCGGCCCACTCCTCAGACCCCGGGTTTCCTTCACATCCCTAAATCATGTATTTTCCTGAGTTCTGGCTGACTTAGATCCAGTGCCACAGTGTGGTGTGGAGTGAGCGTGGATGGGGTGTTTTCTTAGCTCAGCTGGGGGGCACAGTGCTGCAGCAGCTGCTAGGGGAGACCTCTTTTGGTCCTGACTGGTAGTTCATCAGCACTCGTGCACTCCTCACCAGTGGAGTCTAGGCTACTCCAGCCTTTCTGTCTGTCCTGTTGGTTCTCTGAGCAGCCAAGGGGACTTGTCTCCTCTGTGTAGGTCCCTAGGAGTGGGACACCCAGTCTGTGGCTCAACCTGCTCACTCTCCAGGGTGTGTGCCCACCAGTGCAATATCCTTTTTCCTCTTAGTCTGTTCCCAGGGGCTCAGGTTCTGACCCAATGCTTTTCTTCCCATCTGGCTTGATTCATGGGCATCTGTTACAGCCTCAGTAGTATAGTTCTTTTATCAGTTTCCAGTTAGTTTTCTATGAGAATTGTTTCACATTTAGATGTATTTTTATTGTATTTCTGACAGGAGGTGAGTTCCACATCCTCTTACTCTGCTATCTTTTCACCCTAGTACAAGTACACTATTGATATTAAAGTTTATTTTTCCTTAAGCCAATTAAATAGAGCTCTTTTACAAATTAATTTTGAAAATACCATCTGAAAGTATACCAATGTCACATATATGTAACATTTATAGACACACACAAACATACAGACACAGAGAACCTATAGATTTCATTTTAAAATTTTAGCCATGAATTGGGCACAGCAATATAAAACTAACTCGTTTATAAACAACAGTTGAATCCAGACTGTGTATGGCATATATAACGAGTTAAGGTTCCCTGCTCACATAGCTAAAGCTTTTTACTAATATCTGTGGAAAAGATAATTTTAAGATTTGTATTTGCCTTTGATGTGTAATCTTATGGAAGCTGTGGATGATACTTTGGACAAGGAAACTTCTATAGCAGTTTATATTTTAGAAAGACTCTTCCTCTTTCACTCTCTTTTTTTTTTATATATAGTCTCAAGCAAAGATGGGCAGTGTTTTAGATATCTCCTGGGGTATTTGTATTTCAAAGACATAGTAAGATTTATATCTTCAAGGGACAGAGAAAGAGTGTAAGTTTTTTCCTAGGAGTTTAGTGTATATTTGTTTATTATCAGAGGTGTAGGGTAATTACTATTTAAATTGTTCTTTTGTATTAGTGATTAGACAGAATGGGGTACTTCACCTGTTTCACTGTCTGTCACTCCAACATCCTCCCCTTACTCTCCTCACTTTCCCAGGGAATTCATCTCTTAGTACGTCAATAAGTCTTTGTCAAAAGTGATTGGACCTTAAATTTGGCAGTTTGTGTCCTTCTGCATTTGCAAAGTGGCATGCCAGGATCTCCAACCTGTTATCCTACTCTCCTGCCTTGTCTGCCAGCCCCAAAGCTAGCAGAGTAGTGGACGCCTGCATATGCTTCTTTAATCTCAGCCCTTATTTCAACTTTCTAACTCAAGCTTCAGCCTCTAATTGGGCATCAGTGTCCAGCAGACCTGCCCACAGTAGAGACCCACCCACTGCACAGCCATTTGTCTCCTTTCTTTGCCACAGTGCACTCTGCACACTTTCTCAAGCAGTGCATCAGACCAGCCTGCATTTGAGAGCATCCTCATACTCAGTGGTCCATAAGCATCTAACATATGCCTACCCCTCCCCACATAAAGGTCAATGGCCAGTTAGGATTTCCCAATGGATACCTCTTTTCCAAGACCCTTTATTTTTTTTTTTCTTTCTGCTGAATGGCTCACCAATTTCTGGTTCACAACCCCCATAGTTCCCTGGGTGAAATCTGAAAGTGCCCTGCCACCCCCACACACGGAAGGCAAGGAGAGACCAAAGAAAGAGGCAGGCCACTCCAGATTGGTAGTGGACAAGCTTAATAAGCTAGGAAACTTCCATGCAAGGCTTATCTTGTGCCGCCAAAAGAAGAGTAGGTTACTGTACTCACCCACCAGGATCTTAGTTTATAGAGAAGCCTTAACTGTATTCAGTCATGTATGCTGTGCAGATAGTCTCAACAACACATGCTCTCTCAAGTCAGCATCCTTGAACATGGTGCTCACAGTAGGAATGGTGGGCAGAACATATACTCCAAAGATAGTGGAGGGGATGAGGAGCCTCTGATGGTCCGGGTCCAGCTTATGGGTCAACAGGCAGTCATTTCCTCTCGATGTCCTCCTCCAGTGTTATTGGGTGACAATAATAATGCAGAGACAGTCTTCATCACCTGGCTTCCTGATCTAAGGTCCAGGCCACATTAAAAACGACTGCCACAGGTATCAAATAAGAGGCTGCCTTTACTTGTGATTAGGCCATTTTCTTGAAGAGTAGCTGATTGCTACAGAGTTCTTGCAATTGTTTTAAGTAAGTCTCCATTTCAGAATTCATGCATTCAGCTAATGCAAAATACATTGCTTGAAGATTAAATCTTAAAATTTCAAAGCTTTGTCTTTGCCTTATAGATTGTTATTCAGCTCTAAATAAAATGAGATAGAATGTGTGAAACTATGTAATGCCTAACCTATTATACATTGGGAGCTCCAGAAATGTCCATTAATGAGAATTGAAAGGAAAAGGAAAGCTCTTTTCAATGTTAAAAAAAAAAAAGCTACAAGAGTCAATGAACATGACATATAATGCTTGATATTTCATTTGAGTGCAGACAGATATCTGAATAAAATATCTTGCCTGATTATAGAGTTTATCTTAAAAACTTTTTCATAGTAACATTGCTCTTCTTAGAATTAATTATGCACAATTAAAACAAAGTTAATGGAGAGGAGAATTTTTAGATTATATTTGAAACTTTAAGTTAGTTAGTTATTCATTTATTTATTTAGCACAGACTAATTCAGTGTGTACTTTACGAAAGCTTTAGAGGAAATGACCTGAGACTTATTGTCCATGCCTGGAAAGGAATCTCTTACACTCTGTTCTGTAGGTGGACAGAAGTGCTAGGTCTTAGATGTCTCTTTCCTGTAGCTTTTACTGCAGCAATGTAATCATTCAATGGCTTTGTGTCATGAACACACATGACTGTATTCACACAGATTCTGACACAGAGTATCTGCCACTAGACTCCAGAGTTGTGCTCCAGTCAGAAAGACTCGGGTCTGCTAATCTCTGTCAGATGTTTTTACTTTTAGAGTTAGCCAATTAGTGTGAAATTTGTGTGAAGGTAACTTTGCGGTAGTTCTTTGGAATACCCTCACAAAACGAGAGCATTTCTGCTGGAGCAGGCAGATGGCTAGGTATGAGCAGAGAAAGGGGCATGGGTCAAATGGCAGGAATTGGGCAAAACAAGGAGGGGCACAGGCCAAATGCAGGAAGCCATACATTCTGTAAATAATGAGGGTCCTTGAGCAGACAAGAGAAAAGCAGGAACCTCAGGACTGATAAGAGACCACACATTTTGGGGTGACAAGTGGCCTGGAGGCAAATAAAGGTGAAAAAAGCCAGGAATTTGCAGTGTCCACGTGTAACCTTCTCATTATGCCCTCATGACAATAAAATTAGCCTTGCAGATTAGAAGTACCCATCATGCACCAACCCTATGACACTTCTGACCCCGACTAAATAAGGACGAAAATCCTTCCTCTGCTCAGGAAGGTGGAGCTGGGATGAAAATCAGGGAATATAACCCAAACTCTTTCCTCCCCAATGAATATTCCGCCCATTCATTTTTACACTTTAGTAACCAACTTGCCAAAGAAACTACAGAGCTGCTCACCTGAGCCTCCCGGCTCTCCCCTTGAGAGTGTACTATCCATCCCTTGATAAATCCTCACTTTACTTCCTTAACCTCCGTGCCTCATCTCGTCTTTCTGTGATGAGATAAGAACCTACTCACTGGCAACATTTCCAGCTGAAGCACATAAACCTAAAACAACACATTCCAGTGCAAAATCTTATCTCTAAGGATGGACTGAATTTGTTTGTGATACTCTCTCATCTTAGAATTCTCTCTTCATTCTAATCAAAGACACTGCTCCATGAGCACTTACAGGTGTTTCAGGAAACTTAAATTTTATTGGAGGCATTATTTAAACTCTGTTTCTCCCCTATATTTTTCTTTAGAAGATCACAAAAAGGTGGTTCTTTATGTACTTCCTTACTGAAGTGAAATTTAGAAAATACCATACATTAGGGCATAACTGAAATATGGTTATTTTCACTCAACTGCATACTAGACCTCCTACACTTGATTGTCCGATTCTTCTAGCAACTTATTTTTGTCTTCCAATTAAATGCGTTTATGTTTTTTGTCCCATAATACTCCATCCCTCTGCTATGGGAAGAACAAGTCTTTGTCCAATTCTTCCTGATTTTCTTATTTTCCACTCAAAAGAGACTTCCAAAAGTTTATAATTTATGTTAGTAAAATTTTATGAAGTATAATATTAAGTATCAAATGACTTTAAAAATTCTGTTTTAAAATGGCAGAGATTTGTCTTCATTATCTCCAGATTTAAAAAGTCTTGCTCCCAAGAAGATTTCATACTATCATTAGTTAACATCTCAAGACATGAAGATTCCTTTAGGGCTAAGCCAATCATTAATGGTAGTAGATATAATTTCTAATAGTCTTCTTCCTGATAACTACAGCGTTAGGTGACTTTTGGTCAGATCACGTTAGAGCATTATCCTTATTGCATAATGAGGCTTTGAAGTGCTCCAGTTTTGTGGTCAGGAAGGTAAGTTGGTTTTGTCATTTTCTCTGATGTTCACATTATTAGTGTTACTTTCATTTCACAGATCATTTTTCCTTTTACTTTTGTTTCTTTGTTTCTTGCCTGCTTTTTTAGAAATCTTTTAAACCAAGTGTACTTTTCCAGGAGTTAGTTGAAATTAATAAATATTTATAAATCCACCTCCACGGTCGAGTATGATTTACAATGTAAGACAATGAGCATAGCTGCTAACTCTTTCACATCACAAATCACTCTTTCTTAAGGAAATTAAGTCACATGTGATATGTGATGAAGACCAAGTGAGCATATCCTGGTCAATCTATATGTTAAATATAAATAGTTTTTTTTTAATAAAATTAAATTTAGATAGTAGTTTTCATGTGCTCTTTTGACACCTTCAATGAACCTAACCATTTTCTGGACTATTACCTAGTACTTCCTATTAGAACAGTTCATATCTAAAAAATAGGGCATGTTAAATTTATGAACTATGATTTTTTTAAAAAAAGTTAAATGTTGAGCATCCAAGTAGAGTCATTAAACTCTTAAATAGAAATAACAAACAATAAAATTTGACATTTATTAGGAAATATATACATTTCAGTAATGTGGTAATTTGAATATGAATGTAAAAATAAAATTGCCAGGAAATACAAACATTAATAGCTTTTAATTGGAACACAGTGGAAAGGAAGTAGGAATGAAAGAAGCAGATTATTGAACTTACTCATAAAGAGCAAACACTAATTTATTCTAAGTTGTTAGTGTTAATATAGTCTGCAGCAATGGACAAATCAATGTTTATTGAGTTCTAAAAGAAACACATGCAGGAAACAGCTTTGGCTGTTATGAACAGTGGGTACATATGAAAAGGCAGAATTGAAATTAAATACAATTTAATTCAGTCCCAGATACTTTTATTAACATCAAAAATCCTAGATAAAGTGAATAAATTATATATGCCCTTTATGATGCATTCTGCCAATACTTTATTAGGGAAACATTTGAACATGCAGCAAAGTTGAAAATACTTTTTAGTGAACCCCCTAAAATCTACCACTTAGATTCTACCTTTTCCATTTACTACACTTGCTCAACCGTAATATGTATTCTCTATTCATCCATGAATTCATCTTATTTCCTACTCATTTAAAGAATGTTGTGGGGGATGATATAGCTCAGTGGTAGAGTGTGTACTTAGCATGCACAAGGTCCTGGGTTCAACCCCAGTACCCCATTAAAAAATAAATAAGCAAATAAAGAATGTTTCAAACATCTCAACAACTTCCTCAAATGCTTTAGCATGCATTTTTATATAACATTTACATAAAGTGAAACACACATATTTTAAGCATACCTTCCCTGAGTTTTGATAGATGCATAAATCTGTGTAGCCCAAACCTCTGTCAAGAAGAGAGAACATTACAATCCATCCACTCTAGAAAGTTACCTCATTATCATCCCAGTCAATCTCTGTCCCCACCCAACACAACTACTGTAATATGATGATTTATAGTAACTTTAGATTTGAACATTTTCCCCATTTCTGGCACAGAATTTCTAAAACCCTTGGAAATTTCTGTGATGAAGAAATAAACGTATTTTTTTGTTATGTGAATGAGGTGGCTTTCAGACTGCATGGAAGGATTGGAGACAGCCCTGTGCTTAAAGGGTTGGAACTTTCAGTCCCACACCCTGACCTCTGGGGAGGGGAGAGAGACTGGAGATTGAGTTCAGCTCCCAATAGCCAATGATGTAATCAGTTGTACTTATGTAATGAAGCCTCCATAAAAACCACAAAGGAGAGCTTCCAGGTTGGTGAACATGTGCAGATCTGGGGTGAGTAATGCTCCCAGAGAGAGGGAAACTCTGCTCCCTTTCCACATTTATCTCTTTCGTCTGTTTGAGTTATAACAAACCTCTTACAATAACCTAATCTACTAAGTAAGTAATCCAAATTACTAGTGATTTAGTGAGTAAAATATTTCTGAGCTCTGTGAGGGGCTCTAGAAAATTAATAGAACCCAGGGAAGGAGGTCATTCAAACTTCTAATCTTTAGCCGGTGGGTCAGAAGCACTGATGATAACCTGGTCTTGCGACTGGCATAGGGAGTGGGGAGCAGTCTTCTGGGACTGAGCCCTCAACCTGTGGGATCTGAAGTGATCTTTGGCTAAACATAGTGTCAGAATTGAATGGAATTGCAGGACAACCAGGTGGTGTTAGAGAATCTTCTATTGGTGTGGAGGAAAGCCTTCCACACACACGCTGAAAATTAGTCCTCTGTGCCCATTTAACTTAATGACGTTTTCCCACTACAGTGCTGTATGTTTCTAAAAGCGATCCACCAATTTAAAAGAAATTACCATACGTTCAACTAACTGCGCTTCCATTTTCTAAAGACATTAACAATAATGTCTCTCTCATTAAAAGACAAATATTTCAAATTCTACTTGTAGAATACTTAATGCACCTTTCAAATGGTTCAGTAAAACTTGAAGAGTATTTAAACATAATTTATGTAAAGGGGGAGGCTGGGTTTACTTGGAGATTAAGCGGAGCATTAGGCAACTTCCATCAAATCTCAGAGAGCTGGCAAGTAAGCACTGTCGATGAACCTTGGTTCCATTTCTTATTCTTCACCTAGTTGATTGTCTTACAAATTTAGATCCAATTACAGAATTGCTAACTAGCTCAATACCAACCATAAAGTGGGTACGAAATAAATTGTTGTTAAGTGGAATAAAAGAGTGAATGAAAACAGAATGAAGAAGGAGGAAACTAATGTTTGCTAAGTATTTGGGAATGTGACTAGCAAAACGCTGTATGTTTTAAATAGATTATCTTGTGTTAAAACAATTCTGCAAGTTAGGTATACTTTGCTAATGCCTTGTACATCATAAATGCTCACTACATCACTGTAATTGCTAACATGCATCACTCCTGTTAAAATGCGCCAGCTCTAATGGACTTAGGGGTTTCAATCCCCAGAAACATCACAGCAGCAGTTGGATTACTCACCTGCAATAGGCTTAAAACTGACCTTTTTTATATCCCCCAATTCTCTTTGGACCAGAAGGAGTAGCTCAGGAAATTTTTTATGAATATAAACCATTGACATTTGATAATCAGTTATTTCTCTATTATTCTGAAAACTGGAAAAATTAGCAACTTTATTTCAGGGTCAGATTTTTTCTATTATAGTTGGCAAGTGAAAAAAGCTACAGGATTTCTGATAAGTGGGACATTTAAATTTTAAGTACTCCATATGACAAGCAATTACATTTTAATCTATTTCAGAAGTGCAATATGAATTTATAAGGGTATATATCTTCAAAAACCAAGCTGGGAAATGAATTTTAATCGAAATTGAGGGAGACCAGATCTAGACTTCCAGTATAAAATGTTTATATAGAACAAATGGAAGAGCCTTTACCAATTTTCCATTTAAATACCATTAACAAAGGAAGGAAAAAAGCAAACAGAAAGGAAAAATAAACAAATGAATAGGCAAGAATATAACTAAACCAAAAACCAAAACTAAACCATTACCACAAACTGCCAGATAAACATTTATCAAAATCTGGAAATAATTTTCACTAAGTAGAAGGCTGATGACCGCTCTTACCCCTGTAGTCATCCAAGAAATATTTATTAAGCACTTTGTCCTGCAGCATAATAGGAAATCCTCTAAGGGGCCACAGGCTGTTTATAGGACATTCTATAATGATGGTTGATTACAGATGAGGACAGGAGTTAGTTTTGCATTAGTAATTTAAAATGTATATTGCCAGAAATTTAGTGTTCAAGTTTAATGACTTTAACTGATTGGCAGTTTATATCTTTTAAAATATGCAATAACTACTGATGTTGATTTTGTCACTTAAACAGTCAACTGATAGAAATGATTGAAATGTTTCAAGTATTTGAATTGCATTAGTTATATAAGAGCATGTTCAAAATATTTAAAAAGTGAATGAGTCCCTCTGTAGACATGAGCACATCTGCCACTAAATTAGGTTTATTATTCCACTAAAATCCTCTAAAGAAGCCTCAATTCTGGTAATTTTGTAAGATGATTATAAAATCTTAGATAAGATCTGATTTATCTGAAATGAATGTATAGCATCCTTTGTCTATGTGCAACACTATTCTTCATGACAGGGAGTAAAAGAGAAGGTCATTATGTTTTGCAAAATCATATTCATAATAACCGTCATATCTCTAGAAATTTGATCTAGCATGTCAAAGTGTAATTTCTAATTTGTTCTAAAATATTAGTTAGCTGTCTAATTTCCTTACTCAACTGGGTAACTTCATACAGTTGAAGACTACTGATTAAACCATTCTATTTCATTTACTTGTATAAAGTAATTTCACAATTTTATTTTATGGAGAGACAAGAATTGGTGTGTAGTTAGAATAATGCATAAGAATACACAAGCCAGACAAATTCCTTGGAAGCAAAGGCTAGTTCATCTGCCAAAGAAGAAATATATCTCACTAAAGGATTTCTAGTCTTCTTAAGTAATTGAGCAGTTGGGCAGAAAGTGGTTAAGAAATATTAGGACTTTTATGTCTGTGAGACTGTTTGTGTTTTGTAAATAAGTTTTTTTTGTTATTTTTTTTTTAGATTCCACATATAAGGGATATCATATGGTATTTTTCTTTCTCTTTCTGACTGATTTCACTTAGACGACATTCTCCAGGTCCATCTACATTGAGGCAAATGGCATTATTTTATTCTTTTTATGGCTGAGTGATATTCCATTGTATAAATATACCACAAATTCTTTATCCAGTCATCTGGTGATGGACATTTAGGTTATTTCCATGTCTTGGCTGTTGTAAATAGTGCTGCTATGAACATTGGGGTTCATGTATCTTTTTGAATTAAGGTTCCCTCTGGATATTTGCCTAGATTCTAGTTACTAGAGGGGAAGCAGGTGGGAAGGGATAAAAAGGGAGTTTGAGATTTTCAGATACTAACTAATATATATAAAATAGATAAACAATAAGTTCATACTGTATAGCACAGGGAACTATATTCAGTATCTTGTACTAATTTACGGTGAAAAGACTATGAAAACAAATATATGTATGTTCATGTATGACTGGAGCGTTATGTTGTACCACCAGAAATTGACACAACATTTAAACTGACTCTATGCTTCAAGAAAAATATGTATATATGAAAGAAGAAATATTAGGATTAATACAGGTTTACTCAAGCATATGAGTTACTTCCAATAGTTTCCAAACCATTTGCAATATAAAAATATAAATATAAAAAACCTTTCATTGGGGTAACCATTTGTAGAAAGTGTGTGGAGGGGTAAACAGTTGCACTGGAGCTAGGGCACATTTGCAGGGTTTGACGTGTGTTGTAGTCAGCACTTACAGGAACGAGGGCCATGGATACTCCCCCGTGAGAGCTATGAGGACCCTGAAAATCCAACATTTAGAATGAAGTTTAAGTGGACTGTTGAAGAAAGCATTGTCTTATGTTGCTGGGATTTGATAAATAAAAAGAATTCAGCAGAAATGAGCTGAAGGTCCATGATTTTGGTGATGGTTGATAACTTTGAGTGTTGCAACCAGTCCTCTCTATTTTTGGAATGGAAATTTTCATGTTTTTGGAGTGGGAAATCACTCCTTAGCCTCTAAAGGCAATGATGACATGATAGTGTGTGTTTGTGAAGAGAGTTTCAGCCACTAAGGTGATTGCTCATCACAGTGCATGGAAGATTGCATCAAAAGAGGAATGTTAACTTGTTTAATTATTCTTTCTTTGTTCAGGTGGGTCCCCAGTTAGATCTTGTATGACTATTAGGAAAGGGTGTCTAGGACATTTTCTGTCAGTGGAGAGATTAACAGTAAAAAGTCTTCCTTTATCATTGTAATCTCTAATCCTTGCTTACAAGTTGAAGCAAAGAGACTCTTCTGTGAGAGCAAGCACCAGAGGAGATATTGTGGCTGGTAGAAAACTGATAGACTTCCTGCAGTGTCTGCACTCATGTTACATGCAGTAGGTGTATGGAGCTCTTAGCTGTCCAGATGGCATCTTCTTATAGGGGAATGTGATTCTGGACTGTGAGCCTTGAAGATTACAATTATATGGTAAATATAATGATTTTACTTATTTATATCCTCCTGTATAAGAAATGTCTCTCTTTCTCTGAAGTAATGCTTCCTGCCTTGAAGTCAGCTTTGTTTTATATTAGTATTGGGACATCACCTTATTTGGATTCGTGTCTGCAGAATATATCTTTTCTTCAACATTTACTTTCAATATCTGTCTTTATTTCTAAGGTGTGCCTCTTAGAAGCAGCATATAGGTTTTGTTGTTTTGCTTTTAACTGAAGTTTAGTTATTTTACATTTGAGGTAATTACTGATGTATTTGGCCTTATATATACCACCTTACTAAATGTTTTTGGCTTGACCTGTTACGTTCATTTTTTGTTTGTCTTCTTCTTTTGGATTATTTAAATAGATTTTATTTTTACATTTGTCTTCTCTATAAACATGAGAGTCATACATTCTTTTCTTTTAGCAGGTACTCTAGAAATAACAACACATATCCTTGACTTATTATAATTTATTACATTCACTTCTTTCCTGATAATGCTTGGACCTAAGAAGGCTCTAAGTCCACAAAACCCCTAACACCTCTTTGGAATAGTTATTATTAATCCTACATGTATCGGCCAAGACAGTATATCATTATTATGTATAATAAATAAAGATTTATATTTATCTGCATTTTCCCCTTCTTCTGCTCTTTAGTCTTCCTGAATTTTGGCATTTGATTTGGGACCAATTTCTTTTTGCCTGAACTCTTTTTAGTATTTCTTTCAGTACAGATCTGCTGGGCAAAGCTTATATGTTTATCTGAAATAGTCTTTATTCTGCTTTCTTTCGACTGAGGTATAGGTGATGTACAGTATTATATAAGTTTCAGGTATACAACATAGTAATTCACAATTTTTTAAAGATTATATTCCACTTATAATTATTATAAGATATTGGCTATATTCCCTGTATTGTACAATATATCCTGTTGCTGATTTATTTTATACATAGTAGTTTGTACTTTTTAACCCCCAACCCTATCTTGTCTCTCACCTCCTTCCCTCACCCTACTGGTAACCACTCGTTTGTTCTCTATATCTATGAGTCTGTTTCTTTTTTGTTATATTCTTTAGTTTGTTTTATTTTCTAGATTTCAAGTATAAGTGATATCATATAGTGTTTGTCTTCCTCTGACTCATTTCATTTAGCATGATACTCTCCAAGTTTATCCATGTTGCTGCAAATGGCAAAATTTCATTCCTTTTGATAGCTGGGTAGTATTCCATTGTGTATGAATGTGTGTGTGTGTGTTTATATATGTGTGTGTTCACATATGTCTATGTATATGATATAACATCTTTATTCATCTGTTGCTGGACACTTAGGTTGCAAGTTGCTTGCATTTCTTGGCTATTATAAATAATGTTGCTATGAAAATTGGAGTGTATGTATCTTTCTTAGTAAGTGTTTTCTTTTTTCTCTTTTGAGGGGAGGGGATACATACCCAGAAGTAGAATTGCTGGGTCACATGGTAGTTCTATTTTTAGTTTTTTGGGAAACTTCCATACTGTTTTCCACAGTGGCCGCACCAATTTACATTTTTCACCAACCATATACAAGGGTCCCTTTTCTCACATCTTCACTAACATTGTTATTTGTGTTCTTTTTGATAATAGGTATGAGACGATATCTCATTGTGGTTTTAATTTACATTTCTCTGATGATCAATTATGTTGAGCATTTTATCATCTGCCTGTTGGCCATCTGCATTTCCTCTTGTACATTTCTAGAAATTTGTCTAGATTGTCCATTTTATTGGCATATAGTTGTTCTTATTAGTCTCTTATGACTCTTAGTATTTCTGTGCTGTTGGTGGTAACTTCTCCTTTATCATTTCTGATTTTATTGATTTGGACTCGATTTTTTCTTGAGAAGTCTTAAATGTTTATCAATTTTATCTTTTCAAATAACCAGCTCTTAGTTTTATTGATCTTTACTATTGTGTCTGTGTTTTTTAGTTTTTCATTTATTTCTGCTTTGATCTTTATGATTTCTTTCCTTCTGCTAACTTTGAGTTTTGTTTGTTCTTCTTTTTCTAGGTCCTTTATGTATAGATTTAGGTTGTTTATTTGAGGTTTTTTTGTTTGCTTCCAGATGTAAGCTTGTATTGCTATAAACTTCCCTCTTAGAACTGCTTTCTCAGCATCCCATAGATTTTGGATCATCATGTCTTCATTTCATTTGTCTTCAGGTGTTTTTAAAATTTCCTTTCTGATTTTTTCAGTGACCCATTGGTTGTTTAGTAGCATATTGCTTAGCTTCATTGTGTTTGTGCATTTTTCAGTTTTTTTCTTGTGGTTGATTTCTGTTCTCTTAGCATTGTGATTAGAAAAGATGCTTCTTATAATTTCAATTTTCTTAAATTTACATAAATTTGTTTTGTGGCCTAGAATGTTATCTCTACTGAAAAATGTTTCATGTGCACTTGAAGGTGTATTTTTACTGCTTTAGGATGCAATGTTCTGTATTTCTGTGTATGTATATATAGATATAGATATATAGGGATATAGATATAGATATATAGTGTTATTTATGTCAGTGTTTCCCTATTGATTTTCTATCTGAATGATCTATCCATTGATGTCTATGGGTGTTAAAAACCCCTACTATAATTGTGTTATTGTTGATTTCTCTTTTATGTCTGTTAATATTTGCTTTATGTGTTTAGGTGCTCTGATTTTGGGTACATATATATTTACAATTGTTATATCTTCTTCTTGGACAGATCCCTTGATCATTACATAACATCCTTCTTTGTTTCTTTAACTGTCTTTAAAGTCTGATATAAGTATTGGTACCTCAACTTTCTTTGTTTCCATTTGCATGGAATATTTTTTCCATAGCCTCATTTTCAGTCCATGTGTGTCTTCAGATCTTAAGTGAATCCCTTGTAGGCAGCACATAGTTGGGTATTGTTTTGTATCCATTCAGCCACCCTGTCTTTTGATTGGTGCAATTAGTCCATTTACATTTAAAGTAATTATTGATATATATGTGATTATTACTCTTTTGTTGACTGTTTTTAGGTTGTTTTTGTAGGTGGTTTTTGTTCTTTTCTTCTTTTGTTCTCTTCTCTTGAAATCTGATAATTATCTTTAGTTTTATGTTTTGATTCCTTTTTCTTTTTTGTGTGTATACTGTTACAGATTTTTGGTTTGTGGTTACCATGGGGTTTATATATAGCAATCTATATATACACGATTGTCTTAAGTTGCTGATTTCTTAATTTCAAATGCTTTTTAACAGCCCTGCATGTGTACTTTCTTCCCTTCATAATAACTATTTTTGATATTATATTTTACATCTAAATGTTTTGTATATCTCTTAACTACTTACTGTGGATATAGATGATTTTAATACCATTGTCTTTTAACCTCCCTACTAGCTTTGTAAGTGGATGTTTTCATACCTTTACCATGTGTTTGCTTTTACTGATGAGCTTTTTCCTTTTGTAATTTGCATGTTTCTCATTGTGACCTTTTTCACTTAGAGAAATTCGTTTAACATTTCTTGTAAAGCTTGTTTTGTGGTGCTGAACTCTTATAGCTTTTGCTTGTCTGTGCAGCTTTTGATCTCTCCATCAAATCTGAATGACAGCCTTATTGGATAGGGTATTCTCGGTTGTAGGTTTTCCTCTTTCTTACTTTAAATATATAATGCCACTCCCATTTGGTCTACTGAAGTTTCTGCTGAAAAGTTAGCTGACAGCCTTATGGGAGATCCCTTGTATGTTTTGTGTTGCTTTTCCCTTGCTGCTTTTACTATTCTTCTTTATCCTTAACTTTTGCCAATTTAATTACAATGTGTTTTGGTGTCTTCCTTTTTGGGTTAATCCTGTATGGGACTCTCTGTGCTTCCTGAACTTGGGTATTTGTTTCCTTTCCCAGGTTAGAAAGTTTTCAGCTATTTTGTCTTCAATTATTTTCTCAGTCCCCTTCTCTCTCTCTCTTCTCTTTCTGGGGCTCCTAAAATGTGAGTATTAGTGCACATGATATAATCCCAGAGGTCTACTAAGCTGTCCACATTTCTTTTCATTCTTTCTTCATGTTTCTGTTCAGCATCAGTGATTTCCACTACTTTGTCTTCCAGCTTGTTGATCTGTTCCTCTGTATTATTGACTCTACTGTTGCCTCCTTCTAGTGTATTTTTTCATTTCAGTTATTTTATTTTTCATCACTTTGGGGATTCTTTATATTTTCTAACTCTTTATTAAAAATTTCTAACTTCTTGCTCTATGCATCCTTTCTTCTCCAGAGTTCTTTCATTATCTTTATGATCATTGCCCTGAACTCTTTTTTGGGTACTTTGCCTATCTCCACTTCACTTACTTCTTCTGGGGTTTTAACTTGTTCTTTCTTTTGGAACATGTTCCTCTGTCACCTCATTTTGCCTAACTTGCTGTTCTTGTATTTGTTTTATTTGTGTATTTGGTGGGTTGGTTACATTTCCCTACCTTGGAGAAGTGACGCTCTGCAGAAGAAGTCCTGTGTGTCCCAGCAGCACACTCCTCTCTCATCATCAGCTATGTACTCTAGGGATTCCCACTGTGAAGGCTGCATGTATCTTTCTGTTGTAGTGGGCTGCCTATGCAGGCAATCTAGTAGCCTTGTTTGGCTCCTGGTCTGTTTGGTTGCCAGGTCTTGCCTTGTGCAGAGGCTGCCTACTACTGGTTGATGGAACCAGGTCATGATGTGGCTGATTGTGGAATCTCAGGGGACCCTGGAGCTAGATCTGGGTTCCTGGTGGTGGAGTCAGGGTTTGGGAGACTCTAGGGCTGCTACCTGGCCACTGGTGAGTGAAACCAGGTCCTGAGGCCACTGCCAGCCTACAGGTGGGCAAAGCTGGGTTTTGGGTTCTGGCTACAGGGCTCAGGAATCCCAGACCTGGTGCCGGATCACTGGTGGGTGGGGCTGTTTCCTGACACAGTTGGTTGTGGGGACTGGGTTGTCCTGAAGGTTGTGTTGAATGGCTAGTGGGCATGGCCAGGGCCCAGCCATTTCCAGGGCAGGATCTGACCTGCTAGTGGGTGGGCAACATCTGTAGGCTGTGCAGCTGTGGTTTTCTTGTGGCTGGTATTTACTTGCTGGTGAATAAGCCTAGGCCTGAGGCTGGAGCAGGCTCACTGGTGGCTGGGCTGGGTCTACAGACTGTGGGGCTACGGTTACCACCTTTTTTGAAGGATGTTTTTAAGGGATATGAAATTCTAGGTGGTAGATATTTTATTCCAGTACTTAATAATTGTACTCTATTCCCTTTTAGCTTTTGCCTTTTATGATGATAGGTCACTGTCAGTCTCTTATTGTTAATTTAATTTAGTGTTATTTGATACTCTGATTTAAGAGTTCCTTGTTAAATTTTCCATTGTTTTACTATAATGTACTTACATGAAGTTATCTTTGTATTTGCCTTGCTTAGAGTTTGGATAGCTTATTGAATCTGTTAATTGACATCTCATATCAGTTTTCAAAAATTCTTGGTTATTATCACTTCCAGTATTGCCTCCTCCCTGTTTTCTGTCTCCTCTTCCTCTGGATATCAAATTACATGTATGTTAGACTTTTTCTTAATGTCCCACATGTCTCTCTTTTCTATTTCTTCCAATTGTTTTTCTTTGTGTTCAATTTGGATGTATTTTTTAAAATTTTTCTTGTGGGGAGGGGATAGCTAGCTTAGTGGTAGAGCATGTGCTTAGCATGCATGAGGTCCTGGGTTCAATCTCCAGGACCTCCATACAAATAAATAAATAAATAAAACCTAATTACTTCCCCCCCATTTTTTTTAAAATAATCTGTTTTCCGATTCATTAATATTTTTTGATTCACATTATTTGGTTAAACCCATTTTTTTTGAATTTCAGTTATTGTACTTTTCACCTCCAGAATTTCCATTTGATTATTTAAATTTCAATCTCTGGCAGAATGATACAACTTTTTTCTATATTTTCTTTTTCCTGTATTTTGTGATAATGTTAACCGTAGCTGTCATTGTATCCCTGGTTGGTATCCTGATCATTTGTGAATCTCTGTTTTTCTTAGTATTTTTTCTTTTGGGTTTTGGTGATCGGGTCTTTCTTGTCTCTTGAATTCTTTTTCAATGCCAGACAGTGAGGAAAAAATGTTAAGGCTATAAGCAATTTTATCTCTCTCCAAAAAGGACTCATCTTTTCATGTTTTAGTAGAGAAGAGGTTGATGATTTTGACCCAGTCAGGGACGGAGCTGAAGAGGCTGTGGGCAGTTTTGATGATGATCTGTCAAGATTTCAAGTTATACCTATCCTGACCCATGGCTCTTCAAGGCTTCCACCTGAAAGCCTGTATGTTCACAAGGATCTCTCTCTAAAAAACTCAACTCTGCTAGTAGAAACTTTCTACTGAGCTTATTAGCCTACTGCCCTTTGTGGCATCAGTATTCAGCAAGTGTTTTAAAAGGAAAACTAGCTATAGTCAGCTTTCTATTCTTCCCTTCTCCCTGGGATCTTAGTCCCTTGATGCTCTAATTTGGCTCCTTAGCTATACAAGGGTACAAAAGCTGTGCTGATTTATCTGTCTGCAAAGAGCATCTCTCAACTTGATCAAAGACCAGATTAGTATTTTTAACTTCTTGCATTGTGTTTAGATTCTCTGAATCTTGCCCCAGGAAAAAAGAACAGCTGTATAGCATCCCCTCACATCTCTAATGTTGCTACTTCCTCAAAATCTTGCCACCTTTATTTCTATTCAACAATAACCTTTGTGCAAATTTTTAACCCATTGTTCATAGCTTTTAGGATTTTGGGACCGTTTTTCTTCAAGCTCCTTTATTATGTTGACTTTATTCAATATATATTTCAGTAGTGACTATAGGCTATGGTATAGGCACTGTTCTAGATACTGGAAATCAGTGGTGAACTTAAGATTCTGCAGTGGCTGAGTTATGTTCTAGTGGAAGTAATTAGGCCATTAAAACATATACTATTAAATATGTAAATTACCAGGTGATGAGTCCTGTGATGTAAAAAGAAAGATAAAGGGGATAGAAGGTGATGATGCCATTTTATATGGGATGTTCTGAGGTCTGTCTGGTAGGAGATATGTGATGGTGCCTTAGATGTGGCATATTTGGGATGACAGCTGAACACTCAAGTGGAGATGTAAACTACAGTCTGAAACTCAGTGAGTAGGTCCATACTGAAGTTAAACAGGTGGGATAGCCAGAAGACGTACTATATTTAAAGCTATGAGATTAGATGAATTCCTCTAGGACTAGACTATATAAAGATGAGTAAATCCTGTAGAGGATCTGAGAAGACTGACTAGTGAGGAAGGAGAAAAACAACAAGATAATGATGTCCTAGAGACCAATCCGAGAATGATTTCCACAAAGGAGGGGTGACCAACTATATAAAATGCTACAAATAGTGGGTGATGGGTTGATTATGATGACTGAACACTGACCATTTTATGTTGTTGTTTTGGGGGGAGGTAATTAGGTTTACTTATTTATTTATTCTTAGAGGAGGTACTGGGGATTGAACCCAGGACCTTGTGTATGCTAAGCATGTGCTCTACCACTTGAACTATACCCTCTCCCTGAAAACTGATCATTTAAATTGGCAACAAGTTTGTTCTGACCTTGCAAGGAGCAGATATTATAGAAGAGTGGGAAGCAAAATGTTGAATGAAGAGGGCTCAAAGAGAAAATGGGAAGGAAAAAATAGAAGGCAAGAAGTGAGACAAATTTTACCAAGACTTTTGTTGCAAACAGAAGTCAAATGAGGCCTTAGCTGGAGGGGAAGATGAGGTTCCCTCCTGTGAGATATGTCACTGTTAATGTTTATCTGATCTCGGGATCATGGAGTGACATATCCAGGTTGATTGAAATGAACTTTTGTCTCTCCTTAGTTTAGTGAATGTTCAGTTATTTAACTGAAGACCTCTCTGTATTGTTCTTGAAAGGATTAACAAGAGTCTCTATCAATCAGGTGTTGTGAAGCACCAGTATCTTCACTCTGCTGGAATAGCGGTTCTTCACGTCATAGGACTTCAATCTTTGTCATAGAACTTAAAAATCTTTTCAATCAGCACCAATTATACTTTTGCTGGACCACAATATTGAATTGTTTGTGCTATATTATTTCAGTGTTCAAGTTATTTAGGCAGTGGACTTCTAAGTAGATACACCTCAAAACCCTTTCTTATTCTCCATTTATCATTATGATAGCTATAACTCTGATGTAATATTACAAAGATATTCTGAGATATAGAGTAACAGTAGTACAGACTAATATTAGCAAATTCAAGGGGGGATTCTGCTCATCTGATATCTTTATTGACAGATTAATATAAAAGTGTACTAGGGCTTCTAGTAACAAAATTCCACAGGCTGGGTGGCTTAAACAATAGGAATTTTCTCACGATGCTAGAGGGTGGAAGACCAAGATCAAGATGTTGGTGGTTTGGTCTCATTTGAGACCCCTCTCCTTGGCTTCCACATGGCCACCTTCTCGCTGTGTCCTCACATGGTCTTTCCTCTGTGTGAACACAGCCCTGGGTGTTTTTGTGTATCCGCATTTCCTCTTGTAGGAACCCCATTTAGATTTGATGAGGGCCCACTCCATTAACCTCATTTTGACATCATCACTTCTTTGAAGACTCTATCTCCAAATACTCCAAATTTGGAACACTAGGGGTAGGACTTAAACATATGTATTTAGGGGGAACACAATTCAGACTATGACCTGTGGTAATCTGTTGCATAACAAACATTTTTAAAGGAATGAGAAAAAAACTGTTAGAAGCAATCTGAAAACCAGTAGTAAAAAGTGTCAACTTAGACCAAGTGAGAACTAAAAAAAAACTAATAAATAACATTTACTATGGGTTAGGTATGTGATATACACACACCCACACATAAATATATATACACATACTGTCATCTCTTGGTATCTGTAAGAGATTGCAGGTTCCAGGAACTGCTGCAGATACCAAAATCTGAGGATGCTCAAGTCCCATAGTTGCTCTTCATATTCACGGGTTCCACACCTGCAGATTCAACCAACCACGGGTAGTGTTTTAAGTTTGTAGTCCACAGTTGGCTGAATCTGCAAATGTGAAATGTGTAGACACTGAGGGCCAGCTGAATATTTATTGAAAAAAAAATCCATGGATAAGCAGACTTGTGCAGTTCAAACCCTTGAACAGCATTGGGGTTGGGGCACTGACCTCTGCCCAGTTGAAAATTCACATGTAACTTATAGTCGGCTCCCTCTGTGGACTCAGCCAGTGGTAGATTGTGTAGTATTGGCTGTTGAAAAAAATCTGAGTATTTGTGGAGCTTCAAAGTTCAAACCTGAGTTGTTCAAGGGTCACTTGTATATTAGTCATCACAAAGTCTACAAGGTGTTATTCCCACTTCTTGGATAAGGACACTTAGATTCTGAACTTTAATCCAGTATGTCACAAAAAAGTCTTAAATCTGTACAGGTATCTGAATTATTAAAAACTTTATATTTAACATATAGCAGTCATGGCAGAGAATATAGGGATATACAACATAATTTAGAACATTTTCAACAAAAACTTGTTAAAAATAATAACTATGGGATGTAAAGCAGATGAATTTTAGTTACCAACAGGACTCCTTTCTATGCTCTGTATTTCCAAATGATTAGAGATAAACGTGATGATGTACACATGACAGGATATTGTTCACATGAAGCTAATTCTGTCTTTAGTCGAGTGAATAATATGAAAGTCTTGGTGTAAATTTTGATAAGATGATGAAAGTTTTCATCATCTCCCCAGAGTGATTATCAGAAATTTGAGAAAACACACAAATATATCAATATTACAATCTGTCCAAATAAATTTGATGCATTTTCAAAAATATTTCTTTCCCAATATAGTTTGTGTAGTTTAGGATTAAAAATTGCCCAATGAACAATGCAAATTGGCAGCTAATCTAGTTATGTAGACATATTTTTACTTCAATTACTTTTGCTTAGCTTTGAATTTTCAGCGCCACTTTGATAAATCATTAGTTAATGATTTATTTAGAAATCAAATATTTAAAAGCCATGTCTAGTAAGTAACTTTTGGGCTTTAGAAGTGAATGAGTACCATCAATTTGTTTGTGTCATATTTGCATATATTCATCATTTTAAATGGAATAATATTCATACTGATGTGCTTGAAAAAATGACAGCTAGCTTGAAGTATATATTAAATTCAGATTTTTAAAAAAGGAAAACAGGAAAGGCAATCTATTTGACTTATTTCTCTGTCTTCAAAAGTTGAAGGTGGTTATTTTGAAAAACAGTCACACATTCAAGTGGACTTGTAAAACAATTTTAATTTTTACTCAAAATAGGTGAGATGTCATCATTAGCCCTTATCTTACACTTGAAAAATGGAGACAATTGTACAGGAATGGACGGGAAACCAAAGTTATCCGATTTTAAGCTCAAGTTTCAAAAGTATTCAGATAAGGCAGGTAAAAATATCCAGATACTTTCCTGTTGTCCAACACTATCAGGCATAATTTTCACGTCTCCTTATTTCATAAAACATAAATAATTTTAGATTTTTTTCATTAAATAGCATGATTTCTTGCTTCAAAGGAAGGCTGCCCAATAGTGCCACCTATTTTATAAACTGACCAGCAGTTTCTTTCTTTAAAAAAATTCCAATCTATGTGGATTTAAAGAATAGATATCACAAACCTGTGGTAAACTGTCTTATCACCACCAAATACAAGTGATCAGTATTTTACAATGAAGCAATTCATAGCATTTAACAGCACATTACTGTACTATGATTGGACTGACTGAAGTGTGGGCTTTTGAACATAGACAAATTCAGATAAGACACCTGAATAACAGAGGGGGCAAAAAGAAATGGGAGGAGTAAAGCTTGGCTACATAAAATAATGTTAATCAGAATTCACCAGACCTAATAAAATTCTAAAGAAACTGATGAAAAGTGATGCCCTTAATGTGAACTATAATTAGGTAGTACTGTCTGAGGAAAATAACCAACTCAGTAGCTGCTCTTTATGTGGAAACAAAAATAGAGGGCTTTGTCTTATCATTAAGCACAGGGAGGAGACTGCTGCTTTATTTAAAAAAAAAACAAAAAAACCCCAAAAAACGACGACAACAAAAAAAACCCAGACTAGATTAAAAGTTAACCCCAACTCCAAAATGGCCATATGTTGTACACGTCCAGTAAATTCTGGCATTGCAGAAAAGACATTACAACCTTACTTAAAATAATAAGAAATGAACATACAAAGTAAGACAATAACAACAACAAAAAAACAAAAACAATAAAACCCTGTGATGACGAAAGTTGCACGTACCAAAACCATAGTAAGGAACGCTTTCTCATGAACAAGTTCCAGTCAACACTGAACTAGAATGAATCTCAACAGCCTCCTTGACTTTTAGGACATTTGTTAACTCTCTGCCTCTTTTAAAAAACCCTAGTGTTGTTTGACAGGCAGCCGCTAAAACCAACCCTACCCCCTTTTCAACTTCCTTCTCTTAACTGTTCCCTAAGGCGGACCCTATGTAAACCTAAAGACATACAGCAATTTTATTTACAATGTTTCTCAAAGTGCAAAATGTGTTACATATAGTTTCATAGGCGTCATTTAAAGACCACATTTTATACAATACAGTACAGTTTGCAATTTCTGCTCATAAATTACACCACTTAACAGACAGCTGCAGTTGACCCTTGAACAATACAGGTTTGAACTGCACAGGTCCACTAATACGTGGATACTTTTCAACAGTAAATACTATAGTACTACACCATCCGCAATTAGTCGAATCCACAAATGCAGAGGGATTTTGGATAGGAGGGCCAACTATAAATTATACACAGATTAGCCCGCCAACCCCCATCCCCTGTTGTCCATGGGTCAACTGTACTGCAAAAGGCTGGCCACTCAGAGTAACCCAATGCCTTCTTACACAAGGTTTATTAATACAGTTGAACTGTACAAGCTTTGTTCAGACCAAAAAATGGTTAATCTTACACTTATCACATATATACATATATAGCTTAAAATGCTCTTTAAATGGTTAAGGATAGCTAGACTGATCTCACCAACCAGGAATTATCTTATAGTTTGGTTTCCGGTTTGCACACAAACATTGTACACTATATTTAAAAAAAGATAATTTGCAACATAAGTCATTTTATTTCTTTCTGCACGACCTGCTCCCCCTGTAACTCTTTTGGAAGGGCTCTTGACCGCTGTAGAACCACACTCAGCTCCTCAATGACCTTCGATGGTAACTTATTATTAGTGTCCAAAGTAGCTTTGCCATTCCTGTCCTCGGTCTTCCTCAATGTCTTTAGCCCTCTATGGCCTTTTGGTTGCCCTTGGAGGACCTCAGCCTCTGTGTCCTCCAGACAGTTGAAACTCCGATGCTTTCTGGTTCGACTTCGAAGTTTATCGTCCTTGTGCTCCAGGCACTGGGCCACAAGGGAAGCTCTCCCCTTTAAGGTGCTGTCCCCAGGCTCCTGAACACACTTTGCACCGAGCCGCAGCCTTTCGAGTTCTGCTCTTGCACTCTAAAAATAAAACGAAACATCTCACAGGGAAGCAAGATCTGGCACACTTTGTTTCAAAAATACACTGCACGGAAAAGTTGATGCTTCTTACATGAGAATTTCTTTCCGTGATTTAGGTTCTAACTCTCCTTTGGCACAAGCAGCATGTCTGAATTTATAGACTGATCTCAGAGCTACAAAATCAGCTGAAATGTAGACCATGGAAATTCATTTTAACAGGCATTTAACGTACCACTTCAAAGGTGTCTTTCAAGTTAGGTACTCAAATTGACTCTCGTTTCAAACTTGCCTCTTCCAATTCACTTCTGCTTGGACGTGTCACATGTTCATGCATCTATAATTCCTAGTGTTGTACCCGAAGCACAGAGAAAAAAGGTGGTCTCTGTGGCCAGCGAGTCTCAGAAATGCTCTGCACTACAGGCCCCTCTTTGAGATTCACAATACATGTTAGCATATTAAAGAAGCTGAGAGATGTTACAGCGGAAAATCCTGTTTGACTTCTTTTTCTGTTTATTTTCTTCCCCCAAATATTTGACTAGTGAAATCTTTTCCTCACATAATGCCTATTAGAATCCCACAGACACATTTCAGAAGACACTCACTGGAAGGTACACATAGTTCTGTATTAAAGCCCACTTTGGTATCAGTGGCTTAGAGTACACATTCATTCAGTGAACTCTAAGTGCCCGCAGGTCCCAGGGTCCAGGTCCACTGAGACAAGACCTGTGCTGGTTGCGAGGTGCACTTTCTTCACTAGCGTTCAGGGCGTCTCGTGACTGGGCAAAAGGGACTACAACCTAATCAAATGTGAGATTAAAAAAATGAACAACAGAGAATCCAGCACGTACTGGGTAGGGAGCCCCAGCTAAAGGCTACCCCTCACCGCCTCAAACTGGGTCAGGGTGGAGGTGAGGGCGGGAAGGGGAAGTCATCTTTCTTTTCACAAGCAAGAGTTGAAGAAATGTCTTCATAATTTCCTTAGTAAAAATTGCAAAGCACAGACAGAAGAAATCTCAAGGAGTTTATTTTTTTTAATTACATTACAAATGTTGGAGAGAGAGAGAGTGAAATGAAAATGATGATATTAAGAATGAAATTGAGTAGCATCAACAGTGTAGTAACTAAGGATGTCCAATAACATGCTTCAAAAGGCAACACTTCACCTTTTAATTTTTCTCTATAGCACTCATCACTTTTTTAAAAAATGTTTTCTATTATTTTCTTATTTTATTTTTAGGGGTGTGATTATATTTATTTTTTAATGGAGGTACTAGGGATTGAACTCAAGACCTTGTGCTTACTAATAAGCAGGCACTCTATCACTGAGCTATACTTTCCCCCTGCTAAATTGGCTTTGTTTCTGTTTATAACGGAGGTACTGGGGATTGAACTCAGGACCTCGTGCATGCTAAGCATGCGCTCTCCTATTGAGCTATTACCCTCCCCCTTCACTTTCTAATATACTAGATAAGCCACTCATCTCTTGTGATTGTCTGAATGCCCTGCTATAAAGTCAACTCATTGCAAGAAGAGTTTCTGTTTTTTCACTTTTGATTTGTTCACCCTATTACAGAGCATGCATACAGGAAATGATCAATAAATATCTTCTGAATAGTGACTGAAGAAAGGTTTAAAAAAGTTCAGATGTATAATATTCTGTTCTATTTTCCTAAATCCCAGCAGATGAAAACAGGAAATTATGAGACAAATTCAAGCTGAATAAAAACAATTTCATCAATGTAATTTATAAGTATTTTGTAATTTGGAATTTTCTGATAAGATTAGGATTATGCATTATAGATAAGTATTTCTTCTACACTAAAATCAATAGGAAGAAACATTTAGTTATTTAGTTCCTAGCTTAATTCCAAAGTTTCATTAGAATATGTTAGAGGTAGTGTTGATAACTGCACAACCATGTGAATGTAATTAATGAACTGTGCACTTAAGATGGAAAATTTTGTTATGTGTATTTTATCACAATATATAAAAAATGAGAGATTAGTAAAAATGATGATTTAGCATAGGAATGTGATTGGGAGTTTTATTAAAAATATAATCTTATTAAACAGTTTCACTTGGCATCTATTAGGGAAAATCAAGGCTATAGAGTGGTTTTATATATATTGTAATAATAGTTCTCATTGTCTTTCAACTATCAGCAGAAAGACTTTAAGAGTCTCTTAGATGTTGAATTTAGGGGACAAATATTAATATATGTAATGCTGAAATTTCAAGTAAAACTACAATATTAGCCTAAATGACATAAGCTTATATGAAGGGGGGAGAGGGGGATGAAGTGAACTGTTAAGAAGATGAGAGAGGGAGCGATATGCATGAACAATGCAGCGTGTGGAGGGCCTTAGCCTGCTGTGGGGAAAGAAAGCCAAGGGCACTGATGCTGTGGAAAGAAGGACATCCTTTATGTGCTGCACTGTTCTTAAAAGACAAGGTATGAAATTGGGAGAGCAAGAGGTAGCCTGGTCCAGACGATACTAGATTGTGTCAGGGGGCATTTAGAGAAAACCGTTTGAATGGAAATGAGGATCTGAAAAGGAGTCGGTCTCCCACCAGAAAAAAAAAGTTCCTCTGTCACAGTCAGAGCAAGATGCAGGAATGGGTGAGCAAATCTCTCACAAGGCTCTAGCCTCTGCCCACATATATTTGCCTTTATATCTAGATGGGGGCCAATGGTTATGGAGGTCTCATGATAGCAAAACGTAGTATGACCAGTGTACCGATTACAGCAGAAACTCTCTTAAGTGACTTTCACTACTGAAGTCACTGTATTAGTTGATGTCATCTCTTTGCTATAAAGTATATATCGCTAATTGATTCTCATGATAATGTTTTAAATGCTTTATACTTTATATGATTATTTACACTACAGAATATATCATGCAGAAATAGAAACCCAAGGAAATGACCATATGCTCAAAGTCACACAGGTGGGAGTTCAGAAAGGACCCGAGGCTGGCCTGTGTGAAACCAGTCTTCTTTCCACCACGTCAAGCTGTGCTCCAGGATGGTGACAGGGGAGAGAGGTGTTTAATGGGTAGGATTCTAGGTCACCATTTTCTGCTTCAACTGCATCATTTTCTTTACTCATAATTTTTGTTTTACAGATTCCTTTCAAGGCATTCTTGAAAGGAAAGGCAATTTTGGAAACGAGTGAATTATTCCATATTGTCTTCCAAGGTCTTTATTTTGTCTCAATAAGTGTTAACTCTGTGCCAAGCATTAGTCTAATAAATTCTCAAGTATGATATCATTTAATCCTCACTACCACCCTATGAATTAAGGGCTTCTGTTATCCCTACAGGCTTACAGATAAAAGCTGAGCACAATGATAAAGTGTAGGTACCCAAGCGTAAGCAGGAGGGCTCTCTAGGTAGCATCTAGCTTGTATGTTCTTAAGCACTCTGTTGGCCTCTTTTCATCTATGATTTCCTTTGCCAACATCTTACTTCCCCTGGCTTATTCAGCTAGCTCACTACTAATTTACTCAGTTAATTTTAGAAGTCACTTCCTCCAGGAAGCCTTCCATGCCCAGATGAGGTATCCTCATTCTACCTTCCACTGAGCCTCATGAAAGCAAGAGAGATCACAGAATGGGAAGTCACCAACTTCACCAGTATGGCAACAATCGGAAAAGCAATCTTTCTTGAATATATCCATTGATAAAGACTACATTTTTCTAATGAATATAACCTACTTAGTAATATTTTAAGCTACTTTATTATTTTCTTACACATTTACATAAATCTAATCTAATTCTATAATATTTTAATGGTTCATATGAAAAACTGTAATTTTAATTCCTTTTAAACTTTCAATGTTTTTCAATGAAAAATACTAAATATTAAAAAATGTTCTTTGCCAAATATGTTGAATTACCACATTTACCAAATTTACAAAAAAGTTTGGCTTAGTTTAACTACTCATATGTTTTCAAGCAACTAGTATTTCATGGCATTGTTTTAAAAGCCTTTAACAATTTTGTTAGTTTTAGTTGACCAAATTTCTGATCTTAAGTATGCTAAAAAACAAAACAAAACGAAACAAAAAACTGTCTCTGAAATTCTGAATTTGGGATTAAGTAACAAACTACTGTATATTAAATCATCGTCTCAATTCCATACTGGATACTGGTTAATATATTTGATTCTAATAATTTATCTTTCTCTTTGCTCCATAATCGATCACGAGGCAATGGTAGAAGCTGGGGTTATCTACTCCCCTACTTTTCTTCACTGGTTCAGCTTGGGTTCCTGGGAAGATTCTAGATTAGCTGAGGAGGCCACGGTTCTGCAGAGCAGTTGCCAAGAGAAACCTGTAAGCACAGAATGGCCGGAGGGACAAGCGCCTGGGCTCCTGGGAGCCTTCCTCTTCCCTGTGTTTATATCAGCACAGGCCTGAGCAGGCAGCGAAGGAAATAAGCCATTATTTTCAAGGCTTTTTATCTTTTAGAGGAGAGCCATATTACAGTGGAATAAATGTTCGAAATGGTAAAACATTTAAAAAAAATCTGATCATTAAATTAAAATGGCTTTCATCCTTCAAAAGTTATTCCTGTTTGGAAAGCAAGAAACACACAGCTTAATCCCAAACAGAGGCTCTAAAAAGAAATAATATCTTCTACATGCTTTTCTTTTGGAACTCATCTAAGGCATCGAAACTTGCGCTAGTCCTGAAGGGTCAGTTTTGAGTGTAAACAGCCTGCGTCCTTTCCTGAATCAAGACTGATGCTCTTTATGTTCACCCTGCCCTTAAGGTGAGAAGGAAAACAAATAGCAGTTTTCATGAAAGATGCCAAATTTTCTTTATTGATGCTCAGGGGTCATCCTGTTGTTCCCTTAAATGAACTGAGACACCCCATGGGTTCCCAAACCACTGGAATTTGATTGTCTTACTGGAAAGTCTAGTCACAGTGTCTCCAGACATATTCTGCCACAGGCTCATTCTAAGGAGGTTACATGTGAACTTGGAAGACTAATTTGAGACTGCAATTTTCACCACGAGAACTTCTGTATACATACTTAACATTCTTGGCTACTTTAGGGATAAAAAAAAAAGCAGTACTGTGCATATGTAATCAAGTGGTCAGTGACATTATTAAAACTAATCATTTAAGACAAGTTAATAAAATACAAAACTTCAAAGAGTGGCACAAGGTTATTCATAAAGTTTTCTTGATGGATATGATTTTTACTATGCTTTCCAAAGTAATTATTACTGTGGTTTTGAAACCAATGCAGTAATTAATGCATTGGATCACCTTATGACAAAAGAAAACAAATGCTATAATTAATGGGAAAACAAATAAAATCCTAACCTACCTCAATATTTCTCCGGGCTTGGGTTGCATTCCTCTCATGCTGGATGGGAATTAGAGGCAAACCTCCGATTTTGGGATTTTTGGTGATAGAACGTTTTCGCTCCTTTCCAGCTGGTGGCCATATATCATTTTCATGCTGTGGAAACACAATTTCCTGCTGTTGGTGTGTGATTTATACCACGTGGTACACCAGGTTACATAGTCACTTGGCTCCTTTTCCATACGTCCAAGTCAGATGCTCTGTGTTCCATGAGGCACCCCGTTGTAATTATGATGTTAACTCTGGTGGCGGCACCACTCCAGGATGCAAAACTCGTAAGTGAACTGAGCTTTGAGGTCTCAGTTCAATTTCTAGGTTTCAAATACATGCCTTCTGTACTACTTACAAAACCATGAGGGGGAATATGTTTAAGGAAACCAACAAATGTAATACACCTGTCTACATTTCTAGGCCCCGGAGTCAAAATGACTATACATTCATCTTCTCTTCCCACAAAGACAACTTTCATGTAAAAATAACTTGACGTTACATATACCCCCAAGTCAACCTAAGGCATGACTGTCAGGACAATTATCTTTGTGATCTTTGGGAAGATGTTACTCTTTCATCTAATTGAGTTCCAAAGAACTGCTACCTTATACCAAGACATTCACACTGTACATTGTACAACAGAACATGTGGTACATTTGTTCTCAAATTACTGACTACATATTCTGGCCACTGAGCAATTATAGATATGACTGGAGAAAAGTTAATTTTGCGAAGTGGAGAAATACCCACAGGTAAAAATGAAAGCTCTTAAATGATAAATCCGTAAGATATGCATATGAAAGGAAAACCTTTAAAGAATTTTTCTACCCCTCAGGGTAGATTAACTTTTCAGAAGTTGGGAAAAACAAATTGATTTTCAGATGACAACCTATGAAAGAAATACAGAATACCAACTATACTGAGAAGCTTAGAGATGTTATTGATGAAATGAAAACCATCTAGTAAATTATATAGCTGAATACCTACTCATTATTTTCTTCTGTTAAGATAGAACAAATTTTAACTCTTAGGTTGCAATCTGTATTGTAATATCACATTTTATACAGCCAAAAAATTTAATTGCAACAGATGTTGATTGTGTGCTCATTACGTAATAGCAGCTAACTTATACTGAGGGGCATACTGCTAGACTTTGTGCTGATCCACACCTTGCCTGTGGTGGATAACGCTGTAGTAGACATGGGTCTGCTGCTCACTGTCTGACCTTGACCTCTTACCTTTCCAGCTAGCTTAGTTTAGTTTCATTTGCTCTAAATATTCTTTAGACTTCTTGAGACCTTCAGTCTCTTCTCTACCCCATTCTCCTTTCACATTCTTTCTTCCTTCACAGCCTGCCTCGGATTTCATGGTCAATCAGTATGCTCACTTCCTTGCAATATGTTCAAGCCGTTTGCTGCTTCTCTTTCTATAATATTGGCCTGGCCAAGCCCTAGTTAAACCCCATTTAACTTACTCTGTTGGTGCCTCCAAAATGATGAAGATCAGTCTGGAGATTCATCTCACTTTTAAATTTACCCTCAAATTTCAAGTGAGCACTTAGCATTCCCTTGACATTCTACTACGGTACCACTGGGTTCCCGACCTTCTGAAGGTTACTGCTCATCTCTTACTCTGCCCCAACACTTCTGATATCCCCCCCTGACTCACTGATTTAATTTAAAAAGAACACAAATAACAAATGTTGGCAAAAATGTGGAGACAAAGAGAAGGCTCATACACTTGGTAGGAACGTAAACTGGGGAGCCACCATGGAAAACAAAAATAAGAACAGAACTATCATATGATCCAGCAATTCCTCTCCTGGGTACATATCCGAAAAGAAACCAAAAACACAGACACTGATTTGAAAGGATACATGCATCCCAATGTTAATAGCAGCATTGTTTACAATTGCCAAGAATGGAAGCAACATAAGTGTCCATTACAGATGAATGGATAAAGCAGATGTGGCAAATATATACAATGGAATACTGCTCAGACATAAGAAGGGATAAAATTTTGCCATTTGCAACAAACATGGATAGACTTGGAGGGTATTATTACGTTAAATGAAATAACTAAGACAGAGAAAGACAAATACTGTATGATATCACTTATATGTGGAATCTAAAAAAATAAAACCAACTAGTGAATATAATAAAGAAGTAGACTCACAGATATAGAGAACAAACTAGTGGCTATTGGTGGAGAAAGGGAAGGGGGAGGGGCAGTAGGAGAAGGGGATTAAGAGGTGCAGACTATTAGGTATGAATAAGCTACAAGGATATAGTATACAAAACAGGGAATACAGCCAGTATTTTATAGTAACTATAAATGTAATATAACCTTGGAAATTTTTAATCACTATACTGTGCACCTGTTATTCATATAATCTTGTACACCAACTATACATCAATAAGAAATAAAAAACTAAAGGAAAAACAAGAAAAAATTATTAGTAATCATTCAAGAATTTCATTTTCCCACCATGAAATGTACATTTAAGGCCATATAAACATCTCTTCCAATCAGTATTTTCTCATTACAAATAACGCTTCTCCAGTCATATCTGTAATTGCTCAGTGGATCAGAATTGAGCCAATAATCTGAGGACCAAGGGGTCACACCCTCCTTGGGATAATGACTTTTTCAGCAATAATGAACATATGTGTTTGCTCACGTTGCTTTATGTCTGCTCAGAGCCTCTGCTGGTTTAACATTCTCTCCTTCAATTCCTTGATAGAATTCTCAGCAACCAAAACCTGATTTCCTTCTTCCTCCATGCTTCTCATTCTTTTGCTCATTTTTTTCTCTTCTGTTTGACCTTGAAAGTTGGCAGTGTCCTAGGGCTTATCTGTCTTTCCTCATGTTCTCTCCCTACAGCCTCCCCTCTGCGACTGTGCATTCTTATTCTCCCTCGTTCTTATATTCTCTCTCTCTCTCATCTCGCCCAATCCCCTCATGGCATGCCAGTACAACCCAAATGCTGGCTCCCGCCAGACTTACATTTCGGCTCCATACTTTTAACTTTTGAGTTTTTGATTCAGACACCTAACCTGCTAATCAGCCTATCCATTTGTATGTCCAATAAGCATCTCAAATTTCACATGGCCACAACAGAACATTCAATGTTCTTCTGCATCTCTGATGATGTCACCTACATTCACCATCTGACCAAGTTAAACAGCTAGGACTCTTCTTTGATTTCTACTCCTCCCAAACTGCTATCGCCAATCAATCTGTAAGCCGTACTGCCTCTACCTTCAGATACTCTTGAATCTGAATATGTCTCACCAGATCCACTGTTACCACCCTAGTGTGAACTGCCATCTTCCACAGAGCTGTTCTTCCTGCTTCCATCCTTGACCCCCTCCAGTGCAGCCTCAACAAAGGAACCACAATTTTTTTTTAAGTAATGTAAGCTGATTATATCATTCCCTTGTCTCCCACTCAGACTTCCGAACTGGGACTACATCAACTGCCCCCTGCCTTCCTCATCTCTGACATCCTCTCTCAGGCCTTCCTGATGTGCATGGAATGAGTCAAGAGGATGACATGTCAGGACCTCGGGTTTGCTGGCCCCTATCCCTGGAGTGTTCTCTCCTGTCCTGGATACCTGACTCCCTCACTTCAGACAGGTCTCAGCACAGCTGTCAGCTTCTCAGAAAGGATCCCCTGAGAGGCTTTCTCAACGAGCGCCTTCCTTACATCAGTCATGCTGGCTTTCTCTTCCCTAGCTTATTTTATCATTTCATCACACTAATACCTATTAGAAATTGTATCAGATTATTCTCCTTCCTATTTTAGAAACACTAACAGCATGTGCTTTGTCGGAGGCATTGGGCTCTGTGATGCGGATATACATGTAGTTTTAATAAGGCTGACACAGTCCTTCCTCTCATGGAGTTTTTAGTAGGAAAGACAGACTTGAAAAACCTAAATATGCAAATGGTTTTAAACTAGAGCTACAATGTTCAAGTACAGGATGCTAAGGGTTCCTGCAGCCTGAAGGTCTAATTGGTCCGAAGATCAGGGAAGGTTTCTCTGAGAATGTGACATGTAGGCTGAGGACTTTCGAGGCAGGGGGGAGGATGGGGATGGATATTAGAAAAGTATTTCAGGCACCACAAAGAACTCATTGTAAGGGGCACTCACTGTTGATATGTGTGTATTAACATATATATTAACATTTGCTACTTTCCTGTCTGTTTTCCTATGGAGGTGAACCATTAAATCCTCAAATCCAAAAGGACCTTTGTGTTTACCTTAATCTTAAGAAGTGGAATGAACAGAAGAAATGTAATTGCGCTGAGTCTCTGGGGTCAACACAACAAGGGAGGGCAGGTGAGGCAGGGAGAAATAACTTGGTGGTGAGAGTTACCTCTGCTTCTGGCTATTTACACCTTTCTTTTCAACTACAGAGTCTACTGACTTCAATTATAAAAACAAAAACATCAAATTTAGTTATGCCATAAATCAACACTGAAACAGTTTTAGACTCTCTGGTTCCAATTTTACTAATACTTCAAATCTACCTTTTTTTTTTTTAAGTAGGACTTGAATATCTGAATTTTTACAAAATCTCACAAAAAAAGAAGAAAAGCCTCTAAGAAGTTAGCAGCCGGTCTTTTTCTGGCAACATATTCCCAGGCAGTAATAGTAGAGTCAGGCTGTGAAGAGCAGTGTTTATTAACCACTGGAAAGGTTAATAAATTAAATGAACAGAGAAAATGGTTTTCAAAACAAATAAGGACAAGATTCTGGGGTGAATTAACTTCTCACTTGTAAGAGAAACAGGGAAGTACATCCCGAGTAATAAAGAGTGGCAACTTAATTGTCACCAGTGAACTTCAGTGCTCTGGTAGGGGAAGCATTGCTGGGCATTCAGCCAGACAAGGCTGGGGAAGAAACCAGTCCCCTGTTTAAGGGGACTATTTAACTGTCCCTCCAAGGGGGAGTCCTCCTCTAGGGAGGCCAAATGGGAATGGGAACAGGGGTCGGCCCCTGGCGCCCCTGGGTTTAAAGCACTAACTAAATGTACGGTCCTGAGCAAATCACGGAGCCTCCGTTAATCCCTGTTCCCTGATAAGCATAATCTTGCACAATTTGTTGCAAGGAGTACACAAATTAATTCTTTTGAAGTATTTAGCATGCAGTATGTATTCAAGAAATGGACATTCCTATCCTTGTTTCTGGAAAATCAGGAGGCCATGGGGAGAATAAGAAGGAAAAGAACACATTTTCTAAACAAAGGTCAATGGGATGACAGTTTAGACAAGCCCCTCGTTCTTATATGACCATCTTGAAGCACCTCTTGCAAGCTAAGGAGCTGCTGGGCTGGCAAAACAAAGCCTCAACAAAGAGTAAACTCTCTTTCAAGGAGTAAGGGGTAAGTCTGTATTCTCATATATTTTAAAAAATGAATGAAAAAAAAGTATGTGCATAAAACTCATGAAGAATTCTTTGAAAAGCACCACCACATGGACATTTTTCCTTAAACAGTTATTATAATTGATGGTTGGAACAGACATCATACCTGGGCAATAAAGACATTGGTCATCCACTCCATCTGAGTTTGTGAACTATCACAACACAGGTGCCTGCAAAACAAGGTTTATAAAATATATAATTCAAGAAGACAATGGGATTCTCCAGTGTATTTGTTTGGTAAGTGATCATACCTCTTGGAGTTTCTTCTGATCAATGATGTAATGTAATCAAAATGGGAGTATTTCAGTACAAGCTGCTTTAGGCTTCTGTTGAGTGTATATTACCAAAATAATAGTGTAAATATGTTCATTTAAGCAAGACATAGGTAAAGGGAGCTGTTGAAAAATGATCAGCAATATTTTTGGAAAGGCAAAAAGGTCAATGTCATTTGCTTTTTCAGGTACATAATGGTAAAATATTTTCCCCCAGAAACTCTGAGCCTAAGAAGAAAAATATGTGCACATTTTCTTAAAAGCAGATTTTAAAAAAAAGGCTTAGAAGTCTCCATCATTATGATTATAAACATTACTTTCCACCAGACTCACGAAAAATGAACTGAATGAAAAACCACTGCATGTCCAATAACACTGACTGAGTAACCTTTTATTGAAAACCTACCTAAAACAGAGATCTTGCCCTCAAGGTTCACATAGTCTATTAAGGGAGCCAGGAATGTAAACAAATAAATTATAACATGTGAGGAAAAGAGAAAGTGAAGTTAAACACAAACATAGAAACAAACAGCACACTTGGGGATGACTTGAAAGTTGTTTCCTGGCAGAGGAAAATAGTGTAACTGATGTTAGAATGGTATATGGATATTTCAGTGTAATTATATTTTTTTCTATTCCTGTATTATAGATAATTTATTTGGAAAAATGTTAAAATGAAACATCTAAAAATAATTATTGCTTCTTTCATTAGAGTCTCTTAAAAACAGTGTCCCTTCCCATTACCACATTAGGAAAACTGTTCTCTCCACAAATCATTTTAATTATGCACACACGGGTACAAAATATTATAGATGCAAACAAATAATGATTAGAGCTGAGAGTTTTCTGATGAGACTTTTGGAGCATTTTGGCTAAGGTTTGAATACAAAATGACAGTTGTGTCTGCCAGATCAGCAGGAGGAGGATGAAGTGATGAGAAAAGTGAGTAGCAAACACTACGGAAGAAGGTACAGTAAAGGGACCGTGCAGATATGAAGCAGCAAGGCATGCCTGGTGAACTAAAGACAGACGACTGTTTTATCATTAGGGAAAAAAGGGAAAGTCATGGGAGATAAAGCTGATGGACCCCCATGTTAAAGGGTCTCGTGTGCTGTGCTGACAATCCTGTACTTTATCCTGTAGGATTCACAGGAGAGTTTTAAAGCAGAAAAGAAGCATGATACATTTGAGAAAATCTCCTCTGGTGCTGGGTAGAGAACGTACCAGAAACCAAAAGCAAAGTCAGAGTCATGAAGAGCACTTAGGATTCCTGGAATCATCCAGGCAGATGAATGAAGGAGTGGCCCCATGGACAGAATGGGTCTGGGCGGATCAGAGAGAATTAAGAGGCAGATCCCCTGCAGGTCAGAGACTGACTAGACACAGGGAGGTGGGGGAGGAGGAATCATCACCTGGCACAATGTCTACAGAGAGTGGCTAGATCCTGGTGACATCAATGGAAAAAAGTACCTCTATGGAAAGAACAGATTTGAAACCAATATATGTATTTTAATCTGAGTTTTGGCAAGTTGTTATCCTTTATTTAAAACTGAATTTTGCCTGCTTATCCCATAAAACCAGGGATTCCACATTTATATGATAACTAGGAAGAAATCACGTGTAATTTGTCATAAGAGGCATTGACAAACAGGATACATGGGACTGAAATGGACCTACACCCTGAAACAAATCTATTTTCCCCTTCTTAGGTCCAAAGTATCTAGAAAAGACTTTAACTTAGGTGAAACATTTCCTGTCTCTAGATCTATCTGCCAAAGAATAATGTTATTCATTTACTGACATTATCATCAGTATGTCAAATCCAAAACCTGCAAGCTGTTAACTTACCAGTGATGCTTTTCAGAATACGCTGTCAATCCCCAACTGCATCATGTGGGAAAAAAAAACACATGCATACATATTAAAAATGATACATTTCACAAGACTGAAAATAATTAGATGTTAAGAAGGTAATATTTAATGGTGGGAATGCATAATAGAATTGATATTCACAATTGATGATTCATTGGGTGTGATTTATCTAGAGATAAAGATAAATATTAAGGGATTTGACTACAAATTTAAATATGTTGAAGAGAAACAGAGAAGGAGTCTTATGATGTTATGGGGCATGGGGTAAATCTCTCAGAGGATATTCTGGACTGAGTAAGGACGGATGTCCAGGAAAATGGCCAAAAGACGATAATATACATATTGATTTACTGATATTGTGAGAGATGAAAGAATGTGCCCATTGCAACACAGCTATATGTGCTGGGCTTACAAATTAAGCACAGAGGCAAAAGTGAAGACATTTTCAATGATAGAATCTGAAACCATATACAGTCCATTAAAACGATGTTTTATGATGTTAAAAATATTTGTGCCAACATCAACTAGCTAATCAAAGTAATCTGTGATAAGAAAGTGTAGTATAACCTGAATGCTGGGTTGATTCAGGTGTTAAAGTGAAGCCAGGATTAAGAGGGATCTTCTTTCTACCATCTATGTGCTATGGATTTATTACCAAATTCAGCAAAGCCAAAAGGGTGAATTGTAGAGCCAGGACCAAGATGTTCTAAAAGCCAAGGAAGCTGGAGGGCAGCATTTGTCCTTCTGTGGGTAGACTTTTTTGCAACACTCCTTAACACCACGAGGATGTAACTGAGCAAGGAATGGGACATAAAGAAACCCATATGCTTCCCAGCAGACGGGGTCTTCTGGGGGTTTCCTGTTCTACACAGAGGACATGGATTCACCCAAGAGCTTGACTTGAGTGGAGACATCAACCTTCCTTATCCACCCACACAGGCTCCCTGATCTGCCACAGATCCCCGGCCACCTGTCTGTCTAAAACTTAATTCATACGAAGTTAGACTAGTGCCACGGATCCCCACTCCCTTGAATAGACATACTCTCCCGTGACTTTTTCAGCAACCCTTCCCTTCCAAGCTGTACCTTGTTGGAGGCTTCATTTTCTTTTTCACTCCAAGATAAAACTTCATGGAACTGAGAGAAAACATTTTGTCAGGTTTACTACTCTGTAAAGGAAAACAAAATAATTTGTAAGGAAACACATTTTTGAAATATCCTTACATTTTCCTTGAGAGTTAATAATCATGTTTAGAATTGTTTAGTTTCTTGAATGTTTCATGAACATAATACCAAGTTTTTAGTAAACAAAGATTGTTCTGATTACAATATTACAAATTTAAATAATTTTGGATATATATATATTTATAAATAAGTGTATATACAAACATGCATAAACAATAATTCCTTATTCAAAACATCTGGGACCAGAGTTTTATCAGAATTGATAATTTTTCAGTGTTTTCATATTTAAAAAAAAGAACAATATAATGTATATGCAATATATTCGGTAACTCAACCACACCACCAGTGTTGTCTAGGGCAGCACCCTGATTCAAATATATTCATATTTCTCTACAGATGCATGACATTTCATACAGTGTGAATAAATAAAGGCTAAAATATTGTTATGGGCTGAATGTTTATATCCCCTCCAAATTGAAATACAACCCCCAGTGTGATGGGTCGTGGGGGCTTTGGGTGGTAATGAGGTCATGAGATTGGAGCCCTCGTGAACAGGATTAGCGCCCTTTTAAAAGAGGCCAGAGAGCTAGCTCACTCTCTTTCTGTCATGTGAGGATACCAGAAGAGGGTGGTAGTCTACAGTTTAGAAGAAGAGCCTCACTAGAACCTAGCACACTAGCATCCTGCTCTCAGACTCCTAGCCTCCAGAACTGTGAGAGAGAGATTTGTTATTTATAAGCCACTTGGTCTATGGTACTTTTTTACAGGTGCCTGAACAGATTAAGACAAGTATCTTCATGTTGGTTTAGGTTAGGTTTTGCCACCAGATGGGTTATAACTTTCTGTACTTTTTGGATTTTGGAATTATAAAAAACAGACTGTGAAACTATATGGGTATATACTGAACTACATCAAATATCCATATTCATGAAAATTTTCATGAGTAACTCATGAAAGTTGACCATGAAAAAGAATTTACATTTGTTCTAGATCAGTTATATATTCTCCATACACATCCAAACATATTTATCTGATTAATATTAAAAATTGTTTTTAAATCCTTGAACCATCAGGAAAGTTATCTGACAGAGGCAAAACTTAAATCATTATGCAAAAGTTAAAAACTTATTATCAAACCACACACACTTCATTCTTTATTCTTGGAAACCCTGCAAAAGATTTTATAAAGACAATAGCCATGGAAATAATAATTAAAACAAGCTTTCCCCATATCCTAAAAATTTTCAAGGAAATCTTTTTTTTCAGTCTGGTAGACAGACAGCATTTATAACCAAGAGCAAGGAGCCTGGGGTCAGAGACCTGAGTACAAATCTGGCTTGCTACTGGCTAGCTTGTGACCACACATTACTGCTCTTTGCTTAGTTATTATTTGTAAACAAGGATAAACATGTTGACTATCTCATGCGGTTATTGTGAAGATTAAATGAGAAAGTAAAGGGTTATTGTGAAGGGTTATTGTACAGATTAAACAAGAAAAATTGCCTTTAAAGGGTTTAGGCCACTAACTGACCATATACTAAGTGCATAAGAAATTACAGCTATTACTATTATAAATTTAGGACACACTGCTCCACAGAAATAGGAAGACAGACAAGTTGTTAGAACCCTAGGACAATGCACAAAAGCCCATTTAGCAAATACGTAGCTCAAATCAGTCCTAAATTCTATAAAAGTTAAACTATCCCTGTGAAGTCTTTAATGAAAGAAATTGAATTTGAAAAGTAAAGGGGAGAAAACATGTTTATAAAATTAAAAGTTGGTTTCCATGGAGGAAACAGGTAGAAGAATATAGAGGAAATATAGAGAAAAAAGGTAGGCAGGAAGGTCAGGAATTAAGCTTTGGGGACCAATGTTCCCTGCGGCAGTGATGATAAGGCCTGGAATTTACATGGTGGATTTACTTCTAGACACCCTGATAAGGGTGTTTTCTATTATCATCATGATACATAACTTAAAAATAATATTTTGGACACTTTTCCTGTATGACTAGATTTCTTGAAATGGAACCACTGGGTCAAAGGCTAGGAACATGATTAAGAATAAGATTTTGACAAAATTGATCGGTTATGTTTACTTACACTTAAAACATATTCCTGAATCCACTAGCAATTTTCAGTTTTGACTTGGTCAACAGTTTATCCATGCATTTACTTATTGACATTAGTTCTTTATGTATCAAATAGGAAACTGTCTTATCTTTTTAAATGAAATATAGTTTACCCACATTGCTTACTGCTTACTTTCTTTATTTTTATGAAGTCAAAAATATATTGATCTTTTCTTTTGGACTCTCTTAACTACCGCTTCACAAAGGGTTCCCACATAGCTGATAAATACTCAACTGCGTGGCCCTGCAGCTTGATGGGTTAGTGTTTTTAAAGTTTTAATTATTGTATCAATCTGGAGTATATATTTTACATACAATATAGATGAGCATTCAAGTTGAAAAAAAATTGTTAACAATGATCCCAGCCCTGTTTATTAAATCTTTCTTCAGACATGGATTTATGCTAGGATATTTATCAAAAATAAATTGTAATAAACAATTACATATTTACCTCACTTTATGTTACCATTGCTAAACCTGTTTGTTTTTATGCCAGGATATTATCTAAGCTATTTTAATTTTATTGTATGCATAAATAGTTGGATGGGAAATACTTGACAATTATTTTACTTTTTATGCCGCCCAAATGTTTGCAAGAATTCTTATCTGTTTACCCTTTGATGTGAATTATCAGGTCATTTTTTCCAAGTTCTACAAAAGAATTCCCTTTGGGATCTTGAAACGAATTACATTAAACTTACAGATCAATACTAGTAGACTTTAATTTTCTGTGATTTCTATCAGTGAAGTTCTGAGTTTTCTTCAAATCAGCTTCTTTTTCTTGTTTAGGCCATTTTCTGTTAGTTTGGTTTCGAGGTATTGATTTTTTAGCTCGCTACTTTACTGAATGTTAAGGAAAAACACTTGAAGTCTAACATGGAACAGTGAGGTAGCAAGTAGTATTCCATACAGAAGAGTCAAGGAGAGGAGAGCTTAGAAGTGTACATAGTAGCAGAGACCCCCGGGCCACCTCTGCCAGAGGTTAAATCAGATTACAGCTGAGGTTCATGTCCCTCCTCAGAGTTCAGACTGCCATTCCCCTGGACTCAGTCCCAATAGAGGCAGCCGCAGGGTCGGGTGGGAGGCAGCAATTCCAGCAGGATGAGTTAGATGCACATTTGAGAGTGAGATGCACTGCGCCTGAATGAGGCGGTCTTCATTTAAACAGGACGTTGGTAAGTCCAGGACTGCCTACATTCTGCAGCACTGTTGGCAATAATCTGAGAGTCTGAAGTAATACAACTGATTCGCAAGCCACTCCAGACATACAAGCTTGGGACTTTATTCCCTATCCTGTCCTAAGAGAACACAGATGACATAATTTGAGAGGAGACCAGCCACTGGTGAAAAGAAACCTTTTTCAGCTTAAATCTTTAAACTGAATATGCATAAACAGGAACTGTAAGGATCCTCATGGGAAATTCTATAAAAAGAAATCTTGTTTGGCAAGATAATTTTACTGTTGGTTTATGACAACTCTTTTGGTATATGCATTTTCTGGGGAATTTTTTCAAAAAGTTCAAGTGTTATGAAGTATGTAATGTGTGGCTTCAGGCACTATATTTCAAAAGAAAATTTTAACTAAGCCAATTAAATTAGTGTGCTTAAGAAATTATTCTTGTTTATAAGAGGAGTCTGCATGCAACTTTTAACGACCTCCCCTCTTCCCCATTTGCTTTTTTCACACCATTAACAGTGTAATGGTAATATTCTTTGAAACTTCTCACCTTCTATGTAAATCAAGTCTGAAAACATTTTAATTAACATTTTCTGTGCAGGGAAAACTCTCAAAACAAAATATAGCTTCCTTTGTGGATTACCCTAATTTGTTGTTAATGAGCATTCATAAATTATCTCTAATTAACACATAGTCTCTTTAAATATACTTTTCAACTTGTAATTTCTACTCCCTTCTCAGTAAATCATTTTCTAAGTATATACAGGCACACATATATTAAGGGCAACTGTCAAAACCATAGTCAAATCTTTATTCAAATAAATCAGGGGATTTTTTACTACTGATTATTTACTGTAAAGTCATTTGAAAAGTTAATAATTGCCAATGACTGGACCATCAATACTCAAAGGGAAGGACCAACAACATGCAGAAATAATCAGCCAAATAACATCATGTGTTGAAAATAATAGTAGTTGGAGTTTAAAGGAAACCCCGTTAAGTCGCTCATCGGTTTGCCTCAATGTGCAAATTAAAGTATCAGTTACATTAATTGATTCTGATAGATGCATAAATACAACTTTCAAACACTTAATTAGACTATAATTCCATAACCTGAGGTCACTGTGACAAAAACAAAATGTGTTCAGTGTCTTTAAAGAACATATCTGACAAATAGTGTATGATCTCCCTTAGTTGGAGAATCTAAAAAAGTCAAACTCACATAGAAGCATAGAGTAGAATGCTAGTTTCCAGGGGCTGGGAGTGGGAGGAATGGGGAGATGTTGATCAAAGAGTACAAAGTTTCAGTTATGAAGAATAAATAGGTTCTGGAGATCTAATGTACAGCATGGTGACTATACTTAGTAATACCGTACTATATACTTGAATCTTGCTAAGAGTAGATCTTAATGTTCTCACCACAAACACACACAAAAAATATGTGAGGTAATGAATAAGCTGATTAGCCTAGATGGTGATAATCATTTCACAATGTACATGTATATCAGAAGCGTCACACTTTGTAACAAATATTCACAATTCTTATTTGTCAATTATACTTCAATAAATGTGGGGGAAAAATCAATATTACAAATGTTTAAAAAAAGAGAACATTGTCTTTTAGCCAAGCTCTCGGTACTATCACTGCCTACCAGTTTATATGAATTACCTTTGATTAAGCAGGATGATCCTTCCAAAAAGATACAAATTCTTAACAAACTATGGTTACCAAAGGGGAGAGGGGCGAGAGATACATTAGGAGTTTGGAATTAACAGGTACACATTACTATATATAAAACAGATAAACAACAGAGACCTACTGTATAGCACAGGTTGAACTATATTCAGTTTCTCGTAATAATCTATAATGGAAAAGAATCTGAAAATATATGTATATATATTATATATATATGTATAACCAAATTGCTTTGCTGTATATGTGAAACTAACATTGTAAATTAACTACACTTCAATAAAAAAAATTTTAAAAAGATACAAATTCTTAAAACATATTCCATTAAGAGGTAAGAGATTCTTTAGCTCAATTACAAATCATTCCATCTAAAAAAAATAATTTCTCCATGAAGAGGCTTCCTTTGGCAGATTTAAAAATGTACCTTAGCTTGGGGAAAACATTATAGAAAATTGAATTGTATGCAATGTCATAGTTGAAAATATTTGGTACTATTAAAATGAAGAACCATTCTCTTTAAATAAAATTCTGTCAGCAAGAACACCAAGCTAAAATAATAGAAAATTATTGTTTCTTTATTAAGTCCCTGCATAAAGCCTTTGGAATCAGACACCTGGGAAAGAATTCTGACTCTGTCACTTACTGGCTATGTGATCTTGGACAAGTTATGTAGTATCTTGTAGGTTCATTTCTTCGTCTGTCAAGGGGGAATAATTATAATAACAGTTTCACAGGGTTATTGTAAAAATACAGTGAGACCATTGAAGTGACATGTATAGAAGTCTGTTTTTCATGGATTAACCTCTCGAATGTCAGCTGCTCCTTTATGACTGCACTGGGATTACCACTAGTTGTTTCTAGCAAACTTCTGTTGCTACACAATGGAAGCGCTGGTTCCTAAGTAGGATTAGAAAGTCCAGGGTGATTTTTAAATACTCTAAGAAAACATCCAACTACAAAAGTGACCCTTAACCAACATGTTATGTAAATAGGAGGACAAGGATGAAGGAAGGAAGTCTAATGAAGATCAGGATGGGTGACTCACTGAAGAAAACCAAAGAAAATCCAATCCGACTCAGTTCCAGGTGGCTAGGATCATCAGCTGTGAAGTTTAGCATTTCCTTTCACAAACACAAACCTGAAGTTCATGAACCTTAAAATCTGCTGTGTTAAGTTCACATAACCCCAAATTCTTCAGTGCCTTATTTCTGCAAACTCTACTCTTCCTCTACTGGGAAAAGTGAAGAATGATAACACAGGATAATAAACGATACCAATCACTTGATACCCACACAGACTCCCTGCTAGGCCTATCAGATGGAACAACACAGCAGGAGATCCAGTACCTAATATAATGCAGCTCTCTGCATAGAGGGGTAAAGGCTGCAGAATTCAGTGCCATTTTGTCAGCTCCCTTCCTGGACATTCCATTTTGAAGAAAGTGAATGTGGGATGTATATACAAAGCAGGAATGCTACTAAGATTTAGTTGTGTCCACTTGGAGGCTTCCCTGCTGGAGGAACATACAGGGACAGTGGTCAACATGGGTGGAAAGCTCAACAGAAGCCACAATAAAATGGGCGGTAGAACTTCCTTCTTCATAACATATTAACGGATGTCACTATTCTGGTCCTTCTTTGTAGATGTCCACCACACAACATCCTGAAGCACTGCACACTCGGAGTAGGCAAGCAATGATCACTCAAGGGAATTTTGTAATACAAGAGAAAAAAGCATCTTGAGGTCCGACTGTTACTCCACATTTAAAATAATTGCGTGGGTACCTCTTGAATCTCAAGGAAGTGGAGATGCTCTCGTATATACCCATGTAACCACCACCCAAAACTGGAGAGAGAACACTTCTATCATCCTAGGAAGTACCCCCACTGAATCCATCTGCTTGCTTCTGTGGCAACCCTTCTCCACACCCCAGGCAAACACCTTCTGACTTCTATCACTGTAAACAGTTTTGGCTGTTCTTAGGCGTCTCATGGACAGACTCATATGGTACTATGTTGTGTTGAGCTTCTTTTGCTCAACAAGGATTTGAAGATTCACCCACATTGTTGCATTTATTCACTTTTATTGCTAAGTAGTATTCTATTGTCTGACTATATCATTTTCCTATTGATGGACATGAGGAATGTTTCCACGTTTCAGTTTTTATGAATAAAGCTGCTTATGAACACTCTTGAACAAGCGCTTTAATGGACATAATACCTAGAAATAGAGCTGCAGGATCATGGGGTAGATGTATGAGTAACTTTACTTTAAAAACTTCCAAAAAGCTCTCCATAGTGATTGTGTGATTTTACCTTCCACCAACAATTTACGAGGGTTTTAGTTAATCAACACCTTGTCAATGTTAGGTGTTGTCACTCTTTATGATTTTAGTTATACTAATGAGGTATCTTATGGTTTTAATTTGCATTTCTCTGATAACTATGCTGAGCACTTTTGGTTCAATCACTTATTGGCCATTCCTATGTCTCCCCTCCTGTAGCGTCTGTCTAATACTTTACCCAGATTTTTATTGGGTTGTCTTTTTACTGTTGATTTGGAGGAGTTCTTTATAATTCTTCATATGAGGCCTTTTTCAAATATATATACTATGAATATATTTTTCTCAGTCTGGAACATGCCTATTCATATTCTTAGTGGAGTCTTTTGATGAGCATGCTAATATATAAATATGTATTGATATGTATATATATGTGTATATATATGTATATAAATTGAAAAACAACTTTTACATATATTCTTATTTCAACATTATAACAAACTGGCGTGTGGGACTCATACTATCATCATATTACAGACCCAGAAATTGAGGTTGAGAGTTTACGTTTCTTATTCATACAACCAACTTGGCAGATTTGAGATTTTCTGATGCTAAGTTCGATATTCTTATATCTACGCCCTCTTTTTTCATCTCCTTCCTCTCTCCATCCCTCAATTCTTTAATAAAAGCTTCTAGGGAATTCAAACTTATGGGGATATATCAATAAGATTCAATTAATAAATATGATACTACGAGTCAATTCATTAAAAAATATAGGGAATCTATTAATCAGATTTAATTTTTAATCAGACTTAACATTTGGGTTTTGCCTTTTTATTCCATATTTTATTAATTCCATTAGCTCAATTCAAGCTATTTTTGCCTTAAGGCCTGACACAGTCTCTTAATTTTATTGACTGAGATGCTGATTTATATGCTAGTCTATTTAACACATATTAGAGTTTTCTCTAGGACTTAAATCATTCTCTGCACTAAAAAATATGAGGTGCTCAAAAAGGCCATATATGTTCTTTACTGTGTTTCTGGGTGCATTAATGTCATATGCCAGAAGCCGAAAGAAATCATCAGTTTCTTACGCATTTTACTTACTACAGGCCTTGACTTCCAAGAAAGAGGGCTGAGAGGTATGAAATAAGAATGCTAATACCCACACAAAAATATATACATATTCAAATACTACATATACAAATACCTTCGGATCCTTGTAAAGAAAGAGATATCCATCTCGTAAAACAAAATACCGGTCTTGAAATTTATTTCCAGACAGTATTTTAGATGGTTCTTCTTTGATTTTCAAGAATCCCTCTTTGATACTTCCCAGGCCCTTCCTCTCTGTAAAATACAAATTTTACTTTTGTAAGTTAGGTACATTTTCATTTATTTGGAATAGAATATGAAACATTTGTGTATATCTTCAGTTTTGATAATATAAAGTAATAGCTTGTGTCTTACCATTAAGAAGAAGCCTCCAGTGAATTTCTGGGAACACCCTGTGTCAGGGGAATGTCAGGCAACTCACAGATCCAGATCTATTTATAATCTATTTACAATATATAGGCCTGTCTATGCTGTCCAGTTAGCTACTGGCTAATAAGTGCTTGAAACATGGTTAGTCTCAATTGAGACGTTCTATGAGTATAAAATATATACCATACTTTGAAGACTTAGTTATCCTCTCCATAAAAATCACAATTTTATAATATTGATTATGTGTTGAAGGGGTTTTACTAATATATTCTATTTAAACTTATGCCCAAAATATTAATTGCACCTGTGCACGTGTACATGTGTGTGTATAAATGTGGCTACTAGGCAATTAAAAATTATATAATCAGCTTGCATTGTATTTCTTTTGAACAGCACTCATATAAACAATGCAAATGCACAGATAAAAGGGAAACCTCTTTTGGGTTTCTGAGTCAGGAATCCAGAAATTCTTAAGGCATTTGAGAAATTTCTGTACCTGTGAAACCAGCAAGGGTAAATACGACAGAACTGATAATAACACTTGTGCGATACTGCTGGTGTCCCACACTTGGAAAGCATCTCAACAACTCTATTCAAAGCCACTTCTGGGGCAAGAAAACCATGTTGTATTTGTATAAATGTATCACTGTATCTCCAGTACACAACTTTCTTCTTGAAATCCTGACAATATCCAGCTGTCTCCATGAGAACTGAGGAACAGTGGAAAGAAAAGGAACCTGAAGGCCAACAGCCATGACACGGCCACTGTGGGGTCAGCTCCTGCTTCTCCAGTACAACAGGAGTAATGGCACTCATCCTGCAGGCTGTTGTGGTCCTCATGTTAGATGGCATCCCCAAAAAATGTAGGGCAGGACACTCCATCAGGATGAGGACCTTTAGTAATTTCCTGGTATTAAGGTGATAGAGTTTTTAAATATTCATGCATAGTTTCTAAAATTTACCAGATAACTTGAATGATTTTAGAAAGAACTCTTATCTTAAACCTAGTAATTCCTTGGTTTGGGGAAACCTTAACTTACACAGCAAATAATACACAGATGTTCACAATTACAGTTAGCATAAGAAAACAAGAGCTTAAAAAAAATCGTTCTTAATAACTCCACAGAATGATGACCTGGAAGCAAAAATCCCCAGGGTAAACACATCCTGATCCTATCCAGAAACAAAGGTAATTAACAAGACCCAATAGTTTCCATGATGTACATTGCTGGTCACAGACAATGTTCTTTTAATCACACTGTCATATTAAAATAGGTTCTTTTTAGGTAGTTTCTGACTTAAAACTAATTTGTGAAAAATATATTGCTGAATTATGTCTCCTGGAACAATCCCTTAATATTCAACTTCATAGAAAAATATTTTAAATAATCTTTTATAGCTAAATAACTTCTACTTGAATTACAAATAACACCTTTTCAATTAAAAGACTTGAAAGAAAACATTTTACTGCAATGAGAAGATCAAGAAAAAAACAAACATTATATAAAACTAGTATTCAGCAAAATTCACATGACATCATTCATTTCTTCACAGAGTATTAAGGGTCTAGTATGCACTTGGTTCTAATAACATTAACGCAGATAAAGATGGCTTCTGGACTTGTAGTGCAGTGTTGGAGACACAGATAAACATGTGCTAACCAACAATGCTTGTATATCCTGATAGAGTACAGTGAGCAATTTAGAAAACATTGGGTGAGCTTAGTGATTCAGCTGATTTAGAGCCAGAAAGTGGAGAAAAGCATTTATCATATTAGTGATTTAGAAATAGGTAAAGCATTTAAAAGCATTAAATTACAATCAAGTTGTAAGATACAGATACTGTTTAAGCCAAACCAATTCTATTCACACCTTCTGATTGTACCTTTTTCATTTAGATTTTGGTTCAATTTAATAAAGCTTTTTAATTTGACCAGTAAGAAACAATCATGAGTTCAGTGTCTAAGTAAATTACTCATAGGTCAAAGAGAAAACAGGATGCCTGGGGAATAAATATTGTTTCCATCTTTGGTGCATATTTATTAAAATTTACTTTAATAATCATTATATATAATTAAGTATATTAGCTAAATCTTCACGCATACACTGTTAAGGAACTTAGAAGGAGGCTTTGAGAGGAATATATGTTAAGGAGGAGGGAAGAATGAAAACAATTTTGAAATACAAAGTTTGATTACAAATATCAAGGACTTAAAAGAATTTTTAAAAGCTCTCATGATAACATTTCTGTCTGCTCTCAAAATGTTAAAATAAGTAGGAAAAATACCCAGTGCTTAAGGGCCAAAATGAAGTTGCCTACTTTGGGGAACATGCATGACTTAGTGTGTAACAAAACCAAGGTTTATGAATTAAAGGGCTTCTAATAACTCACTTTTCCAAATGCTTCCAGTTCTGCGTGGTCCCTTGACTTCAGGGTACTTCACTCTCATATTTTCATTCCCTCCACCTCATCCTCGGTAAAAAGCTTAAGATCTTTTGTTCCAGAAGAATATAGTTCAGCACAAAGTTCATACCAGCTCTATCCACCACACCTGCTGTCCAGACCCTGTCCAGGTTTGAGTTCAACTTGAGTTTGTCAGAATATGTTTCATGCCTTGCATGTCCCTTTGGACGAAGAGTTCAAATTTCTGCTACTGGGATGTTTGCAGTGGGATTTCTGCTTCATAATTCTTGAAATTCTGGTCCCATACTATGCTTTGGGCCTCCCCCTTTCTTTGAATCTTGCTATCTTCATAATTCTTCCCAGCACACTGGTCTTTCTAGATGTCAAGCTTTTTCAGCTCCTAACTTCAGAGCAGTATTTTTAAATTTCTAATAGCACATATGCAGTCCTTCTGGCCACGCCCCTTGTTACATCATTCTATACAGTCATATAGTCAGTTTACAGTCATGGAGGGTCCCTCTGATCCAATCAAAAAGAATGATTTTACATATCATATGGTCCACGATATAAATCTTAGGCATGGTGTGATATAAGTTACTAAGCATGGAATATGTCTATGTAATAAGAATTTTAAAAAGAAAAAAAGGCACACCACGTATATTTGCTTTTAATTAAAAAAAACCATCTACAGCACATAATAAATAAAGCCATTAAGTAAATGACTTGGGAAAGCCATCTAATTCTTTTGCAGGTGTAACAGATAGGAAGGTTTAATGTACAACCAAAGCATTTAATTCCTTCAGAGCAAGATTCTGGGATATACCCTGTAGGTTCAATTGCATTTACTACCTTTTTTGTCTTTCATTCCAGTCAAATTCCAGTATACTGTTATCTCTAGAGAATCATAAATTCCTCTCCCCTTCCTGGTGGTTGCGAGGGCAAGGAAAGCTCAGTTGGAGTTCAGTGAGGGGTCTTCAGAGTTAATACTGGGTGAAGTGATAGTTTGGTATTCTTAGTTACAGTGTGCGGTAACTGTATTAGTTAGAAAAGCCCTTCAAAATTGCATGTATGAAACAAAACAGAAATGAACAAGTATATTTAAACAGAATAGATGTCATATAACTGGGACTCTGGGACTATGAAACTGATACCCTCCCCCCCAAAAAAGTTTTTCCAAACCATTTGAAAATCTCAACTTTTCATACAAACACAGTAATTTCTAACTAGTGGCCCCAAATCCCAATTAAATAACTGATGACAGAGACAGGAAGAAACAGAGAGAAAAAGGAGGTGAGGGAGAGGGGGAAGGGTAGACTCGGGAGTGATGGCTGTAAGATACACATGCCCCCTTATCCCTCAGCCACTGCAGTCAGCACTGCAGCCACTGTTCTTCCAGAATTTCTCCTTGGGGTTCACCTCCACTTCTTTTTCAATTTCGTCTCTCTCTCTCTAACGCCTGCCTTTTCTACCTAATACCCAGCTTCCAGGACTCTGTGACTCCATGTTCTACTTTTCTAATGGCTCCATAGGATTCCAGGTTCATGTTATGCAAAAATGTTCTAGCACATGAATCTCCTTTCCAAAGTTCTACTTTTCTACTATTTCAAGTCTTACTCACCCAACATTAAAAGCCTCAGCTTCTTTCCCTGAATTTTGAAGGGCTAAAGAAACTAGACTCCTCCTACGCATCTTCATAAACTAAAAAGGTAAGATATGGTATTTATTTATATTCAGTTGATCATAATAGTTTGCTTGGAAAACCAGTCCTTGTCTCTGGCGTGACTCAAGTGGATCAGTGGACTGAATCTGAAGGAACTCCCATTCTCCTTGGTTCTACACCTGCTCTATCTCCACTTCTGCACCCAACTCAGCCATGACAATTTTTTTCTGACTACTTCAGTCCACATTTGTTATTTATGTCTCAAAACTCAAAGGGGAAAATTAGGCAATGACACGTAGAAAGTCACACTGGCCTCATAATTTAGCTCTCAAGTACATAATCATTTCCTGTTTGCCTTTTAAAACCATGCGGACTTTGGATTTTCCTCCCCAACCTATGTGAGAACTGACATAGTCCACTGACTCGGAGCGCACTCTGGAGCTGGACCACCTGGGCTTGAATGACAACCACACCCTCCACTGGCTCCCAGGCAGTCATCTCTAAATCTCAGTCTCCTCACCTGCAAAACAGGGACCATACAGTCATCAACCAGTACATTTGGTACGTAAGTGCTGAGAACAGTGCTTGGTACAGAGCAAGCAGAACATAATTGCTTATTTATCTATGGAGGACAGACATCTTTCTTTCTCTTTATTTCTCTCTCTCTCTCTTTCTTTCTCTTTCTCTCTCTCTCCCTCTCTTTCTTTTTTTTCCTGCACTGCAGTCGGTAGTGAGAGGAATAATTACCCTTCCAAAGGTTTGATGATTTATAGACTGAATTTATAAGTTCTAAAAACTAAAATCTGATTTATCCTTGATTGCAGTACAGTAAGTGGTTGAGGAGGGAATACATGGCCTGGATTTGGAGAGATTCTGACTAATGCCTGCTCCTTCTCTTACCAGCAGATCACCTTGAGGGAGTTATTAATGCCTCCCTGTCCCAGCTTCCCCACTTACAAAAGGTTAGTGAGCACTATAAAATCTCCGAAGACTACGAGGGAATTAAATAAGATGGTGTGCGCAGGGCAGTCAGCCCAGCCTCTGGCACACAGTGAATTCATGGTAACTACGAGCTACTCTCTCTTACATACGATCTGAGCAGTGACAAGCCACTACACGACTATGGGTCCATTTCTCATGGTCTCTGTGTGTCTCCCTTCTTTTGCTGCCAAAACGTATTTCCTCAGGCCTGTACATTGTCTGAAAAACCAAGTTTCACCCCTGCCTGTGTAGTCCAAGTGCTGGAGGAGACAGTTTCCATGAGAGCCATTCTCCTGAAAATATGCCACAACCAAGTGGCATTTGGCAATATTTACAGCCTAACATCTAAAATTTTCTCCCACATTAAAGATTATGCATATTCTTTTGTTTGATATTGACTGTACAGAACACATGTATTCTTTATACCTTGGAGGAGGAAGAATTTCTGATCTATTTCACTCACTGGCTGACATTCACTCAAAACGCATTTACTAAAATTTAGTTCTGCAACTGAGTAGAAATCAAACTGGATACAACAGCTGCCTGACAGTAATCTATTTCTTAGGAAAAGTCAAATGGGCGCCCCTCCCCCCATTCTCAGTCTATTTTCCTTTATGTTGCTGGTATTGAAGAAGCAGCGCTCAACAGAACTAGCAGTCTGATGCGCTCCTCTGTAATTAGATTACCCATAAATAGCACAGTTGTAAATATCGTTACTACTGGAGAACTGACTAGAAAAGTGCCAGATTCCGCGCCATTTTGCTGACAATGCAGCAAACTGCAGGAAGTAGAACACTACTTTTCTATTCTATCAATAGAATTTCCAAGAAAATACTTCCACTTGAAGTGGAAGGACTAGGTCTTGCCTTCAACTTATACCCATCTTTGGAGTTAAAGAGATTTGATGCAGAATGGAATATAAATTCTTTCAGCTAGATTCTGATTTATGAACTCACAGTATTTTTGCTGGAATTTTCTTTTTTCTTAAGTCAGTCAACAGAGGACAGCTCAGCTTTCCAGGTCTGAATTTGCCGGAAGCAGTTGCATTTTGAACTATTCTATTCTAATGCAAATTTAATTCCAAAGCATCTGTCATACGCGGCAATCTAAATTTAGAAACCCCCAGGCATCTGCATTTGAGTTACATCTTCTATCTTAAAAGTAGTTCTTCCCCATTGAGATCATTACAACCTGATTCCGTTGTATCACATTCTATTGGGATAATATTAAAGAACTTTAGTGCTTAAAATAAGAGATCTGTGACATAAAATCACATATTCTGGAACCTTACAGAAGCTATACATGTATGGCTTACTTGTGATTGAGATGTTGAAAGTTAACTCAATACAAGAGATAATGATAATACAAGTTGTTCAAATAAGATTAGCTATGACAAAGTCTAAATGGCAATTTAAATGAAGTTTTACTTCCTCCCTCTCAATGTCTCAGTCATAATCCGTGGGGTGGAAAAGAAATTTGGACTATTATTTTTCTTTTCAAGTTAGTTAACTCCTCATTACAATAATGACAATAGCCCAAAATGTCTCTAAGAAATAAAATGTGACTTTTGAAAAACAGAATTGATTTTTAAGTAGAGACAACAGAAAATTCATTTACTCCCATACACTTCCATGAAAGTAAAGTATGTTATAACACTGCCTTAAATGAATGAACAGAAATTAAGTACTGGATGATTCTCGAATCTATTCCTTCTTGTAATGTCTGTATTTTAAACTGTTGAGAAAAAGTGAGAACACTGAGAGAATTGAAACCCCTGAACAACCCTAAACTTGTAAAGGTATTTGAGAAAATTCTTCAGTTAGCAAGAAGGTGGTGAAAACAATATGAAACAAAAGTATAGGCTTAGAATATGTTACATAAAATCAGAAAGGCTATCATACAATTAACAAAATGCAAGTCATATGTGTGTGTAAGTGGATACAGGGTCGAGACAGGAAGAGACAGGGATTGGTAGACAGTAAAATTAATGACAACTAAGTATCAGGTATGACAAGATAGGGTGCAAAGGATGTGGAAGTGTTACTTCAAGTTTTAACAAAATATTAACACATTCGCTTTCTGTTACTGAGACAAATCTAGCTTTAACAAATCACCTTTGTTTCAAACTCTGCTAATTTCTACTCTGCCTCCAGGGTAGAATAAAAAAAATCTTAAGAAAGGAAAGGAAATCATTAACAGTGTTTCCTTGCTGTAAAGAGCAATGTGTTTCGGAGATGATTCCAGCTTTTCTGCTAACGAATTGACAGAGAAATCACATTTGATTTGCTTTCATTGTTGTCCTTTTAGATCCCAGTTTGAAGGAGTAGTGCATGTCAGGAATGGGGCAATAATTCCGGAGTAGGTGGTCACTGTGATTGATTTAGGAGACATTTGGCAAGACAGAGACAAAGGAGACTGAACACCTAACCAGCTTAAAATCTATCACAGAGTGTACCCTGTTAAGAAGTACTTAAAGAAGCTTTGGCCTGGTGTTTGTTTTTTAAATCAAATTTCTTAAGTCACGATTTTTTCTTACAGTTGTGTCTTACAGCAACCTGGAGCTTTTAAGTGATACTTTAAGTGCGCACAGAAGCAGGACCAAGTATAATGACAAAGATTATTTTACTTTGACAATCTGAATATAAATCAGGCTCTAATTTAAAACGTTTATAAAATTTTCATTGGCTAGGAGAAAAACAAAAGTTAAATATTGATTTCATAGGTACTCCTAGTTTTGACCAAAAATACATAACTAATAATATGAAATGTCCAATTACTGTATTTGCTGATGGAGTCACTCTAAACCTTGATTTTTTTTCCCTTCAGGCAGAGGGACATAATGTCCTGGTAGAAAGGACAATAGACAGCATACTAACAAGTTGCATATCGGTTTGGCCAGTGGAGGTGGGAGAGTGCTGGGGCTGGGGTATGTTTCATAGCTCCCACCTTGTTAGAGGAAGGAAGCAGATAAAAGAGTAACACAGAAGTTTACTGCCATTTTACTCTAGAGGATGTTTCATCCAAATCCCTCAAACCGTCGCAGAAGCCTGCTCTCCACTGCTGGGCTCCCCAGTTTTCATGCAGGATGCTTTGTCTGGACCTTACAGAAGTCGGTTGCTTTCCCCACAGGACACGCTCACAACCCCGTAAAGAGGTCTTGTACGGATGTGTGAGGCATCGTTTTAAGGCCCAGTCTTCCCACCCAGTTTGTGGGTAGAGCCAATGTACAGTTTGTCACCGACTGCTACTTCCTGCTCTTAAACAATGTGAAGAAAGATTTTGCTCAGATGTGATTGCTCTAAATCCGCTCAACATAACATTGCTGATCTTTTTTTTTTTCCAAAGATAAACAGCACTTAATGGTATCCTTGCTTTGGGTTATCACTCAGATCCACCTGCACAAAACCTTCCTTCATATTACAGCCTTTTAAGATCCTATTCTTGTCTGTTTTTATTCAGATAGCCAGTCCACTAGCATTCAAACAAGAGCTAAGTTATTATATCCAGGTGTGGGTTTCAAGTATTTTGCAATGTGGAGAATTAGGGACATTTCAGAATGTTAGGAAAAGGAAAAGGAAAACTGTCACCAGAAAGATAGTTTTTTTTTACCTGAAAAGATGACTTTTACTTTCTAAAAGAAAAGAAGTCATGAGAACCTCCAATATATTTCATTTCAAGAACCTCTAATATATTTCATTTCATACTATTGACAGGACTTAGTTCATAAGCTCAATGTTTTCTTTATCTCAATGTTAAAATGAAAGACAAATAGAATTTCAGACCTACAAGAGATTACACAGATTATCTGTCAGAGATTCTCAACATGACAGCCCTGACATTTGGGGCCAGTTTACTCTTTGTGGTAAAGAGCCTTCCTGTGTATGCTGGGATGTTCAGCAGCATCTCTGATCTCTAAACCACTAAATGCCAGCAGCACTGCCCCACTTAGTGTGACAGTCAGAAATATCTCCAGACACTGCCATGTGTCCCCCAGGGGACAAAATTCCCCTCCTGAGAACCATCGCTCTATGACTGGGATGCACGTAGCCTTCATATGGCTAGAGAGAATTCCTATTTCATTCCTTACATGTGTACAGAGGATGTGGTCAAAATCATACGTAGGAGTAACAAAGAAATTTAAAATAAGAACGTCTTTAAATGGCTAAATTTCCACTGCCAAGAGAATAGCTGTTCTGTTTCTTTAGCTGTCAGTAAGACCAGCATCACCCAAGTTGCTATACGGCTTGCATTTTGTAAAAATACTTTCCTGTAAGTATTGAGATATGAAAGGCAGAGTTATGGACTAAATGTTAATGTTTCTCTCCATTCTCATGTTGAAACCTTCCTACGCTGCACCAGGAGGCGTTAGGTGGAGGCGTCTCTGAGAGGGAATTAGGATTAGATGAGGTCGTGAGGGTGGAGTCCTCATGAAAGGGATTAGTGCCCTTATTAGGGTCACAGGAGAGCTGGCTTCCCCCCTCTGCTCTCCACTCTGGGAGGATACAGTCCCCAGTCTGCAACCTGCACTTGGCCATGCTGGCACCCTGACATCGGACTTCTGGTCTCCAGGCTGTGAGAAATACACTTCTGTTGTTTACAAGACCCCCAGTCTATTGTAATTTGTGAGAGCAGCCAGAAAAGACTAAAACATTATGAAATCAGAAACGTATCAGGTTAGTTCCAGTACAGTTAAGAGCTTGCTGACTTATGGCTACTAATTAGAGGGTCTGCAATCATACCAAGTAGCTTTACAGCATTTAAGAGCTGTACCAACCTGCCCATCTTTTTTTTTTCTTTTTTAATAATTAGAAGTAAAACCAATCTGTACTCAAATCCAATAATTAGTAAATAAATGTGTAATCTGGGGGCAAGTTACTTAATTTCTCTGAGGTTCTCTTTCCTCAGTTGTAAAATTCAAATGACAATATAACTTATGGAAAAGTTAAAAAAAAGGTTTAAATGAGTTTTGGTGTGGAGAGACCTTAGTTAATGATACACAGGTAATAAGCAGTAATGGTTATTAGCAATACAAATGACAAAAGTTGTGGTAAATTTCATCTTATAAAACCCGAGTCCTCCATTTTTGGATTGGTTGATAGCGTGGGCAGGAAACCTTTGTCTAATCTGTCAGTTGATGTCATCATAACAGAAGTACCAAAGTTTCAGAATGAAAGTTTTCTGATGTCTCGTACCAGTTCAGAACCTGTCTCATATGGTTCCCTTGTGCTAGCTAAATTCTGACTTAACCTGGCACGTGTACATGTCTTCCCCCACTTGGATGGCTAATGTCCTTACTGGAAGTGTTTTACTTTGTACGTTTCCCAATATTACTGCAAAATAGACGAGAATTATTATCATGCATTCTCAGAGGCTGTACTTCTTGAATGCCCAGAGAATTTTCAAATGTAAACATAATTCAAAAAGATGATTCACCGTCTATCTAAAAGTTAAAAAAACACCTAAGCATGGAAAAAAAAAAAAGAAAAGAAAACCCCACAACTAAACAAAACAAAAAACCAACTTAATGAGATGAACAGTTCCTTCCAAATCTTTAATTTGATACCATCAGCTTAACCAACTACCACCACGGTGCCACCCACCAGGAAGATCTGGCTGTGGCACTTGGTTTATATAGTCTTCTTTCTATTTTACAACAATATGTCAGTAGAGTCTACATTTACCTATGCATTTTTTTACATTTTCAAATAACACTTGTGCCATAATAATTATCCTTTAAGCGGTTACATTTTCCATTGTAGTTGCAATGTGATTTAATAACACCTACCATTATACTGTTTAATTGTGTCAATGGTGAAGAATCTCTTCACCACAAGATAAGCAGAGCCAGGTTCAGCTAACGAGCTCCACCGAAGAACCTGTTCCAACACATTTTCTGTGTAGTGAAGAGGGCGCTCTGCAAAAAATAAAACCAAATCAATATTTTATTACTTTTTTTTGTAATTATACATTAAAAATCTTTTTAGAAAGATCTGTAATTAACAATAGACATAACTGTAGCTTATAGTACACAAGAATAGTTCTAGGACTACACACAAGAGACCCTAAGACGTGGAATATCATTAAACACATACTAAGATTTACTGTGTAAATGAAATGTGCAGAGACATTTGTTTGTTACTCAACTGTTAAAAAAAAAATTCACAGGTGCTATCCTTTAGATAAAAATCTCAGAGATAAAGCTACCTCTTTGTACAAAGAATTAGTGAATTACTCTACCTTTTAATTTAGACATTCTGGTTTCCTTTATGGAAAGCTGCCTATTTGCATATACAATTTAATAACTGTAAAAGGACTTGTAAGATTAATCTTGTCCGGTACTAATAACATAAATTAATCCTTTGTTTATCCTAACAAAACTAGCATAATTTCTAATCAACACTAGGGAACAACCTATATATACAGTTGATAAAGTCAACTTACATGAAATTGTAAAATATAACACTCAATGAGAACATATGATACTCATTATCAAACATTACTGAGTAATCTCTGTTTAACTATTAGTGGAAATATCAATCAGAAACATATGTAATAATATCATACATTAAATGTTGATATAAAATAGTTCAAAAAGCAAGAAGCTAATCTTAAAGACATCTTAAAGATTTCTTCTTGATAAATACTAATCCATATATACATTGTTTTCTGCAGTCATATATTTAAATGCATCAAAAGTTCTTAGCATAGAGTTAACAACAAAAAAAAACCTCATAGGTTTTTTAAAATTACAATCAGTTTCACAGGAAAGATTCTGCTGATCAAAATATGCCAATCAGTTAATACAATGTTACAATGGAAGCATATGCTAGGAAAAAAAAAAATTCAAACCTTCTCAAAGTACACTGAAAATAGCATAATTGAAATAGCAAGAACATAAGCTCTAACATGAAGATGCTTATGTAACTTTCCTGGTACCACAGCCACATATAAGTCAATTCAACACTTCCATCCCTTCCTACATGTAAAACACATAGTACTGGTGCTTTTTATTTTTGGTTAAAGTATGAATGCTAATGACAAACAAGAAAAAGTATGTTAATATCACCACACTTGTATATGACCCATGCCACTTTCGTAATAAAATCACAAGTAAATTACTGTTCTCCTCTATTCTGAGCACAGTATTCCAGAATTTATCAATAATCCCAGCTCCACAGAAGACAACAAGTTTTCTGCTTCCAGTGTAAATAACCAGATTTTTGCTCCCTATTCAGTGCAGTGGAACGCAGTCGGGCATTCTGTGCACACTGGTGCAAACCTACTCATTACGATGGCAATTACAAACAACAACAACAGAGCAACCAGGCCAGACATCCTGGAGATAAACCTACTTCTTGTTTGTAAGTATACCTCCTGCACAAAGCAGAGTGCTGAGTATGTAATAGATGTTCAATAAATACCCGAGAAATAAAATATCTTACGAATGTCTATGATGACATATAAATTAACAGAAAATAGTTGTAAATGAGTAAGGAGACAAAATATAGTTCTTTATAAAATCAGACAAAATCTTTTGTGCTACATCAATTCTATTTTTTAAAAATAATTTTCTAAAAGGTTTAGCAAAAACCATATTGTCTGTAATTTGCCAATGTCATAACTAAATTGTTGATTAACCCATAAATTGGTTATCTTCTATTAAGAGGTGATAATTAGAATTCATTATTTTAATATAAAACTATAGAACAGGCACTATCTTTACATTTGTTATTATATATAATTTTTGGTTCTACTACTTGCAAGCTCTAGGATACCACTGATCCCATTAACAGTTGCCATTGCTGGAATAACAATTATGTCTCAGACGTCATATACACTTGGACATCTTACATCAGTTACTGCTTTTAATTTTTACAACACTCCTGATTACTGATCGTCATTATTTATATTTCACATGTAAAAGAACCCACGGATCAGAGAGGTTCAGACACTTGCCTAAAGTCAAACAGCTGGTTCAAATGAGGAACAGAGATTTGAATTTCATATCTGACTTTGTGCCCAATATCTTAACTACTACAGTTAGTTTTATTCTGTACAAATGTGTAAATCTCTCCATGATGATTTTTACACATGTAATTTGAGGGGAAGAGTATCAACTCACCAAGGTATTTCTGAGGACTAAACAAGGTAATACAAGCCAAGTGAAAAATAACATGAGTTCACACTTTCCCCCTCATTTTCCTATCCGTTGTGAAAGGATGGTCAGCGAATACGACAATTTCAACGTCCTGCATGTAAAGAAACTGATGATACCGCAGTGGACTTGGAGGTGGGAATGATACTCTCAACCGGAAAGTAGCATCTACATTGAAATAAAAGCTCACGCTCCCTTATTACAAGCTTAAATTGGTCATGAGTCTTTCAAACATCAGAAAGAGCTCCACTATTACAAACAGATACAATAGTGAAAGCTCTAAAGTGTTCTTAGTTATACTGAAACACATCACAGAGGCAAACAGAGATTTGCAAAAAATCAGTCAGGTATGTTTTTCACACCAGTATGAAAGTTCGAAATACTTTAGGAGAATGAAAATCCTGAAGATCCAAGTTGCTGCATAAAAATAGAGCTGAAAAATGGGATGAAAACATAAATTTGTTAGACTGTCAAATCATACAATTATAAAAGAGGTTAGGGATGGGAAAAACTGAGTCATCAAACACTGTTGGAATAAAAACTCTTATTTGTTTATTTACAAATTTTTATTAATAATTACACTTACAACCATCTGTCGTGATGGATTATATGGATGTAAGTCAGCTGACACTAGGACATTACTAGAAATAAACAACTAGTTTGCATACTCTAGCATAACAACTGCTGAAAATGCAGTGTAGTTATTTAAGAAGAGGGTATGGAGGTGCTCTTTTAGCTAGACAAGTCATGTTATCAGTAGTTTAAAATCTTGTTCACAGAATTAAACCTGGCCTCCTTTGTTAAACAGAGACCTATTCATTTCCACCTGAAATAACAGGTGCTTTCCTTCAACTTCTGGCAGTAATGACACAGGATTTCCAGAGCCAAGTATGACTTCCTTAATAATTACATTTTTAGTGCCGAGCCTAGAGATGTATGTCTTTCTCTGTCCTTTTCACATACTCAAAGGGTGGCAGCATTTGCGTCAATCAAGAGAAGGGCTAGAAAGACCTTGATTAAAAAAGAACTGATCTTCCATGTCATAGCAGCTATGAGGAGAAACAAGGAAACCTTTCATTATGACATTGCTTGGTAAAAAGTAACTGCTTCACAAACCGGAACCTCTCTGTGAATAAGCTGACTTAAATGAGGCCCCTCTGGCAGTGAAGTTTTTCAGCATGTGAAGTACCTAAAGGGTACACTGGCAGAGGACAGGTTCATTTTTAAGGTGAAGCATTAAAACAACAGAGTACTTTAGATGTATGATGACGGTGGTATCTCCTCTTAGGATAAGGTGGGTTTCAGCTTGTCCCGATGACTGGTGGCAGTGGGTCAAGGATGCCCGGCATTTTTCAAAGAATGAGACAAAAAAAAAAAAAAAGACTTGTTCTCTACCTAGTATAAATTTCCCATGTCCCTCAGACATTCATTTAGAAGGAAAACTTCAAAACTAACTGATCTATTGAGCTTAGACTTATAAACTGTGGAATTCTGTTATAGCAGGCTGTGGTTCACCATTTCACCCATGATGGCAATTCTGCTGATGATAAATGAGTCCCAAGTTGACATGCTTTTATCAGTCTGAATTTATAGCTGTCACCTCCATGATAATTCTACTTATAGGTTTCAGGATCTATTTTCATTATTTTCAACCATACAGGAGTGTCTGAGCATTTATATATTATAATATATATTTTCCTTTTAGTTATTTTTATAAGTAGGTTATAACATTATTTAATGGGTAGAATAGCATATCTCAGGTGAGTAAAGGGAACAAACAAAATACTTACTATACAAAGGGGGCACTGGAAATGACAGGGTAGAGAATGACTGCTTTAAAATTTACAAGCACTTAAAATAAAACCCAGCACTTGTGGTTCAGTTACTTATTTATCCGTTAATTTATTTATTTATGTTGGGGTTACTTGGAGGATTTCTATTTACATTAGAAAAAGCCCCAATTCCCTGCTGATGTCCTTCCTACTAACTATAATCCTGTGACTACCAACGCCTTCACTTTTATCTTCTTTTCACATTTCACTTTATCTTCCCTGCATGTTACTAGAAATAAAGCTTTTAACATTTCAGAAGGTCAGGTGGAACACAGAGGTTCCATCTGCTTCAGTAAGCCAACATAATCAGACCCCCTTGTTCCTTTCTTAGCTTTGTTCCTCTCAAAGCGGTAAAGATAATCTTAGTTTTCTCTTCTGGTGATTTCAACTTGAACAGTTGATCAAACATTAAAACCATGCCAAAAGTGAGTTCTTAACTCCCTCAAATGTATTCTTTCTTGATGTACATGGGGTGTTCCTTTACATATTTAGACATTCACAAGTCAAAACAACTTGAGGCCTCCTAGTCTTTTTATATCTTCATCAAGATAGCTTTTTTAAATTAGCAAGAAAGAATCGAAAAAAAAAAAAAACCACCCAACTTTAAGCTTACCATTTGTGATGTACTGATTGGCACATGCAAGTTGATAATTAGTCATTTTCAGGGTGGGCATCCTTTCATTTTTCCAGATGAAATCTAAAAACAGTGTTTCCAGATATATTGCAGTCTCTCCTCTAGCTACACATAATTCCTTCCCAACCTCATCCATTCTGCTTGCCCCTCTCAGTTCAGGCCAGAGGACCAATGCCGAGAGGCACAGAGCTCCAATCCTGTGACACAAGGATACGTTCTGACTCAACCCTTGAGAAAACAAGGGTGGCAGGGAGAGGATGTCTGCCCCCAAATGAATCCACTATTCATTTTTCTGCTCTGGATCTCCTACAGACACAACAGAAACAGAAGCAGGAGACAACCAGCTGTCCAAGAGCTAACTCGGGCCTTGAGATCTCCTAGTGGTTCTTCATCTACATGCAGGAATCACTTTTCATGTGGTATACACACTTGGATACATCTACCCAAGGAGTAGCAATCCCAGTCGCTCAGGTTCAAATGCACTCATATCTTGTTCCACCTCAGTTAGCAAGATACTTGAAAGGTATGTTCCACATCAACACACTATGCTAGGGGTAGTGAGAGACGTGAAGGTCTAAAACATGTAGAAAATGTATGTCCTAAAAACACAGAATCTAGGAGCCAGATCACTATTCTACAAGTCAGATTAGTATGCAGTATTATAGATCCTTATGCAAATAATCCGAAAAAGATGAATGAGAACTATGTTCATCTAATTATCATCATGGAGGAAGGGGCTTTGAGCTGGATTTCGAAGGATGGATAATGAGGAAATAATGAAAGGTTATGTATGTATGCAAGTATGTGATGAAATATAGTTGCTTTACAATATTATATTAGTTATATTAGTCTCAGGTGTATAACATAGTGATTTAATATTTTTACAGATTATACTTTAAAGTTATTACAAAATAATGGCTACATTTTCCTATGCTATACAATATATCCTTGTTGCTTATTTATTTTATACACAGTAGTTTGTATCTCTTAATCCCCTACCCCTGTCTTGTCCCTCTTCTTTCTCCCCACTGGTGTCCACTAGTTTGTTCTCTATACCCGTGTGTCTGTTTCTGTTTTGTTATATATATTCTTTTGCTTTATTTTTCAGATTCCACATATAAGTGATAAGAGCATTTGTCTTTCTCTGACTTATTCACTAAGGATAATACCCTCTAGGTCCATCTACATTGTTGCAAATAGCAGAATTTCATTATTTATTATTACTGAGTAATATTCCATTGTGTATACACATCTTCTTTGTCTATTCATCTGCTGATGGACACTTAGGTTGCTTCCATCTACTATGAACACTGGGGTGCATGTGTCCTTTCCAATTAGTGTTTTGGAGGTTTTTATGGATATATACCCAGAATTGGGACTGCTGGGTCATATGGTAGTTCTGTTTTTAGTTTTTGGAGGAACCTCCATACTGTTTTCCAGAGTGGCTGCACCAATTTACATTCCCACCAACTGTGTACTTACGGTGCCCTTTTCTCCACATTCTCATCAACATTTGTTATTTGTAGACTTTTTGATGGTAGCCATTCTGACAGGTGTCAGATAATATCCCATTGTGGTTTTGATTTGTATTTTTTTGATGATTACCAATATTGAGCATCTTTCCATGTGCCAGTTGGTCATCTGTATATAACCTCTTCGGAAAAGTGTCTGTTTGGGTCTTCTGCCTGTTTTTCAACCGGGTTATTTTTTCAATATTTGGCTGTATGAGCTGTTTATACATTTTAGATATTAACCCCTTATTGGTCATATCATTTACAAATATTTTCTCCCATTCAGTAGGTTATTTTTGTTTGTTTGTTTTCTCAATGGTTTCCTTTGCTGTGCACAGTTTTTAAGTTTAAGTAAATCTCATTTATTTATTTTTGGTTTGTTTCTTTTGCCTTGGGAGGCAGATCCAAAAACTACTGCCACAATTTATATAGAAGAGTGTTCTGCCCATGCTCTCTTCTAGGAGTTTCATGGTTTCAGGTCTTACACTTAGGTCTTTAATCCATTTTAAGTTTATTTTTGCATATGATGTGAGAAAATGTTTTAATTTTATTCTTTTAAATGTGGCTGTCCAGTTTTCCCAGCACAGCTTATTGAATAGACTGTCTTTTCTCCAAAAATGGATGGATTTTAAACGGTGGAACCATTTGATCCTTCCTATCTGTGATTTAGAAAGGTAACCCTGGCAGTAATGCTGATGGTTATCTTTTACTCACAAATATGGTAAAACTGGTAACCTAGCTGCTTTCCTTAACATTAAACAACAGAAATCAAGACTCTACCACCATTGAACCATATAGTAATACAAAATTGCGCTTCACTTATGCAAAAGATTTTAATTGCATGGCAACTATGTACCAGGCCCTGTGCCAGACACTAAAGACAGGAAAAAAGTGAGTTCCCCCTTCCTTCTAAAGAGCTCTCATCAAGAAATACAAAAATAAATCTAAGTGATAGGCACTATAGAAAAATATAAGACAGAATGCAATGGAACCTTTAGTCTGGGTTTTAACGGAGGTAAACAGGTGGGTCAGATGGGGGAAGAATAAAGGTGCATTTGGGAAAAACCCCACTCACACATCAGTCAAGCACAAGAGTAGAAGTGATTGTCTATAAAGAACGTGTAAAATGAGAGAAGATGGTAAGAGATCAGAGCAGCAGCAATCCACTGGAGAGGGGACAGACAGAGGAAGAAGAATTGACAAATGAGATAAAATAATTCGAGCACCAGGAGGAGAATCCAGGCAGCAATGAAAACAGAGTGAACACCTTCAAAGACAAAGGACAGCATCATTAACAATAGATGGCACGGTAAGGGCAAGGCAAGTAGAGCTGGAAGCAAATCCACTGGACGTGGCGGTGGGGGGTTGCAGGAGTGATTTGCCAGAGCATCTTTTGTGAGTGGGGCAGACGGAGCCTAACTGTGGGGTGACAGTGTGAACTGACATCAAAGGACCAGGGTCACTGAATCTTGGCAATGAAAACTGAAAAGCAATGTTTTTATACAAATTAGATTTTTAAAGAATTTTGCATGATAAAAAAAAGAAGAAGAAGAAAAAAAAAACAGAAAACCAAGATGGAATAACGAAGGACAAAGTATTTGATAAGCCCATTCCGTTCTAACACTGATTACAACACTCCTCATAATACATGATGAGGCAGTTTAACATCCAGTTTTAATTTTTACCTTGAGCTTGCAGGTGGCAAGATTTTACATTTGGCAGTTTGACAGCTATACTTGAAAGGGTCCCAAAACCTTAGTAGGTATCAGCAAGACAGATGGTCAAGGTACAAAGACATCCTGCATCTAATTTTTTTTTCTTTCTTAGAGGTCTTTAAAACCAAATGGTGTCATTAGAATGTTAGGCTTCTTACTACTGGGGTAGTCAAGGTGTTTTAAAAGCTCTCTTTATCCTTCTACATCTGAGAGAAAAGATGACAAAATATTTGATCCACTCCACTAAACATAGGTGAAAAAGAAAAATAAAAAAAAACAAAAAATAAGCTCCTGCTAGGCTTAAAACAAAATTTTGTTTTTAAAATAATAATCCTTTAAATCAGCATTCTCATTCTTGTTAAACAATCAGCACACAGGAATTAGGTGAAATAGTGGATGATGGTGGTGACATTTAGGGTGTTGTTACAAATCAAATTGTGTGTTCTTGTAAATAAGGCCTTATTTCCTGAGGCAGCAACATACATGCCCAACACTTTGCACTATACGTTTATAGTCAATAAAACAGTCTAATTACTTTGATGAGTAAAACCACAGGAGGGCAACTTCCAGTGGCACTAACATAGATCAACACGTGCTGAGGCAGAAGGGGATTCATAATGAGAGGTTAAGCTTTAGAAAAACATACAGTGTAATGACTTGTCGCAAAAACAGTATTTCTTCATACTATCAGGAACTGAAGAACGTTGGGCGTGAAAATCACTTACCTAGCTCTTCATTTTCTATCACTTCAAATGTGGCCCAGAGATCATCTTTCGTTGGAATTATATTTTTTATTGCTAATATGTCACTAGTTAATTCTTCTGCTTCCATCACGGGAGATATCTGCAAGGGAAGCAACACTGCTTCAGGACACGTGTCAGACACAGAGCGGCCTTGGGCTGGGCCGTAACACTCCCCCACCGCCATCTCAACATACTCCAAGTGTCTTCTTAGTACATGTAACTAGCTTCTCTAAGCACATGGAAGGAACAGCCTATTCAGATGTTCTCCATACATTTTCATGTGAGTGTAAAAGAAAAATCATCAGCTAAGGAACTTTTTTTCCCCACCTAGTGAAAAGTGAGATCACGCAAAAGAGAAGAAGGTACCTGTTCAGAGAGACCTTCAATAGACAGCAGATGGATCCAATGATCTTGTAGGAGTAAAACTTTTCACTCGCCAGTTCTATAATTAGGAGTTTAAAGTGGCTTGGTTTATTCAGCCCAGACCCTCAGTCATACACAATTGACTGCTGTCTGCTGTGACAAAACACCCCAGGGTTTTAGCGGTCTGTGACGTGCCCTGCCATGCCAAGTGACAGATGGTGGGGTACCAAAGTATGCTCGAGCCAGGACTTCAGGGCACAGGGCAGAGTCTGCCGTGTCAGCCCAAGGGCCAGCTCTGCGAGGGTCCCAAAGCCTTGGGCCACAGCACAGGCCCGTCCACCTTCTTCAGGGACTTTTGGGATTTTGATTTGTTTCTTCCTACTTTTGTTTTTACCAGTCTTAAGGGCATGCTGGCCAAAAGCAAGTTGGCTTTCTTCAATTAAAATTTAGTTATAATGTTTAACAGTCAGAAGTGATTTAAGTATTAGAATATTGCAACTGCAACCCAGTTTATGTCTTTTCAGTAAAAGTATACACCTAGTAAAAAATTTCTTAGAAAAGGAATATGCTCATTTCCATTTCTCCTGTCCATTACTGATCATAAGCATCCTGCAAATATATAAATACTATAAACATTTTCCACTACAGGTAACTCACACAGTCTATCTCTTGAATTTTATGGAATTTATTGCTCTCTTTGGAATATATTAATGACACAGTGAAGTCCATGGTTTTCTACTTAGAAAAGCCCAGTGTAGTACAACCATAAAAGAAAAAACAAAATAGCATCTGGGAACTGTAGAGGACTTTAAGCAGTAGAGACATCAGTAGATGAATCATTTCAGTGATACTTCTCATCTGAATGGCTTTACAATTTTTTTAAGAAGTGTAGTCCTTTCTTAAAATAATAAATTACTAAGAAGCTAAACTAGTGAAAAGTCTAGGTTACAAGGGTGGGGGATTAGTAATAATAGCACTACTAGTTATTTATCAAACACTTATGTACTGAGCAGTTTGCTAAGTGCTTTACATGCAGTATCTTTTTGGGTCCTCACATCGATGCTATGATGTAAATACTGAAATTTCCTCACATTTTATAGGTACGAAGGCTGAGGCTCTGGTGGAGTAAGTTGCCTAATGTTAAGAAAGAGGAACGGGAGGAGGAAGTATTAGAACTCAGGTTGTTTTCCAGAACCTACAGAACATCCTAATCATAACCTAACAAATATAGGATAGTCTCTCTCCAAATGACCAAAACATGGGATTCCTGGAGGATATTGGTATAAAGAGCCAAACTTGTCATGATTTGAATCGGACACGTAGAATAAAATGTAAGCAGCAATGGGAAATTCAAGATATGCAAACTAATGTTAACACTTATGATTTCTAATAGTACTCTTTACATTCATCCTTAGGACTCACTCGAATTATAATACTGCAGTCAGGCTCCTTCCTTTCTACGTACACTTCAATTAACAAATCTCCAGCCTGGGAAACCTAGGAAAGGGCAGATGTGAAGACAGCAAATGTAAGTATGTTGCAAGAGCACACAAATGATATACTCAAGACAGTTAGAAAGTCCTAGTCATATTTCTAAAGATTTTTATAATAATGAAATGAGATCAGTCCCCCTGTTAACAGCATAATGATACCTATTTTTCAGATGTGGTTGATTAAGGACAAGGAAGCTACCCAAATGATGTAATCTGCAACCACAATCACAATGCAACTTTTTATCTCTTCCTCAAAAGTTTAGCGTCCTCACATACCTGTAACATTCTTACTGAAATAACAAATCTGGCTGCAGTGGAAACAAAGAGATAAGTCCAAAAATTGAAATTTGAAGATAAATTAGGTCAGAATGGCATTAAATTACAAATAGAAAAAGCATATTTAGCAAAGAAAATTAAAAGTGAAGTGACAGAATAAGGAGATACTAAAGATAAGTTTCAATTTTAATTATCTTTAGCCAAGCAGCAAGTGCTGGATTACCCGGGACACTATTCTACCCAAGACGACAGACTCAGTGACGAATACACAAGCCAGAAAATAAAAGGCATAAGATATCACTGTGTAGATTGACAGTATCATGTGGAACAGATCAACAAAGGAACAAATGAATCTATGAAAAATATTCCGAGTAGCTTTTTCCAGAAATTTCCTTAAGTTATGTAACCACTCAGAAATAATATCTATCGTTTATTTTTTAAAAAAAGATCATAAGTGAGGAACAACCATTCTGAAGTTAAGTTTACCTCAGAATAAAACCTGATGAGTAAATTTCTGGGGAAAACATTAAAAATGTACTTTGAAGAAGTGTTCTTAGTTATTCTGACACTACAGGCTTAGAAAAACTTACTTCTAGTTTTTCTTCCTCAGTTTTGAAGCTACACAAAAATTCTAGGGAAGAAAAGATACACTTGACAGTTTTACTTCTCCTTGTGTTTGCATAAACAACTCTCCAGGAAAGACACATTTTAAAAATTAAAAAAGCAAACACAAAGAACTCACAGAGTGCAGCCAAAAACGAGAATAGCTCAGAAATTCAAACAGGAATAAGACACAGAGACTGTCAGAAAAATACTTCAGAGGAGAGTTTTGAATGGATTAGAGAAAAACTCCAGCCAAAGAATAGATTTCTTCCAAACTCTTCTATTTTTCTCTCCCAATTACTCTATTTTATAGACAATTCTTATTTTTACTTCTACTTAATCAGAAAGCATTCAAGACTCATTTATTGTAGTATGAATACAAATGATCAAACTGCAGAATGGTATTCATAATTTATCCAATAACAATATAGATAGTGTTGCCAAAGATTATCTCCTGGGCTCACACACTCCTTTATTTCATGACTGAAACTCTTTCCCCAAAAAGAACACAAGAAGTAACTGATAATGAGCCGCAGTTTTTAGTGTTACAGCTAACTCCTCTTGATGCTGCGTTAATTCCTTTGGGTCAAAACAGAGGAAATACTTTCTTAGGGAATTACTGTCACAGTGTTAGTACCTGGGGATCTAGGCACCAGGATGAAAGACTTTCCTCATCTCCCTCACATGGAGCGACAGCTCCCACGGCTTCTCTGATTAGTGGTGTATATTTCAGGAATGAGGCGCACTTAGGGTTTGACTAATAAGAAAGCATTTGTCTCATCCCGAGTGCATCTATAAATAGAATATTTGACCCATTTTTATTCTTGACATTGGTACCCTGAATCGACCACAATTCCTAGTTATTAAAAGAGGATTAAAGACCAACTTTAAGAAGGTCCAGTGACTATTCATCAAAGGAGGAAAAGTACCCTAGAAAAGCACAGCGCCACCTGAACACGTAAATTCAACATGATGCGACTGAGGAAAGCAAGAGAAGATCTAGAAAAGTCAACTCAAGACATGAATTAACATATGTTACAAAGAGCACTTCAGAAACATTCCCACTAGTGCAATCACCCAAGAGCATGCAAAGCAAAAGCAGAGAGGAAATAACTTATAATTTCGAACTCATAATGGAAAGAGTCATGAGGGAGGCTGAACTTTCAGTTTATTCTAGTATTTCTTTTGACTTTAAATGCTTCCTCTGAAACCCACTATTTTTCTCAGTAGCACTTTTATAAACAAAAGCTGATTTTATAAAGGACGTTCTGATATGATTAAAACTGTTTTTTCCATCTATGTTTTGGCAAATTTATATTACCATGCTTCGGCATTTTGCATGTATGCATCAGCTGCAGAATTTCACAACTGTTTTACCTCGGCTCTTTTCCCCCATTTCTTTTATTGTGCTTCAAATACGAATTTGAAAATAAACACAACAAATATCTTTACTTACAATGAAAGTTTTTCGTTTTTTTTTTTTATGTTTTTATTTATTGGAGATCTAACTATTACTACTCACTTGAGTGTCTTTCCACTTGGTAATAAAGCTATTTTCTATGTCCATTTGTTTGACTTGGTCTTCTTTAACCTGTTTAAAATATAATTTGGGACATTCTAATAAAATACAAGGAGTGATGATACTCATCCTCACATAACCTTCTTCAGGAATTTAAAGACCAACATGTTGAAAATAAATGAGAATGGCCATGTTAATCAGCATGGGCCCACACGGCATGGGCAGAAATGAAGCCAACACGATTCAGCCTCAACTTCAGAACCTCTGATGATGATTCCACATCAGGCTGCAGGTTCCATCAGTGGAAATCCCTTGGCTGAGGCAATTTAATAAGCAAAGGGCTGATGACTAGTTTGTTAGAGTTTACGGAGGTTGAGAGACAAGACTTACTGCTCAAACAGAAATGTTCAGTAAGTGTTTATGAAATTCCCACTGTTTGCTTAAAGTTCGATTTAACAAAACTACGTAGATAAACATTATTAACAGTACAAAAAATAGAAAATAAAGAGAGCATGCAAAGCCGCACATTTTTCCCCTAAGTCTTTCATCTCTCAGCATCAGAACTGTTGCAAAGAAGTTGCTATTGATCAAAAACAGGGGACACATACAGAAAGAAATAAAAAGGAGATACAAGAGCAAAGGGAATCCAACAATTGTCATGTCCGTTCCTATAAAAATTAAGACACAAACTGTGTTATTTTATTAAAATACAGTTTCTTTCCCTTGGCTATGGAATCTCATGATCAGTTATTAGAAGAATGTAAGAATTCTACAAAAGGCAACCTGTTACATTCACCTATTTGATTTCAGCTGGTTGTATATATACATAGCCCTGGAAAGCGAGAGTTCTCATTCAAGAGCACTTAACAGAATGCCTCAAAAGGTTTTAAATGACAAGACTGAGATGGCAGAAGCAGTTAAGCACCTGAAGCTGACCTTTGACCCAGGCCCCCTTTAATCCCCCTGTTCAAATCCTGGGCTTATTGTCTCTATTCTCACTTCTTTGAACTAAGAAATCCTCCCTTTCCTAACAGTTTTCTGATGAAACATGAAAATACTAACTTCATAAAATAGCAAATTGAAGAGTCAAATAATTAGAACAGAGATGACAATAAAAACCACAGAATATTACTTCAGAATTTCTTTTTTCCCCCAATTCATGCATGATTAAAAGAAAACATCAAATGCTTTCAATTGCAAAACTGATCAGCCTGGCTTTTATTACCGAATTTGTGACATTCATAATTTCACACTTCTAAGTACATGTACTTAATGCATACATATATGGAAGAGGAAAAAAAAAACCCATAAAAACACTATAAATAGAATCACTGTCCAACAAACACCAGATGGTAAAAAAGCTTTAAAAGCAGCCAAATTGAAATAAATGGCTATAGCTTAAAAAGCTAGTTATATCTAAAAATCTAAGGATCATATAACTATCTTTTATTTTCTTCAACCTAAAATACATACTTTTGTTTGCAAACAGTAACATCAAAACTATCTTAACAAGGGCAGGACATAAAATATTTACCTCAAATATTTCAACATAATTATTAATTAAGTCCTCGATTACATTCACTTCTTCACTAGTTTGTCCCTTAGTTTGAAACAAGCAGGAGGAAAAGACCAAGGCCAAATTATGGGCATCCATGTGATTGATTTCTGAGCATTTCTGAACCCTGTTCGAGAAAAGCAGAGCTTATTACAACACATTTTTATTTGAAAATTTCATAGAAATTGTAAGTCTTAATACTCATTTATCGTCTTTTTTTTTTTTTTTTTACACACACACACATTGAAGGTCTCTGATATGTAAGGCGCAGTGGTGATCTAAAGAAAAACACACAGTTCTTTCTTTCAAGTAGCTTACAGTTTGTTAAGAGTATAAGTCAGAGGAGCTATTACTACAAGTCACAGAGCAGTACTTGATTGTCACTTTAGAGGAAGGAGCCCCCCCATATTCAGACAATTCCAGGTAATGGACAACCTGCAGCTAAAGCAGAAAGGTGTGTTTGTAGAACAGCGTCAAATGACTTGTGGGACTGAAGCATAAATAAAAGAGGGAGAAGGGCAGTATGTAAGCAGAAAACAAGGCCAGAACGGTGACCTGGGAGGCAGATAGCTGGGAGTTTCAAATTCGAAGTTCAGGACTAGGTTCAACTTCCCAGAAAGTGCATATCAGGCAAGAAAACACCTGGCAGCATGTGTTTAGATGGTTATTCAAAATAGGATAATATACAAATCAAAAAAGCAAAAAGCAATCACTTAATTTAAAAATACAATTACATTTTTCTTGGATTTCACTAAGAATGGCTTTTTACAGTGAACAGACCTGAGTAGTAAAGTACATCAGTAAACTACAACACTTGAGTTTTACAAAGAACATATAATGTACTCACAAATTAAGTTCAAGGTGATTGGAAACAAAAACTACAGCCATCACCCCAATAAAAGGAAATTTTCACTGATAAAAATGCACGCGGACTCTGAGTAACTCACATGAAAGTATCTGTTAGTGCTATTTGTCCCTGACTGTGCATATAGCAGCATATAGTGCATATTGCCTAATTACATTTGCAAATTTCTTAAATGGATACTGAAAAAGGAAGATCAATTCTATCAAAGGAATAAAGCAAGACTAAGGTAGGTGCAGCTGGCTATAAAGAGTAAAGAATCAAGTAGGTACAAGAAGAATAAGCAAATATGACAGCAATATATATGATAATGTAAGAAACGCACAGTGAAATGCCAAATTGCATTGCGGAGACGGAGCAAGTGCAATCATCATATATGATTTACAAGATGCAAAAGGAATTGCAAGTTAATAGAGGAGGATGTCATAATTGTGGGCATCCCTCTTAAAACCACTTCTGTACTTTCATCATACTAGACTGTAAACATCTGGAAAATATATCTGCACATCTGCCTCTAGAATCTAAGCATTTCACAGTGAGAGACGTGTTAATCACACTGTAGTCTGTAATAAATATCTGATGAATGGAATTAAGTAAATGTTAGTCACGGAGGAAGTGATCTGTTATCTAGGGCAGGGATGAAAGTAAACGCTAAATCAACCTGACCTTATCCAAATTGACCTCTCCAACTTTTGACGACACTATCAAACATTCCCACCTCTCTGAGACTTCCTTCTGCAATGGCATTCTCCTCTAATACTCCTCACCTTTCTTCAGTTTCTGCCATCAAGTACATATACTATGTATTTTCCGTTTCTTTCTTCATTTCTCTGCCCCTGCGTTAGCATCCCTAAGTGTCCCATGTTCCACCAGCTTACTCTCTTCTCACTCAGGACTTCTCATCAGAAACCCAAGGAAACTGTTTCTTAAACAGTTTCTCTGCCTCTGTTCTAACCTCTTCCTGATGACAGGCATGATTATCCTACAAGAGATTGGATCAGTCACTCCTTATCACTGAAAGGAATACAATCCAAATGTTTCTGCATGACCAAAAGCGCCTTCACAGCCTCCTGCCAGCCACCTACAAACCACCCCATCTCCAAGCACACCTGCTTCCTAGAAAATGTCCTTCACTCACGTCTTCTACTTATTTTTCTCTCATGCCCAGTTCATCTAACCCTTTAAATCTGAAGCATCACCTGGACCTCAACACACAATGGAGCTCTCGATCCCTCCTCTATAATTCCATGTCTTATGCTAAAATTCTCCATGTTAAAGTCTGTTCTGATGGTGCTGTGTTTTCCTAAAAATATATATAAAAGGACCTGCAGCATCCCTGTGAGTTCACACTGTGATGTCCCAGGGTCCTTGGTGCTCTCTGGGAACTGTGGATGTAAGACTGTTTTTGTCACACATGTATTATCAACTACTTCTGTTCACAGGAAATCTTAATGGACATTATATTGTACAGAGTAGGAGCTAAAAATATATGTTAGTTGAAGAAAAGGATGGGAAGGAACTCATGTGAAATTCAAACATGAATTAGAAGTTTAAGAATTATGTGTAATTCACTGTTTAAAATATTAACATTCTAAATTGTATCAGCCTGGTGACCTATTAAAATCTTTAAAGAAAAAAAAATGTGACCCAGTGTCTCATAGGCATAGAGACAGGACTACACAAATTATAGGCTATACTTGCGTGATGCAATAAGAAAATCAGATTTACAGTAACGGAGCTTGCGTGTGTAAGTGGTGGCTGGAAAGGAAAGATTAAGAGAAAAGGCAAATTGTGGAGGATTTATATACATCTAAACTCCAAATAAGGTAAGCTGAGTAGAATTCAGCATCATAGAAATTTATTCAAAGGAATATTGCATCCATGCAGGAAGCCACAGTATATTCCTTAAGAATATTTACATTGATTTAAGTTTTTGTAATTAATTCTTGCTGATAGCAAAAGAAACAACAAACCTTTCATTTCCACTTAAAAGGTTATTTTCAAACCTCATCCTTCAGATGTCCTGCCCTCCTATCCCTCCCCTCTTATCCCTCCCAAATGCAGAGGACTACATGCCCTGATACAGAAAACGTTTTTGTCTTTTAAAATTTCCTCATCTAATCAACAATCTGACACCAAGACATTAGAGTCAGGTTAGATACAAACTGATAATGAAGAAATAAGCATGTACTGTGCTCACAGGCAGACTCCTGCCGTCAAATTCTGGTCCTTGTACTCCTTTCTCCAACTTCCCTCTTAAGTGTCTGAGAAGCTCTTGCTTGTGTACCGGACGTGTTTGAGGACGCTGCACATGATTATTTGTAATTCATTTAAGACAATCTCCAGTGCCATTTATCTGAAATGTATCTTAATTCCAGAAGGAGACACTAAAGTGATAGTTGATGGGAATTCCATTTTGAAACCATTCTTAAGACACGGCGAGAGATTCACAGTCACAAGTAGAAGGTTAACTATGGTCATTTAAATTTAAGAAATAATGATTACTCAGTGTCATGTTTGAAATGTCAAGAAATTTCATGAATCCACCCACCTGTACAGGTGCTCAATTACAGCCGCCAGCGTTGCTTGGTTGACCCCCGGGAGAGTGCGTATAAATGCTCCGTACTTTTTAATTCTTTCCTTGTCATCTTGGATGTCTGGAGGTTAAATACACACACACACACACAAAATTTTAGGTTTAGACAAATGATCTCTATTACAAATGTGCATTATATCAGTATTTTAAAACAACATTCACAATGGTATTTCATTGATGCAATCAAGCTCGAGTAAAAACCTTCAAACTTCTGTCATTCTGGAAAAGCATTTACGTGAACATTCCACGCCTATACGTTCCAGTTCTCACACTCTGTAATTAAAAATGAAGCACTGTCAAAACCCAGGGTTGTATTTTACCTTCAACTTTAGGGACTGCTGAACTTCAGCTAAAAGGAATATATTCAATTAATAATACAGTAAAGTACAGATTGGAGAGATACACCAAGAGATTTTTACTGTAGCTATGGAAAGACTTCACTGTTTGGTTATTTGAAAATGACATTTCTGATCTTTTTTCCTTGTGGAATCATAAAAATCTTCCCCAAACTATGAACCACCCCAGAGCTATGAATTGTATGTACCCCCAGATCTACAGAAGGGGCCCTTCCCCAGCCCAAGAACCTTCAACTCTTCGGAGAAGGTAAGGGCACAGGGGAAGAAGGCATGTGCAGGCCCTGGTCACTATGACGCAGACTAAGAGGAGGAAGGACCCTCTGCCTTTGGTGTGGACAGGATTTAGTTAATCACAGAGAGGAGGATGAGAAGGAAAGACGTTCCTCCTCTCTCCTAACCCCAAGAAGTCAAATACTTAGGGAAACTACACAAGACGCCCAGAGTCCTAGACTCTAGAAGATGTGCAGTGGTGGTTGGGTCTAACCTACTCCCTCACAGGGGAGATAAAGGACCTCTCTTCCATCAATAACTTGCGCTGACTTTGTAAATCAAGTGTATTGCACTTGTATGGCTCCTTGCGATTCCCAACTACCTCTGGAATAAGGCTTTTTCATTCTCTGCTTTGCCCTACGTATACTATTCACAGAAGGCCAGCAGCACACTAAAGATTCTTTGAAAGTACATGGTCTCTTGTAAAGGGTGTCTGGATCCCTGGGGAGGAAATAAGCTCTGTGACACATTTTTAATGTACACTCCTATTCAAAACTGCAACTGATGGCTCCTTTGTACTGATTTAGCCCACACGTGAGATCTGTAAAAGTCAACATGGTCATACTGACTTAACTGTGCTTTGCAGATGACTCTCTAAAAGCCAGAAGGGCAAAACACCCAAATGACATTCAAAGACTATACTGTGGGCAGGGGAGAGGGGATAGCTCAGGCATAGAGTATGTGCTTAGCATGCATGAGGTCCTGGGTTCAATCCCCAGTACCTTCACTAAAATAAATAAATAAATAAATAAAATACATAAATAAATAAATCTAATTACCTCCCGCCCCCCAAAAAAACTTTTTAAAAATAATTTAAAAAAACCAAAGACTATACTAGAAGTAAATTAAGAATTACCTATCATCCCTGGTATAATCCAAATATTTTCCCTCGTGTCATCCAGTTTCTAACTATGGAAGTAACTGCATTATTTAGCAACATGTCATTAATGCTACTACACTCATAACAAGTCATGCCAGTATAGAGTATTTTCACAAATCTCACAAGAATAAAATACATGACATTTTCAAAATAAAGTTTAAGTAACTGGAAAGTAAAACTGAAGATAGATTTCAGGTCATAGAGGAAATACAATGAGCTATTCAACTAGCCACAGACTTCAGACAATTTAAGAACAGATCATATATCATACAAATAGGTGAGATGCTACTGAAAGGCATTCTTTGCCTTGGGCACACAGGACCCAAGAGAGCTCTCCTGTGAGGTCACCCAGAGTTCTGGTTTATTCTTGTCAGATCCCACAAAAGGCCCTTTTCTGACAGGTCAGGGTGAGCTACGTCGGATCTAAAAGCATAGAACTTTTAACACTTTGACCCAATATTCAAATCCTTCTCCAAGTAAATTCTCAAGGATTCACATCCCAACGAAAGGTGAAACACATTCCTCTCTGACATATGCTAACATTTCCCAACTGCCTCCCCCGGTAGACTGACAACAGTAAAGACATCTTTGTCATTAAATTTGACAACTTCAGTACAAGCATGTATTTGTCACAGATTTTTTGGTAACTGATTTTATAATAAAGACAAATTTTTAATTCTTTGTAAAATAGAGATACTATAAATAACTTCGTGATTATAAATTACAATAAAAAGTTCTTCAAACAAAAATGAGGGTGGCAAGGTAACTGGGCTTACAAAGATGTATTTTATCTATTTCCACATTTTATATTCCAGAAAATTATACAATCAACTTTTCTTGTGATGACAGTTAAACCTATTGATTTGAGAAGTATCGAGAAGCAAATAAAAAACCTCTGAACTAGGCAGTGAAATTGTGAAAAGCTTTATTTTAATAACAATACTCCCCTCTTTTGCTGACACAGAAAAGGGTCATTCTTGGGATTATTTTTCAAACTGGATGTTTTGTGACATCATCTCAAAATCAAGCCCTTAAAATATATTATGTTTTAGATTAAACAAATACTTTCAATTAAAAAATCAATTTTTCAACAGAGGAACATCGTATAGTCAAATTCAAAAGTCATTTTCCAAAAAAAAAAACTCAAAACAGATTAAATGTACAAGAGAAAAATATATTACTAAATTATGGTATAATTCAATGATATATTTTAAAAATTGAAAAAAATGAAGATTCAATATCATCATGTTGAAAGCATTGCTAATATTTGGGAAATGTGTTCGGTTTATTAACAAAACAAAGATTACACATAAATCATAGGTGTGGGGACAAAGACTATAAAATAATTTGAAAAGTAAAAGTACCTCTATTAGAAATCTGGGATTTAAGGCAACATTTCCATTTAAAAGTCTTTACTGTTGTAATGTTTCTATAAAAGGAGCTATTCTGAATTAACTGATGTAAATATAGGTTTTACTGAAATCAATTTGTCTGATTAACTGATTTAATAAACTACTTTCCTAGGATCATTTCTTAAATAAGTTCTCTTACAGTGTAGAAGAGTTTCTTTTTCTTTTATTTTATTAGACAGAATCAAGAGATAATGAAGAAACAGTAAAGAAAAAGAAAAAGTTGAGTAACTCTAAAGAGGTAGAATAAATGAAAAAGGAAAGTCAAAGAGCCATATGGGAAAATCATGGAAAACAAATCTTGTATTAAACATTTCATTTTAATGTTAATGAGAAATGAAAAGCCCATGTGGACTTGACTATATTACTTCCAAAGTTAAGGCAAAGTAAGCACTACGAAATCTACAGAAAACGTATTACCATAAAACACTGTTTAGCAATTATCACCATAAATTTCTTTTGAGGCAGATAGAAACAACTATTGATGTTTGCACAATTTCTGTTCTGAACCACTATGTCCGTTGTTCCTTTCAATTAAATGTTCAGATTATCAAAGGAGATTTTAAAAATCTATTATCAAATGAGAAGACAAGCCTTTATGCTGTTCTGTAGGATAAACACAATAAACATATAAACATATGTAAACAGATGTATTACCCAAGGCAGAGATCCAGTAGGGATAGAGCTCCTTGGTGAGAAGTGCATCGTCAATGTCGGAGAGAAAACTTTTCAACACGCCCGTCACATCCTCCAGCTGATGTTTTCCAGCCCTCAATTTAAAGCTTCTTGCATCCTTTTTGAAACTCTCGAGGAGTTCACTTACGTGCAAAGGGTCTCCATTCTTCTGATAGATATATTTGCACCCTAAACCTTTGTTTAAAAAAAAAAAAGTTACATGAAAAAAAGGCTCAAGTCAAAATCCACTTTGATATCTTAAAAATAGAACCAATTTTTGCACTGGGATGACGCACAAGACAGAATCATTATCCAAGACCTGATATAAACATGTATGAGAGAAAAAAGCTCCCCTCCAACTTTAGCATTTCTAATGTAAACCTAATGGACACACTATCCTATCCCCAGCTTTTAGCAAGCCCTTGCCAGCCCTTCCCCCCAGTTCTTGATAGCACAATTTTCAAACGTTCCTTTACCTCAAGTGCTCTGCCTTCACTTAGACTCCCAGAACACAAACTTGCCTCCAGTTTCACTGACAAAAGTGAGGCTCTCTGGTATAAATTTCCTCAACTCTCTGCACTCAGATTTGTATATTAATTCTGTCTGTTCCCACCTTCACCTCCTCCTAGATGAAAAGCTGGGTCATGTCCTTTTCAAAGTTATGGATTCATCAAGCTCCCCATACAAAATAAGAGGAGTAGCAGTGGTTAGTTGGAGGAATGATGATACAAACCACCCCCCCAAAATTTTAAGTCCTCTTGGCCCCTCCCAGCTCTCTTATCTCTCTTCGTTCCAAAACTAATCTGAGTTTCCTATGTTTATTCCTTCCCCCACTTCAAATCCCTGTTAATAATATACTTTAACCACATTATCTCGCAACAGTGCTCAGTTCCCACTCTACTGGGACCATCTTCATCAAGAATATCAACAACACAGCCTACTTTCTAGATGCTTTTCAGTTTTTATGTAATAAGAACCCCTTGCAGGATCTGACACTCTAAATGAATCCCTGTTAAAATTCTGTTAATCTTAAGGCTTTCATGATATTATGATCTCATCTTTTATCCTCCTCCTCTATGACTACTCTTCCAGTCCTCTGTTTACTCTATTATCTAGTATTTATTGATGATTCCAGGAATCCATCCTCAGTTCTCTTCTCTTTCCCACTCCTCTACAAAATTCCCTGGATGAACCCATCCATCTTGGTCACTTCAACTATTGCATGTACATTTCCACTCAGGTTTTAATTTCTAAAATTTCAAACACATACATGTACTATAATACACATACGCTACATACAATACATGCAACACACAAGCAATACTTATACATATGGACAAATTAACTCCTGCCCTATTTACTACTTCACCTCCCAATCCCAACTGGTCTTTATACAGTATTTATATGGTAATTTATATGGTATATGTTGTTTCTATGCTATTGCCTTTTCCCCAGTCCTTTATAAGTCAGAACCTTTCTTTCTCACTTACTGTATTAAAAAAATACTACACCACATATGTTGTTCATCACGCCTTCTTTATCAAAACTGTCCCCTTTTCCCATCTCATATGCTATGACTATTTTGTGCACCCAAATTCTCACGTAAAATATGGATACAGACCTCTCACTGCCTCGAGGGCAAGTTTTGAGGATCTCAATGTGATACATAAGAGCCTACATAAATTACCCTAACACTCCTGCCTCTTGTATCCATCCACTCTTCTTACACTAAGTTCTGGCCACATTTAACTACCCAAAGTTCCCTGAACAGGCAACTTCCTTTATGACTCCACAGCTGGGCACACAGTTTCTTCTTCCCAGAATCCCTAGTCTCTCCTTCTCCTAAGTAGCCCTCGTTTCTTTTGAGACTCATGGTAGGTTCCATGCCTCACCCATGAAGCCCTCCATGACCACCCTGACACTGGGGGGAATTCATCCCTAAACCATGGACACCTGTATCAACCCCTGAACCTCTCTGCCATAGAATTATGTACACTTAAGATGTAACTCTTGGCCCATTTGTTTGTCTTTGATCCACAATCTGTAAACTCCTAGAAGGCAAAGACCATGTCCTATTTTCTGTATACAGCAGCTACACAGTGCCTAGAAGAACTCAGTTAAGTACTCAATTCATGGCCACGATATAAGCATAAGTAAATTCTACCAAAAAATATGTGACTAAGTTTCTGAGATATTATATTCCTAGTTGAGTGAATTTCTAATAGCTGGTGCATAAGTTAAATGATCGTGAATTTGAATTAAATTTTATTTACATAAATTAAGTTCCCTCAAGAACCAAATTCTATAACTCATTAAAAAAATGAAACTCTTAAGAATTACATGGTAAACTTGACACTATATGCACAAAAAAAATGGCCTTTAGATTTTAACCCAAAGATCAGGAAGTTCAAATTGTGACCATAAAGGCTCTGAGCCAACCACCTGCATCCTATAATCACTGGGTGTTTTCTAAGTTCATATGAAGTCTTCCCTTCTACACATGCTGGTGAATTGGGGTTTTCCTCCAGGTTTTGCTCATTAAAAAGTAAATAAATAAATAAGTAGTCTTTTTTATTGGTTTTATTACTTTAATATGCAAGTTAATGTACCTTAAGCTAGAGCTACAAAGTAGTTATAATGTATGAAATTTAGCTGAAAACAATCTAATGCTTAATGATTTTAAATTCAAATAAACACAAAGAAACTTCTGATTTCCCTAGAGAAACATTAAGTTGGATACACTGGAGCTAATCAAGTTATTTTAATCATTTGTCAGCTTAAGAAAGACCTTATGCCATTATGAAACTAACATGATGTGAAAATTCTCAGTGAGGTTATGCTCTTGCTAAAACATAGTATGTGTGCAATTCATTTATAGCTGCAAAATGCAAGTGCACTAATATGGAACTACTAGTAAATGGAGATGATAACCCTCTTCTTCCCCCATTTTCAAATAGATGATTACAGTTGATAAGAAAAATATAAACATACTATCAAAGGAAGGAACTTCAAAGAGCAATCCCACATAATGTGATTACATACATATTTACAATAGATACAGAAGTCAAACTTGATAGATCTGAATATTAATGATAATTGTGAAATACTTAAAAGGGCACTCTCCCTAGGAAAAAAATAAGATTAACATACACGTATTCTAAATGTAATTTCCCAGAATTAGTTTCTTTATAGCCTTTGTTTTTTCTGTCATTGTGTTTCACATCAGTTCATTGTTAGTTCTCATACTGGAAGGCATGATTTATAGCTTTATCCTTCACCCTTTACTCTCACTGCTGAATTTCCAGGACCAAGTTCAGCAGCTGACACACAACAGACGCTCAATAACTAAGTAACAAACTCATAACACAATGTCTTACTACAGCTCTCTCACTGATTACACCTTCTTCTCAAATTAAAACCAACCAAAGATATTTTTAATATTAGGAGAACAACGAAAGTTAATATAGCTTCCAAAATATCAGATAAATCACTTTATTCTTTTCTGCATGTACAATCTACATTAATGGCATTTATCTACAATTTAAAAGGGACAAAACTTTTTTTTTATCAAAATATAGCTAGGAAATGCCTACCTTTTAGAGTATTAAGGAAATACAGAACAGCCAGAAGGAATCTGAAGTGTGCATAGTAATTTGAAAATAGAAATGAACCATAAAGGCATACTTTACTTTTCAGGCATATCTAAAATACTATCACGGCATATTAAATTAAAATGAAGCTGTACCATGTAGATATGAATCAAGTTGGTTTTAACCTGCAAACTATTCATAAAAATATCTGTTACAAGTCAAACTATTACAACTAATAACCAAGATTCTTAACATAAAACATGTGACCAACAGTATATTGAATGGAATAAATACACACACACTTTGTATGCCAGCCAACAAAACTAAGTTCTCTTACACATTGTCCCAAGGTTTACCACTTCTAGGAACACACCCGGGCAGCACTGAGCATCCCTAGACTTTACCGTAGAATTGTAACCTCTGAAAAGTACAACCCCCGATCAGTTTTTAATATACATTTTACAATACAGATTTTTCTAATATGTCACTTAAATAAAAGAAGGAAAAGGTAAAAGTAATATAATTTAAATGAGCATTATTGGGAGAAGGAATGGCATTTAGCTGAACAGTGACTATATGTTTACTTTTCACTGATGGGTTTACAGATACAAAGGGCTCTCATTCAGCCCGATGGAGGTACGACTTAAAAACTGTACGAATGGTACTACGAGTTCTGGGGGTTGAATAGGAACTCTTTGCTACTTACCATACTGTGTAACAAACGCTATACAGCTGTTCACGATAATGGGGACGTCATTTTTGCTGAGCTGCTGATCTTGTAACGCACGACCATCTGTACCTGCTGCTTTTTCAATTGCAGTATGCCAGACTGTGAAATCCAACTTTGTATGCCCATGGATGTATAATGTTCTGTAAGGTTTAAAAAGCATTCCACATTGAAAGTTTGCTTCTAAAAAAATTCTTACTTCTACACAAATTATCCATAAATCCTTCTAAGTGTGATCTTGTCTCATCCCTCAGAAGAAAAATCCTCTGTCTACCACCAGCTTCCACTCACTCAATCCCTCTTTCCTTTATACCATCACATCTCTCCATAGAGTCCAGAAAGTCCCCTCAACTCGTGGTCTCACTTGTCTTCCCCTTTTTATCCTGTTTCTGAATAACTGAACTGAAACTGTTCTGGCAAGCATCGCCGTGACTTCTAATGGATATTTGGGGTTATGTTTTTCAAGATTTTAGAACTGTTCATGATTTCAATTCTTACAAAAAAAAAAAAAGGAAAAAGATTATCACCCAATTTGGCTTTTGTAGCACAATTCTTTCCGACTTTTCCTATCTTTCTGGTCTCTCAATTTCTTTCCCAAGCTCACTTCCTCTTTCTGAAAAGAAAATGAAGTTGTAACCTCAGTGCACTCACAGGAACTTCCAAAGACTCTCCAGGTCCAGGTCAGTGGTTTCGTCCCCTGTATCTAAGCTGGTAACTCCCAAATCCCTGTCTCCAGGAGATAACTGTCTCACAGATCAGATCTCCAAGGGATTGAAGAGCAAGAGCACAAAGCAGCTAAGAGAGTGGAAATCCAGTCAATTCCAGAACTCAAGTTTTAGCTCTGCACTCACTTCCTTTATGACCTTGGACAAGTTATCACCCTTCTTTGGTTCTCAGTTTCATCACTGGCAAAATGAAGATAATAACAGTACATACCTCAGCACTCAATAAATATAATATCGGTAACTAATAAACCATAATACTAGTTAATGTGACTTTTCAGACAGCTTCACCTTAATGTGTCACAAGCATGTCAAATCTTTGTTCCTCCTCCTACCAAACTGGTCCTACTTCCTGTACTTATCACACCAGAAATCTAGGATTAGCATGTGGATTGCCCCCCACCCCATCATTGCCCCATGAACTCAATCACGACATTCCATTGATTCCCATTCCCTGACATACTTGCTCTGCCCGCCCTTTGTTCCAAAACTGCCTTATTTCAGGTCTTTCTATTGCTCCTTGAGGTCACTAAAGCCACTCCAAACAAAATGTCTTTCCCAATTCTCCACCTCTCTAGTCCCTACTGCTCAAGACTGCTGGAATGGTCTTTCTAAAATGCAAAGCTAATGGTATCACTTCCTGATCACTGTCCTTCTGCAGCAACTCTGGAGTTTTCAAGATTAAAAGACCTTTATGATCTGGCCCACACCTTCCCCTCCAACTCTGCCATTCCGAAAGAAAAGAAAGAAAGGAAAGAAAGAAAGAAAGGGAAGGAAGGAAGGAAGGAAGGAAGGAAGGAAGGAAAAGAAATTCACACATTCTTGTCCTTACAACAAGTATCTCCTGCCCTTTGGCTGGTTACTTCAACTCCTCCCCATTGGTGTATTCCAGGTAACCCTCCCTGACACTCCATTCCCATCTCCCTCCCTTCCTCCCAAGCTTACTGTGTAATAAGTGTCCCTTCTTATAAGTAAAACAAAACGACAACCCACGGAATGGAAGAAAATTTTTGCAAATGATGAAACCGACAAAGGCTTGATCTCCAGAATATATAAGCAGCTCATACGACTTAACAAGAAAGAAACAAACAACCTAATCCAAAAATGGGCAGAAGACCTAAACAAGCAATTCTCCAAGGAAGACATACAAATGATCAATAGACACATGATAAAATGCTCAATATCACTAATTATCAGAGAAATGCAAATCAAAACTACAATGAGGTATCACTTCACACTAGTCAGAATGGCCATCATTCAAAAATCCACAAATGACAAATACTGGAGAGGCTGTGGAGAAAGGGGAACCCTCCTACACTGCTGGTGGGAATGCAGTTTGGAGCAGCCACTGTGGAAAACAGTTTGGAGATTCCTCAAAAGACTAGGAATAGACTTACCATATGACCTAGTAATCCTGCTCCTGGGCATATATCTAGAAGGAACCCTACTTCAAAAAGACACCTGCACTCCAATGTTCATAGCAGCACTATTTACAATAGCCAAGACATGGAGACAGCCTAAATGTCCATCAACAGGTGACTGGATAAAGAAGAGGTGGTATACTTATACAGTGGAATACTATTCAGCCATAAAACCCGACAACAGAACGCCATTTGCAGCAACATGGATGCTCCTGGAGAATGTCATTCTAAGTGAAGTAAGACAGAAAGAGAAAGAAAAATACCATATGAGATTGCTCATATGTGGAATCTAAAAAAAAAAAAAGTATAAATACAAAACAGAAATAGACTCACAGACATAGAATATAAACTTGTGGTTACCAAGGGGGTGGGGGGTGGGAAGAGATAGACTGGGATTTCAAAATTGTAGAATAGATAAACAAGATTAGACTGTATAGCACAGGGAAATATAAAGATCTTATGGTAGCTCACAGAGAAAAAAATGTGACAATGAATATATACATGTTCATGTATAACTGAAAAATTGTGCTCTACACTGGAATTTGACACAACATTGTAAAATGACTATAACTCAATAAAAAATGTTAAAAAAAAGTGATGAAAGCAAAAAAAAAAAGTGTCCCTTCTTAATGCAGAATATCCACTCTACTGTCCATCATAGCATCTACTGTATCTGTGTGGATGTTTTAGCTGCTACACCCCAAACTTTGTGCAAACAAAGAAAGCACCTCAGTATCAACAGACTTCAGCAGAGTGCCAGGTATTTAGTGGGTATATAATAGTTTCAAAGTTCTATCACATCAACAGGAGTCGATTTGAAACACAAAGTAAAATCTGATGTATTTAAGTATATTTACAGCGAAGTAAAACTATTTAATTTTAATTTCAGACTGTGGAACAGCTACTTTGGATTCAACCCAAAGAGAAAGGAATGAGTTCTATGAACTCTGGATTGTTTTTGCAGGGGGAGGGGAGGAGAGGGGAGGGGGTCATCTTTCACATTCCTAATAATTCACTGGCCCTGATTTAAAAGAAAATAAAAGTGCTCCTCTCTTTCCTTTGGTTTCTTTTCTTGAAGAAGAGATGCTCCTCTAAGAAGATAAAGCTGCTGGCACCACACTCCACTCACTTCTAACACCTTCTGAACCTGCTGTGATGACTCCTCCTTCACTGACACCGGTGCCCCTAATCCTCATCTCTGGCTTCCGTACATCTTTATCTGTGGATTTTATTTTCCACACCACCATTGCAGCCCTGACCTCCAGTTTTGTAATTTTCTTTTTGAAGATTTCTGGCACTTGCTCTAATAGTCCTGTCATGCCTTTTAAGCATTTTCCCTTATCTTACATCATCTTTAACTCAAAAACATTTTACTGCTGGGTTTATTTGTCTAAATGAAACTATATAACTCGGGTAATTTCCCTGAGAAATATCAAGCCCCTACTTCACGTAGACCTAAACAAAATTACCGCTTGCTAAATTCAGGAGTTTAGGTAAAGAGAAAATTGTATCATTTTTTTGAGCCTTAGTTTTTTTATCTGATAATTAAGCTCTAAATACAACATAAAATCATTGAAAAGGTTTGCTTATAAACAGACAACTACAATGAGGATTTGAGAAAGTAGTAAAGGAAACCCAAAAGACAGCGAGCGGCCCTCCTACATTACCTATATAATTCTGCCATTAACTGTAAATGTTTTAAACTTCAAATTTTCTTTCTAGTCAGAAGAAATCCTGTGATGACAAGTTTAGCTGCCTCCTTGTGAACCAGTGAAGGGCAGAATGAGTAATGACAAGTTAACTCCTGAGTCAACTTGTCAAAGACTGAATCCTAAAATACATCACCGAGTGCAGCAGACGTCTGACATTCAGTAGCTTCAGCTCAACAGCTTTCCTCTCTGGAGACATCTAAACTCTGCGCACACTGCAGAAAGCTTTAAAGGAGATTTTCAACATGAATGCTGGCCAACTTGGTGATTTCAAGTGTTAGCAAACAATGATTTTACATTTCAGGATAAGGATTCCAAAGAAATATGAACTTACATCTTGAAAATCTCGAAAGTTATTTTGAAGAACTCTAATTATAGATAAATATATTTTCCTAACTGTCCAATCCCCCAGCATAAATTTTAAAGGGGACTCCAAGGCCCTATAAAGAAATATCCCTACATCCTATAATGAATCAAGACGGCTCAATAAGACCTAGAAACCAAGTCCCAAAACTAACAAAAACAATTTTCTCAAAATTGCAATATAATAACCACAAAGTAGACACTATCGTATTTGAGCCTAGTCTATTGATAAGAATCAGAACAAATGATAGTATCTATAAATCTGGCTGTATAAAAATAAATTCACCTATATGAAGAACATTTTAAACACGACTAGAAAACAAACACCACACTCCCAAAATATGACTAAAATACATAATATCCTAGGCATTCATACAAAAATAAAAACACTGAGTCTTGTATTATAAGTCAGCATTTGTCTGGACAAAAAAAATACTTTATTTTACTTTCACTTCTAGAAGATATTTTTGCTAAATAAGGTATTTTAGGCTAATAGCTGTTGTTTTGTCTATTTATTTTTTTTGTCCCTCCCTCCCCCTTGGCACATTAAAAGATTTCATTAAACTATCTTCTGTCTTGCACTACTTCTGACAAGACATTCTCATCTTTGTCCCCTATTTTAACGTCTTTTTTTTCCCCTCCTCACACTGGTTTTCAGGAATTTGATTATGATGTGCCTTGATGTAGACTGTCTTTATCATGCTTGAGGTATGTTGATCTTAGTATATGTGCGTGAATTTATAGTTTTTTATCAAATTAAGAAAATGGCCACATTTCTTTACATTTTTTTTTTTCGTTTTTACTCCATCTTTCTCTTCTCTCACTTTGGGATTCTCATTATACTTACATAAGAATACTTGATATTGCCCCACAGGCCACTGAGGCTCTATTCATTTTATTCAGTCTTTTCTCTCTGTGCTTAAGTTTTGATAATTCCTTTTGTCATGGCTTCAAATTCATTAAGATTTTTTTAGGTAGAGTCTACTCTTGTGTTGAGCTGATACAATAAAATCTTCTTTTCAGATAATGTATTCTTCAGCTTTAAACGTTCCATTTGGTTCTTTCTTTAGATTTTTTTCTCACTATGTTTATGTTTTCCTTTACATCTTTTAACATGTTTATAATATTTACAAATTACTGTCTATATTCTTTGCTAATTTCATTACCTTTCTCATTTCTGGGTCTGTTCTTACCAACTGATTTGCAGATTCTTCCCATCACTAGTCATTTTATCTGTATGCTAGACATCATGAGTGTTAAGCTCAGTGTCAGGATTGTGTTGTCTTCCTTTAAAAGGTGTTGATGTCTGTTTAGGCATCTTTTGCCTGTTTGACCCCAGGTAACTAAATTACTTGTGGAGAGGTCTTTTAAGCTTAGTAAGGTAAAAATGGAGCAGCCTTTACCCTAGAGCCAGTGTAGGCTTAGTTACTTTCTGGGTCTTTACAATGCTCTGTGTGTTTAATGAGGGCTGTCTAACCTGGCTGGATAAAATCTGAACCCACTCCAACACTGTCTAAGCTCTGGAACTGTTCAACTCATAGCACATCATGGGAGTGTGCGGGAGATTCAGCCTGCAAATATGCAGGTTAGTACTGCACTGAAGACAAAAGGGGATGCCTATGAAGATTTCTGGAACTCCATCTCTACACATCTCCCCCTCTGCTCTGACACTCTACCCTGCAACGTTTAACTACCACCGCTTCCCCAAATCCTATCTCTACCTCTTCAGTGAAGCAGAACCACCACACTGCACGTGGGCGTCCCCATTCCCTGTGCCAGGGTCTGAAATGTGCCTACAGATAGGAAGCCAAGGTGATCTCAAGCCTCATGTCACTTGTTACCTTTCTCTCCATGATCCCCAACCTGGATGCCTACTGTCTCCAAGTTTGAAAATGGTTCATCCCATATGTTTTTCTCGGGTCTCTAGCTATTTGAAGAGGGAGGGTGTGTTCCATGACAATTATTTTTCATGGACAGAAATGAGAGTATGGCACGCTTCATTTTGTCATTGCATCCATCAATCACCCTCATTTTAATTTATAAAGAAACAGTATTTTCCCCCACAACTTCAGATAATATACTGCTGCTTAGAAGTGGAATTTCTGGCAGAAACAGGCAAACAATTATCAAGAAAATCTGCAGAGGCAGAGACAGTATCACAAGAATAATGCAGAAAGAAGTATTAGCTTAAATGGCTTGTTTCCTCTGAAGCCAACAGTTCAGTAAAGTGTCAAGGCACACTATTCCCTGAGGAAGGCAAAGCCTCCAGTTTTTCAATTTCATCTCTACACATGATTAGGCAATCACCTACAGTAATGGGAGACAGTCTTGTTTCAAGTTTGCTAACAAACAAATGAAAAAATAAAGGCTTCTGTATCCTAGTACAGAAGAGCCCGCAGTCCTTTCCAGAACAAAGCAAGTTATAAATGACCTTGAATTGATAATACTAATAAGGGATCAACTTATCTTTCCAGGCCCTTTGGTTCAGGCTTCCTCCTCAAAAACTGACGGTTAAGGCCAGCCTGAACTGAACTTGTTCCCGAGCCCGTCCGATTTCTGGGAAACTACTGTTCCCACTTCTTGGAATAACTTAGTCTCTTAACCTCTTATCTCTTCCTACTCTAATCCTATCTAGGATTCCAAAGCCACTTAAATATACTTTTATTCTTAAAAATAAAAATTATTACCTCAATGCCGTTTATCTAGAAGGGTCCTCTCACCCTTTTATGGGTTTTTTTTCGCACCACATTGCATTTATTTGTTCATAAGCCTACACTCTGGTGTTCAGAAGTTGCTTTGAATTGAATGAAATAAATTTTGGAAGCAAGTAATATACACTTTAAAATCCACCTTTTGTTAAGTAGTCACCTATTCCCTTTACCATAATTCTCTTTAACAAAACAAAACAAAAAATGTATCACCTGATAACGTAAGTTTGAAAAGTCCCTTTCTTTCTGCAAACCTGTGGGGGTGGTGAGAGAAGTGTGTTTCGTGTGTCTTGGCAACACGCAGATTGAACTATCTCTACGAATTAAATCATCAGAAAGTTACAAAAGCAGTCGAGCTAATATTGTGGGCAATCGGCTACTGTTTAATTTGCAATTACATGCACAATTGAGAAACCACTTTAAGATAATTCACCCTGGAGAGTATTGCTAACGTATCAGCCGCTATAAAACACAATTCAGGGAGGGGGAAAAACATCACAAGTAGTAAGTTTATATGAAATAAGAACCTTAAACTCAGGGTGTTAATCTCCCAAATTGAGAAAAGTAGTCTGTTCCGTAATTGTGAAACATACTGAAAAAGTCTTTATTCCCCAGTGTTAGTTTCTTTATGTCTGGAATTTGCAGTTAAAACCAAATGGAGTCAGGCTTCAGAGCCATCAAGTGCATGACGCTTTACTGTAGGTCAACTAAGCAATCTTAAAAAAATTAAAACAGAAAACCAAACAAACAAAAAGGTTCGTTTGTTCTGTTTCTGATGACACAGCAGAGTTATTCATATTGTGTATAGTATAACCAACAGCCTTTCCATAAAAGCTTAATAATTAAGTGTCTTTGACAAATGAGCATGAAGCTATAGAATGTGAATGGTGAACACAGTAACTTATTTATCAGAGAATGAGGGCCAAGTGCAGAAAGAGTTTTCCAATTTTATGAAAAGGATGTTGTGATTTATTGAAAGTTTCAGTCACAATGGATATATAACCTTCTGTCCAGGACAGTGCCTTCTGACCTCATCGTGGTCAGGAACATTCACTGACTATCAACAGAAAAAAAAATGCTTTTTTTTTTCCACACACAGAAATCCTGACTAATTCTTAAAAGCAGAGAATCTAAGTCCCAATAACAGCAACAAATATTACTCCAGAAAGCCTTAAGTGTGATCAAGAAAGCTTTATTTTTCAAAATAATAATTTTTAAAGTATACAAAGAATACACATTAAAGCTACACCATCTGGAACACCTTCTGCTTAGAACTTTTTGGAGCAAAAATTTTCTGTGTATGGAAAATAATACTGCGATATTTTTCTGTCTAAAGACAGTCACGCTATGTATATAGAGAAAGCTGCCATCAAGATTAAAATATGTATCTAAATAGTGACTATAGTCAGTGGATGGTTATCAATTTATGAACTTCTCTAGTTCATGGGGTTCATTCTCCTGCCCTTAAGAAACAATATATTTTAACAGTTTAATCAAAGGTAGGCAAGGACAGAGAAAAGATGTGAAGTTAATTTGAGTCTACTTATGATTTGCAGTTCTGGTTCAAGCTGTTACTAGCAAAAAAAAAGTAAAGGTTAAAATTTACAGCTGGCTGATTTCTCTCTCTCTCAACTATTCTATCTTTATATGCCATCAACATGGATAATTGGAAGTTGCTTTATTTCTTAAAGCCACAATTTTATCTGTCATTGACAAGTCTAACACAATCTACTGTAGCTTACAGTCATTATTTCCCAAGGGGCTAACAGATCAAAAGAGAGATGGAAAAGAGGACGGGGCAATGAAATTCTCTTATTTTGACATGGCATTAAACAGCTCTTAAAAAATCACATTTATAATTAACTGGCCTTGTTTGAATACTGGGAGAGAAGGACGTATTCCCTGTCTTGGTAAATGATACAAGTCACCCAGGCCAAAAGCTCAGGAGTCATTCTTACCTCCTGCTTCACAAAGCAATTAAAAGCCAGCCGACTGAAAACCAGAAGACTAATCTTTCTCTCAACATCTTACCATCAGATCTAGAAAACTATCAACACCCAAAACCATCCATCCATTCCTCTTTCTTCCTATTACAATTGAGGGACCTCACTCTCCTGCTGGCCTCTCTCTTACACCTTCACTCTCTCTCTCTTGTTTTGGTTTCTTTCCCATCAAAATGTTTCAGAGGGCACAAGTTCAAGACATCTAAAGCACATACTCCCTTCCTGGGTCAAATGCCTTTGACCTCACTAATCCTATTAACCCGCAGACATCCCTGACAAACTGTCCTCACCAGCTGTTTATGTAATCTAATCCAGTTCCCTAGCTTACCCTAATCCAGTTTCTGCTTCCTCACTTTTGTTCTCCTCAAAGTCACAAGATAGACTCCCCATCACTTACCCAGCGAGGTGTCTGTCCTCATCAGGCAGCACCTCACACTTTCGATTATTCCTTCTTTCTTGAAACACTCTCTTCCTGGGCTTAGTGACACACTCTCTCTAGGTTTCCTGCCTCACTCTCTGGATAGACCAGCTTAATAGGCCAGGAGAGTTCTTCCTCCTTGACAACTGCCCCCCCCCCCCACCAATGACACATATTCATTAAGGCTCCAAAATGTTATTTCTTTCCTTCTCATTCTACAGACTCTCCCTAAGTGACTTCATCTTCTTCCTTCTCTATATGGGTAACTTCAACATCTCTGTCTCTACCCCATTAACCTTGACATGACCATCAGGTCCATAACTACAGCTTCCTCCTAGCAATTTCTCCTTAGATGTTTATAAGCACCTGATTTTCAGCATGTCTAATTATCTCCCAAGCTCACTCCAAAACCTGCTCTTTTTCCATTATTCCCTATCTCAAGTGTGTTTATTTACATAACATACATGTATGTACACATGTATGCCTGCATATACACAGACAATGTGTACACATGAGACCCTGTTCTGCACCACCCAAGTGTCACATGCTGGTACGCCTGCATGCGCTGTGTTCTATCACGGTTTATAACCTAACGCACTCCCCATCTCCCTGGCTGATTCTTCAGTCACACTTCTGACCTCTCTTCTTTCTGCTTCACCTTTAATTAAGCATTGTATGGTTACACATATTTTTTTCTAGTAAAATAACTTTTTTCAGCTTTCTGATAAAAGTTTTTTTCCTAATAAAATGCTAAAATTTTAAATGTTGGTAATTTAAAATTTTTGAGAGTGACTGTACAAAAGTATTGGGAAATTAACACACTTGTTTCAAAAACAGTCTCTAGGTTTTGAAGTTACAAAATGACTCTACCTTGACTTCAAAATGGATAATTCTCCTCAATATCACATAGGCACTGGAAGGCTGATTAAGTGTGTAAAATAATGCCTGGTACATGTGAGTTGTACACATCGCCATCTCTGTGTTACCATCGGAATATTAGTGATTTGGAGAAAACAGGAAAAGCAAGTAAAAACCAAGATATAAGTATGTGATAACATGGTTGTTTTCAAACAGTGCTTTTTTTTTTTAATGGCAGCTTATTCAAAGAGATTTAAGGAAAATAACTTGGTTTTATACTTGTCCCTGTATTTCTCCTGTTCTCATCCTGACATATTCCTCATTCTCCCCATTCATAAAAATGCTTTCAACACAACTAGTTGATAAAACATGTAGATAAAAACTTTAAATTATGATCAAAAACAAATTAAGCAGCTTTGACCATTATTTTGTAATTCTATTAGTTTTTAACTATTCCACGAACTTCGAGTGTATCTGAGTTCACCTTCTGATTCCTGGAGCCCAAGGGCAAGGTCAAGGTCAAGGTGTTATAAAATAATAAAATACTTAGTTTTCCGGCTTCTTTATCTTGCATTCATGAGGGAGTGCATTGCATGCAATAAGCACTAAATAAAAATTCAAACTGAATAACAGTAATCCATGTTTGGTATATTTTGATTAAAACTTATATACCACTGGTCAAATCCTTTATAGACTAAAAGTGGTAGAAAAATACCTTGGCTATAGTAACCTGATTAAAAAATAAAATGTGTGTGTGTGTCTGTGTGTATACACACACAAATATATATATACATATATATAATAAATCCAATAAGTTCCACTAGCAAGTTTCTGCTTGCTTTTATTGTTTAAGAACATAAGCTCTGTGAACTCAGACACCAAATTTGTATTGTTAACCATTTTTTCCTGCCATATAGGTCACAGGCAGCAGGCATTTCATAAATATTACCAGATGACGGCAGAAGTACACTCGTGCTAGTGCTTTAATGCAGAATACTATCCATACATAACACTGCCTCAGTATTGTTCCTCAACATGTACGTGACAGCGTTCTCAGAGAAGAGTAAAACTATCATCTGGTACCAGAAATCAGAGTCTAAGGCATCATTAACCATCATAAACCCAGCAATAAATAAGTAAAACAAAATCCTAATTATGTCTGTAAGTTAAAACACACATTCTTACAGAAACGGCTGATCAGCAGTATGCTTGCTGTCTAAAGCTGTTGATGTCTTCCCAGGAAGTTCAAGAAAAGACAGGTTCAGATAACTGCTGAAAGCCATTATCCTGGTCACCAGCATGAAAATTAACCTGAGGGAAGGCTGACTTAGCTATATTTTAGTATTAGCATTATGTATGGTTTTGCAAATGGTGTTGTACTCTTGTAGAGTTAAACATTCTGAATTTGTGCAATTAAGGGATTTCAAAGCAAGTGAAGAGAAAGAAAAAAAAATTGGCTCAGAAGACTATACTTCCTATTTGTTGGGAAAGGACTCAAGTTGCTCCTCCCAGGCTCTTCTGCTAGGTCATCCCCCCTCTGAAATGCAGAGGTCCTGGGGCTACGTCCTCACATCTCTTTTCTATCTCCATTCCCTCTCTGGGTGAGTCTGTCCAGTTCCTGGGCTAAATAAATCAAATGCTGACAACTCTCACATCTTCATCTCCAGCTGCAACTCCACTTAATTTCAGGCTTGCATATCCAAATGCCCACTCACCAGCTCCCCTGTCAAACAGACGTCTCAAAACCATCATTTGCAAAACCACATTCTTGATCTACTATCCTAAACTTACAAATATCCTACTTCTCCACTCCATGTATTTGTTATCTCAAAAAAACAGCACCACCATGCATGTAAATACTCAGGCCAAAAACTCTGCGGTCATCCTTGACTCCTGCACTCATGGAATCCTCTCACCTCTCCCTTCACAATATATCCCACCACTCCCTACCACCACCTTATTCAGTGAGTCATCTTCCGTCTGGCCTCTGCAGCAGCATGCCACCTGCAAACTCCCTTCACTCTTGTCCTCCAAAAACTGTTCATCTGGAGTCAGAGGACTCATTTAAAAACGTAAGTCAGATGATTCTACTTCCTGGCTCTCAAACTGAGTGGCTTCCCATCATGCTTAGAATAAAACTCACATCTTTATATAGCATGGCCTATAAGACCCTAGACAGTCTGACCCAGGGATATCTCTGTCATCATTTCTCCCCACTGTCCCTTATTCAAATTTCTGCAGCCACAGCAGCTTCCTTGCAGACCTTGAACATGCCAAGTATGACATACTCTTAGGGTCTTCAAAACATCCTTGACCTTGAACCCGAACACTGTATTCACACCACTGCACGGTTTGTTTCTTCACTTGATACCTTTTCTTACCACCCTGTCTAAAACAGAATACTGCTCCATCAGGTGTGCTCTGATTACTTTATTTTTCTTCAAGCATTTAAAATTGAGGGACACAATACTATGCAATTATTTCTTTTTGTTGTTTATATTGCTTTCCCCACTAGTGTACTTGCTTCACAAGGGCAGAAACCATATCTTTTTTATTCATCACTGTATCCTCAATACCTATAACAATACCCGATGCATGTTAGACGCTTAGTATTTACTGAAAAACCAAATAAATTCAAGAAATCCAAATTTCAGGTATGTGTGACTCACTTCCATAGATAAGTCACAGTATTATTTATAGTCATCATATACCTACACTGAAAATATTTTTACAACTACCAAAGTGCTTTCAAATACTTAAATGTGAATTTCCCAAAGGGACTGAGGTCTGTAGAAAACTATAATTGATCACACTGAGTTTGTCATAACAAATGGAAAAATATGCAAGCTTCACTGGTGTACTCTTTCTACTAAAAGGAATACACACACACACACATATTATTGGAAAATTTCCAAAAGACAATAAACTAACGGATTCTCCGCCCAAAAGGATAACTGGAATATGCAACTCCTTAGAGTTGCCATAATAAAGAATATAAAGCAAAAATGTACTCACCTCCCTTTTTCTACCAAGAGCAAGACATCCATTTTTTCCCCATTTTGAACCACTGTGCTGATTGCTGGAGGGAAAGAAGAAAAGCATGAACATATTTTTTTTAAAACATGACACTAACTACAATAAAGTCTACTTCAAGAGTGAGACACCGTAATTGTATGTAAAGGCTACTATTACCACATGCAATAAAGAACTGTATCCAAAACATAAGGTGAAAGGAAACAACAAAACTCACTGAGCTCTTGCAGTCTTCTCAAGTGCATTCTGTCTTCCTGACCTTCTTGAAGGCAAAAACGCAAACTAGACTTGTCCAGAGCAAACCAGCCTTTTCTCCACTGATCCAGCGCATGGCAGTCTTTGTAGTAGAGTTGACCAATCAAACCATAGTCAGTTTCTGTTAAGTTTTCGGCAACAAAGGGAATAAAATGCTGTTAAAACAAATACAAAAAGTAATAAAGACAGTGCAAATAGAAAATCCCTTACATAGCTACAGATACGAGAGCATGTGCAAAAATTCTTCTATTCTAAAGATTAATAAATAACGCAGATTTCAAAAAACTTACTGAAACTAGCAACCCGTCTAAAAACTGAACACCTGTAACATGATTTCAAATGGCAGCATCTTAAGCCATTTTTCTTGATATGCATAGAATTGAAATTCTTGACACATATAGAATTGAAATAGGAAGACACTGTTGATTTGTGACATTTTTCAAAATGTCAACCTTCAAATGTTTGTCTTCATTTGTATCTTTTATTGAATCTGTTCTTTTCCCCTTTGTGTATATCATAAATAAGATATCTACCTATAAAAAGGCAGACACAGAAATGACTTTACAGTACTGAAAAGATCTTAATCATCAAAGCATGGTCTTAGATTGAAGAATGGTTTCTCCGAGTTTCTACATTAATTTCTTCTCTGCTTAAGGCTCTAGGAAGGTAGCTGTTAACCTCTTTTGACTACAACTTACAAAAACCTAATGAAGTATGAACATTCTTCCCAGAATCATGTATAAAATTTTTATGGAGCTCTGAATGTTAAGAATATTCTCTGGATTTGGGTAATAATATAATATGTAAATACCTTGGCTATTGCCTCTGTCCATTTTCTTTGAGCTTGAGATGTTTCAGCTCCAAATAAAAATGCACGTTCTGAGGGTAAATAGATCTCAAAGGTAAAGATGGGCCTAGAGCACAGATGAATAAAAAAATACCACTGGTTATGTTTGGCTTTTATGAAAAAAAAGTAACATGAAGGTCAAGTTCTTAATTAAATTCCTTTTGAAAACTGAATAACGCTGTGAAATCTATTTACCCACCTGCTACCTATCACAGTTTTCTGTAGATGGCTTGTATTTTATCCAAATGAGTTAAATGGAATACACTGGATCAGACAGAAGAAATATTCCTCTGATTAACCACTCTGCGGCATGACTTTGTTGACGCCCTGATGTGGCAAAGGTCTGTCTTCCACCTCCTCTTCCCTCTCAGACCACTCCTTGATTTACTCTGACCCACTGTTCAAAGCAAACATTGTCCAGAAGTTCTCTAACTGGCCCTCTTCTTGTCTTACTCCACAAATTTTCCTTCTATCATCTCATCTCATCCCCACATTTCATCTCCTCACTATAAATAAAATTAGGGTAATGTGCCACGTCCTGAAATTCTCCTTCAGTTCCCCATCCACAGCTCCAACTATTTCTTGGAACATGCATGCTGCTGGGACCTAAGTAATTCAGAATGCCCTATACTGAAGTCATCTTCTTTATTCTTCTTTTTTACCCTCAACCTGCTGTAGCTCCTTCATGTTCCAATTTAAAAGCTTCTCCTTCTACCTCATCAACAAGCTCGAAATCCTGGAGTCTGATTTATTCTTCCCCTTTAATGTCAGCACTGCATCCATCCAGATATTTAATCTTATCAATTCAATCTGAAGATCCTCTCAACCCACTGTTTTTAATTATTTCTTCTTCTAGCTAGACTCTCATTAATTAAAGCCTGTCTTCCTCCAATCACTTCTTTACCACGTCAGTCAGTTCTCTTCCTAAAACACAAATCTGTATGACTCCTCAGTGGCTACGTTACTGATTTCCAGTTCTATAACACACTATTTAAAGTGAGTAAGAATCCAGCTGCAGCCATTTTTTTTTAACCACATCTCCTTGTGGACATTTCTCCTACACACCTACTTGTATCAGTTAACAGTCCATCAAGAATGTTTAATTTTTGGATATGATTATATGGGCATACACTAATATTATGTAAGTTATTTAAGCAACTTAATATATAGAATGTACTTATTTTAACATTCCACAGGAAGCCACCTTAAACTGATTATTCATTTAGAATAAAAGCACTATTAAGATTAAAACAAAAACAAATCAATAACCAGTTATGCTCACACAAAAAAATCAAATTAGATTTACTAGAAAACAATAGTTATTTCAATTAGTATTATGTAATAATGGTAATGTGTTTCATGTAATTTTATGTAAGTAATGTAGCTTCACAAATATCTTCCCTTCCTCATATAAAATTTTTTATTAAACTTCTATAAAGCTGATTTTTGCACATTTTAGTGTTTATACTTTTTCATTATTACATAACAAAATGTGATAAGAAACTGTCACATCAAAGATCTTAGATGGTCAATCTCTGAAAGTCCTCACAGAAATTTTATTAACTACTTTGTGAGCCAAATATATTAAATAATTCTTACTCTTTTATTAAAACTCTTTTGAGACCATAAAAATGCCAAAGTAGATCTTTTAGGAATTTGGTTTTTCAACATGCTATTAAATATGCTTAAGAGTGAACAAACGACTGAATGTTTTCCTTTGTCATTACTTTAACTGTGATACATTTAGAGAAAGCATTAATTTTTTCATTAATCCATTTTTTAAAATAATTTTAAAATAATGAGTAAATCTTAAGAATCATGGGACTACATGCTCAGGAATAGAATGATATAAATATACTTAAAATTAGATGCCAACATGGCTGCCTTTCATATTACTTAGTATAATATTTCAATTTTCCTACTTTTCAGTGATTTCCCTAAGGAACTTTCAGAAGCTGCAAAATGAGTAGGCTTCCAGAAACCATTCAGCTCTTCTACAAGAAGCAACTGAAGAACTGAAATGGTAATAAAATCCTTATTACCTTGTATGATAAATATCAGAAAATACTTTCAACTCCTACACATTTAATGACAGACCTACCCAGTATTCAAACAGAAGTCTTCTTTGTGTACAGCCAGGCAGATAACTTCATTGATATTAATGGTGCCATTGGGTGTGGTAGATTTATCATTTTCATAGTAACTCAAGAAGCCTCCTTCTAAAACACACCACTTTTTATTTGTCTCTAGGAATTTAAAACAAAAAAATAATAAATTGAGCTATGCCATAAATTTAATTTTTTTAAAAATGTGCTTTTAAATAATGACTAGATTCAAATAAGTAAATGTATTTATTTCCTATTTTGTGTAAAGAGCATGCTACTGCTGCATGGGATAAAAAGTTTTCATGCTCTCTGTTCTCAAAAAATTTACAATCTAGTAGCCTGGGCGTATAAGACAAAAATAACTGTGACATTGATGACCAGAGAAAAGGCAGATCCATAAAGAGACGACTGCAAAACAACTGAAACAGCAAAGACTGATGTCTGTGCAGAGTACCAGGAGGAAGAAATGTAGGGTAAAAAGTAAGATTTTTGGCTAATGTTAGGTAAGTGCCCAAAGGAAGACGGGGTTCAACCCCACAGTGCCCTTAATGCCCTTGTTGAGGGGATTTAAAATTCATCTTGTGGGAATGCAGGCTAAATCCCGATCAACACCTGTTTCTGTAAATAAAGTTTTATTGAAACACAGCCTTATTTGCCTATTTACGGACTGTCTGGGGCTGCTTTCCTACTACAAGGGAAGAGATGACTTGTGGCAGAGACCATCTGGCCCATAAAGCTTGAAATATTTACTATCTGGCCCTTTTCGGAAAAGTTTGCTGAGTTTTGATTTTGTAGCAGACGGTGAGGCACTGAAATGGTTTCAGCAGACAAATATAACTGATTTAAATTTTACACACTCCAATTACTGTGAAAAATTGTATTTGAGAAGGTTAGGCCAGAGGCAGGAAACCTGTTCGGACACTATCAAAAGACCTGTAAAGGAAAGATAAAACCACCAAAAGCAGGAGAGTTCTAAGGATAACGGGTGGGGGAGGAGGGGGCCTAACGACAGGAAGGGATGGGAGACAACAGAGACAGAGACAGGAGCGGGGCGGGGAAGGAGAGAGGGAAATACACACAGGCATGCGTGTGTTTTAAAGGAATAAGATATGTACTGATGGGATGCAGGGAGAAAGGGAGAACTTATTAATGGTTGTATATCGTTCTGAGCTTTGATTACGAAGTGGGCAGTAATGCCTACTTTTATCTAAAAGAAAATAAAGTAGAAGCAGTTTTAGTGCACGTATTCTGCGTTTTCTTTGAGATACACCAAATGAGAGCTATCTCCTAGAAATCCAAGTAGGAACATCTATTAGGTAGATCACCCTATGGGTTTGCATCTTAGGGGCAAGGAAAGGTCTCAATAACCAGACAGCCTTTAGGGTACAGGGAGTAGCTGAAAACACACAGTAACCAAGGCTAACATCTTAGGGAACTTAAAACTGTAAGGAACAAAGGATCTAGAAGGGTCCACAAAAGAACTGAAGCAAGTAAGAGAGTGTACAGAACAGAAAAGGAGTCGGGCATCTCAGAAAAGAATCATTACCAATATTAAATGCAGAAAAAGATCTAATAAAATAAGGGTGGAAAATACGAGTTGGTCTTCATAACAAGGAGGTAGCTGCCTGCTTTACTGAGAGTCCTGTCCCTCTCAGAATCATCGTCGTCAGCTGGTCCCTTTCAGGGGTTAGACCCCCTTCTTGGAGAGAAGCTGCCCTCAAACTGGAGTGGTAAAAAAAAACCTTCACAGAAAAACAGAGCTTTTGAAATAGTCATTTATGACTGAAAAGGCACGTTTCTAAAGTAGCCAAAAAATGCCTTCTGAGCTACAATCATTCCACAATTCTGAGAAAGAACTGTGTGAGGAAAGTCATAGAAAGAGGAAATGCCAAACACCCATCTGGCCAAAGAAAGAGACGACACATGAAGTCAGGACACGGGAAAGGAGACTGCAGGCTCACGGCGGAGGCCAGGCCCCAGGAGTCCCACATGACAGGTTTTCAGGAATTTGTGCCTTTCTCAGCAGACAGGTGGGAGCCACTGGAAGGTCGGAAACAACAAGTGTCAAATGCATGATGTATAAAAAAATATAACTGCAGAATCTAATTATGTAAATTCTAATGGGAAACAAATGACAGTTCTCTTTAAAAAGGTGAGTATGAACTCATTGTAAGTTAGAAAGATGGGCTTGAGATTTAATCCGGTAGCATCCTCACTCTAACCCTTCACCAGCTTCATCTTTGTAAGTGAAAACAGGCCAGAGGGCAGACAAGGCAGGCTCAGACATTACCTCTGAGGATGCATAATCACAAAGCTGCGATGGGAAAGCTTGACATTTCTATTCATTTGGGAAGCAATTTAAGAAAACCATGTGGGATGGCATGGTCTGCTGAGGCAAAATCAGACAGGACATCCTTTCAACTACAGAAATCTGACTGTTAATCAGTTACCAGAAGATGTCCACAAGAACAAAACTGGGGCCACAGAATAGACAACTCTCAGGACACAAGCTGTTTAACAGATAAGAGGTTGTGTGTATGGTGGTTGTCTGGAGGAGCTGTTCATTCTTTCTGTTTAATCTTGACATTTAGGTCAGGGAAGAAAAATATTCCTGGAATCTACTCAAGCCCAGGTACAGAACTCCAGGCGTGACCCACTGAAAGACTGTTATGAAGTGATACGGGTACCATATGTAGTTGGGTACCAGGGTTGTCAGCTACCACCTGTAGGATGTACCTGCAGTCAAAGGCTAACCGGAAACTGGAAGCAGCTGTATAGATAGATGGAGAGCCCCTCTGCTGTTCTTCCTCCTCTCCTCCACCTCCTCTTCTTCCTCCACTTACCACCCTCCATGTGCGCCATGTAGTCTTCCACACATTTCATGCACATTAACTCACTGAATCCTCAGAACAACCCTATTAGGTCAGTTCAATTACTAAATACCCCTTTCCTTATACTCTGCCCACAGGCACAAACTGGTTGATTGACTCTCCCAAGATTGCACACATACTTAGCACCAGAGCAAGGGGTAAAACCCCAGGCACTCAGTGAGGGAAGCTACCCTCTCATCTACTCCACAAACTGCCTCTCTGCACCTGGTATAGGCTTGAAGCATCTATGTTCATTTTTCAAATGTATCAGGGGACAGCAGAGGGCCTACCTTCTGATACATTTGTGCACAATAAATGTGAGGGAATGGAGGTGAAACTGTTATTTTTTGGAAACCATGAAGCTGATTCCTGATGAATTTCCTGAGCTGAGGGTGTTGAGCATCCACAAAAAACAGGCACACATGCTGGGAATCCTTTTCACTTAAAATAAATGTGTTTTAGCCCGGGAGAAATATTTTTAAACTATACAAGCCAGGCATTGATAGAACAAAAAGATCTTCAAAATTCCTCAGCGCTCATCTATAAAATTAAATAAACAGCTAATACAGAGTTTCTAGTAAACCATATCAACCACTTTCTTTTGAAAAATCAAACACTGTGTCAAGAAATCAAGGTAAGATACCAAGAGGAAAAAAATTCCATTTGAGGGGAAAAACAGAAACCAAAATTGGGATGCTAGTATTCAGCTCTCCACGGAGGTTTAACAAGAGCTATCAATCTCTCCTTTCATGAACACTAAATTGAGAAGAAAAGGAAAAATACAGATCAGTCTTCATAACCGGAGGCTAGAAGAACTTCAAATCCTGAAAACCTGAACTGACAATTTGAAGCCTCTGTAACTCTCTGAAGGACTTGCATGCAGTTTATTCGCTGACTTTTTCCTTTGTTTTTAATCATTCTGCTCTGTGGCTGTCCTGACAAGCGCTAATGGAGTGATGCAATCCAGATGCTTGCTGTTCAGAGGCAAAGGTGACGACCACACTTTCATCTCTAAATCTTTCCAAATAATTCAATTTTTCCTGTGCTCAACAGGAGTGCCACCACTGTAGAATCTTGACAGAGAAAAGGAAAAAAAAAAAAAAACAGAAAACCCCCCCAGAACTTTGTTTCTTAGTAGTTCAACTTTCTCTTCTTCATTTTAAAGGAAGCTCTTTCTGAACAAAATGTGTTTGGTGTCACCAATTATATATTTTTATACGCAGGTCCAAAACAAAATATTAACAAGCCGGCTGTGCTTTTACACTGGTGGTAATGTGATTAGAGAAATGTCCATTTATTCAACAAATATTTATCACATGACTACCATGTGTGGCCGCTGTTTGAGGCACAAAAGATTTGATAATCCTAAATAAACCAGAAAATGCTGATGCCTCATTGAGCTTTCCCACCAGAGGGAGAGAGAAATCAATCAATGAAGGAGGAATCATCTTTATGGGGTAAGTGCTATGATGGAAATAAACAGGATACTATGAAAGAGGAGCTCTGGCAGTGGGTGCGTGCTTCAGTGGGTCTCTGAAGAGGCCTCTCGGTCTAGCTGGCAATGAACTGATCCCTGGGAGATGAGGTGCAGTCTGACTCGGGGAAGGGCCCTCCTGGCAGAGGAAATGGCAGTTGCAAAGGTCCCGAAGAGGCAGAAAAGAACGTGGCCTATTGCAGGGCCAGACAGGAAGCAGCACAGCCAGGCATGTGGCACAGGAAGGAAGGACATGAGATCGAAGGGGGAAGGTACAGGAAGGCCTGTTAGGTCATAATAAGAAACGGGTTCAATTCTGTAATGGGAAGCTACTGTACTTGCGGGATGGAAATAAATGATCTGATTTACATTTTCAACAATCATTAAGTCTGCAGTTGGGAGAACGGTATGAAGAGAAGCTATGGAAAACAAAGGCCAATAAGAGAGGTATTATGGCCCAGGCAGGACAGGACGGCGGCGGGGCTGGGAAGACATTAGTGAAGATGGAGAGTAACGAACGGATTCGTGGTCTATTTTGAGTTTGAAATGATAGCCCTTGCTGACACCTTTGATGGTCTTCATTTCTGCCATCCAATAATACCTTGCCAGGAGATAATTTTCCAATTAAATCATTTCTGTGCACTGCACAGCCAAAGTACAAAAGTTCAATTTCATCTTACTTAAAACACAACGTTCCAAAATGAGAAAACATCCCTGGTTAAATTAGATATACAGAGAATGCACTAGTTTCTGTTTTTTGAAATAAATTTTAACAACAATGAAAACAATCCATTGTCAATTTATAGAAGATAAAAAGCAAAGAATGATTTTAGTTACAAGTTTAAAACATTAATTCAGTCCTCAGGTGATTAAGAAAAACAGTCTATTTAAGGAAATATTAAAGCAAACTGGTTAAGTCTATAAATATAAACAGAATTGCCAAAAAAGTAAATAAAAGCTTATTTTAGCCTGCAGAGTACTTATGATACATTGAGAAGCTTGTAGAAGAAAAGCTTGTATTTCAAATTTCTTATTTCATCTTTGTATAAGTGGTTTGAAGGGTGGGTCTAAGCTACTCCACAATTGTTTGTCTAGAAAACTTGTACATTCCAGAAAACTTACTAACAAGTACATTACTTTCCTTATTATCCAATTATTTTAATAAATGCTACAGTCAATTCACAGATTATTCTATTATTCCCCCCCACTTTTTTTAAGTGGAGGTACTGGAGACTGAACCCAGGACCTCGTACACACTCTACCACTGAGCTGTATCTCTCCCCCCGTATTTTTTTCCTCTTGAACCCTCAAATTTTGACTGCTTAAGGGTTAAATACTGTTAAGGCACAATGGAAGATAAGAAAATCTCTGTAAAATTCATCACTTAATATTGGTTAGACTGAGTAAAGGAAGACATTAAAAACTATTTGCTGAAAGAACCAAAAACATCTAACCTCAAAGAATAAAAGTGCTCTGCCATCTAGTGTCACTAGACCAGGACATCACACTATGACTAAAGCCAAAGTTTTGCAATAATCATTATCACACAAATCAGATGTAAAACTCTGCTTCATGCCACCTTCCTCCTAGATGTTCACATGAAGTAAGCAGAATACTAACTACCTCACAGAGCTTTTATGAGGATTACAATTAATAAATATAAAATACCTAAAGCAATGCCTTACACATAGTACATGCTCATTACAGGACAGCTACAGGTTATATGAAAATCTAATAAAGTATAGTTAATCCCAGTATAATTCTGCTTAGGGATGTAATTTTGGGGGAAATAAAGTCTTCAACTGAAATAATCACTTCAAATGCACAAGGACCAGGATTAAGACTCTAAAGTGAGATTTTCATCCTTTAATCGAGTAAGGTAGCTGGACTATACCACCTAGGGAATTAACACCAGGCCCCTGAGCCTCTGAACACCCACCACCAAATGGTCATCAACAGCTCAATCTCTCTTAAACTCTTTGTTCTGGGAAGACAGATCTCATTATTCTCTGCCTGTATTTCTACAATTAGTTCAAATGTATGTGGCACAAGCATGAGGCCTGTGTCTTACTCATTTTTGCATTCCTAATGCCTGGCACATGTCTGACACAAGGAGCTAGACAGACAGAGGGATAAATGCCTACGAGGACTGTGCTCAGATTACTGCCGTAAACCTAGAACAGGTCATTAAATCAAATTAATCCCCGTCATTTTTTGACACCATATGTCAGGTTTATTTTCCTTACACAGAAACACACCCCTATCATCAAAACAAACTGAACTACTCAATACCACTTAGTACTCTGACAGAATAGGTACTGAAAACTTGCCAGTTCTTCCTACATGTTGACCTTTTTCTGTACTGTCTCCCCAGTTAAAGTGTCTGTCCCCAAAGGAAAGCAGCTGGGTTTCACATTTCTTTGGAATAACCCTTAAATCCTGAAAGAGAATTGGTTGGCCCTAAGGTAGACGTCAGTGAATTCTGCTGAGAACTCACTGAGCATTCCAGCCAGGTGGTAAATCTTTGCTGCAGTCCACGAAATCCTATCTATGCCTGGGAGTATTTATAATCCTCAAAAAAACTTTCTCTACTGCAAGATCAAATCTAACAGCTTAAGGGAAAAAAAAATCAACATTTAACCCTAATTGTTTCGATAATGAAATAAAGTTTCATCAGATAACAAAATCTCAAAGGAGCAGAAAGGATACCTTCAAGCAGTTTTTTCTCTGAAGAGAGTTTAGAAGCAGCAGCAGGGGCCTGATATAAAAAGTCACAGAGGAACGTGGACTGGGAGGATTCCTGATTTAATCCTCCTTCGGAATGAATGTCATGTTGAGGGAAATCTAGAAAAAGGACAAAAATAATACATCTGAAATCTAAAATGTGAACAATTTCCCCTTTGCTTATGAATATGCAGGTGAGTTTTGAGGTTGAAGAAAAACTACTTCAAGTATACCACGCACTAAATATACAGAAGTATTTATTTTACTTTGCATAAAACTTGCAAATAGGCACTTCAGTTGTGTTCACTGCTCCTATGTGAAAACTGTATTTAATTTCAGTGAAAGTGATTACATGGGATTAACTATTTTCATCTTCCATTTATAAGATCAAAGACACATAAAAGATTTATTTCCTAAACTCTTCCTTGAAAGGAGATAAAACATAGGTCTTAAGCATCTTCCATCTTTTTGGAAATCATACTATTTTTTCACTCTGATGATTTTTGTGATTTATGCTTCAGTCCTTTTAGGGATGTATCAGGAAAGACCAGGAAGGCAAAGGAATAGGGACTCACCTGAGAATTTGTTATGATAGAGAAATTCCATCTGCAGACTCTGCCCTGCCTTCTTGGCCAGCAGATAGGGAGTGCTGTACTCAGGGTCACCTGTTGCACACATGACATCTGCTCCACTGAACAGCAAAGCCATTGTTTCCAGAACATCTGGTTTGACCACAGCAGCACACAGAGCCTGGCCATCAACAGAAAATGCAACTTTCAAAGGAAGAAAACACGATCCTAGCTACTAAAATGAGTGAGAGTCTGCCAGTCCATTTATGAGATGTTTGTATTCCTTTTGAACAAAGAAATCTAATACTAATTATGCTCTCAATTAAAGCAACAGACACAGAAGGCCTACTGTGTATGAATTTAAATTACAACCCAGGATCTCCAAGGCTCAATTTATTGTTTTGCTGCTGTGATGTTCCCAATCTTCAAATCCATCCTATTTGCCATGGAAGGGATTCTGGTGCTCGCATACTATGATAATGCCTGATGCTCGGAAAATTCAAAATATTTCCGGTGTAGTAACGAAATACCCACTCTATGTTTTGTTTTGCCATATGAATGGTATATGCATGTATGTCTGTATCTATTTTCCAGCACAATCAGCTTCAGAGGAATCTTTAAATTATTGCTGTGCTTTGGGGCTTGAAAAATGATTACAAATTCAGGATCTTTCCTTTTGGGAGAGGGTATGGGTAGGGGAGAAACAGCAAGCGAGACACAATAAAACATGCTTGACACGTTATACAACAGAACTTTGTACACACAGTAAAACTCCTGGAACCTGATTTGTTTGTTTGTTTGTTTCTTTTGTCTTGAAATAATAAGATACCTTTTCATCTCTTCCCATTCCCTCCTCCTGCTTCCTCGCTTTATTGGCTTCCCACTTGCTTCTAAACTCTGATTTCATACCCTGATTCCATCTGAATTCTTAGCCTTGGGTTCACCTTTTACCTCCTTCCTGACATGGTGCACCTGGACTGATCACTAGCTAATTTGCTCTCTGTAATACAACCTCTGGACAATCACTCACTGATTATCCCAAAGGGCAGCTGAGAGCAGTGTACAACCAAGAGGTCCCAGGGCACAATCACAGCTCTAGCCTGGAGGGGATACTATTTAAAAAAGTACTTATCTTTTCTACCATGGTCAAGATGACCTCTAGCATTTCCTTCACATTAGAATGAATAAGCCTGAATGCTTGTACCTGACTTTGTGCTAATTTGCTAGGTGATCTTGGGCCATCCCTTCTCTCTGGGGTCTTATTTTTTCCACATCTGCAAAATGAGGATGTTGGAAAATGTAACACCTAGCATCCATCCATTGTGATAGCCTTTGACTGCCCTCACAATCTAATCATATGTGTTTCCGGGTATTTCCTCTCTCATTACCCTATTCTTTTTCTTCACAGCATGCCGCACTTGCTATATTTATCGTCACTCAGCTGTTTATGGTCAGTCTCCCCTACACAAGATCATTCTAATGAATAAAAGAAGGACATCTACTTTTTACTACAAGTCTATCCTTAGCACCTAAAAATGAATTCAGCAGTTAGTAAGTATGCAATAAATGTCTATTCACCAAGAACACTCAATGGGGAAAGGATAGGCTCTTCAACAAATGATGCTGGGAAACTGAGTAAGTACACGCAGAAAATGAAACTGGTGCCCTCTTACACCAAACACAGAAATTAACTGGAAATGTATTAAAGACTTAAACATAAGACCGGATTCCGTAAAACTTTAGAAGAAAACATAAGTGGTAAGCTCTCTGACATCAGTCTTGGCAGTGATTTTTTGGATATGACACGAGAAGTACAAGCAACAAAAGCAAAAATCAGTAAGTGGAACTTCATCAAACTAAAAAGCTTCTGCAGAGCGAAACAATCAACAAAATGAAAAGGCAACCTACAGTATAAGGGAAAAATCCCTGCACACGGTACATTGGATAAGGGACTAACAACCAAAATATATACAGAACACATATAACTCAATTAAAAACCAATAAACAATCCAATTAAAGAACAGGCAGAGAAACTAAATACAAATTTGTTTTCCAAAGAAGACATCCAAGTGGCCAACGGGTACATGGAAAGATGTTCAACATCACTAATCATCAGGAAAATGCAAATCAAAACCACAGTGAGATACTGCTTCTGCCTGTTAGAATGGCCGTCACAAGAAGACAAGATTTAACAAGTGCTGATGAGGACATGGAGAATAAGGGAACCCTTGTGCACTGTTAGTGGGAATATAAATTGATTCAGCCACTATCAAAAAACAGTGTAAAGAGTCCACAAAAACATAAAAATAGAACTATCATATGATCCAGCAATCACACTTCTGGTATATGTACAAAGGAAATGAAAACAGGATATCGAAAAGGTATCTGTATTCTCATGTTTATTACAGCATTATTCACCATAGCCAAGACATGGAAACAACCTAAGAGTCCATCAGTGAGAGAACAGATAAAGATGTGGTGTATATGTATCTGTGTGTGTGTATCTATAGATATATAGGTCTATATATACACACACATACAATGGAGTATCACTCAGCCTTGAGAAAGAAAGGAATCCTACCATTTGCAACAACATATGTATAATTTACATATAACACTGTGTAAGTTTAAGGTGTTCATCCTGCTGATTTGATATATTTACATATTACAACATGAATACCACTGTAGCTTTAGCTAACACCTCTATCACATTACATAAGTATCATTTCTTTTTTGTGGCAAGAACATTTCAGATCTAGCCTCTTAGCAATTTGAAGCATATAATACAGTATTGTTGACTATAATCACTCTATTGTGCATTAGATCCCCAGAACTTATTTATCTACTAGTTGTAAGTTTGTGTCCTTAAACAATATCTCCCCAATTCTCCCACCTCCCAGCCCCTGGTACCCATCATTCTACTCTCTGTTTCTACAAGTTTGGCTTTTTAGATTCCACATATATTATGTTATGTTTCACTGGTTACCTTATTTAATTCTTCTTTGGTGAGAGATGCCAAAAATGTTTTTCTGAATCTTCCTTCTTTGTACTTTTGAGTGATAAAGGTTTTTCTCTTTTCTACTGGTGAGTCCATGTGTAATTCTTCATCTTTTTGAAGATTACCAGCCCAAAAGTCATTTGCTCTTTTGTTTCCAATGACAATAAAAAGCTGAATTATCAAAAAATTATAAAACACATCAGCTCATAAAATGCGTTTGAATCCGCAGAAAACTTACTCACAATACAAACTGAAATGTAGCTAGTAGAAAATATGCAAAAAGACAAGAAAGACCCAACTCTTTTAGGAAGATGGAGTGTGAAAGCAGATACTATTTGTATTTTAAATATAGTCTAGATGTTTTTAATAATGGTAGAAGATTAGCTAGGAAAGAAATTGCAAGCAACGCAAATTGCAGCAAAAGCATCATTACTTTTCGAAGCTAGCTCACATTGAGACAGAGTCATTTAAAATGACTGAGTAGGTGGGCTAATGTGGTTGATTGATAGTGGCATCGAAATCTTAGCAGAGAATGGATGCAGGAGACAGCAAGTTAGACACGATCACAGTTAATGACAGAGTGTGGCCATGATAGAGAAAGTCGATTTTGCCAAAAGTTTTCATTCACTTTTCTGATATTTTATCCATGCTGGCTTAAAAAAGAAAGAAAGTAAATTCTGGCTTTAAAAAGAGCTGCCAAGCCTTTAAAAGTAGTTATTACTATGAAAGCTTCTTTTATTTTATTTTTTTATTTTTAAAATAACTACCTCATTTAGGAAGCGTTGTTAAAGTTAAAGCAGGAAGTTACTACTACTAAACAGGCTATAAGCCATTTTTATAATATGGTGAGAACTTGATCAGAGAGCTCCTATAGTAACCACACCGCCCCACTGCACACCCTCTCCCGGGCCTCTGCTGACCATCAGTCAGGTTGGACTTACCTCAATGAGTTCGTTGCTCCAAATGCTGGCATCCATTTTCAGACTCCTAACCTTGGAATCTTTTGGTCCTAAAGATCTATGTTGCCCTGAAGTAAAAAAACAGTTGTATTTCTATTTTATTTTGTATATAGATGTATTTTACCTTAAAAAAAGGTGTATATGTATGTGTACATGTATGTGTGGATTAATGTATCTTTTCCGCTTAAACCAATACCTACTTTCCACCTTACAGCAGTGGTGGTAATCATACAAACATTGTAACCAACCATCATGAAGACAACAGTAACTGCCTTCATCACCACGTATTGGTATGAAACTACACTTTTAAAAGTGTGTGTGTATGCATGTGTGTGGGTATGCTCTTATATATACACATACATATAGAGAGAGAGAATTTTTTCATTGTTTGATAATTAACTAGAAATTGTAGTTAACTGAAAACATTTTATAATGGGACTATGTAAGTTACATATATATGAATAAAGATATTATCCCTTTACTCTTAAACAAAAACTAGCTTCAACTCTAATCAATGTGTACTTAAACATCTGAAGTATATTCTTTATTGTACTGTTATGCCTGGAAGAGAGTAACAGCCCAGCAACCTATGATCATCAATTTAATTCTGCTGTATAGATCATCCCTCAGCCATTACTGGGCACCCAGGCATATGTCAGACTCTTTTTCTCTAAGCTGAGAAGGAAACAAGATATAAAAGACATCACCATCAATCTTAAGGACCTTTTGCCTGATAAACATGAGAAAGCTCATTCCTTTCTCTACATTAGGTAGGTTCCTTACCTCCCTTCTTTGAGACAGAAACTACTCACAGCACAAAGCCCTGGAATTTGAATAGGTTTGCATTTATGGATGCTCAAGTTTCTTGTATAAAATAGCCATAGTAATTGCATATAATTTACACACATCCTCCAGATATTTTTAATTATTCCTAAATTATTTAAAACACCTAATTAGACAATGTAAATGTTGTGTAAATAGTTGCCATTGTGAGGCAAATTCAAGTTTTGCTCCTTGGAACTTTCAGAAATGTCCAAATATTTTTGATCCACAGTTGGTTGAATCCAAGGATGGGGAACCCGTGGATATGAAGGACCAACTGTACTCACATAAAGAGTGAGTAAGTGATGGGGGTGAGGATCATAAGTGAGGAAAGAAAGGGAGCTTAAGTAGAAAGAACAGCCTTGGGCAACACAAAGGCTCTGTCTTCCAATGAGAGCGAAGAGGAGAAAAGGTTAGGGAAAAATACAAAGTTGGGGAGGACTAACTGATGCTTCGTGTTGTTACTGATGCTGCTGATGTTGTTAATTAGCTCATGAGGACATCTTTCTTACGATGAGAAATGGGGTAGCACAGAGCTCTAGAAGAGTCTTAAGGGTTTGAAGCAACTGTCTTGTCTTTGCTCTGAGGCAGGAGCTCGTCCTCTGTATTCTCTCAATGAAGCCTGTGCTCAACTCTGTTCTTGCCTTTACCGTATCCTGTCTAATAGATTTTTTCGTCCTGTCTTATAGATCTTTTCTAATTCCCAGGGCCACCACAGTACCAGATAGTGCTGCAAAGCTGAAGTAAAGTTTAGATTGTAGCTAACTTCCTACAAGATGCCCAAAATCACATACCTAAGCTGGGGTCCACTCCCCCAACTCACGTGGACAACTGTCTATAAGGTGTAAGGTCATAGTAAGAAAACCAGTCATAGTACTGGTTACTTTCATCAACTTCAATATACCTAGAAAATGCTTCTGTATAAAAATTCTCATCATAAGAGATACCAGACTTTGTGTAACCAGATTAGAACACAGAGCAGCCTTGACGTAAAAAATAGGTCTTACAAAACACGATTGGGGAAAAAGGGCTAAATCATACAAACAGCCAGCGTTTTCAGGGTGCTTCCTGAAACACACTCACCTCAATTCTAAAAACTTCAGCATGTCTTTTTAAAATACATACACAGACCAGTAGGCACACACACAAAAATGATTACATGCTTAAAAATCAATTTTTATATCTAAGTCATGCATAAGAGAAGTTTAGAATGATATTTCTAACTTTGATTTAAATGTAATAAGCTTTCTCTGTTTCTCTATTTCCCAGCCATTAGCTGGGACACATTATACGTGACAATAAAGAGCATTCAGTGCCAATCGGCCACCCAACAGTGATGAGCATAAAACTTATCACTAATTACCTGCACACTTCTTACAGATGACAACACAGAGATTGATGGACGCCCAGTCGGGATCCGGGGCTTTACAATCTGCACAGCTCCTGTTGGACTCATTGAACCAAATCTTCTCGGCTACTTCATAATCAGAGAGAGTTTCTGCTATCGATTGCTGCACAGCTTCAATCCACTCTTGTTTCTCTTTTTCAGACTCGGCTGTAAAGCTGAAACAATTAACATTTCTGCATTATCGATCTCCCTCGTAAAGGCCAATTAAGCAGCCTGTTCAGTTTGCATATTCATTTCACTCACAAATTAAATAGCAGCTGAAAAATATGCCTTCCAGGCAGTTGGATAGTCTTTCCTGCTAAAAATCATCTCATTGAAAAAGCTGGGGTTTTTTCCTTTAACTTTCTACACTGCTTATGACTTTGTTTACATTATCTTGAACCAAAATTAACATAAACATTTTTCTGACCAGGATATAAAAACTGCCTTGTTAGGTCAAAAACTTAACAGAGGCTGTGTTTCCTAAGCCATAGTTATATGATAATCATTAAGACACTGGCAGAGCTTCAGGACTTGTAGATTATTCTGCCAAGAAAGTATGCCATAGTCTGAAGCTACATTATTAAAAACACCCACCAGAAATTGTGGGGTTTTTTCAGTCTTAAAAATAGATTCTTTTTTTTTTAATTAGCAGAATGTCCAGATGGCTTTAAGAAACTGAGAAATCAAGAAAGTTTTAAGTGATTACTATGCTAACAGAATTCTAACTCATTTTTAGCCATGTTCTGATTTATTCTAATTCTTAGTGTTTACTGGGTGCCTGAGAAAAGGAATAAAACATTAAAACATCAGTTCACTCCTTCAAGAAATATTTACTGAGTACCTACAAATGTAGCAGAAAGTACACTACAGTTAGGGCTTCCAAACTCAGTGAACCACAAAATGATGCTTCACATTGAAATTTTCTGTTCTGAAGATGACAATGCGTGGAGAAATAATGAAAACAGAAGACTAACAATTCTACACAATCTATAAAGAAACTGAGTGGCCTACATGGGTTATATTTCTTGAAGCACTCTATGTTCCATCACTGTAATATTTACAAATTCCTTAGTGGTTTCCTGCCTCTTCATAGAGACTGGTCAGAGCCCATATGGTACAATGCAAGATAGATATTTGATTTTAGTCCCTGCTCCCTGGTATACAGTTCCCTAAAGCTCTTGCAATCCCCTGAGTGATAAAAGCCTTTTGTATGCTGATGAGATAGCTTGTGGCTGAAGGCTACGCAGCTTCAGGATGGGAGCTGGTCACCCTGAGACCAAGATGTGATTAGAGTTGGAACTTTCAACCAGCCCTACCCTGGGAAAGGGAGAAAGGCTGGTGACTAAGTTAATTACCAATTGCCAAGAATGTCATCAGTCTTGCCTATGAAATGAAACTTCCATAAAACCCCCTATACAACAGGGTTCAAAAAGCTTTCAAGTTGATGAACACACTGAGGGGCTGGCAGGATGGTGCACCCAGGGAGAACTTGGAAGCCCTGTACCACAAGTCCCTCTTATAACAAGCTGGTAGTAATAATTGAACTGCTTTCCTGAGTTCTGTGAGCCATCCTAGTAAATCATCAAACCTGGGGGAGAGAGGGTAATGGGCACCCCAATTTGTATCTATGCTGGACAGAAGGATGGGTAACCTGAGGACCCAACAGGGGTGACTGGTGCAGGAAATGAGTACAATCTTGTGGGACTGAGCCTTTAAACCTGTGAGGTCTGCTACTCCCTCTAGGTGGTGGAGTAGCAGTGAATTTAAGACACCCAGTTGGTGCCTGGACAGTTGGAGAATTGCTGGTATGAAGAAAAACGGCACATATCTGGAGTAATATGAAGCATTATAAGTAAAAACAGCTTAGGCAATGTCTACATTTTCTACAGAGGCTTGAATCTCCATCTGTGTAAATAAAGCTTGTTTTCTTTCTTAAAATTTGAGCCAGTAAGCCTGTTTTAACAGATAAAATGAGTACCAGATTTGGTAGTATTTCTGAAATTGCTAAGTACTTCTTGGTCCTTCCAAAGCCCTCTGACAACTGCCTCTGATCAGCTGGTGGCATGCTGATTATTTGTGGCAAATGAATTAACGTGGTTGAACTTAACAGACACTGATTATGGCTCTTGTGTACACTAAAGCTATGGAGTCACTGTAGATTATTAACATGTATGAAGAACATACCATAAGTTTTGTGTTTCAGCATCACAATAAAGCAATGAGTAGGATGCTCATAATACAAAATATGTATCAATAAGTGCTGTGAGATCTACTAAACTCAGCATCATTTTAAGCTGCAGTTCCTTTTAGGAAACCATGGAGCAATTGTAATTAGTTCATTGTGATCTTAAAGGAGACACTGTATTTGATTAGGCTAAAAGTGGGTAAAATAACAACACAGCTTAAAGACAATGTAATATCCCTTTTCATTTTATTCCTTCAAAATGAAGTATTTTTTCATATATTTGTAGATCAACAAATTAACATACTCACCAAGCCCACTAAGAAAAAGAAATACTACAAAAAGAAACCTCAGATCTCATGAAATTAGTATCTTTACAGACTGCATGATTATTCAAGTCACTTTTACAAGGAGCTTTTACGTACTGGCTAATAAATTACAGGACATAAAAAAGAACATAATTTTATTAAGTGTCCTGTAAGAAATAACGTCACCACTGGCAACGTAGGAGTGGATCACCCGAGCTTTCCTGCAGTAGTATAAACACAGAACGTTTAAATATAACTTACCTAAAACTCCTGTAGGGAGTGATTATTTCAAAAGACTGTTTCACGGTTCGGTCCACTTGCTTTACATTTGCTACATTCATAGGAATTATGGTAATACCAAGTCCACTCTTAAAATCCTAGTTTGGAGAAAAAAGAATTATAAAGAAACAAAAATATGGATTTTGAAAGTACAATTACATTCTCTAAAATCTAATAAATCCTATTAAATTTTCTACTGTATTTATGGAATTCATTCATTAAAAAATGAATTGAGAGTGACTTTCTTATTTTAGGTAGTCATTTTCAACATATGATAACACAGTAGCATTTGAAGCCTGACAGTCAGGCTATTAATAAGGGATGAGTTTTTTTTCACATGAAACACAGGCTGACTAGGACGAGATCGTGAACTCCACATGCCTTGTGTTTAAAAGTTAGGCACGTTTTCACCTTTAGCCACTCAGTAAAGGGAACTAATAGTGAACTAACCCTTACCATGTGCCCAGCAGGTTTCTAGGTGGTGGAGCCAAATGACACTGCGAGGTTGGCATAGTTGCTATTTATATGAAAAGAAGGGAAAACCAAGGCTCAAAGGAGTACAGTACAGTGGAAAGAACAGCTGGCCATACAGGGGAGGAAGGGGCTGAGACGCAAGCCAGCGAACCGCTCGCTCTTTGTCTTAGTACGTGGTGTCACCTCTGCTGTCATGTGATTTTTCTCGTTTGCTCTCAAACAAAAGCCTTACTTGTTTTACAATTTTATCTCATTGCCACCATTTTGTTACTTTCCTCTTCCTTCAATTAGATTCATAGGAAGCTCCTCTAATGCTATTTTCGTATGAAAATTGTTCAACAGCCACTGTGTTCAGCTTGTGTCACCAAAATTAGAGACTGTTCCGAAGGCTACAGAGCCTGCCTTCAGAAAGCACTAAAGTTTGCAATGTATTATCTAGTCATAATGGTTTTGGAATTTGATTTATCAATCTTACACCTTAAAGTATACCTAATTTGTAGCTCAAAAAATGAATTATGTAGGTGAACAGGTTCAGTGTGCTCTGAATTCCTAAATTATGATTGGGAAAAAGTAGCCAGACTACAGATGATTGCACAAAATATCGGTCCACTTTTGGTAAGGACCCTTCAGGCAAAAACAATTCACAGGCCTTCTTCTCTTTGTCTCCCCTGCTGTAGAGGCTAAAAGTACAAGTTCTATTTTCCCATCTCCCTTGTAGCTAGGAGGGGCCATCTGTCATAGTTTTGGTCAATAAAATATACACAGTTTCCAGCCTAGGGGGCAGGAGGTTGATGGGAGGCTATGGAGGGACAAATCTTGGGAGAAAGACTTCCACCCTTGGCCTTTCCATCTTCCTGGGAAATCACATCTAGAAACACAGAAGCCATTTTAGAACATAAGGATCCTTGAGAAGAAAAGCCTGAGGACAAATTCTTGCACTCTAAGGATGCCAGAGTGAGAAAAAAAAAAAAAAGAAGACTCTTGTTCCCTGGTGGTATCAACTCCCCATGAGTGATACCAAGAGATCTTGTTAAAACAAATAACTCCCTATCTATGTAAGTTAGCCTTCAGGTTTTTGTCATTTGATACAAGTGTATTCCTGACTGATAAAATAAGTGGAATAAAACAATGTTATAACAAATTTCCCCCACTTGTAAAGAGTTTCCAGGCACAAATTGCAGAAAAAGTTCACTTAATTTTTTTTTAAAATGTGCAAGGTTTTTGTTGGGATTAGGAAATGATCCATATATAAAATAAATCATCAATTGAAAACGATTTTTTTTATGATGAAAGAACAAATGGCTCATTTTGTTAGAAGAAACAAGCCAGAAACTGAGTCAGCGATAGAAAAGATACAGAGACATGCTAAGTGGTGTGAAATACTTAGAAGAATGTGATACATTTTCACTTTGAATCATAAGCCCCACTTAACAAAAAATAGTACCTAGGGTGCTCTATATTCCAATCCACCCCATTTTATTAAGTTTTAGCAGTGGTATAGTGTTAGACTTATAATTATTAAATTAAATTTAAAAAATTCTCCATTATCTATACCAATGGTCCTGCTGGATAACGCAACTGTTGGAGAAACTCCGAAAGCATGTCATTGGAAACTCAAATTCTCCCTTAAAAATGAAAATAAAGTAGGGGTAGCAAAGTAAGATATTTTAAAAACAGCTTTCTGATGGCCCAGCTTGATACAAGGGTACCTGGAGAATAAAACAGTTACCCTGCATCTCCTTCAAACAACCCTCGGGGCGAAGCTTCTGACAAGAGCTGGGTATCGGATTACGCCCGGTTGTTGCTCTCTCATGGGGCCTGGCCTGCAGGTGCTGTGTGTTACTCAGGGCGGAGACAAATGCTCAGACCATCAGACTAGCAGGGGGGTGGACTGACAACCTTTATGGAAACTGATGAGCCTCATCATGGCTCCGGTCCTAATAGATGGCGCCTCACTTCTACAAGAAGGTGTGCAAAATCTACTTATAAAGCTGCAACTTTCGTTAAAAATAAAATAAGTCAGGGTCGGCTCAAGGCCCCAGATTTCTCCCAAGCAAGGCAAGGATGATTTTTCAGCCTGGAAAGAGAAAACTGTAACCCATTCATCAGCTGCTTGCCATGGCCATATGGTTTTGGGTAATTAGAGTAGCCACTGAACTCACCGGCACAAATGGACTGTAAAATGTACAGCAGAGTAGCAAAATAAATGTCAGTGCTCTCGAGAGCTATCAAATATGAAACAACTGCATTTCTGATTGAAAATATTTGTGGTGACAGTAAGCCATCTTTCCAGACAGCATTTAGAACAGATGTAGAATACAGCTCAGTCCTAGATGCCCATCAAAGTCACCTGTGTTAATCTCACCCTGCCACCCCGAGACTCCGATTCCATGAATCAGAGGGCAGAACCTAGGAATCTTCAGTTAAAAACAACTACAACCCTATGATTCTCATATGTAGCAAATACTGAGAAACACTGACTTAGATAGCAGAACCAGCTGCAGACTCTAAACAGTATGAGTCTGCAGCATTTAAATATCAGGATATAAACATTTCTCTCTGCCTTCTGCAGAGCAAACCAAGCAGGTAATCAGATTACACAAGACCCACTTGAAATTATTAGGACTACTGGTTAAAACTGGCTGGTCAGAACACAGTGTCACACTGGACTGTCAAGAAACTATCTGTTCTAGGTGCCAACCCTTGTGCCAACATCCAGAGGCTTTAAAACCACCGTTCTTCCTCAAGCATATATACTGCATAACTGATTTAATATCTGTGTAGTGCTCTGAAGCTTACAAACAGCTATGATCTCTCATTTGATTCTCAGAACAATTCTTTGAAGAAGGCAGAGCAGATACAGCCATTTTCAAAATGAGAAAATCTGTCCTGGAGAAAACCATGTTTAGTAAGTACGAAGCAAGTGCCCCAAATTATGCTAGGTCCTGGGTCTGCACAGAAGCAGGGCACTCACCTTGGGGAAGCGTACAGTCTAAGTAGGGAATGAGACAGAACTGTAATAAATGCAACAGAAGGAAAATGCACGGTGTAGGGTAAGCACCGAAACAACCCGGAGACTTGTGTTCATGCGCCGCTTTGCGAAGAATGCAAGGGACACTTGACCGGACAGACAACAAAACCCAGACCAGCCTGATCAGGACTACCTCTCTGGCTTCAGTTCACCTGTCTGCAGAATGAGGGTAACAGTAGTACCGACTGCATCAGTGTGTGTGAGTTAAGTTAATACCTAAAATACACTTAGAGGAATGCCTGGCGCAGTAAGCACTGCATCGGCCCCGTAGCTATTGTTATTACTATTATTTTGTACCTCTTGAACTTGAAGCCAACCGAACGTTATTGCCCATTAAAAGGTTAATTACAAGAAAATGCGTGCTTAAAAAATAACCTGCAGGCACATATACATTTTTAACAATGGGATGGAGTGTGAATGTTAGACTTTCAAGAAAATTTAAAATAACCACCTATTAACCACAGTCTGATTGTGAGCATTATTCTCATTTTGAAAAATAGGCTCAAGTCAGGGACATGCCCAACTTCAACCTTTAAAATGCTATAAACTGGACTGAAAAAACAATGAGCATAGAAATTCAGTGGGTAGAAATATGTTATTATAGAAAGCATAAAGCAGATTCTGGAGTAAGCTATATTGTCCAGTTGGTCTGCGGTCACACAGGGTGGGCTCTCAAAGAGCACCAATGGCCACGCGTGGCAGAACAGACCTGATCCTGCAAAGGTGGCAATGAGGACGTGGGCACTGGGAGTCAGAACTAGGCGGGAATCTTGACTGACCCATTTACTGGCTGTATGACTACTGACAAGTACATTAATTCATCTGCACCTCACTGATGAAACGGCAGAAATATAACACTGCTATAAAAACTAAACAAACAAATACAAGTTGAGGGAGGGTCTAATACATTCAGACAATCCTCTCATTTGAGGGGTCCAAATACAGAATTTGTCTTCAATGAGGATATTTTCGTTTTATTTACAGGGACTGAAAGTAGTCACACCAATGATTCCATACTCAACATTCAGATTGGAATTAATGGCAAATATTTACCAAGACACTGAAATGGGTCATTTGTACAAATTTGGAGCAACAGAGCCTGGCTAAAGCCACAGTTCAGAACTAGAAAGTGAAGGAACAAAATCAAAGTTTGATTCCTAAGAAGAAAAATTAAAGAAGGGTTTGTTAACCACAAATTTGCTGCAATCTCAAACCTATTTTTGGAAATACCGGATGCCAGGTTTCCATGCCAGGATTTTAAGAACTTGGTGCTTAGACATTTGTGGAAAACAGATGTGGCATTGTATGACACTGGCATCAGATTTCCGGGGCAACACCAGATGCAGAGTTTGGCCAGATACAGAACCCAGAGAATCTGAGGCCACCACCTACATCCTGCTGCTTCTTTCTGCACCACACAGCCCAGAGCTCTATGAGGTCTATTTACATTCTATTAGAGTCTCATTCCCATGCCAGACACCAGGGAACATTATGCTGGGGGAATGAGTCTCTTGTTATATGCTGATTTGAGAAATGTTTAATCAAGTGAATGCAGTTAAAACCTCAATGCCTCAATTATCATTAAATGGATACACAAACCTACCAAGCAAGACATCTGGTTGTAATGAATTCCCTAATATTAACATGATATTCAAAAACTCATCAGGAAAAGATGCGAGACGGGCTGTCAGGACAATGTAACAAATGGAAACCAAAGTCAATTATCTTAAATTTGCCTCGTGTCTCTTTGCAGAAAGTCCATTCCAGTAGCAATACTGTATATATAAACACTGCATATACTTTGGTGTGTGTTCATATTTTATAACCTCCAATAAAATTTTTAAAATACTAGTTTATACCATAGCCACATCATTTTGAGAAAAATAAATATATAAAATCATTATTTTTCTAGAATACAGAAAGTCTATAAGCTTTGAACTGATTTAAAAAATTATTTCTATAAACAAAATTTCTATGTGACAAAAATTAACAGAAAAATGAAAAATAAGTGACAGCTTAGAAAACCAGCTGTAGAAAATATGACATGAAGATTAACATCTATATTACGCGAAAAGCTTAAAGAAATTGTCAGAAATGACAATAAAATCCCAGTAAATAAATCCGAAAAAAATGAAGGTAGACTCCATAAAGAGGAAAGTAGTATTAAAAGAATTTTTATTCATATATAAACTCTCTAGTCATGAAAACAGCTATAAATGACCATTAATTCAACAATTTCATTCTAGAAATGTTTACTGAGTGTCAGCTACTTTCCTGGAACTCCGAATGGCAGAGCAGTGAATAAAGTAAATCACCACAGCCTTAATTTGGGAATATAAAAATTATAATGCTTTTAAGGTTAAAATGAAACTAATGTTTATTCATGTACCTAACAGAACTTTCAATGCAAACAATTCTTTAGAAATGGGTTACAAGAACTCTTGTCCAAAAAGATCATCAAAATGAAAGAGAAGGCTACAAACAGAAGGCTATCAGAAATCTCTCTCATTTATTTATCCCTGTGTGTTACCCCCAATGGAAGGTAAGATCTTAAAGAACAGTAACCCTTTGCGTTACCACTGTGCCCCAAATGCCTAGAGCAGTGCTCACGAATGAAGAGATGCCCAACAAACACTTGTAACATGGATAAATGAAAGTGAATCTTTGAACTGAGCAACTAACAAAGCTAAAAGTCCACGTTAATTGCATAGAGCGTGGAGCTGGCAGTGAACTCTGGAGGGAATGTGCAGACTGGCATTCTCCTGGAAAACATCATGACACTTCCCTTAAGAAATAAAGAAGTTATTGGCTTTGTTATGACAGTCTATTCTAATATCTATTTTAATTTAAAGAAATGCATAGGCTCTTGACTCAGAAGAGGTAGATCCAGAAAACGTGAAAGAATCACTGAAAATATATCTGTACGCATGTTTGACATGGAATCTTAAGGATACCTATTAGAAGCAGAGGAAAAGCTCTAGGAAAGATTAATAATAATCCACAAAATTAGAGTAAATTTCCAGACATAGGCACAGAGTTAAAGGAACTTATGGGAAATAACAATGGTTTCAAATTGTTTTTCAAACACTTTCTTTTATGCTGACTTTGCAGACAGAGTTTTAATTTCTCCAACAGATCATACTCTGGTAATAAAAAGTCTGTATTAAGAAAAAAGAATTAAACAGTTTTCATATAATTTATAAGCTGAAAAATTAAAGTTTTATACAAAAATTGAGCTTATAGCCAAAAAATAAAAATAAAAACAAATCAGTAGCTATAGTTTAGAACCAACACTATCCACTGTCAACTCTCTCTGGAGTGACTTCCAAAATAAATTAGTATTTAACTATATATAAATAGAAGCAAAAAAACAAAAAGAAAATAGTTTATATGTCGAGGGGGATGTAGGTCAATTTTATTTTTTATTCTATGTATACTGTAAGTTATATAGGCAGTAACATTGCTGTTTTAAATATTTTTTAATTAAACTTTGATGCATGGACTTAAATTAGGTCCAATACAAATTAAGATATAGAGATTCAAATCTAACACCTCTGTCAGTTAAAAAAAACATAAGATTACTCCATGTATTGTGTATATAAAATTTTTAGAAGTTACATCTAACTATTTTACTATCTTTGAGTGCTTTTCCTAAAACACTAGCTTAAAGCCCTCTGCATTCAGGAGAAGGGACTCACTGTGCTTGTTACCCAAGTTCTCCACACAATCTGGTCAGGCACGTGAGAATGAGCAACCTTGCTCTGGAAAGAAAGACGTACACCAGGATGTAAAAACAGATGAAACTGGAATGGTGTGTCAGGGCCTACGTACAAAGGATCTTCCTTAATTTACCCACCCAGTCTTGAGCCAACTAGTTCCTTAAGGTTTGACTCAAGACCAAGTCCCTTAAGACCTGGCTCCATATACTATGATTCAATTTTGTTTTTTGAAGACCGCGTATACAAACAATAGAACACACTTTTTAAGGGAATATATACAGGAGTGCTAATGCATTAAAAAAAGACTTGAAATATATATTTATCAAAAATAGGCTGACCTCTCAAAAGGGGTCCAGCATGAATGCTTTAATTTTTAAGGAGGTGATATTCATTCCTTGTATATGGAAGTGTTTCTAATTCCTAGACTTCATTAGATGCCCTGTTTTGCCCTTCTCAGTAACTTCTGCACAAGTCTAATAAAGCACTGAGCTCACCAGGCAGCACAAATGCTGGTGTTGCCTGACTTTTCCTCCTAGAAGGTAAAACTCGCATCCTCCTCTGCAAGCACATCATTTTTAGAAGGTCTGACATGGGATACAGTGTTTACTGAAGGCACACTCCAGCCTGCTAGGCAACTAAGTTATTCAAGGGGAGATTCCTTAGGCCATTTCTAAAAGGTCACAAGTCAGAAATTTTCTTTTCAACATAGACTTTAAAAAGACACTTTGCTGTAGCAGCTAAGAAGTTAGGCTTAAGCTTATAAAGTTCTGGTTTTAAAATAAACTCTCATGATGAACTATAATCCTTAAACAAGTTACTTAATCCTCATTCTCCCCATCTATGAAACATGGATGAGAATATCTTCCTCTTACATTTGTGGGAAAGATTAAAAGGGAATGTTTAGAAATTCATCAACACAGTACCTGGTACTCAACAAACGGTAGTCATTACTATGCTTTTTATGCTCAATTATTAATATTACAGCAAGAATTTCATGTAACTTTTTGCTAACCAGAACGTATGAATAAAACTTTAAAAATATCTGCTTTACTTTAAGGGAATAACATAAACTCAGACAATCCAGCTAATGTAAGCAATGAACCTAATAATTTGAAGTTCATCAGGTCTGCGTAAGTAAAAAATGAATACCTCAATTAATCTGGCAGAGTAACTTCCATTTTGATACACGTAAATTATGCATTTTTAACCTTATTCCAATTAAAAGAAAGTTTTAATCACCTTGCTTCAGAGACTGAAAATGTTCATATTCAGCTCAGACACATGATTAAGCTGTAAATCACTACTCTTCTTGAGGAAGAAGCTAACTATCCAAGTTATTAATATGCCAACAGTGCTCAGTGATGCCTCCCATAGTTAATTGGCCAAGAAATCTTATCCCCAAAATGTAATGAGTAAGTTCACACTGAAGTTCACTGGATGCCTTGGATAAAGATCTACGGTTAATTTTTTGGAAACTCCTGTTTGTTTTGAGGTACTATCTCTATTTTTTTGTTATGAAAACAGCCGGCATTTCCATTTCACCTTATCGTAATCCATTATAATTTAAAAACAAATGAGTTCATCTTAGATCAGATGTCCAAAACACACTGCTTAATTCCACAAATAATGACTAAGCATCTAATGTATTCTAGGCTGACAGATTAAGCAAGAATTCATTCCTAAAAGGGGATAAGAAAATAATTTTCTTATACATATTAAAAGCCAGATATGGTAGAGAAAAAGAAGCCTACAGAATCAAATGAAGTTAACAGGATTTGTTAAAACTTTAACGTCAGTCTCCTCAAACCATTTAAATTCTCTGCTGAATCCTTTGATATCAACAGAATTCAACGTCCTAACAAGTTCTTATTTATACGTGATACGTGCATATGTGCGTATGTGAGTACACCAATCACCTGCCTCTAGTAATTGATCTCCTTTGCAGTCAACATACCTGCTCAAAAAATACAAAAACAAAAACAAAAACACCAAAAAACCCAAAATCAAATAAAAAAACAGGACCCCCGCCCCAAACCCAGTAAACTCAAGAAATGGTACTTTTGCCTACTCTACAGTTGCATCACAGAAACAAAAGAAATGCAACAGGTGCAGAACTAGACCTGTTTCATCAACAGCTGTAACAGTTAATTGGTTCTTAATTATGCTCTTGTGTAGTTTTGCAATGTTCCTTCATCTAAAGGACACTTTTCAAAAATGAATTTTCATTGATTCTATTTCCTTAGTTCCTTAAAGAAGGTGATGTCCAGTCTCCAATTTGATGTAGATTACCTGCTGCGGGTGGAACTGAGCAAATGCAGCAAAGCAACTCTGTCGCATTTGGAGTATACAAGGCAAAAGCCAGACTCCATGAGTGAAAACATTAATAAGCCTAACAAACAAAGCACAGCTGCTCATGTAGTTTGTAAGGTTTGTAATACAAGGAACCACAATCTGCAATTAGTCCAGCATAGCTCACCTGTTCGTTTTTGCAAAGCCACACGCTGTTTCCACTTAATACAGTAAAAATTTTAGCTTTATAGCCTCTCAGTTCAAGATATCCACATTTCTCAGGTGCAGCAACTGCTGGAGACTGGGAGGAAAGGGACTGTAATTTCAGGGCATTTAGCAGTAGGCTGATCCAGTCATTTCTCTCCTCTGAAAATAAAGACAAGAGAAGGCACAGAGATCCATAGTTAATAAGTTATAAAGACACAGCCATGTGGAAAGAGATCAACTTTCTTTGCAACAGATAATTTATAGATTCTTTCCCAGAACCACAACCTAAATGCTCCTGTCAGCAGGGCTAATGGCCTAGTTCTGTTAGGGAAAAGAACTCACTCTTACTAGTCCTCCCTCGGTATCCGCAGCAGACTGGTTCCAGGGCTGTCGTGGATGCCAGAATCTCCAGATGCTCAAGTCCCTTACAGTCAGCCCTCTGCATCCCCAGATTCACCAACCATGGGTTCTACCCACCATGGGTCAAAAATACCCTTGTGTGCAGAACCAGAGGGTATGTACTGGTTACAGGACTCAGTTGTCCTGCAACCAATACCACTGGCTTCACCTGAGAGCTGGGCAGAAATACACAATCCCAGGCCCGGCTCCAGACCTAACGAATCAGAATCTTCTCCAGATGATGCGCATCCATGTTAACATCTAAGCAGCATTCTTTTACGTTATTCGTGACACTGGATTGTCTCTCTTAATATATGAGAGTAATATGGCTATGGAACAGCTAACAGATCGTACCCAGCAATGCAGTTACTAAAATACCCAGGAAAGCTTACTTTCTAACAGGTACTTGGAACCTACTCAAGGAGGTGATTGCCGTGTGAGTCACTCACCTGTCACTGACAACAGCATCTCATCTGTTAAATTAAAACTCAGTTCTCTCACTCCTTCCACAAAAACTAAGTGACCTTCAACTATATACAACACACCGTGTTACGGGCCTTGGAATTCGATCTAGTCCCCAGAGAGCAATCAAATCTGTAAGTCAAGTTAGATGTGAACACATAAGGGAACACAGAATACTATAAATGTCATATAAATGGTGTCCAATAATATATGAGTCAATTCAGTGGAGGTAAGTGGTTTGCTGAAGGTCATATAGCAAGTTAGTATTAAAATTAGGGGAAACAAATGTTTTAACTCTCGGCACTTTGAGGGAAAAAAAAGGACGTCTGTGCTAGGTCTTGACAATGAGGAGCAATTTCAAAGGCAAAACTGGAGTCTGGGGGAAGGAAGTATAAAACAGTGTCTAAGCAGGGGAAACACAAGGACAAAAGCAGAGACAGCCAACGTCTGCTCAGGGACGAATTTATAGATGAATATATTTATCATTTTGAACTCATAGAGAAATAGTGGGAAAATACAGCTACAGAACCTGCAGGCCCTCGTAAGGAGTCTGGTCTTTATTACGGAAGCCAAGGAGAAGCATCTGAGAATTCTGAGCAAGAAAAGGACATGATTAGGATGATGACAGACCAAACCGGAAGCTTGGGGGTCAGCACAAAGGCAACAGAGACTTCAAATACAACAAAAATGGAACGAAAAGAACCTCTGAGGGGTTAAGACATTCAGCAGAGTAAAATAGCTGAGGTTTTGAATATGTTTGACGGCTGTTCTCAAAAAAAAAAAAAAATTACTCAGAAGAAAAGGTAGCTCGGAATCATGAACTGACCAAAGAAGGTAGGAGGGCCTCTATTTTAGTTACAGAACCACCTTGGGTTTTCGGTGCCCTGGTGCGAGCATCTAGGCAGACTGGTAGCAGTATGTGAATGAAGGTCGTCTATACAAGACTCTTGACAGTGGATAAATGTTTAATGTGAAAGGAGAAGACGCGGTGCCTGCTGGAGGTATAACTGATTCTAGGAGGCTTGAAGGTGGGCCAGAAAAAAGAAAAATGGAGACACAGTTATCAAGGTAAAAACAAATAAAACAGACTGAATTCCAGGGAGGAGAATTTTTTGAGAAGGAGAGAGTAAGCAGGCCTCAAGCTTGGGAAACTGGCCAGTATCTCAGATCCTTCTAAGACAGGTCTGCTCAGAGGTCATGTCATTGTGGACGGAAATAAGTCTCCAGACTAGACTTGCTTACATTCAAAGATGGATCCAGAGTTATGTTATAGTACAAGTCTTAATTTTTAAATTATCTTCACTCTTGTTCACCTTCAGAACTACTGAAACCAGTTAGTTGTGTCTTTAACAACCACAAGTATTCACTAAAAACTCATTCAACAACATGTGATGGCAGGTATTACATGATCCCCAAATAACAGTGCTTGTTCCTCTATATCATAACGAAATATTTCTCCAACTTCCCCAGCATCGTTATGAGCTAAAAAGTGAAATATTCAGGTAAATAAGCCAAAGTCGATGCACAGCAGCTACCCTACATTTTACATCTGCATAGACAGACTGCACTGTGGTAACTCATTACTTTCAGCAACAGCAACAGACCTTCCACTTCACTTGGTGATTGCTTGTGATCATTAAATACACACAAGATATTCCTGCCAAGGAAATGGTACACGATGTTTTTTGTTTGTTTGCTTATGTTAATCCACATAAATCACTGACTTTGAAAAGTAGGTCATAATTTAATGAACTGGGCCAAAGTGATTGTGGTTTCCAGACTACTATTAGCGTAGATATCAGTTTCCCAGGAAATAATTTGAAACTGGCAACTGCATTAACTGTTGGACTTAGGTGTATAATGGCTGCATCTCAACAAATGGTTCCCTTATCGCCTAAAAGAATTGTCTAGCTCCTGAGGGCCTCATTTACTAATAGGAAGTAAACAGTCATGAAGAAGAACAGGACTGAACAGTAACACTCAGTTTATATTTAATTACCCAAGCCAGTGGAGATAAACAGTGATACAGACAATTCAAACACAATAAAAGAGATTACAAGTGTCATTGGTATTTGGCTGTGCCAAGTGCGCACATTGGCCACGGGGAACATACTTTGGTAAGTCACAATATTCCAAAGCAAATAATGACTTTCCCCTGGGCAAAGGCAAAGCCAGATACTAGGCTGGCTTCTGCCTGCTCTTCATGCCAAGGTACTTTTATTCTTCCAATAACAAATATTTATTGAGCACCTATCTTGATCTAAGCACTGTTCCTTCTGAGAATGTGCTCTGACCTAGACACGACTTTGCTCAGAGTAGAACTTTCCAGGTTGGAAAAAGAAAAAAGGGAAGAGGGGAAACAAAATCACCACTTTCTTGTGATTATGCCAGAATGTAAATAAAAGACAGCAGCCTTACCCTCACCCTCAGCTTAGCTCTTGAGGTTTTCAGGAATGCCAACTTACAGTGCGCAAATCAAAACAAGCTGCTAAAAAGCATTGACAGGGAAGACTCACTATGCTCTGGACCACAGGATTTAACAGGCGGCATTTTCATTAGCAACCGAGGATTGACTGCATGAGGGATTACTACACGAGGGCCTTGTAAAACATTAGTAAACGATTCTAACAAAGTTTGGATAGACTCTTACTTTTGATGTAATATAATCGAACTAAAGATCTCTCAGTGTAGTGTAACCCACGATCAATATTAGAGAAGGCATTACTACACACCAGGGTTGTTCTTGAAATTGATAATGACTCATTGATACCAATATCTACTGAGGGCCCGCTAGGTTCTAAGCCCTGTCCTGAATACCAGGAATGAAGCAGTGAACAAGACAGATCATGGCCTTCCTCTCTGGGAGTTCACACTCTTGTGAAAGGAGGAAGGCAATAAAATGTAGTTCTATGTTACACGGTGACAAATGCAAGGGAATAAATTAAAGCACAAGATGAGGGGCACAGGAAGCACTATTCTATGTAGGGTAAAACAAATAGCCTCAGAAAGAAGGCAATGGTTAAGCAAAAGCTTAGAAGAAGAGGAAGTGATGGAGCAAGTCAGAAGGATGGCTGAAGGAAGAGCGTTCCAGGATACAGAAAGCAGCAGGTGTTGAGGCCAAGGCAGCAGCAGGTTTGGCACGTTCACGGGACAAGAGGCTGCAGTGTAGCGATGAGGGAGAGCACAGAAGGAAACAAGGACACAGAGACCAGGGCCAGATGATGCAGGGGCTTCTGGACATCACAAGTACTTTACTCAGTGAGATGGAAAGACTACAGGACCTCGGAAACGGACAGACGGGATCTGACTTCCTTGCTGAACGACTGCTCTGATAACTCTACTCAAAATATGACCATAGTTGATCCAGGGAGGTTATGGCAATCATCCACGTAGACGAAGCAGTGGCCTGTGCCAGAGGGAAAGTGGTGGAGACACTGAGAATTGGTCAGAATCCAGACAAATTTCCAAAGTCACACTGGTAAGATCTGTTGTTGAGCTAGATGCGAGCGAGAGAAGATTTAACGATGGCTGCACAGTTTGTGGCCTATTTTATCAAAGGAGTCACTCAAAGTACACAGCAGAGAACTTTTAACTCTCCTTGCTCTCCCTCCAGACATCAGATGTCCCATGCTCTGCTTCTAGAAACAAGGAAGATTTCTAAACAGGTAAGTCTATTCACCCAAAACAACTAAGGGAAATTTATATGTTTCTTATCCCAAATCCCTAAGTGTTTTTCACACACACACACACACACACACACACACACAAAAGCTTTGCAGTTTCTGAGCTGCCACTGGAGGGCTGTACAATGTTGCGCAGAAACAGATTTGAAAGGGTGACACACCTGCCTGTCTCCCAGGGGCTGCAGCCAGCTGATGAACATGAACACGGGGACTACAGCCGAGGGCTGGGACTGAAAATGGCCCTGGAAAGGGAATGACCACTTAGACTTCTCAAGCCTTCTTCTAACTATGAGAATTGCCCACTCAAAATATCACCTGTTTTTTGTACATATCTGCCTGTGTGACCACAGGTGCTAAGGGAACATGGGTCATTAGCTCTTATGACCCTCTGAGCAATTCCAGAGTGTCTGCTTGAGGACAAAAGGAATCAGGCTAAATTTTCTTTTGGAAGAGGAGAATCTGAAAGATGTTATCATTTCCATATAATTAACTTTCAACTAAGAAAATAACAGTATTTCACTAGGAAACCCAGAGGAATTGAAGCCTTAGAGAATTTGTGGGGAAAAGATGCCAGATTGCCATCCTCTCTAAGCAATGCCAGCGGGCAAAGCGGCAGTTTATAAAGAGCAATGCTGGTTTCTGGGAGACCAAGGAGAGCTGCGTATATAGGTCATTCAAAACCTTTCACCAAAAGTGAAGAATTCATCTCTGTTGAGCTGTCAGTCTATTGTCCTTTCTGTTCTAAACTTTGATTTTGCTTCTTAATTAAACTGAAGCAAAGTTTAATTTGGCTTAAGTTCATTAAATCAAAATTTTTATAAGCAAATGTGGTTGATTTCTCAGTTCCCACCAAATAAAAAATAATCAACCATTTGTATATATGGAAGGAGGAAAAAAATACACTGAAAACATATTTAGTATCCTGTTAAAGACTCCATACTAAATATATAGACACATATGCTACTTACTTTCATATACATATACACACGCACACACACACATACCTCTACACTCATCTTTAAAAATGTGAGTTGTTACTATGTAAAAATGACTTTCAATGAAAATAGCATATTCAGTAATTCCTTGTGGCTAAACTTCAGTTTTCACTGAAGCAGTATTTCTAAGGTTTCAAAAATTAAAGACGTAAGACTGTATTTAACAAACAATAATTCAAACCAAGGTTCATGAAATTCTTATACTCAGTTTACATCATAAAGATGAACTACACACCACAAAAGGACTTACTGGTCAATTGTAAACATGGTAACTTTTAAACATGTGTGGGTTGATACATTTTATTTAAACAAAAAGTGTCTGTTTAATTTTTCACTGTTACAAGTAATGGCTAAACAGATTTTCACACAAGTTGGAAGCTTTATTTAGTACGTCTATATTAAAATGAAGACTATGTGGCATATGTGAAATTCACTAGGAGGAGCCAAGAGGAAAAGCTAACACCTCAAGAAACAGGCAATCACCTCAATCACCTCGGGGCAGTGGAGGCCAAAGCATTAGGAAGACCACCCCGATAGTCAGGATTTTAGGCAATGCCATGTATTTTAAGAAATACAGGAAGAGAGAATTTGTGATTTCAGATATACTATGGGTAACTTTCTGAATTTCAGGCAATCATTCACAATACATATTTCTATATAAAATACTCTAAGACAGAGGTTGGCAAACTTTTTCTGCAAAGGGCTACACAGTAAATATCCCAGGCTTCCCGGCCATACAGTCTGCGCTGCCAGGACTCAAGGCTGCCCTGATGCACGCAAGCAGCCCTGAGGCAAAATGTAAATGAATGAGAGAGGCTGGGGTGAACAAGACCGCATTTACAAAAACAAGCAGTGAGCCAGGTTTAGGTTACAGGCCACACTTTGCCAACCCCAATTCTAGGCTACAGCTCTCGGCATTTTTTTTTAACAGCAAGTGAAGTAAGAAACACGTTTTACGTTACACCAGGGTGGTATATACACAGGTATGTTTCACACTATGTTACTTACACTTACTGTAAGCAAGGCACTTTGATATTTCTTACTATACTTCATGTTTGTTTTTTGCTTTGGGGGATTTTGTGGGGGACCATCAGAAACCACTAAATTGATCTCACTAATGGCTAGTGAGTGACTCCTAGTCTGGAAAAAAGCTGCTCCGGTGGGTACAGCAGCTGGAACGTATCCATTTACTGATTATTCCAAGCAATAATGGAAGCTTGTCAGTGATACGTAAGATTTATTAGATGCTTTCTATGTGGCATGATGCATTGGTATATGTTCTAGGAACAGAGCAGTTTAAAAAAGTTAAATATTGCCCCATAACAGCTAATACGATCATCATTTATAAAAGGTAAATACTTACAAGTGTAAAACAGAATAACCGTAATACCTACATGCCTCGTAAAACTATTATGAAAATGAACCATTTAGCTGATATCAAGTATTCAGTAGTTTTTTTCATATCACCATTATTTGAATAATTAACAACCAAGAAGTACTTTTAAAAATCAAGTTTAGTTATAATCGATACTAAAATAAAAGTAGGCTTTAAAATAGGGTAAAACTCTAGTTCTTTACTAAATGAAGATAGCCTTATCTACATTACTTAGAAGTAGTGAGGTTTATCGTTCTGATATGTTGATAGTCAATCACAGTTACAACAGACAATTTTTAACTCCCCTGCCTTCTTTCCCTGCCCACCCCCAAAATGTCAGAGAAAATGTAAAGGTTTAGACTCCATCCATAAACCACATGCCATCTTTAGATCAATATTCACCATCAAGTGACCCACAGCAGATGACACAGGCGAAAAATTTCAAGAAATATAAATGATGCTCCAAAGTCAATACTAGAATGATTACTATGCCTGTGTTTTCAGTTAAAACCTGTCATACATAAGCTTTGATAAAACCAATCTCTTCATTGTTAGAAAAATCATTTCTCCACATTAAACTTCTTGCACCATCAAAATAACAGCTAAAGGTGAGCTCCATAAGAGCAGAGATGTTTGTCTACTTTTTTTCACTGCTACATGCTCCCAATTTAGAGGCATCCTTGCCATGTAGTAGATTCTCACTAAATACTTATTGCATGAGAGAACACTGAACAAACAATGACTTGTCAAGTGGATTGTTTTAATGTTATGACATTCAAAAAATTATTATAAAATGTTTAAAAAATAACATATTTAAAGACTGCCTGACATTTCTAGCTTAACTGGTTTATTAAATTTTCTGATGTGTCAAAAATTAATGTCTGTATTTTCATAGGGATAAAGAAATAATCTTACCTTCTTTTTCTACTCTAAAAACAAAAGTTCTTTGTGTTGTAACAACTTCAAATTTGTTGTCGCCTTGAACTCGTACTGTAGATATAGCAGAAAGGGGAATTATTCCTTTTGAATACTTCTCCTGCATTGGTTAGAGAAAAAGATAACAGAAGACATTAAAATAAAATCCCCTTTATCAAAAATAGAATGGCACAGTATTTACAAGTGCTTTCTCTTTCCTCATTTCAGTCTAAAGTTTATAAATCACATGCCAATAGCATATATCCTCAAATACACTTAATATGCCAGAAAGGAAAATATTAAGTGCCCCTTTTAAGTGGGATATCATTTCAATTTTCTCTTCATCTGGCATTAAGAGGTAATGAATCACATAAGAAAAATTATACTAGACTAGCAATCCATGGTTCCAAAAAACAGCAGTGTGTTCTTTTAAACAATCTGGTCCAAGTGATTTTATGGTGTTTGCAGGCATCTGCTGGCCATAATAGGTACTGTAACTAAACCATTTCAAAAGCACAGCTATACACTGTGAACAAGAATATTACCTCAGAAACCAGACTGTTGGATTATATCAATTAACCACATTACCCAACGCTCTGATGATAAAGATCTTAATCTCACTGCATTACTTAATGTTTTATACTCCAATGGTGAAAGAGTGAAAAAATGTGGATTCAGCTGTTTGCAATTGGCATATACATGTTAACAATTTTGCTCAAGAAAGTCATTCTGAAGATTCTTGATAACTTTCTCAGTCTTCATTTTCCTGGACCCTCCTAAACCATTTGGCACAACAATCACCCAATAATTTCAACTATTTACCAAGAGTGTAATATTTACTGGGCCCTGTGCTGAAAGGAATATTCAGAGTATTTACACATTCAAGTTGCCTCAAAATGAAAAACCAATGAATCTAGGGAGAGAAAAGTTTAAAACTGAGGACAAACCATGGGAAATAAGAGTACAAAGATGAGGATTCTCAATTCTGCTTACAAGAGGTCAGAGCTTATTTTCACAGAAATCATGACATTTGAGCCTGACTTGAAGAAACCTTAAGTTTAACCAAATAGATAAGTGAAGGAGTGGAGGGGCTCCTGGCTGGCAAGATTGAATAATGAAAGTATAAAGTAAAGAAAGAAGAGGATTTATAGTGTAGAGTCAAAAGAGCTAAGTCTGAAAACACACATCAAAGCCACATTATGGAAGTCCTTAAGTGTCAAAAAAGTTTGGATACAACTTCATGGGGTTTCTTCCAAGACTCCCTTCCATAGCATCATCCACGGAGCCATCACTTTTAAGCAGGTCCCAAGAATCTGAAACAACTGGTTAGGAGAAGAATGTACTAAATCATCCCATGCAGAGCACAAGTGCCAAGTTCATATTCCTCCCAGCAGCAAACTCCAGCCCTACATAGCAAACAGGTACAAGTCAGTCACTCTGAGCAACATGGCGGTCTCCTGGGAGCTTTCTCCTCTGCTAGTTGAAGAGATACACTGTACCATTATGGTACTCCCTCTTAGTTATTTGACAGTTTCTTCTCCTCCACTGCTTCTGCTCCAATCTCTCATCCCTGACTTTATGTGTCCATCAAAATCCTACCCACTCTTGAATGCCACCTTAAATAACAACCCAGTGAAGGCTTTCTTTTGTCCACTCCAGCAGCCAAAATCATGTGAGATTCTTGGATTGTCATTCGGGGAGAAGAGGGAGCAACTTCATAGACAAAGAAGATGGATGTCAAAGAATAAGTACTTACAAAATAACTTTTTCTTCTCCTTATTTTCCATTTTTTTGGTTTTATCTTCTCTCCCTAAGAAAATCTCTTCTTACTATTACAACTACCAACTTTGTGTGCAGAATCCTAAAATCTGTCCCTTCCGTCCTTCTCTGTCCATTTCTGTAAACTCCACTTCTATATTTTGAATCATCAAGAGTGCATATAACTGTCCCATAAGCACCTCAAACTTTAAAACTGAATTATCTCCTGAAAACACACCTTCCCTCTCTATCCGCCCTTTAAACTCACTCTTCTAGTCAATCAGCCTCAAGCAGGAGAGACTTCTACTGGTGCTGATCTTTCTCACTCACACAACATGGGACTCTCCTCCCGTCAACAATGTCAACTTGCTCCCCGCTACTTCCTGGTTCTTTCTAATCACATCTTCTTGAGGTTCCCTGAACATATCGTGGTTCTTCTCAACCCAGTGACTCTGCGTTCTCTGTCTGTTCTGCAAGGACCAGTTTTTTGTACCCATCTTCACATACTTACTGGCTCTTCATCTTTCATATGTCAGCATATATTGCTCCTGAAAAAAGCCCTTCTGACTAGTCTCTTCTCTCGGGCTCCTCATCCTCACCTGGGCAGATAACCCTCATCTGAGCTAACAGCAACCTGTACTTTTCCTCTATCGAAATTACTAACTCTAATTGAAATGGTGATTTTTTATATTTACCGTGTAATCATTGGATTACAATCTTTCCCAACTGACTGTGTGACCTACATGTATTTTCTTCATCAGCTTTCACAGAATCAGTATTGTATGCATATTTTCTGAATGAATGAATCCTACGTTCAATCAATCACAATTACACAAACTCTGACAGCTCATTTTTAGTATTTTTCTAAATTTACTTTTTAACACTTCCGCTGACCTGTGCAGCCCACACCCTAACAAATGAATGTCTGACTTATCGCACACGCTCCTGATTTACCTCTCTGCTTTCAGCTTGTTTTCCTTCTAACCTTTCCTGCACATTATCATTCAAATGTCACAGCTGGAGTTAATAAAGGCAAGATTCGTGGAGGAGGAGAACAAGATGGGTTTTGAAGTTTGCACAGGATTTTCATGGATGGCAATGGCTAATGAGATTCAGATGGAAGAGCAAAACCAAAGAAGTGAAAACACGAGAAAAGACACACTCAAGGTTTCCACGGTGTGTACCCAGACACAGTTGGAAAAGGTCACTGCAAAGAAATACACGACATGATTGGCTTAAAAAGAAAACCCAATAAATGCAGGTGAGTTACAAGGTGATGCTGAGCAATGCTCGACACAAAGGGTGCTAGGAATTTTCAGGAGGGAGAGGTCTTCTCCCCACAGTCGGGTACCCAAGGGACGGGAGGGGCACAGCGCCCTTGGGGACCACAAAAGGGCCTCTCTGGCTGTAAATGTGCAGTGGTTGACACCAGAAAGTGAAAGGTCCAGAACAGCCAAAAACATTTCTTTACACTTTATCCCCAAGGTGATCCATTCTCAACTGTAGTTTGCCTACGAATTAGAGGAGCTTATAAAAATACATCTCTAGTGAGATAATCAACTATTTGTGGAATGAAGTGTTACCACTAACCCATTTTTCAGCGGAGAAAAATCAAACAGTGCTGTAGGGAAAGAGGGGAATTTTTTAAAATGAGATTTTCCTTCCTTTAGCTCTCTTCAAAGAGATTAAAAAAAAATTCCTTAAAAAATTACAACTCACCTGAATGCCTACCATAATGATGTTCGAAAAGTAAGTACTTATGGAAGAGTAACAGAAAAATAAATAAATACCCCAGAAGTGATCAAAATGTACTTAAAGGGGCGAGATATGTCACCTTAACCTCAGGAAGTTGCAGTTTCTCTAACGGCTCATTTATAATCTATTATGAGATTCCAAGTCAAATATCGACATTTTTAACATCGTAGAGTTGATTTTATATTTCTCTTCTAACACACAGTAAAGACAATACAGGGAAAAGAAGTAAAAAACCTAAATGACACCAGGCTCAAAATGACTGCGTCCTTCAGAGTGTAAAATTTTCCTTACAGGAAGAAATTTTGAGCCCCGAACACACAGATATCTAGGTCACGTTTGTCACTTATCTACCACTGGCAGACAATGAAGCGACCACGGGGCAATGTTGCCCACAGCTGAGTGAGAATGGGGGCGAGTTAGATTTCTTGGCGGGTGACAAGATTTCAAGGCTGGTGGGAGGATGCCGTTTGCAGCAATACAATGACAAGGCCGTGCTGAGACATCAATGAGTAACGCCGAAGAAAGCAGAAGAAAACAAGGGAAACAGGCAGTCCTGCGAACTACCTCCTGAGAGCCCGACCACATGTTCCTCAAGTGCTCGTTTACACACGGAAAGACCTGATACTTCCTGCACGTGACCAGGAAAACTGCACACCCAGCTGAGACGCAGCTGCGGCCACACCCATGCCTTCTGTTCCCTGGTCTTGAAATGCCACCTTCCCAGTCCACTAATCCATCCCTTTGGCCAGAAGAGTCACAACAGAAGCCATGTTTCCTTTCAGGAAATACCCATCCCAGTGTTTTTGTTCTTTTGCCAACACAAAACCAATCACGGAACAGTAAAGGAATAAAATGCCATAGGAAATCTGATTTTTTAAAAAAAAATTTCATGTCAAGCTAAAGGATTTGTAATAATTCATTTTAAGATAAACTTTTATCTCAGTTTCCAACCAAGGCTGCATCATTTTTACTGCATTACTGTGGATAGGCCTTCATCCACTCACTACAGTTGAGATGAGCTTTTTAAAGGACAGAGTGAGTCCAGTTGGGCAGAGATACTAGAAATGTGGATAATGACACCAATAGCAATAGAGCCTGATGGCATGGAAGCCTGTCTCCCTTCTGAATAGTTCTCCTCCTCATTTCAATCAAACCAGAGATGGGCACAGGTGCTGAAGAAAACCAGAGGTCAGATTGCATCTGATAGAGACTACCTTGTACCCACCCTAGGCGTAGAAACTGCCTCAACATTCAAATGAGCAAGCAAACTAAAAACAGTAGCTGAAGCAGAAAACTAGCTTTTAAAAATGTTCATCCTATCATCTTGCAAATGTCAAAGGTGAGTTTTTAAACCTATTTGATGCTTTGCCGGGACCACTGCGAAGTGAAATCAAACAATTAACACTTTCGTAAGCTTCCTATTATTCTTAGTGCTGTGGCATGTAGTGTGTAGCACTGTCTGTCTAAAAGAATATACTCTTCTTCCTTGTAGCACTAAAGATCAATATATGAAAGGGAGTCTAAATCTCTATTCAAGCCACAATTATCACCAATATTAGGTAATGGAAACCTCTACATAATGAGAAGATAATGTTAGATTATAAACCAAATGAAAGAGAACATGATTAAATGAGTATATTGAAAGAATGTATATGGTTAAGACTATAAAGTTATCTGATTTTAACTAACAAAAACTAGGCTAAATTTACCAGCTCCAACTTTTTAATTAAGGAAATTTTCAAGCACATGGAAGTTGAAAGATGAGTACAATGAACACTCACATCCTCTACCTCAATTTGACTCACATCCTCTAACTCAACTGCTCGCATAGTCAGTTTTTGTTTTATCTAACTATGCATGTGTGCAAATATATGTATGTAAACACAATATATATATAGATAGAGAACATCTGAAAGACATTTGCAGATATAATGGCATTTCACTCCTAAATATTTCGGTATACATCTCCTAAGAATAAAGACATTTTCATACCTAATGAGAAGGATGTGATCAAAACAGTATCACATCATCAAGAACTCAGCTGCCTAAAGAATATATTATAACCCCTTGCAATCCAGATATTCCATGAGCTCTAACTCCAGACACAAGCTTCTCAGCCTCCTCTCCCACTTGTCTCCTCCATATGCTCTGCCGTCCAATCAGACAATCGGGGCCTCTCACTGTTTTCTCTCTACCAAGGGCTGTTCTTTCTAAGTTTCTCTATGTACAAACATTCCTCTTTCTTCAAAATCCATGGCCACTGAAATCTGTGCAAGAAGTGCTCCTGGGTTTTTCCACAGCCCGTCCAGAGTACAAAATAACTTCCCCTCACTTCACCATTTCTCATTTATGGTGTCATCCTGTGAGCATGTTTTAGTGCCGTCTAGGATAAAGGCAGTTTCTCGTGTAGGTGTCTGTCCCTCATGGCAATTTCCTGTAGTTGCTCAGAGATATTCCACAAATAATTTTTAGATATACAAATTTTTAAAAAATCCCAATTTTAATCTGTCAGGGAGAAGTTAAACTATGGAAAGAGTTAGGTGTTTTATCCTATGCAAATTCTTTTCACACTGATAGTCCAACTCCTGTTCTTAAAGACCAAGCCACGCGCTTAGTTTACTGATGTTCACTTAGCAAGCCCAGGGCAATCTTTGGAAAGTGTGAAATGTACTTACCTTATCATTATTGTAATAAGAAATGCTAAGGCCGTCAAATTTCACCCATCTTTTCTGAAACATGCGTTTTCTGTAAAATATATGAAATCGTCATTTTATATTTAATAACCATAAACTTGGATTTTAGATACATTTGTAATATAACTGTTGAGTATGTTCCCATTTGCTGTTAAAAAGCAAAGAAAACAACAGGCGTGAAAATGTACACTTTTGACAACAGTACATAGGAAAGAAAAAAATACACACAATGACAATTTTTAATCAAGTGACCTAGGTATTTTTTTTTAATGTAGCTGCTAATGGTGTCATCATCCACATTTATAAGGCTGAGTGGAAAACAAAGTGTGGTCAGAAACACAATCATTCACCCATATCCCTTAAAGGGGCTAATCCCTTAATGAAGATAACATGAAGTTTTACCCTACATTAAGCTTATAACATTTTATCCTATTTTTTTCTTAATTTTTGCTTTGGAGCATGAATAATATTTTGCTAACATAACAAACAAACAGCTTTGTGAATCGGATTTACATAGTTATATATTTTAATTCTGATCAAATAAGCTGAAAAAGCTGTCTAAATCTAGAGAATCATTTGCAATCATCCAAAATTCACTGAAACATTAACAATTTGGAACAAAGAGCCACATGAAAGGCCAATGCAGTTTAAAATGGTTACTGACATGAAAAACAAAACACAACAGTATCCCATGTTCCTTATTTAGGCATAAAGGAGAAAAAAACACATTCTGACTCCGTAAGGGAAAGGTGAAAAACCACTTCCCCTTGGGCTTGTTTTTATTTAGTTTCAGTCCCCTTCCCTGAAGTCAGACAATCCTAAAGGTTTGGAATATCTTATTTTCTACATGACTCTCAGTGTGAACGGACACCATCTAGACACGTTCAGCCTTGAACACAGATAATACGCGAAAACTAACTTCTGGTCTGAAAAAACAGTCATTTCTAAACCAACAGGTAAATGACCATGTCTGCCTTTTCCTTTTGCACAGTTTCCTAACATGGTTAAGATAAGAAAATGGTAGAACTTTCTGTGGTTTTCAGATTTAAAGATAGAAAAAGCACTTCAGGAAGTGTGGAGAACCGGTCTTCTGGGCTGTTTCCTGAGCGCGACACACCTATGGCTCCAGTGAAACACCATGAGCCTCCCACACTGATCATCAGCCAAGTGATTCTGCTTAAGATAAACTTAGAACAAATCTGATCAAATGGAGAAAAGGTTTGAAATTCATTAGTGTGGACCACATTTTCACATATAAGCATTTAATAAATCATTAAGTAATACGAACATGTCAAGACTTTCTAATTATATAACCACAACGAACTTCCCAGCCCTCTTCACACCTTATCCCTCATCCTTCTGCTTCTGTTTAACTTCTCTTGGTCTGCAATGTGTTTTCTTAACCTTGCAACATCTGACAGTGTCGGTTCTTACTTCCTTCACTGACCTAAGCGTTCTTCAAGTTGCCAGCGTTAAAAGTTAAAAGGTAAAGAAGTACCAAGCAAACACACAATAACTATACATTGAACAAAAGCATGTAGCACTCATTTTATGTAATACTTAAAGGCAGGTAAACAGACATCTTCCCACACAATCCCAACTGTAATTCTATAAATCAAGATTTTGTTCTGGGCCCCCACCTACCTTACATGGTTAAGAGTGGTAAGCTTGAGCTCAGTACCTATAATCTTCCATTTCAGAATAAAAATCAGCAACATCTGTAGGAGATAAAGCTCTTAGGACCTTCCATTATCCCTCTGTTTCCTTTGCTAACTTCTCCTTGTCTTTCAGAGTTCCACCTCAGCCACCTACACAGACATTCCTTTTCTGCAATTCCTCTCCTGGAGAATAACAAAGTTACTCTTTCTCAAAGCACCCTCTCCTTTTCCTCATAGCGCTTAACACAATCTCTAATTACATATGTTTGCTTAGTTGCTTAATGTCTGTCTCCCACACCAACCCTCATGCTTTACAAGGACAAAGTCCAAGGAGGTTTCATTCTCCCCTATATGATAAGCAACTAACACAGAGACAAATATGGCACTAAAAAAGAATCTGTTAAATGAATGAGTGACAAGATTATGCACATGTCCCTTAGCAACATGGACAAGATGACAGAGAAAACCTCAAACGACCGGCACTCAAATAATGAGCATCTTTTAAAAGAAAGGTTGGCAGAAGGCAGGAAAAACTTCTAAAAAGTCAGAATTAAATTCAAAGTTTGAAAACTTGTCAAACCCACTTTAACATGTCTTAGATTGTTTGGTTGTAGCAATTTGGACTCATAAAGCTTTCTTAGAATTCCATCACCATCTGGATAGACAGTTTGAGGTCTGAGACATCATCCAAGAGTTTTAACATTTGTGTCCACAGAAAAGTGAGAAGGGGAGGAGGGTGAGAAGACAGCTCAGAGATCAGTCAAAGATGCTCCCATGTGACTAGTTACATTTCTTTTCTCAGGCACTGACTACAAAGGACACACTCAGGAAAGCCACCAAAACCTCAGCCTCTGAGCGACTCAACTCCTAAGATACTCCCCCCAATCATTTTCATTTTCTCATCCACGAGGTGATTATCTGATGTGTTCAGCCATTTCATCCCAATGTTTTTAAAGATTAAGTCTGTCTAATGATCTACTGAAGGACAAGTAAATGAGACAAATCACAGTCCATGATAAAATGGAGTGAGTGTAGCAGCTGACAAATCAATTGTTTCGTTGTTGGAGAGAGCCACTGTGCCATCATTAACACGTTACTTCTGTTGCTATTCACTCAGCCACCATCAAATCTGTGGGTACCTGCTCTGTGGACACTACTCTCCAGCCATCCTGCCTCCTTTCTCTAAACTCCTTCTTGCCTCCTGGCCTTCCCACATGCCATTTTCTCCACTTGGAATGCTCCCTGCCTGCTCTTGATGAGGCTGGCTCTTTATCCTTGAGATATCAGTTCAAAAGTCATTCCCCCAAGTGGCCACCATTGAATAACACATTGGTCCTCCAGGTTCCCTGGGCCTTTTGCTCCATCTCTTTGCTTCATGGCACTCAGCAGAACTTGCAATCATGTATTTGTATTGTGTCCTCCATCTCCCACACTAGGTATTGAGATCCTTGAGTGCAGAAACCATTTATGTTTTTTATCAAGGTAAAACCAGTGACTGCCACAATTCCTAACTTATAAAACTGAATACTCAGTGAGTGATGAGTGAATATATTTCTTATTGAAAAACGCTTCCTCAAATTTTCATTTTATGTATGGAGAATACAAACACTACTAACTTAACTACTTCACTCTTAATTTCATTTTTTGCTTTTATCAAATACTAAAGATCAGAATTTTTATATGACAAAATAAAAGCCTTGTAAAATATCTTGTTATTAAAGCAAAAGTAGAGTCTACAGAAAACTTGAAAAATTCATCATTAGTTTCCATGTAATTTTAAAATACATTTTAGAGTTAACCAGTTTTAAAATACATTTTTAAGATGTGTATATTTTGTACTTTCCTATTTAAAAATGCAAATTAATAAATTAAATGTTTCTAAAACTAAATTTACATAAACATTTTTGAATCTATTTAACTCATTAAATGTGTCAGTATTCAATTAGCTATTTTCTGCATGTAAACTTCAATACTGAATTCTACTAACTGGTTATTTAAAGATAACTTAGATACTTCCTCACAATATAGTCCTCCTTTCTAGCAAATGGAAACCTGTATTCAATATTGGTAAACTCTATAAATTAATCAAAAATTCAACTGCATAAAAGGGAGAGCTTGAGAAGTACTTGGTTTCTAAACATCAATACAATTTTAAATTAAAAAATGTTGGTGAATAATAAATTTTTAAGAGTTATCTTTTCTGTGCAAGAGTTAAATATTTTTCTCATGTATTTATGAAAGTCTACTCAATATCAGGCAACTAATTTCAGTGTAATTATGTAAAATTAATCTTTAACATTCAATAAGAGATTGCTAAAGTACTTTAAGTTCTCTCTGATGAGGGGGATAAATTAGGAATTTGGCATTAATGGATATATAAAATAAACAGCAAGGGCCTACCATATAGCACAGAAACTATATTCAATATTTGTAATAACCTATAAGGAAAAAGAACCTGAAAAAGAATATATATATATGTGTGTGTATATAACTGAATCACCTTGCTTTACACCTGAAACATTGTAAATCAACTATACTTCAGTAAAAATGGTTTTTAAGTTTTCTCTGACATAAATGATGCCTTTTCCTTAAATTTCAATTAACTTCCCCTAATTCAATTAAAATTGATGTATTTAGTAATTGTTACAAAAAAAGGACCAAGTATAAAATACAATGTCACTCTAGCCTCTATTCTTACTATCACGTGACACAAATTAGACCTGAAATAATGAAGAATTATCAGCCAGAGAAGAGATTTTAAAGCCTCAGTCAATAAAGAACTTCTTTGGCACAATAATCTTCATAATAAAAACAGCCACCACTTATAGAGTGCTTTGTTCTACGCATTGTTGCAAGCATATACAAATATTAATTCATTTAATCCTCCAAACAACCATATGAGGCAAGTAATATTATTACTCCCATTTTACAGATGAAGGCACAATGGAATCATTAGGTTAAATAATTTGCCCAAGCCACACAACTAATAAAGAGCATTCCAGTGAGTCAAATCTAGGCACTGTAGTCCAAAGTGCGTGCTCTTAACCACTGTACAAAACAGACTCTGGTATATTTTATAGCAAAGCATCTTGGATATCCTGTTAGGTAGCAATAACATTTGACCTCTATGCATTTAATATGTGAGTTCAACTTTGCAAAGTGCTTCAGAATTCTTTCAAGAAAAGGTGAAGTAGACAGGAAAAAAATTAGCCTTGGTTTGATCCTATTTTGTTTTTAGAGTGTTAAAGGGAAACATTTCTTTAAGAAGCTTTCTTAGAACATTTTATAAGGCATGTGCAGTGTTATTGAACGCATTTCTATCAGCTCTTCCCCTGAGCTCTGGCCGGGCAGGTGATGTAACATTTCGACCACTATTATAAATACAGCCTCACCACCTGGTGTCAGTTTTTGTTGTCTCAAAATTGTGTATCTTAAAATTTCTTTTTTAAGTAGTGTATTACAAACAATTAGTTATCTATTTATGAAGTATTTACATGAAGGCACCTCTGTTTAATTTCATTCCTAAGTGCCAGTAGGTTTTTTTTTTTAAAGACTATATCTTTTAGCTTTAAAAAACTGCAAAATTGGACAAGCATGCTAACCAACAATATTAATTTAGGGAGGCAGAGGGTACCAAATTGTCAACTTCAAATATCACATAACCAGAATGAACCTCAAAGTGATGAAGTCAAATTTATGACTTTTATTAATCATGGTATTTTAATCATGACAAACATACTTACCATTCTAAACAGAAGTATCTAAAAAAAGGTGTCATAAACATGCTGTTTCAGACTCACATGCCTTGTTTACATAATCCTGAAGAATTATATGCATATTTTCTCTTATTTTCTGCTCCAACCTTAACTAGCCTCAATATTTTTTATAACTACTACAATTTCCAAAAGTATAGATTTTTGTTTATATATCTAATAATGAATTTTTTATTTCTCTATTTATTTAATTACTCTTAAGTATGAGGCTTTTAAATACTGCAGCATTAGTTACGAAGCATTTTACAGATACACATCCAAGGAATTATTATAATGTTTCTATAAAATGTCAGCATGTTTCTATTCTAAAGTGTATTTCCTTACTTTTAAGCAAACCAAAATGATAGTTTCCAAGATTCCATGAAGCAAAATGAGTTGGAGCCAGAAAAAAATAAAACAAAATTTCTCTGAAATCCCAGCTTCCATCTCTGTTTTAAATGAGAAAAACACAAATGTTATTTACCACAAAATCCCACGTGCTAAAAGGAGTTTTAGAAGTCAATGATAAAGCATTTATTAGAAGTCAATGATAAAGCATTTAACGTGTGACTACTAATCATTGCACTATTTACAAGGAGCTTAGTGCTTACATGACATAATATATGAAAAGCCACGTTAAAAGATGACACCTCTTTATTTTACAGAGTCACACTCTATAAAAAAATAAAAACTTAACATGAAACCAGCTTATAGTTAAGATGATCAATTAAAAGCTTGTATTTATCTTTACTCCTCACAAAACCTCAAGAGATTAAAAAATAAATGAAAACGAATAAATACCTACAAACCAACACTGACGGGAGAAGGAAATGACAGTATTAGGAAACCAGGAAAGCACAAGGAGGGAGAGGGGCTGTCTCAGGAGGTTTCAGAGAGCTGATTGCTAAGCCTACAAGAGATCAAATTGAGAGGAAAACCAATTTACTCACAAAATCTCAGAAAGTCTCAGGAGATACAAGTACCAAGTAACTCTGGAAGTGAATATGAAGGAGACAGGGTGCTGAGAACAGGAAGACTGACTGAAAGGCTACTGAAGAGAGAAACTTGCACCCCTCAGCACTCCACCCCAGAACGCTTCCCTTACTCCACAGCTGGAAAACAGCACCTCCTCCTCCTCCTCCTCCGCAGGACAGCAGAGTTTTATTCACTGGAGAAGGTCAAATCCAGGTCTCTAGACTGGGAGACTCAGACATGGCTTAAGGTGTGGGACAGTATTACAGTAGAATCAAGCCCACATCATAAATACTTATTCTCAAAGTCCACTTTCCCTACTAAGCTCCCCAAATCACCCTTACCACCCTCAATAAAGAGGCTCATTTAAAAGATACTGGCATGAGGAGTCTCCAAGGAAACACATTAGGAAAGGCCTAGCGAGATCATCTTGCAAGAAATAGACAGCAAGGTCCATCAGAGCACGATCCCACCAGCTTTGCGGTGTCTCCTTTAAGATGAACAGCCCAAACAGAGAATCAGTTATGACAGGAAGACTCAACTGATGCGGCAAACTTCATTGCTGTCTTATGTTAAGTAACTGCCACAGGATCTCAACCTTCGGAAGCCACCACCCTGATCAGTCAGGAGCCATCAGCATGAAGGCAAGACCCTCCACCAGTAAAAAAGATTATGACCTGCTGAAGGCTCAGACAATGGTTTCTATTTTTTAGCAAATAAAGTGGTTTGTTTTAATTTAAAAAATGCCCAAAATTAATAAGTATCTGAGGAAAGCATCTCAAAGATAAAAGATGGGGAAGAAACCCCCTCCAAAAAATTGAAAGAAGCAAAGTCTACAGGAAAAAAAAAGCTTCAAAACACTTATTAATAGCCACAGAGAGATAAAAGAACATAGTGTGTCTGTGAAACAATAGTACATTATAAGAAAGTCAAAAGTAAGAAAGTGCTTTCTACATTAAATGTAAGATAACAAAAAGCAAAAGTGGGTTACAATACATAAACTAAATAAGCTTTCTTAGGCGGCTGTAGGATGATAAAATTAACATGTGTGTGTATTTTGGTTACTTCACAGATTTATAGTCCTGAGGAAGAATTTGTGGATAAATGAGCGATAAGTACATAGAAAAACTAAGCAAATAAAAGAAATCAATAATTATTAATTCCAAGGAAATAAAAGGTGGCAAATGAAAGAAAAAGCCATCATTTTATGTTGCAAAGCTCAAATATGAGTAGCCTTTACACAGTCCTAAGAATATTAAAGTAAATATAGATAAAACTCATTTTATACACCTACTTTAAAATATGATTAGCTGGGAACTGTGTCTAGGCGGGTGAACAGCAGTGAAAATGAATAAACATTATATTCTATGCTAATCTTTCAACAGTTAATACCCATCACTGAAAAGTCAGGAAGCATCAGTATGGAACTATTAAGATAAAGTAAATACCAAAAGAAACTACTAAAAAATTAGCAAGTGGCTGCCTCTTATGATGAAGTGAGATGAGAGGAAACATTGCCCTTTTTTTTTCTTCCAGTTTTATTGAGACATAACCAACAAACAGCACTGTATCAGTTTAAGGTACACAGCATAATGATTTGACTTACATTCCTCACGAAATGATTACTACAGTAAGTTTAGTGAACATCCATCTTCTCTCATAGACACAAAATTAAAGAAGTAGAAAAAGAATTTTTCCCTTGTGATAAGAACTCTTAATATTTCCTCTTAGTAACTTTCATGTATTATAGCCGTGTTAATTTTATTTATCATGTTGTTTACATGCACTTATTTATCCTATGAACTGGAAGTCTATACCTTTTGACTGCCTTCATCCAATTTCCCCTCCCCCCAGCTATTTTTTTAAAAATAAGTTAGGCAGAACTTTCAGACACTTAAAACCATGTGCTTTTATAACCACCAAAAAACTAAACTTTAAATATTCAATGTAAACACATGATTTCTTTACTTTATGGTTGCCAAGGTAAGAATTGACTAGAACTCACTTTCAGTAATATTATCAAAGATCACCTGAAATGAAATGATGCTCTTCTGAAAAGAAAGAAAATTTAGGTTTACTGAGCTCCAATTAAGGGGATCTGTGGCCAGGCCCAATGTTACCTACTTTTCCAACTGATCCCATGGAGAAAGTCTTGCCCTTACACTTTTACGTGTGGGAAACAGAGGTTCTGAGACATTAAGTCACAGAGAGAATGAGTAATAGATGAACAATTCTAATTTCTGTCTGATTCCGAAATCCTCATTCACTTCTCTATAGCTAGACTGACTGAAGGAAATTAGCCATATTATTTTAATAAATACTAAAACTAAGAATTTTTTTCCTCAAATTGCAAATAAAATATCAAAACTTTTATTCACTTGACACAGGCTTTACAAGTTATGTGTGATTTGAGAAATGGGCAAAAAGACACACTTTATCAGAGATTTAAGAGTCAATGTTTAAATTCCACAAGGTGATTGATACACAATACCTTGGTCAGATAAAGACTTGTTAAGTTTCCACTACATTTGCTTTTCACTGAAAGGCTGGCCATAGGACAGCATTCCCAGGAGATCTGAGGCACTCGCACGCTTCTGTGCAGATGGGGAGTCGCTCCACTGTGGTAGCCTTGGAGACTCTGGGCACTAGCTGGAAAGTCAGCCTCTGACAAAGGTACCAACAGCAGAAGCTCTGATGTCCCACCAAGTCACAGGACTGGCTTCTGAGTGCTCTCTCAACCACTGTTTGGGATTTAGCCTTTCTTTGGAGATTTGATCACTGGCTTTCAACCTGGACATGCAATTCACTGGCAGTTTCTCCCTCCAGGTCCTACAGCCCAACCTGCATCTTCCATAAAACAACCTCAACTTACCCTTCTATGTATCTCACAGACTTTAGGACATTCAGATATCACGACACCTATACCCTTTAACTCCTTCTCGCCTGAAAAGTATTTCATCTAAAACCACCAGTTAAAATGGTACCCATTTTCCAACTGCTCTTTCTCCTCCCTAGAAGATCTTAGAAGAAATGTTTTCTCAACCTCTCTGTAACCTCATGATTCTGTACTTTGTGGACTCTTCTGTATCAATTACCATACTTTGTCTTTTGAGTGTATTTTTATTTGTATTTTTTTCTGCCCTAAGTGGAAGATACAAAAAAGACATGGAACACATCCTGCTCATCTTTATATTCTTTCATAAATTCTTAAATGTATCATATATACAAACAGCTTCTGCTGTCCCAGGCTCACATGGCCACACAACGCTTCTCTATGGTTAAAAAAAATTGGTAATACTTTTTTTAAAAAAGAATTTAACTGAGTAAGAAAGAAGTTCTAAATCATCTTGTCAAGTAAAATAGGAACTCCTCAAGATACAGTGCAGTTTTTGTAACATCTTTAGAAAACAGGCTAAAAAGTCGAAAGGGTTTCCGAGTTGCAGATACTCTTGGATATTCAATATGTGCTTTCCTAGAAGGGATGTGCCACAATCAACCATGTTCTCTTTCCTTTACAGCGACTCACAGGATTTGTCCTGAGTTACATAGTCAAGAAATGCTGGCATAAATTCTATCCAGTCTTTCATATTTGCATCTACTCAGACTTGCTGAAGAGCTTGAGCTTTTTAGTTACATGTAGGAAAGGGGAGAATCTTGTTTTATTAATCTGCAAAACCCAGAGAATTCTCTAAAACAAGTATCATTTATTAAGTTTTATATCTGCCTGGCCTGTTTGAAACACTAACAACAGACCTGAGTTCAAAATTTTATCAAGTTTTTTCCATACAATTTTTTAAACCAATAGTATCAGGCTATATTATAATTAGATCATTCTAACAGTTACATAAATTTTCATACTTTAAGCTCAATTGGAAATGTTTCCACATTTCTCTAGTTGCATGGTGTTAAAAATTATTTTCTTACTAAATAGTGGGCAGTTTTTACATACTGTGCACTGATTCAGAACTGGCATTTCCATTTCAAAAGCAAACAGACACTCAGTCATGTGAAATAAATCCAGATTATGAATCTGATTACTTTGTTTAATGTCACCCATGACTGAGGACAGTTTCAAACACTATTTGGAGAAAGATAAGAAGAATAACTGAGTATGGCTATTATTTGTTTTTAAACTCTGTTTTGACAATACTTGGACATGTCTTTAGGAGGGAAACAGAATTTCAATAAGGACCCTGAGAGTCCACTGCTCTGTTAATATTTACCAGTGCTACCAACGGTACCTGCAGATTTCTAACCAGTACAGTGTTTAGAATTAGTTTTTATTACAAAATCCCTATAATTTTTTAAAAAACAACCTGTTTTACAAAAATTTAAAGACAGTACTATGTCTAATGGCTAGGGTTATTTTGAACAAATTCATTCAAGAACAAACACTAAGAGCATCTACCACATGCCAGGCGACCTTTCAGCTGTTTAGGATGCTGTAGTAAACAAGAGCCAATAGACATGACTGTTCCATGGAGCAGATATAAAGTCAGTCAATCACCCAATGTGTGAGCTATGAGAAAAACAATTAAGGGAGTGTTGCAGTGATGGGGGAGAGGGGCAGTGATAATACTGAATTTGGAGTTCAGAGCCTCAATGCAAGAGGCTTTAGAGTAAGAACCTGAGGACGGTAAGGTACAAGTCATGTTGCTCTCCGGGTAAGAGGATTCAAGGCAGAAAGAACAAGTGCAGAGGTCCCCAAAGAGGGACCCTGCTTCTTATGTCTAGATTTGATAGAACAATAAAGTAGCTTTACTGTTTTGTAATCAATCAGTTGTAATTTTCAATCTGGGGCCCAAGGGAGATGGAGGAAGCTGGTGTAAGATTTTAGCCAACCCTCTAATCTGTTTTATGCTACTACAGCCCATCAGCCAAACCTGGCCCCTTAAATGTATTGATAAATAAAGTTTTATTAAAACACAGCCTTATTCATCAGTGCACATATTCTCTGTGGCTGTTTTCATGCTACAACTGCTGAGTTGCTGATCTCCTACAGACACCATAAGGCTGTACAGATCAAAGGATTTCATGTCTGACCCTTTGCAGAAAAAGTTTGCTAATACATTCTCTGTGGAATTTAGAACGCGATCAAAAGCAGTGCTACCTGCACCAAAGAGATGTACGACCGTGAATTAAACAAAGCTCAGCAATCTCTGCGTAAGGAATGGGTAGGCATCATGTTGTCTAATTACTAAGCATCTTAAACACTCTCACCATGGCCTACAGAGTCTCATTAGGGAAAGGAAAGATGCAGATGCTACTTGTGCTCTAATAAATATGTGCTTCTGAGGCAGGTGCACATACTTCCTTCAAGTTGTAGTTAATAGAATCATAGAGAAGAGTTTTTAAATTTTTTGGTGATATAACAAGCTCCTTTGTTTACCTTCCCATCTGCATCCTGGTATCTTGGAAAGAGACTGTGAAGCCAGAAAATTCAATTATTTTCCCTCAAATGGAAAACTATAAATCTAGAAAACTTACAGCCTCTAACCTGAGGCAGGCTTAAAATAGAAAGGATGGAAAGTCAGAGTTGTGATAAAGAGAGAGGGAAAATGTTCTAACTGTCCCAGGGGAGGCCAGTAATGGAGAAGGTTTCTCAGTAAGCCTGAAGCATAAACATACTAACCCTGTCGAGAGCGAGGTACCAAGAGAAATCACATAGGAAACCGCAGCTGCTGGGGGCTCTGTACCCAGAGTCTGTTCCGCCTTCCAGTGGTACTTTGCGAGAGCACTGGGACCTCCCTAAACATTTAAATCCTACAAAAACAAAACGTTTGAGACTATTCCAGCTCACTGTTTCATTCCACCAGTGTGTATATTCAGGGGTGACACATCCCTTTGCAATTTGACTATGCATTTACCAATAACACTGATGACTGATGAAAAGTAGACACAGCTGACTACTTTGTAGTCCTAATGAAACCAGAAAGCAGAAAGCAGAGAGACAAAATACGTGATACTAAGGAGAACTCTGGTTCAGTTTGCCAAAGGGACGCAATTCTATAAAGTACTAACCATATAATTACTAACCACAAAAGTGTTGGGCTTTTTTTTTTTCTTGATTTCTTACAAATATAATTCCTGCTCCCACTAGTCAACTGGTGCTTCTTCTGGTAATTTTTTTGCTAATAAAAAGTATTTTAGGTGAAAACAAGACTTCTAAAAATGATGCACCTTTTCTGGGGAAGAGTAGAGAAAACCAGCACCTTACAGGGACTCATCACACCAACTACTTGAACATGAAAGATTTAATCCCCAAATAATTTAATAATTCATGGGAAACATTTCCAGTAAATATTTCAAAGGGACATTCAAAATTCAGGATGCCAGAAAACAATTCTAATTAAATATAATGCCTCCCCAAAGACTTCTCAGTACTATAAAATGCTTAAGGACAGAAGTTTCTTTGTACACATCTGAAGTGATAAATCTGTTTTAAAAGTATAATTTTCAAGGGACTCTGACCTTTTGTGCAACATTCAGAAATCAAAACAATATATCAATAACAGTGAAGGCTAAAATCTAACAATGACGTACTTTCCCCCAACTACAATAAGCCTTGTATTCCCAAACAGAGCACTGTTATAAGAGGAGCAAAAGCCAAACAGTGTGGGCTGAGTAATACTAACTCCATCTGTGTTGTTTTTCTTTGCTACAAATTGAGACACAGGATAGCGTATTTTGGTGTAAAGTTAGAAACTAATATTAAGGATCTAGATGTGAAATTGTAACTCTTGGTTTTAATTTGCTCTTTAGAACCTTAACCCAGCATTCCATGCAGCCACTGTGCATGTCCCTCACTGTCCTAACAATGGCATTTGCAAAAGTGCATTGAAAATCCCTAAAAACTCTATCTGTATGTGTAGGAGGTGGGGAGGAGCAGCAGCAACCTAGCAGGCTTAGAAATGGATACATTTGAATTTTTAAAAATATGCCACTTAATAGAGTACATGCTTAGCATGCATAAGGTCCTGTGCTTAATCCCCAGTACCTCCTCTAAAAATAAAAAAATAAAATAAAAACTTAATTACCTCCCCCTGAAAAAAATTGCCACAAAAAAAAAAAAGAATAAATACATACCCTTGGGGACAGAGTTTGTCGAGCCATCCTGATTTAACCTTCCTTGCAGATGAGCCGTAAAAACAGGCATAGGGAGATATCACATTTGAGGAAATGATTGATGAGTCAGTGTTTCCACTTGTTGAGCTTAGAGGATAACTGTGCCTATTAACAGGGTCCAAATTCGATGCTTTTTGAGTCCTAGATTTAGATGGCTTTGAGTTTTTTCTTCTTAAACTCTGAAAGCATTCTTCTACTGTTGAATAATCTGATTCTGAAGCAGAGTCTACAGGAAGTTTGCTTTTGTCCTCTCGAGGTATCCAAATATCTTCCACCTTGTCTTCACTTATATTCTCCGTCCTGTTATCATATATGCTAAACAGAAAAGAATGGTGTTGGTATTTCCCAGCGCTGTATGTGACTTGAGCTGTCGGTTACTTTTGTTGTTTATTAAACAATCGATCACAGAAATTTAAGGTCAGGAAAAATCTTAACGAGCTCAATTAACCCATCTGATAATTTTCAAAACTCTTCTTGACCAGAAAAATAGAAGTCTCTCATTATCCTAAGACATATTTGACTACTACTAGAACCAGTGTTTTTTTTCTTATGTATCATTTAATCTGATCTGTTTATTCTAGGGGTTGGTACAGTGGTAGGATGGAGATGGCCATATTCTTTGCACGACAATTCAAACATCTTCACCTGCACCACTAAGCGGCCAGCCACTTAATAGGCAACATCATGAACACTACCTGGTCTATTTGGAGACCTTATTTCCACGTGTTGCCCCTTCTCTGGCTCCCCAATGACTCCAAGGACCCTATGCTCCAGCATAACATGACGAAAAAAAGAGTACATCTGACACATGAGAGCTTTAGTATTATTTTGCAACACTGATGAGGAAGAACTGCCCCACATTGCTAATCAGAAAACAAGAAAGGGCCAGGGTACATTCAGAAGGTAAAAGCTGTGTAATATGTAACATTTACTGGAACACGGCGTCACTGGGTCTACGTATATAGATTTAAGGGATGACAAAATAGATTCGTTCAGCCGTGTATTAATGTATAATGAAAATCATTACAAAGAAGTTTTTGCTAATTCATGAAACAGATATGCCTATGCCTAGGTATCAGATTACATCCTTCTGGACACAGTGTTCTAAAAACCATGCTTCCTTAAAGAAGGATTTACCCTTGTCTCCTCCACATTTTGCATTGTAATAGCTTCATATCAAATGCTTACTGAAGATATTCTATTATTTAGTTTCAACTTAAAGAAATCCTCAACAGCATGAGCCATGGAAAAATAAGGGATAAAATAGAAGATAAATGTCAAGTAATGATGCAGTATGCCAAGTCTTAATACAGCTGAGGAAAAATAAAATTTAAGTTGCTGCCTTACGAATTCTGTTTAATTTCAGGTGTGATACAAATAACTAATTTTCAAGCTGCTCGTCAATGCTGAAGTTCTAATAAGAAGAATGTGTTACATTTGTAAAAAATCTGACATTTTGTGCACTGCCCCTTTCTTTTTCATATTAACATAACCTCCCATTTTTAAGGTGCAATCGTGGTCATCACATGTTTGCCACTTTGGGGAGGAGAGTGTGGTTTCAACTAGGAAAAGACAAAAATAATCTGCTATAGGACATATGATCAGTTTACAGACTCTAAATTCAATTATTAAAATGAGTGCTGTGATAGAAAGAAGGGATTGGAACTTACTAATGTAAACTATTTTCTTAGAAATATAATGTGACCAAGAATTCAACATTGCATAATGTTTTATTCAAAAGAATCAATTACCATCAATCATGTCCTCGTACCTTGATTTGACAAAAAATGAGTTTCTTTCAGTAGTTGTTTCCCTTTTGAGTGTTTCTTCATGAGTCCAAAATTCATTCCTTATAGATTTCTTCTATAAAAAAAATATACTTTTTTTAGGGTAGTAATATTCTACAAAGATCTACAATATCTGAGCTTAGTTTTATTAAATACATGTCTAATTGTTTAGGTCAATTTTCAATAAAAACAATTGGGGATACTGTATTAAATATAGCCTTTTGGTGTCCTTTTTCAATATTTTATTGAAATCATTAATAATATCATTTCAGCTAAGAAGCACAGAGATGATACTAAGAATAAAATTTACTTTTACTTTCCCACTTACTTTTTGTCTTTCAACTTCTCTCTCATCATGATCAAGAAAAAAAAATATATCAAAATAGCACAAGTATTGGAGAGGAAAAACTTAGTAATAAGTTGAATAATTTACAGTTTCCAAAGATTGCAAAGAGTTACAAGTCTGTCTATATTTGGGTATAAGGCAAAGTAAAATCTAGGGGTTTTTGTTGATTTGCTTTTGCGTTTTATGGGGGTTTGTCTTTAAAAAAAAAAAGTAACTTATCTTGTGGAAAATTTTGCAAACCCACCAACTTATACATCTGAAATCCAAACTGAAATGTGTTTTCATGATATATTTTTAAAGATATAAATTTACTATGATTTTATTGAACAGAATTTCACTGACTGGAAATTTCTTTCCTCAATATAACACATTCTTCAAACAGCTTAAAGGAAAATGAAGAGGCATATATAGGCATAAAAGCAAAGAACTGAATATGGAAAAAAAATTAAAATGTATGGGACTAACCTTGGAATTTTCTAGTCTCTGGAAGAGAAAGGTCTCTCCATAAGGTAAAATGAAAGATGAATTCTCCTCATTTGAATCTTTTTGGGGGAATTATAGGATGAGAATGGAAAGATGTGAATAATGTGAAATTTTGTTCAAAGAAAAAAAGCATGTGTTTAATTATTTTATAGCAATATGACAATTTAAAGCTTTATTCTCTGAGTGTCCAAATATGCTAATTCTTAGCCCCAAACTAACTCTTACCATGGTTTTCTCACTCTCTACACCTCTCACCTCCCAGCTAAGACATATTACTCACTGTTTCTCAAAGTCACATTTTTGATGTGTCAAAAATGTCCTAACCTCTAAGAGCCATGTTAACATAACTAAGCACATTGTGCACATACAGTGGAAACTGTCATATCACATTTATAATGTTCGTCCCTAAATAAGAAGATAGTATTAACGGCAGAAAATTAATCTTAATTCTACTATAATTCCCAACAAATGACCATTTAAAGCTCACTAGAATAATAGTCAGATGTTAATAGCACTCAAAATGCCAGAATCCACTTAATATAATCCCTCTGTTTCCATAACTACTAAAGCACCTGTAAATAAATCACTTCAAGAGAATTAGCACCATCCCTGAGCTACACCAATCTACAAGAAAGAACTCTCAACACTTGAATTTTCTGCCACGGCAAATTTTTTAAAGGTTCAGTAGCCAAATGTTTGTCATCTTATCATTGGGAAGAACATTCCTGGACTTGTACAAGCAGAATTTGCAGAAAGAACAGCCTCTGTCAATAATCAACGGATCAGAGCCATGTAAGCCCTTTGCTGTTACCATGGCAAGATTACTTTCCATAAATCTACGCCCTGTAGCTCAGACTGTCAGAAACCACGTAATTTAGTTAAATGCCTTCAACTGTAGCTAATGATAAATGAAGGCTGTAGAAAAAACTCTTTTTCCATAGGCATGCACAGATTTTCAGGAGTCTCTGCATACATTTCTGTCTTTCATTTACTCACCTTTGAAAGTCTGTAGTACTGTAAACCCTAGCAGACCGTTATTTCCAGTCCTCCCCGCTCCTCCTTGGGGGGCTGCCCTCTTGATTGTGATTTTAACACATGTAAGACTATCAAAAAAGCACTAACTAATTTACAGACTTTAAATGCTGAGACTCACTTTGCTGTGTCACAGATTTTCCAGTTGAGGTAGCAACATTTCTTCTCTCACGGAAATAGCTTAAAGTAAAGGGAAAAAGAGGTAAGTTAAAATACATACATAAAAGCAGATGTTACCAGCTTGAATAAAGAATTAGAGACACATAGATTCTTTTGGGTAAAAAACACCCCAATATTCAAAAATAAGTTTAATTTTAATTAAATATAATGGCCAAATTCCATAAATGTGTTTTTCTAAATAGTCTTAAAGGAAGTGGTTTTACTGGATCCTACTAGTGTTTGTTCCTCACTTGTAATTTATAATTTATAATTCACAAAAGTAAACGATCATATTTGCCCAAGAATTTGTATAGTTTTTTTTTTTTTGGTCATTAGGTTTGTAATATTGAGTCAAAAATTTGTCTGGCTCCATGAGCATAATTTGAAAATAAAACAAGACTTTTTCTCAAAGATCCTACAGCCTTGGGAGGGAGACACAACAGGTAATTAAGTAGAATACAACATAACAGCAGTGACAGAGAAAAACACTATGGAAACAGAGGGTAATGAATCTACTACTATATGAAAGAGTTCTATTTTTCTATCTAAATGTAAGGATCAACAGTGTCCTTAACCTTTCTTTAAAATATATATATATATATATATATATATATGTATATGTATATATACACACATATATACATACACCCAAGTAACTATAAGAAAGAGTATTTTAAAAAGAATAGAAACCAACAAACTAGAATATGGACAAAATTTAAAAATCACTGTAACTAAAAGATGGTTCTTTGAAAAGAATGATAAAACTGATAAACCTCACGGAAGGGAAATAAGAGTGAGAGACAGAAGAGACAAATTGCCAATATCAGGACAAAGAGACAATGTCAAAACAATTTCTATGAACATTAAAGGGGCTGAATTACAGATGATTAAGAAAAACCCTGGGGGGACAGAAATATCTCAGTGGTAGAGTGTACGCTTAGTGTGCAAGAGGTCCTGGGTTCAATCCCCAGTATCTCCACTAAAAATTAAAACAAAATTTATTTTTAAAAATAAAGAAAAGAAAAACTTATGTCACATGTTATTTCAATAACTTAGATGAAGTGGAAAAATTCCTTTAGGTACAAATTATCAAATATGATACAAGAATAAACAGAAAATCTTAAAATCCTATATCTATTAAAAAAATTCAATTTAGCAATTAATCACCTACCCATCCACAGAAGGCTCCAGGCCCAAATATTTCACTGATGAATCCTACCAAACATTTAAGAAAGAAATCATACCAATTCTACATAAATTTTTCAGATAATAGGGAAGGAGGGACCACTTCCTAATTCATTCTGTAAGGCCAGTATTGATACACAACCAGTCAAAAATAAAACAATAGATAAATGTTAGACAAATATTCCTAATGAACTTGAGGTGCAAAAATCATTAACAAAATATTAGCAAGTCAAATCCAACAATATCTAAAAAGAATAATATATTATGACTAGGTGAGATTTACCCCAGGAAAGCAAAGTTGATTTAATACAGAAAAAAATCAATGTAATTCACCAAATTAAGAAAATAAAGGAGAAAAATCACATTCTTATGAAAATAGATTCAGAAAAACCAATTGACAAAATTCAACATCCATTCATAACAAAACCTCTCAGCAAACTAGGAACAGAAAAATACCTCCTCAACCTAATAAAGGGCATTTATGAGAAACTAACATCATAATTAACAATTAAAGACAATCATGTTGCCTAAGGCTGGAAGTAAGGCAAGTAAGTGGGATTCACAAATTTTATTCACCTTATTTCAGAGGTTGCAGTCAGTGCATTAAGACAAGTGAAAGAAATAAAAAGCATGCAGATTGGAAAGGAAGGTGTCTTATAAGAAGTCTGTATCTAATCAATACAAAATCCTAAAAAAAAAGTCTGCCAAAAAGCTTCTCAAACTATTAAGTCAACCTAGCAAGGTCCCAGGATAGGGAGAAATATATTTAAAAATTAAGTGTTTCTAAATACTAGCAATGAACAACTGGAAAAATAGTTTGAAAGTACAACTTTTACAATAGCATACAGAAACATGAAATATAAATTTATAAAAATATGGACAAGATCTGCACACTGAAAACTATAGAACATTGTCGAGAAAAAAAATTTTAAAGATCTAAATAAATAGATACTCCTTGTTCATGGATTAGAAGACTCAATACTGTTGAAATGTCAATTATCCACATATTGATATATAGTCAACATAATCCTAAACAAAATTTCAGTGGGCTTCTTTGGAGAAATTGATAAGGTGACTCTAAAATTTACATGCAAATACAAACAACCTGGAATGGTCAGAATATTAAAAGAAGGACAAAATCGGAAGTTTTATACTTTATGAATAAGTACAATTAAATTAGCGTGGTATTGGTGAAAGTATAGACACGTAAATCAATGGAATCAAACAAAAAGTCTACATAAATGCCCACACATCTATGTTCCACTGATTTCTGAAAAAAGATGTCAAGGCAAGTCAGTGGGGGAAGGATAGCCTCTTCAGCAAGTGCTGCTGGAACAACTGGACAGCTCAATGCAAAAGAGACATGAGGATCAACCTACCTCATACCACACACAAAAATTAACTTAAAATGCAGTTTAGGCCTAAATGTTCATACTAAAACTCTAAAAATTCTGGAAAACAATAGAAGAAAATCTTTGCAACCTTTCAGTATGCAAAGATTTCTTAAATAAGGTACAAAAACCAAAACCAAAACCAGAAAAAGAAAAAAGAAAAAGTTGGACCTTTATGGTGTTACATTTCTGACAAATGACCTGTTTCCAGAATTAAAAACAACAACAAAAAAACAAACAAAAACCCTTACAATCTAGTAACAGGAATAACTCAGTTTAAAAATGGACAAAAGTTTAAACAGACACCATACAAGAGGATACACAAATGTGATACTAACCACATAGTCATTAGAATGGCTAAATTTAAGGTTATAAATACCAAGTGTTAGAGAGTATGCCGAGTAACTAGAATGTTTAAATATTGCCAGCAGGAAGGTAAAAGGATACATCCACTTTGGAATACTGCTTGACATTTTCTGGTAAAGTGAATTTAAGCTCCCAGATATCCAACTCGAGAAACTCAAAAGAATTGAAAACGTATGTATGCCCATAGACAAATTTTTTGTAGTCTTTCTTTATAGCATTTTACCCTCAATAATCAATAACTTCAAACAAACAAAATGTACATCAACAGGTGAATGACAAACAGAAGGTGGTATAGGGACTCAAGGGATTACTATCAAGCTTGGAGGAGGGGAAATAATAAACTACTAAAAAGAAACAAACTAATACGAAACATAGTAATATGAATAAATCTCAAAATCATCACGCTGAGCAAAAAAAGCCAGGCACACAGAAGTACATCCTACATGATTCTATAAGGGGTCTGAAAGAGGGATGGACTCTAAAAAGACACTGAGAAATTCTTAAGGGTGACAGAGCTGCTGTTTCTTGACTGTGGTGATGATTTTATAGGTTTACATATCTTTTAAAACTCATCAAATTATATGTTTTGAATTGGTACCGTTTATTATGCAAATATTATACTTCAAAATACTTAAAAATGAATTTAGCACAGTTACTGTTTATAAGGTCAATACATAAAATATAAACTATATCCCCAAATATCAGTTAACAAAATGAAATATTAAAAGTGATATCACATACAAGAGTAGCAAAAAAAATCAAAACCCAGGATTAAATCTAACAAAAATTTGTAAGAACTAGAAATTATTACCAAGAAAATTAAAGAAAATCTAATTAAATGGAGGAACATATGAAAGACTAAATACTGCAAAGATGTCAATACCACTTGTATTAACCTGTAGAATCAATGCAATCCCAATCAACAGAGTTACAGGGGTGGGTGTGTATGTGGAATTTAACAAGCTGATGTTAAAATTCGTATACAAGAGCGAAAGACGAAGAATAACTAAGACACTTTTGAAGAACAAAGTGAGAAGACTTGCTCCACCAGGTATGAGGATTTATTTTTAAAGCTATGGTAATGAAGACACTACATTACTGATAAAAGGACAAATAAGAGATCAGTGAAGTAGAATGAAGCGTACATAAAGGAACTCAATTTCTATTTAACTTAAGACAAAGATGCAAGTCTTGAGCAATGAGCAAAGCATGTTCTTAATAAGATCACTTAGATATCCAACTGGTATTAAAGAACTTTCCTCCTATCTCAAACTATACATAGAAATCAATTCAAGGTGGATTATAAATCCCACCCTGATAGGCCAGATAATAAAGGCAGAAGGTAAAACAGACTATCTTTATATGTCTTAAGACACAAAAAGTTCTAACTCTAAAGGAAAATAATGGTAAATTTGACTAAATTAAAGTTAAGAACTTTTATTCATTAAAAGTCACCATCAAGGAATAAAAAAGCACTAATGCAGAAAGAGAAAAGATCTATTTATTCCACAATGTGCTTATACCCATGGGGCATCAGTAACTCTTAAAAATCACTATAAAAAACAGAAAATGCAATTCGAAACAACAACCTACCTATTTCCTCCTAAAAAAAATGGGTAAATGACTTTAAAAGGCACCACATAAAAGAAAACAAGATAGAAACACAGTCAATGACCAATAAATGCATCAAAATGTGCTCAATTTTGTTAGTTATCAGAAAATACAAATTAAAATCACAATGAACTATCCACCCACTGGTATGGCTAAAATTTTTTAAATAACCAAATGCTGCTGAGTGTGTGAAACAGAAGGAATGCACATGCGCTGCTGGTGTTGGCACAACTGAGCAGGATCATTTGATGATAAGAACCATTCTGTACTACCTATGAATGTGGAAGACAAGAATCTCCTATGACAGCAATTGTACTCCTAGGAGTATATTCAACAGACATGGACAAAGCTATGCTGCAAGCAAAACCACGCAAATGTACGTCCACATGCAAGACATTAAAGACGTTGTGGGAGAAGCACACTAAAGAACACTCTTCAACAACCAAAACCACAAACGGACATGCAGCCACATGAATGCAACTCAGAAACATCATGCTGAGTAAAAGATGTCAAACATGGAACATCACTTGCTCTATGATTCCATTTATATGAAATTCTAGAACAGGCAAAACTAATTTACAGTAGGATCACTGGTTGCCCAATACAGGTGACAGGACAATTTACTGCAAATGTGCAAAGGTGATTTTGGAGGGGGAATAGAAATGTTCTGTAACTTGATTGTGGTAGTGGTCACATGGGTGCATATATTTGTCAAAACTCAAATCTTATACTTAACTTTAGTCTATTTTATTATATGTAAACTAGTCATAAATAAAGCTGATTTACATATGTGTTTACACATGTATCATTTATATGTAAAAATACCAGATGATGTTGAGAATATGAAATATAACAATAGGAGAATGGATATGGTGGTATATCCATACAATGAAATATTATACAGCAGTGAAAATAAACAGACGATAACCAGAGGCACCAACATAGATGAGTCTCAAAGTTTAGCAAAATGAGCTTAAGTAAAAGAATATTTACTATATGATTGCACTTTTAAGTCCACAAGAGAATACACTGTTTGGGACATACTTAAGAGGTAAAACATTTTTTAAAGGCAAGAATGTAATAATCATTATTTAAAGTCAGGATAGAAGTCATCTTTGGCAGGGGAGGGAGTACAAGTTTACCAAGGGGTTGCAAAATAACTCACCCTTTATTTGTTCATTATTTCCAGATTCTGGGCATTGTTATATAGCTATAATTGTTTCCTCAAGTCTGCATGCCACTGACACAAGTACATAGTAATAATTTCAACCCCGAGTAGAGTAGCACTCAAATTTTCTACCTTTTCAGTAACTTGTGCTAATAATAAATATTGCTAATTCTTATTCAGCATTTACTATATGTCAGACAAAATTTTATAAATCTACACACACAGTCATAATATAAATGCGTGTGCGTGTGTATAGTCACAAACACCCTAAGAAGTGAAAACTATTATTATCTGCATTTTTTAAGAAGAAAATTGGCACACAAAGCAGTTAGTTCATTTTCCCACAGGCACACAGCTTGTCAGTAACTAACCTGAGACTCAAACCCAGGCAGTCTAGCTCCATAGCCCCTGTTCTAAACCACAACACTTAATACAATACTCAACCTTACTGAAGGAAAAAATTAAAACAGGCAAACTTTAAAAATAAAGATTTTGAACTCTTAAGTATACCCATTAGCAGTATTTTAAAGCATATTTTGTTGGTTTTTACTCTTAGTCTTACAAATGTAAAGAAAAAGTTTGCAATGATTTTTACTGATTGTGGCATTCAATATTCACCTGCAAGCAATTACCAAATGTATCAGCCAAGTTCATTTGATCTACTGTCGATGAAAGATTAGCTCCATACAAGAAACAAGTTGTTTGGAAAACTGGTGATTAGCAATTTATATTCTCATTTATCTATGAATAAATTATCACCAGCTATTTTCTATTCTAATAACTATTATGCCCAAAGCATAAGTTTATATATCTACATCTCATATTTCATCCTCCTAAGAGCCCTTGGAGGTAGCACCCGGTGTCCTAATCCTATCAATAAGGAAAGGAGGCTGTGGCAGCCCATGTCCCACAGCTAATAGGAGGCAAAGCCAGCATTCAAGGTCAATTCTGTCCTGAGTGCAAAAGCCCAAGTTCTTTCCTCTCTGCCTTTTTCTGCTCTTTTATTTTCCCACCAATTACCCTAAAGGTTGCAGATTGCTTTTAATTTTCAACTATAAAGCATGGTTGACGTGCAAAAATTAAAATCCCTTAAAGAAAAGCAGTAGTTATCATCTTCTTTTGTTATTATGTTTTGGTGATCTTGGTCAAGTTACTCAACTGTCCTGAGTCTAGTTTCCTTATTTATTGAAGGGGAATAAAAACAGGGCCTGCAGCCTAGGAACACTATGAGGATTAACAAGATGATGCTTTTAGAGAGAATAAGGTGTGCCCTGCACCATGTCAAGAGCCAGCTACAACCAGCCAACTGTTTTTCTTTTTTATTAGAGAAAAGAATGATTGGTTCTCCTCGAAAAGTGAGTAGACACAACGGTCTCCAAGTCCTTAAAAGTATCAACACTCTTCATTCATAACGAAAAAGAAAATACATGCATGGATGTGAACAAATCTCAAAAATATTAAATGAAACACCAAGTTGCAAAAAATAACTCTGATTACAGCGAGTCTTCAACATACCTACAAGATGTTATTTTTTCACATTTTTTTTAACTATTAAAATTGCTAAGAAAAGCAGTGGCATAAAGGTTAATTAACGTTAAAGATTTCTCTTTAGGATCTATGCACACACATTACCCAGGCAAGGCAGCCATGCCCAAAAAATCATTAATAACACTCCATAAATGGACCACATCATTACGCAGAATGCTTGTTTAAAAAAATGCAGTTCTTAAAATTCATAACAGACTAACTACAGGTCATTACAGAATTGGATTCAAAAGAAAAACACCACAGTCATTAGGCAGCAGTAGAAAACTGCCTTGAGGTTACATAACGTCTAACTAGAACACACAAATACAAAGTCAGAAAACATGAGAGGGCATTAACTACAGCACAGACCAAGAATGTGAGATTTACAATGCACAGATAATTAAACCTCAATCTTCAATGTTTCAAAAAATGTCCTTGGGATAAGAATAAATAATTACAGATGGATTACAACACAAAACTCTACCTCATTATCATGAAACAATTTTTCATCAACTAGCAGGAGTTGCTGTTAAAAATAAATTTTTTTCAAAGTGGAGCTTCTTTAATTATGAAAAATGAGTACAAATGTAATTCCTTTTTACTTGTGAAAAGTATCAAGCAGATAGATACTTTTATCCTCTAACTATACATCAAACGATTATTTTGATTCAGCATTTTGATGTTCAAGTCAAAATTTTGCAAATATTGAAATGATGAACCCATTTTTTTATAGAACTTATAGAAAGCCATTTTAAAGGGAAAAAATCTGAACTTTAGAATGTTAAGCATTTTTCCGCTGTAGCATGAAATGCAGTTTTTCTTAAACATGAAAACGATGCGATGAATTTCTGTATTTTTCTTATTCAACGTAGCAAACAACCAGTTATGATTTTCTGTAATTTTTTGCTTACATATATTTCAACATTAAAGTCTAAAATAGCATTAGTCCTTTTTTAATGTCTATATCATGTCTATGTACATCTAGAGAAAAATATCTAAGATTCTTACTTTTAATAAAAAGTTCACAAAAGGCTTGAGACATCAGGTTTCAATTTCAAACTGGGGAACAGCCCTCAGTCAATACAGCACGTGGGTTTTATAATAAGTTATAAGAGATGGACTCCAATCAAGTGCTGCCTTGCCGACCACCCTCTTCTCCTTTACCTCTGCTTCCTTATTTTTCCTTCTCCTGAAACAGGCAAAGGCATGACACCTAAAAGACACGGCTTTGTGACTTGTGCCAAGGATAAAACAGTTACATGAAAGATGCATGAAAATCGTGAAACTGGGGAGGAGAGTAAGTACCTCTTCAGTAGCTGAGTGAGACCTGTTCCATCCTGCCTCGAGCACTAAGGATCACAAGACCCATCTATGACTCCCAGGGAAGGGCAGCTGCGGGGGAGCTGGCTTTCTGCTTGGAGACCTCTACGGGAGACCTCCAAGCTGAGGAGGTAAGGAAGGAGCAGGCTGTCAAGCCTAGTTCGGACCCGGCCCTCAAGAGACAGGAGTTAAAAAGAGATCCTGAAGTCCAAGGTCCAGTGTAGCCCCACCCAGCCCAGCCTCCCCAAGAAAAGGAGTAGGCAGGAATTCAGGGACGAAGCCCAAGGCAAGGACAAAGATAACCCACTAAACTGGAGAGTCAGCTGCATCAGATAAACTTCCAGGGGGTGGGGTACAGGTCCAGGGAGACGGAAACAAAGCTCCTCACATCAGAAATATGTATCTAGCATCTTGTTCCTTTCAACAGCTATATGGAGTGTTTAACAAGAAATTATGTTAATATGCATGTTCATGTATAATTAAAAAAATGTGCTCTACACTGGAATTTGACACAACATTGTAAATTGACTATAACTTAATAAAAAATGTTAAAAAAAAGAAATTATATTAAAAGCACCGGCCTCAAAGAAACAGTTTTATTCAATACAAGGAGAAATGCACTAAAATATCATTTAGATGTTATTTGACTAGAGGGACTCTCAGATTATATAATCCCCAGTTTTATTCTTAAAGTTATATTATAACTGTAAAATCTGGCAATTACTATTTGTAATTCAGGCAAGGATCATAAAGAAAAATAGACAGTGAAGTTTGAAAATAATTATTTATGCTCTCATTTTATAATTTGAGCACCATAAATACATAGTTACTATTTACTGCCATAATCAAAGAAGAAAAGAGAGGAGACACTGGGTTCCCTGGCAGTGCTATGATACTGGTGAGTGCTACGTAATTTACTATTAATTTTCACATTATTTCAATTCTAATTTTCAAGGACTCAAGAGTCTCAACGTGAATAACAAACCTTCCACATGACACAAAGCTTACACTTACAACTAAATGAACACCAAATGATGCTCAAAAATTTACCCAAAAAAAAGCACATCTTGTTAAAAACATGAGCCAAGGATTTCTGATCTGAAGTTATCTTTATGGCTCCCAAAAGGACCCTGCTCTGGCAAAGACACAGTTTTAATGTGTGTACTCATGGCAGATCCTTCTCGTGTACTCTAATTGTTTAAAATTAGCAAAATATGCTAAAGCTACAGTGTCATACAAAAACTGGTCATCTTCTACGTTCCTAAGAAATATTCCAGATCTTATATATGCAATCTACATTTTAAAGAATATTTACTAAATGAGTGGTTAAGAACGTGGCTTCTGGAGTCAGATGTACTGAAATGAAACCCAAGTTTACAACACACGTGACCCTAGAAAAATTAATCTAAAGCTCAGTTATCTCATAAGAAAATGGATGAAAAATACCTACTTCGGAGGACCAGTGTGAGAATTAGACAACCCATGAAAAATTATAAGTCAAGCCAGCTTCTGGGTGTTTTAATAAATACCACCACCACTACTGAGTTCCCAATAAATACTCAATATTTATGATGCCAAGATAAAGACAAATCAATTAGGGTTTCTGTCCTCAAAGAGTTTATGCTCTAATGGGAGATACTTAACATGGTCTTGTAAATTGCCACATTTCGCCTTGCAAATACTAAACTTCCACATTATCTCTTGTAAATACAACCAAGATCTTGTACTGCCATTACCAACAGGGCTTATGGGCAAGAGAGCCAGCAGCAGGATACAAGGGTGAGGGGGAAACTTGCAGAAATGCCAGTCTAGAGCCCCGGCAGGAATCTGTTCTTGAATTTAGTGCCATAGCAGTAACGGTCAAACTTAAACCACTGCATGACTTCCAGCAGACAGACAAGTGTCAGCTTTCAGTGGGGGAAGGAAAAAACCCCCACAACCCTGGAGAAAACCACGTTAGGTATAACTTTGAGAAATGGCTGAAAGCTCTCTCTGCTGTAAGGCAGCTCCACTCAGACTCCACAGTCACCTTTGGGTACCAGTGACCCTACCCGCTGGTAGGGCCCCTCTTTAGAGTCCCAGTCTCCCGTGGATCTGGTTTCACACTGTTCAGCTGTAACTTTTTACACGTCCTCTACACTACACTCCAAGTCCCCTGACACCTGTCTACCGCCTTGGGCCGAGCACAGTGACCATTACCGAGCAGGTGCTCACTAGCTGCGCGCTGAATCACTAATTCATGCCAGGCATCGTGTCGGGCAGTAGATGTAATCACTAGGAATGCGGCTCCTGCCAAAAGACAAATAACCTAGTGGGGATTCAGAGTCCACAATTCAAATATAAGAAGTGCACTCATGGAAGAACAGAATACCAGGCATGGAGGAAGGTCTGGGGAAGGAATATCCAGGTAGAATGAAGGAAAAGGAACTCCCTCAGTTAAACAGGAGAGTCCCAGGCAGTTATAAGTTGGAAACAGACGCTGGGAAGTGGTGTACAGAGAGACGGCATGACAAAAAAGCTTTAGAAGAAAGACAAGGTTGGTTGAATAGGCACATGAATATGTCAAATTTAGAAGAGAACAGTGAAAATAAAATTTTTAAAAATAACTAAATTCCCCCAATTAAATATATATGGCCCACTGTAAAAATCCTTACCTCCCTGAAATTCCTTTTGTTGATCCTGGAATCTCTGGTACAGGCCGATGTCTTAGCATAAACGATCGAGATGGTCTTGAAACCAACTTGCTACGACTTCTCATAAGTGTCAGGGCTGGTGAGGATGGAACATACAACTCATTGACAACCATTTCTCCTTGAAACTGAAAGAATGGGGATGCTGGTGGTCTGTCTAATACAACATTCGTCCCATTTCCAGCATTTGCTTCTGATACTGAGCAGCCAGGGGCAGAAAGGAGTTCAGCGTCCGCATTAGGAAGCCTGCTCACATTTTCTGAGCTCAAATCAACTTTTTCTGTTTGTTCTTCTTCAGTTGTACAGTCTAGAGTCCCTTTTGCAATCAAAGATTCTATTTTAGTAATTTTGCTACCAAATAAAGAATCTGAATTCAGGTGTGGTTCTTCTTCTGGAATGGGGAAGTTGTGTTTAGGAAGAGTCAGCTTATCCTCTGATTTAAGAGGCTGGCTATTTCCCACAGTAGCCTCATCTGGATCAAGATTGTTTGTAACAGTCTCCAACTGCACTGGGCTAGGTGTCTGAACACTAGGGGAATCTGAAAGCTCTATGCAGGTGTTCTGATCAGAAGATGGAGCAGGGTGGTCCTTTGGAGTCTCATCATTCTTCTTTGTTTTATGGACATTTGCATATACTGGGATATCTTGCATTTTTGACAAGACTATCTGTAACTGTTTAAGTATCCGCCTCCGGTGTCCCGTGGGTGATATGCCAACTTTGAGCAGCACGCTGTCATTTATCGCCGCACAGTCCTTCACGTTGTTGAAGCCAAATTCACGGAAGTGCAAGAGGTATTGCTCCAAATTGATGCTCATGAGGAAATCTTTGATATCGACATTTACTTCACTGACTGAGGACATAATGGTGGCTTCATTACTAAGCGGAGTTAAAAGAGGCAGTGCAATGAAACACACACAGGAGGATGCACGTCTGTACTGCCTTTCCCTCTATCGCTTACTCAAAATGTTCTTTTCTCCTCAGTGAATGCTTTATGTGCTTGAGCCTGGAAAAAAAAGAAAAGCAATGTATTAGGACTTTTGGTTATTAAAACTGGTTTTATATGATAAATGTTCTCTGAAGAAACACAATAGAAATGAGGATGATTCCTTGTGCTCACTGAGCATTTGGAATCTTTGTGCGTTACTCTGCATGGTCAGTGCCTGGCTAGCGGGGGAAGGAGCGGGACAGAAATGCTGTGATTTTCAAAAAGGTGAAAAATGATTCTCAAATGTAAAATGAGCACGTGTCAAAAAAATGTATTCATGATTAATGAAGGAACCAGTAATGTGGTAAGGCTACTTTCAAGGGCATCTGTGCAACAGGCTTATACAGTCTATTATAAAAGGTTTTTTTTTTTTTTTAGTGTCAGAATAAGGCAGATAGGTTAGATTTAAAACAACAACAACAACAAAAACTGGTTAGGGTCCTACAGGGCAATAAAACCATAACCTTTGGGGATATCTTTCTACTAGACAAAAATTTATAAGCTAGCAGGGCACTTCCCCGTTCTGGGCTCTAACCAAATGGTAAACAGAAAGCAGAGCGCAAGACTTAGAGTTAAATACCCCAGGGGTGAGCCTTAAACAGCAGCCCCGACAAGGCACTGAAAGAACACACTGCACATTCTTTCTGACTTGCAAATTTTAGACAATTCTTCTTAACAGTACCTAGCTAGATATGAATAACTCACCTCTTTACGCCACTTTCTTCAAAGACTCTCTCAAAAAGCACTTAGAACATATTTCTTAGGTCAATAACTTTCATTCCAAAAAATGCAGCAGCATTACATGTGCAATATCATTACATAAGAAAAGACTAACTAACTATACATTACATAACAGGAAGTAAGTGAATATGAAAGTAAAAGGAAAAAGTTTAAAGGTCACATTGTCTTTACACACAGCAGATTCACATAGGTTCATTTTTCTCACAAACAACATTCAAGTATTTTAAAAGTTGATGTATCACGGTGCTGTTTACATGGCTGTGTTCAGTTTGTGGAAATGAACAACGTGTGCAAATCTCTGTATGTTATGCGTCAAGAAAAAGAAAAAAGTAGAGAACGTGCATAAGGACCATGCACTGAAGTAATAAAATGAGACATACCCAAACAAGGTATATTTATCTGAACAAGCACTGATGCAACATTTCTGGAAATCACATCTCAGAGTAGATCTTGGAAAGATACAACTCAGGGTCTCCCTGTGCTACACGCCACCCACCCTGAAGCTCTTGCCTGCACTATTCAAAAACATCTGCCAACACTGACAAGCAAGTGTGTGAACAAGGGGAAAAGATAGTATTCAACGCAGCACTGCAGAAGCAAAGTATGAGCAAGAGATGAAAGGCAGGAAATGCTTTTGTCAGTAAGGTATCCCTCCGTCATTCAAAATGACAAAATGTCAGGGGAAAAAAAAGGAGAAAGTTAAACCTCAACACACACATACAACTAAATCTCAGATATACTATTCTTGTTCTACATAATTATTTTGTAAAAAGAAAGAAAGAAAGAAAGAACGTAAGAAAGAAAGAACGAAAGAATGAAAGAACAAAAGAAAGAAAGAAAAAAACCCTCATTATCTAATTTTTTTGCACATCACAAAATGAAAATGATTACCACCAGATTAGCTGGAACTCTGATTTTGGACTTCTCAGCCTCCAGAACCATGAGAAAATCTTGAACTAATGCTTTTCTCCTTCCTTCCTGCCTTTGCCACAGCTCAGGCCCTCATTATATCTCCTGCCTGAATTACTGCAGCCACCTCTGAACAAATCCGTTAGCCCAGTCTCCAAGTACTACCGGACAACTGAAAATCCAAATTTGGCCTGTCACTCCATATCCTGAACAAGACAGTCCAAAAGCTCCTCATGGTGAACCCCCGCAGTCTGGTCCCAGTCCACCAATAAAAACTAGAACAGCTACTATTAATGTAAATGGCAATAATGCACCAGATTCCACACCTCATACATATTTCCTGCAGCACAGTGTTCCCATGTACTGACTTCAGGCTCAGGTTTAACCTGTGGCACATCATTGACTTTAGCTCCTTTTGTTAATTAGCATTTATTTCCCCCAGACAACAAACTGTTAAATATTTTGCATATGCTGTATCTGCTGGCAAATCTACACATTTTGCAAAATCCTATGCACTATTTAAAATTATGAATAGGTAGGTATGACTTCTCTGAAGGCTTCCTATCAAACCCTTAAAACAGAATGGATCACTCCTTTCTCCAAATACATCTAAAGCTAGGATTCTAGAAATCTGCAAAGGGCTTGGGACATGTTTATGAGATAGGAGATCGGCCAGTAGGGACGGTAGAAGCAGTTGGGAGGCCCATTCTGTTCATTTTTTTCTGGTGTGTGTGTGCATATGTGAGCCTTTGTGTTTTAACACAGAAGCCCTTTCCTTCCATTACACATAAACCTCCAGAGCGGCTGACTCAAGGATGGATATACCAAATGTTCTGACCAAGCCACCTCTTTTCACTATCAGTAAACATGCTAATGAACCAGATTCCTTTTCATGACCCAGAAAGGCTCCATCCCACGGGCCCTACAAGCCCTACAACCCTCTCTGCGCTTTCATGTTGGCTCCATCTCCAGACTTTTTAACCATCTGACCGTCCATGAGTGTTCACAGATCCACTTCCTTAGAGGCTTCTGGCCCCAAGTCCATCATCAGACGCAAAGAGATGGGGATGCCCAACTCTATACAAGTCTCCAGGTGCAAACTCAACATGAAATCGAAGCCCTCCACGTTCTGACCTCCACTTGGGCACCTGGTGCACACGCCGTGCTCTAGGTTAGTGGCTCTCTGGGCACCGGTCAGTGGTCGGACTGTTCAGCAGCAGCTGCTGAGAGCAGATGCAGGAATCTGCTTTTGTAACGTACTCCAAAGAAGACTGGGATATGCAACAAAATTCAGTAATTACAGTTGTAAATTCCTCACACTTCCCACAGACGCTTTATGCCATCCCACCTCAGCCTAAGGCCACCACTCTCCGCCCTCAGGAGGGATGCACTTCCCAACACAGCGCCCACAAGCCTGGAGTCAGACTCAGACCCTACGTCCTCCACTTTCCAGCAGGGTGAACCCAGGCACACGTCCATGTGTCTGTTTCCCTACCCACAAAACAGAAACGCTCACAGGTCCTCAGTGCTGGTGAAGATTCACAGAGATAATCCATCCTAAGTGTTAAAATGGTGCTTAGTCCATGGTGAAGGCTTAGGATATGTTCATTTCCATCATTATAATTATTTATTTTCATCACTAAGTCATTATCTTCCCACAACTGCAATCTTTCCTAGTCTTGACGCCTAACTCAAATGCTGTTTCCCTTACAAGCTCCCTACAGGACAAGAAATAAACTCTCTTCTCTGCATTCCTACAGCATTTAATCACAGTCTACTCATTCCAGAGTCACCTACAGAAGTGGGACAGTGCAACGTAAAAGCTGAGATTTTGAAGCCAACACCATGGGTCAAATCCCAGGATGTAACCTTTCTGTGCCTCAGTTTCCTCATCAGGAAAGCAGGAGTGATAACAGTACCTACGTCACAGGACTGTTGTAACACATTTAGAGCACCAACTGCACACAACAAATGTTAAATAAATATCTGCCATTATAATTATTTTGATTATCCCACAATAAAATAATAAATCTGCCAAGATGATGACCAGCCCACATAAGCTGCCCAATTACTGCCAGTCAAATTACTCGTTTGGAAACATCATATGTGACGTATATGCAGTGCATGTTTAGAGAAGGTACAAACAGCTGGCCTGGCAGACGTGAATGTGCATCTGCCTGTGCTATCCTGACCCATTTCTAAGAGAAAGTAAAAGTAGAAGGGAAGAAGCATTTAGGAGCACCTGCTACCTGCCTGGTTTTCGATATCACTTAATAACCATAGTCTTATTATCTTATGGAGCTCTACCTTGAAAGCACCACCAGCTGCTTCTCACCACCTCTCCTGCTCACATCCAAGTCCAGGCCACCATCTCATCTATTTTAGATCTCTGTAACAGCCTCCTGACTGATATCCTTGCTTCTGTCCTGGCCCGCTGCCCCCACAAGCAGTATATTTCCGATAGAGCAGCAAGAATGATTCATTTCATAATAGAAGTCACACCACATCACTCCTTGCAACTTCTCAACTGCATTTTCCCTGGCTTTCCCCACCCCCATCACTCAGTCAGCACCAAGCTGGCCTATCTACCTCAGGACCTGACCTCCCACACTTCCATCTCCTTCGTCAACATATACCCATAGCTAACAGCTCACTCCATCACTTAGTAGGTCTCTGCTCCAATGTGTCCTCTTCAGAGGGGCCTTCCCTCATGGTGCTATGCAGATAAGCATGCCTTGTGCCTCATTCCTCCCCACCCTCACTTCTTCTGTCTTCATGGCATGTTACTACCTGGTATCTGTGAACTTTTACAAGAGGGCAGGGATCCTGTCTCCTGTTCACTGCTCTAGGCCTTGAGTTAGGACACTCTCGGGCATATAAAAGATGCTCAGTAAATGCTTGCTGAATGACTGGCACAAAAACAGACACATAGGTCAAAGGAAAGGAACAGAGCGCCCAGAAGTAAACCCATGCACTGTGGTCAATCTATGACAAAGGAGATAAGAATTTACAGTGGAGAAATGATACTTTCTTCTTTAATAAGTGGTGCTGGGAAAACTGGACAGCCACAGTAAATCAATGAAATGAGAACATTTTCCCACACCATTTACAAAAATAAGCTCAAAATAGATGTAAGACCTAAACATAAAACCAGAAACCATAAGATTCTTGAAAATAACATAAGCAGAACACTCTTTGACATAAACTGTAGCAATATTTTTTTTGGATCTGTCTCCTAAGGCAAATGAAACAAAAGCAAAATTAAACAAACAGGACTACATCAAACTTAATTAACCTTTTGCACAGCAAAGAAAACCATCCACAAAAAAAAAAAAACCTATTGAATGGGAGAAAATATTTGCAAATGATATGATCGATAAGGGATTAATAGTCAAAATATATAAATAGGTCATACACTCAATATCAAAAAGCCAATGACTCAGTCAAAAAATGAGTAGAAGACCTGAATAGGCATTTTACCAAAGAAGGCATACAGATGGCCAACAGGCACGTGAAAAGATGCTCAACATCACTAATCATCAGAGAAATGCAAATTGAAACCACAATGAGACATCACCTCACACCTGTCAGAATGGCTATCATCAAAAAGAACCCAGATAACAAATGTTGGTGAAGATGTAGAGAAAAGGGAACCTGTGTGCACTGTTGGCAGGAATGTAAATTGGTGCAGTCACTGTGGAGAACAGTATGGTGGTTTCTCAAAAAAACTAAAAACAAAACTACCATATGATCCAGCAATTTCACTCCTGGGCATATATCCAGTAAAAATAAAAACACTAATTCAAAAAGATACAAGCACCCAAATGTTCATAGCAGCATTATTCACAATAGCCAAGATATGGAAGCAACCTAAGTGTCCACTAACAAATGAACAGACAAAAAAGATGTGATATACATACACATGGAATATTGCTCAGCCATAAAAAAGAATGAAATTCTGCCATTTGCAGCAACATGGATGAAGCCAGAGGGTATCATGCTTAGAGAAATAAGTCAGGCAGAGAAAGAAAAATACTCTGTTATCACTTATATTAGGAATCTAAAAAATGAATATAACAAAACAGAAACAGACCCATGGATATAGAGAACAAACTAGTAGTTACCAATGGAGAGAGGGAAGGAAAGAGGGGCAAGACAGGGAAGGAGATTAAGAACTACAAACTCTTATGTATAAAATAAGCAGGAAGGATACAGTGTACCACACAGGCAAGTATAGCCATTATTCTGTAATAACTTTAAATGGAATATAACCTATAAAATACTGAATCACTATATTGTACACCTGAAACTAATATAATATTGTAAATCAACTTTAATTAAAAAAAAATACGAGTTGGGACAGCCTTCCTCCTCCTAATGCCTCAAGTTAAAAAAACAAAAAAAAGCAAAAAAACACCCATCCTCCACCCATTACTAGCAGAACTCTGTCTTACTCGCTAGTTGAACTAGGAAAGAAAACAACCGAAAACCTGGAGTAACTTCATTAAACCATAAGGTTATTAATTATTCAGTGCAGGCAACTTCTGGAATCACCTTTGCTTGATTTTAATATCTTATGGGAGGGAAAAGTAGCATAGTACAATTGAACTCACTCGCAAGTCTAACCCATTTTTTTTTAAAGCACACCACTTTAAAATCAGAAACATAATAACCTTAGAGTTTTTAGAAACCTGCGAATGTGTCGAAATAATAGGCTTAACAATCACAGGATCACAGGACTGAAAGGAACCTTAGACAAGTATGTACCAAATAGAAAGAAGTTAGGCTGCACATGAGGAGTGAAACTTTTCAATGTTATCAGTACAAGTCTTACAGACTCTAACAAGGAAAATTTATTGTGTTCCAGAACAGGAGCCCCCCAACTGAGTGGATCTCCTAGGGGGAAACCCAGAAATGTGTGAGAAACTGCTTTTGCTGGTCATAATGACTGAGTGGCACCATTATAACATCCTACAGTGTCACCCAAAGTAGAAACCTCAGGTACAATTTTTATCCCTCCAAATCTCTACAACTAATCCGCTATCCCCATAGGACACCTGGCACTATAGGTGACTAAAAGAAGTGTCCTCGACTTCACGTTACTAATGTGGAGAAATAGCTCATCTCTTAAAAACTCGGAGAGCTCCATATAAATGACATGCCAAACTAGTTAGTTTAGGCTGCAGGTCTTAGAGAATTCCACCTTTGCTTCAGTACAGAATAGTCACGAGAAATCGGTATCACTGTATTTGCATATCAAACAAACTTGCTGTTAAACACCAAGATATTAACTCCACACATTCATGAAGACAAACAGTTTCACTTTGCACCCCACAACCATGCAGAAGAGGAAGTGGTTTTGAGAAAACATGCTCGTTGTCACAATAGCCCATCCCATAGGGTAGAGCAGACTACTGAAGGTCAGAGGTCAAGAACCCTACTGCCCCAGAACGGGGTGATCAATTGGTAATTTAGCACCTCTCTCCTCTACCATCAGTCACCTACCTTAGCTTGTGGCAACACTCCCCCAATCAAACCCCACACAGGAAGCCCAGTTCCCTCAACCTGGCCATCTCCCAGAGCCACGGTCACCCACAGGCTCTGCCCTCCTCTCCCCCACGCCCTCCACCTTGGCCACTCTCTCTCCCACCCATCAAAACACATCCGTCCTTTCTCATGCACCCTCAGACTTATATTGCTAATAGTAATAGCCTATATTTGCAAAGTGTTCACAAACCATCTGTGTAGGATCTCATTTAATCCTCACAGCTGTCTTGGGAGGGAAGCAAGCCCCATGCCCAAAGTCACACAGCAGATAAACAGTGGATAAATTCCATAATTCTAAGAGTAGGACTCCGCAGTTGGTGCTGTTAACTGTGACGCCTCCTACTAGCTATACCCAACTGCTTTAACAGTAGAAGGACATCAAGGGTCTCACACTCTCCCTCTCATTTGACTGCCGAGCTGGGCACAAGCACTTCGAGTCACTAGGGAAATGCTGCTTAAGTATCCTGTGCCTTGCCAACTAGAGTCTACAAACCTTTTCAGTCTGTGAGTCTATGTGTCCACGCATGTGGGTAAATTCGGAAGCCTACAGTCATTTACATTTATTTGCTTGAGATTTAAGAGCCAATGATAAATTAAAGGAGAACATTAGTGAAATTCCTGTATAAAGAATGGTAATACAGAATTTAGTTTCTTAAAACAACTGATATACTACAACAGTATGAAACCAGAGTCATATACGATGAAAGTATTTATTGCCCACCAGAGCAGTCAACGGTGATGGTTTAAAGCAAATAAACAAACAAAAACACAGCTTGATTAGAATAGACGATATTGATGTATTGCTTCAAAAGGTACTTGATCATGGTCTTAAAGGTTTAAGTTTAAATGTGACACAAAAGGAAACAGAGTAACAGCAACCCAAACTTTCACTGATGAATGAAGGGATTAAAAAAGGTAATATATTCACAAAACTGACTACCATGCAGCCTTCAAAAGGAAGGACTTACTGTAATATGCTGCAACAGGGATGAACCTTGAGGACATTATGCTAAATGAAATGAGCCACTCACAAAAGAGCAAATACTGTCTGACTCTGCTTACATGAGCTATCTAAAGTCATCAAATTCACAGAAATAGAACATAGGATGATGGTTGTGAGGGGCAGGGGACAGGGAATAGAGGGACAGGGGACAGTTATTTAACCGGTATAGAATTTCAGTTCTGCAAGACGAAAAAGTTCTGGAGATCTGTTTCACAACAATGTAAATACACTCAACACCACCGAACTGTACACTTAAAAATAGTAAAGGCATCAAGTTTATGCTATGTGCATTTTTCCTGCACTAAGGAGGAGACAGGATAGACTAGAAGATTTGGGCTGGCTTTTAGGCTTTTATTAGAACTGAATTCCGTAATATACCTGAACTTTTTCTCTCCTTGAGGGGCCAATTCTAGTCCTACAGATGTCTACCACCACATCCCTGAGTCTTCCCCTCTTCCACACCTCATTACTTCCTACCCAGGCAGCAGTACACAAAGCACAGTGCTCTAGAGCCAGGCTGCCTGAATTCCAACCCATCCTTTCCCACCTGTTCACTGTGTACCTGACGTTAACTTCCCTGAAGCTCAGTTTCCAACTCTGTAAAATGAGGATAACATATCTGATAAGATTTCTGTTCGAATTAAACAAGTAAAATATATAAGGTATTTAGAATGCCTACCTCACAGGACTGTTTGGAGGATGAAATGAATAAATATGCATGTACCCGACATGAACTGAAGTGTAAAAAAACACTTGCTGATTATTAATTCGTCTGTTGCATACAATGTTGTACTTGGTCCCATTCATACTGTATTACTGCACTTGGTGTGACTGGCATTCTCCTGACTGCCTAATAAAATTACATTCCTTTAAACAGGCGATGTAAATTATTCTTCTCATAAACCTACAAAGCAAACGCAGCAGTAAACATAGTTTTAGCAGCTTAGTAAAATGTAGATGTGGTTAGAGTAGCAAGAATGATTTTTTACCTGAAGACTTTAGACCTGGGACACAGCACAGTGAGTACCAGTCATCCCAGCTCTGCTGCGTTGTACCTGCATAAACCTGGGAGAGTTCTTTCATTTTTCTGAGCTGCACCACTGCCATCCGTAAGCAGTGATGGCAAGAATGCCTACCTCACAGGACTGTTTAGAAGAAGAAATGAGTAAATATGCATAAAGATCTTAGTTCTTGGCAAGCAATAAGCATTTAATTAATGTCTGCTGGATGAAGAATAACGGAAGTTTGAGCTGAAAATAGACAGGCTCTGGGCAAAAGCATTCCACCCCTCGGATCAAGGAGAGAAGATCATTCTAAGTTATGTTTTGATTATTTTACTTGCTGTGCAATCTGAAAAACACAATTCTTTCAAAATCTAGAACTTGCTATCCATCTCCAGGTCCAGTGAAGGCCAGTAGTGATCATTCCTTTACTATTATGAGAAGTTATTACTAGTGTTACAGCTGGGTTAGGTGTCTTGGATGGCACCCCAACAGTTATGTGGCTTGAAAATCACCTTAGCTTCCGTTAGTCTTTTCTCTTTCAAACTGTCCATCCAGATTTTAAGTTAACTGGCTAATGTTTGGGACTCATTTTCAGTTCTAATTCAGAGACCTTTCAAGTGGAGCCATAATTCTTGGGCAACCAGAGAAAGATTTCATCTTCCCGGATTCCTACAAGAGCAGGAGTGGGGATAATGAAATGGCATCATAAGCCACAGCCTGCATCACCTGGGGGACTCCTGCTGGGGAGCCCCTAAAACCTGGGCGGCTGCTTCTGCTCCCTCCCTCTGGGCCAGCCCCCTCCTAGTCCTCCCCACCATTTAGCCACATCTGTATTCTGACAGCTGAAAAGAAAACCAGGCCCTTTAGAATTCTTGATACAATAGAATTCTGTTCCATTTCATGCTACACTGAACAGTTTTAATGTTTAATTGACTGAGGTCAAAATTAGCACGATACTACACTTCAACAATAAGATTTTAAAATGTACACTTATGATATGTGCATTTATATATATCTATCAATTTTAAATTTTTAATACAAATGTATACTCCACTATTTCTTTGACTTTGAGTCACATTTTTAGACTGACAACCAGATATTTCAAAATAGCCCACTGTGAATGGTTTCCTCTCTCTGCATTTATAAATAGCACCCTGACCTCTTTTCCAACTGAATTTGAGGGCTTATTCCTATTGGTTCTGTAATCATTAAAGTCTCCTTTCCTTAGATGGAGGGTATCTCAGCAAATGTCTCCCAACTTATTGACTCATTTATTTACATTTATTCATTTAATAAATATTTAAGGACCACTAACTACTCTCCCCACGATAACACTGAGAAATATTTGCAAGTCAAGATAACACCTATTATCTTATTTGAGAACAGTGCTAACTGCTATAAAGAAAGTGAACATGCAATGTCCTCTCTCTGAGTTTAAAATCTAAAGGGGCAGGTTAGACATGACTTTAAGCAAGGGACAATGACATGCATATGGTCAGTTCTTCACTAGTCAGTAAGTGCCAGTAAAGAGGAATACCAAAGCTGGAAGACTCAAATGTACCCAATAAAAGCACTTAAAGAGTAATGATGAGACAAACCAAGTTTTGTGACCTTGACTTTCACATAATTCACACTTGAAGTACTGTTTTACACTTACTCACATAGAGAAGTAGCACCATCATCTTTCATGAGTGCCAAGGAACTCTTAAGTATCTCAAATCAACTCCATGAATATAAGTGAAACATGCAGAAATTGAGACCTCTGAGGATGGAGAGAGCGGTGAAGGAGTGTGGAGGGGAGTTTCACGATGTATAGGAAGGAATGCAGCAAGCACTGACAGCTGCACCTAAAGTCGAAGGAATGCCACTCAGGGGGCAATGAGGAAGAAGACGTCTCCAGGCAATCAAGGAGATGAGAAGAGCTGGGATGGACCTAGGGCTCAATGGGTAACGAAAGGTGATGACAGAAAAGGAAGCTGGAATTGGCTATGGAGGGGCCAGGCTAAGGATTCTGAACTTAAGATACTCTCATCAGACGCTATGCAAGTGTCTTAGCAACTACTCACACCATGACCACCCCCAGGAGCCCATCACCCGATAAACAGCATGGAGACAGGGAGATCACATTTCTCTTGTACTTTCCCCTGATCACCTCTCCAACTCCAAACTGATTGAACCATTCTCTCCTCTTCCTAAAGCTACGTGATGGAACCAGAAGTCTTTTTTTGTTTTTGCATTCTACTTTGTGAGAACCATGTGGGAAGATACACAGTCTTCTGAGTCCTTCCCTGAGCTGCCCAGCCCCCTTGTGCACAAATGATATAAGGCAGAAAAATAATTCTCCCCACTCTTCACTAGTAGTTGTTACCCTGAAGTTGCTCAAAATGACTACTCCACCCCAGTCAGGGCTCCTCTGTTCCCTCCATAGGCTAGGTAAGGAAGTAAATTATGCTGAATCAAAACTTCAACAAAATTTCACAGGTCAAATTTCTAACTAGCAAGGATCATATAAAGAAAGTACCATCAACTATTATCTCAATTAAGGAAATAAGTAGGCAAAATGGTGCCACTACAATATGAATTTAGTCTGACTTATAATACTTAAACTTAAAATGATAAACTACAGTGGTCCAGGCCTTCACAGAAAAGATTAAGAAGACATCTTATAGCCTCTAATCTCTCATCAGTCACATTTGGTCTAAGCTAAGAATTATTTCCAACATTAAGAAGAAATTCTTAACTTAATTTTACAGAAAACTCCAGAAATCCCTCATTTTAGAAAGTACAAAGATTGGACTCAATGAGTCAACAAGTGAAGGTGGGAAAAAACTTGTTAAAAGAAAACTTGTTAAAAGAACCACTTGTTAAAAGCAATGGCTGTCATTTAGAGGTAGCATTTTTATATTATCTTTCACCAGCCTTTCCCAAAGTTGCAAGGAGGTGGGGTAGAAAGTAACAAAACAAAAATAAATAATTTCTTGAATACCATGAAGTTTATAACCCAGAGTCCTAAGAGAATTTTAAAATTTTTACAGTCTTATGGCACTAATGTTAAGAGTTTCCAAAAATATTGCAATTCTTTATAATCTGAGCCCTATACTTAACCACAGTAACTAAGTAGTTGAATTGTAAAGTACTCATTGAGTATCTATGAGCCTCACACTGCTAGAAACTTGTAGTGAAATTAGATGATTAAGAATTTGTATAAAAAAAAAGAATTTGTTTTTAGAAGCAGACTCACAGATACAGAGAACTAGTGGTTACGAGTGGGATGGGGAAGGGGCAATATATCGGTAAGGGGTGTGAAAAGACTCGTGGGATTATATGAAATCATATGTGTGAAAATTTGAAAATTGTAAACCACTAGAATTTAATAAATCTTTCATTCAATTTTTTTCATATTCAAAAGACACAGGAAAAATGAAAAAATATATATATGCTTGTTTTTAAATGTACCCTCACCTTCTCCTTCCATGGACAATCCATATAAAATCTGACAGGCTTCCAGAGGAAGGAAAAACTACAAACACATGCACGCCCACATAAATAAGTTTTAACGAGTCATTTGACTTTCCCTCTAGGTACATTTCCATTTAAATAAATCTGACGGTACTGACAAGTCAAGTCTATATAAAACACCCTTGGGTTAAGACCCACCTTAAGTGTTTATGTATTAAATATATGTTTGAAAAGGAGCCAGGGAGATATTTCCACTTGAGGCTCTAGCCTAGTTCCATGACCCATTTTACTTTTTCCTTTTTTTTAAACATTGCTAAATAGTGGAATGTCATGAGAATTTCCCCCTCAGTATTTCTCTATAAGTGCATTAAAGTTACAACTAAGAGTTTAAAAGTATTTGTCTTTTTTTCCCCCTTAAAAAGTTAGCTTCCTTTTTAAAACAGCCATAATTTCATCTTCCAATTACTTTCGGGCAATGTTCCATAAACTAGCGCTTAAGTGCGGGAGAAATCAATACTGAGCTTGTAAGTACAACACTATTATTGGTAATCACAATGACATCCGATTAAATGTACTCTTAAAAATAGCTTATTTTTCAATACATTTTTCTTAACTAAAAGGATATAAGCCTACTTCAAGGACAACCTTGCACAAAGAAAAATATGTTATTATCACCATACAAACGTTCAAAAGTCGAAAATGTCATTATTCCACACAAACTAGTTTCTAATTTCCCTCTAATTATCAAAGGTTATATAGTTCACAATATAATTTCACGATGCCTTCCCCCAAATCAAAATTACCCCAGATCGCCGCAAGGAGGTGAGGGAAACGTTTAAGAAAACAAGCCAGGATGAACTTACTTTACTTAATGAGATGGGTATCCTTTCTCCCTGGAGACCTGTCTCCAAAAGATCAATCTGGTAAACTCACTGTCGACAGGTCCAGGAGTATGAAGTTGGGTTCCAGCAGGCGGAGGCCAAATGATTGTAATTAAAGTTAATTAACAGGCCTGCCGTCTCAAAGTGCATAACGAGCAGGGTGCGGGGGAGAACAGAAACCCCAGCAAACTCATTATCACTACAGAATAAATAACTTGGTGCCTGAAACTCCCCAAAGGGCAGCTCCTTTTCCAGGAGGAGAGTCTAGTTGTCTACCCGGATTGTCACCCGCTGAGCCAAATCCCATTAGTAATTGGAGTTTTTGTATTACTTACCCGCTTCTGGTTTCCTTTTAGACGCCCACAAGCGAGAGCGAAATCCAAGGGGCAGAAACCGGAGCCGAACACTTTGCGCGCTGGAAACGTACCCGGAAAGGTGCCGGAAAGCCCCGGCCCGGCCTCAGACGGTCCTCCCGCCCGGCCCCGCCGCCCAGCCCACCGCGGCCTCCGGGACTCGCCCCACGCGCGGGCAGCGGAGCTGGAGAGGCGCGGCAAGGCGTGCAGGGGATCCCGGGCGCCGGCGTCTCCCCCGGCCCGGCTCGCTCGGTCCTCACGCGTGCGTTCCAGGCGCGGGGCCTCTGCTGCCCGGTCCCCGCCGGCTGCCCGCACCGCGTCTGCTGCCAGGCGCCGGCCGCGCGGGCGGCGCTGTCACTCGGGCGGCGCGCCGCGGCCGCCGCACCTGGAGGCGGGGAGCGCGGGCCGGCGCGCAGCTCCGGAAGCGCCGCGCCCGCGGCCCGCGCCCACCCCAGGTGCTCCCGCGCGGCGCCTCGGCCGCTTCCTCCCGGCGTGCGGGGGCGGGGAGAGGCGCCCGGCTCGGGGGCAGCGCCGCTCAGCTGCGGGGGCAGCCGGGCCGGCCGCCCTGGTTCCGCAGCATAGTTGGGCGTCTGACTCAGTCTGCCGCGACTCGGCCGCGCCTGGCACCCTCGGCACCTGGCGCACCTCGGCCCCGGGGCTCCCTGGCCGGCGGGGTTGGAGGAGCTGCGAGGGCGCGTCCCGAAGGCCTGAGCGGCGAGGGCATGGCCCTCCCGGGACCGAGATGCCCGTGACCCTTCCCCGACTCCCGCTGGCCAGTTGGTTGGTCGGTGCGCTCCGATGGGGGGGTGTCAAATGGGCGGAACCTCGCCACCACTGATGATTAGTATTACTTTACTAAGTACTTTCCCTGTTACCTCAGCGGTTCCCAAACTTAAGACTCATCTAGGACGCTGGTTTTCCCAGGCTGCTTCTGCGTAAAGTTGCATTCAATGAACTCGGGAATCTATTTATCAAGCCCCGTGCTGATTAGGCTGAACCCATTATATCGAATGCTCCTTTACGTAGTCTCTTTGAAGAAGGGATTAATATTCGCACTTTCCAGTTGAGGAGTCCGCGGGGTACAGAAACTTGCCCAAGGGGACACAGCTTTAAGGGATGGAGGTGGTTTTCAATTTAGATCTTAACTCTCTCCCCTGAGGAATACAACCGCCTCACAGATTTTTTTAAATTCCCTTTTCTTGTCTCCGCCCCCACTCCGCCCCCACCCCTCGGAGGGGAGGGCTAACCCTGCTCTAGTCTTCTGGGCACCGGAGATCGTTAGATCTGGGGAAGACATCTCCTCTTGGACTTGCACCTTGACAGGTAACAGTAAGGCAGCAAGAAAATACGGGGATCCAAAAAGAAAAGCCCTAGTGCGCCCCCATATACCTAAGTGTCCAGAAAACCGACTTGTTTGCAAGAGAATTCAAGGGCAAACTCCTTATTTTTATTTTTTTAATTAACATCTTTTTACCGACTGTACTTGAAATTCTCTTCCTTGAAAGATGAAATGTCCTTATCTTTCCCCAGTACCTGTTGATAGAAGTAAAGCAATTAGGGAAACTGCTGAGCTTATTATGAAAATGAGATAATTGGTGAAGTCCAAAGTGTGGGAGGCTTCCCAGGATCCCAGGCCCTTGGGAGGTGTCATCTTCACCAAAAAACCTGCCCGTCAAAAAGCATCCTCCAGCCCCGGGCAGACTCTGTGACAGCTGTGGCTGGCACTCTCCAGAGACACCAAATTTCCAGTTTCTTTTGAGCTAAATACTTTATAGCAAGCCCTGTTTCCACCAGGAAAGTTTTCTTGACACTTCCCGAACCTCAAGAATGATCTTATCTTTGGATTCCTGTAGAATTGTATTTATGTGGCTCTTTCTTGGTTTCATATTAAGCCCATACTCTTTGTGGGTTTTTTTTTTCCCCTCTCCCTCAGAGTTCTCACATACTTGTCATTTATTTTTATCTTTGTAAGCCATCTTAAATCCTTTTCTGAACAAGGTGGGTTATAAATAAACAAAAAATTCTTACATCAGTTATGGTCTGTCTCAGAACGCCAAGCATTGTTACTTGAACACTAAGTCCTCAAGTTACTTCTCTTGGTAGATGTTATAAAATAATTGGGCTTTGTGCCTCTTTGCAACAATATCTTAGTTCATTGATTATTATTCATTTATTGTTTTAAAGTGTATTGAAAATTTATTTTTTGATAGTTTGAAAATACAGTGGTTAACAAATTACAATACAACCCCAGAATTTTCAGTCTTCTCTGAGGGGAAATAATGTTAAGAGCTGTAAGACATACCGATGATTTAATAAAATAGCTCTGAGAAACAAAAGAAAAACAATGCTCCCTCATTGAAACTATACATTGGTTATAAAATGTATTCTGGTTTTAAGTACCTTAACATATGAAGGAAAATAAAAGATTCTGAGGAAATATGGCAAAGACTACCTTTTATTAATTGTTCATTAATCATACCAAGTTCTAGCCAAACACCTAACATGTATTATATGTTGTATATATACAACAACTCTGAGTTGGAATTTTTTTCCCCAATTTTATAAACATAGGCTTAACTGAGACTAAAAGAGATTAAGTTGCAAATAGTGGATAAATTGAACACATCTTGGTTGTATTCACAGGCTACACATTATTTAGCATCACTCAGAGTGAGGCATTCAGGGAGAAAAGTAGACAGGAAAAATAGCTTTTTAAGAATTGACGTATGAAAATCTGTTTACTGCCAAGTCTATTAAAGTATGTATTCCCAGTTATTTTCCTTATATGTATTTACTCCAAATATATATTTAGATTTATTCCAAAATGACCCACTCCCATCCCATTTCCTCCATTTTTTGTAGGAGAGCAGAGATAGCTCTGTCCCTGCCAGACTTAACGTCTGCTCCTCCCATCTCTCCTACCCAGAATGCACTCTGCTTATGGACCATGCAGTTTGAGAGTGAAAGCCATCCTTCCCTCCTCCTCCCCTCCCTCCTTTGCCTCCTTCCCCTTTCCCTTACATCATCCAGGCTAACACCCATAGAGAATTTGTGTGCCAGTTGCTATTCCCAGCACTTTACTTGCGAAAGCTCATTTAATTATCTCAACAGCTCCTTGAACAGAAAGTGTTATCCCCACTAGAAGAAACTTAAAGAGATTAATTAATTTATACCAGATATTCCATAAGGCAGAGAGAATTCCAACCCAGTCTTCTCCAGGACCCATCCTCTGCAGTTTGACTATTAGGGAAAGCTCACAGTGCTGGAATTGCAAAGGCCTGTGCTCAAAATGAATGATCAGTGTAAGCTGTGGCATTTTGAACAAAGTCATTAACTTATTGGAGCCTCAATTTCCCCCATCTGTAAACAGGGAGTAGTAATACCTATGAGCATTTAATGTAATTACATGTCTAAGACACTCAGAAAATAGTAGTCTCTTATTACATTTAATTCTATTCTCTTTTCTCTAATTATTGTTCAAAACTAGGTTCAAATCACACCTCCCTCTCAAGCCTTTCCAAATCTTTCGTAACCTGGGTTATCTATACAACAGAATTTAAGGTACTCTCTCCATTTTTCTATAAAGGAAAATCCAGTATTACCTTGACCAAACATAAAATTTTAGGGATGCAGATAAAATAGGCATATGTCTACTAATAATATTTAATTCATCATTTTAGATAAACAGATACTCAGAAAAGTAAACTCATTTATTAATATATAAATACTTCCTTTTCCACTCATATTTTAAAAATAATTTTATTCAAATTTTAACATGCAAGTTTGACATCAATGAGTTCATCACTAGAGCCGCATTTTGAATCATCAATGTTTGGTTTGGTTTGGTTTTCAGAGCATATTATTTTCACTTCTGTCTAAGTTTTTGAAGGTACTTAATTTTCTGAAACCATTTATAATTCTGTCACTGGGAATTTTATTATAAATCACAAGTTCCCACTTCCTTTATATTAAGAAGTTGATTTTCCTCATTCACTTCAAACATGTGCATTAATAGTCTCCACCAGTTTTTGGTTTTTAGAATGGTTTTTAAAAGGATGCTTGTCCTAACATGGGATACTTAAAATTGTGAGGTGACATCCCCATAAATAATTGCTTAATCTGTTTTAAATATCTTCACCTTCTTTTAAACCAATCTCATCAGATGGTCTGTGTCTGTATCCTAAGCTAAGACTGACTGGGGATGTTTTAGGCTACACCGCCACCCTGATGTCCCATCCCCGCAGCTCAGCTGGCAGCAGCTCAGATTAACGTACATACTGAAGGAAGGCAGGGGTTCTGTGATACATAGATTCTATGTACCAGGCATTGTTACACATTACGAACTCAATTCTCTCAACAGGGCTGGGGGGTAGTTACAATCGTTATCTCTTTTTTAAGCCAGTGAAGAAACAGAGACATTAAAAAAAATTATCCCATCTAAAATTCACAAGTAGTAAATAAGGAAGAAAGGATCTGAACCCAACTAATGTGGATTCAAAGCCTATGCCTAAAGCATTCTGCTGTGATACCTCCGAGAAGACTTTTAAAGTTTTGACCACAAGGAACTTTTTTTCTGATGCTTAATTTTGGGAGGAAAAGGATACACCTTATATTCAGGCATATACAATACTCTCTCTTGGATTTTCCCATTGCCCCCCTTTTATTTTGTTTTCTCACTGCTATTGGAGTAAATCTGTCAGCAGGCTTTGAATTATGGATATTGAGAAATTTTTCTTATTTCTATTTGTATTCCTGAAGTACCCTTCCCTCTACTGGAGTTCTCTTTAGTCAGTCTGCTTTGCATAATGGATACTTGGAATCTTCCTATTTGAATTCTCTGAACTACTTATCATAAGTCCTTAAATAAATGCTTGTTTTATTAAACTGAAATGCTTATATTCAGTAAGTTGACTCTTTTTGGTACAGTGTTGCAAGTTTTAAGAGTTGCTTTGAAAGTTTTTTAAAAAATTCTTTCTCACCCCAAGGGAGTATCTTAGTGGCTATCTATTGTAAGGTGGACAAAAGAGCTGTGTAAAATACTTACCCAATTCAGTTACTAACCAAAAGTTGATGGTATTATGGAAATATTTTAAAATGTAAGTTTTTTTCAGAAACCATTAAATAATATCAAGGAAAAAGTGAAGATAAATTCTTCTATAGAACTAATATCTCAGAAACTCATTTAGGCTCTAGGGATTAGAGTGTTTCATTGATACTGATACACATATTTTAACACTTTACTACTTCTTCAGTGGGGATTCATCCTAAAATGAACTGCTGTGGGCCAGGCAGCAGTCGTAGCATAGTTGTCATTGCCTACATGGTCATGAACTTGGTATAACTGTTCATGCTGTTATCACTTCATTGAAGTAACTTGCATTGGCAGTGCTACACATATTGACTTTAATTGTCACTTGAAATGTCTGCAAAAAGAGTACACTAGGTTTTTTTGCAGAAGGCAAAGCAAGAGAGCCATGTGATATTAGATAAAAAATTAAAATAGTAAATAATTCTCAAAGAGCATTTTCCTATACATACACAATAAAAATTCTAAATGAATATGTTATGTCATAGTTTAACAGTGATTTTTTTCTCATGGCATAGAAAATATTAATGTACCCCCAAATAGATTGTGTTTTAGAGTTGTGGACATCTAGTAGTTTCTACTACTGCTAACATAAAAATCCAATTTTATTTTTATGTTGAAAAAAGTTCCTTAAGAAAGAATCAATGTTAAGAGAAATCCAGTGGATTAGCAGACAAAATACATCAACTGAGTGTAAAATCATTGCTTTCACTTTGTTGCATCAATTTTTCTCTTGTATTTCTGAAATTGATTTTACTACACACATCACAAAATTCCATTTCTTTGTGCTGTAGCTTGAACATACTGTTTAGCTCCATTTTTTTCCTTTGTCCTAAAAATGCTGCCCATATAATAGATAGTTAACCTTGAAATTTCTTCTGACATCAAGAAAAAAAAAAGTGGGGAGGGATTCAGAGAAGCAAAGTGGAGAGGTAGAAATACACAAGCAATAGCTTGAAGTAGATCCATTATAAAACAATGAAATTAAACTTTACAGAACCAATTTAAAAAGCACAGACTAATATCCATGTAAAAAGGTAAAGGGAAAACAACAACAACAAAAGGATTAATAAAATCTCATAACTGCCACGAAAGCAGAGGTCACAAACTAGGTGTCTATGGGCAGCATGAAGTCCAAGAATCTTTCAGACCACAATGAGTTTACCAATTTTTAAGTAGTTTCTCAAATTGAGAAGATTTTACATTAAAATATGGACTTTCAGCATCTCTTGAAAAATCAAAATGTCTAATAACATTGAATTCACATTCCTACAAAGCAAATCTGAAAGGCTGGAAAACTGGCTACCCTTTTTGGACAGGACATACACCTTCTAGTTTGCCATAGTCTCTCCTCACCCTACTTCTCCTTGGTTATAACTTAGGAATTGTGGACGTTGCAACCATGAGATGTTGCCTGAAATCACGATCAGTCAAAGACAAGCTATATGAGTGACCCTTGTGGCAACCTTGTGGATTTCTGAAGTGAAGTCTTAGAAATATATAGCCCAGATCAAAAGTTAATACCCAGCACGTTAAGAATGTTTCATCAGCAAAAGCAGCAGCCAGTGTCATCATCTGCTGAGTTCTTAAAATAAGTCAAATAACATATTAAACACTTCGCAGCTATTATTCACTCAACTAATTTTTGTATTTACTATAAGATGTGATGAGTCACAGACATGCAGAGGTAAACAAAGCAGACCTATGTCACTATCTTTTTGGAGGTTACAGTATGCTAACAGAGATAGCCATTACCCAATGAATCACACAGATGTATACGTGATATGTGTATGGTATTACAAATACATACTCATCTATACATTAAACATACAGTACAGTATACTATAGGTATAATATACATATGCTTAGGTACATATAATATATACTATATAGTATATTTATGGATGTGTACACTGTATTTATATAGTACATGTGTATACAATACATATGAGAATGACTTTATTTAAACTATATGAATTTGCTGACATTTGTCTATATTTAACCTTAAAAATGGTCACTGAATATGGTTCAAATACATTTTAATTGAGAATGTAGGAAATGCTTTTCCCCTAGTCCCAATTTTTCCTTCTTGTGTCGTGAGTCTAACCCTCCTGGCCTCTCTTTGCCCCCTCCCCTCTCCCTCAGAGAGGGGGCACTCTGCCCTGTGATTGGGTGGTAACTTACTTACTTGGTGTTTTTGTAAGGGGGAACTGGTCACAAGAGCCCTGCCCTTTCAATCCCTCTCTCTCAGGGAGCCAGAACTTTGTGTTGCTCTTCCGAGTTGTAAAACCTGTGGGAGGTATGAACGTATCCATAGCTTCCAGATCCTGGCCTGTTGTCAAAAGGTAATGTAAGTAATATTTGATTCCTGTCTGCCTGATTTCTGTCTTTTCATTCATTTCAAACAAAGTACCCCAACATATGAGGTAGGATGAATGAACAAAATTCTATGCAAGAGAATAATAAAAGGAAGGAATGGTTTTTGATGGGTAAAACTGAAGATTCCTCTTTACAAGGATGTATAAACTGAGAAGCAGGGGCTGAGTGGGAGTGAGCTTGTGTGTTGTGCGTGTGTGTGGGAGGACTGAGGTATGTTCCAGGCAAAGAAGAACATTTCTAAAACCTCAGAGGCAGCAAAATCAGGAACTTTGGAGGAACTGAAAGAAGGTCTCTTGGCTAGACAGTGCGTAAAGCAGGACAAGACCAAGTTGGAGGGACCAGCAGGTACGTTATGTACCACCGTCCAGGCCATGGCTAGGTTTGGGGATTTTACTGGAAGGATGATAAGAAGACATCAAAAAGATTGACGCAGGGGAAACATAATTATTTCCTTATCTTACATAATTTTCAAAATAACCCTTCATGGGAGGTATTGGAAGGTATTATTATGCCCACATGTCAGCTGGATAAACTGAGATACAGAGAGGTTAAATTGCAAATGTATTATTTGATGGCACATTTAGAGGCTCCCAAGACCAACCTTTTAATCACTCTTCTAGTCCATCTTCTATTCCCTTCTGAAAGAAGTACACAGTCTAATCTGTAGAGATTTCAGGGTATATGTCCATATGTAGGCTATAACTTATAAATAATAGATATGACTAATTCACAGCTTTTTGAGGGATTTATAAAAATTATTTGACACTTATAATTTGGTATCTCTGCACTTAAGGAAATAAAATGGACAATCGGATCAATTCATCCTTCCAGTTTCTACTGGATTCTAATGTTAGGGAAAATTTAATTTTTTAACTACAAAGTGCCTCTTTCGTATTATATAAACAGATTTAATAACCCCCCCAAACCAGGTAATTAAAAACAGATTGGCAGAAGGGGAACAGAGGTTAAGAATGTCCCAGCACTTCATGAAAAAGTGTTGGTAGATCTGACAGTGAAGATGCTAACCAAGTTACCCTCTCTGTCTCTAAGGGTGGCCGACAAGGACACATGGTTAAAAGCTCATTCACCACTGACCTCATGTGCAGTATGTACAGTGGCTACTGGTGACTTCTGTGCCATCAGTGTCTGTTGTTCTTACTTTAGGAAACAAACATCCATATATCCTGTTTGTCTGCAAAGGTAGTGTTCTCAGTTTCTTTAAAGCACATTTTAAGAATAGATATCTATCTGCCATTTGATCATTTTCTATGTGCGAAAGATGACATAGCCTCTCAGTTATGCTGAACAGCAGGTGCACAGACCTTCAAAGACCCAACTCTCAAGTTTGCATTTCCTTCACTCCACATGGCTTCTGTAGCATCCTGTGTAATGGTTTTATATTTTTTCCTGTGGAAACACTCATACCCACACTACTGCAACTCTGGTCTGGTTTAGCAGTCGGAATACATGGTGTCTGCCCAGTCCGTTTTGCAAGCATATTAAGGAGACCATGGCAGTCATGCTTGACTGAACTTTTCTTTCTTCCACTTGTAAAGGAATGACTGCTTATGCATTCATTCAGCCATGAATGCTTGGCTTTTTCATTCCAGTTACCAGGACACTAAAAAAGGAAGGTTTTTTTTTTTCCATTCATCTTCAGAAAAATAAGAAAATAAAACAGCACTGGAAGCAGTTACTTGCCTTTATGCCCCGGGTAGGAACAATTTTTACAGAAGTAATATTAAAAAAATACACCGATTTAACTCATTAGATTATCTTCATAAATGCAGAGTGTACTTTTAAATAAAAAGCAAAACAGTTATACAATCATCAGATAGTTAAATGTTTTGTTGAACAAGCTGAATTCAATAGGGAACAATTAAATGTAAAGAACTTCAGTCTTTTCTCTATTGCCCCGTCCAGACTGTGCTTTTGGACTTACTCTAACTCCTGCCCCTGAATGAATGAATTGTCAGTGATGAGAACAGTTTAGTATATGTAATAAAAATGTCCAGGCTGATCTAGGGTAACAGACTAATGCCAGTGTTGTTCGTTCAGCATAAAACATACTGTCCTTAGTCACCAATCCCTTTCCCACAAGCCTGCTTCAGGTCTGGAAGCTGTCCTTGGGGTGCTGGGGAGGAGTGGAGGGGTAGACTTTTCCCTCCTCATTTCACTAGCTGCTGCATCAGACCCCTCAAGGGTCACATCAATGGGAAGAGGAGATTGAGAGGAAGGGCAGTCTCTTGAATGGGAGGTGCAGCTGTAATTTTCTAGCTCTTTCTCTCCTAGTTCTTCCCAAGGCCACTCCCCCCCTCACTGCTTAACCACTGCTGGAGTCTGGTCTCTATCTGCTGCTCCTGAAATGTTAGAAATTCTCCCTCTCAGCCAGCAGCTTTGGACATCCATCCTCAGCCCCTTTTGGGTACATTAAGTTTCTTTCTTTGAATAGACTGAGAACCTACTTCGGACTTCTCTCAGACGCTCCACAGCCTTCAGCTAGGTCCAGATCCACCACCAGCATTTACTTCTCCAAAGCTGAAACTCAAACTAATTTATATCCTACAGCTAACATAACTAAGAATAATAGACAAGAGCCTGTGGCCAAGTACACCATCCGGTAGACACAAAAGCCCACACCACTACATCAACAAGGCTGAGGGCTTTCATTTCTGCAGGAGTGCGTGCATGTGTGGTCATGTGAAATACTAAATCTATGTATTAACATTGGGGTCATATTTATTAATGACCCACAGGTAAGCTCAGTACGTAAACTATCCTTCTTACTCCTCATACCAACTCTATGAATTAAATTCCATTATTAGCCTCATTTTATAGATGAGGGTACTTAAAAGTTTAAGAGTTGAAACAACTTTCTCAGGTTACACACCCTGTAAATGGCAGAGCTGGAAATCAAGCTTAGCACCACTGTCAGATGCATGGGCCTCGCTCACTAATTACTACATCAGGCCACCTCCCCTTGGGTCCAGAGTGTTATTAGCTTAAGTAGTGACTGATGTACAGCTATTAAAATGGATTCTTGCATCCTTAGCCAAAGGTTTGCCCAGATAACAGACTTCAATGGCAGCTTTCATTTGTGTTATTGATGGAAATCTTTCATTGAGCGAGGTGTGTCTTAGAGACAGGCCTAAACATGACTGCAATCATCAGATTAAACAATACAAAACAATAACAACCCAAGTCTTCAAAGGAGTCCACCCACTCCCTCACACACCTTCTTGCATACTGTGCCGCTAATACAGTCAACAGTGTCCTGATTCAAATTTCCTCTGATGGTTAATGAAATTTATAGTCTATTTAGTTATGATTTCGGGATGTTATGAATTTTGAATTCCAGTTTTGAGGTTCCCTGTGACATCTCTGAATGTTGCAGATAGTCTTACTACTCATGATAACTTGTGGAAAAAAAATGGGTTCAGTCAATAAAAGTACCAGGCAAGTCATCCACAAGCCACTTTAGTAACATGATGAGTTCAGAGCAAGTGGGTTTTCTTTATACGCAGACAGAATACTTAAGTCCTGGAAAAGAAAAAGGTCCTTGGCTATTAGGCCTACAGGGATCTCAGTGGCATGAATCAATGTTGAAAGAGAAAGTTGAAATCAGGCCTGAGGACAGGCCCTGGAAATAGTCATCATTTTAATGCACAGTATCTAAAGGGGTTAAAGAAGCAAAGTATAGGTACAAGAAAACGTTTGAGCAACAGTTTAATCTGATGGGATGGTTATGCCAATAGACAACCCATTCAGTTTTCCCAAGGCCTGTATGAGCCAATGGTAGCATTAGCACTTCCAAACTAGGGCTTCATAAAAGGTCTGTATAATGCCTTGTGAAAACAAGAGCTACTTGATCAAGTAGGTCTGGGCTTCAGTCATACTCTCGCGTAGACACTGATGACATACATTATCATATTAAAGTCTTCATGGGAGTCCTGCAGGAAAGAAACCTTTTTAACCTTGCTTAATTTAACATTTCCTAAATTAATTTGATCAGGAAACTCTTTTTGTGCAACACCTTAGTTGTTTATGGAACCACTTTCAGAACTAAGCTGATCCAGTGGAATTAGGGAACCCCATGTCCTATGGGTACTGCTCAAAGATTACTGATTATTACTTCTTGCAGTAAAGCTATTGAGAATTTTGATGGCTATGCTTGAAAGACAAAATCTTTAAAATTTTACCAGCATGCATTTATTCTAGACATCTGATCCAGGTCCATAGACTTCAAGCTGGAAAGAAGGTTGACAAACTTGAATGAAAATTATAGAGCCTCCAGGATATGGGCCTCAATAGGAGGTTCATCTACTTTTTCATGGAAATGAAAGTGTCCCTATGGATAAAGTTTAGGTTTTTTACTTAAAAATCAATTCTAGAATCCGATTCAACTAACAACCAAAAAGTAATAAAGATCACTAAGTTCTAGATGATAGAAAAAAATCTAACTGAAAATTTGTGAGTGGATGGTAACAAATGCCGATATAAACTCTGAAAGATCTCACTGAAGTGTACTTATAACATATCACTAATTTAATTAGTTTAACTTGTGACATAACTTCCAGAGAAACTCTTGAAATAGTCATATGCTAAAAATATATACATATAACAGAATGGATAGACATAGTGCTTTAATAATAAGACTAGATAACATTTTTGAAGCCTTACTTTGTGTCAAAGTACAGAATTGAGCACTTATGTGGATGTTAATCCTCATAGTGACCCACATTTTATAGAAGGGAAGGGAACCTAAGGATAAGAGACTTTAAGTAATTTGCTCAAATTTATATTGGTAATAAATAGTTCAGCCAGAATTACCCCCTATATTCAATAGCCCAGTACAGGATTTTTATGTAATTGGGGCTTTATGAGTTAGAATACTTGTTTGGATGTGGTAACAAAGACCAAAATAACAGTCGCCTAAGTAAGATAGAAGCTTATTCCTCTCAGTTCACATAAAAGTAGCTCAGAACTGGATAAAGCACTTCCCATCTTTATCAACATGTAGAATACATATATCGTGGCTGAAGATAGCTGCTATAGCACTCACCATCACATCCACATCCCAGCTGGTGGGCAGGGAAGAAGAAAGTTCACAATGTACCCATTTATAGGCCAGACCTAGAAGTTGCCCATTACTTTACTCATATCCTATGGACTAGAAGTTAACTAAATGGCTATACTTAGCTCCAAGGGAGGCTGAGAAATGAAATGTTTATTCTGGGAATCCATGTGATCACTTAAAATTCTAGTTACTACTATTAAAACAATAAGGGGAGAATGCCTACTTGGGGAACACCAGCAGTTTCTGTCACAGAGGCATTAGCTACAAGCCAGTTAATTACAGAGCCCTTCAAAAATTGTGTTTTAACCTTAGAATTATTTATATTAGGCAGTCGTTTCTGCTAGAAAATGAATAGCAGGGCCAGTTGAAAGGAATGATGTGAAGTCTGAGTCAAAAAGTTCTTCACAAGGATGGGAAAGAGTTGATCTTTCTGTTACCATGACAGAAAATACATCCAACATCTCCAAAAATATTGTAAATTCATTGGAAATAATTGTCTTATTAATCTAGAGATCAAAAATATTCACCATGTCTCTACAATGCTATTAAGATGTAGACTGTGTTAAAGCATAAAAGATCAACATTAAATTCATGCAGAAAAGTCCATAAATAATTCATGTCTACAAGAGTCAAGGAGTAGCCACTAAAGCTATTCACAGTCTCATTTATTCCTACTGGATTAAATGGATTATAAATAAGAAAACTAAATATGAGTAAAGTGTTATTCACCAATTAAAAATCACATCATAAGCAATAAAGTATATTCATTCTAAATAAACACATATGTGAAAGCCATCAAGCTACCTCTGAGATTAACTTGGACACCAAATAGAGAAAAATCTACATTAGAGCAATCCATTCCAAAATACATGCAGGTAGAACACAACCAAAAATTCTATAGAAATGTCTGTTAAGAATCATTTTCCTTTGGAAAAAAATACATGAAAAATCGATGGAACCACACTGAAATTATTGCAAATATCATGAGTAGTTGGCTTAGCGTTTGAAGACTAATATTTTCCTGCATTTTGTTTGTTTTAACTAATAAACACTAACATTTAGTGAATTTATCACTTTGACAGAAATAAGCCAGTTTTTCAAAATCCAGTTTTCATATGACTTCCACCTACATAGAGTTCTGATTTCTTTTAAATTTTTGTATTTTCATTTCCCTTTCTTTTCTTTTTTACCTTTTCAGATGTTTTCCCAAGAATTCACTTTTATTGAGAAGAGCATTGCAAATGTCTGCACCTAACTTGTGTTAGTACTTTGCAGCTTTCAAATCCATTTTATATGCAATTTTCGTTTACTCCTTGGAACTAATGCATATGAATGTAAAGTACACTGTTTTCTTAGAGATTTCTGAAGCTCAACACCTTTCTTAATTTTCTTTTGTTTGACTTGTGAAATCCAGGGCTTCTGATTTATATGATCTTTTTAATCGATGGCAGTTCTCATACTCTGGAGCCTCTAAAGCACGAAGTGTAACTACATTTTTTCTAGTAAGTTCATGTGTCCCAAAAACACAGTTTCAAGGAATGCAGGCCTTGAGTTTTCTTGCAGATCATGTACATATAGCAGTATTTTTCAACAAATTTTCAACAAATAAGGGAGACATTTATGCTTTTTGAATGTTCTAAAACCTGGGAGAAAATTTTATATTGAATCCTAAGAATCATAGGCCACACACATATTTTTTTCATTTATAGTAATGGTCTTAGATGGAAACAGGCATTTTCATCACTGGATTTAGTTAAGTCTGGGTGCATCTGGAGGTTCTACGCTGGCAGTTCTGAAAATCTTTTGCAGCAGAAGGCTCCTCTGTTCAAATGAAATCTTCAGAGGAAATGAAAATAAAACAGATAAAACCGATGATACTCTGGTTGAAGTCAGGCGGGGGTGGGGGTGGGACCTCTTCCCCTCTGTGGGAACATGGCTAATTCTAAGCAGTTCCTTCTATCAGTGACACAGACTGCCCTGCAACTGAGCCTCGTGACTCGGGCCTCTGCTGTTGGGAAGGACTTGCAACAAAATAGTCTGTAAAAGTGAGAGCTGTTCCCTACGTGATAAAAGACACTGAGCCCAACACAGAAGTAACTTTAATGTATGTTAAAGAAAGCAGTCCTGGAGAGTGGTGGCTATATTATGAGGGATAATTTTGGAGCAAGAGGTGGGCACAGCTGATTGAGCAGCAGAATGAGTAGCTTCCCATATCTGGATCTTCAGGGAAGACCTCACCTTTGATGCCTATCAGCAGGACCTAAGTTTCACAGCTTTCAAGGCCTTAGCAGCAGACATCATTAGGAACCAGGAAAAAGAGAAAAATTGCAGATGCCCATGGTAGCTGATAGGACATTTCTTGAGGAAATTTACAACATACCTTAGAAACACTCATAAATAATTGAGGGGACGAAAAAGGCAAGGAAGGAAATCTAAGCCCCCCTTTACTTGCTAGAAGCCATATAACAGTGACTGTATCAGACAGAGTGCAATGAGAAAAAGAGAATTCACATCAATAGTTTCAACAAGGAAGATTTAATATAAGGAAAGGTGGTGTAAGCTTTGGAGACCTTGAGAGCTAAAACGGAACACTGGGCAAACCCAGAGCTAATGAGGACAAGCAACTCAAGTGCCCCAAGGGCTCTGGGACCCAAAGGGAAAAGATGGAAGTTGCCAGAGTAGCTGCTTAGAGGTGGGGCCTCATAGAGTGGAGGCTCAGACCTCTGACAGGGAGTCCCCCTTGGCTGGTGCTGGTTTCTCTAAGGCATGTGATGAGATATTCTGGAAGTACCAAAAGGAGTGGGAAGAAATAGTCACTTTGGCTCTGGATTACTACTTCCAGGAAATGCTAAGAAAAAAACAAGAAAGAGAGGGAGGTCCTCTATGCCCTTCCCACCCTATCCTCCATCCCCTCTAGTGACCCCTATTGGCAGAACCAAATAGGACATCAGCCGGTAAAGCTGTACCATACAGAAGCATAAGGAAGAATACATTTGGGGCAAAACCACAATAGACAAACAGAGAAGGACAGAAAAGAACTGTGTACGACTAATTATGGCCCTATATTTTTTTTTCCCAGATTGGTGTGACAGCACCATTTGGTGACACTTTTTCCTTATTTGATTCTCTATTGTTCAAAATTAAAGTGGAAAAGCATAAAAGATAGAAAATGTCGTGTAAAATTACTCTCAGAAAAAAAGTTTTATATAAATTATGGCAAGGCCATAATTTTTGAAGACATTTTTGACATTGAATTTTATATATTGAGGTAGTAATATTAAATTTGCACCATTCAGTATCATGAAAATATATATTATAGGCAATTTTACACACATTAGAAATCATTTAATATTAGGGGCTTGACTGATAATGCCTGGTCTTAAAATTTTCTTGACTAAAGTGTTATCCTCTGCTTTTTAGAACTCAAAATTCTGGGGTCCCAACCAGATACATCTGTAGGTGTTCATACTTATTTAATTTTTTGAATAAAATTTTTGCTCCATATATCACACATTGTGTAACTGTAGGATGTTTATCTATTTAATATATAGTAATAATCACTTTTTGAATATTCACCATGTGGCAGAAACTGTTAAACCACTTGGAAAACTACAAGTGAGGAACTTTAAACTACAACGGAGTTACTTTAATCTCAGTAACTTCTGGTCACACTTTCTTCTGTATATTTGGTACTTGAAACAAATGGATTATGCTTGCTCTAATCCAAACACAGGCTCAATATTGGACTCTGAAGCCTGGCTGTGTAGATCTCAATCCCTGTTCTAGGCTAACTTGCCCATTCATTCAACAGATGTTTATTGCACTTACTCTATCAGTCAGGGTTCAGGCAGGGGAGGAGAGTCACTATGTGTTCTGAGAAAAGGAATTTATTATAAGAAACAGACTTTACAAATGTGGGAGGAGCTGAGGAAGTGAAAATCTGGAAGGCAGCATTTAGAACATCAGAGAAGTTAGCAAGCAGCCAATCTGAGAAGCCAAGTACATCCTGTTGCTAAATTAGAACCATAAAAGGGTGTTCCATGGGGAGCTTTCTCTCCATGGAGAGTTGTTCTTTCTATGGAGACCAACCAGCTCTGGGTCCACAGCCAAGTGTTTAGGAGTATACATGAGGCCACTGTTGATCTTCAGGGCCAGTAAGCTACAAGACCAACTGGCAGAGAAGGGGAGAACTAAGACACACTGGAACCCACTGATCGCAGCTTCATCTGCCCATCATCTCATCTGGCTGCAGAACAACTTTCAAAGAGTAATGTCTGCTGCATCACTTCCAATTTTCAAACCTCTTGCAAGTGCTTCTTTTGGCTACCTCTATAGGTAGGGGGACCATCTAGGTGAGGGGATTCTGGGAAACAGTTCTCAATTTAATGAGAATGATGTAATAGTACATCACAGCCTGTCCATGCAAGAAACTCAGTAAGTAATCCTCTGTAAAATGGGAATAATAACAGGGTGTTTGTGACAATGAAATGACATAATGCACATAAAGATTTTAGCAGTGTCTGCCACATGGTGAATATTCAAAAATTATTATTATTATTATTATTATTATTATTATTATTATTATTATTATTATATATTGAAGAGATAAATAAAAATGGAAAGTAGTGTGATTAACTCTGCTCAAGGTAAATTAAGGACATTATATGTACACATTATATGCCCAGTATATTGTTTTGGTGGCCATGAGAAGGTGTCTCTTGGATCTCTGACTGCTTAGTATGTAACTAATGGACCCAGCTTTTAAGCTTTGAAACCCATCACCTCAATGCTGTTAGGGCCATGCCTTCCCGTTGGCCTCCAGCCAATGACTGGGTGTGGCAGCAATACTAAGGCAAGTGTGCTCCCGGAGACCAGAAATTCCTCTGGCAGTAGAGATTTTGGCTCAAGACCTACTAGATGACCATGATGAACTTTCTTTAGAGCTGCAAGGTGCATCTAGAATCAATACTTTCTCTCCTTCCTTCCTTCCTTCCCTGTCTCTTTTCTTCACCCAAGGTCAGACCAAGCTTCTCCCAGCTCCCTTCCCTTTTCTCTCACTGGCAGTTCCCCTGAATAAATTTCTAGCATGTTTAATCTGGTACTGGTGTTTGCTTTTTGGAGGACATGGGCTAACTTGAGTGCAAAGGAAAAATGTCAGTACCCTAAAAAAATAAAGTGTAGTACCAAAAAGTGAAAAAAGGAGAAATTAATAAACAGGTGATTAATTCAGAAGAGTTGATCTTTATAATTTTATTAGACCACCAAGAAAAGCTGCCTGGGTATTAATTCTCAACTTCTTTCTTTACAGAGAGTTTCAAGATAAAAGTTTTATTTGTTTATTTATTTATTTTTACATAGCGTTTACATATTTTATACACCCTACCTTCTCTCTCAGAAGCCAGGCTGTGACTGGGGAGTCCCTCAGTGAGAAGGGGAAAATCCTGTTCTCCTGAGGCCACACTGGTGCAGACTCATGGAAGCCACTCCCATTTCCTAGCTCCCTTCCTTCTTGTCCACAGCCACTGGGCTTTTTGGCTGCAATGAAGTCGTGGCTGGGAGAGTATCCTGGGAAGAGTATCAACCTTTCCACGTTCCAGGAGTCCAAGTAGGTAGAGAGACACTTGATCCTGCTGTTTACAATGCAGTATTGAGTGGACACGCATCTATTCCAGCCTAAAGCGTAGTTAATGTAATATTTGAATGAGACTGTTAGGGATGTTAAAAGATAAACTGAGGCATATTAAGCATTTTAAGAGTTTATGTGTTGTACTGAACACTGGAATTTGACACAACACTGTAAAATGATTATGAATCAAAAAAAAATGCTGAAGAAAAAAAAAAGAGTTTATGTGGGCAAAAATCGACTCAACTCAGGCAGTGTCAAGTTAGAGGTGGTTAGGAGCACTCTACAAAGAGCTAGGGGAAAGACTTATATAGAGAAAGTGCAGAAGCAAAGAAAGGAAATGATCTGATTGGCTGTAGTTTAAAGCCTAGCTGGCTATTTGTGATTGGTTGTCCTTAGCATTTTAATTTCATAATCTTGAGGCCTTTAGAGACTTAAATTTGGATCTGCTTGTGTGGCTGCCGTGGCATTGGCGCCTTCTCAGCCTGTTGGCCTCCTTGTTTAATTTAACAGAGATAAACTAATCCTCATTTCTTTGCCTGCTTTAACCTCTATTCCTGCATCAATTGAGGTTATCAGTAATTAGCACATCTAAGTAAATATTCTATTGTCCTAAAGACAATTCTTTTCCCATAATACAATTTAATTTTCAACTACTCTCAATGAAATTTGATACAAGAACCATGAAGAAAGTTTGATGCTTTTTCAAAGCCTCTTTTGGAGACCTTGTTTATTATTTTAGTGCTCTTTACATCAAGATCTCTACATTAAAATCATCAAGGATTCAGTATTAGAAATGTGTTATACCTTCTTTCATCTAAACATGAGACCAGTAGAATTCATCGTGCTGTTGCCTTGATGGCCAGGGAGCTCACTGTTAGGTTCAGTGCTTAAGAGCAATCTTAGCTCTTTTTCAGTAATTTCTTTTCTTTTTTTTTTCCTGAATAATTTCTGATTTTTCTGATTTTATCTGTAATGATCATATATTTATGAGTTTAAGTACCTCAAAATATTTGGATTTGTGGGGGTGGGAAATACACAGGTTATAACTACTATATATGCCTATATATGTGCATATATTCTATATATGTTTATATATATAAAATACATATATATAAATGTTGACTCCACTCAAACCATGATTACAAATTCCTGACCAACTTTTAGAAAGAAATAATACTTAAGGGAGTTGTAAATACTTTAACAGTTCCAATTCAAGTAAGTGTGTGAAGCTTGTATCTCAGCTTTTCTACTTAAAAGAATGATTCACTCTCTTTCGCCTGCAGCAGGTGCCGGAACTGGAACATGGAACTCACCAGCTGCAGAGGCAGCTCTGTAGTAAAACCTCGTCCTCTTCACCTAGTTTTCCCCTCAGTGTCCTCATTTATAAAAGGAGGACCAGTGGGGCCTAAGGGATCACTTCCAGCTCTGGAATTGTATGATTCTTTAGAGTTTAAGGTTATTCGATTTTGACACTTCATGATTTAATTATCCTAAGAGAACTTGTTCAGGAATGACAAGGAGGGGTGGCATTGGCAAAAGGAAGTTTCCATACTCACATCTATTTACAAAGACATGCTCAGGAAATAGACCCTAGTGAAGCATTTCCTCTCAAATTAGATTTGAATGTTATATCACATATGAGCCTTCTGAAGTTTCAAGAACTCAAAATTCCATCCAGTGATCTGACATCATCAAAACAGATCCTTCACATGTCAAAGGAACTAATTAATTATGGGGAAAAATTGATACCAAAAATATGTACATCTTTATTATAGTAGGTTTTTTTTGAAACTATAACCATTTAAAAACACACTTTTTTTGTTACACATTGTGAAAAACAGATGCTATCAACAATGGAGAATACTCTGAGTTACTATTTAGAACTAGAGTCATTTGTTTTGTTTCAAGCATAACTGTTGACAATTGCTTTGTTCTAGCCATCAAGATAAACAAAGCAATCAGATCTGAAAGAATTTGGCATTAACTTTATTGTGAAATATCAGATAGTTTCTCCATGCTGCAACAGGTTGGGAACTGGTCTTTTACCTGTAGCACTAAGAAAAACTCCAAACAAAAATATATAATAAAGGCAAATTTTAAGCATTAGAAATTGTTTATTTGAGTCCATCTTAAAGAGTTGGCTACCTAGCCTCTCCTAGTAATCTAAACTATACGAAAAGGATGTAAGTAGCCCACTTTAATATCAGCCACATGAGGAATGGGACGTGTGTTCCCTAGTGCTAAGAGAAGACATAACACACAATAGATGCTCAGTAAACATTTGTTAAATGAATGAACATGTTTGTAAGTTGTCTTGCTCAATTTAGGGTTTAGAATTGAATTAATTAGCACTCACCAAAATGGATGGATTTTATTTCTGCAAAACTTATGGAATACATTTTAAAATGTGTGTGTAATTACATGTGTATATTTAGAGGCCACTGATATATTTCCAGTCTAGTGTACAGTTGAGTTGGTTGCTGTTGTTTTATTCTAAAATACTGAAAATGAACTCTCAACTTGTGGGAAATCCCTTGGGTCTGAGCTTACAAAGTGCTATAAGCTCTATTTTATCTTGGTATTGAGGCTCTCCAAAGAACACATCTCTCAAAACCACAAAAGGAAACTGTATTTTATGTAGCAGATGCAATCAGTCACAGCACAAAAACAGCAATTTTCTGAAAGTTCATGAGATCCAAAAACTTTGAATCTGCAGATTCAGCTGAAAGGGACTAGAAGCAGTTACCTGATATTGTATACTTCCACTGGTTTACCATCTTTGCATCCCAGAAAATCACTCGAGAGTAAACATGTGGGGAAAAAAGACACATTGGCAATTAACATAGAGTAGTGTGAGAAATCCCAGGATCCCCCAGAGAAGAAGCAAGTGCCCTGCATGTTGTAGGTCAGAATGCTTACATCTTCATCCAAACTCACATCCACAAAGTTTTCTCTGGACCAACCAAATTCAATTATCCACCAGCCTGACAGGTTCAAGGATTGAGCAGAAAATGTCATTGTTAAAAATAAATTGGTATACAACCTAGAGGACTTTTTATTTTTAAGTTCAATATGTTGCCAGCTTCACAATTCTTGTCCCCACGGAAACAGGATGTGCTTGGTTGAACTTGGTGATGAGTGAAACAGCCACCTCCCTCACTGCTGCAGCTGCATCCTTGGGGATGGTTTCACCAGGAAGTTCTCCTGACTGCTGCACTCTTGGCTCCTCTGTGGTTCCACTCTTCTTTCTACAAGTCGGGGACCTTGCAACAGGTTTGACACTGCATCTGAGGATGTCTCAAGCAAATTATTTATATTTCACATCCACCATTCGACTTGCCTGCCTGTGTTATTTGCTGTTCTGTCCCTTTGCTATCCTTGTCTAATCCATAGCACTCAGGCTTTTGAAACCCTGCTTAATACATGGCTACTTTGCTCTTTACATTTTTGGTTTCCTTTGATCCTTATCAAGTGCAATGTTTAGTCACTCCTACTAGATTTTTAAGACCCCCAGGAACAAGAGCTCTGTCTTTTAAGCCACCCGGAGGATTAAGACAATGTTTAGCAAACAATAAGCCCGTAATATTTATTGATAAGTGGGCAAATGTTTCACATCACGGCTCCTTTCTCTGTAATATGTAGATGTATAAATTGTCCTCGCATTTATTCAGCAGAGATTTGGTGATAAATACCTGGCTTCTCTTCAGCAGGTTATCCTTGACCTTATCCTGCTGCTTGTGTGGGTCATGGCTCACAGGTGATGTTGATTAAAGTTGTAAACTGTCCACAATATATATTATTGGCCCAGATTTCCCAGCTAATTGTGAAACTGTAGGGAAGACATTACTGTCACGTTGAACCAGTTAACACTGTATGGAAGCTAAAGCTATAACCACATAGCAAACTTCTTCAAGAATACACTTGCCCTACTATATTCTGCTTCTTTGTTTATTTTGTATCATACAAAAGGGCATTGCCACAGCTGCCGGATTAAGCAATGGCTCAAAATACCAGTCTTCAAGGTCATGCAAACACACTGCTGTTTCTTCCTTTGGATGTGGATAAAGATTTCAACTTCCTATAAAAATCCCCCATAAACTCATAAATGGCCCTCCCCTGGATCACCTCTTCCTCTCAAAAAGCATATTAAAGATAGTTTCTTGTTTTTTAAATTCCTAGCCTGTCCCCAGCTCGCTCTCCTTGCAGCGCTCCACTTTCTGGGTTCTTAGGAATGCTGAGATTGTTTTCCAGGTATTAAGTTCACAGCTTGTTGCTGAAATGAGAGCAACTGAAGTACAAGGAAATATTTGGGAGTCTAGTGCTTTAAAATAAACCCTTGAATTTCTTAATGAGAATATTTTGAATATGTGAAAAATGCATATTTAAAAATCCTCCAGCTTATCCCACAAGCTAAATTCTGAAGACTCCTTGTACTTTCAGTTTCTGCATTAGTAATGATCTATTCTTTAGAAATTGCTCCTTTTGCCTATTCTAAGCTATCATTAACATTTTGAAGACTTCACGGATGAAACTGCAGTTTTTAAAAGTACCCAAAAAGAACCCCGAGTTGGTTCTTCCTTGGATGAATACATCACTTCTCTTGTACACTGAAATAAAAGAAGTCCTCTGGTCTTGAACATTCTGGCATATTTCTCCTAGTACTATCAGCCCCTCTCAGGACATGAATAAGGCATTCCTTCAAAACACAAGGAAGCCGCGTCCCATACAGAGACACTGACTGACTGTACCGTCCTGTATAATCAAATGAATTCATATGGCACCTTTACTGAAATGCAATTAAATATTAATCCCCAAGCACCTAGTTTATTTTCCAGGAGTGAACTTGGGACTTTAGGAAAATACAAACCAATTTAAGACTAAGGAGAGATCACAACCAGGTATTTGCAGCAAAAGAGAATATGAGAGAGGCAGCGGTGAAGACAAATTGGATGATACGATCTAAACCAGAACTTTCTTTTGTCTGCCTCCACCTGGACAAAGTGGCATATAGCATCCATTATTTATTAGGAGTTCTGCTTTTAAAACAAAACAAATATTCTTAGGCAATATACACATATAAAAAAAGTAGAGCTGATTTTCAGACTTGATTTTCAAATAGCATTCTTAGTGTCTTTGAAAGTAGCAGCCAAGAGTTAAAAAACAACCCTCATCTTGTGTTCGATAATACCACAGAGTATTTCTAACTTCAGCGTTAGCTTCTGTCTACTGACTAGATCTATTTAAATTTCCTAACCTGTTTAATGAGCTCCAAAAATAAATGTATATTATAGAGAAAACTGAAGCTCACTCACTCTTTACAGAGAAATGACACAGAGAGGGCATTTATGGAGTGTGTGACCTAAATAACCCAAAGCAGGTTTAATTCAATATGGGAGCCTGGGATTACATTGGAGCTGTTATCTGGGTCTACCAGTAACTGTAACAGCATCTTTTAAAGGTGGCACAATCTTGGATCGTCTGTGTCCTAGCAAAGACTGAGTCTTTTCTCAAATTTTTTAAATCAAATGAAGTGTCCTTAAAATTTTATAGCTAGTCTTTTTTTTTCTTTTTTTTAAACATTTTTTTATTGATTTATAATCATTTTACAATGTGTCAAATTCCAGTGTTCAGCAGTTTTTCAGTCATTCATGGACATATACACACTCGTCACATTTTTTTCTCTGTGATTTATCGTATCATTTTGTGTATATTTCCCTGTGCTATACAGTGTATAGCTAGTTTTGAATTAAGAAATCAACCAGTAAAAAATGATGCATTTCTCATAGTACTTTAAATATCAGAAAAAACCTCCTCCCGATGACAGCACTTCACTGCGCAGACCCAACGTGTGGGCTGAGAAGGACCTGGAAGGGCATCCCAGAGAAGCTTCAATTTTACCATCACAGATTCATTTTTTAAAAATTCAAGTAATGTTGGTGAGGAAACTCACAGACCTGCCAAGACTCTGGTGCAAATGGGTTTACCCAAGTGATTTTTGGCAGATGATGGAAGGCAGCAAAAGAAAAAGAATAGCATGGAAGATATGCTGAAAGGGAGAGGTGGGTGGGAAACAGAGCCAAAAAGGAGATGCCAGTGATTATTTCATAACAAAAACGCTTGCCTAGGGCTGTTCCTCCCACCATTGCCACTCACTGAGATCCTGAGGCGCCCTGAACCTGGTGATAAGAGCAGAGAGGAGGGGCAGTGAACAAATAAGACAGGTTGATAGCAATTTTCTGATTTCAGACCTGGTTAATATCTGTAGTGAATGTAAGTAATTTAACCCAGCAGTTGATGGCATAAGATCAAATGTATCACGATAACAAGGGTGAAAGAGGGGAGAAAGCTGTGGTTCTAAGGAACTTAATACTTTCCATTTATAATGAATTTTATTTCTGAGCAACAAAGACACTTGAGGATTCAATGTGTATGATATTGTTCTCTGAGTGATAACGGACATTGGTGGAGGGGGTCCTGAGGCAGTCTCAGCTCATCCAGATTTAGTTGGAAGAGTTCAATTATTTCTGTAAAGCAGCACATTGGACACCTCTCAGCTTCCTTTCCCCAGTTTATAAAAGAGTGTCCATGACATGGAGGGTGAGGTTCATGCTGACGAATTTGTTTCTTGCAAATTTATTTTTGCAGTGCAAGGAATAAGACTTCTGATGACAAATTCAACTTTCAAAGACATGAGTGCTTCTATGATGTGTCTAGGATTAAATTCTCTAAGAAATGATAGAGTGTGGGTAGGAGGGACATTCTGTGGAGGTGAGGTCTCCCACAGCACAGTCCTGTCCTTTGCTGGATCTCCTTTTGACTGTCCAGAGGAGAGAAGGGAAACTGGAGGTGAATTTAAAGATATGTATCATGTCGAAACATATCACACTTTCTCTTTTCTCTGACTTCTTTCTTCTTTTTAAAAAATTCTTTTTTCAGTTAGTTTTTCTTTCTCTTTGCCAGAACTACACCTCAAATGTTAATCTCGCCCAGGTAGAAGTAAGCCGTGACAAAGGTACAGAAACACATTCTAAATACTGGGATACCATACAGTCTGCTGTAGCCATGCATCTGACACACCCTCACTGGAAAATCTGTCTCTGAAAATTCTGGCAGAAAAGAAGACAGTCTAGTTTTCATTTCACGTGAAAATGTACTGCATCGGTTTCATGTTGTCAGCGCATGACTGTGTACAGAGTCATGGTTTTCACACAATGACTCAACAGAGATGGGTTGTAAACTATAATCCAACACTGAGAGAAATTTCAGAAGCCATTAATGTTGTTAAAAAGAGAGCTTTTGCTAACCAAATAATTGAATAATACGGTTCCTGACACCCTGAACAAACCATTTTTGTTTTACAGTGACTGTAGAATTTGCCAGTAAGAATGTCTAATACTAAACTTCTGGGTATGACAAAACATATCAAAAACAGTAATTACAGTACTCGAATGGTAGAGACTTGAGAATTTACTTAAACACAAAGGAATGAAATCATCTCTGCAAATATGTCTGCTCTAGTTTTCAAATCTGGTGACTTAGTTTGAATCAACTCCTTTACTTCTACTTCTCATTAACACATAAAAATGACAAAAAAGAAGAAAATAATTTTCAAATCTATAATTAAATGGCTCCATCCCCATTTTTGTTGGCATACTTTTCAAGTAAATCTTACAGTTGTCTTAATTTATATGGAAATCATTAACAAGAAGTTACTTGCCTACGTGGAACTTATTTGGAGTCCAATTTTTTAAACTTATGTAAAAAATGAGAAAGCATTTGAAACTTTTATGAGAAAATCAGAAATTTGAATCCTGATCAAGCGTTTGATGATGGTAAGGAATTTTTTATTACATTTTTAAGAGACTATTATGATGAAATTTTTAAAAGAAACTGTGAGTTGTTTATTACATTTCATCATTATCTTAAGTCATCAAACTTTTCTTGACCTTCTGCTGTACCTAGAGCTCCGTGCTCCTGATGAAGTATTTCATATTGGGCCATGACCAGGTGGAAATTATTCTACCTCTGAAGATCATGCCCAGCCTCTTTGACTGCTTCTAACTTAAGTTTATTCTTGAACACTTGCCACTGAATTCCAGGCATTTTCAAGGATTATAAACTTAATTCATTAAGTCATTATAAAGTTAATAGAATATGCGTTAGCTGTTCTGAAGTAACCCATTCGATATGAATATGTTACATCAACTTCAATACCATTGTCAAAGGACCAGTAGTAAATGCAACATTCTGCCTTAATTCTTTTTTTAATATGTGAATTTAGTTTATCTCGATGTAATATATATTGTATATATATTGTATAATTGTATATTGTATATATAATTGTATAATATATATTGTGTATATATATATATATATATATATACACAATATATATATATATATAGTTTTTGAAAATAAAATAGCATGACAACACTCTGTGGAGAAGCAACAGATGAGTGCCTCTTGCTCTCCTTCTAACCCAAGTACCCAAGGATCTGTCAGTGCCCTCCAGCCGAAGGCCACCAGGAAGAGACCTGTAATTGAACAAGCAGGGCTTATTACTCATTTCAGTGAGGGAGAAACTTGCACCATAGGGAGCCATGGGGTGTCTCCGTTAAAGGATGTTAAAAGGAACTGAGGATTGGGCTTTTGTGGGATCTGGGGCAAGTTTCCCGCTCTAGATTGGATGCTGTTTAAAAGTGGGGACGATGCCAGGATTGGGTATCTCAATCAATCTTATCCCTAGGGAGGGGGATGACTAGAAAGATGCTCAAGGTACTGTTGGTTAGAAGGTACCCCTCACTCATGTTAGCTGGAATCAGGAGATGTTTCATATTTGATGGCTTGCATCATACTCATGTCTTATCTGTGTTTAGACCTGATTATAGGGTGGTCTTTATTTTGCCTTGATCCATCATAGTCACAGGAAGGCCTTGTCTGGTACTGATTTTCTGTAAAATTGTTTATGTTAAACAGAAGAACACCAAGACCTAGCTGTGAGTGTCAGGCAAGCCCACAGCAACAGCAAGACCTCGCTGATAGTCCTGGACTAGCTCCTAGAGGCCAGGAGTTGCTCTGCTCTTTCCCACATCTTTCTCCAGAGGCACTCACACTCCATCTTTTAGCAGTTTCTTCTAGAACTTACCTCCCAATTCCTAACTGTTAATTTTCATTTTTCAATATTGATTTCCTCCTATAGGAATAAGCCTTTTGCTCGCATACCCACCTGACTCTAACTCATTCTTCCCACACAGGCCTTCTGCACCTATCCTGGTAATGGATTTCTATCACCAGCTTTACTTACATTAATCATGGATATTTGCATTATCATGGCCGTGTAAATAGCCTCCATAGAAGAGCTGAACAGTTCACTGTGGGGACGTATCTTTTCCTTTAGAATTTAGTTTTATCAATTGTCTCATTTTTTTTTCATTTGCTCATCTATCAATAATTCTTCCCCCTAATTTTCTAAGAGTTGCACAATTTCTCTTAAAATGGTTAAAACATCAGCTAGTTCCTCAGTTCCACTTTCTCTCCTGCGGGCAGCCTCTTGGCCACCTCAGAGGATGGCTGTGGTCTGGACTAGGAGCGATCTAGGCCCACAATACTGCTGCTACCCTGGGACGTCACTTTAGGCATTAATTTACTTCCTTCCTTTGCTGGAGTTTTCTATTTTCTGACGTTTTTCTTTTGTTACTCCGTTGCTTTTGGCAAACTACATCCCTTGGTAGCTTCCCAAGAAAACGTTCACAGGGGGCAAATTTTTTGATATTTGCATACCTGAAAATGTCCTTTCTTCCTCTGCACACTTTTAAAAATAATGTCTTATTCTTTTTCTTTTCAGTTTTATTGAAATGATTGACATATAACATTGTGTAAGTTTAATGTATACAGTGTGATACAATCTGATATACTTTTATATTGCAATATGATTACTACCATAGCCTTAGCTAATACCTCTGTCACATCTCATAATTACCATTTCTTTTTTTCTGTCCCTGCACACTTGAATGAGGCTTTGGGGGGAAAAAGAGAATCCTGAATTAGAAAGAGGGAAAACTCAGAATATTGAAGTCACAGCTCTATTGCTTTCTGGGCCTCACTGTTACTGTGGAGGAGCCCAGTGCCTTCTGACTTAAATGTGACTTTTCTCCTCTTTGGAGGCTGTTAGGATCTTTGTTCTTGATGCTTTGAATATTCATGATAGTATGACAAGTTATGATCTTTTAATTTTAATCTACAGCCCTCTTATCTCTTTTGGTGTGGAGTATCAAGTCCTTCATCTGGGAAATGTCCTTGTATTATTTCCGTGATTCCTTCTTTCTTTCTGTTTTCTTTCTCTAGGACTCATTAATTGAAACACCTAGATTGAACCATTAATTTTCTTCATCTTTTTTTTTCCTATGGTCTCTTTGTTTTGTTTTGTTTGACCTCCTGGGATATTTCCTCAACTGTTTCTTTCTACCCAGATACCAGTTTTTTAAAATGTCTGTACTATTTTCATTTCTATGAGGTCTTTCTCATTGTCTGAGTGCATCTTTTCATTAGAAAATCTTTTTTTGTTTTGTGGGTGCCTTAGCTTCGCTTATCCCGGACTCTACGAGTGTTAATTATAGATTTATTTGGTATTTTCCCCTCTTTCCTCTATTGGCTCTATTTTTTTCCAAGTTCTTTGTGTTTGCTTTAGTCTTCTGCATTATATTAGAGGCTTATTTCAAATGCCTGACCCCCTTGACTGTGGTCCCACTCCTGCCTGAGACTTCATACTTGCTGGCGCGTATTCTTGGAGCTGAACTGCAGAGCGGAGTGGGCCCTCACTTTTTAAACTCGTAGAATTTCACTTAACCCTTATTGAATGGCACTTCCTTCTGGTTCTCTGCTCAGATGGGCCTCCTGCCTGTCTGCTGCAGTTTTTGCATCGGAAACATCTCTGGTTTCTAATGGCTGAAAGAGAGGCTGTTGCCTGGCTGCTTAGGACAGAGGAGAGGGATATAGAAATCTACCTGCCCCCCCAAACTGAATTCTAACAAAACCTGTTAACAGCCCCAACTTCACTCCCACTTTCAGAGGTTCTAGCAGAGGGACTAGTTTTCCCTAATTCTTGGGCCCTTCTGAGAGTCCATGGCAAGAACTGGCCTGTTTCCCACCATACAGGTACTCTTTTTGCTTGATTCCATCATTTACAACTTATCCATCTGCTTTTGATCTTTCAAAAGTTTGTTGACATCTTTCCTCTGTCTTATTTTCACCCATTTTCTTTGTCCTTTTGAGTTTATCTATTATTGTATCTTCTTTGGTGGCATTTTAGAAGGAAACAGAAATAGAATATGTATTTAATCTATATTCTTTAATCAGACATCAAAGCTTTGATTTTTACCACTTACTTTTCAAGAACATTTAAAAATTGATGTGCACATTGAGAACTCTGATATTTCATTTGTGTTTTTGCCAGTGCACTAAGTCATCAGGGAAGACAAAAACAAAACAACTATTTCTCCTCTTTTCACTCGTCATTCAGTTGTGTAAGCTTGGTCCAAACAGACAAAAATGAGACATTCAATAAGAATTTTCAAATGGGGAAAAATTAATCTGGGCTGACTGTGCCAAAGTCTGGTGTCTGCAACTATCCAGGAACTCAAAGGAAATGACAAAATCAGATAACAGAACTAAAACTATCACCTCATCATGTCTTAAGCATATGTGACTCTTTCGCTAACATCTGACTTATCCATTGCTCCCCACCATGAACTCCATGGAAAGCAGTCCACTTTGTTACATTTCAAAACTTTCTTGTCCTCCCCTCCTATCTCATCAGTAGGCTGTGCTGTCTATGACAAAGTTTTATTTCTTCAACTGGTAAACAAGTGACTATTCTACTTGCTGGAATTTTCTCTCTACTCACCTTGATACTTCTAATATGAAGAACTGTTGTGTCTTTTCAACCACATAATGTTTTATATGAATTCAAGACTGCACACTAATTCCTTTAATGTTAGTGGAAGCACAGACTTCTCAGTAAAGAAAGTAAAAGAAAGTATTAATAGTCGTAATAACAAGTAGCCACAATGAAGAGGCTGATTCAATGTTAAACCCATCAAGGTGAATTTTTGCAGTTAACTTTTGTGAATGTCAGAAATCTTGATTGCAAATGTCAGATCTTTCTGTGGTTAGTGACATCAATTAGTTGAGAACAAGACGCAGGAACATGCAGATGCTTGTTTTAATGAGTAAAGGCAGCGTGGCCTGTGGTAGGTCTCGCTTTGCAAATATTACATGTTCTTGGGAAGCCAGACTAAGGACAAGTTTAGACTTGAGGGGAGCAAATGTCAATGAGGCTAAGGAGAAATGTTTAGGGTTTTTTTCCCTTGCCCTGAGAAAGAATTTTCCCACACATCTAAAAGGGAATAAATGTATATTGGTCCAGTGAGTTAGCATTTCATTATCAGTTTTATTCAATACTTAAAATGTACATGGTGTAAATTCCCCACTGATCTCTTCTACTTCCAGGGGTTGTTTCTTCACCTTCTATTGACTGATGACATTCAAATATGCCAATATTGTTCTGACTCTTCTAAATGTCTAACGTATTTCAAAGAACTGTCCTGAGCTATCTCACACATAACAAATCCAAAACTAACCAAATTATCTACCCATCAAGACTAGTTTTTTTTCTAAATTCCTTAACTCAATTGTTTTACTATCTATTCAGTCACCTAAACCAAAAATTTCTGTCACATCCCACTACCAAGTACAGTTCTTAAACCAGTGGCCAATAAATATTTGTCAAATAAATAAATGAATGGATTCCAGTGCTTTCTATCCCTCACCCTCTCAGTCATGATTTAGCAAGTTCTAGTTACTCTACTTCAAATCCCCTTTCAAAACATCCCCTCCCCTTGCCTCACTGTCGCTGCTCTAATAGAGACCCTCAAATCTCTTAATTCTCACATCTCTACCATATAAACCACCTGCATCTCTACAGCACAGATTTGGTTATATTTTTGCTTGGTTCAAAAATATTTAACATCTCTCTTTTGTCACCAAACAAAATGTCAGCTTCTCCTCCTGACTCCCCATCATTATTAGACAACTCTTGTCACTTCCCCGACTCATAAACCCACCTCTCAAGCCATAGTTTCTGGTTTTTGATCACGTGGTGTCATTTCAGGCCTCCCTTACTTTGATCATATTATTTCCTATGTTGGAAAGTTCCTTCCCTCTCTTGGCAAGCTGGCTCAAATCCCACTCATCCTTTAGCCTCCAATTTAAACATCTTCCAGGCCTCTAACTGGAATGAATTTTTTACTCCTCAAAGCTGTGGTGAGAGTTTGAATTTATCCTTATGCTCTAGCTTTTAACACAATCTAAGCTTTTTTTTTTTAATAATCTGTTCATGTGTCTGCCTCTCTCTGAAGTCCTAAAATGCCTTATTCTTAGCATGTAGGCAGTGCCTGGTCCACAATGTTCTAGAATGTTCTCAGAATTGGCATCAAATTAAAGCCATATCCACATTATTAAGAGACTTACACACATATTTCAGGAGTTAAAGGCACAGAGGTTCATGAAAGATAAGATTTCTGCTAGAGAATGAGCCCGCGCCCCGACCCCCAACCTCGCCACCACCCCTCATACCGCTCCTTTCTTTTTCCTTCAGACTCTTCAGACCACAAGCAGCCCGGGCAGGACTTAGGCCCGTGGTGGCATCTGTTCTCTAGGATTTGTCCCCTGGGCTTGTGTTTCCCCATCTTGTCTGCCAGGTCACGATCGTGGCTCTCAGAACCCCAGCGCTGATGACGAGACAACATAGGCCTGCGGGAGGGAAGCCTTCTGTCTCTCCTTGGGAAAACGTTCATTTCATTCCAGGACCTTGGAGGGAACGTGAGCCTGCCTGGGGTGTACTGCCCTCTCCCTCTGGTGCGGTGTCCTCCCTTGTTAGAGGAGGGCCTTGAACAGGAGGAAGCAGGCTGTTCTTGGTTCCCCCCAAGTCTCAAGTCTTGCATGGCAATGGCTTCATATATAGTGTGTAGACTGAGGGGCCAGCGGTGGTGAGAACTTGCTGTACCTGAATTTCCATCATACATGGTGAAGATGCCCTGCTGGTTCAGAGAAAGACACTCTTCAGGTTTGCTTTCTTTTAGTGAAGGAGCATTTCATCCAATTAGAGAGGAATGATCAGAGAGTAAAGAGGCCAAGGACTTAGCTCCATCTCCCAGGAGACTTGCCAGAGGAGAGGTACTAATTAAACTTACCTAACCAGTGCTAATAGACTCTGCTCCAACAGAGGAGGAGTTTTTACATTTAAAAAAATAAAAACATGATAAATATATGCTAATTAGAGAGAATTATCAAGACCCCCCACCCCATGAAACCGTATTCATCTTCAAGGATTAACTTATCGCCAATCTTATTTCATCTACACACTACTCTCCAAGCTCCCAGATAACTTTGAAGCAATTCAGATATCATATTAGTTCATTCATAAGTATTTTTGAGTATCACATAGAATTATTATTAGCAATACTTTTAAAAGAATTTACCTTTGATTAATACACTTCTCATCCTACCACAGAATCCATATTTTGTTGCCTCAGAACTTGACAAGTATATGGGGCTTCCTTCGTACACTGAAGTGTAAGCCTTACAGGGAGAGTGGGATAGTGTGAGCCAGCTCTGTCCCTGCAGTTGATCTGTTCTGTACACAATTGCAGCCGGGGTGCAGGAATGCCCCTGCTTTGGTCACCTAGTAACTTTTCACTAGTCAACAAGAAGCTGAACAAACTATTATGTTGCAGGAAAGCACTTGGCTAGCTGACTTGGATCGTCTCCTAGGTTTTAGAAGGAAAAAAACTATCACCAAGTTTGAATTTGCTAAATCTTTAGGCTTTGTTGTCAGGAAAGAAACCTTCCACTCTTGGAGTCTAACATGGATACAGAAGACATAGGCTCAGGTAAACTAGGCCAAATACTGAAGCAGATTTGGAGACAAAACCTGATGCTAAAGCAGGCTCTGCTGGGCAGTGACCCTGGTGCAGGGGCTGGTGGGGCCACCTGGGTAGCCACGGTGGTCTTTCTGGGTCAGGAGCTCAGCAGGGCCCTCCACCAGCTCCTGGAGCACGCTGCAGGCACTCTGCACTCCGCCTGCCAGCAGCTGTACGTGCTGCTGGACAAACAGGATCATGGTACCTGGAGACAAGGCAAGTATTTCTTCTGTTTATTCTTTCTCTAAGAAATATTGATTGATAGCTGCTCTGAGAGGGGGCTAAGGAGCATACAAAGGCTAAGATAGAGTCTCTGTCCACAAGGGGCTAACAATGCAACAGGGGAAATTAGGTAAGACAAATACACGATAATGCAAGGGACGCTGAGGCCAATTCCATGAAAGATATACAAATGTAGTGGGTTAAGTCTTCTGAAGTGGGTGAGATTCTATTTTTAGAGTGGGGAATTGGGACTATCTCTAGAATAAATGCAGTATTTAATCTGAAGCTTAAGGAATAAATAGGATTTAGGCAGCCAGAAATTGGGCACCTGGAAAGGGCATTCCAGACAG